>NC_140087.1:19291751-20517326 GCF_964237585.1 Gallinula chloropus
TCCTTCATGAGTCTCGTCTTCTGCCTCTGAATCTCTTCTGATTTTTGCACTAATTTAAGCTGCTTTACTTTTTCAATTTTATCGACAAAACAGAGGTGACTACAAATGTTCTAAGCTGCCTAAAAGTCAGTGATAAATCATAGCCAAGCAAAACTTTATCACAAGTATTTTGTCTAGAACAGAAAAATTCAGTTTGGCTAACTCAAGCCAGTTAACTGCAAAGAATATCTCCAAAATGCTGCTTTTTTCTTTATAAACCTTCTCTAGAAACTCTGTCAGACAGATAGTGGCTTATGCAGTAACCTCACAGTCATCAGAATGATCTCATGTAACATTTTTACTGGCCTTATCTACATGCTCTTTCTTTTCCACAATTTCTTTTTTTTAAGAACTCCATTGTTACTGATTAGGCCTTTACAGCTTTCTCTCTGGCTGATGCTCCTCCGAAGTCACTCAGCTTTAATTCATTTCTATTCAGAAATTTCATTTTAAATTGCCTCCTATAGATACCTTATCACATTCTTTAAGCTTCAGCTAAGGGTCTTAATACAAATTCAGGATAGATCTTCCACCGACTTTTACACTTCACTAGCATAACAAGTTAAACCATCGTCTTTTCATTGTATACCTTCTCAGAATCTTTAGTAATCCTTATTCTGTATTATATTTATTCATTATAGAGTATTCCCCACCTCTAAAAAATTTAGATCTTATATTTTGTATTCCTCAGATGAAAGAACAGAAATACTCTCGCTATTGCTGGGAAATGGATGTTTTTTCCCTGTTAATAATTTTCAGTTAATTACTATATATTTGATATCTATTTTTCTGCATATGCAAAAACATACATCAGGTAAAAATTCATAGCATTTCCTTGAGGTTATGAAAACCTTGTTCCATCTCAACAACAATGAAGGATTAATAAATTGTGGAAAAAAACCCCACATAAATACTGAATTATAAACAGCTGGAACAGGACAAAAAATCCCATATATTGGGTGATCACCTTTCCTGCCTCAGTTTCCCCTCTCCGTAACACATTTTTTCTGTGTTGGAAAAGCATGTGATACCCAAGATTTTGTGAGTGCAATGTAAGCATATTTCTGGTTGTGTAATGGCATTAGTCTCCAATATCTGTTAGGAAGAGAAGTCAACCAACATCTCCGTAAGTCCCTTCTAAAACCCAAATAAACACCCTAAGCTTTTGCTTTCTCCAAGGATTGGTAAGTATGTTTCAAAGAAAGTCAGAGACTAAAAGAAGGATTACTGTTAAAAAATAGTTCATTTGTAGTGGGCAGCTACAGTTTAAAGTTTTGTAGAATTTTCTGCTGAGCAGCTCTGTTTCAATTGGGATCAGCAGTGAATAAGCTTGGAGCAGTATGTTCCAAGGCTTATTCTGACAAGTTAAAGGAGAATGGGCTTGAACTTT
Organism: Gallinula chloropus; assembly: GCF_964237585.1. NCBI lineage: Eukaryota > Metazoa > Chordata > Aves > Gruiformes > Rallidae > Gallinula > Gallinula chloropus. The sequence goes on from NC_140087.1 coordinate 19,293,181, forward strand.
CAACTTGATATTCCGTTTATCTTCCACTAAGTCATTTTTAAAAAATGGTCTGTTACTGACTTTCCAACTTTCTTTCTAGCAGAACATAGGGATATAACTTTTCTACCAGTGCCAGTGTGCAGCTTGCCTGCCTGTATCAATGAGTACCTAGAGCCCCTGAAGAGCTCAACTCCTAGGATCATTTAGCATTCCTTGACACTGCTGTTTAATTAGAGAATGTTTGAACTCTTCAAACTGCTAGTCACTCATGGTTAGTTGCATCACCTTTTCAAACTTTTAAACATTTATTTTTATTTTTAGAAATGCTTAATCCCCTTTTTAATAGAAGAGAGTGGAGAGGATTAAGCCAATGAGCACTGAATTGAATACTAAACAACTTGAGGAAAGACGCTCTGACAGCAGCATGCATGGAGCCATCCAGGAAGGCATTTGCAAAACAGGCAGAAAGATAGAGGGCATTTTAAATATATGTGATCCTTAAAAATACCTGTCGATGCCCATGCATACGAAAACATTAGAGATTTAAATTAAGACAGATGTTCACATGATATATGAGGCAAATAAAAAGGAAAGGACCTGGAAAATAAAAGTTTTAGGGACTGCTTGAATGGAAAGGCCATACCTTCCTACATCTGACATAGGCAGTTGGTCAGCATATCCTGCTACACATAACCATCAATTCATTGCTATGCAGAGTGCCAACAGCAGGCCTTCACTTCAAGTGTGCCTTCAAAATTTAGCATTTGATTGGTAAATATTTCAGAGGTGCCATGGTTGTATAAGAACGTAATTGTCTATGTTTCTGAGCTTTTTGCAATTAAAAGCTTCTACAATGAAGATGTATGTTTTCCTGTGTTTGGGTCAGCTTTATCCTTTGGGCATCAAAATTATTTCCTTGGTCTGTAAAAGTGGGCCAGCTTCCTTGGTGCCATATGGGATTCTCGAGTGAGATTCTCCTAATTTTGCTCAGCGTTAAGAAGGCCACGAAGCCTAGGGCCCACCTTGTGGCCGACTATGAAAAGAATGATAATGAATATGAAAGCTCCTTTAGCTCAATGACATTCAAAGTCCTTGCAATCACAATGCCTGACCACTGGAGTTACTGGAATGGAAAAGACTGTTCTGTCATTTAATCAGTGCTTTCCACTCATTGGGATTCAGCCCTAGTCTCTCGTGGCAACTGTGCTAGGATTTCTACAGCTTTAGGGCTGCAATAACTCACTTAACCGTAAAAAGGGGTGGGACAGATGAAGAAGATTAAGAAATACAGTGGTTTGTGGAGGTTTGCTCATTTGCATATGTTTTCATCTCCCCTGTGGATGGGCTGGCATTCATTAATTTCCCCTCAAACAGAAACTCTTGTTTGTCACAGAGACCCCCAAGATACATCTCCTGAATTTGTCCTACATATAGATATTATACCATAGAGAGCAATAAACAGTATTGATTGTTTCTTATCATATTTGGGGACCCTGAATACTTTGCAATATTTTTAAAAATCTTTGTTGCTTATGCAGTATCCAGGAGGCTGTTGGACCTGTGGCTTGGCTTCTAAAAACACTGTGTCTCCTTAAGAACGAGATTTATATTGGCTGCATCCCAGAGGTGAATATAATGACCTCTTTCACCTTGTCAAAATGGCAACCTTGTCAAACTCGCAACAGTCAATATCCTACAGCGCATCCATTTAGCACCGGAGCACAGCCCAAACTGGGACTTTGGAGTGCAGGTACTCAAATGCACAGGTCTGACAAAGACAAATAGCACAGGGATGCACTAACCGAGCAAGGACAAAGGGACGCCTTGCCTCCACTGTGTGAGAAATTGAAGCCCACTTAGATTTCTCCTGGATGCATTTTATGATGTGAGGAGAGGTTTAATTTTTTGAAGTTCCCAATTTAAGATGTGAGAAACTGGGAAATTATTCTGCTTAATCCCAGATGTTTTCTTTCATTAATTTTTCATTTTGTTATTTTTTTAAATCTACTGGATCTTTATTTTTTCATATAAGTAGATTGGATAGGGCTCTTAAATAATACAGTTTCCCTATAGATACCGCCTGTGGTCTCTGCTACAGGTATTTATTGAATAGCTCCTGCTTAAACTATTACTGCAGCCCTGTGCCAAGCAGTGGTCATATTCTTTATGTGGACAGTTCTGATCTTTTTGCTGACTCCCCTGATTAAAGAAGTTATGCTGAAATTGTGCTGTGTAAAAATCTGTAACACAGATGTGTTTTGCAGCATAAGATTTACTAAATTTTAGAAAGACTACATTTCAATTAAAAAAAAAAAAATTCGGGATGGCGTGTGCAAAGAGACAACCAAGACCTTTTTTTCCATCAATGTTTTTGTGACCATTTTGTAGAGCCTTGTTATTTTTTTAATACAATCTTAATTTTGCATATCTTAAAATTTGTGGTATATGTTACCCAATTGTCTCTTTAACACAGCTCTGCTGTGTAGCAACAGTCTTTTTTCAATGTAAAGTTCTGCAAAGATCTCAAATCTATTTAGAATTAGGACTGTGTTTCCCCTTCAGTTCATAGTTTTCTGACAGTCATTTTAATGCAAATCACAACAAGTAAACTTAGTGGAGTCAGTGAAGTAAAATCTGTATAAAATCACCACCAGTCCCCTATCCTACAAACACTCAGCATGTAGCTAATTGTAAGGCACATCGATTTCAACAGTACTACTAACAGTGTGCAAAATTAAACACATTTATAAGCCTTTGCAGGATCAGGACTTCAGAGAGCTCACGAACTGGCCTTTGATGTCCATTTATAAATCCCCATTATAATTAACAGGAGTTTTACAGGCACATCAATAGTGGAGTATATGTAGAGTGTATTCCTGCTAGCCAAATAGTCTGCAGATGGAGTCCCAAAATATTCATTGACTCCCTGCTGACAAGGAAATTATTTATTATTACTACCTACATGATACAGTACTAACCTTGAAAACCCATTATATTCTAATGAGGCCAAAGCTACTTAAGCTGACAAACAATCACCACCTCAAAATCTGTATTAATTTAAGGAAATATTGCAACCACCATAGACTTTTCAGACTTTTTTATTACATCCCATAATGGATGAGATAAAGCATTCTAGAGACTGGAACAACACTTACCATCCCGAGTTCTGTTCCTGTTTCTGCACAAGGAAGTCAGCGTCAGACTATGCCATAGGACAAAAGGATATATGGACAAGAAAGAGCAAGATTTTCAAGCAAGGGAAGGTAGGATCAGTGGGTATCAAATCAGTGGGAGCCAAATCCTCCTGCTTTTTTTTCCTCAATGGAAGACCAATTAGTGATGTCAGACATTTAAGAAAAAATACTGTTTATGTCTGTTTTTTTCAAGTACTTATGGAATCTGCAGGGGCAATGTACTGGCAAATGAGTTACTAGCTGCTTTCTTTTTGATTTACCATATTTTCCTTGAAGCCTTGCTTTGATTCTGAGTTGGGAAATAAAAAGGACACTGAGAGGTGGGAAATCTTTTGCTTTGTGTGTGTCGAAAGGCAACAGAAGTTTAATCTGTATAGGTGGGATTAAGTGTTGAGCAGGAGTGCAGGTGTACTGCTTATAGCACAGAACAACTGATACACTTTCCTAACTAAAGACTTCGAAAATAGAAATATTTAATCATTTATTTGGTTATTTTAATGAAGCTAATGGGGAAATTTTGATGAAAGGCATTTTGGGAAAGAGGTGGTGTGTATATCTAAGGCCTTACACAAAGATGCCACTACACTGACTGATTCTTATGCTTCGGAGAGCCAAAGTATAGCATACAGAATATACATCTGTCCTAGGTACACTGGAAGAAGCATTTTTTTTATCAATTAAGCCATAAAAAACCTTCTTTTACTGGTTCCATGCCTTTATCTTCACTGACTTTTGAAAACATTTTGTATTTCATCTCATACCAAGCTCTTTTATCCTAAGAGAATATAAAATATTAGTTATTTGGCTGAAAACATGTTTCCCCACATCGACGTTTGCCAAAGGATTCTGCTTTGTCTTTACACTGAGTCTGAAGCAAGTTTACAATTACAAGAGAAACTTAGTTTTGCATGCTAACACTAAAAAACTTCAGCATGTTTCATTGAAGTATGACGAATTAACCAGAGAGAATCTGACCTATTCAGGAAATGTCGGGGCTGTGGGGGTTTATACTGTGTTAATAACAAGAAAGCAATACAGTCAAAAGTTCAAGTTTAGAATTGGAATAAACAATTTTTTAATTTTGTATCTGAGTTTCAAATTCACCAGTTGGTGTTTTTACGGCAGATCGAGTGACATAGTGACTGAAGGTAGCATGTGTGGTTTTTGCTTGTGACATAGTATGAACAAAAAAATAACTAAGGTTCACCACCAACTTTTCTACAAACCATTTTGGCAACTGGAATAAGAAGTCTATCATGTTCACTAGTTGTGAACATGTGTTCATTTTTTTTCTTCTTTTAGTACAATTACTGCTCTCGGACAAAGTAAATCAACTGGGTTTTTTTTTAAAGGATCGATATACCTGGGCAGATCATAAATAGAAACCTTCTCAAGGGAAATGTACCCTCAAACTCATTGTCCTTCAGAGGAGCTTTCTTCTCTTAAAACTTCTTTATTATCTTTAATTGAAACATAGAGGATAATTTAGCCATTTCCTCTTCTCTCTGGGTTTTAGGCTTATTTTCGCAATTGCTGCTGTGAAAGACGCTTAGATGAGTTTATAGTAGCTTGATTTTTACATGAGAAATTTTAGAATTACTAAGATCCTGAATAATTCCATATATCAAAGGGCTTTTGTGTTATGGCAGAAAGAGGATCCTAAATGTTAACTCCGTAATGGATGTCAGAAGATCGACATATGTTATATTTTAATTTACTCTTGATTTTCTAGAGTTTACTGAGATACTGGTTGAAAAGTCAAACATCTTATGTATGTACTTAAAATAAATTCAAGTAGTTATAACCGGAAAAGTATAAATTATCATTGTAAAACACGTCTAGAGTACCATGTGTAAGTCAGATTACCATATCCGGGAAATATAAATTCCAGTGGGGAATATCTAGCAAATTTTTGTATTAGGCATCTATCATAGCAAAGAAGTATCAAAATATGTTTAAAGGGATGCTGACCTTTTCAGGCCTGTAACAGACATTGAGACCATAATATCAAATTATGCAGTCTACCTGTCCTGGGTTATCCCTTGCTAGCAATGGAAAGCACCCAATCTCCCTGATCCCAGTCCTTCTGACCATGGAAGCAGTATTAACACATGTCTTATGATTGGAACAATTTTGCTTTATTGTCCTCCTTCAGCTGCAGTGAACAGGATATATTCCTAGACATGCTCCAAATTTGTGTACCTTATTTCCCTTTTCTTTATCCTCTTCTTTGCCACACTTTCTACACCCAATTCCTGTGTCAAATAATAATGGATAATTACATTTTCTCCATTGAGTTCAGTCTTGCTACATCCTTATCCATATCCACATCGAGATTAGGTACTTCTTCTGTTACCTAGGTAATCTCAGCACTACATGCTTTCTCCCCCACAAGTCTGCAATGTTCCCCTCCAGTTATCTGTGACATTCAGCCCTTTCTCACTTACCTCCCCCTTAACCAGCTCTGAAACCCAGATGTCCCCGACAGCCCTCACAGTGCTATCAGTAACTTTTAGCAGCTTCTCACATTGTTTATCTGTCATGTCCAGCAATTTCTCATGTCATATCTTCTTATGTCCTGTTCAGTTCGCTTAATCCCAGGCCAGGACTTATTCGGTTGCCTTGATATTCACCTATAGCCCTAACAAAAAAGGAAATGAGACTTGGCGTGTTTATCTTTGCAATATGAAGACTGAGGTCAGATATGAAGTAAAATCTTGCAAACATCTGTGAAATCAGACAGTGAAAAGAACAATTTTAATAAACAAATTGGTATTGCAACAGGTGAGTGTATGTAAAAGGATGTATCAGTCACTTAAAGATCACTGTGATGTTTATAAGACTGATAAACCTGGTCAGTTCAAACTCCAAAGATAAACTTAACTAGATGGACTGTCATTAACACCCTTCACACTAACAGTTAGTTCCTACTCATCTTTAGTTGTTACCACTACACATCCAAAGCAGTCAGTCCTTAGCAGCCATATGCTACGCCTGCTGTGAGCACACAGTACTGTAGCATTGGTGCCATACCCTCAGCAGTCCCCATCACCCCAGTGTGTGGACCAAGCTCCAGAGCTCGTCCATCTGGATATACTGAGGTGGCAAATATGTTTGGGATCTTTCTGCTTTGTAAAATCTTTGAGTTTCTAGCACACTTTTGAGCCCTGGGCTTCTGGCACTGGCACAGGTGCAGTGGGATGCTCGGGAAGGTTGCCGTCCCACTGAGGCATGTGCCCTGTCCTGTGGCTTCTCCCTTTCTTACAGGTTGCATGTTTTCAGTGAGTAGTGATAGACCATCAGTGTGTTGTTTATAGTTATGGCACCTCTGCTTTTAAGATATGTCCATATTTTGAACTTTGTAATAACCCGTGCTTTCAGAACTGTGCATCCTAGTAAGAGACACCAGCTATCAACCTCCAGTTCACTTTGAAAGTTCTCGTAGAGAGTTCATAACAATCGAAAGAGACCATGACTGGAGCCTTGCAGAAGCAAGTTAATGCACAGTTAGCTTAAGGTCTGAAGCTTACGCCCTGTTGCATTACAATTTTTATGGGGCCACAGGGTGCAAAAATGTTTTTACAGCTATTATTATTATTTACTGTGCTTATGTTTAAGTTTAAAGCAACCTAATATTTATTAAATCCTGCTTAGTGTAGAGCTGCTTTTATAGTTGTAATAGACCTTTGCTTTGGCTTCAGTATAATCTGTATATGTATTAGGAAAGACTATCTAAATGCAAGGCGGTGAAATGAAAAGGCAGTCATCCAGTGGGATAGAAGGTATAAAAAGGAGATATAATGGCAAGGCAAAAATACCTTATTTATAAACCAGAATTTAACAGGTATGTAAAGAAGGACTATATGATGTGTTTGCTTAGAGTGGTCAAGGATTACACTACTCAGTTTAGGAACTCACTTCTCACTCCATCATCAAACAACAGATTCTGTCTTGGCTTCTAACATCCCACTGACATCACTTAGCTTTGCCTCCAGCCCAAGCCATATTTGCCCTCTATTGTAAAGTTCAGTCCTGAAGAAAGAAGTTAATTCACCATTCTATCGAAAGTTAATTTAGATACAGATAAGGTACTGTTGTCTGGTGAAGGGCAGACACGAACTGCAATAATGTCATACCAAATCTGTATTACAGCTGACCACTCTGGTTAAAATATTATTTTCAGTGAGTGTACAGCATCTAGAGAGGTATGCATGCCATCCTTTCTAATTCCACTTCTTCTATCCATGCGTTCATTAGCTTTGAAAGACAACTCCTAAAATTACAGATGGTCACTTACATATGAAAATACATTCACTTGAACAGAAACAGAATTAACTGATAAGGACCCAATGCAAGAGGTAAATTTGAAGCTTCTTCCTTGAAAATAACAATCAAATCCTGTGGGTACTAGCAATTGACTTATTAATTTAGACCAATAGCTGCTATAAATATATGATTACATAGATTATAATTTTCTAATCTACTTGCTGCAATATGCCAAAATTATTATTTTAAGGATGAGTGTGAGAATAGTTGGGAATATTTTCAAGTACTAAATAGAAGTGTATTTGTGATAGCTCGCTCTCATCTTTAACATCATAGAATCATAGAATCAAAGGCTGGTTTGGGTTGAAATGGTCCACAAAAATCGTCTAGTTCCACCCCACCTGCAGGGACATCCTCCCCTAGACCAAGTTGTCTAAGGCCCATCCAACCTGGCCTTGAATACTGCCAGGGAGGGTGCAGCCACAGCTTCTCTGGGCAACATGTTTGTTTCAGTGCCTCACAACCCTCATAGTGCAGGGTTTCTTCCTAATATCTAATCAAAATCTACCCATTTTTAGTTTAAACCCATTACTCTTTCTCCTATCACTGCATAGCCTTATAAACAGTCCCTCTCCATCTTTCTGGTAGGCCCCTTCAGCTACAGGAAGGCTGCAGTAAGGTCTCTCCAAGCCTTCTCTTCTCCAGGCTGAACAAGCCCAACTGTCTCAGCCCAGCTTCATAGGAGAGTACTCCAGCTGGTCATCTTCATACTGCATTACTATTCATATGCTTTTCATTTAATAGCTGATCATCTTACTGTTCTGGCAGCAAAACCAGTCCTTTTAAATTAGGACACAGTATATTTTCTTTGTTTATAACTTAAGTATGAAAAAGACAGGAAAGATTAAGGAGTCAAGAGACAGTTTAATAAACACATTTCTTTTCTTCTCCTAAAAGGAGAAATGCCTACATTCTTCTTCAGCATGTGAGACAATAGGAGTACTACACGCCTCTATTGCTCTGAACATAAGATTTGGATTCTGCTGTTGCCTCTGCTTTCAAGTTCTGAGACATAATAGTACTAGTATATTAGCTTATCTTTTTGAAGTGTTTTTCATTCAAAAGTTCCTGAGGCATTTAAACTTTGAATCAGCTTGTTATTTCCCTACGGTTAGTTTTAAAAAAAAAATATTCATACCACACTTCCTCTCTGTGTGTCCTCCAATCTCCCCTACCTCTGGTCTTCCCTACCAGGTGTCATGCCAGGTCTACCTCATTGGTATGGAGTTTCAAAATGCAACATAGCCTCTTGCATCTCATCTACTAGGTAATAAAAAAAAAAAAAAATGAAGGCTTCTATTTCCAGTTCCCAAAGACAAGATGACTTCCTCCCTGGCCCTTCTTATTGTGTGCTGTTCAGTTCTGCATGTGAAGAGAAATTAGGGAGTGAGTGGAAGCATCACAAGAAATCATATTGGCTGCATATGCAAAATAGCCCTTACTTTGGTGTCTAGCTATTCTATTGTAATGCAGCTGCCTCCCTGCCTTGACACCCAGTTTCCCTTCCAGAAATAATCACCTTTCTTCTCCCTATATGCAGATACCACACTATCAAGGGTAAAGGTGTATAAGCAACTATCCATCAGGTCTTCTTATCAGTGTTTTGCCACATATTCTACTCCAAGCCTTCTCAATGGACTGGTCAGTGACAAAACTCACAGCAACCAAAGGATGATTTACACCTACCCCACCTCATGCTGAGCAGTTCTTGCCTCTGCACACACCAAAACAATGTGCTCCCTACAGGCAGTGCTACTAGACTACAAATGCAGCCCAGAACTGACCTATAGACCAAAGTTTCTAAATATTGAAGGATTTTTTTCAAGTGTTTCCTTTTTTGAGGAGATTGCTAATGGAAGCTGTTTCTTCATCTTTGTGGGGTGAGAAAGTTCAGATGTCAAGAAAGACCAGCTTGTGTTTAAATGTGTGTTTAGAATAGGTTTGGAAGATACATTAGATAATACGTATTCTTCCATCAATTGTTCATAACATAGTTTCAAAAAGTAAAATAAGGATGAGAGGGAAGGAATGATTTAAGTACATTTTATGAAATTCATCCAGAAATTACAATATCCCAACCACAGAGTTAAAGATTCTCAAGTCCAACACCAGAGGACATAACTTCTATTTAGTCATATGTATCATAATTACTATGGTATGCCCATGATGTGCAGGGTGAAGCAAGCATATTAAAGATAGATTCATAATTAGATCTGAGGTACTTGGCTAATTAACAAAATGGATAGACAAAATCTGTATTTCATTAGGGTGAGATGTATCGGTTTCCTCCTGTGCGTCTACATGTTTGATATATTATACTGCAGTGAGCTATTTCCAGTGCATCATGTTGGGATGCTGTGATGAGTCACATGCCAAGCAACATGATATAATAATTTATGATCAATCAGACTGCAAATATTGGATAGGGGATTCTCTGTATTTAATGGTTCCCCGTATGAGTTCATCACACTGCTCGCTCTTTCAAGGTGGTGCTGTTACTATTATTTGGACAGTCTTCCTTCTCCCTCTTAGAAAATGAAACAATAAAAGTTCCCCAATGTATATTCATACTCGGTAGAGCAATATCCTTTCAAACTGGATGTCATGTATTGTAAGTCTTATAATGTCATCTGATACAGCTTGTGAGTCAGCTAGTAGCTTGGTGTATATACAGCCTAATGAAAGGTGATCAGGTTTGTCTAGGCAGATAGAAAGTTAAAGAAGCATTGATTCTCATTTTCCATTTGTAGTATAAAGCTGGAAGTGTAAAGAAGGAAATTGTACTTGTATTGAAGAATCACAAAAGCATGAATTAAGTTACCAGAGCAATATGACTTTGTACCCTATCTTTTTCTTATCATCCTCTAAAAGCAATTTAAAAAACAAATCAAATGTTCTCCCATAGACAGCCCTGCATGTTGGAGAAAAAGAAAATTTCCCTGTTACTATATCAATGATTGTATCAGATGTTTTCATATACCTGTGTGTGTGTGTGCACCTATGTATTTCTAATATTTGTCTTCATATATACACATACGAGCCTATCTTTCTACTTGTATTCTGTCCTTCCAGTGATGACACTGCTGCATCTTTATGTCTAAAACTTGTAGTCCGCCTATTTTCTATACTAGTCTTTCCTGAAACTTACTGTAATCAATATTAGTGAAAAGAAAAACTGCAGGAAAAGACAAATTAACATCTTAAACACCCATGTGCTATTCCTCCCCTCCTTCAAAGTGGGACAATTCTAACACTGACAGCGTCAATTTTTTTATTAAAATGACTGACACCAGAGTACCACTGAATGCTTGCTTCCTGCACAGGTAGATTATATGTTAATTTGTTGTTTTAATTAGCTAAGGAGTGCCCAAAGTTTCTCAGCTGCGGGTATATTTTCTTTATTTAATCTTCAAAAAGAATACGCGGATATATGTACAATTTAGAATCCCTATTCTCTGTCCTGTATGACACATAACAATGTTCCTAGTGGTAAGGATATCATAAGCCAATTGCTAACTGCAGGGGTTAAAAAAATTGATAGATCTTTAATGTTTGGGTACAGCATTAATCCGAAATGACTTGGTAAAACCACTTATCTCAATTTATCTTATCTCAATTTCTAAAAAAATTTTATCCTTTGATAAATTCAGTAGAAACATAAAGAGCATGTGTATGTTTAAGCATGAATACATAGTTGTACACTATCTTTTGACAGTCCAGAAACATTATTATCAAAGCTATGACAGTTTCCATTCATAAGTTCTTTATCTGAAATGAATCTTGTATGATTCATATTGCCATATCCTGTGAACAAGCACTAAAACTTGTCTTAGTAGTCTGCATGTACAGTGCTGCTCTCTCAAAGATTTCAGCCTTTGATGTGCTATAGATTTCTTCATAGAAAATGCATGCCTCACCTCTTCTTCACCACAAGTTTTACAGACTTATTTTTGAATAGCACCTTCATAGATTTAGAAACAACGTGATTTCAGGCCCCAGTGAATAAACACAGTCCGTCTGATGCTTGGCAACTGTTAATAATCTGGCATATTGAACTGATAATTTTGGCTGAATATCTAGAAATGAGACCAACGTTCAGATATTTGGAGGCAGTGAGGAGCCTGATTTCCTTGAAAACATTTTTTTTTCTCTACTGCAATGCTATCGCTGTTGAAAGAATTTATAGAGATGTTATAATTGCTCAAATAATATGACCAGTGCATATTGGCTAATTTTGGATAATGCTCCAAATTGAACTGAAATTGAAGTAAGTGACAAAAATTGCTTTTGTCTGTCCACTAGGGAAAAAAAAAGCCCAACAACTTGGGAAGTATTGCCATGCTCCTTCAAGTTGGAAGAACGACATTCTGATTTGTAGGACTTTTTTCATTATTATTTTTGTCTTCTACACAGGTACTTAAACTCAGATGGTATCTGAAATGGTTGCTAATCTGCAGCTGAAAAATTCCAGCATTAGCTTGCAGGAGGTATATGTGACACTGATGTTAGTTATTAAAATGACATCTGCAGAGAAAACATGCAAAAACAGCTGTCATTTGATTTGAGCCATTCTAGATGACTAAAACCCATCAGACTGCTTGAATAACTAATAAAACCCCAGCTGATTCACTTACTATATTAGTTGCTAAAATGTGTCTGGGGATTTGGAGTTGCAGGCAGAATATCCCTTCAAGACTCAAGAGAAAAGATGCCATGGAGGCCAATTAGCCTAGGAATAGCTGTTAATCCCTTTTAGGTCATGTAGAGGAACAAATACACATAAATACATGGTACAAAAGCACTTTTGATTTCACTAAGCTGCTTTTTAAAATTGTTCTTAGTCATAACATTGTAGCACTTCACATTTGCTCAGTACTATACAAACAGATAATTAGGTCTCAGACTAGGTTATTGTTCTCTAAACCTTACAGGCAGGAAAACTGAGGCACAGAGCTGGGAGGTATCCAAGGCCAAATGCAGTGCAAATAACCAAGTCAGGATTACATTCTCAAACGGCTACAATCAGCTCCCCAGCCTGTATCACTCTGTGGAAAACATTTCTATTCACAGGAGGCATTACATTTAAAGCACAGTTTTTTAAGTTTGTGCTGCATTTAATCTGAAAGCTAGTTATTGACTCTGATGGGAACCACCTATGTGCTAAACATCTGGGTCCTGATGCACTTATGCACCTATAACAAAACCAGCAGAAACGCAGACAAACAAGCAATAGTTTTCCATCTTTTAAAATCAATCTCAAACAAATAAACCTGAGATTTTTTTCTTCTCATTGTGACTCCAGCAAAATCAGTAGTTTTGTTTGCCATCTTTTACTAGGAGTAATGCAGTTGTTATGGCCATTCATCTCTATTGACCAACATGAAGACAGTGAGTAAAGTGAAAAAATGCTTATCATCCTACTTGTGTTGGGACAGATACTCTGGCATTGCCACGCAGTCAGGCAGGCTCTGATATAAAACCATTTTACACCATCATAGTGTCCCTGGAGAGGGGTCAGAACTGAGACCTTAGTCGCATTAGCCTGCTGCTTGCCCACATATGTCTTCTAATTTCTTGTCTACATTTCATCTTTGATGCATCTAAGATATTACATAGAAAAAACCAAACTTTTATATGTCAAAGAACTACTAATTAAAGGAAAACATATAACTCATGTTATACAGGATTTGGTCATCTCCTGATCTTGCATAATCCAAAATTAACATTGTTAAAATTTGAAATTCAAAATCTGAAGCTATACCATCCAAATCATGAGGGTCATATGTTACCTAATTAAAGGTATTTAATATTTTGACCTCTAATTTTGAGTTAATTATTTGAGCCTCATTTGTGGGAAAAAGAAAGTACATGGAGATAATTCCTTTCATTAACAATAAATAATGTATGATAACTCCTTTTATTTTTTTTAAGTAAGAAGTACCAGACATACAAACACAAGCCACTATTATTACCATTCTGAAGGACTGAATGAATGGTTTGCACCTAGCTGTAGTAGAAAATGTTTAGAGTGATATTCTAATTTTAAACTGCCTTTTCTTGAAGCAGTATATACAATTCGTTTGTGTGAGAAATAATGTAATTGTCTAACTAATTACACAAACTTTTAAAAAAAATCAGAAACGTGTCTTGACTTTCATAATGCTGCTTTGATCCTTTGAAAGTAGTTTTTTTTCCTTTTGAATGAAAGTCCGGTGCTGAACTGAAGAAGTCCCTCCTTGCATAATACCTGTTTTAATTAATTCAGAATGTATTTATATTGCTAAAGTAGTAGGTAAAACATGAAATAGAATATTCCTAGTTACTTCAGATAGACTCAAATGTTATGCTTTGTAGTATACTTTTTTAAAAATAAAAATAGATAAAAATATATTCCCAGACCTGGATTCAAAGTTGAATCCACGATGTATGCCAAAGGTATTTTTTCCTTCAAAAAGGCAACAGAATGTTATATTTCAGTTCATTTTATTTTGTGTGTTTACTTAAGAAATGCACCTGCCTCAGATGTTATTAAAATCAAGGATCACCAGCTCCTTAAGTAGGATCTGTCTTCTACAGCCACAGAACTCCGCTAGGTTTCTTGCAGCACAGCTTTCTAATCAATAATAAGTATGGGGTTGTTTGGGGTTTTAAATTTTTTTTTTTATTATTTTCAGGCCAATAATTCTTGTTACATTTTTTTTCCTCCCCAGTGTCAATGTAATGGATAACCAATACTACATTTCATTTGAAAACACTGGGCCCTGGGCAACAATTACATTAAGACAAGCAAATAAAAAATGGAGACAGCAATGAGAATAAGAGATCCAAAGCACATGTCTCTGACTTGTGTGCACCAATCAGCCCAGAAAAAAAAGCACTGATTCTTTTTAATTCTGCTGTATATGATATATTTAATTTTAGATACTGGGATTCTATTTAGGACAATCTGTTGATAACATATAATGACCAATATTTTCTTGCTAGTTAGCTCCCCCTCCCCAGTCTAAACTCCAATTTCATATTTTTAAATTGGTTTCTGTTATTTTCAAAAAGCCAGGGATCAGTTTATACAAATTCTAATTTTACCAGAAGTTTTATTGAAAATCAAATATCCTGGGTTTTTCCTTCTCCATAATACTATTTCAAATAGATATGCTAATTCCTTCAAACCATTCCATCTTCTCAGCATTGAATTGAAGTTTATTGAAAATGTAGTGTTAGTGCAAATGCACTATATTAAATCAACTTTCATAACAAACAGAGAAACATTATTTCAGACTGTTAAGCTTCGCCAATGAAAATATATGCAAAGAATTAAAAAATGCTATTAAATAACAACCTGCAGTAGAACTACTTCTGCGGCAAAAGAACTATTTCATCATTGTCCTAAAAAACAGGAATATTGTTAATATCTAATTTCTTCACTCGGTTGTAAGCACTGTAACCCCACTGACTTCAGTTTATAATTTCCATAGAATTTACATTTGGATAGAGATGTGCTCCTAGAGGCTGGTTATGCTATTCTTACATATTAGCTTCTCTCCTACTTCAGACCGGCAGAGCCGCTTATGGAATAAGATATCACACGTGCCCTCATGTTGAGGTTGCAAGTTCTTCATGATTTCCGACTTACTTGTTTATTGGTAGAAGAGGTGTTTTTTTTCATTCAGGGTTTTGGTTTGGTTTTCAGGAAGCTGCCTGTGCAGCTGATAAGAGCAATTCACCTCCAGAATTTTTTGTTGGCTTTTTGACTCTGTGAGAAGTATGTATCTTCATTCCTGCTCAAATATATTCATAAGATGACTACCCTGTGTCCCTCTTACAGAAAATCTAAACTAATTTTATCTACACATTTTTACACACTAAGTGATTGAGGAGGGGGAGGGAAAAGTAGGATAACTATAACTGAAAACACTTTATTCCAGGAACCTTCTCACGGTTTTGTCACTTCCATAGAAAGCAAATTCTTTCTGTTTCTCTTTCTCATTGCATCAGAATAATGATCAAAGAGAATAAGACAAAAAAAATTGGTAGTGAGTACACTTTGTAAGGACCAAGTTTGTTCCCTCAGACTTGGCTCACCACTGATTTGACTGCACATCTATTGCCACAACATTTTCTATGTGCTGTCCAAAGATGCATATAATTTTGCTATTGGAATCAGTTCTGTCAAGTGTATCTCTTTTTTTTTTCTTTCCAACCAATAAGATTTCAGTATTTCTGACAGTAGGACTTATTTAGAAACATTGCCTCTTCTTTGTTGAGCCATTAATTCTTTTGTACTTTCATAAGTAGTCTTAAGTTGTAGTTGTAGCTTTACTTCTTATTAAATTTACTGGGTGAAGGGTTTATTACTTAGTTTTTGTCTCAGGATGTAAAGTTACTATCCTTCTGGCAAATTTGGGAGGTTTTTTCAAAAAGGAATATTTGCCAGTGAAGATAAACTAACTAAATTTAAAAGTTTTCTCTCCTTTGAATGAGGAGATACAAAATAGAAATTTCCTTGCTACTCTAAAGCTTTCTTCAGATTATTGCTACATCCTGAAGAGAAGGCGGGGGGAAGGAATGAGGGAAACACTCATCCCTTTTCTGAATTGTCTTACACGGTGCAAGGTAGTGTCTCCTACATACATTTTGATGAAGTGTCTTTTTATTTACCTCAAAGTCTAATCTAACACATCTAATCTAGAGCACCGTCAGGAAACTACAGTATGTTTTTGAGGCAGATAGCAGAAGGCATCAAGCTGATTGCAAATTCTGGAAAAGTATTCCTTAAGTTAGAAATTGCCTGAGGCAGATATGACTAAATATTTTCTCCAGGATAAAATCAGGCTGAACTGAACAACTCACTGTCCCCATTCTCATAGGAAACTGTCAGGGAGGACACTTCCCTTCCTAACCTCAAATCTTGAAGTCTGCCAAGCTCTGAGCTGTGAGCAAGTTGCCACCAAAGCATTTAGAAACAGCATTTTCCATCACACACAATCTGCCCTAGTCATTGTTTCATCATAAATTCAGAAGAAAGATCTTGCAAGCATCCAGAAAGGGATGTATAATCCGAACAGAATCAGAACATGTCCACCTAGTTGTGTTTTAAGGAAAATATTGCTGAATTTGTGTGGCTGAAATGCTGAGGCATGAGGTCTCATCAGTGTCTTTTTTTCCAGCACTGATCTGCACATCCTGTGAGTCTGTGTTAGTGCTGGCAGGAAAAGAACATGAACACAGGGGCCCAAAAAATTCACACAAGCAAGAAAATTAAATCATCATGTTTAAATTATTATTTGCAGAGGATGTGTAAAAGCTCCAGAAAAATCAGACAGAAGAATATCTTTGAAGAAAATCTTGCATCTTTAAAAAAATAAAACTTTTCCAAATTGTGTTGAGTTCACCATTACTCTGTGACTTGCCTTTAATTCATATACAAAAATCTCACTTAAAGTTTCTGGCATACTTCTGGCTATTAAATATGTGAATGCCAAACATACTGATTACAGAACAATTAAACAGTAATTAAAAACCAATTAAACTGTGAGATTCTGGAAAGAAACACAACACATAAGACAAAATGCTGTCTTACTATATCAAAAAGAATAAAGAAAAAATAATCTTTTATGGAAACTATGTATAACATTAAAGTTTACTGTTACAAACACATAAAAAACAACCACTACTGCAGACTCACTATTTCAATTCACGGTATTCAGGGAGTGGCAACAAATGAAATTTATAGAGGTCAAAAGTGCAAATAAGCTGTGAAGACCATGTAATTGAGAAAAACTGGAAAGTGATCTAAAACTGTTATAACCCATTCTCCTCCAGAGTCAAAAGAGAAACAGGAGAGGAATGTTTGTTATTTCTCAGAAATATTCCTCAGGGCTAATGAAGAAGGTCCTTCACATGTGCCCAGTTCCTAGATGTGGAGATTGTACTGCAATAACTTAAAAGGAGAACTAACACTTAAATAGTTCAGAAGGAGAACTCAATTGTCATTTCACAGAATCACAGAATCAGACTGGCTCAGTTTGGAAATGACCTCTCGGAGGTCAACTGGTCCAACCATCATGCTTAAATAGGGCCACCTAGACCCGGTTGCTCAGGACCATGTACAGATGGCTTTTGAGTATCTCCAAGATGGGAGATTCAGATGCTTCTCTAGAAAATTCATGCCCCCACAGTAAAAAAAGTGCTTCTTGGTGTTCAGGAGAAAGATCCTCTGTTTCAGTCTGTGACCGTTGCCTCTGGTCATGTCACTGGCATCACTGAAAAGAGCCTGGCTTTGTCCTCTTTGCACCTTGACTTCAAGAATTCAAAATGTACAATACAATCATAAGATCGTCCTTGAGCCTTCCCTTTTCCAGGCTTAATAGTCACAACCCTCTCAACTTTTCCTCATAGCAAAGATGTTCAAGTCCTTTAATAATCCTTGTGTCTCTTCATTGGAGTGTCTCCAGCATGTTTATGTCCCTCTTGAACTGGACAGCCCAGAACTGGACACAGAACTCCAGATGTGACTTCACCAGTGCTGAGCAGAGGGAAAGAATCAACTCTACCTTTCATTGCGTAAGTTGTGACACAACTTTATTCCTTTGGACACATTAAGTCTGTTTCAAACATCTTTAGCTGAGTACAGCTTTTTATTTTCCTGAGTGTATAGTATGAATGTTTGCTGAACACTGTTCGATGAATTAGTGACTTCTGTACACCTTTTTTAAAAATTCTGTGTTATTACTATTGTATTGTGTTTCAATTGAGCTTACAGAATAGTTTTTCTGCTTATGTTTTGTGGGGATTTTGGGCTTTTAGGGGGGTGGTGCTTGGGATTGTTTGAGTTTGGTTGTTTGATTTGTTTTTTTTTTTTTTTTCAGGTAGTGTGTTTTTTATTGTTGTTGATTGTTGTTATTGTTTTTTAAATTAATAAATAACCCTGAAGATAAGGCAATAGGTCCTGAATGCTTTGAAAGGGTATCACTCTCAGCTGCTTGCATGGAAAGCTGTGTATTTTGAAATGTCTCTGATCCTGTATGTCTCTGAAATTCCCAAAGCAAGATTAGGAAGTTAAATGTAATATAGTTCATGACAATGACTCTCCAGATTCGTCACTTCGAATCCCAGGTTGCAGACTGCAATTTTTTAAGCAAAAAAAAAATACCAAAACAAACCAACATAAAAAACCCAACCAAACTAAACACCAAACCCAACCATCAAACCCATCACAGTTCAGAATACCCTGGCTACCTGTTTTATCACTCTCATAGAAATTTACATAATCTCATAAAATATATATGTACTGGATTGTAATCCCTTTCTGTCTGAGCAGTTTTTTGTCCTTACACATTTGTTTTGTTTCAGACAATTTTAGAAGATGGATGTCTGACACCTCTATTTCATGTATAACCTCTACATATGTTCTTATGATATCAGTACCTGAGTAGGGAGAGGAAGCCCAATAAAATGCTCTCATCAAGGAAATGACCATAGTCTATGGGCAGCAGTTAATTGATCTGTCTGACCTGCTGGATTTTCCATCAGAAAATACATGCAGGCTGGTTCAGTTGTCCGGCTCAAGAACGGTAAGGGTCGTGCATTCCCCTGTCAGTCCATGGAAAGAAATGGAAGGGAGCTCTCTGTGCTTTACTCATTTGGTGCAAAGACTGGAAAAGTGATGATAGCATGATAGAATTATCATAAGGAAAAGGGATACGTATTTAGAGTCAGATCCATAGGAAAACAAGTACCACTAGAGCTTCATCTTATTTGTTTATATTTAAATCCTTAGAAATACTTTGTCCTATCCAACTAGCATCAGAAGCATTACATAAAATATTTTGATTTATTTATTTTCACAAAGATAGTGATATGAAAGTAGGTAATATTTTCTCTAGGGAAACACACTTGAACATGTTTGCCATGCAAACTATGTTGAGATTGTAAACTGTGAGACTATTTGCTATCATTCAATAATTATCACTAAGATTTAATGGAAATCAATAGTACTTTGAAGCAATGAAAAAAGAAAAAAAAAATCACCAAGTTCCGGTTCTGCATTTCACTTCATTATGAACAACTGATATCAACACAAATTTTAAAAGCAATTTTAAAAAGAAACAAAAATCTCTCTTTAATATGCACAATAGGGAACTATTTAATTTCCAAAATTTCTGTCAGCCATATTAACAATGTGTTTCTCCTATCTATAGATAGCTGCCTTTGGTGTTCTATTAGTGCTTTTTCTGAATATAGTTGAAGTCACTGATAGGTATATAGAAGCACTGAAAGAGCTCTCCAACATCAGAACACAGATACCCTCTTAATACTTCTCTATCTTCTCATTAACACTAATTGCAGTTATAAGGGAAGAATAAACTCCAAAGTGTTATCTAAATACAGTCTAGCCAACATTACAAAGATGTTACTAATATTTTGTACCGTACTTACTGAGTGCTTTAGATACTGGCAAGCAGGGAAGGAAGAAATTAAATTCCTTTTATACTTTGCTTAATATTAATACTCTTCACTTAAGACACGGGTGATCAGTTTCAGCATGGCTGTTCCGTGATCTGCCTTGAGAGCACACATATCCACAGCTCTCCAAGTTTGTTTTACATATGTCTTTAAGAAAAACTGAGGATTTTGCAGGATACCAGGGCATATGGATCTCTATCACAGCAGGTTCCCACAATGTCATGTTACTAAAAAATACTTATTTCACAAATGGAAGCCAAGTGTGAGGAAGGATACTTGCCACCTTTCCATGTTAATACCAGATGAAATGATGTATTTTAAAAATTGAGAAGATTTTTCAGAGTTTTTGAGATACCATATGAACAGACTAATTTTGCAAGGCTAAAAAAATGATCTTAGACTTGCTTTCTCTATGTTTCGTGCAGTGTATGTATCTGTGCTTTATAGTCTTCTCACCACAAATCCCATGACAAGTCCTGACCTCATCCAGAGTAGATAATGTAGTCCTGCACTGACAGGAAGGTTGTTGTCTCGCTAGTTTGCAGTCCCACATAAACTTGCACACATGTTAACCCTAGGACTCAGCAGGCAATTCCAGTGAAACCACTGAAGTTGTTCTCAGAGCATAAACAGATGGGTGAATATTTGTAAGTCTGCGATCTTAGAAGTTATGTCATTTTTGGATGACATTATAAGGTGATATCCTTTCTCTTCAGCACCAGAGAGGAAGTTATCAGAGATTGTGTAATTTATGCAACATTGAGTGATTTTGATTTTATAGTATGTTTGTTATTCTTTAAAAACATAAGGATAGTGCAGAGATGAACCAAAGCTGAGATTCTCTGTTAAAAAGTGAAGGACCCATTTTTGCAAGTCGTCATCTTCTCATTAACAGGAAGACTAATGCCTACGCTCCACGCCAACTTGCTGCCTCCAGAGTTTTACCAATATGTACTATCTGCTTTAGGGAGCAGCAAAAAGCTATTTGGAGTTGCTAAAAGAAGAAAAACTGTGTGAGACTGAATTATTGGTGGGACTATTTAGGAACAAACAGAACTAAACAATTTGTTCCAACCAGGGTTTCCAGGCTACGGGGGGAAGTAGAGGGAATTGATCCATATCAGATAGCATGCTGGAAGAATTGTCAAGAGAATCTGTCAGGAGAGAATATATTGAAAAATAAAAAATATAAAACTATATAATACATGTGCAAGTGTCCTTGTGTAATCCCTGACAAGCTTCTAAATAACAAAAAGAATAGCTTTCCTCGTACTGCAGAATTTAAAAGAGTCATTGAATTCTGTTGTTAGTTGTTGGTTGTTTTTTTCCTGACCAAGGCAAAGAACTTACATAAGCTTCTAGAAAGAGGCTAGACAGATTAATGTCACCATGTTATCCGATATAGTGATACCACTGGCAACATTAGTGTATGACAATATCTTGTGCCAGAAATAAATAGCATCACATGTGGAAAAATTACTTCAAAACCAAGCTACATTATATTGTGTCTAGGAGGGTGCAAGGTAAGGAGACAATAAAAATAAAAAAAAAAAGCCCTATAACTCATTCTTTTTTCTGATCAGACTCCTCCACAATTTTTTAAACATTAAATGAACTGGAAATTACTACTCCTTCTCCCTTGCACATACATATTTTAATTGAAAAGCTTGATTTGCCAAAGATATTTCAGAAAGGAAAGAGTAGATTGCCTCAAATAGTTTGGAAATGACTGAATGAAATATTCTAAGTTGCTGCTTATCAGTAGCTTTGTTATCAGAAAAAAATTCTTTTAATTTTTCAGTCAAAGACATTCTAGAAAAGTTGACTTAATCCCCCTAAAGGTTTCCTTGGGTTTAGTTAGCTTTCATATTTCGGCTCAATTTTTCTAATTTATTTTTGGTTAAGGACAGGAAAGTATTTAAATCTCTAAATAATTCATCAGATGATAAGCATTAATTCCTGTGCAGTTCTACTCTCTCTTTCTACTCTTTCTAATCTTTCTACTTTCTTTAGCTTTGTGGTACAGGTATAGGCATGAACTTGTTGCAAAAATTTCCAAGCAATCATATTTCAGACCAAAAAAAAAAACCCCAACACTAAAAAACTCCACATTTATTCTCAGCTGGTACAAAACAGTTGATCTCCTTGTATTTGTGAGGCAATATAGCGATGCAGCCAAAGATGCATTTTGTATGATTGATGTTTGAATTCTGCGCTGAGTTGGAGTTGTGTTCCTGAATTCAGAATTTGCCCCAAACTCAATGGTATTCCCTGTGTGGATTTCTAAAATGTTTATTATTCACAACTTGTACGATAGCATAGTATGTGTCATATTATCCAGTGTTCGGGATCTATCCCACATCACACATGAAAGTGAATCTCCCTGCTAAGAAATACCCTCGCTTTCAGAGGTGCATGTCGTCTTTCTTCTTCACTTCAAAAGCAAATAATGAGGCGGGGAAAAGGCTGAGTGTTTCAGAGGCCATGCATTCATCTACATATTGAAGAAAGATCAGCTTAGTATCCGTTTTCTTAGGTTGTTCACTACAAAGTGAAATCCTGACATGCAAATTGAATTCTGACTCAGGAAAGCACTTCTTATTAGGTAAGTGCTGAAAACAGTGATTTTTTATTTTTAATTTTTTTTACAGGGCTGGGAGAGACAGGTTACTTTTTAACTTTACACAAAATTTAGCACTAAGAAAGTTTGGCACGTCACTAACATAGGGAACCTAGGTTGTGAAAACAGCTATGAAAAACAGCATAACAATAGGAAATGCTGAAATGGATCATGCTGTTGTTAGTTATCAGATGTGCCACCCTCATCTGGTGATCTAAAGAATTCAGATGAACTCAAGCTAACCTACAAAACCAGCTTCATGAGCCCCAGCTTACAGGAAAGAAAGGTTGTATGGGGAAGCCTCTTGTAATACTTCCATTATCCAAAACATATGTGACTCTTGTTTTAACACCTTTTAAAAACAATGCCCCTTTTAGGTGTCATGCTCAATAAAACACTTGTTCTCCAAAACTCAGAATGAATTAGAGAAAGAAGGAGAAATAAAAGCCACACTTTTTATCATTACATTTTTATTGAAATTTAAACACCCTAGTGAAAGAGATTTACATAAAAGAATTTGACCTACACGATATACCATACATGATCGAAAATTGCTTTGCCGTTCTTCATAAAGTCTCAGTTTGACTGGCAGATAGAATGTAAAAGCAATATGTGAGCTCTGCTTTCATTTAAATTTGCACTCTCACATGTCAAATATTATTATACATTTTTGCTTAATATTTTACAACAGCAAGGACATTAGTTCAGTATCCTAAAGAATCCAACATATGCCAAAACAGACAGAATTTTGAATTCTTTACTTAACCCTTTCCATAGTCATACTTTCACTGATTTAAAAAATGCAGAAGTCAATGGGGATACTTTTGTCGAAAGATGTGGAGACTTGGATCACAATTTTAAATATGGTTTTATATATTTAAGGAAACTTTTAAAGTATCTGTAGACTTCAAAGAGGTTAGGTATCTAATTTCCCTAAGTAAATTTTGGAAACCCATTTTTCCTGACACTGAGGTCCAAGTAATAAAATCTGTTATGTCATGCCAAAATTATGATTAAGAATATTTCATCCCATATTTATTACACTATTGCTTTTAGTGTGATAAATAGACAATACATAAACATCTCAAATTGACTTCAAATTGGAAGCATAAAGATTTTTTATTAAACAATATTGATAATTACATTCAAAGCATCAATTCACAAAAATCTCAATGTAGTAGAATATTTCTGTGAATGATGAAATTAGAAAGATGTGTCATTTCCAAAATTTTTCTGAAAAATATCCAAGCTAACAAAACTTTCAGTCTGCTTTCTACATATAATAAAATTATTTTCAGAGGAAAGCTGAACTAAGTTCCAAATCATTCACTATGTTGTTCTAAGACTTCCAAGTAACTAACAACAGGATGAAAATGCAGCAAGGTACTACTCAACAAGCTGAAAAATATTCAGAAGCTGACATGCCATGTAAAACCAGAATAAAGTGAGCGTCTTGAAAGCGATTGCAATGAAGTTCAACATAAAGCTTCACTCAGTATCACAGAGAACTATAAAATAATCCATAATTCTGTGGGAATTGTGCATGAAACCCTTACATCTTTGGTGGTTTACTCAACAGTACTTATTTGACATCAAAATAAACATATTAGGCAATTGAGCTATCTCTTTTGACCAATTCTGTGTAATAGTTTTGTAAGATGGATGGCTGACGAGAGCAATGAAGCGGTCTTCCTGAAAGGCAGCTTCTGTCATTCAGTAAAAACAAAAACTAGTCCTAAAAGTGGGGGAGAGAAATTTGTGTCAGAATAGTGGTGAGTGAATATCCTCCAATAAGAGTAACAATAAACAACCTTTCTAACCTGGGAGGGAAAAAAAAAAAACCAAAAAACAACCAACCAAACAAACTTGATACAATTAAGTAATCAGGGCAGAAAAAAAGGAGTAGTTCTCTATGAAAAGCAGGAACGAGGCAGGAAAACACTAATAGTCAGGACAGGGATGGAGAATATAATGTTTCAAAATTATGAAGTTTTTCACCTTAAATGTGATAATGTACATTTAAAACCAATATACACCAGTAAAGTTGAAAAAATAACACAAGAAGAAATAAGGTCTAAATGTTATGAACATCATACTCAAAATGAATTCATATATGAATATGAAAGCTATAAAAATCATATAATTCAAAATATTACTAAAAATAGAATGGTACTTTGTTTTAACATCTTCATATTCAATTTTAGTGCAAAATTGCCTTATTAGAGGAAACATTCTAGTGTGAATAAGATTGCATTTTTAATGGAAAATTGTTTTACTATATGCTTTCAATCCCGTTAAAAATGTTCATAATTTTCTTAAAGTGGTGTTCACTTAGGAGGTCAAATAGGGATTTAAATACATAATCATGCATGATGTACCTCGGCATTTAAACTCAAGGTTATGAGAAATCTATTTGCTGAAAGAATGGAATCATCTCATGAACACTGAAACATTTAATTTCATTTTCATGTTACATCAACGTTTCAGGTTTACTGATCATAAATGGCTCCCCGCTCTACTTTGAATAGCTTTTTTTTTTTAAAGCAAGGGTAACAACTATTGAAAAACAAATCTAAACAAATCCTAGAATAATTTTTTCCATGCAACAGTAAAAAAACAATCACAAGAATAGTCTTTTTCAGTACATTCCCATAACAGCATTGATTCTTTTTCTGTAGTGCTCACCGCCACCATATTAAAGTGATGCACACAAAGGTTAGAGACAACCTTCACAAGATCTTTTCTAACCAGGTCTGAGACAGGCAAGTTTGACTGGGCTCTCTCTTTCAAGGGTATTTCATCAATAAATCTTCCCTTTCAAATTGCCAAGTCTTTGTCTGTTTGTTCCTTCACTCTTTATAGTCATTGTTTGGAGTGTCTGTGTGTGTCTTTCTGTGAGAAACATTGTAGGGTATTGGGAAAGCTTGTCTTTAAAAAAATGCATTATGCCAGATGGTATGTTTTAGACAGTGAGTCTCTGTGTCTGTCCATCATAGTCAAAACCCTATAATTGCTAACTCTTTATATGTGTTTCTGTTCTCCTAGCTTTGTTTTTTGTTAGTTGTCGTGCTCCAAAGGATCAAAGCTGTCTTGATGGATAACAAATACAAAGCCATATCTAGGTAAAAAAGTTATAAAAAGCTACATGATGCAGGTCTAACACACTCGTTAGTATGCCTCATGGGTTCTCCTGTGAGCCATAGACCTAAGAGGCTATCAGCTTGTCATGGTCTCAGCTGAAAAGCTTGGGATCAAATTGCTAAGATTTAGGCATTTAGCTTCTGAGATACCCTGGTTTGTTTCCCAACCTGTCAGCAAATATTGTGGCCTTCACATAAAAGGAATGGATCTGAATTTGAACTACCGTGCACCTCACATGCTTGGATCTGGCTTCTTTTGATTTAGGGAAATAAGTAAATCATTGTTCTATATTTACTATAACCACAGAGAGTAATACCTTACACATTTCTTGTATCTTCACTTCGCATGTCTCTTCACTTCCCATATAGCCTCATGAAATCCAGTGAATACTTTATACCAGTTTCCCACCAATTCCCAGTACGTTGCCTGAAAAGGTGTCTAACATTTCAGAAGATCAAGAGCTAAGTGGGATTGAGTTTTGCATATGCCAAAGAGATGGTTGTCAAAGTTTGACCTTGGTGAACTGCTATGAGAAGACTGTCTGCTGCTACTGCCTAGGTTCGTCCTATGCTTCTCTGGTACTTAATATTTCTGTATCACTCCTATACCATTGCTGTTACTTCCTACACTATTCTTTTGGTACAGGCAAACGACAAATATTGGGATCCAAATCTCATATTTTCCCTGGAGTTTACTCGATAGTAATTTCTCAGCCATTTTGGAAAAAGTAGATAATGAGGAAATACCTAGAGAGATCTGCTAAAATAACTATTATCCTTCTGAGGAATGATCAGACCTCTGCATCATTTGATCCCTGTACAAATCTGGAGGTTTGCCAGAGGGAATGGGGAGCTAATTTTTCTTTTCTCTCCTCATCCTCTCATATTAACGTCTGCTTGTTTCTTTCCCATGTCACTTCTGCTGCCTGAAACCCGCATCATTGTGTAACTGCCTCCTTTTAGGTCAAGGACTTGTCTGCCTTGATATAAATATTAATAATGTGAGTTCTTTACAAAGAATGGTGTATAGGTTGGGTGAGGGATTTTTTTAAAAGCCAAACACCTTACAAAACAATGATCTTAAGGGACAGAGTGTTGTCTAGTAAAAGGAGTGGAACTGGCGTAGATGACTTCTCAGCTCTGCCAATGAATTCTTCTTTGACACAGAAGTAATTTAATTTCTGTGATGCAGTTTACCCACTTGTAGAATTAGTCTAATAATAATTACCTGGCCCACGGCATGTTCCAAGACTTCATTAGTGTTTATAGAGTACTTTGTTTGTCAGGTTTGAATTCCTTGCCTCAAAACTCTGCATAGCAGGTAAGCAAACAATAAAACTGTTAATTATTATTAAGCAACTGGTCAAGTAAAGCAGCATTCTTCATTCACAGTCATAGTCTTGTGTGTTTATATTTTTTGTGCATAATTTTAGTGCATCCTATTAGATCCCGAATTTAAAAAAAACAGTCAGAAACTTCAAGATGAGGAAGTGGAACAAAAATTATCTCAGAAACCTCAGTTTTGGAATGTGAGGGAGGCAGAGAAGTATAGGTGGCAAGGAAGTTTGAGTGATGTAGCAGAAAAGAATATATTCACTAGATCTGGTCGCAAAAGTTATTAATCTTATTCTTTTGGCCGGAACATGGAGATGATAATGGGACAATATATTCTAATATCATACAAACTTTTTCTGCAGCTTTTCTTGCCCTGCTTGTGGCACCTATTTGTCATCTCAGTGGACACTCTAATCTGAACTACACTAAATATTTACAGCATTAGAACTCCTCCAGCCTTTGTGTCCACAGCTGAAATCTCTATCTTTCAGGGAACAAATAAGCCAAGGGCCTTCCCTGCATACGTTCTCTTCTAAATCTTGGACTGAAAAATAAATTTGCACTTTTAAAGCTAGAAAACATGCACTCTTGTGCCTCATGGCTCTCTTGTTAGATACTTTTATTTAACAAAATAGTGATTTGTTTAAGTTCTAGAATCAATCTGTAGTTCCAGAGTGGAAAAAGGACAAAACCAGACAACAGACAATTAAGAGAGGAACAAAATCTGTGAAGGGATTTTGCACAGATATCCTTCAAAAATAGATTGAAAATACCCTTTGGGATGTCTTCAGTAAGGCTAAGATTCTCCCTGCTCATTTTATTGGGATAGCTGCAATGATACATTTATTACTGCAACTTTACCTCCCAGAAGTCCAATTCTATCCCCATTTTGTCTGAACTGTGAAAATTATTACCAGTATTTTTTGTGAATACATAGATTTTGATTCATGCTATTAAGGGACTTTTGGTAAATAAGTGGGAAAATATAGACAGGTAAATATTAATTTTCAAGAAACAGTAAGAATTAGAACAACTTTCAAAATATACATAATCAGGATAATGTTCAGAACCATCCACGTATCAAAATGTCATGAATCATGTGAGTCTTTCTGGGAATAATTCAATGCCACCATGCACAACAAGTACAAGGACACTGACTGGTCTGAAAGGGTTTTTGCAGTTATTCCCCTTAAGCATGGATAACTTGTAAGCTGTTCAGTTTCTTCAAGATATGTGTGTAAACTGAGATAGGGGCAAGATTTTAAATTAATTAACATCCTTAAAATAACCCCCGAACAACTGTCTTGCAAATGTACTAGTAATATGGACTTAATTCAAAGAGATGTATAATACATGCATATGCAGGTAGCTATGTAAACAAAGAGAAGTAAATACATTTGGATCTAATGCTGTATTTGATTTTGCCAGGGGATTCCTGGATTTTTCCAGTGTCTCATCTACTGCAATTTCCAGCTGTCTCTCCGTATTGATATGTTTCCTGTAAGTAACATAACCATTTTTCAAGTCTCAACTTCACA
The DNA here is from genome assembly GCF_964237585.1 of Gallinula chloropus. Classification (NCBI taxonomy): domain Eukaryota; kingdom Metazoa; phylum Chordata; class Aves; order Gruiformes; family Rallidae; genus Gallinula; species Gallinula chloropus. Next base: position 19,321,778 of record NC_140087.1, read on the forward strand.
GCTTCCTATTATACTTGCAAATAGTCAGCTAAAGTACATCTGTTCTTTACAGAGAAATATGGGTTTACATCTTTTTTTTTTTTTTACAGAGTTGTTGTGGCATGCCAAAATGTATACCAAGTACTTAGTACATATATTCTTTTCCCTTAAACACTGTATATTCCAGTAAGAAAGCACATTCACATACATGGGTATCTAATCTAGCACTAAAATATTCCACTAAACAGAAAAGATTTTGTAAGTAAGTGTAAGATACTTTTATTCTACAGTAGGCTACTTGCTTTATATCCATGTAGGTACACAATTGACATTGATGGAAAACCTTGGAGAAGTTTTTTTGCTCAGTAAGCACAGATTTGCATGATAGCAAACAGTTTTTCCATTACTGCTGATATTAAGGGGCTGTATTCATCTACTTGACAATTTTGCTGCCTCCCTTCCCCCTTCCATGTTTTTCACCGTATCGTGCTGGACTGGAGAGTAAAGATCCTTTATTTAGCTGTCACCCAGACCCAGTGCTTTAGTCTGACACCCAAACTTAATTTAGAAGAATAAGATTATTGCAAAGCAAAATAATTCTTAGTATCTGCATTTAAGGTATGCAAAATGTACTGCAATTTTAATGGCTTGCTTGGTTGTTCACATTTTTCTTCAGTTGCTGCAGAACACACTTTAAAACATATGTTTTAAATTACATAAAAATATATTTTATGATGGTGCACTGAAAGCAAGGCAATCTGGAGGACAAAGTTTCCCAGCAGCAACAAATCTGGCATGGTGTTATTATTATGTTCTTATATTATGAAGTTTGTTTTTTGTTTTGTTTTGCATTTTATATTTCTTTTTGGAGTGGGAAAATATAAGAAAGGAACATTTTATATTAAAATAAAGGATTGGACAAATTCAGGAATAAATCAGAATGAAAAATCAATCATACTTTATTTTTACTGGAAGAAAAAAGTGGGGAAGTGCTAATACCGAGAGTATTAAATTCCTAATATACACTAGATTTAGTAGATTTCTCTGTTTATACAGCTTCAGCACTATTAAAGGCCTTACCAAGAAGCATACATGGAATTATGAATGGCTGCATTGAAAATAGTCTGATACTTGGTGTGTCTGTGCATTCATGCAATAGAAATATATCTGTAGATCTGCTGAACTATTTATCATGTCATTACACAAAAATAGAGTTTTAGAACTATTCATCTTATCCTAAGTATATAAAGGCAGATTAGCAAACTAGGAGATATTCATTCCGTGGAGAGAAGACACCCAAAGGGAGCTCCAAACCCCTGTTAGAAGATGAGAGCTGAGACATGTTCCTTTGTTATTTTGAGAGGAAAACCTACTGCCATCCACAGATGCTATATTTGCCGTTAACATCCAGCAATATGTTCAATGTTAAGAAAACGTCAGTGACAAGAGCGAATGATTCAGATTACCGTACTAAGAAGACTTCTGTAGTTAGAAATGGCCCAGCAAAATCCTGCTGGGCTTGGAGGAATTTCTCCTCTATTCCAGTTTAACAATGAGCCAGAAAGGAGACATTTGAAGCAATGAAGTGAGGAACAGATGGGTGAGCCAAAGGTTAGTGTTAATATGATCCACTGAAAATTAGCTCGATGGTCATCATTACCACTGACTGACACAACATGAAATGTCATTGGAAGGAACAGAGGGATCAAAAAAACAAAACCCAAAAAACTCCCCCAAAAAAATAAAACCAGCCAAAAGCCAAGAATATGTACATGTTAATTCATAAAGAGAATTTCATGCACTTTCGAAGCTACTAATTGGAGATGTAGGTGGTCTCCAAAGTTATCTATAACAGAGACATCTTTGGTAAGGACATCCTAATTGGAATTCCCATCGAGTTAGAGTTGCTAAAACAGACTCATAGGTTTCAGAGGATATTAGTCGCCTTAGGTAGAAATGCATTTTGTTAGACAGCTCTCCCTGAGAATGCTTTCCACAGCTCTCGTGTGCTTTGCCTCAGGGTTGTGATATGCATTACCATAGACAAGCACAGTTGTCTCACTGATTCATAGATTATAGTGGGGGCATGATCCATTATCCTAATTACCATGTTGAAAAAAAATATTCAAGTAAAATACAAAAAAGATGTCCTTTTAAGCTTCTTCCACAGAAATTCATGGCTAGTCAAGTTAATGAATGCACTGAAGTTTACCAGGATCCTGATATTGTGCTCATTGGCATGGATTATAATTCCAGTGAAGTCTATGGAAAAATGCCAAATTACACTAGGTGCAAAAATCTAGCTGCAGATTTTCTATTTTTTTTTCTTTCTGTCACTTGAATGGATGGATGTATTAGTTACATGCACCAGCCCTATTATATAAATAGCAATCTTCTTCTGTTCCTTAATCAATGACTGAATAAAACAGTTCTTGGCAAAGAGTATAAAGAGAGAAATACGTATCTATACAAATCCCCAGAATACAACAGATTTTCACAGTGAAAGAAAGAATCGACTATTTATTATCAGATGATTTTGGAGGTCACTAAGCTTTCATAGTCAAAAGTTACCAGAAATAGACCTTATTAAGAGCCATATTGAGCCTTATAATAAAAAGAACTGGTATGCTACCAGAATGTAATCTAGAACTGAGAATATGTCTTAGTTTCACCTAAGACAAGTAAAAAAAGCAGGACGTGCAAAATGACAAAATCCACCTTAAAAAGAAGAAAAGCACACGGAAGGGCAACTAGCCATGCACAGAAACAACCCCTTTGAAACTATATATATCCTTCCTGACTTTTTTTCACTGCATCTTATACAGATATTGGCTTGAAAACTTTCAGAACTCTCAACTCAGCCTTGCTCTAAACTTGCCTGTAATCTTTGAGCAATCATAAAAATGCTTGCAGGTTTACAGCATTTACAAACATTATCCAAAAATGCTATGCCAATTGGCCACCCAGCATCTTATTTGAAAAGTAATCCATATTTCTCAGTGGATTGTCTGAGATAATAAAAACCCTTTGTTCACTGACCAAAAAAGCATAGGGAGAAGCAGGAATGTATCCAGTTTCTAATGCAGTTTCTCTGTTCTGTGAACAATTATTATTTTAATCAACACCCACACCCACAACTTCCCCATCTACTTAATCATTTATATACAGATATAAAGAGAACTACGTATTCTGTTATGGCTTTCAGAGAGAGAGAGAGGGAGGATCTTTTTAACTTTCATTCTAATGTATTAAATAATGCAAATCTATAGGGCAGTGAGAGTATTTTCCTCACAGAGACATTAGAGGAACTGCAGATAGGGAAAAAAAGATAAAAATTCTTAAGTCCGAAATGACTCCATTAGTTTCCAGTCATATTTTTATTTATTTTGGCTTTATGATAAAAATTTGTTCTCTTGGCTAAATCAGAAGCAATTCTTTCCTGCAACCCTGAGAGAGTAAGGGGTGTATCAGCCTCTGTAATCTGACACAACAAAAACCCAACAGACTGCGACAAAGGCAGTCAAGAGCACAGAAAGGGAAGCCTTCCTTAAATTTAGTATCCAGGATCTAAAAGTATTTGGACCAAATTAAAAAGCATTGTCATTAGATTCTTTTGTATCTCATTAAAGATGCAGAGACATTTAATCTGCTACACAGTGTGAATCCTTCAACCCACACAGTCATTGTTCACAAAACAGTTAAATCATAAATGCACACAAAACTGTGCCTTTCAGAAGACATGGGTACCCAGGGGTGTCTCTCTCCTGGAGGTTATGTCTGTATATAGGATACAATTTCTCCAGTGCCCGTCCTTTCAGATGATTGCAAAACTCATGGGTATATACAAAATACAGCCCATTGAGTATTTGTCAGCTGAGGTGATCCTTTGTTGCCCTCTTCAACCCCTGCCCCTGAGATCTAAGGAGATAATATTTCACTGAAGTATTTCCCTCAGTACCTCTCTGGTTAAATGCTGTCTGGAAAGGGAAAAGGATTCCACTCAAAATAATAGTATGATTCTGTGTTCATCCAAAAATTCTCAAAGTCCACTTGAACTTCTGTAGATATAAAAAAATCAAATACTGCTCTATCACCACACCACAGCACCCCCCTCCAAAAAAAAACCCCAACAAACAAAACAAACACCCAAACTGAAAAAAATACCCCAACAAAACCTGAACAAGTAAACAAAATGTCTCAAAATTTGAGTCTGAACTGTTTACAACATTGTTTATAAAATTACTTTGCATTTTTGGGAGCTTTTTCCCAAATACATCATTTGAACATATAATCTAACCATTTCTCGTGGTTTTACCCTGGTGGCAATTTGTATGAGACCAGCCAGTCCTGGTCATTCATCTACTATGGTTCATCTGGCATAGGCCATAGAGTTTCTCTACAAGCAAGAAAATTGAGGAATGGGAAAGAAATGGTTAATCTCTTTACAGAAATGGGACCAGCACTGAAGCTGACCTTGCTTATAGTCTATGCATTGACCTGAATGTTCATGAAGTAAAATCTTTGTGTTATGAAGTCTTGCATAGATCCTCAGATCAAATATTTCCTTTAGTCAAATATCACTGACTTTTGGGAAAGCTCATGGGGCATTTGATATACTAGAATATTCATGTCACTCACGGTAATCCTTGCTTCCCAGTGCTAGAGTCCTATTTACAAAGTAGCATAAACGCAACAAGTCTCCTTGAAAGGGGTAATGTCAGACAGTTGCTTCAGCCAAGCTTCAGTGTTTTCACCCTTGCCATTTTCAGTTTGGCCTTTCTAGTCTCTGGACTTCGGTGCAGTTGTACTTCTGTTATCTGTAGCAGATTTACTACTAAGTCTGTCTCTGGAAACAGCCAGCAAAACTTAGCAGTGAATCAACTGTTACATGCTTGCACTGCATTAATTTTACTTTATTCCTCTAGCATTCAGGCTCCCACTCCAGTTATTTCTGAAGAGAAAGTACATGGGAAAGAAACTATGTACACATGCACGTGATTTTATGGACAAGGAAAAATACATACAAACATGTGCTAATTTTTAAAAATAGGTGATTGGTTGTATTTAAAATACATCACTGTTTTGCAGTATTTTCAGTGGGGGAGAAACACATACAAAAGGCACAAAAATTATGGCGTCTATTTTCTTGAGGTATCAGCAAGTACTGTTTAATTACACAATTTAAGAACCAGTCTTAACTCTGGGCTGGAAGCACAGAGAATGATGCACAGAGTTGTGCCACAGAATGGAGAGGGAAAATAAAGTACAGTGCCTTTCCATCCCACTAGAAACTCGAAAAGCCACAATTCCAGATTCGTAGGAGTTGGGAAAACTGTCTCAACCACTTCTCTTTTCTGAGACTGCCTATAAAGGGAAAACATAGGCAAAAGGGAAAACATAGGCAAAAGGGAAAACTCTAAAAGGGAAGAAAAGTAAAGCACTTAATGTTTCAGCTTTTATTCTCAGACCCCAAATTAAAGGCACATATACTAATAACAATTTTTTAAAAAGCTCTGGAAATAAGAAATGTTTATAAATGTGCTACTGTTTATTTGGTGTATTCTACGCACCTCCTCATTTCCAGTGCCTGTAATTATTCCTGTGACTAGCTGAAAATACCTAAAATTACTCTGATAAAAGATGGATTCCTAGAGGCCAGCCTAGCCAGGTTCTTTCTTCTTGCACAAAGCAAGGATGGTTCCTCAACAACTATTCCCTACTTAACATGCACATTAAAAACCTCAGATGAGCAACGATGTTTACAATCTAACACTGGTGGTTCTGGAAAGGATGATTCAGGGCACTTCATAGCTATGTTGCTGCACTGCAACACACCTGTAGTTTATGAGAACTTGTGGCTCAAGAAAAAGATTAATGACGTTAATCTTTTAGAACTTACATATTGTACTCTATTGTTTTATTTTCAGCTGCATAAGTATACTGCCTATGCAGTTTAACATGCCCAAAAATTTGAATAATGGACACACAGTTGCTTTGCATATATTGGGAGATGTATTAGGCAAGATAATAAAATATTTAACAAAAAAAACCCTATCTACTGCAAGTATGAAGTGAAAATGAGGCAATTCTTTCTTAAAAAAGTCCTTGAAACATAATTCTCAAACTAAGTATGCAACAAAAAAAATATGAGAAATGTCTGTGTAGCAATACAGAAAAATTTTGGCCTATATGCATATGAAGAAAAAAATGAAGTAAGTTATGGCAAGGCTTTTAATGAGCCCTGATGAACTGATCAACTTCCTTTCAAAGTATTTTCTCTCATCATAGGAAATATCTTGTTCCGAAATTCTAATGTACTGCCATTTGCATCTCCTCCCCCACATCGCTCACTCTCTTTCAAGCCTAAGGAATGGTTTGACTGAAAGCTGAGGGATAATTTTGTTATATTTCATGACTTTTAGTTTTAACTAAACTTGAAAGCCAAAGAAAAGGAAGATTACTAGTTTATACTACCTTGACTTGGACTTATTTTAAGAAAAGACCAGGGCAAAAGAAGTAATTACTAGTAGGAATACATTTTTTCCAACGAGTTTTAGGATGTTGGACATTTTCCTGTGATCCAGTAAAGTTTCTTCCTTTATTCCTCACCCCCAAGTCCATTTCATTTTTATTCCTTTGAATTTCCTGGTCAAACTATTATTTTTTAAATGAGATACACTATTCAAAGTTCAATTCATATTTGCAGTAATTAACAAATTACCACGCAGAGACACTGCATATCATCTTTAACTGATACATTCCTTTGAATTAGTACATATAATAGGTGGAAACAGGTATTGTTTTGGGAAGAGTACTGAAATAGAAGCAATTATCTTTCTTTTTAAATAAGTGTTTGCTGTTGCCATTACACTGTTACAAAACAGTGAGTTATATTATGATTTGAGGAATCATTCTGTGTGAAAGTTGTTATTCTACTTGGTTCCTTGTAAAGTTTTCTTTTTTACCCATGAACTGTCCAGAAACAGACCATCAAGGAAAAAAAAAATTGTAAACACATATTTAACTGTCAGAGTATACATATAATTTTACAATTCAAGGCGCGGTTTTACACCATATTTCATTAGCCTTAGAAGATATGCTATAGTCGATTCAAGACTAGCATACAACCAATAGATCATTTTTATATTAGCATGTTTTACATTCAAATATTTGAAGACATCTCCTTGTTATTTATGAACAAGGCTCAGAAATGCATTTTTTGTCTCTCCAAGACCTTTAAAAAAATATAACAATGGTAGTCTGTGACTATGGTTTACACTGGAGAGAATGGTAGTGACATTAAAGGTGACTGTAAATGAACTGGCTCATGCACTAGGTAGTGTCTTTATGCAGCATAAGATATTGGCTATACAGAATGAGCAAATATACATTTCATTTAAGCTTTTGTATGTTCCTAGGGATGTTGAGTTAATTCTAGGCCTTGTCTTAAAACACTGAAGCTTGCAATATTCTTGGTCTTTACAGTTCAGATACTTCTAGATAGCCTGTATTTCTAAGAATGAGTATCTGAGCATCAATCAAATGAAGAGGTAATATATAATGTGGTGAGCTGGACACACATGTGCCCACACCATTTTTAATTTAAACCCTTTTAACTGTATTTATATTAATAAGTTTTAAATGCACGTACTTTCACCCAAACTAATATAACTTAATACCAATGCATATTTATTGTTATTAGATTTTTATAGCATTTTTCCTGTATGGCACCTCATAGGCGTTAAGTTAGCTGAATTCTCTAAAATTCAGGCTGTTTAGAGAACAATAGGTCCATTCAGATGCAACATTAGCTGCTTAGCAATTTATAGCTCTTATTTACACTTACCTTGTGCAATATAGGAAGCATAAATCTTCATTGAAACCAAGAAATTAATGTATTTGGATATAATAAAATAAGAAAATATCTAAGACACTTTCTTGTGTTTCATAAAAATGGTCTTTAGGCTTGGGTGTAAGCAAAAATATCCCTGTTAAATATAAAATGCCATCTCTGAAAATAGTTTTCTATAGTAAGTTTTCATGTAACTTTTTGTTCTCCCTGCTCCCCCCACTCCCTTCATTTACTATGTTTAACAGTAAAAAGTCTCCAGTAAAGATGAGCTAGGAACAGAAGAGCAAAATCCACCTATTCTATCAGACCACTGACTGACAATGTTATAAATGATGGCAAGGCTCCAATTTTTGAAATTGTTTCATTTGAAATCAAAACATTGAATCCCTGTACAGTGTTTAGAGGCTTCTCAGCCCTCTTTGATTCAATTTAGAGGAAACATTTATGGGCCTTAAATTGTTCCTGGCAATTCTGAGCTCAGTTGCATTTTAAACAAATGTATTTTATACAAAGCTGTACCACATTTAGTCACGAGAAATCTAATTTCATTTGCAAACCAGTTTTACAAATAGTAGTTCAATTGTTCTTCCCTCTTGGAATAAAGGGTAGTTTAAAACTGGTAACTGAAATACATATTTTCAACAGCACTCCTTCTTATATGGAATGACTAAAAGACTTCTACAATCAAATCAAATAAACCCTTCAAAACAGCATGTAGATTTCTTGTTCAGTTATTATATGTAAATCCAACACATTAATCAAACATGAGATAAGTACAGCATGGCAATATTTAAATACTAAAACTTTTGGATTGTTTACTTTTTTTTTAAAGCACATACATAAATTCAATAGCTGTGCCATTTTGTTTAAGAGATGTTATAATTAAATACCATATAGACCGTTCTCAGTGTATCAGCTATCTGATACACTATTTTTCCGGGTGTTTTTTTTTCTTCTGTTCATAGTGGCTATTCTACTCGTATTCCATATATATGCCTATAGTCAAAGTGGCACAGCTGTGCTGAGTGCATCCCATTTATTCGACATTTTTGTGAGTTTTATAAAGAGGATAGTTCTGTTCTAACTCAAGATATAAAATATATACTTGGATAAACAGACTAAAAAACACCTAAAAGTTGAATACAGAGGAACATGGACCTATTCTCAGTGCTTTATGGGCAAGACCTTCACTCATCAGCTATAATTATGTAGTATGTCAATATCTGCATATTCATAAAACATTTAGCCTTCTGTTAGTTCTTTTAAATCTTTGTTTACTTAACTATTTTCATATTTTCTTGTCCTGTATAAAATTTTTTTCTCTTTTCTTATACTTGTCTACCTCTTCATTTTTTCCTTTTTAATGAACTCATGAACTTATTTCTACAAAACCCTTCCTTCCTTCCTTCCTTCCTTCCTTCCTTCCTTCCTTCCTTCCTTCCTTCCTTCCTTCCTTCCTTCCTTCCTTCCTTCCTTCCTTCCTTCCTTCCTTCCTTCCTTCCTTCCTTCCTTCCTTCCTTCCTTCCTTCCTTCCTTCCTTCCTTCCTTCCTTCCTTCCTTCCTTCCTTCCTTCCTTCCTTCCTTCCTTCCTTCCTTCCTTCCTTCCTTCCTTCCTTCCTTCCTTCCTTCCTTCCTTCCTTCCTTCCTTCCTTCCTTCCTTCCTTCCTTCCTTCCTTCCTTCCTTCCTTCCTTCCTTCCTTCCTTCCTTCCTCCCTTCCTTCCTTCCTCCCTTCCTCCCTTCCTCCCTTCCTCCCTTCCTCCCTTCCTCCCTTCCTCCCTCCTTTTTCTCGCTTTCTCTCGTTTTCTCTCTTGATTTCTCTTTCTCTCTTTCTCTCTTCTCTCTCTTCTTTCTTTCTTTCTTTCTTGCTTTCTCACTTTTTTCTTTCACTCTTTCTTTCACTCTTTTTCTTCTGCTCTTTCTTTCTTCCTTTCTTTTACTCACTCTTTCTTTAACTCGTATGCTTTTTCTCTCTTTCCTTCTTTCTCTCTTTATTCTTTCTTTCTCTTTCAAGTTTCTCTTTCTTTATATCTCACTTTCTATCTGATAAGTAGCAACTTTATGATTTTTTTTAACTTTTTCTTTCTCCTTGTTTTCATTTAGGCAGTACAGTTGCCTATTATTTTATGTTAGCCCACTGAAGGTACAGACTATTTGTCACATTTGTTAGTTGAGGCCTGATTTTCAAAGCTGATAGACACTTGCAAAATCCACAAACTTCAATCAGATTTTATATTTCAGTGCTTTTCTGGAAATCAAGTTCAGAGTTATGTTTTCATTTTAATTCACCTTTCCTGCTCACCAAAACTTTTTTAAGAACTCACCTTCCACCTTTCTCATTGTGTGAGAACTTGGCAATTCTTTCTGTTCAAACCCCACTATTGAAATGATTGGCACTACCTCCAATTAGCATAACTTCAGCTAGTCAGGTGAACTGAATAAAATAGTTAGATTTTATTTTTTTTACTTTATAAACTGATTAAAGTTAAACCAGTACATCATTTCTCTTTCTAGAAATCTAAAAGATTTACACCAACTGTTTCGAGCAAGCACATTTTTCCTTGCAGCTGTCAAAACAGCCTGTCAGTTCAATTATTTGGAATGCCTATTAGTCAATTTTTAATAAAGCTTCAACTACTTTTCTCTGCTGTTTAATGAGTAAGGTCCTTCTGCACACCTTTTAAATATGTGTTTCATGGTCCCTATGGAATTCAGAAATTAAAATGAAAAAGTGTTTTGATTTACTCATAAGATGCATTATAATTTCACGTGTTGCATGAAACTGCCATTACTTTCTGCTTGCAGAACCTCCTGTGCTCTTTTGACATTCTTAGGCCTTCTGCTGGAAAAAGCATCTTGTGTTGATAAAAGCACTTTAAAAAATATGACACCAGTAGGATGTGTTGTTTTAACATCTTCCCATACTCATTAACTAAAAAAGAGAAAGGTAAACTAAATTCTTACTTTGAAAATAATGGTATGAAAGGGCTGCAACTTTTTAGTTTTCAAAAATAATATAACTATTACTGGTAGAGCATGGGAGGGCAAAACAGGAAGGGATAGAACCCTGTAAACAGCTCATATTTGGTTCATGCACATTGGATTTGCTTCATGTGCCTTCAAAGTGTGTCAGACCTCCAACCAGAGGTCTGGCCAAGTCAGGTATCCTGTGCATACACATGAGGAGGGACTCTTCAGTGATACCTGCCTTCTAGATTCAGATCATTTTTCAAGAGAACACAGCACCCTTTCTTCCTCTGGTGAAATATTATCACAGTCCAGAAAGCATATCCTTTGCCATTTGGCCATGGTATAAATGAGGCTGCTGTACTTGCTCATGTGGTTGCCCTTTGATGATGGTCCTGTCATTTAGCAGCTCCAGGCTCCAGGCACCCTTCCTAGAAGGGTCAAAGGAATTTAGTCACAAATTTGATGCAGTTTTGAGGACCTGAAATGACCATTACTTGCTTGGCCTTATCTTTCGTGGCAGCTGCTTTCTTGACACAGCTTGCCATAGGATACTGTTTTCCAGGCTACCTTCTGCTCAAGCAAAAGGATAAAATTTAGATCACATTTCTAATGGGACTAAATTTACTTTCTGTTCCATCTTACAGAACTAACTTCCTATGTGAAATGACACTGATGACTTCACTAATGACAGTGAACTTTATTGCCTGGGGGAAACAGATAATCCAACTGTTCAATTTTGCTTTGTTTTGCTTTGCTTTGCTTTGCTTTGCTTTGCTTAGGGGGTGGGATGGGGTGGGTGGTGTTACTGTTTTTTCCAGTATGAAAACTCAAGTCATTTAAATATGTCTGAAGTTTGATGATACTCTTTCATCTAGCCTTATGTGAACCATTGAGACACAGCAAATCAAAATCCTTCCAGTAAGTGAATACCTACAATTTTTTTAAATCATGAGTTACAGAATAGGTGACACTTGTTTAAAAATGAAAAAAAAAGTTTGTCTAAGAAATATGCCTGTGATAAGGCTGCCAATGAACATGAAATTTGTGATGAAATAGCATGAACCTTTTCTTTAAAGTGAGCATACCAAGACATCATCAAGGCTTTTAAAATAAAAATAAAGTTTTCTTTCAGCATTATTGTAAACAAGACACCCTAAATCCTCTTTGGAGCAGCCTGTCTCTGTTCCTGCTGTGGACACTCCATGTCCTTCACATTCTGCTAAGCACATCCCACTCTCCAGAAGCTTCTCCCAGCTAAGCAAGGTCAGTTTCTGTCAGGGAAAGCAGCATCTTTCCTTTTTCCGGAGGATTTCTCCTGACCCAGGCTTGAGTTGCCTGAACAATGCAAAGCAAAGTCTTTCCTCCCTGCTGTGCATCTATGTTCCAGGAAAGGAAAAGAATCTAAAAAAAAAACAAACAAACAAAAAAAAACCAAAAAACCCACATAATTGCAAATGGAATAGATAAGCATCCATTACACTGATGTAAAGCCTAACTGTACAAGTAGTCTCTAATCTTGGATACTTGGAAGCCAGAGAACCTGAAAAGAGATGCTGGTTTTAAAATTACAGCCCATGTCAGAAATAAACATAGAAGATTAGTGTAACCCACTAAGAATGAAACAAATCGTAAGGACCAAAATGTGTCTCTAATACTTTGCAAAATTTTAAGTGGTATTATGTCATGTTATTTTTATCTATCTTCTTAGATGTTACTATCATCATCACTTTAAGTCTGTGTAACAAATTCATCCTCATAATAGCTGCAAACTACTAAGAGAAATTGATGTTATACATGGGGAAACTGAAACACTGAAAGACTAGGCATGAGATTCAACACCATGAGTAGGCGCCTGAAATAACAACATACTGTAGTTTGGGTGTTTAAATCCACATCTGTGATCAAAATTAGTCCTCTGTGGTGCTTAGCCCTGGAGGTGCCTGAATTTCAGAGACCTCCTAGTTTTTTACCTGTAGGCTGTTTGGTACTTGGAGATCTGATCTATTCAATCACAGATCGATACCAGTTTGGGCCTCATGTGAGGCTTCAGTTAGGATGCCAAAACCTCTGCCTTAGCAGGGATTTATCCAACAGCAAGTGTCAGGAACTGTGTCAAACAGTTTAATGCAAAGGAAGCCTATGCTTTCTTTAAGAATGAGAGTGCTGACACCCTTTGCTGGCATTCTTTCACCTTTCTTGTTTAGTAGATGAAGTGTATTCCTAGGATGTAGAAGTGTGTTCTTTTCCTTCTTTGTTTCTTGGAATTTAAGTATACATTTTCCTGTTTTCCAGATAAGTGCCCTCACCAACCAAGACTATACTTCACCCATAGCCTTCATGAGCTTCTCTCTCTCTGTGTACAGTGACTTTAATGGAAGGGCTAAACAGAGCTGAGCAACCAATCCCCTTACAGAAAAAAAAATCAGTTTAAAAAGAGCTTAAAATTCAAGTCTTTGCTTTTCTAGGGACTGCTCTAATCTAGAGCATGTTGCAAAAGGTGCATTGTGGAAATACCATCATCATCACAGCCACAACTGCAATTTATGAAAGTTTTGAATGGATGTTTTGCTATAGCTAGAATGTACTTATTTGATTAAATCTTCACAACTGGAGGCATGGTACCACGTGGTTTCTGAATACCTAGAGACACATAGAAGCAAGATGCAGGATGTGCAGTAGTAGATAAAGAGCTATGAGGGGGTGGTTGAGTCAAATTCCCTGGATGTGTTTTAAAAAAGGGTAGATTAAGTACTTAGGGATATATATGGTTTAGCTTAGAACGGGAATGGCTGGATTTGATGATATTTAAGGTCTTTTCCAAACTCCAGGATGAGTGAGGAGACACCTAAAGATACATAAGTGGTTGCTGTTAAGATCATAAGTTTGAACTACACATCTGACATGTATATTTAATATTTATATTTTCTTTTTGATTGAGTTGTAGATTTGGAGTTTTAATTCTTTATTTGAGTGTCCATGGCAAACTTAATTAAATGCATTAAATTTTATCTGTGTTGCACAAGACCTGTCCAGAATACAAATGGCATATAATTAAAAGCATAGATGTTCCAAATATGTGCACAAAAGACATACAGTTGCCTGTTGAATCTAATTCTATCATACTTGACACTTAATCCCCTAACAGGTAGATATTTTTAATGGAATGCTCTTCTTAACTCCTTCTGTAGCATCTTCCTATTATATTCCTTGGTCCTGAACTAGTAGTAACCCCCACAAAATACTTGCCAAGGATGTAAGCCAATATCTTATTCTGGTATTATTTATTTATTTACTTATGCTTTAGCATTTATTGAGAACAGCAGCATGGTGGAAACAACATTCCTTATTCACAGTCTTCACACCCTGTGCTTTTTATTGTTTATAAAATATTGCTGTCATTTTCATTTCTAAAAGATGTGACACTGGGGGGAAAAGAAGTGATTGTTCATTTAAGTAGAATGCTCCTAGGACAGAATAAGATTTTAGATCCATTGGTTACTAGTTAATTTGAGATAATTCTTGTTCAAACAGAACCTGTTCTTCCTTATTCTAAATTTGCATTACAAAAATATGGAAGAATCCTTCAGGGAGAAGGGGAGAGTTGTAAGGGAACAGTTTTTGGGCAGCTGAAGGAAAAGATGGGCACCTGCTGTTCAGCAAGTTGAGGGAATTGTTGCATATTGCAAATTTTGTGCATGTTACCAGGACAAGCAGATGGCCAGAGACAGAGTTTTCTCCTTGTGTGTAGTTTATCTCCTTATGTCTTCTAATGGCCTATATTAAAGCTTCCCAGCATTACATCCAGTTCAATTTAACACAGCTAATATAAGCTTAAACAGTGCCAGTCAATGACAAATTTGCCTACTTGGAATAGATAACTCTTTCAAATACTTCAACAAGGATGGTGGTATAACGTGCAGCTCTGTCCACATGCTATTTCAGGGTGCTAACTCAGACCACTGGGGATGAAGCTGCTGCCTCACTCATCATATGTCACTTGTGATTTTCAAAAAATTACTTGGCCTTCCTAAGCCATCACAAGGGTAAGGATATAACAGCCTCTCTCTCCTGAGAGCTGTTGCAAGGTCTAATTCAAGCTGACAATATGCAGAACTGGCCAATGCTACATTGACTTTTTTTTTTTCCTCAAAATGTTTTTCTTTTAATAAAGTTACAGACAGTAAGAAATATCTTGGTGGAAAACCTATCCAGGTGTTATCAGTTATCTTTTTTCTTGTTAAACACTACTGAGTATTACTGGTACAGATGTTATTTAAGCAGAGAACGGATGTTTTTAAGCAGAGAAAACCCAAAGAAGTATGGATCTGCATCCAGTAGTATCTGAGTATTGGGCATTAGGTTGTTTTATTTTCCTTCTACATGTGGTGAGCAATCACTTCTATTATCGTTATTCATGATATTGCTGTTGTTATTCTTGGTATTGATATTACTGTTATCATTATTATTGTTCTTTTCTTCCTTTGCTATGCTATAGCACAGTCTTTATCTCATCCCATGAAGTTTTACTTCCATTGTCCTCCCCATCCCTCTGAGGAGATGTGAGCAGTGAGCGAGCGGCTGAGTGGTGTTTAGTTACAGGCTGGGGTTAAACCACAATGACATGGGAAGAGCAAGGATTACTTTTTTTTCTGATACTTGTTCCTGCTTGGACTGCCTCTTTTCCAACAGCTGCAAAAATTAAAGAAAACAAAAATAATATGTGAAAAGAGAGGCCAGACTCCAGAATTTCTTTGTATTTCTTATTGTTACTTTCACTTTGTCCTCGTCAGTGAAAGCTGTATTCTTGTCTCTACAGTAACGCAGTTCAAAGAGCAGAGTGAGATTTAGGTATCTGTACACTTAGATGGTCTCTGCATTAGTGTGTTTTCAGTTTCAGATTAGGACTGAAACCATCTGATGTCTGTGTTGGATAGATGTGTCCCTTTTTGGAAGTAACTTTTAGCATGCAGTCATAACCACAAATGAGATAAACAGAGAATAGATTCTGTTATTTCCACTTCTGTGGGATTCC
The DNA here is from genome assembly GCF_964237585.1 of Gallinula chloropus. Lineage (NCBI taxonomy): Eukaryota > Metazoa > Chordata > Aves > Gruiformes > Rallidae > Gallinula > Gallinula chloropus. The sequence continues at coordinate 19,337,609 of NC_140087.1, forward strand.
ACACACAATATATTTGTTGCTTCAGTTTTCCAGTACATATTCCAGTTTTTAGTTTTAGCTACTTCTTTCACCTATTAGTCAGCATTTATAGTAAGATCTGATAATCAGCCCAGATCAAAAAAGATTGGTCAGTAAGAGGAAAAATTTCTGAGAAATAGAAATGTGTTTTGGACTATTTTTTTTTTCTTAATGGCATTGTCAGCTTCTCAAGGCAACATGATTCCTTAGGCTTTTCAAATTGTTGTTGGAGTTTGAAGTGGAGGTTTATCAGTCTTATCCAAGGGCAATTTACATCAGTTTTCTGATCAGTTCAACTGACTTGCTCAAGAATTGGGTGCAGAACAGTGCTATGTGAAACTTTCTGTATGAATCCCACAACCAAATGAGATTTGAATCTGGGATTTATGAGTCATTTAGGAAACCAGGGATGAGTTTCAGCAGAATACTTCCTTTTTTTTTGTCAGTTACAGAGTGGGCTGACCATTTTCATCTTAATACCAAGTGTCAGCTGTTTCCAACAGTAATCAGTGGGGCAGCTGACTGGGGACCAAGCCACTGCCTGACCACAGGACCTCAGGGATCAGCCTCACAAAGAGGTAGTTCACATAGTGCCAGGAGTGCCTGGCAGAAGGCAACAGGCTGTAAATGAGATGTAGGTTGATTTCTGGGCTGAAAGTAACTGAAAAAAGTAGCAGGAGGTAGAAATCAGCTCCTGAATGCTGTATGATAGAACTGGGGATGGGGGCTGACAAAGTCAGTATCTGTCTACGGTAACAAGCATAGGTAAATGCTGTTCTGGTTTTGGCTGGGATAGAGTTTATTTTCTCCATAACTGTTTCAGATTTATGCTGAAAACAGCATTGGTAATCATTGGTAATATAGAGATGTTTTTGTTACTGCTGAGCAGGCCTTACACAGAGCCAAGGCCTTTTCTGCTTCTCACACCACTTCACCAGGAAGCAGGCTGGGGCTGTGCTGTGTCACTATTACACGTGATGGAGCCCTGCTTTCCCGGGCATGGCTGAACACCTGCCTGTGCCTGGGCACTGGGGAATGTATTCTTTGTCTTGCTTTGCTTATGTTCAGCTTTTGCTTTACCTCTTAAACTGTCTTTATCTCAACCCATGACTTTTCTCATTTACCCTTATTCTCTCTCCTATCCCACTGGGGGGGGCAAGTGAGCAAGTGACTGCCTGGGGCTTAGCTGTTGGCTGTACTTAAACCGCAGTAAGTGTGAAAGGGCTTTCCTGTCTTGTAAAGTTGTTTTCTCCCCCTTCACACTGGCATAAAACACAGGACTCTAATCTTGTTTATTTAATAGCAAAGTGCTGTATATGAAAATACTTTATCGCTCAGTGACAAAGGCACAGACTGCAGGCTGGGATACCAGAACGTGTGCTCTCTCTGCCCAATCAGGCCGTGAACAGGAGTCACTTATTTTTAAGGAATTTTCAGCTGCTAGGCCATTGACCACCTTGAGGTTATTTTTTCTGATCTTTTCAGGAATTACTTCATCCTCTCTAAATAAATAAAGATACTTAGTTAAGCTAGAAATCCAACAATATGGGGTGTGCCTCATGTCCCAAGATGAGAAAGTATCAGTTCAAACTCCAGATATAAGCAAATAAGTACCATAAACATTAGCATTTTCACCATTTGTGATTTAAATCTTTTTTTGATCAGGTCAGAGGCTAAGGAAACTCCCCATCTAACATTTTAACTACTATTCTATGAGGAATTTTATGTTAACCTACCATGAAATCCTGTTTTCATAATTATCCACTCCCATAAGGAAGGATTAAATAAGTGAGTGTTACGAAGGTGAAGTTAAACTACATGTGAAGGGTGATCATGGTTTAAGAAGAGTAATGAAGTGGGTTGGTTTCTTTTGCTACAGCATAGTGATACCTCCTTAAATGACAAATTCTTTAGTAGTTTACTTGTTTGTCTGATGCAAAAATAAAGATGAAAGAAGTGATACCTTATTGACAATGTTCACAGTACATTGCTATGATACCCTTTGAACCAGATCTTGCGACAGTGAATCATTATTTATTTTTATTCAAGGTATGTATTTAAGATATAATTTTTAATTCTTTCCTGATATAATGTTATATGAAATGCACTGTATTTCTGGAAACAGGAATTAAATCTTACTTGAAATAGGAAAATAAGTTGCTAAAGTAGTGTTGCTAAAAAGTATTGTCAGATCGTCACAGAAGAACTACCTTTCTTCTATTCCCTGTTTTTCCTCATGCAAATTAATGGTAATATCTCTGCTATTTGTTTCCTGTCCATCTCTTGTGTTGTATGTATAACAGGACATTATTCTGTCAGAAACCTTCCAGCAAAAGACTGACCTGGATACTAGAGTGTCACGAAAGTTGTTGCATCAGCTTTGAGTAAGCCACTTTTATTTCTATGTTGCTAAATGTGCTAAATGTATGTTGCAAAAGTGGCACAGTGTTATGAGTTATAATTAAATGTACATATAGTCTGGAATTAAAAGAGCCTTCATATGAAAATGGGATTTTAATTTTTTTCTCTCCATCTCTCAGGTTTAGGAAAACTCAAATTATTTTTAATTTTTAATATTCATTTAAGCTGCCATAAAACTGCAAAATAAATATTTCCCAGCTCTAAAACAGGACTTGAAGGAACATTTGTATTTGATATGCAAAATTACCACCTGTACAGCACTGAGTACAATGAAATTTTTATACCAATAAACTGTTTCAGAGATTGGCTACAGAACATTTCAGTTATCAGAAATGAGTTGTGTTTGTTAAAAAGTGCATAGATTAACCATGTTGTTCCACACCAGGGATAGATTTCATTTAAGGAGCTCGCATAAAATGTACACATGCATCTTGGGTCTGGCTGAGATGGAGCTAATTTCCCCCACAGCTGCCCTCACAGTGCTGAGCTGTGTACTGGTAGCTGTCAAGGTGCTGACAACACACCAGTGTTGTGGCTACTGCTGAGCAGTGCTGGCACAGCATCAAGGCTGTCTCTCCAACATTCCCCATAGGAATGGGGATGGGCAAGATCTTGGGAGGGCACACAGCCAGGACAGCTGATCCAAACAGACCAAAGGGGTATTCCTTGCCATGACGTCTGCTCAGCAATAAGAAGCTGAAAGTAAGGAGGAGGAAGCAGGAGTCATTTGTTATTTACAATGTTAGTCTTCATGAACAATATCTACACATACTGAAGCCCTGCTTTCCAGGAAATGGCTGGACCTTTCCTGCTGATGGAAAGTTGAGAATAAAACTTTTGTTTTCCTTTGGTTTTCTGAGTTCCTTTTTGCTTTATTAAAGTCCCTTTATCTTGACTCATGAGGTTTTTTTCATCATTTTTTCTCTCCCTGGCTACCTCCTGCTGAGGAGGGGAGTGATAGAGCTGCATTCATGGGCACTCGGTGTCCAGTCAAGACCAACCCACTAAGACATGGCATATATGTACTGAGCTATTACTATTTACAGCTATGACAACCATGTATGCAAACACTTAATGAACTGACTCCTTGCTTACACCAATTGCTGTGTTAGAAGGCGGTTAGTGTCAAGTGTGTAAAAAAAAAAAGTGAAGTACGTATACGTCTGTAGAAAACAAAAGCTGTTATAGACCAGTATAGTGCTACTGAAGTCAGCTTGAACCACAGAAACCCTAACAAATTATAGTGCTTGAGATGAAAAAACAGAACAAATCCAATCTCCACAAAACCAAACCAACTTCTAAAATGTTACAGGTGAAAATTCCACTGTAGAGTTCTTCTATGATGACCCAGGGGTTTATTGACTTTGGGTCACTCCATCATTTTTAGCATATGCAGAAATAATGTCCACACTTTAAAATTTTAGTTGGCTTGGGTTTGATAAGCATCCAAAAAACCCTGCTGCTCATTTGAATTTTGATCCTTCAAAATTGCTTTCATTGCATTCTGTCATTTTCCATTGATTTTATGCTTTTTTTTTTTTTTTTTTCCTTTGGAGAAGGTCTGAGAATATCCTTGTTATCAGAAGGGTCAAAAGGAGAGTAAAATATGCTGAAAATGTCAAAATGTGAATGAAAGAGGTCTTTTTAGTTAAATGACATCGAATTGAATTCCATACACAGCAAATGCACAGTATTTTACAAGTACAGAGAAGTTTTTTCATTACTTGTTTTGTTTTATTGCTAAACTGTTTCAACAGAAACTTTGAGTTTCAGGTAAGCAATTATTTTAATTACTTTAACTGTAGTCATTAATTTGACGATGCACAGAGAACCAGTACAGGCTGAAAAATGCTTCAAAACACTTTTTTCATTGTCAAATGACAGTTTTTTATTTTTTTTTTTTCACATGAAGGAATTGGCTTTGTCATAAGGTGCAGGATTGCATTTCTGCTCAAAATGAAAATGTTACCCTCGGCATGGGTTATTAATATTACTTATGGTTTTCACATAAGATGTGGGAAACAGATTCAGATCTTGGGATGGAGGCACTTAAGGAGCTGTACCCTTTTTCCATTCCATCTCCTTTCATCCCATCCTGTTCCATCCCAGACAATTCTCTGATGCAATGTGGTTTATACCATGGAAAATTTCAGACTTTGAGTGGGGGTTGGGAGTGTTAGAACAAGGTCCTAGTTTCACCTGACTCAAAATAAAAGGAGTCTTTCTAAATTTACATACAAGCATTCATCTGTTTTGCTTTTCACTGTTTTGCTTTTTCCTGGACAGATCTAAAGAAGTCTTGAGTTCCAAATTATGTTAGACACTCAAAATTCAGCCTTTTATCCTCTAACATTGTTCAACAAATACAGCTTTCATAATGCTTTAGTGTTGTTGCAAGAAAAAGACTAGTGAATGCTAAGTTTGGGAAGATTCAAGGACTTTGTTTATAATACACCCACCAACTGAGATTCTTCTAAGTTCTGTAATAAGCAATCCAATCAGAAGTCTCACTGAGATGATATTTCTCACTAAACAATGGTAATTTTACTTCCAAGCATAGTGGCATACAAGTGGAAATGAATGTAGTGGACTAGCAGCAAGCTCACATTGCATGTTTATTTGTGATTAAATTATGCCTGTTTCTCAAGTAGCTTAGATTTCATGTCGCCCATCATTCCTAATCAGGATGTCTCAACAGGTTTTTTGTTTGTTTGTTTTTCCACTTTACTTTTCCCAAAGCCAACTACACAGGAGACTCCATGCACCTCTTCACTGCACCTACCACAAGCCTTTCTGTCTGCCAAGTTATTTACTTAGGGGATGATTATGTTAATTTCTCTTACAAATCTGGATACTGTCATGCTAGAAGGCATTGATTGGGTGTTTTCAATTAATTCTTCAATCTTCACATAGTTTCAGGAGCACTTAAGCTACCAGATGATAAAGCCCCCATTCCCTCCTCCCTTTCTGTTTAAAAATGCGGGCTTTCCCTAAAGGCAAGAGAGTTTTTCTCCACTGACATCTAAACCAGACACTGATCAGTTCCAGTATTTGAGGGAATATCTCATTAAAATGCAAAGATAGGAATGTGCTGATGAATGTATGGCCTCAGCCATCTCAGCCAGTGAGGTAAAAGAGACCATGTAGCTGTATTTAACATAGTGTAGTACCAATAAGATGTTGTACAATGCCTGCAGTGACAGGCTGTTTCTTCTGTGGATGTGTTCTTTTTTTTGTAAAGCGATCTAAGCAACTGTCTAACCGCATCTGTTACACAAACTGACAACTGAAGAAACACCTCTTGAATTCCACAAGATTTGGATTTTCTTTCATTCATTCATATTTCCCTAAAAATGAGAAATGATACTATTGTGCCATAGGTGGGAAAGAAACTTTTCAAGACAGAGGCAACTGAGATAATTATTAAGAGATTGACCAACTTGGCTTTAGTTTACATCCATTTGTTCATTGTTGGATACATACACAGCTCTGCTGAAAACCTTAGGCAACTCATTTGTGGCAGCTTTTCTAATTCTTCAGTCAACAAAAAACAGCCCACACTCCTGAGCCTTGACGGGAATATAGCTTTGTAAAGAAGTGTTCACAGAGCTATCAGCTCTGTGGTTAAGACAGGATCCTGAACCTCAACATTAGTATGGAGCCAAGTCCTTCACTCTTACTTTTTTTGCACTTGATAGGAAAAGGATTTACATGATGCTTTCTATTTCCATGGTGTATGAATACTTCCTCTGAGAACTGAAGAAGATTTACTGGGTTATTTCATCCACTTCTTTGCCAGGACAAGATTGCCTCTATCCCTTAAATTCAGAGTGTTATGTGGAGTAACAAATAAGGAACTTACCCAGTCCACTAAAAATATATGGATGAAAGGTAATGAAAGACATAGCCAGTTTCATCATGTCTGACTGTGGCCCACCAAAAGCAGAAAATAAAAAATACTAATACACCAATTGTTGGCTATTTTAGTGGGTCAAACTGCTTCAGATTTCTAATCCTTTACATAATAATCTTTAATATAGACTTAGAAGAAATAGCACCAGCACAACTTTTCTGACCATCTCAACAAAAACAGGGTTCTGCAAATGTAGAGGTCTTAAGGTTAAAGTCTTCCACACTATATTGCTGTCTGTCTATGTTTATCCAACACCTAGCCCTGAGACCAAAAAGATCCACTGCATAAATCCAAGTGACAATCTCAGTGGTAATATATCCCCCAGCACCTGACTAAGTCCAGGAAGGGGAATCAAGTCATAGTATTGTCTGGCTGGCAGTCCTAACGCATCACAAAGAAGTATCTGTGGATTTGTACTGCATTTATCTAAGGGATGAACAATACCCATATGTTCACCAGATGACTACAGTGCTAGGTTGACTGAGTCAAAGTTCAAGGCTGCAACAAAGAATAAATTGTTCCTTCAGGACTGGCTTTGATTAGATAGCTGTTTACAAAGAATTATTTTTTAAAATTAATATTCCAAAATATGTGGGAGGATCATTGTTCCCTGTTATCTTTTTGTTTATTTTTCAGATATGTTCTATTAAATGCAATTTTTAATGGGTTATTTTCATTAAACATTTATTTCCAATACAGTGACTCACTGTTGAAATTATAGCATATGTAGTCTTCTTAATTCAGAAGCCAGAAAACTGAAAATTAATTCTGAATAGAAACATCAGGGAATGTGTATGCTCATTCTCATGGTCTCACTCTGTACACATATATACCTATATATGCACACACAGGCATAAAATAACACACCCCCCCCATTTAATTAATGAATTACTGCACGTGCACACATGTATATGTATACCTGTGCATATATAAGTAGTGATATTTAGATGTATAAATGTGTGTGAATGTGTGTTGTGTTTGAGTAAAATTCCAATTACTTGTTCTTCATCTATTTCTGCTGAAATTTGAAAGGAAGGGTACAGAGGGTCTGGGGTTTTGTTTTGGGGTTTTTTACATCTGAAATGAATGGGGTGGAAATGTTCTGCATTATAATATCCTTAAGCAAACTGTTAACATACTTTTATGTTCCAAAGTCTTCCTCTAAAAGACTTTAAATATTATCTACACCAAAACCACTAGACTTTTAAGAATCTTCCCTTGATAGATGTGTGCTATTTACTTCCTAGAAATGATCTGGAGTCTAAACAGATTTCTTTTATTTTTACATAAATGGAAATAACACAAATAAAAATCTCCTTTATTCTTTTGTGCAGGCTGCTTACACTTAAGTTTAATGGAGGTACATTGCACATTGAATAGTCAAGGAAAGACAAGAAGTAGGCAGGAAGCAGGTCCAAAATTTTTGCCGATGATCTACAAAGTTTTACAGGCTGAGAAATAACTTTTTCCACGGAGGTGGGAGGATGCAGCATCGAATCCTTCATTTCCATGGATCAAATGGTTTCTGAGGGCTGCACCTAGAGTAACTTGCTGAAGGAAAAATCTCTCCCAAGGAGAATAATAAACTTGCAGAAAATGGAAGAAAGGATTGCTGTAACCTAAAGGTACACATTGGTAAGTTTTTTTCTAATCATTACCCAAGGTTTAATTAAATAATTGTTTTTCTTCGGAGCAGAATCATTTGATTGGTTAAAATAATGTTTATTTAAGTATAAATGTAATTATAACCCATTATCTAATGCAAATAATCTAAAAAGCTGGCTAGAAAGGGGATGAGTAAGCCCTCTAAGTTTGAGAAAGCTACTTTGGTGTCACTCACAAAATGCTCACATTCTGTTTCAAGGTCACAACATGTTGCTAGATAAGTGTCTAGACGCCTGAGTGATGAAGGGATCAATGTATTTGCCATATGCAATGTTGTATTTATGTATCTCTGTTGGTATGAGAGGGACATACTCCAATTCCATGGAGCCACAAATATCATAACAATGCATGATTTTTTTCAACATTGCAACAGCAAAAAAACCCCTACAAAATAGTGTAGAATAAAAGAAACACAATCCAAGAGACATAAAAATCATTATTTCTTGGAACATGGGAAATTTAGTCAGATATTAGGATTTTTTGGGGTTTTGTTTTTCTAACCATGGGAGCAGTAAAATCCCAAAGCAGGCTGGTCAGAGACATAATAGAGGCATCTCTGTCTATGGAGGTGTTTGGCAACCTGCTCTGATTAGACTTTGTCTGAATAGGGAGTTGGACTAGGTGACCTCTGGAGGGTCATAGCCTGTGGCTACATGATTCTGATGAACCATCAGAAGGTTTTAAAACCAAACTAAAATAATGAATTCAGAATCTCACCTCTCCTATGTTGTTCAGGCTGCTGATTTCCAGTGAGGGTTTCAATATTTTTATTCACGACAGTGCCATAGGCTTTTTTGCATTGTCTAGTTAGCTGCACCCCTCCCTGTTGCATCTGGATATCACCACATTGGACTCATACATCTTTTTGTGCTTTGGGGTCTCAGTAGTCTTCTGTTTTTAAGCCTATTCATCAGAAAAGTGTTTGTCAGCTATTACTTTATGAACATAAGACCTAACATTGATCATTCCAGAAATAAGTTGATGTTTTTTGTAAATAAATATTTCCATCTGCCACAGGACATGTCAGACTTTCTTCAATTCTTTCTATGTATATCACAGACAGTATTTGAAAACCAATAGTTACTTGAAGTAATGATTAATCTTTCAAGGTATCTTCTAAATGGTGAAGAATAAGAATAAGAATTCTGTTCAGAGGATCTGCAGAAGAGAAAAGAAAAAAAAAGGTGGAGAATTTGGGAAAGAAGTGTCCTTGGTCTTACGTGAAAGAGCACAGACAGTGCAGCAAAATATCACTCACCATAGTTCTTAATAACAACTTCAAGAAACATGTACAGCTGTGCATGTATGATATATATATATATGTGTGCATACAGACACACAAATGCATGGGTAAACAGCATTGTTATCATAACTGTTCTGGGATGATTTGGAGTATGTAGATGAAAAAAAAATCAATAGGATTCCCTAGTAGTTAATTTTACTGAAACACTTATTCTCCTGCAATTTTTCATTCACTTCTTGGAAAATAAGATCAGCAATATTAAGTACACTGTATCTTTTCAAGTCAGATTTGAAGCAGTATTTCACTAGTATATGGGGGAAAAAAAGCGTAAGGAAAAACTTTGAGTAGGGAAGGAAGAGGAAGCTATGAGGGAAAAAAAAAAAGCTAAGAAAAATAATTTTGGAGATAAGTCCTAGTATTGACAAAATGCCCGAGCAACAAGATACTTTATGTCATCCTAACACATATCATCCACTGACTTTCTTAGGTCTAAGTACACATTTGCCTCATTCAATGATTTGGGTGTTGCTAGTTTTGCCCAATAAAGAAGCAGAAGTCCAACATTGCAACAAAAACGTTCATGTAATATATTTATCATGTTACATCGGACTCTCATCTTTTTCTTTTTATAATATACAAAAATAGCAGTTGAATAACAGTGGAGAAATTAAAATTATGACAATGGGTTAGCCAATATTGGCACCACAGAAAAATCTTGTGCATCTTTAGACACACACATAAAAAAATCAACTCATGCCAATATGAATAACTATGGTTAATGTATTTGAAGGTGACATCATACAACTACTACATATCTGTTTTATTAAATAATGATTTTATTGTTTAAAAAAAAGTTGGTATGTCAAAAGCTTTTTTATCCTAACTGTAATTTTATTTTCTGTTGCATTATAATAACCCTTAAAAGACAGAGATTTTTAAATTAAAGAAAGCAAAATATCATTTGAAAACTATTGAAACAAATATTTTCTTTAACCAGTTTGTAGGCTTTTTTCTTTTCTGTAACAAAGAATTCCAGCAGTCTAAACACAATTATAATTTTCTTGTTTTAAATGAAGATTGCTTTAATCAAAGCTTTTCCACAATGCACAATTTAAACCTGGATCCCAAGGTCCTACAAGGGAAGTACTTTCCAGGCCTCCTTTCTTCTATTTTCATGCCATCTGTTTGAAACATCACACTTTTTTAGGACTTAGTCAACTTAGTCTTCACTTGCTGTTAATGAATCCTGTCTTCTGAATAAGAGATTCTTTCCATCTTTTACTTTTGAGAAACTTTTTCAGTAATGTTAGTTTAAATGTAGGCCCAAAGTGAGTATCACCTTACCTAATAGGAGAATTGCGATATAGATTTATACATCCTAGGTTCTCCTTACAGCTGATGGAGAGAAGTAAACATGTCCAGCATACTTCATCATGGGAAATAAGTTTTTGTGTCTTTAGCTGAAGCTCCTGTAAAGACTGGAAAGCAGAAGCTTCAAAAAGAAACCATTTGCATTGAAATTCTAATAAAATAAATCTTTAATGCAAGTGCAAGATCTAGAGTGCAAAATCATGTTGAGTAATAGGTCCTTTCTTTCCTTGCTTTCTGCTTAGTTAATAAGAATGACGCATTTGACTTATCAAAAGCTTGGAATGATGTTCGCACAATCTTTCAATTCTTATTATGTTAAACCTACACATCTACTTAGCTTCAGTATGTGTTTTATAATTGATACATACTTTTTATTTTTTTTGTTATTATTAATTAGTCATATTTGTAAGTATATATTATTGTAAGATGAATAAGTTTGAGAGACATTTCTGTCAATCTGATTGTCTACCATGAATGCAATAATTTTGCAGACCTGTTCTGTATATACTGACTAAATTCTATAGTTCAAAAAGAAAAATCTGTATGCATATTTTATTTTATTTTTCCAGTTTTCAGTTCTTAATGACCTCAGGACAGGGTATTTTGAGGGGATTAATGATCTCCTAGAAGATGTTCATTGCCCAAGGTATAGAGATTTAGGCTAGTCATTAATACCGGGGAAATATTTTGTACTTCGATCATTGCTGTCAAGTTTCTTAATGTATTCAGACTTTAAATAAGTTCTTAAAGACTGTGATATAGCAAATTTCAAACTTGAAGCATCTTACAAGATTCACATTAAAACAACCTCTTAGAAAAAAAAAATCTTCTTTATAATATATCTCTCTAGCTTCTTATCTAATTTTTTTCCTTTCTATCTGACCTACTTTCTCCTGAACTTGTCCTCTGAAGTCCTTCAGTAATCAGACTGTACATCTATTTAAAGCTCATGAGTAAAGTTTTTGGCCTTTGGCTGAAAAACTTTAAATAGCAGTACAGTCATATAGCCCACTGAAAGAACGATAGATATTCATGTAAACTGAACAAGTCTCATGTACATGTATACACACATTGGTGTACACAAGTACATGAAAGTATGCAAGCACAAACATGTAACTTTTTGCTGAAACTTCTGACACATCATAAACTAATCAGACTAGGATTTTTTAGGATAAAGACACAAAATCTTACTTTGTAGCTCTGATTCGCATTAATCTACACGTGGTATTTTTACAAGAAAATGTAAATTGAATAAACAAATGGATTTTCACTGAGGTTTTCTTGTCATGCTAAGTAAAACGAATGGAGTATAATAAGAATTTAATTTTCTCCTCATTTTGAAAGAATCCAAACTTGAAACCTTTTTAATGTCATTTAATTTGAAACTTTCTGTCCACATAACATCAAGCTTCTCATTTCTACTTGCTTGGTTTATTTGTGTTTCAAAGGCATCTTAAAGGCTTTTTACACTTTATCTAAAAAATCCATCCTCTTTGGATGCAATACACTCCAACACAAGAAAATAGCTGCACTGTCATCCTCATTATTGAATTTCTGCATGAGAAAGTGAGTCAACCTTTCCCTTACAGCTAGGACTCCACCAAAGCTTAGCTGGTAGAGAAGCCTCTGACTCAGATACATCCTCTTCCTTCTCCAGGTTATAGTTTGTCTTGGTATGTTTCAGCACATCACCCTCATGTCTTCCTAAAGCAGGAAGACAGCATAACATCCTAGTTTAATAGTTTGCCAGACTTTAAGGCAGTGGAAGTATAAATTTTACCAAAATCTATCCTACCTGATATCAAAATTGCTCTTGTTAGAAGTCAGTTAGATGAGCCTAGTACACTTCCAGACTGTGCCTGAAGCATCAAATTTAATCTGCATGTGTAATCACGACAACAGCAGCATTATGGTCAAAATCACAGTCTGTTGAATGAAAAAAATACCAATCAGCTTGAAGGCTGTTAGTGTCCACCCCAGTGATTCCACTGTCTACTTGAGGGAAAAGAATAAGGAGAAAAAGGGGATCACAGTCTGGGATTCATTTAAGAACTTTATTAATTTAACGAACATTCTTTGTCAATCCCAATAAATCTTTACTGATCTTCCAAGCACATGAGGTTAAAATATGTATAGCCTATGCTTTAATTATTGTTTCAAGTGTTTAGAAGTTTTAAAGTATTTACCCAACTGCCAACTTAAATTTGTCTTCCAGTTAGATGTACCTGGAAAACTGACAGGATGTGGCTTCATATTTGTGTCTTGGAGCCTACCTGGATGTGCTGATCTCACAAAGTAGGAATATCTTTTTTTTTCTATGTTAAATTATTGCAATTCATCTTGAAATTGAAAGGCAAGCTGAGTTGACTGTTTCCCCAGCGTCATCATGAGAAACACATTTTCCACTGGTCACCTGCACTCCAGTGTCTACATATCACATTTTCAAAGTACCTTTGAAACCCTCTTTAAGGTACTTTCCTATAAAGAAAGTATCACTTGCCAATTCAAGCCATGATTTGTGAGTCAGAACCATCATTCTTGAAATGTGTCAGGTGTGGAGTACTAACACGGTTTAAAGAAGAAGAAATCTTGTTTGCTTTTAAAGTAAGTAGACATTTATAGTACTGAATGTACATCAGGAACACATCTGTGTTTAAAAATAGCTTATGTATATATCTGTCAGAGAACTTGTTTATGTAGGTAAGTCATAAAACATACTTTGAGACAGAAAGTTCTTTGCACCAAAAGCAGTAGTTCTTCATAGAGCAAGAGTAATATGTATGTAAATACAGGCTCTCCACTTATGCAGGGGAAATCCACTTACATATAAGTCATATGTGTCTTATTGGGCCATGTTCTTCCTTGAATAGCAACCCGAGATAATCACAGCAAGTCAAGTTAATTAAAGTAATTGTCCATGTATCCTAGAGGCTGACAATGTGGTAATGTTCATATGTAAGGCATTTGATGGAAGCTTGGAGTTTGCCTAAGCTTACAATTTTAACATGAGCTGTTCTAGAAAAAAACCCCAACAACACAAACCCAAAATAAACCATCCTACAACTGCCTATAAAGCCTAAGATCCTATCCAGACATTTAGGGTGGGATTTCTAATTTTCAAAACGGTACTTGTTTAACAGAGACATCTTTTCTAAATTAACTAGTAGTATTTAAAGAAGAAAGGCAAAATCATGATAAGAATTTACCCCCAGTTAGACACTTAAAGTACATGGGATTAATAACCCACTGGAAACACTCATCTTTCTCCATTGACTGAACACTACACTAGAAACATAGAATTATAGAATCATAGAATTTTAGGGGTTGGAAGGGACCTTGAGAGATCATCGGGTACAACCCCCCTGCCAAAGCAGCTCCCTAGGACTTAATACTCAGATACGCGTCCAGGCAGGTCTTGAATATCTCCAGTGAAGGAGACTCCAACACCCCCCTGGGCAGCCTGTCCCAGGGCTCTGTCACCCTCACTGTGAAAAAGTTTTTCCACATGTTGGTGCGGAACTTCCTGTGCTCCAACTTGCAGCCATTGTCCCTTGTCATATCCCCACAGACCACTGAAAACGGGCTGGCTGATTCCACCTGCATCCCCTGCTTCAGATAATTATAAACTTTAATTAGGTCCCCCCTTAGTCTTCTCTTCTCAAGGCTGAACAGTCCCAACTTACTCAGCCTTTCCTCATAGGGGAGATGCTCCAGGCCCTTAATCATCTTTGTAGCCCTTCTCTGGACTCTCTCCAGGAGATCCTGGTCCTTTTTATACCAAGGAGCCCAGAACTGGACACAGGAGCCCAGAACTGGACAGGTTTGACTAGACATCTAAACAATTTTAAATTGGAAGGAAACATTCCTTTTTTTCCACCCTAAAATCTGAGGATACATGTCCTCTTTCTATCTGAAATGAATGAATCTGATTTCAAATGAAATTAAAATAATTTTTAAAACAGTGTGCTTATTATAGAATAGAAATGACATTTGCAAACCACACAGAAATTTAGGTAAATTGCCTAGTCATTTTGGTCACAAACAGATTTTGAGAAACAACACTTTTTCCTTCTTTATATAAAATTTGATATTCAGATATTATTTGCAAAGTGAATTGGTACAGACTACTTAGACGCCAGATAGTCACCTACTTCCAATACAATTTTTCTTCATGTTCAGTACTCTGGTTTCTTTGATGTTTGGAGCTTTTTTTTGCTTTTTTTTTTTTTAAGGAAAAGAAAGTAACCAAAAAGCCACCATAAAGCGGTTGAATTCATTGGGCAGCATACTGAACTACTGACTCAATTTACCACCATATGAAAATGGTGAGACAATCCATAGGGGATTCAGAAAAGACAAATACTTCCAAATATAATGATGAATGCTGTCTGAGCTTATGGTTCACCAGAAAACCTTTTACCTGTTTTCTAAGATGGTATGTATCAGTGAGCATTGTTTCCTGTGTTTACAAAGGTGTTTTGTTGTTGTTTCTCTGTGTGTCTGTTATTCGTGTTTCATAGAACCTTACCTATCTGGGGTGTTAACATAGCACACGTATCTGATGCTTGCCAATCACAGTCAGAAAATGGGATGATCAAGTAACAGTAATGGAAGAAACAGCAGATGTGAATGAACCCAATATCCCTCAATTTTGATCCAGATTTAAATATTCTCAGCTGTGAGATTTTGAGGGAAATATGCAACTTGGACCAGAATTTGCTTTTGCTGCCAGAGTCCCCGCTTATTGGTTGTGGTGGTAGTGATGATGATAGCAGGCCCAGAAGCAATGTTTTGAATATGTATGCCCCCTCCTCATCACAGAATCAAAGAGAGGCCTGTGTGCTGTGAGTGAAAGATATGCAGTTGATTTAGCTCCTTGCAAGACTATTTGTTTCTCTGAAGGCATTCCTTGCTTTGATCAATAAGTTATCATAAATAAAAAACATAGCAATTGCATAAAAGAGACTTTTTCTTGGGAAGGAATAATGTATCCTAAAAACACACCCATAATCTCCACAATGTGGTATGGCTCCAGATCAAGGGAGCTATTCCTGCTATTTCCTGGTGTATAGATAATGTGGTTAGATGGTTTTCAAGATGTTTTGTCTTCTAGGAACAGCCTGCATAGTAAAGTATTGGTTTGGGTTGTTTGGCTTTTTTTCCATCTAAGTTTAGCCTCTTGTTTCAGCATAATGACAGTTTCAAAGTCAATTATTTAATATTGGATAAATAAAATGTTGCACTCAAGATAGAGAACGGGGTGGTTTTTTCTTGATTTGTATAAAAGTATTTGGCCAAGAACAGTTAAAATAATTGACAACAGTCCAGATTGTTAAAGTGTTTGGAACTGTACGAGATGGGAAGTAGAGATCATCTCTCTCCTCAGTAGTGCCCTAAGTAAAATGCAGATTGACAGGAAACGGTCCTGCATATCTTGAAATTATGCAGAAGTCGAGATTTTCACTCTTGTCCATACTGTATTTCCTTTACTTGAAAAAATAAAATTTTATCTCCTGGATTATAATCCCTCTGTGCATACAGCACACCTGATGTAAAAACAGCAAGTCAAAGAATGTAAAAAATGTTTGAGCCTTTTAGTTTTTAAGGCTGTGTTGGTTGAACTGATGTAAGAGACTGGATATTTTTTTAAGTTATATGTGATAAAATGTCTCAGAGTAGCATGTCCCATGATCTGCTTCATAGGAAAGGAAAACCACTTGGAATTTTCTGCCTCCCAACAACAATTAATATGCTTACTTCCTAGGGCAGTTTCTTCCTCTCCTCACCCTGGAAGGACCTCTTGCATCCTCTTGGAGTCAGCAAAATAAATCTGAACCTGTAGCCACTAGGGAAGAAAGGTCTTAAGGTGCTGAAAGGGAGAGTTAAAACAATTAGATTTTTCCTCACTTGATTGCAATTTACATTGGTTTTGGACATTTTGATAAATCATTTATGGACTTCTCTCACATTTTATAGAATGAAGAAAAAATAATTAAAATGCATATAGCTATAGTTTGGGATGGCTTGCAGCAAGACAGGATTTCTATACACAAAAAGGAAGTCAGAAGGAGAAGGATAATTCAAAATTTACATAGCAACAACCTTAGTCTGTTACGGCACCAAATAGTACAAGTTCTACAGGATGTGATCCACTCTGCAGAGTAGTAATACTTTCAATTTAGTTCCCTCCAAATAGCTAAACTTTCTGCAGTTATCTAACCCCACTGTCTCTACTCAGAAAAGTGACAGAAATAATTGCTCAGCCACACCACAGAGGACACCATTCTTCATCCTTCATATGTGAGAATTCTCATTATAGAGGATGTATATAATATGTGCAAAGTGTTATGCAATACTTCGATTCTATACAGGATTTGTTTTATCATGGCTGATGCAAATATCCTGTAGGGGAAGTAAATCTTTCCATCTATGTCTTGCATTTACTTTGAAATATGCACAGTTAGTGGAATAAAATTGTTAATCAAGTGTTATTAAAGCAACACTGGTGTTATTCTCTTTAGGTACAGTGAACCAATGGCACTTCTGTCTTAGGTTACCTTCCCCTGAAGGAAATGATCAAAGAAGAAACAAGTGTAAATTTTTTTTATAAGTGCAGTAAGGTCATATATCTTTCAAGGTAAAATACAGAATACTCTGAGTAGTATGGGATTAAATTAGATTTCTGCTGTTGTTTGACAGGCAGTTTCAGTTATAACTCTATTGAGTTTAATGGTTATTCCTCTTTCATTTCATAATACCTGAAGATTGGAAACAACTTGTTTAAATATAATTAAATTCCTTCGTGATATTCTGTCAGTAGTTAGCCTTTGCAAACCAACGTAATCACATACTTCAAGAGACAAGCACCTTGATTAAAGTGGTAGATTGTTCTTGAATTGCCACTTGAGTTATGTTAAAGAAAGATACCTAAAACAGTCCTTAAGTGTATGACTTTCTTACACAGGAATCTAAATTGCTGAGAAACAGAGACTAATTAGAATAGCAGGCTATTCAAATGAGACAAAAAATTACAATAAATATGACCTTATTATTCTTGAAAATAGTTTGAAAATCGATTATTCTATTATGGTCCAGAAACATCAATTTTTCAGAGTTTAATTAAAAGTCTGAATTCACATGGTTTGTTTAACTCCATCAAGCAGAACAGCACACAAGTAGACTACGGTTCACATAATCAGTTAGTTTATTCTGGTACATTCTTGAAAATAAATGGGAAGCAGAAATTACTTGCAGCAACTCTGTCAGGACATCCCATTAAAAAAAAAAAAAGGTAAAAAAAAATCAGTGTACCATTTTTTCTTTCTTTGTAAAGAAGGAACATATTCTACACCTATACTAAACAGGGCTTTTTGTTTGCAGGAATTTCCAGAAGTTATTTCAGATTACTATTGCTGTCCAGAATCAAAAATCAGGAAGTTATCCTGTAGGAAATTACTTAAACTAACCAATCTAATTTGAAAGGAAATCCTAAACTTCTCTTTTAAGAATAAAGATGTTATAGTGTGGTACTTTTAAAAAAGAAGGAAGAGAAATGGGGGTGGGGAGGAAAGAGAATTGCTAGCTGCAAGAGAATTGTCTTGTGAAGCAAAGGTCTAGAAACAAGCAGCTGAGCACATGAACACTGGATGACAAAACAATTTTGAAAAACAACTATTTCAGCAAAACAGTAGAAGAAAAGCTGACTGCGTGTATCAAGGCTAATGAAGAGAAGCAGAAAGCAGAGATGGCTGCTAAAGTTAAGGATTTACCAGTCAAAGACCACTTAGGTGACATCTGAAAGAAGAGAGGTAGCAGAATCTGAAATGACTCTGGAAGCTTATTAGTTGTGCTTTCTATCTTCTCCGAAGTGCCGAAGAATTCTCTGACTAATTTGTAATCTGTATTTTACTTTTTCCTCAAAAATACTTTTGCTTTTCAGATAAGACTTACTGTCCTGCTGCAATTACCCCTGGCAAATAGGCAATCATGTGCTTTTTTCTTTTGTCTAAACATAATGTAAATTTAAAAAGGAAAATAATTGTACATCAGAAAAAAACACAAAACTCAAATAATTTTTATTTCAAGCAAAATTAGAATGGGTATTATTTCCTGTAAATATTTTGGACTTGCTTTTTTTTAAATTATTTCTCACTTTGACAGCTTTTTAAACTTTTTTCTTTAATTAAGACCAAATAATTTCTTTATATCTTAAAGACCCTATATTTAGACCAACACTTTGGGATACAAATAGTAAATGTCTTTACATTTTGCTCTTTACCTTATACATGAAATTACATGTTAGGAAAATCTGCATGTGGATTCAAGAAGAAAATGCCATTAAGTTAAGTTTCCCTGAAAATAGAAGAAAAGAATACAATCAAAATCTCATGGTCCCATACGAAATGCTAAAGCTATGTGATTTTTTTTTGCTTAGCCAATTATCAAGATAGTTATTAATATCTTTATATCAGTTGTGGAGTGTTCAGTGAAAGAAAAACACCTGTAAATCATAACACTATGAAATCCTTTGGGGTTTAGAGCCTCTTAGCCACCAGGCTTTTCATCTGGAATATGGTTTTAAGTAAGGTAAAGAAAAAGTTAAATATTTGTGTAGTTTACATGGAAGGTAGTTTATAAGGAAGAAATGTCCCTCTCCATTTACTCACTATTTTGTTGTTATTTTCCTTCTGATGTTTGGGTTTTGGGGGTTGGGTTTTTGGGGGGTGGTGTTTTGTTGTTTTTTTTTTTCTCTGACTCAAGTCAGACTAGTTAAATTAGAAGAAAATATTTTTTAATTTGAAATATTTTTTTTCTTGAGTTGTTTTTGGAAGGAACGAAGTAGTCTTTCATGTTTTTGTGAATCAATAATAAGACTAATTGCTTAATCCAACACACTGGAGGAATAACCAGTTGAGGAATGTAGTGATTTGATCATGCTTAATTTCAGTGGAGTAATCATCTTTTACCAATATCCTATCCTGCTCCAAGCAACACTCATGACAACATTCCACTTTTTCTTTGGACAATTATTTCCTCAGTTTTTCAACAAAGTAGTTGCAGTGGGAGATCTACCATCCATGGAGAAATTCAAAGTGATTCACCCAGCTGAACAGAAGCTATTATTTAACACTTGATAATGACCTCGCTTAATTACAACTGAAAGCACAACCTGACTTCACAGAGCAAGCTAGTGAAAAAGCAAAGTATCAGCTGTCTACCACGCCACCTGGTATCCTAAATCCTTCTAAGACAGTCCTTTAATCTGGGGAATAGTAGAGAATAAGTGTTTGCTACTTTGGCTCCTAACCTCCTCCTATCCAGAAACAGCCAAGTGTGTCATTTCTTATAATACTGAATTTCCCTGTGGTACTTGGTGCAGCAAAATTTCTAGTGCTGCTGTCCTGCCTTCAAGAGATGACAAGGACAAATTAACATGCCCTTCTAGTCAAGCTGAACTCAGATAGTTGTTGCCAAGGAAATGTCCCCTTGTCTTTAGAACCTGCACATGCAGAGAAGGATGGGGCTCAGCTGCACTTCCCACCTCGTCCAAAGCCATAGAAAGCCTATGGGGAAATGGCAAATGCCATCACGCAAGACGTTTATACAGTCATTATGCTAAGCATAAATAGCACCACCTTGTGTTCTCAACTCCACCATTTGTAAGACTGTCCTACTGTAAATCATTACCATACACTTTTTTCTGTAGTAATTAAAGCAATGCTCTTTGCTGTGCCCCTGGGTTAATATAATTTGTTTTATTCACAGCCTCAGCCATTTGCATCCCTGCAGCACACTGCTATATTATGTCTACCCAGCAGTGTTGAGGGAACAAGTGGAGTACATTTCAAGGTGTACATAAATCCCATTCAGGTCATTTCGAATGAAACAATAAGCTACGTGCTATGTGCTTGACTCCCATAGGGAAAACTCAGAAAAAAAAATTCAGGAAAAGCAAAGATTTGTCATGAATTCCTTCATTTAAAAAAAGGTAGAGGGAGAAATACAAAGACAAATGATAAAGAAGTGGGCATTCTGGAAAAGTCAGAAAGGACAGACAGAGCCATGGCCACTATGGGAATGCCAAAACCTGTTTTGAAGATGGGTACTAATATCATACCCTTCTCTCCAACCCAGCTGAAGTCACAAAGATCATTACTTAGAATTGACAGTTCTGAAAAACAGAGGAAATTTTTAAGAAGAACTCTAAATGGTCCTTTCTTAGGAATCAAACATTACAGAAAAAGCCACAAGCCAAAAGAAAAGGATAAGAATAGGGCAAGTATATGTAATGGGATATCCTCATATCTTATGTCAGTCTTCCATTTAGAAGGTTTCCTATGTATGTTATTGTCCATCTATTTAGTAATATGGAGATAACAGTTCTTCCAAATATTCCAATATATAGACCTACCTGTGCCAATCTACTCCATTCTCTGGGGTTTGGACTTTTACTGCTTTACTTTGATGATCACTTGCTCCTTTAGCAGAAGAGTCAGCAAGCAGTCACTGCCTATCATCCTCCTTCCTGCTACAGATGATTTCTGTAGAATTCCTATTACCTCTTTCCCAAGGTGAAAAGTCTCAGTCTATTTGATCAGCTACAATAAAGAAGCTGTTGATTAAGGAATTTTTTTTTTAATATTACAAAGCACTGGGTTGTTTTCATGTTCTTGTTTGTCCACATGCTGTATCAGGATAGTGTTCACTGTTTTATATAAGAACACATGGCTGTTCCTCCCCACATATATAACTTTACATAGTTTTACACTGAGTTCCACCTGCCATTTTATGACCAAGCCATTTGTCTGCTAAAGTCTTTTTGAAAATTTTCACGTGTCTCTCAACCTTAGTACCCTGAGAAACCTGAATTAATCAGATTTGGGTAAAATAGGTTACCATAGGAACTTTGACGTGATGATGTTTAGAGCTTAATGGACACTGAAGACAGTAGGGAAGCCAAGAATCAAATACAAATCATAGAATCATAGAATCACAGGGGTTGGAAGGGACCTCAAGAGATCATCGGGTCAACCCCCCCTGCCAAAGCAGCTCCCTAGCTCATATTGCACACGTCCAGATAGGTCTTGAATATCTCCAGAGATGGAGATTCCATCACCTCCCTGGTAGCCTATGGGATCTATGGGTAGCTAAATAGGATCTGCTGTGATCATAAGCTTCAGAAACTAGTGGAAAAGGCAATCTTGGGAACTCAGAAGATAAAACTCATCTATTTTATTTGATATACTCTATGTTCTAAGAAATTTGACTTTTCTGTATAACAAAATATTTGATGGTATTCTGAATCTGGGGAACAACTTGTTAGACTATATTCTGAATATATATCCATCTCTAGCATGAAAGCCATTCTGAGGAAAAAAAAAATTCTTAGGACTATATGTATTCTGAGTATTACTCAAATTCTCCCAGTGGTTTTATCTGAGCTATTTGGGGTAAAATACTGCTCATGATAACACCTCTCATGAATAGAATCACATGGTTATAAATATTGGAAGAAGTCTCTGGATTATTCATCCTTTCTACAGTACTGACCTGTTTTATTTTTCCAATTTCAATTTGTGAATAATCTTTGCAGCCCTGCCTAGTTGTGAACAGGATAATGATATTTATAAAATAATTTACTTTATGATGAACTAGTATATTCCCTGTTGTTTCTTTATGAAGAATAAGACATCCAAGGAAGTAATTAAACAGATGTTTATTGACATGAGCTTTACCACTTTGGAGAAATGTAAATAATGAGGTTTAACTCAGGAGAGGATTCACTAATAGTAATAGAGAGAGAGATTAAATTACATATCAGGATCAATATGGCCCTAAAAGCATTACGGACAAATGTTTCATTGTACTTCTGTAGTCTGCATCTATTTAGTGAAAAGGTTTCTGTGCTAAAGTGACACTGTCACTTCATTGCCTGGGAAAAATGATGGAAAATAACCATAACTAACATCAAGAAAACATTTCTTCCTAGGCAGCATAGAGAGAATTACCTGTCACATATGACTCACCATTTCCTATATCTTTTCAAACAGTGCCTCTTTGTTATTGACTAATTGGAAGAACAATAGCAAGCATACAAAATATTCTGAGAAAGATAATGAAAACACTGCATTCTGATTGTTCTATTAAAAATGTAGCAATTCATCATTTAGCGTCATTAGTGGCTGATAACTGGGACTGTGTCTATAATACCCATTTGAGGTTTTATTGTATTTCAGTCAACATAAAGCATAGGTTAACTGTAATAGCTGTCTGTATTAAAATTTAGATACCGCCTGTTGCAAATGGATAGTAATTCGGCGATTATTCATATTTTTAAACATTCTGCATTACGCTAATTTATTATGCAAAATTAAATTACAGTGCATGGAGCATATGGATTTTTTGCCTTTTTTATACTTATTTGTGGCAGTGATGAATGGCAGATAATTTATAACACTGAAGTTTAATAATTAAAATTACTTTTATTATTCTGTTTACTAGTTTCTTCTTTCTGCAATCTCTTGTAATTTTGCCACATGATTAGCAACAAATTTTGCACAGCAGCACCTTCTAATAGAACGCAGCATGGACAATTTTCCATGCAGATTCAATCTCCGTCTATATTCCACTAATCCCTTGATTGTTCCCAGGGAAAATAATCGGATCCCTGTTGTGTCCCTGATGCACTGAGCATTCGTAAAGATAACAAGATTCAGTACATCCAGAGGCTTCGGATATTCATCTGCTCTTTGGCCTAACTGAAAAGGGCCACACCAGGAGCCTGGTTGACCATTCACAATAGCTTTGTCATGATTAATACAGCTTCATTTATAGACTGTATCTGCTTGCAGTGGAAATATGGTGCTGTGGTGGGTTAACCTTGGCTGGCTGCTGGGTGCCCACCCAGCCGGTCTCTCACTTCCCCTACTCAGCAGGACAGGGGGGAGAAAATTAGATGAAAAATCACATGGACTGAGATAAGGACAGTGAGATTGCTCACCAGTTACCATTGCAGGCAAAACAGTCTTGTCTTGGGGAAGATTAATTTAATTTATTGCAAATTAACAGCAAAGTGAGGAATAAAAGCAAAGACACAAAATTCCCTCGTGTCCCATTCTTCCTAGGATCAGTTGCACTCTTGACTCTTCTATCTCTTTTCCCCTTAGTGGTGCAGGGGCATGGGGAATAGGGGTCATGGTCAGCTCATAATGCTTAGTCTTAATCAGACTTAGCAGCAGCTCCTTCCTCCTCATGCTGTTCCTCCAATGTGGATCCTGCCCATGAGTAGCAGTCCTTCAAGAACTGCTCTAGCATAGGTCCTCTTCACAGAGTACAGCCCTTTAGGAGTGGACTGCTCCAAAGTGGGTCTCCTGCAGGCTGTAGTTGCTGCCAGGCTTGCTCCAGCATTGGGTCAGCAAGGGCTGCAACTTTCTCTGTCATATTCACCTGCTTCAGCATGGGGTCCTTCATGGGTTTCAGTATTGATACTTGTTCCACCATGATCCTCCTTGGCTACGTGAGCAAAACCTGCTTCACAATGATGATCTCCATGGGTAGCAGGCCAGTTGCACTCATATATTCTCACTCTTCTCTCACAGCTATTGTGAAATTTTTTTTAACCTTTCTTAAATACCACAGAGAGACCACCAGTGTCAGTGATTGGCTCAACTTTGGACACTGATGGGTCCTTTGTTGGAGCCAGCTGGACTGCATCTGTCCAACATGGGGGAGCAATCCCTGGCCTCTTCTCACAGAAGCCATCCCTGCAGCCCCCAGCTACCAAAATCTTGCCATATAAATCCGGTACAGACCAGACATCCAGGAGACTTTTCAGTTGAGAAGACACCAGCACGTTTTCACAGACTGCTCAGTCTCCAGTCACTGAGACCCAGCTGACCTTGCAGCACATAGAGCTTAATAAAGCACTGGAGCAATGTCAAATTCTTTTGAATTCCTAGTAATGTACAGTCATGGTATGGAAGCTCTACCCAAGTTTAGATGGCTTAGTACAGTTCAAGTTTGATGTTATCTGTAGCTGTTGTGATAGAAAACAAGGATGTGACAAGGCATGTCCCCATCTACCTTGACTGCCAGGTCAAACCAGATTATAGGGATTTATCTGCTCACCTAAGAACAGCTATATGCAGAAGTCCACAGCAATGTGCAAAGTCCTTGGTCTTGCTCTGAAATGAAATACCTGAAAAACCTTGGTTTTGTGACTCTCATGGAATTGAGCATAGCTTTAAATTTAAACAAGTGGATTTTACAGAATAGTAATTTCAGATTGTATTGACCTAAAACTACGGAGTTCCTGTGGATCATTTATCGTAAGCTTCCTTTTTACTGTAAAATTTACATGGGGAAATAGCAGGAGAAGGGATTTAAAGAACTTCTAAATAACATTTATACATATTTGAAGGTCTGTGACATTGCTGGCCTAATAGAAAGAGACCTTAGTGTAAACAAGATTCTGCTTTGCTGTATTTTTCATCTTGCATAGAAAAATAGCTACAGGGTAGGTTTTGAAAGGCTTTTAGGGATGGATTCTTTCTGTTCTTGCTGATGGTAGAACTCCCATTGACATCAATAAAAAACAGATTAGGTCAGTGCAGAAGAGTTTTGAAAGTGCCTTCTAAATGCTACAATGTTCTATTTTGCATTTAATTACACAAATGAGTCCCTTAAAATTCTTAAATCTGGTATACTAGCTTCCCTTGGGGAAAAAAGAACAAAAGAATATTACATGCTTTCTGTAGTCAGAGGACAGCAGTAACATGGATCAAGCAAAGAATTAAAGAACAATCATTGAGTTGTTAGGAAGGAAAAATTTTCATTCGTGTCAGCAAGCTTTTCTGCCTGAGGATAAGATGGACATCTATAGCTTGATTCAAAACCGCTTAAAATCATTATAGATATTTCAGCACTTGCAGCAGGTGTTAATGAGGCCAACTGTGAATCTAAACTTCATATATCTGGCTCTGACCTCCTGGAATGACCATTTGGATTCCGTATTTTTGGAAGTATGAAGGCTAAGTAATTTGGCTCCTGATCTTAAAACATCAACTAAACCTTACACAGCTGTCTCCTGCTGCACACTCACTCTGAGTATATAATTAGGCGTAGATTTAATGCTTCTTTTGCCATGCAACACCATGGTCTCTCTTACTCCATAACCAGTCCCGTGTTGTCAATAATTCAAAGGAGTTCACAGAAAGATTGAAAGGTTTAAGCACTAAATTTTAAATACTGTTTACCCTTGTGCCCCTCTGCTTCTCCACCCATGGATCCTGTGCTCACAGGGATCCCATTAGCCAGCATTTACCCTGGCATCAGTATGGCAGTAAAAATTTAATTTCATTATGGGTAACCTCACATATCAGACCCATCCTGTGCTACACAATGCTGTTTCATTGTTATCTTCACCAAAAAGAAAGCATTCTGACATTAGCCCTCTTTTTGATCTGTCCATAGAATAAAAAGAACAATAACCCAAATGAAAAGTTTTATCTGCCATGAGGCACTTCACTCTGAATGTTTCGATTCGGTCATCTGAAGCAAATATTAATATGAATTGTTGGGTTTTTTAAAAAAATCTTTAAAAATTAGTAGTTTCCTCTTTCTGTTTTAAGTGTTTCAAATGGTACAGGAATAAAAAAAGTTTGATGTATTACAGTTTTACATGATTCTGTTAAAGGTATTTTACATATATCTGCTTGAAAAAGTAAAAGTAAATTGCACAGTGTTGAAATATAGGATTTTCTTTTACAGTATAATTAAACTCAGATATCAAATATTTGTTGGAAGGATATTAGAGGTACAAGTAGAAATTGAAATGTGTACCATTCCCTATAAAGAGAAATGTCTTACCAAACTGTTCTTTGTGAACTATCAGCATTTTAAATAACTGCAAATAAAGTGGTCATTTTCTCTTCTGGAAGTTAGTTACTGCCCTGACATATGGTAAAAATAAATGGAAAATTCCAACTGAAAACACAATAAAAGCAAAGTACAGACAACTTTATCTTTTCCAAAGAAAGGTGAAATTACAATATATTTCTTTACTTTGAGAAGTTTGGGGGTTTTTTTTGTGTATTAGGATGCTAAATCACAATGATTAAAAATAATTCAGGAAATAGTAAAACATTGTTTTACTGAATGTTGTACACAAGCAATGTGTAACAGCAATTTAAAATATACATTCAGATATGCATTTTCCTGTATGTATGTATGCATGGAGGACAGTATGTAAAATCTGAAATTTAAAAAGTCTTGTTGTATACTATCAGGAAAACCTTCCTTGATTTGGAAAGACCTCTGTCAGTTTCATTTCAGTACTGCGAAAAAGCAGCACATGAAATGTGTACTTGGAGGAACATTGTTAATGTCAGCATTTTGCTTTTCTTACAAATAACATCTCAGTGATAGCAGTAATATAATTTAGAAGTTGGGGGTGTGTGAACAACTTTTTTAATATTGAATTTTCATGAAAACTCTGACATTAGCAAGTAAAAGGTGACTTTGCATGCTATCACTTGCATAAACTAGAATATCAATCATCTCTGCGTTGCTTAGTTGTGGATTCACTGAGAATGTACATTACATTAAGTTTTGTTCACCAAATTTGTTTCTTAATGCAACTCCTTCCTGCAACATTCAGGTTTTTAGTATACTAAAATAACATCAGTAGGAAAGAGGAAGTCCTGGTCCACTTTAAAAACAAAGTGCTGAATTAAAAATGTTTATGATCATTTCTAGTAAAACAAATATGTTGCTTTCAGACTTCCAAATACACATTTAAAAGGGCAAATCTCATTCTATGTAGAGGTCTGCTGCAAGGAATTTTCTGGTGTTCTGTCTCAGTATGATCAACCCAGTAAGTTTCACTATAATGAATAGATACCAAGGTGAGCTGAAACATATGATACAACCAGAAAATATTGAAGATAATGAAAGATAAGTTATTAATGCAAAACTTATAAGTTTACCTAAACTGGGTAGATGGAAGCTCTGAGTAAAAGTCTTAGATGATAATATAGCCATGTATCTTCCAGAGACATTGTTTAGTTACACACTGTTTTGCACACTGTACCGTGCAATGGCCACTTACTCTACATATTTTCTTACACATCCAATCCCATTTATCATGGAAAGCCAAGTCTTCATCTCTTAAATCATCATTTTACAGGGTCAAAAATGCAGAGACTAAAACTTTCTCTTAGGTATCAAGTCTGGACCCTTGTGATTCAGCAAATGGCACAGTTCTGGTTGCCCACATGAGTTTGTGTGTAGTTGTTTTGACTGGGAGCTTGAAAAGAAGAAAAGCAAAGCGTAATGTGGTTCTGACCAAGGAGGAGTTACTCAGAGTGGCACAGGTTGGATTTTGCCCACATACACATGTGGGTATTTTCTAGTTTTTAACAGATATTCAGGAAATGGCATCCTGGTGTAATACAACATGTCTCTGAGGGGAGACCTTATCACCACCTACAACTACCTGAAGGGAGATTATAGAGAGGGTGGGCGATGGTCTCTTCAGCCAGGTGACTGGAGACAGGGCAAGGGGAAATGGCAAGAAGCTGTGCCAGGGCAGATTTAGATTGGATATTAGAAAAAAAATTTTTTACTGAAAGAGTTGTGAGGGCCTGGAACAGGCTGCCCAGGGAGGGGGTTGAATCACCATCCCTGGATGTGTTCAAGAAAGGGTTGATGAGGTACTTAGGGATATGGTTTAGCTTAGGATGGGAATGGTTGGACTCGATGATCTTCAAAGGTCTCTTCCAACCTTGTGATTCTGTGATTCTGATGTGCTAACATTGATGCTTTACTCTGGGGTCATATTTTTGTCTTCATTTAAAAAATAATAATCAAACAATCAAATCAAAACTGCCAAAAAACCCCACTCTATATTTGAAACTGAAATGAGGTATATATATTAAAAATTAAGCGATGAGTATTTGTTAACATATAGTTAACAACAATAAAACTTCGTAAATCATCTGATAAATTTACCAAGTAATCTTTTTCTTTTAAAGCATGCTACCTAATTAATAAGTATAAATGCAACTGTCCCTAATATTTGCCAATAGTAGTGTGTTTGGTTTGGTTTGGGTTTGTTTGTTTCCTTTTTTTTTTTCCCCAAAGAATCTCAGTACGTATAACTACAAAGATTCAGCATTGGCATCTGTAGCCTTCTCTTCAAGATATTAAATTATCAGGTGCCGGAGCAGAATTTCCAGTGTATTTCTAGTATTAGTACAGAAAAAGCACCTTAAACAACAGATCTTTGTTGGGAACTACTTAGAATGCATACTTATGAGAATAAGTGTATTGGTATGTTAAAACACTGGTCTGAATTAAGTGAGTATGAATGCATTAGGAACTTGTCAAATAGGGTACATAGCTATTATACACTACTTGGACAAGATTCTGAAAAAAACGCCCACAATAATTTGATTGTGTAATGACATGAACTAAGGTATAAAATGTACTGATATTAATAAATAATAGAGCATTTGTATGATATATGGGAGTGCTAACATTGAGATCTGAGAGATGGCTTAAGTAAGATGTCTTTCTCATATTAGTTACCATAAGGCCACATGCACAAAACATTTTTTTGTGTGAGAGATGACTCATTTTCTGTTGAAATATTCAATGTTTTGTCATTAGATAGTCCCAGAACACCCATAAGCAAAAGGAATGTTGTTTCCTCCTTCTGTAAAGAACCACTAGGAAAAGAAAAAAGAGGCAAACAAAAATGTAAATGATGATATCTTAGTAGAGGAAAATGGGAATTATACAACAGCAGTTTTCAATCAGCACAAAACCAGAATTCTATTTCTGTTCACTCTATTCCTTTGGGCTTAATTTTAAAAATCTTGGTTCAGAGCCACATTTTAAACACTATATTGAGATCTATTTTTTTCAGATATGCAGTACTGAAGAATTCCCAAAATGCCCAGTGTAACGTAGGGAAATAAAAGCAGAGAAAGATAAGTACAAGAATTGTCTAAGGGAATAATGACACACTATATGAACATTTAGCTCTGCAGTAGCCTGAAGATCGGCTATACAGTACAGTAGGTATTACTGTACATACAGCAGCATGAGACAAGCAGCCATTCATTATATGTGTGGCATATTCAATCTTCACTCCGAAGAGGGTTGTTCCTTAGGTCTTACATGTGGTTATTTGTTACCTTTAAAATGGCTGAACTTGCATGTGAGATAGTGTATCAGCATTAAACCCAGAGACCTCTCCTTATTTCGTAGCACGAGGAAAACATTTCTCGCTGAGAAAAGTAGACCATCCTGTTCAGAAGCAACAATCGCTACTGAAGAGGAAATAAACATAGTGGAGGTGGTTGTTTCCTGATGGCTGGGGTTTCTCCAATGTATTCATAAAATGCTATTTTTGCTGTTGACTAACTTATCTGTGAGAAATTATGTCAGACATTTAAGGAAACAATGTTAACAAATACCAAAAAATTATTCGTGTTCATTGGTCTCAGAAATCAAGTGCAGGTTTGCTCACATTAAGGGTCACAGTACTTCCAGAGCAAGTATCCAACCCCAACTGTACAATTCAGGCTGAGTATATCAGGTGTTCAGGCTCCTTTTTCAATAAATAGACCTAGAAAATCAATAAAGTGTACTTGACAAGTGAGGGGCTACCTAAAAAGAAAAAATTAGAAACTCAACAGTACAAGAGTAAATATTAGTTTCTTCTTCTGTCTGAAATATTGCCGTATGGTTCTGGCTGTATATTAAGGCATCACTGCCCATTTAATTTTCAGCCTCCTGAGGTTTTCGTTGTTTCTTTACTGAATGTAATAGCTAACTGAGCAGTGATCGTTCCTTAGAGACTGATAGAGATAAGTTGTCCACAAAGTGAGAAACCTACATTCCAATACTGTTTTTGCTTGAGTTTACAATTTTTGCACTCTTGTAAAAGGTGGTAAACATATTAGCCAAGGCAGGAGTGCCTTCGTTGTGCAAATAATATAGTTAAAATAAGACCACACACCTTGAGAAGACTTAAATAAAAATCAGGGAAGACAGGTAGTGACTGTGCTTACATTAAAAATATTACTACCTTCTTTTCTACTGAAACTAAGCCATTGTGAACTCAAGGGGAAAATAAAGACAAGATGCTAGTCGGAGAACAAACATCTAGGCAGACACTCAGGGAGAAGGTCGGAGAGGTCTGTTATTTTTTACCCAAGAACAGTCTAATAAACGAGCATTACATTGCACAGTTAATCTTTCAAAATTTTTTGTGTTTGCTTGTACAAGTATCTAATAGTTTAGGGACATAAGAAAAGCTAAAGACAACTATCACACAATTGTATAGGCCACCAGATTCTTAGATTCATAAGACTTTGAGCAGCCACATACCGATTTAGAGGCCATTCAAAAGACTGTGTTGTGTGTATTAAGCAAAAGATTTGCCAGACAGTAGTAGATATTTTCTTTGATATACTTTATACTTCAGATATTAGGTTGAGCAGCTACATTTATATCATCAAATCTCCTCAAATAAGAATAAAATAATGCCAGAGGAGAGCAGCTTGTTCTGAAAACTCCAAAGGAATCTTGTAATATTTTGCTACTGTTCAGATGCATCTGAAATCAGGTGACAAGTGCAATTGCTGGATAACACCAAAACAGACCAAGAATTTCCCATACGAGTTAAAGGAGATCAATAGATTAACTTTCTAGAATATTCTCACTCTGCTTGAAGTGACGAAGAAGAAACATGGTCTGTTAAAGTAATCATTTATCAGTTTGTGCCGACCTTGGTTTCGTAAGCGTTGTGTGAGCCTGCTCTGTGCAAGACTTTGTCTGCCTCTCTGTTCTCGCCTAGTGTCATTTGAGCCCACTAGTTCAAGACAAATTGGTGATGCAGAGATAGTAGCATCCTATAGGAAGCCAACAGAGCATGTTGTCTGTGAATTACAACCTTTGTTTGGTCCTCCAGGCACCAGGATGCTACCTATTCCGCCTGTCTCACACAGTATGCAGGAAGATGCAGCCAGACACTAACCATGCATGTTGCCTGGCCAGTCAAAGCCTATATTTCAACAAACCCCCAAATATCATATGACACATCACACAGCCAGCAGGATTTCTGAATTGGTAAAATTAAAATATAAGCGGGAATAACACTGTGAAGGTGCTTGAAGTAGATAGGCAACTTTAGGGTTTTTTGCATCAGCTATAAATTATATGATGATAGGAGGAGATGACGTGTATTGCTGCTTTACTAAAGACAAAAAGCTAAAGAGTGTGTGTTCTGCCTTTTGCAGAAGTATGTCACTATTTCCATGACTGTGATAGCTGTTAGATAGCCACACCTCTGCCTATAGCATAGTCACAAAAGCTTCATTGGCAGCAATATGCAAATGACTCTCCTGCTGGTCTAAGCCTTGCGTCTGCAAGGGAGGGGTTACTTCACTGATCATTCCTCTGCAAAGGATACCCCTAAAGCCTGGTTCAGACATGGTGCCAAAGGAAGGTTATGTCATAGTAAGGCCGTGTCACACTTCGAAGAGTGTGTGTAGTGCTGTGGCTCGCAGGGCAGTCCTGTGGAGGTCCTATTTGGGCCAGACATCTCGACAGCTCTAGAGCGGGGTAGTACCAGAAGGAAGGCTTGAAATTGCCTCTTCCTGCTATCCTCTGACATGGTTGTAAATGTTGTGCCATACACACTACAGAAACTTGGCCCCTGTACTAAGACTTAGCAAAATTGCTTATTTGCAAGTTGGAGTCAAGGCCCTGATCTTGAATAATTATTCAAATGCAATAGTGATAGTCAAGGTTATTAAAAAAGTTAGGTGCTGAGTTATTTCTTTTAGAATATGCACAAAAGCACCCTGCAGCAGCACACAGATAGAGTACCTTGCAGGGAGATATCATGTCCCGAAGATCTCACCTTTGAACAAAATGAAGGGAAACTGTGCTGTTTGGAGCCCTTCCTCTCCCATTCCCCCGCAACAGAGGGAGTGATACCAGAAAGGACGTGAGAGACGGAGCCTGGCAAATAGGCAGATGGGTATCAGGCTCACATAAGGACTGGAATATGCAAGTATTGTTCAGGGAGTCCCAAAGGATTTACAATGGCACATTTTTTGACATTGAGGCAGTAACAGTGACTTATTTTTAATCTTCACCACAGTCATCCCTCTGCCTATGTTGTATTCATATTGTAATTTGAACCTGATCACACCCTTCAGTAACACAAAGGAAAAAAACAGGAAACAGGGAACAGGGATGAGAAGATTTTGCTCACACTGAATATGTAGCCTGCTATGTGATACAAGTTTATGTGAGGATGTTGGTAAGAGGAGAAGAAAATCAAATGATTACAACATGGCTGAGAGTCTGAATCTAAGTTTCTTCAATAAAATAAAACATCATTGGCTGTTAAAGAAAAATGGAAGCTTATACAAACCATATGAACACATAAGCAAGACATCTAGCATATGGAAAACCAGAATTTGAATCAAAATAGACCAAGCTTTCAGAAACTTTTCTCTGGCCAAATAGTAAACAAATACTTTACAGTTTGCTGTGAGACTTAAGATTGCTAGAAAAGTGTTAGGTGAGGCTGGAAAAATACATCAAACTTGCAACCGAAGGGATATGCAATATACATAGGTTTCCAATCCGAGAGGAATAGTTGGAAATATTACTGTAACTGTTCCAGCTCTGCTTCCAAATCCAAAATCATTTCATTAACAAAATATTTATGAGATTGTTCAATTTTTTTAAAATTAAAATCTTTCTGCATTCAGCTCCAAGTGTATTTAAAACATATTTCTGGTCTGAAATAAAAAGACTAATATTTTCCATTACCCCATCTTCATTTCCCACCTTTGTCATTGAAGATTTGTCTTAGAGACCTTAGTACTTTTTGTGAAAAATAGGTAAAGAATCAATTTCTCTCAAATAACAAGGACGTTGGTGTTGTTTCTTTTTTAATTTGCAATCCAATTTTTGATTACTTCTAAGATTTGATGTGTATTAATTTAGCAATATGTGCATGGAACAAAAAACTCTGTGTATAAAGCCTAATCCATTTTTGATAGAAATGTTTCTTAATTGTATCTCAAATCACAGATATATAATCAACTATGTTCTGATTGCATTAAGATGTAAATCCAAAGCAACTCCATTAAAGTCAGTGGAAACAAACTATGGTAATATTGGTTATTAGACAGGCTGAGTCTCGAGCTATTAATATTGCTAAAACTTCTGTGGCCTCCACATACATCAAGATAGCATAAGTCCTGTTGTGTTACCTCCACTTTCCTACTCTGTTTTTTCTCACTGTGCAGAGAGCAGCAAAATCCATATGTTCCTTTCAGATGTCATTCCATATTAAGGGCCAGGTCATGCCATCAATTTTTAAACACAACTACCCACTGAGATCAATGCAGAGTGCTACTTAAAACTTGACAGTAGGGTGTGACCCTATAATAACAAGAAATATCTCTTTACTTGACTAAAGGCCTGATTCTAGTTACAACAGCAGTCCACCAGCATTAAACACTGCATTTGTGGCATTGCAGTGCTGATGTGCTGTATCCCACTGTCTCCAAATGTGTTCATTGTTTATCCTGTTTCAGCTAACTAAACTTCATTTTAGTTCCTGTTATTCATTAAAATCCCCCCAAACAACTGCAGCAACACCACAATTTTAACATCAGTTAAAGAACTACTGAGTGCATAGGGCCAGACTAGTAAATGCATTATGCACACATGCATCCTTGTGCTTTAAAAAGGTTTATTGGTCTCTGTAGGAACAACAAGGTAGAGGGTGACTTGCATCCTGTCCTTTAATCAAAGCTACAGGCCTTTATACTAAAAAGATTCATGTGCATCTTTAGCCACCCAGTAAATACTGTAAGTAGGGCCAACAGGGGTATTCAGAATTCAGAGCATGAAACAAACAGATCAAGTGTTACCAGAACTGAATTCACAGCGGTTTTGCTCTCTTCTTTGCAGCTGTCATGCATCCTGTGGAAACACTGATAGCTTATTAACAGTAATAGTCTCCCTCGTATTCAGCATAAATGATTTCAGGTGAGGTGAAAATGCGATGGCTACAACTGTAGCTAGATCATTACAGATAGGCTGGGCAAATCATTCAAGCAAGCAAACGTATTCATCATCTGTATTTCACAAACTCCTTTTGGTTTTAGCAAGTCAAATCATTAATGTAGCTAATATCCATTCCACTCCTCTGCTTCACCCTCACATATTTCCACGTACACATCATACTATATTCAGGTAAAAGAAATATTTTGATTCATTTTCTTGGTACAAGTATGTAATTGCTTTTTCATGAAAGAACAGATGAAAAATATTTGCTCAGATATTGTTTTAACATGGAGGGAAAGAACCAAGTATATATCAAAATCTTCCAACTCCCACAGTTTAGAAGCACCCTTACAAGTGTGACATTTTCAAAAAGGATTTAAAACCAGCTTTTTCAAGGTGCCTAAAGATTGCATTAAGTGCAAGATGTGATTTTCAAAAGGGCAGAAACAGATGACATGTGGCTTCCAAGTTTACTTTCAAAGTGAGACTAACTTATTAAATCCTAAAGTTACCTCTAAAATGTGATTTAGGCTTTTAAATCAGGTAATGGCTTTTGAAAAATTTACCTGTCATTAACAGAAGGATAGGATTCTATGTGAAAGAGGAGATTTTTGACACCATTTCATGAGGTCCAGAACTTTTTGACGTAAGGGGACTTGGTCAGGCAACTATAATCTTCAGGGAATTAATACTACTTTTTGAATCCTCTTCTTGCAAAACTAAGCCTTGAGACCTTCTTCTTCCACCAAAGAATGAGTGAAATCCCCTAGGGTTTAGCAACTTCCTTAGAGTTAGTGAGTACAAATCCTCTCCTATGAAATATAGGATTAGGAATTTGGAGTCTGTGTTATTGTTTTAAGTGTGGAGAATTTTTAAGTGTCTTCATTTTGATGTGTAAGGAAGTTTGATAATCAGTACAAGTGGAGCACGTATTCCATAAAAATTAAATTGCTCCTGAAGCTAACCTCCAAACCTGGCCTACTATTGTTTTTGTTTACAAATGGAAGTACAGTTTCTGGTAGAAAATAATTACTTCTGTATCAGATCTAAATTCTTTCTGTTTCACAAAGCACAAATTCACTCTGTCAAAATCCCCTTCTCCTGTGATGACATTGCAGCAAAGGACCACATTCCCATTATAAAATAGCATTGTGAACAGTCACAGGGAAGTATGATAACTGTTCCACTGACTTCAAGCATCTTTCAATAAGCCAAGTTGAAACAGCTTCTTTGACTTATCACCTAATGATGAGTGTGATCCATTATTGTGATAACACTTACACTACAAACATGGGTGGGTATTTCAGTATTTACAAGACAGTAGAAATTTATGCCATGGATAATTGCATGGCATTTCTGAAGCCAGATGTTTGAGAGGAAAAAAAAAATATTTTATTGTCATAGACGGAGTTCAGATCTGCCCTGATTTCCCTGGATGCAAAATAGACATTTTTACAAAATACCACAAGTGTTGCTATCTTTAATGTGACATAAATTGAGGCATATACATCAGAATAGTTGGAAAATTCAGTCAGCCTCTGCTGTATATTTCGGATGTTCCATTTATAACCCTGAAAATGACAAACATACCAACAGAAGGATATAAATAACAACATAGTAGAAGCTTGTGGAAGACATTATGCCAGCCAGCTTTCCGTACAACACTATATCAGCTTTACTTTCTGCTTGGTAGCAGAACTCCAGTTTGTAAAATATAAGAGAGATGATATCTTCTCTATTGCCTGTGACACAACTAAATACTTCCATCACTTACTGTTAATGCATTGAAAGTTACTTAAATTACATATCAAGGTCAGAGCTCGGTGGTACCACCTAGTACACAACGCGACTGCACAGTTTGGCTTTTTAAGGCTGCAAATGCTGCAGGACGCAGACACCCGTAATTTGCTGTGACATGGAATTAGACGAGCTGCAATCTGACACTGTGCAAATACCAACTTGCGATACAGCACTCTGGCTTCTGAAGCCACACGAATATGCAACAAGGGAACTGCCTGTAGAATTAAAGCAGATCATTTGCATAGTAAAGGCACTTCAAAGGAAGACCCAAACATTCTTTCATTCTGTTGTTATTTGCATTATTGAACGCCATCCGTTTATTTGTAAATGCATTAATCTAAGGTGTTTTCACTGAAAGTGTGTGATCTCTGCTCAATTCTCTGTTTTGACCCTAATTTTATATTAAAATTTTTCTTTATTCCTTTGGCAGCAGAACTGATGCGTGGTGGCAGCTACTGTCAAGTTTGTAAGTGTAAACATACAAATGCTGAGAGGAAAATAAACTTGTAGGGACTTTCTTTTCCACTTTTAAAGGTAATTAGTACAGAAAAGCCAAACATCTGGATCATCCCACCAGTAGTAAAAAGCAGTCTAAAGGTGGCTGAACTGCTGAAGGATAATGTAGATACCAAGCTTGTGCATTAGTAGAGAGGATTAAATGTATCCTATTAGTAGGCTTTTAACAGTCAGAGTTATACTGAATAAACACTGACAGCTAAATTTTGTGTAAAATAGTAATTTTGTGAAGTTACATCATCAGGGTAGATATTTGTACCACTCTGTGACTTCTTGGTTTAGCTGGGATCTTCACTTTTTCTTCATTTAAAGGCAATGTTTTCACATTGCTGATGATGATAATAGGAAGGTCAGCCACCATGAATAACACTATAATGATTAACAGAATTCTAGTTTTCAGTTAAGGTGAGTAACTGTCTCCTGTTCTTACTTACAACAGGGTTTGCACAGGACAGGAAAAAGCACTCCTTCCCACACTGAGAATTGTATTTTTTTTGAAGGCTATAATTATTTTATAAAAAGTACAACCTCAAATTCTTGCCATGGCAAAGTCCTGAAAAAAGACTCCACTTTTCTGAACTTTGTGAAGAAGAATCTTACAAATATTTTACTGCAGTTCTTTTTTCTTATCATTGGTTTTACCTAGGATGTGAATTAAATAATTATCTCAGCTTCTGGCCAATATAATAATGTCACCTGCTATGCTTATTCTCTTTGGCTGCAATGTGTTTGGAGAACATCTGAAATGTGCACAGCAGTTGGGGAACCTTGCTATACTAAGAAATTATATCTGTACATTTAAACTTGCTGCTGCTGTACTTAAAATTGTTCAAGTGCTGGTACAGACAAAAGAAAACTGTTTGCAGGAGGAGTCACTTCTGTGTGAATCAGACTCGATCAGAGCAAGTCTTTCCAAAATGCCTTTAGCTATCAGCACTGTAACACAATAAATCTTTGGAACTAATGAGAAACTAATGTTAGCAAGCTAAATAGCATTTTTAGCCTGACTGCATCATAGTCTGCAGTTAAGGGTTGTACTGTTGTGGCTATCATGAACATTACTGCCAGCAATAGGTGAAAGAATCTCAACTCAGTGAAAATACCTATAATATACAAAAAATGTAGCATTGATATCTACTTTTGAGGAGTCAGAAACTTCATAGATTTCAGAAGAGCACTTACACACACACGAGCAACAAACCTTTGAAACTATCAAGTCTACTCATATAAGTAATTGCTCAAAGGTGAGTAAAGGATCATGTCACTGCCCTTTGGGACCAGCTTTCATGAAAGGCCTACGGAGTATTTCAATAACATTAACATGTACAGTGTATGAAAAGGTTTGAATATGAGCTTACTTCAATTGCCCGGAGGTTTTTAGACTTACACATGCTGCATAGCTAGACATTCCCCTACTTTTCTTGCTTCTTCTTATCTTCTACTCCTTTTTTCCTGTCATATGCCAGTAATGTAATCAGAGGCCATTAGGGCAACTCACTCCCAGGCTCGGATATTGGAAAGTATAGTAAATGATCAAAGCTTAGGGTCAGTGTGAGCACCTGGTTGGCTTTGATCACCATCATTAGTTATGACAAGCAGGAATCCCTCTTGTCCTCCTAGAAAAGTGTTCACGCTGGTGGTGTATTTATTTTGGTCTCATACTGAGTATAAAAGTAGGCTTGTGATTAAAACCTGCAGCATTCTGCTGGAAAGCAAAACTACCTCAAAGTGAGAGGGATGGAGTGCATGTACCTTAAAAATGAAAAATATAGTACGATGCTTTTAGCCTACAATGTCCTTGGCAAAAAAAAAAAAAAAAGGTCCAGAACAAATACACATAGCTATCTGATAGGAGGACAAAATGCAAGAGCTTTAAACAGAAAGAAAATAGAGAGCTCGCAGCCTGTTTCTCAGTCCTGTTGTCCTGTTTGCTCACAGTTCTTTGTGGTTAGAAACATCTTCACACATTTCCTTTCCATGAGTGTAAAAATAAAGCAATACACTGTTACAGACTGTTTTTTCAAATGGTGACTTTCTCCTAAGTTTTGACCTGTGATACTTTGGCTCATGCCCTGCAGGCTATTTCATTTTCTTCCAAACATATTTTGAAATCTGGTTATCCTGTGTGTTTTCCATGTGAGTGTCTGCATTAGTTTATACTCCAGGCTTTTTTTGGTTTTATGTAGTCTTATATCAGTGGTTTCCTTAGATGAATTATTACCACATGAGGAAAGCAGAAATCACTGAGCAGTTTTACTTTTGTCACCTTTTAATTTTAATTTACTCTTTCTTGTTCTGTGGTATCAGAAGGGATGGGGCAGAAGTACCTCGCAGTTTTTGACATTTCACTTGCTCATTTGAATTTTTTGCCTTTGATTGTAATTTATTTTCCTCTCTCTAATGTTTTACATTCCAAATTCAATTGTATGCAATTGCATGAAAAATAACAAACGGTGTGGAAATCAGGAATAGTAGATAATAAGAGGAAAAATCACAACAAGCCTAGGTGGTAAATTATCCATGAACAATAAAAAACCATGGACTGTTCTGGTCTAGTGATTTTCTATCAGTTGTCTGATATTCTGTGGAATACTTACATGATTTTAGAAACCCACTAAATAGATGTTCTGAATTACCCTTTGCAACAATCTTCCTCTCTATCCCTCTCTCTCTCTCCTCCCTTATCTCTCTATATTATTCTTCCTGTGGTAAGTTACAATTAACTTGTTCCTTTCCAAATTGATTCCCACAAATCCTTCAAAAATCGATGTCTGGAAACTCAGAAGTTCTAGTTTTGCTTATTGTCTCCTAAAAAAAAAGAGATGGACAAATATCTAAGTCAGAAAACAAATCACAAAAGAACCTTTTTTTCCCTCAGGAATCCCTTTCATATAAACTTTGTGATATAACACATATTTGTTCAAACTTAATAGAATATTATGTTAAATACATCAAAGTTTTATATCTTTTTTGGATTTGTAAGAGATAATTTGAATGATGTTATCTATTTTCAAATTAGTGTGGAATGTATTGCAGTATGAATCATTACAGAAAGTACCAGGCAATAAGTAGATTTGAATTTAGGACCATTTATAATAATTTAGAGAGAGATTAGTGACCTTTATAGATTATTTTAAGCAGTAAGAGGGGTAGAGGTATTTATTTCGGAATAAATTTGAGCATTTTTTTTGCATAGAAATGTCACTTTCATCTAGAATATACAACTTGTTTTACTTCCTCAGAAACTCACTTTCCTGTCATGGTGTTTAACTCATCTCATTTCTTGGATGTTCTTTGATAGTTCTTATTTGCATCGTGGTGACATCAAACACTATATAGACATTCCACAAACATGGAGTAAGACCACCGTGGGTGAACAGAGCTTAAATGTAAAGGACATATTAAATATCAGTGGGGAAGCAAACATGACTTGATCACAGCCAATACACAATACAGAAGCAGAGCTGAAACCAGAATACAGCTCAGCTGCCTTCTACATCATTGCGGTTAGCTTTCAGTCCCATGATCCACCTGAGTGAGCTGCACTGTAGGCACTGCCAAAGTTAGTCATGTATTTGGGAACACTGTAGGTGGTCTGAATTTGCTAAATGAGTTTCCCATTGTCTGTCCTTGTATTTATAAATAACCATGTGTTTGTCAAACTGCTTGAAACAGAAATGGAGATAAAATGTCTGGTTTTACAAACTGATCTGCTGCCACTTTAAGCTACACTTTTTCTGTGTTGGTTGAGATCTCATTTAGTTGCAACAACATGAGCCTAAAGCCGCAGACATATGGATGTTTAGGGCAGCATGTTATTGACAAATTTTCTAGACCAATGATTTATTATGTACATCAATGGACAACACTTGTTCTGTCTATGAAGCCTGTTTCCTCAACTCTGCTCATCTGGGAGAGACATGCTGTGCACAAATGGATATTGTTTGCTTTATCTAGTTGAGCATTCTAAAGACCCATGTATTTCTTTCTGATTTATGTCGGTTTTAACCTCTTCAGCTTGTTCTTTGACCTACAGGTAGGCCATTTCGGACTGAATCACACTTAATACATAAGTGGTTCTCAAGAAAGGGACTACTAGGAAGAAAAAAAAAATCCTGAAATGGTATGTTTGTGGAGACCTGGAAACCGTTTCTGGAAAAGGATGTGTTGAGCCCTGTTAGTGTCAGGTTTGGCTCAGAACATTGGTGACTTCAGAGGGGGTGAATCTGTGGCACACTGGAACTTGTCCTGCTGATGCTACTCAAGTCAGATCTGCTGACTTTGGTAGCGTTAGATCCCAGTCTGTCAGAAATGTAAAGGGTCACAAAGGATCAACTTCGTGAATAGGGTTTTCCAAGACCAGTATTTATAATCATCCCCAAAATTTCAGATTCATCACAGGTCATACATCTTGAATTCCCAGAAAACAAAACACATAGTCATTGCCTGAAAAGAATCATCCAACATTGTGATATCAGCTGAAACAGATGCACTATACAGGTGCTCTAGCTAAAAACAAATGCTTCATTCACTTTTTATAATGTATTTATTTTTGGAACTAGTTATGAAGGGGGGGGTTCCTTTCTTCCATAACTATGTCTGTCTATGTTTCAGTGGAGAAGAGTAAGATTCTTGAGTGGCATGAGATCAGATGCAGAAAGTCCTCAGGGATACTTCTTGTGAAGCCTTCTGAAATCATATGCTTGCAAGTATGAGAGATATCTCCACTCCTGCATAAGCAGGAGTGAAGTTATCCTTACAAGCATAATTTAACATATTGAATGTACTACCTTGACAGCTGCCAATATGAATAATTAAATAATATAATTACAGCCTTCTCAGGTTGCACTGCACAACACTTCTTCAGTACAGCCTTTTAGGAAAGTCCATAGCATAATCTTGGCTGGATTTCTTGTGTATGGTCTTGCCCAATCTGACAGTCACATGATTCTTCATGTGCAAAGCATGTTTATTGTTTTTCAGTTTTGACTTTGTATATATTTGCATATCTGATGATAAAAAACTTTGGCTTTAGCTGGAACCTACTTCCTTTTGAAACTTGGACATGTGGCAAAACCATTAGTGCATTTCAAAGTTTCCAGCCTTCCCCAGGATTCTTCCTGGGACACATCCTCGGACGACAACTGCAATCAACATTGAAAACGACAGAATGTTGTTGTATCTTAACACAAAGAGTAAAACAATGTGTTTCCAGAAATACATGGGTGAGTAGTGGAAACAGTAAGATCACAATATACCTTTTCTGTGCAAAACAGAAAGAGTCAAAATCTTAAAGTTCAGGATTTCTTTATTCTGATCACAATCCTAGTAATAAAAAATAAAAAAAGGATTATTTTTGAAGCCATCTTTGCAAGACATCCTTAATTTCAAAGGTATTATTTTAAGATTTTTGCAGGGGTTTTTTTAGAGCATATTCTGCTCTAATACATCAGTAATCTACAAAATGAAAATAAGAGAGTCATCAAAGTGCAAAATATTCTGCTCAAAGTGTTTTATGACCAGAAGTTGATCTATTTCAAAATTTTTCCCCTATCTTCATTCTTGTTTCTGCAATAGTTGATAGTGTGAAAAATACCATTTTCACTCATGGTTCAAAGGTCTCACCTTGCAACTGAAGTAGTTCTCCAGTCAGTTGAACTAAGGAGGCTTGAATTTAGTTACAGTCTGTGATATAACTCAGGCACTCTGTTTTATGCTATGTAACATTAAGAATTGGGATATTGAAGAGTATCATAAGTTCTGCATGTCCAAACCAGTCTTTAGATTGGGATTCACCATGTTCTAAAACTGGTGAAATGAATTAAACTTTAGTGGGTCCTTTCCCATACACTGACAGTATGCAGAACCCATAGCTTAGTCTAGATGATTGGCTTTTAGATGGATTAAAACAAATTCAATGTGTACAGCCCTAAAAAGCCAT
Source organism: Gallinula chloropus (assembly GCF_964237585.1). Taxonomy (NCBI): domain Eukaryota; kingdom Metazoa; phylum Chordata; class Aves; order Gruiformes; family Rallidae; genus Gallinula; species Gallinula chloropus. The sequence goes on from NC_140087.1 coordinate 19,380,602, forward strand.
CTCTGGGACTTTGCAAGGAAACAGGATAAACATCTGATTACAGTATCAGGACCCAAAGATTATCATGACAATATCTTTCTGCTATTTTTGTGACAACTATTACATGAAAGTTATGAAGTGACAGAAATAGAGGTCGTTCTGTCAGAATCTTAAAATGTCCAAGCTGAAAGCTCTCCTTGGCATTCTTTGTTAGCTGTCATTTTAGGACCAGCTCACTTTACAGCGTGTTTCTCTTTTTATTAGAATGCACCAGCTGCAAATTTTGGTACTAGTACTTGTACATTAGAGGATATTGGAGGCATGCATACATAAGAACGCACATATGTATGCATATATGTGTATATTACATCAGAAATGAAGGTGCAGATGACAGATATGAGTCACAAAATTGTATAAAGTTTTGTCTTCCTCTGTATTTCAAAATATAATTTTCCATCGTGAGTTTAGAAACTTCTGATGTTGTCAGTGGTTTGAATGAAACCCTTGATTTCCACAGAGGCCAGAGACAAGAAACACAGGGTAACGAAAAGCTGAATGAGTTATGGATGTTGCTCCCCCAAAATTAAATTTATGTTCAGTCTCTTGCTCAAGTCTATTATGCCTTCAACATGTAAAAATAAAGAACTACTATCTTCAAAATCTTTTTCCCATTTCTAAATTGGATTTATCTGTACAACTCCAAGAGGAGTCATATACCAGAAGTTTGAGTTCAAACTGAAACATACTTTAAAAAACTCAGTAATAATTACTCTAGTGATTGCCTTTTTCTTTTCAAAGAATGAACTTAGTTTTTTTCACTACTTTTCTCACAACTTCAAGGTAAGTTATTTTTGCTGTCAGTAAATTCAAATATTATTGATCACTTTTATTAAAAAAAAATCCCACTTTTTCCTTTGGTTCAAAATCCTGACTGTATTTGATATTACATCCTTCCAGATTTCACCTGAAAATTTGGGATGACTGAAAAATTGACACTGTGAAAGTTGATCAGTGCTTTCTGGTTGGTTCTGTACTAATAGGATGTTCTGCTTCCTAAGAAAATATTTATAAAGACACAGTGATTTGCATGCATTGATATATCATATTTTTTTTGAGAGGCATGCCTAATGTGTATAATTTTTGTATTTAAAGGCATAAAATTTTGAAAAGGACTAATTATATCCTGCATTATATCTTGATGACAGAGTATCAACAATCTATTTTAAGTGACAAGCAATTTGTAGAAGAAGCCTTGCCACTTTTAAATGTCAGTTAAAAATAAAATCAATCTCTTTTAGATTAGGATTTCAGGAAGGCATGAAGGATTGGTGCTAAAAACCACTGAAAGAATAGCTATCCATTTGAAGCTATGCAAAAACTAAATTTGAAAATGTTCAGGTACAGTGAGTTCTATTAAAACCTCAGTAAATGTTACTTCAAAATGGCACAGCAGCATATCCCTTTTTGAGGCAGTGGACAATTGCAGACCCTGCCGATCCACAGAGTATTGGATATTGAATTTTTAATGATGCTCACTACATTATTCTGTTCTGATTATCCACTCAGCAGCCGTAATATTGGTAGAGACCTTGATATCTCAGCACATTCTTGTTTTTCTACTCATTGCTTCTCATGCTAAAATTTTCTGTTCCAGAGTAATTTATGTAACGTTACATTAACTATTTTCAGTTATCAACTAGATCAGTAAGCATATCTACCCAACAACAAATACATGTTTTGTGTATCTTAATGTTTGGCTACTTACCCCAGACTGGAAATTCTGTGGTTTTATTCATAATAAAAGCATAAGGACTCCATGACATGTCTTGGATATCTTGCAGCCTTTAAAATGGCTGTAGATGCTAATGTTTGGACAACAGAATTGCTCCTTGGATTTTCTTAGAAAAACTTAATAAGCAGCAATAAACAATAATGCACAAAACCAGTTTAAACAAATCCATTCTGAATCTTTCTAATATTGATGACTTATCCCTATTTATTTACCTCTGTAAATAATTAATGTAAGTAAGTATATAATATTCATATGTGTCTATTATTTCTAAAGCATCATAAAACTGTGAGTAAAACATTCAGTTTTGTAATAGAGGCACATGTGCACTTTTGGGGTGAATAATTAGTTATAATAAAAGCTTTCATCCCGTCCTCCCCGGTGATGCTAGTTTCATTTGCCTTGAGGTCATGTGCACTTCAGGACACCCAATGTTCAAAGATAATTGCAAGCCCAGCATACTTCCCCAACAGTTTTAAATATGTACTTTAAAAGAAACACTTTCTAATGAATAAGAAGGTGCACACAAAGTCTAAAGAATACTTTAAAAAAGTCTCCAGTCAGAGGACATAATCCTACTCCTATATAATCACGCCTAATAGCAGTATGAATCGGAAGTCCTTGAATGCTGAATTTTCTCCATCCTGTGTGGTTAAAGACCTAGAGCTTTCCAATAATTTTGTCATACTTCATTGTCATAGAAAAAAACCCCAACTTCTAGAAATTGTTAATAAATTTCAAATGTCCTTTTGCAGACCTGCTGCACTGGTAACATCATGAAGCAGATCTGTGTTAGAGTTATCTCTAATCCAGTCACAGACCTGTTCTGTAAAGCATCTGATTCAGGCCCTTGCCACTACTTATCACCATTGCTGGTTTGACTGGGTTTTCCTGGCACATGGAGATTCTCCCCTCCCAATTTGAACTCTGGGCATTTTAGTATATATATATTTAATTATTTATTAATTAATTATCATTTTTTGAGATTCCACCAGTAACTCACCTTCATTCATCACATGAACTCAAAGGACCTTCTTCTAATTTTTCAGTTCTGTGTCTTCCTCTCTTATGACTCTTATCATGCTACTGTGGTGGTCTGGCCCTAGCTAGAAGCCAAATACCCACCAAAGCCGCTCACTCACTCCCCTTTTCAGCCAAAAAGGTGAGCAAACATATATTGGGAGGCTTAGGGTTCAAGATAATGGCAGCAGGATCACTTCCCAGTTAGTGCAATGGGCAAAACAGACTCAACACAGAATAAAAGAAAGAAAACTAATTTATTACTACTACAACTACACACCCAGTGAACCAGAGTCAGGTAATGAGAGGTGCAGCCAGGTCTTAAAGCACCTTTGCCCCACCCCTCCCTTCTTAAACTTCATTCACGATTTTACTCCCTTCTTCCCCTCCCAACATGCCACAGGTAGGGGCAGGGAATGGGGAGTGAGGTTCTGGCAGTACCTCATAAGCTGCTTTCCTCCTCCAGATCCTAACACTTCTACTTCACCACACCCCTCCCTTCTTCGCAGACTTTAATCATAAATTCGCTCCCTTCTTCCCCCCATCGCAGTGTAGGGAGGGGTGGGCATTCCACACACATACCCTTCCCCTGCGGCACCATGGGGTCCCACCCACGGGAGACAGTCCTCCATGAACCTCTCCTGCATGAGTCCTCTCTATCAGGGAGTCATCTCCTCACAATGTGCCTCAGCAGGGCTGACCTTCGGGCCCAGCCTCATCCCACACAGAGTCACAAGTTCCCCGACAAACCTGCTGAGGCGCGGATCAATCTCTGCACAGGCCATAGATGTCTCTGCTCCCCGTCCTTATCCATGGGCTACAAGGGGACACCCGCTCCACCATGGTCTTCTCCACGGGCTGCAGGGGAATCTCTCTGTCTGGCACCCAGAGTGCTTCATTCTTTCCACCCCCCTTCAGGCCTGGCCTTGCGGCTTGTTACATCTTCTCACTCACTTCTCCGGTGGCAAAATGCCTTGGCCCTGGTCAGCAGCAACTGTCTTATGCCTGAATTCCTTTTTTTTTTTTTTTAAGAAGTTTTTTCTGTCTAAGAAATTCTGTAATTAATGGAGTCAATTATTTCTCTTCTGTATATCCTCATTGCAGTATTTTTTTTCTTTCCTTGCAAGGTATCAACCACTTAAAACTTGCTATAAAGGTAACTTCAGTAGTCATCAAGCAGCTATCACGTGGCCCCAAGATCTTATTTTAATAACTATTTTCATTTTCCTTCCAGTTTCCCTTCTTACCTAAAATCATGCAAAAATGTTATCTAGACAAGCAGGGGTTTTAATCTGATATTTAGTAACTGCTATGATACAGAACCACTAGTCTGTGGTTTCTCTTCAGTATAAGAGAACAAGCATAGAAAAGAAAAAAAGAAAAAATAAGAATCATCATCCACTGACTTTCAAGCTTTCTTTAAGGTACATCAGAACACATAGTGATCAAGAACTTAATTAGAACATGAAGAATAATACTAGCTATTTCAGTGGAACCAATATTTTTGTCCCAGATTCATGAGAAGTTAAAATATACCCTGTTCAGACCATTAAAATATGACGATAAATAATAGAGCACCTAGTGATAAAAAAGGCAAAACTTAATGAAATTTAATTTGAACTGTATTAAAATTAAACAACTTCACTTGGTTCAGGTTAGGTAACTGACTGAAGTTATATACATATACATATACATATATAATGCTTGGCTTCATAAGCTTTTATTGCTGAAACAAGATTCAAAATAAAATTATAAACAATAACTTTAATTAAGAATAAATGTGAAATTACTATGATCTATTAATTTTATCTGTATATTCAATATAAATTATTTTTGTCTGTATTATTCACCTGTGCTCAATTAAGATTGGTCTCTTAAGATACCAGGAGGAATGAACAATTTTTCTAAAGGTGACTGTCTTTATTAATTGACTTGAGATAGAGGAAGGTATCCATGACGAACCTAAACTAGAGACATATTTTTTATCACTAGTGGTAGAGATAAAATCTTACATAAATAATTAGAGCATCAACATATTTTTTCTTCATTCTTAAAACATGACAGAGAATTTCTTTTTCTCACAATTAAATATTATGTACCTGTGTAGCATATTTTTTAATATGACATCACAGTATTTAATTTATTTTGCTTCTTAGCACTAATAGCAGGAAACACCATCACTGATATTTTAGGATATTTTATACATGAATGTTAAGTGCAGGTACTCAGCTGTTGCTTAGTCTCAGCTTTTGATGGTATGAACATATTATTATGCAACTATTGGCCAGTTCTTTATACCTATGTGACCTAAATGTTACTGATATTTTGAAATAACCAACCCTTGTCAATTTTCTTAACTCTTAAATGGCACCTACACTCCAGTCTTTCCCCTTGTATCAAACTCCTTTGTACCTTAGGTACTTACGGTGTTTTGAAAGAGTTACACACATCTTATTTGGTAATCAGTTTGGTAAGAATGACTGAATGTCATTAGCAAAATTGAAAAGGAAGTAAATATTTCAAGAGACTTCATTTGTGGGACAGGTACACAAAGGGCTGAAGCTTCATTCATGTGTCTAATGAGAAGAAAACAAGGTCACATCTAATACACAGCAACTATCATGCTTCTTAGTGTTTTACCAGAAGCAAAGATTGAAAAACAATCTCACAAATGTCAGTTGGAGGACAGTCATTGACAGAGTATCACAGAGCAAAATACTAGGGCCACTTCTGTTTAATATCTTCATTAATGACTTGGAAAATGGACAGAGTGTACCTTCAGAAAGTTTCCAGATGTTACAAAATGAATTGCTGACACACAAGAGGGTTGTGCTGGCATTCAGGTAGACCTGAGCAGGCTGGAGAAATGGGCTGAAAGGAGTCTCACGAAGTTCAACAAGGGGAAATGCTAAGTCCTCAGGGGTGATAACCCCAGGCAGAAGGAGAAAGCACATTGTAAAGCAGCTTGGCTGCAGTTCTGGTGGCCACAAGTGGAAAATGAGCCAGAAATGCTCTCTCATACCAAAAAGTGCCAACAACATCCTAGATTTCATTAAGAGAAGTATTGTCAGCAGGTCAACAAGGTGACCTTTCCCCTCTACTCATCCCTTCTAAGACAGGCACATCTGGAGTGCAGTATCCAGTTCTGAACTCCCCAGTGTGAGAAAGGGACATAATGGAAAGAATCCAGCAAAGGGCTTGACAACGAGTCCAACTCCCAACCCGTATGGAGCAATGTTGCAGCTACTGGGAGAAAGTGTCCATCGTCCCAAGAGGGAGGATACAGAAGGTACACACCACGAGACATGGTGTGGTTTTACCTGCGTGACCATGGTGGAAGTGGGGTATGCAGCCCACCACAGCCCTTCCAGCATGAGTAAATGAGCTGCGGGGTAAAACAATTGCACAACGAGATTCTGCCAGGAAGAACGCTGCACCAGTGAACAGTAAATACAATCAGCAACAATAGAGGGGCCCTGCCTCTAGCCAGGTGGAGGAGGGGGATAACCGTGTTTATTGGACTGTGTGGATCCAATGGCCTGGCACGTCAGACCCACAAGAGTACAAGGGTCTGGTGGATACTGGTGCCCAGTGTATGCTAATGCCATTGAATCATAAAGGGGCAGAACCTGTTTATATTTCTGGAGTGACAGGGGGATCCCAACAATTGACTGTGTTAAAGGCTGAGGTGACCCTAACTGGGAAGGACTGGGAGAAACACCCAATTGTGACTGGCCCAGAAGCTCCGTGCATTTTAGGTATAGATTATCTCCATGGAGGGTATTTTAAAGACCCAAAAGGGTATCGATGAGCTTCTGGAATAGCTGCTTTGGAGGCAGAAGAAATTGAACAATTGTGTGCCTTGCCTGGACTCTCAGAGGATCCTTCTGTTGTGGGGTTGTTGAAGGTCGAAGAACAACAAGTGCCAATTGCTACAATGACGGTGCACAGAAGACAATACTGTACTAACCGAGATTCCCTGATCCCCATCCATAAGCTGATTCATCAATTGGAGAGTTAGGGAGTGATCGTCCGAACCCGCTCACCCTTTTAACATTTCCATATGACCAGGACAGGTGACTCAAACTGGCCAAAGGGGGTATTCCATGCCAATTACGTCATGCTCGGTATAAAAGGGGGCTGATGGAAGGAGGAGCAGGCGGCTCCAGGATGCGTGTTTTTTGGGGGATGGTCAGGTTCCAGGACAGCTCTGGGTTGCACGGCCTGAGTTGTGTGATTCGGTGAGAAACTGCATTGTGTATCAACAGTTTCATATATTTTTTGCTCTAAAGTCCTATTATCATTGTTATATTTATCTTTCTGCTATTTTAGTAAACTATCCTTATCCCAACCCACAGGTTTTTGGTTTCTTGGTTTTGGGTTGTTATTTTCCCCTTCCTTTTCCCTTCCCTTCCCTAACCTGCCCACTTCTCCCCCTCCTCTTTTTCCTTTAAAGAGCAGGCAGCTGTGTGGATCTTGGCTCTCAACTGGGGTAAAACCACAACAGTATGTTTACATACTTTATGTAAAAGAGAAAATAAAAAGATAATTCATAATACCGAAAGAAAAATAAGTTGGATACAGTAAAGTCCTTTTATGGAAATCTAATTTTTTAATACTCTCAATGCCAAAATTCAATTTTGTTTCAAGGGTCAAGGCTTGTAAATTGAGCTTTCTGAGTTATTTCCCTGTCTTTTATTTCAAATGCAGAATTATTTTTTGGGTGGTGGGGAGATGGAAATAAAGATTAAAAACATATTAAAAATTTTATTCCTTGGTGCATAAATTTTCCAGAAGAACTGAGAAGATTGAAAAGTTTACAGAATATCTACACTGTGTTGTCATGGAACTAAATTTTATTAATAACATTTATAGCACTAGGCATTTTTCTATAAAGTTCAAAGTATTCTTGCTCATTTTTCAATCCTAACAAAAAAAAATTAAATAGAAAACAAAATTCTGATTCTTCTGAGATGAGAGATAAAATAGCCTAAGGGGGTAGGATTTCACCTAGAGTTTGTCAGGTCTAGTTTAGTTGGATCTTCAGATACTCCGAGGCTGAGGGGAGGCTCAGAGGAGGCTGAGGGGAGACCTGATCACTCTCTACAACTACCTGAAAGGAAGTTGTAATGAGGTTCCTATTGGTCTCTTCTCCCAAATAACTAATAATAGGACAAGAGGAAATGGCCTCAAGGGTCATCATGGGAGGTTTAGATTGGATATTAGGGAAAACTTCTTCAATGATATAGTGGTCAAGCATTGGAACAGGCTATTGATAGAGGTGGTAGAGTCACTGTCCCCAGGTGTATTCAAAAAACATGTAGGGGTGACACTCGAAGACATGGTTTACTGGGCATGGTGGTATTGGGATAACGGTTTCTACATGGTGCTGTGTTCTTGCTCAAAAAAAAAAATTGCTAAAAAAGCATAATCTCATCTATTTCACACTTAATATATTAAACATAATTTATCCTCTCTCAAAGATCTTTAACAAAATGGGGAGTAAAGATAGGCAGAAAAGTGCTTATCATGGTCTACCTTCTGGGATATTTGTTACAGGCATTATTTATATTTTAACTAAATAGACTAGGTATTGGTTTTCCCAACTCTCCTTAGAGTATTAATTACAGGAATTTTTCAAGTTACACATTCTGAAATTTTGCCTTCATAATAATGAAGAGATGAAAATTTTACTCTTTCATGATGCAGGGAGACAACTAGCAATCTAGGGCTGTTCTTTGACCATTTGTGATATATTATTTTAAGCTGATGAATTTTAGCAACTGGAAAAATAAATAAGCAAAGGATAAAGTGTTCAATTTTGTCATTCTGGATATTTTTAAAGCAGGCAATAAAGCAACTGCTTTTATCTAACCCCTTCAAATTCTAAAAATCAAAGGGCCTTTAACCCCAGTACAGGACATAAAGCTGTTGGAATGAGTCCAGAGGAGAGCCGCGAAGAGGATCAGAGGGTTGGAGCCCCTCTCCTGTGAAGACAGGCTGAGAGAGTTAGGCTTGTTCAGTCTGGAGAAGAGAAGGCTCCAGGTAAACTTAATTACGGCCTACCAATACTAGAAGTAGAAGGTATGATCATAGGGTGTGATTTATAATACTGAAATTTCTTTTTAGAAGTTTAGATGTCTTTCACTTTTGTTTCTTCTGTTGTTTCTATATACTGCTACATTTGGTGTGTTCCCAGCAGAGTTAAGGATTGTTAATGACAGGGAAAAATGTTTGAAGGCATGAAACTTTCCTATCACTGTTCACAAAGTCAGCCCAACTCTATTTCAGTTTTTTCCAACTACAAATTGATAGTTAATTATAAGGACTCCTAATAACAGCATGAAAACATCATATGGTGAACATGGTGAACTATCATGCTTAAGAAAACCACTCTGAAGATTTATTAGGCCTAAAACATTTATTGTGAACAGTTGTCACCTCATTTGTAGTCTAAATGTGCTTGTTTCCTCTTCCAGGATTAGGATTTATCTGTGCCTTCTACCCATCTACCTTTACAAACTGCCTTATCAGCATTTATCTGTATTTCCTTGCTGACAACAAAGTTGCTCAACTTTTGCTTTCATAAAATCATTGGACTAAAATAAAGTTAAAATAAACCAAAAATCAGTTAATGTTTAGTTGCAGTAACAGCTTCTCAAACCTAGACCCTAGCAAAAGGTAATAAAGCACTTAAATTAATAAAGCATATTAAAAAAAAACCCTTACCACAGAGTCATTGAGTATACCTTACGCATAGGACACATTGATTTTGTGCTATCACATTTTATTTAAAGAAAATGTCCACACAATTTAAACGTGTAATGCTTATATCTTCTCCATGTCACCTTGTCTCCCCAACTATTAAAAAAATATTATATGAAGTGCTTTTCTTATCCTTTCCTAAGAAACCATAAAGTCATGCAATTAGAATGTAATTGGCCTAAGGTGAGGGTCTTGCAAGCAGATCTGAATTATGTCATCAATGCTCCACAGGCAGAGAACACTTAAGAAAATGATGGCTGGAATATATTGTAGGTTTTAACAAGAGGGAGAAGGTTTTCAGGAACTCTACCATGTAATTACCCCGCAGCAGGAGCTGGTATCGTACATGTCAAATATGAAAATTGTGATCTCAGAAAAGTTAGAAAGGTGTTTACATAGAAAAAAATGAGACAGGTAGATCTAAAAATATCAGATACATTTCGTATGTTGTCACAGAAGATTTTGTTAAATATACATAAAGAAGAGGTATAACATGTAAAACAACAGGGCAGATAAGAATACTTGGCAAAGTAATATAATTCTGTTTAATTGTTTTGTTTTTTTTTTCTTTTTTTTTTTTTTTGTGATTGCAAGTGAAGGAATGTTGACCTCAAACTTGGCAGGTCATAGTTAATACTGTTGCACGTTTTTTGACCATATTTGAAGTGAATTGGGTTAGGGCTCTGGATCCGTTCACAAAAGTCCAAGATTTTTAAACACTTTTTTGGCACTTCATAAAGAAAAAGATAAAGAAATCATACTTAATTTACTTTGTGCCTTTAGTTGAGAACTAGGGTAAAGGGTAAAATTTTAGATGGTTCTTCTCTAATTTAAAGCATAATAAGATTTAAAATGGAATGTCTCATTGGCTCTAAAATATCTTACGTATGACATTCAAGGACTGAGAAGATTTAGCGTCTAAATTGTTGTTAAAACTATATATTCAATTTAGCATCAAACAATTACTCCTCTTTATAGAGGGCTTGTTTTATAACCTTGGATATGTGAACATAGGGGTGAAAGCACAGTTAGAAACATAAAGAATGGCTACTATGGCTGGTATTTGTAAACAAACACCTTGTAAATTAAAACAAAAAGAAGGTAAAAGGCAAGTATGAGAAAACTCTAGCTTTCTAGGATTATGCTATAATTGCAACAGAAATTAAAACCTTTTTTAATTTTGTGTTGTGAGTCTCAAACCAAAATACACTTGCTCCAAATTAACCCTTCTTTGTTGATTCATGCTTGTTTATCTATGCTACAGATGAAAAATTTTGCCAAGGAAAGAAGAGTTAACAAGCTAAGCAGATGAGTAGTTTGGAACTTTAAGCTATAAAGATGATAAAGAACGTTTCTATACATTATCCAAATCTGTTGACTCTGTAAATACCTGAAAACTTTGAGACTGTGTTTTCCACAGTGATTTCTGGTAGGTTGAACTGCAGGTACTTTGAAAAATCACAGGACTTGAGTAAAAACTTCCTATTTTAAAAATTCAGGGATTCATAATTAGGGTGATTGCATTATTTTTTTTTCCTTCAAATTCTTTATTAACTTCTCTGGGGTAATTATATAACACAACTCCTTTGCCTGTGATCCTGCAATCAGTAGAATTTTCTGACCACAAGCTAAGACTATACTTTCCTTGTAATTTCTACTTCTTTATTTATACTTCTTCCTTTCATAAAACTAAATATAGGTTATACTGGAGATAGGTTTAGGCTCTCAATTAATAGGAGTACATGGAAAATGTTTAACATTTCATTTTGCTCTTTTTCCCATTTTAAGTCTCTTTTTTCCTGCTTCCTTAGTTACATATATACTGGAGATAAATTTAACTATTCATATTAAAGCTCCTTTTTTACTTTGAGTTCCTCTCCTTAGTCCCATTTTTTGTGTTGATTGCTAAAGAAACAAGACCTTAACAGATACTCTGATTCAAATTATTCTCATGAGGTTAAAGAAGCCCACATAATGAAAAGCAGGCAAACAAATAACTGATGCAGACAAAAATTCACTTCTCATTTCCAGCGAATGAAGTATGGTTTTCTGAACTGCAGAAAACTCTGGTGAACACATCTCACAATTTGTGAGTCACTTGTAAGTAACAGCAAAATCTGTTTCAAGTGTCTTGTAACAAGAACGCGCCTTCTTTGTTTAACAAAAATACTTGAACAATAGGCACTATCTAATAAATACTATTAGGGTAGTTTGATTTCTTGAAGGAAAGGAAAATGGCAGATTTGTTTTACTATCCTCTACTGTGTTAAAATCTCCATTTTGGAAAGTTTTCTTCAGAGTACTTTTTTTAGATATGAACCTATACATCACAAAAAGAGAAAGCAAATGGAAATTCAAAATAGAAATTAAAAAAAAAAATAACTTCAGAAAGGTGAAAATACTAATATTACAATGCAAAAAGTAGTAACTCTAAGTATTATGCCATTGCCAAATCAGGCTGATATTTTTGGATTTAGAAACTTTATTAGAGGTAAAGTGAAAAATTGTGGCTGAAGGGAGACTATTTTGTCCCTGCATTTATGATATTTTGTCTCCATAATCAGGAATGCCTATTTAAAACAACAAGAAGTTCAAATAAATACAGCAAGTAATATACAACTTCAGTGAAGCAGTGTGTGGCATTTGGAGACACAGCAGGATCCACTGTATTCTTTAGCCTTCTCACTCTTAAGCCATAACAAATTTTAGCATGGGAGTTATAGATTCATTTTGAGTAAAAATATCTTGAATAAAGAGAATTTCCTCAGTCACTGGCAAGCTATTAAGGGATGCAAATGCTCTGGAAGGAAATGTAATCTATATCAATAGACAAACCAAACTGGTACCTGTCCTTTGGCCCTGATAAACCAAATTGCTACCCATCCTTTGACACAGAGGACAAGGGCCATCATATGTCATGTGTCATCAAATTATGTCACACCCTCAAATAACATTGAGGCCTCTTACTTCCAAGTTTCACATCTGAATATCCTACGCACTGTGATAACTGGATGCATGGGTCAATATTATTTTTCAAAAGTATTATAAATTACATTTGATTATTAGGCGATTGACTTTTATGATCGTGAAATAATTGAGGAATATGAACTGGGTTGTAATTAATCTTCATATTTTGAATCAAATAAATGGCTTCAAAACCAGAATCTTTTGTTCTGAGTTATCTGCAATTGCCATAAAAACAGCACGAGTTCATAAAACTCATTGATTAGTACCTTTCATTCCTGTATGTGCATATTACATTCATTATACAGACTATATACTAATTGTGTATTAATACACACAATTATTATATAGAACACATATTAAGAGTACGTAACTAATTTGCAGAACAGAAAATGAGATTATTTTTCCTCGAAAAATGCTTGCTTTTTTCAGTAGGGTATACTTCCATGGGAAGAAAGCTGAAAAAAGATTCCTACAAATGTTTTTTGTAACTTAATCTCTCAGGATTAGGTGTTCATAGAGTAGGATTTGCAGATTTGCTCTTGGTTAAGCTCACTATACTCTTATCTAAATCAATTCTGTTGCCATCATTAATTTCAAGGGAAACCAAGAGACACTAATCTCAAGGACTCTCAAAACTCCAAATCCTGGAGTCAGTATTTGATTTTTATTCAAGATCCTGTTCACCTGATTTTAACTACCTTGATAAAGGTAGCTCCTACCTTTGGAGTCAGGAAGACCCTGGCTTAGCTGACGACTCTAAATTTAACACCTTAAGGCAAGATTGAAGGCCATTTAATCAACATTTGAACCATATCAGGGTAGCAAAGTGTTAGCTTCATTTAACACATTTATTTAATATTAGAAAAACCCAAAACCTCTCTTTAGGTTTGACTGTTTTAGTAATGGATCATGAAACAGAGGTATATTAACCAAATAAAATTTTGTTTGAAAAAAAAAAATCATCGAGTAAACTACATTCTCCTACACTCCTTACAAAAAGTTGCTTTAATGCTTAGGTCCAAACCTGAAACTACCTGGCAAAACACAGCCTATTCTTCCACTACACAAAATTAAAGAAACATTCTTTAGCCCTCACCTCTTATGGGAATTTCCCTTGGTCCTTGATCTGAAACCTCACGTTCTAAGTCATATGCCAAAGTGCAGTATGATCTGTATGCCACAACCTGCCTCCTTAATTGCTTTGACAGTAGCCTCCTGACATTTTTACTCATGTTCTACCTCAGTACATGCAGTCATCTCTTTCACTGGCCCCATATGATAGCCAGTGCATGCTTTGCATGAGGGAGAAAACCTTTCTTCTAAACTCATGTAGTAATTTCCGCTAACATTTCAAGCACTCCTTTGATCCTGTGACATACAATTACTTGCCTTTCCTACACAATGGTTTCTTACCTGCTGGAGTTCATCCAATGTGCTGTGACTGTCCCAGATGTAAGTGTAAATTTTTCACGCTGTTAACATTTACTCCTGCAGCAACACTTTTCTACCTCAGTATCCCTTTGAATGCTAATTAGGATATCACCATTCTGATTTCAGATGTTAAACCAAAACCAACTTATTAGACTCTCTTTTTTTAGTCACATAAGGGTATATCTCTTTTACTGTATAATTCATCAATGATACAAATCAATAACAAGTATAATATATTGAAAAAACTTGTCCAATCTGATATGCAATTTAATTCCATGACACTAATTATGAGTATTTTGAACATTTCATCCTGAGGGAGGACAAATTATTTTACTTGCTGTTAGTTGTGTAAGGCTCAGTAAATACATAGAAAATATAGGATGCTTAAAATAAGATGAAGCTCTGTGTAGATTCTTAAAATGATGCTAAAATAAGATGAAGCACTTTAGTGTAGATTCTTACATTCACAACTTTAATATGATGTTACAACCTGGGCAGGTACTTAGGTAGTTCCGTCGGGGGGGAGGATGGGAAGCGAGTATATCTAAGTGAACCTACAGAGAAATTTCTCTTGCTCCACTGAAAAAACTCTACTGCAGAGGAAACTTGGGGAAATTTAGGGATGAAACATAAATGTTCCATCCATGTGCCTCAAGTTATACTTTGTAAAATACGAACAATGCAATTTCCATACCTTGAGAACAAGAAGATCCATTATTAGATTATACAATTATACAAATTCTTATCATTTGGAAGTCAAAGAGGACTTGATTTTTAAGCATATCTCAGATTTATTTATTTTTTTGAAGATAAATATAAAAAAAGCAAGCCTGAAAGGCATTGCAGTGGACTGAAGAGAAAACAAGAAATATCATGTGACTTCAGCACAAATAACAGATTTGTAGAAAAGAATAATGATGGGTTTTTTTTTAAATATATACTTTTTTACACCAGTCAGCTAGATTTATTCCACTTTTAGCAGATTTTAGGTGCGTTATATCAACCATTGTGAATGCTAAATGGCATACTCCTACCTGGATCCAGGTGAGGATGAAGGTATACAGAAAGAATTGTTCCAGTGTTTGGGTATTTTTCTTTGAAATTTTATGCTCACCTCCTCAGTAAAAAGAACATTTGCAATTTTTGTACCTACAAAAAAAGTTAGGATGTTGAAACAAGATTATGTCTGTTTCAGTTTAAAAAAAAAATGCTAACTCCTCTAATAAACTTTAAAGAAAAGATTATGTAATTGTGTATTAATCTAATTTTCCTTGAAGTGCTACTTCAGCACCTCTCCCCACTAAATTCATTATTATTATTTTTTCTTGTAGGTTTAGTCAATTAATTTGTTTACGTTATGCTTGATTTTTAAGCGTGTCCTAATATTGTTAGATGAAATACAATAAAAAATGGGAGGGTGAGGAGATGTGAAGTGGACACAAAGGATAATCGCTGTTGTATAAATGTATTCCAAAGCAGTTTGCTGTTTTGGTTTCAACCCTGAAGAAAGGTCGGTGCAGTCCTGTGTTCTGTACATCAGCTTTTCTAAAGAAAAGATATTTACCCATCCCTACAAGTTTGTTTTCTCCTATAAACAGTGGGCAGATGGGAAAAAAAGTAAAAGTCACATTAGTGCTCAATGCTACAAGAGAATAAATCCTGAATAAAACTAGCCTGAACCTGTGAATGTTTAAATCACTTAAGGATGTGTGGAGTTTCATTGATGTTGATGGTATTATTCCTCTGCTGAATTTAAGCACATGCTTAAAGGATTTGCTTGGCTGGGGCCTGTGAGCAGAAGCTGACCTCCTGGGTTCTTTTTCAAGTATGTATAGACATGTGCAAGAAGTGTGTAATGCAAACCAGCGCACCTAATGCAGTCTTGCAAAGGCAGAGAGAAACACAGTTGCATCCACTTTCTGCCTTTCACATGTATCTTTCAACAGCCTCTTACTGTTTTGCGAATCTCAACATTTTATGTGAAATTACTTAGATGGAAGATAGAAATTTCCATAGTTGGAAGTTTCATTTGTGTCAATCTTTCGCAAAAAACTTATCAAGATTAAGATAGATTTAACTTACAGATTTTAATGTGTCCTCTTAATTGCTAGTGTTCCTGAAAGACTTGATCGTGTTTCTTTGGTGCTATTTAATAAAATTAAACAAATAAATCAGTAGTTTTCTCCTTCAATTTTATATTAGCTTTTTGAAACAAAGGCTGCTTGTTTCAGCTCTATTGTGTTCAGGGAAAACAGTGAGAGTGTATTTCTCTTTCAGAATATATAACCTAAGGATCATAAACCGTCTATCTACAAAGTGCAGAAATATTTTATTAACAACATTTCTGGGCACAGTCTGGAAATTAAATGTTCCCCACATGAATGGGAGTATAGCTATTGTGAATCACTGAGACATAAACATGCCGATGATATTTTTGTTCGTATGCGCATGTTATACGGCCCCTTGCTTTAGCAACATAACTGAACTCCATGGTTGCCAAGCAAGAAACAGTGGTAAAGGGAGTTGAAAAAGGTAACTTCATATTAAATTGGGGGGAAAGAAGTAAACATTTTCTGCATCTTCTTTAATAGAAGAGACAGCAGGCTGCATTTTTTGATTAGCAAGTTCGTCTTTTCACTACAGATCTTTTCAGTGTTGTACTTTACAGCTAAACTCCCGGAGACCTGATGTGGGATTTAGTAAGATTTAGATAACATAATCTCCATCTAATGGGAATTTCTGAAGTCAGTCACTAAGTGTATGAATTATTATAAGAGAAGAAAATCAAATTTAATATCAAAGAACTAACTTCAGAAGTTCAAGCAGCGGACAATATTCATTTTCCATCGACAGAATTGTTTAATAAGAATCTATCAGCAGTACAGGAAACACTAGGTACTCCGGCAATAAGTGAATCATGATGGCTTATTTCCTTTTAATTCTATGATCCCAGCTGGAACAAGGTGTGATTGGAGAATGGTTTAATTGTTCATAGACATCTGTCTTTGGATTCAATTGAAAAATAATATCCTGGGCATAAAACGACCTACAGAATTTTTGACATTTTTATATCTTTCACAATCAAGGCATTGTCAGAAAGTCAGGTAGTAGAGCTCTGAAAAACTTATGGATATATTTAAAGTAGAAGAGAACAAAACCCTGGTAATACATCAATATACACAGCTGGAAAGCAGATGTTCAATTGAGTGCACTCAGTTCTTAGAGAAAGCTATTAAAGCTGTTACTTACTCAAATGAGAAATTTCTATAATTTATTGTTCTCGCATTTTTGATTTTCCCCTTTCTCTTCATTTTAAGCAGACTATAGGATTTTTTTTCATATTGTTGAAGTCAATTACCCTAAAAGTCTGACTTAGTGCAGTATACTACATGATTGCTAAAGAATGCCCAAGGCTACTGTCAATCAAATTAGCCAGTGACTTATGAGTTGTTTACTGTACTGTGAAATGAAGTGATAAATGTGTGTCAACCAGTAAAATGTGACATTTAGTATTGAATATACCCACTTGAAATAGGTTTTGCATCAGCTTTATTCATTTCTTACCAGACTGGCATGTATTTTTAACTGAGTTCTGATTATCAAAGGAGACATATAATATTAAGCTTTATAAGGTATTAGTAATCAGACAACTCTGGCCTGGAAAGGCCTTGTGTGGTCCAGTAACTGAAGTGGCATGCCACTGAGCAGTCACATTTTCCATTCACCTGATAAACAGTGGGAAAAAGAATCCTTTTTTTTTTTTTTTCTTGATCGTTCTCCTTCCTTTGGTTGTAAACTATAGTATGGGGAAAAACTTCTGGTTAAAATTGTTCATAGAATATCCAGAATGAGGAAAGTATTAGAGTGGGTTTTTTGCCTGTTATATTTTTTGTAACTATGTTTGAAATTAAAATCAGAGGAGGATATCATGAATTGACTTATTAAGAATAAGCTTGTATCAAACGCTTTCCTAGACGACGACTTTCTAAAGTACTCCTCTGAGGTCACACTGGAGTGAAACTCTAGCCTTCTGGAGCTGTGAAAGCTTAATTAGTAGTTTGTGAAAGCAAATCAGAGCACTGGAAGTCCAAATCAAACAAGACCATTTATATTACCTCTAGAGGGAGATGGCTTGCCATTCCCACCAAATGTTTTATTAAAAATTAGATTTAAATGCTGCAAAATTCCCCTTCCCATGATGCAGAAGAGAGCTCACCTCTTGGCCTGCTCATAATAGCCAAGCACTTCTGTGAAATGCATGTTAGAAATGCAAAGGAAAATATACTAACAACTTTGACTTTTTCTCATTATTTAAATTCTTGGTATAGCTCTAAAAAAAACTATTCCCTAATATAGCGACAATTTCACAATGCCTGGCTTCAAAGTTTTGTTGACCAAGCTTTACTTCTGCCATATTATTTTCTATTTGGAACCAGTTGTTATGATAGATGGAGCCATTTTAACACACATTTGTTATTTGAAAAGCAAAAATAAACCCATAGAATTCTTAACAATTTTAAATGTAGCTCAGCCTCAAATAAGGTATATTGATATATAGACACAACACCCAGGCAATTATCACTTAGCTTTGCTAAGTATTTAAACAGAAGAATGGAAATTAATTGTGTTCTTGGGGCCAAGAACACAATCCTGTTATTTGACTACTCATTTGATGTAAGGTCATAGAAATAGGCCTTTTCCATTATATTGAAGATATTGTAAGTTTTTACTGGAGTCACTGCCGTACTATATACCAACTTCTCCTTCATGAAGAACCTGAACATCCTAACCATATATCTTTTAGGAGAAGCATTTTTGTCCAACTTTTAAAAGACTGATTTTTTACGCTGACATAACAAATACATTCAAATTAATACCTTCTTTAAAATTATTAAGTCCATTTTTAAAGGGCTGCAATGTGATATGGCAAGAATTTTTTTTTGTCTAATCTAAAAGAAAACAGATATACTAGTAAGAGGTGGATGAGATACCAGGGGAGTTGATTTAGGTTTCATTTTTTGTCGCTCATCCATATTTAATGCCATTTCTGTCCATATTCCAATATTATTTTAAAACATGCAAAGACATTTTTAAAAGAACATTTATAGTGACTGCCACAACTGTGGCACTGATCCATTGCATTTTGTATTTTGTTTTTTTCTTAGTTCTTATGCAGTGCAGAACAACTTGATATAAGACTCCTTATTCTAAACGCGTGTGCACATTTCAGCTCAAAAATACCTTACCTTATGAAAGTAAAACCAAGTAATCTTAGAAATGGTCAAGGTTGAAATCATTAACATATAATTTTCCCTATTGATTTGTACATGTTTAATTTAATCTTTCCGTCCTACCCTTTTGCATGTAACATGACATCTGGTCCTCACAGGCTAATGCCTGAGTAAGGAAATCTATTGGTGACCCAGCTGACTCCTTCAGAGCAGACTCCTCAGCTCTTAAGAAGAGGGGGCCCTCATCATGGGAACAGGCAAGACTTTTGCTACTCCTAACATAATCACTAAGCTAACATGGAAATGTAAGAGCAATCTTTTCCAAGATTTTCCTTTCTTTACACCTCAGGGGAAATCTTGAATGGGCAACAGCAGTCAGCTTCCAGTTTCTTTTCAGACCTGTCCAACAATTCAAAGGAGCCAAACACAGCAGGAGGAATCTATTCCAATACATTTAGCTTTTCTGAGTGGAAACAATAAAAATAAATAATGATCATTGTGGAATATAATATAAAGATCCAAACTGATTTATTCATACTAAGAAGACTATCTTGAGAATCTTTTACAAGTCTTGCTTTAAAAATATATTGCTTCAGTCCCTCTGTCTTTTGAAAATACACTGAGTACACCTCATATATGTCAAGGACAGCGTTTTCAATCTTTTCCAGGTGAAACTAGGCATGTATACTTTCTCAGTCCTCTAATAATCTGTGACCTTTCCTTTTCCTGATTCACAAGCTTATTTTTTCTAGGCCACTTAACCTGGAAAAATAAAATCCTATACTGGGCTGCCTCTGCTGGGCCCAAGTATTATAGCTACAAAATAGTTCTGCATTTTTTCAGTCCCGCACCTTGTAAAAGATGTGAAAAACATGTTTACATCACTGTCTTTACCTCATTTCACAAATGCTGTTTTGACTTTTCTCATTTCCCCTTCAGGCTTATAAGTCTGAAAATCTCCTTCAACTTATCCATCATTCTTTCTATTCTAGTCTGCTCTTGCTTTCAGCTACAGCATGGGTCTTTCTGCCAAAGGAGTATGCAGTGTGTTGTCAGGTGTCTGGCCAGAGAAGGTGCTCATTGACCCAGATTTAAAAGAAGTGGCAATGCAGCATCTCAGAGGTGAGATTGCCATGCTAGTAAATGGAAGAAAATGTAAAGCTTTTGTTTCAGTTTTTCACATCCTTTTTGTGGGAGAAAGGTTTTCTTCTTATAGTGAACTGTTACTTTCTGTGAGCAAATTACAAAGAGATTAGAAAACTGCATAGAAAATAGCCACAGAATCAGACAATGCACGTCTGTGCACTGCAAGTGCCTGGAGACAGACACTTAGAGGATTTAGTCCCATAGCAAAATTCTAACTCCACTGATCACACCTTGACCAAGCAGAAAATGGGAGACCTGCCCAAGGAGTGCAATGACTTCATATATAGAATTTATTTTTTAAAAAACAGTATGCCTAAGAAAGAAGGGTCTAGTAGCACACCTGGGTTTTACTGGCTGGGAAAAAGGGTCAGCAAGCAGCCAGTACAAACAGCTCTAACCGGCACACAGAAGGAGTCTTTGGTCAACCAATTTAGAGGAAGCCACTGAAATCAATAGTTAAACTCCTGTTACTTTCAGCAGGGCAGCATTTTGCCTAATGTGTCTGAAACTAGAGAGCACAAGTGTGTGTCTGCTGCAAAAGTATGTGAGCCGGAAGGGCTGGCAACAAAAGCAGCAGAGTAGCACTCCCTTTACAAAGGACAAAACAGAGCATCCATTTTTCCAATTTCATGACCACTCACATATGGCTGAGCTGTACTGCTGTGCTTTGTATTTTGACATATTTTGACACACTTTTAAAAATATGCATAAGTTAAACATCCAGGCATTCCAGCCAAAGGCAGCTTTAGCTCAGCTCACTGATTGCTTTTCAGCATGTTCCTCACACCAAATGCAGACAGCAAAACAGAGATTCAGCACTCTGGGGAACATTTGTTGTGACGTCGCCTTGCTGCTGTAGACTGTACTCCCAAGAAACATCACAGTTTGCAGTTTTCAAATGTAATCAGATATTATTCTTCCTTTGGGTTTTCAGTATGAATTTTGTTACCTCTTAAAAAATTCACTTTCGGTCCTGTGTCCTTGCAGACTTCAGGCACAGCCTTTTCTCTTCTTTGGCCATTACTCCTGCCAAGCTCTTGCATTGGTAATACCTGTTTTCTGCGACACAAAACTATACAAAAATCTCTCCCTTCACTTGAGCTCAGGAGCAAGTGCCATTTCCAAGATACTTCTGTTTTGCTTGTAATTTGTTGCCAATATTTGCCCACTTGCTTAACACTTCCAACTGAAGTCCTGATGCCAAAGGCATATTTCACTTCACACCTACCTGCTTGTGGTGTGCTGTAGATAGCAATACTCTCATCTGATCAGCCTCCACAGAATAAACTGTACTTGCCTAGAGGGATGAATATTATAGCTCTACTAAGGTATATTAGCAGATCTCTCTGGAATACTTCTACTAAATTCTTCTCTTTTATTACAGTAGAACTCATTGCTCCTTTACAAACACGTTCTGCCACTTGTTGTTTTCTAGTCTTTCTGTTTTGTCAGTGTTACATTCATAATAACTCACTTTCACGCATATAACAGATATATTCCTCCATTTTCTGCATGTCAGATAACATGAAGGAAAGCATCATCAAAAAAGCTTTATCAGCTTCTTAATTTTTCACAATAAATATAAACAAAAATGTAAACCTGGCCTTTTCAGGGTAACTTTCCTAGTATGTTAACCAACATGTAAGTATGTAAGTATGTTATGTCTTGTTCTTGCGAGCAAGAACCTATTTAAGTGTTTCAGTGTAAAGAAGAGTAATGGAAGGGAGAATGAGATGTACAGCTATCATCTAGTCTATGCATGGCATTGTTTGTGTAAATGTTTGCCCATATGGTTGTGCGAAGGCACACTGTTCCTTCTTTTTGGCAGAGAGTAGGGGTCTGAGGAGGAGGAGAGTAAGAGACAGCAAAAGCATACACAGAAATTTGCTGGTGAACTGCAATAAATTTAGCAGAAGATAACAAATAAAGGTCATGACAGGAATGTTTAACTTGCTGTTTGCAACCATAGTTACCATGTTTGCAAATGCAATTATAAAAAGTACATGGCAGGGAAAGAAAAAGCCACCTAAATACGTTTGCTTTTCTAAGGATTGTGATAAGGGTTCTCTCTCTGAGAGTTTTAAGTAACAAGCTAACAAAATGATACAAATCCGAACAAAGGAACGTTTAGAAAAGGTGAATATTGTTTTAATATCTTCTCTGCAACTATATTATTAATAATGTTGATGTGGTAAATTTTTTCCTATTTAAGCAAAACTGTTTGTGCACTACTGAAACTGTTAGTCAATTATATAATAAACTGTATACTAATTAGTATAGTCTCTTCTTTAGTGTACCAACTAATTTGTTTTTTGCCTTTATTAGCACTTACAAAGGAGATAGTGAAATGATTTTGTCTGTTCGGCAAAGAGACTCCCCCTGCTGCGGCTAATAGTTTGTGTTAAAATTCACCTTCACCCAGAACTCAGGCATCAACTTTAAGGTGGTCATAAAGCTTTCATTTGTACCCACTGGAAAGAAACCTACACCTGCCAACAGTTAAGGTTATACAATCCATCCAATGAGAGTTTTGGTTAGATTTGTACTGACTACGTAGAAAGACTGTATGACCTAGCTCTGATTTAGATACCTCTATTGTAAATAGTTAACACTGAGTGGGATTTAGCTAAACAATTTCCAGAAGGATAAAGTTAGATAAAACTAATTGCATCTGGTGTATTTATCCAGATAGGTGCATGAAACTGGTAAAATACTTCACATTTCCCCATCATAATCAATGACTTATGAACAATTTTCTAAGCTCTTATTTCTGTAGCTCTTTTGGAAGGCAAGGAAACAAAATACTACAATCATACAAAATAAAGACAATGTGTCTTACAATCCTTCCAGAAACATTTACACAGAGCAAGTGTTAATGCCATCTCCAGCTGCATGAGTCTATCCACAAAATCACTATTATTAATTTTTTATTTTAGTGAAGCATTTAATGAAACAAGACTCCTGAAAAGACCTGTGCACATTTTTTCCCCTGCTAGAAATATAATCAGCAGTGCAGCTTCTTGCTGTGAAGCCTACACAATGTTTTCTACAGTTTCTATTTCTCCATCAAGATAGTACTCAATAAGCAGTACACCCTCAAAAGGTTTAAGATAAAATAAAACATAAATTGTTACCTAATATGATAGAGAATTTTCTATTGACCTGTATTACTTTCCCTTCAAAGATCATTACCCAATACAGCAGTCTTTTTATCTGAAGCATTAGTAGTCATTTGTTTGCTAAATGAGTTTAGAGATCTACTTAGACATAATTTAAATACCATTTAAAACTCCATTAGGTATGTTTATTGCCAAAATTTAAATAGTATTCTTTTAGTTCTTCTTCACTGCTTTAAAAAAATGGGAAATGTACAAATGTCTGGCAAAGCTAATTAACCCTCTGGTTGTCAGATTCCTAAAGCAAAAGTTCAACATGGTCCACTGCCATTACACATTAGTAAGTGTCCACTGGAATGGCTACAAAAAAGGAATTGAGAGAAGTAGAATGGTTCATTCTGTTACATTGATATTTGCAGACCCAAAAAGCATCAAGAAATCACAGGAATTTTTAAGATATCTGTCACATTTAAATGCAAGCTGACATTCCTCATGGTAAAATACCATTATGAAATGGAAAAGAAAGATTTTATGTCATCCTTAGCTTTATCCATTAATAGGAGATTTAGAACTTGTAGTAAGAAGTTGGTCATGGAAACTCTTTGAACCAATTGTTTTACAGTACAGTTCACAGCTCAGGATGACAAGACACACAAGAACGGTTCAAAACTGAGAAAGTTTGAGAAATCTTGATTTATTTGAGGAATACAAACAGGTTGATTGGTTGGGATTTTTTTGAGAAAACCCATTAACATCAAAAATAGAAGTTGGGGAAACTGAAAACAAAACAAAAAACCCCAAACAAACAAAATATAAATCCCCAAACCACCCCCAAAACCTAAACAAAATCAGTCCACCCTCTCTACTTACATTAACCTCTATACACAACTGAAATAAGATCCAATCATTGTCATTTCAGTCCCTTTCAGATAAACCTTATAATTCATGACAGCTTACATGAACAAGTACAAGGAAAAACACAAATAAAATGAATCTCAAAAATACATGGATAAACACCATGTTAAAAGTAAAATGATTGGCAGTTGATCAGAATAACCTGCTGGAAAATTTCCATCCAAAATGATTTTTCCAGGACAAAGTATTGAAGTCTTTCTCTTGCTTTTCAAACACCCCATTATTTGTCCAGCTTACTGTTTTTTCCTAAATATGAAATTAGTCCAATTAATATTTAGTCTAAGCATATAGTATTCAATGCTGTATACTTGCTGTCGAGAAGCACTGATTCACTGAAAATTCATGAACCAAAAATTTTTGTATTTTGTGTATTATTAAATATTTCTACAATAATACAGTTTATACATGATTCAAATAGAGACGTTTGCCACAGGAAAGAATTACTTCAAAAGGCCTTTTCCTTTTGGAAACTTTAATAATCAGTTTCTGTTTCAAAAATACTACTTTTCTGTCTAGAATAATAGTTACAGCAAATTTCTGTAGATATATATGTTTCTTTCTGGGAAGTAGCAAGAAATATCCAGTTCTATGGATCAGATCAGAAATTCTCCTAATTCTGTCTAAAATAATGAAAAGTGCTGTTTCTAGAAAAATCTGTATTCCCTATGAGGTTTGAATTTTTGGTTCACCCAGCTACAAAATCAGTCAAAAATAGAAGTTGGATATTTTCCATATAAAATAATTTTCTTATTTCAAGTGCAGGCGTGTCCTCTAATTAAATGGTAACAAAAAGATGTTGCAGCTCTCGTTTCTACCTCTCTCTCTCTCTCTCTGTATATATACACACACATATGTCTGTAACTAAGGTACTGTGAGGAAAAGCCATCTTTTGGTTTTCAGGAAATATCAAAATACTTAATACTTTTCCTTTTTTTTTTTTTTTTTTTGATCACTAGTTGTTATAAATTAGAACTGTTTAAGGTCTATGTTAGATATGTTATGAAGCACATTCTGGATGTCTATATGTATTTGCATACCACATATAGAACGTAATCTGAAACCAGGGACAGTTGAAGAATGTGGTGAGAATCTGATAATCAAGTCCAGTAAAATCAGATCAATTGTGTAATTTCCACGGCTAGCATGTAAAAAAAAAACCTAACAAAATTCCCATCCATTTTACCTTATTTGCATAGTTCATGATTAACTGCACTTTCAACAAACTTGACCTCTCCCTCACTTTTATAAGGAATTCCACAGATAAATGTTACAAAAGAAAAATACACTTTCAATCAACAGATAACCGATACCATGCATACCTTTAAGTGTCGAAGACATACAGTTAACTGAAGAATTTTTAAAATAAATGTCTTTCCATAAAGAGAATAGTGTTGGTTCAATTAATCACCAGAAAAGACTCCTGCTCCATGTACCCTCTCTCACCTGGACAGTTCCAGCTGTAGCACGAAGCTTACCTTCTGTCTGGATCAGTTCCCAAACCTCCTCACCCTGGCACAAAACATAAATCAGATATTGAATCGAGCAGACCTTTCGGACTCTATTCTGGTCATTTATAGTTACACCGGGCTGAATTATACCATGTGCCCTTTACGTGGCCCATGGGACAATTTCTCTGCCAAGAGTTCTACCTTTCAGACCAATAAAACGTATGGCAGCATAGCAGCCAGGGCTGAAAAGAAGGGTTTCATTATTATTTTCTTTTTATTAAACAGTTTGTCACAGCATATCAAGGTATTTATTCTTCTATCTAAGGATACACAGTATACTTGAGTTAAAATGTTTGTCTAGAGATGTTATATACACTAATATATACCAATGTGATTTAATATATACCAAAGTGATTTAATATATTTTCCTAGAATTCAGAAGCTCAAGTTCCACAGTCAAATCATGAGAGGAAGCATACACATATTTTGAAGGAATATAGTCAAAATGTATACTTATACTGAAAAATGACAGAAAATGTTACTGAACATTACTCACACATCAGTGAAAAACTCACATTTCTCAGATACAGACATTTGCAGCTGCCTGTAAAACTGGTCAAAAATTCCTGACCTAGAAGAAAAAAAGTAGGGTATTGTTCTTAGTTGACCTCTTGCCACAAAATTTTCAAGGTAACGTTTGTGTAATATTGTCATGTGCTGAGGCATTATGTTAATAGACACCATATGGATTGAATTAATCTATAGATAAATAGACAGGATGTGCTTAACCAAGTAATATTAATACACTGTGAACTTAAGGAATAAAAGAATGGGAGGTTAAAAACTGATTCAAGTCAAGCTTGTGAGAAGATCGGTTGCTGCTAGCTTTAAGGAGATTAACTCAACCGGACACATATCTATTAAGCACTTTTTATTAAATACGAAATGCCATATCAGTTATGTGAAAAGATAGAACTACTGTTTGGCTTTTTTGACAATAGAAAAAATATTATACCATTCTTAAATTATAGCATACTAGGTCATAGTAATGCTGCAGTCCCCAAAATTTAACCACTAACTTCACCAGGAGCTCAAATTAGTTCATAAACAAATCTCTGACAACTGGAGAAGCTTTTTTTTAAAAGTAACATAACACAAAGCAAAATAGAAATATCCAAAACTATGAGAATTTTACTATCTTTATCAGGATTTCTTTCCACTACATAACTGAAGCAAGGAAACTCTTGCACATTGTTGATCAAGTTATCAGGAAAAAGTTATCAGGAGAATTTGATTCAGTTTCTTGTTGTCTTGTGGTTTTTTTGCTTGGTTGTTGTTTTCCTAGTGGGATTAATTATTATAATTTAAACCAGTAAGCTTTTCGTAGTTTATAGTACTTGAGAATCCCTTTGTTTTCTTGTTTGTCTGTCTGTCTTTTCCCTCCCCTCAACAAATAGGCAAGAAGCTGGGAGAGGGACAGTCAGGACAGTCAATCCAAATTGTCCAAAGGACTATTCCAAATCACATGGCATCATGCCCAGCAATAGAAGCTGAGGTGGGAGTGGGGGAATGTCTTCCAAGGTAGCAGTTGCTATGAGAGTGGCTGGGCATCAGTCTGCTTGTAGGAGGGGGTGAGTGTCTTCACATCGCTTGCTTATTTTTTTTTTTTTTTTAATCTCTTTGCCTCACTTATTAAACAGTCTTCATCTCAACCCCTGAGTTTTCTCACATTTGCTCTTCTGATTTTCTCACCTGTCCCACTGGGGGTGGGGAGCAAGAGAGCAGCTGTGTGGGTGCTTAACTGCTGGCCAGGGTCAATCCACGCCACCTGCCTATGAAGGGAATAGGAAGAAAAATCTCATATTTTCAAAATAGATCATCTCAATATCAGACACTTGGTAATTTCTTTTATCATGACTTCTTTGTACAACCCATTTAAAAGTCCTAATTTTAACATGTATGTAGCCTTGCTTCTGATGTGTGGAAGTGCAGAACATTTTAAGATCTATGAAAATGGCTACTTAAACACCTGAGGAAGTATCCCTTGTATGCTGTATTCTTCAAGCAAGTTCTTCAGTCTACACTGGCAGGAACCTTTGGTGCCACAGTGTCGTAGCTAGAACAGCAACTAATATTAATTTTTTATTACTGTTACTAGTCCTTTCTTTTGAGGCAACAACTTAAAAAATGAATGGTTTGCCAGGCAAAGAGTTAAATTATTCTTGTATCCTGTCTTTCCTTTTTAAATTAGACCAAAATTAGTCAAGTGGGACATTTCAGAAAGGGGTACTAAAGGGACTCTAATGTTTATTACTCCCATTGAAATAAAATGAATTAAAGCATCCTAATGTTTATTGCTCCCTCTGAAATGAACACGGTTAAAAGAGACAGCACACCTCACAGTATTCTGATGCTTTGTTCATCTAACCCAGACAATACACTACCTAATGCTGAAATGCCTCAGTTTGAAGAGGCAAAGAACACACTTTTTACTCAAATTAATCAAAAAATTCTTTTACTTGCCTTTCATCTATCCAACCAAACAATTTAATTGTATTCCATACATATGTATGCTGTTCAGTTTGAGAATCTAACTTGCACTCTATTATTTTTCCTAATGAGTATGAATTAAAACCCAGCAGAGACATGACCCAGAACCTTTTGCTTCCTCTTAACTGTCAGTTTGACTTTCTGTAACACTGATCAACTGCATCCTAAGTGGGAGTTGACACTGGCTCAACTTTCTGCAAATGCAGGTAAAATGGAATGTGAACTGCCTGAAACTCAATGCTGATGTAACCTGGTTCTGCACCATTACACATAATTGGTATCTTCAGCTTTGTATAGCTGCAATTTCATTTCTTTAATAGCATGGACTTTGATAAGAATTGTGTTGTGGGGCTTATTTTTTTGTTGTTGTTTTGGGTGGGTTGTTTTTTTTTTTCTCTCTCCTGGTATCACAGCTAACTTCTTGCACATTGCAAAGTTCATTTCTGAAAGAAATCCTGTCACTGGTCTTTAATAGCAGGTTAATGGACTGTGAAATCTGAAATTTTCAAGACTGATTTTGTTACAAGAAGTGTCCTTATATCTTTTGTGTGGACACTAAAGATCTCTTCCTTTAAAATACCTTAATACTCAGCACATGTGAAGAACTGTATCACAAATCATATCTAACAATATGATTTTCTTTATTTTCTTCTGATACCAACAACATTTTTGGAAGAACTGCTGCCTCAGGTAGAATTTGCTATTCCTCTGTCAATCAATAACACTTTCTGCAATAGACCAGAGGATGTGCCTGCTGTGAGTTTACAAATATTAGATGAAAGGATTCATATACAACACATCATTTATAAGCTGATAGTCTAACCCACTGTCATCTGCTACATCTTCCATATGCGCATGTGTATACTAATATATGCACATATCCATGCATATATGTATATATGCACACATACATATATACACATGCCTAGGATATATTTGCATGTAATACCTGTAAAAGCATACACATAAAGAGAGAGTAAAAGAGAGAAGAATCATAAAAACTGTGAGTGAGGAAGACCATTGTTCTAACTTTGAAGTCATACAGGCTGTGGCCATTCATAAGTGTGAAACTGAATGCGGATGACTATAGTAGCATTTTACTGAATGACTACTCCAAAATAAATGATCTACAAGTTTTGTAGACCTTCAGTGTTATTCCTTTAATAAATATTAAGGCAAGAGTTTAGGAAAAAATACACAGCAATAGTTGCACAGCTAATTAGTACCTGCATGTTCAAAAGTTAGTCTTAAACAGACTGTTTCCATTTTTTTCTGAAACTTGATAAAGTGGCATTATTATGTCGCTTCAGAATTACCTTTTACTAATGTAATATCTAGGCAGTCTATTAAAATTAAAGTCATTTCTAAACACGAATAATATGCATGTCAACACAGCTTTCCAAAACCCATTTCACTCAGACTAAATTTAAACTTCTTCCTTTTACATAATATCTTTGCACTGAATGTGTCTGTAAGACATCAAACAAAACATGGCAATATTTGGAAACAAAGCACAGACTGTCAGAATTTACGTAATGTAAATAATATATATCTACTGCCACACACCTTACCCACTATGAATACCTACACTATAACCAGAAGGTAACTGAGGGAAAGATTGAAAGTGTTATTTAAAGAAATAATCCCTTTTAAAGGTTATTGGTCTATTAAACCCTACAAGCTCATTGCCAGAACCTGCTCAACACAGATGGCTGTACTCATCAGCAAGAGCAAAAGGCTCTTGCCATTCCCTATCCAGCTCATTCTTCTGCTCATACAGAGCACGTCCCTACCTACTTTCCTGTCCCCATAATCTAAATGGCCTGCAGTGTTTAACTGGGAACGCTGTTTCCCTCAAATTCTCAAGCAGGCATTTAGTCCATTTCAAAGTCTGACGGTATGTGTCCAGATTCAAGATTGAAGCCATGCAGCCAGATACAGTGTCACTGTCAGTGGTTATGCTTTAGGGGACATAGATCTGCTGTGTTAACACCAGTCAGAGAGGATAAACTTAGAATGATAAAAAGCAAATAAATTCAGGATCCTTTGTCTTGGCTTTTTAATTTTGAACCTTTAAGGTACATCCAGGCCCTCTGGTCTTCAGGCTCCGCTCTGCAGCCTCAAGGTCAGAAACATTTTTTATGAGATTCTGACCTGAGCAGTTGTCTGTGGGAGAAAAGTTTTATATCAAATGCCAAAAAATTGTGAAGCTGTGAGTTTTACTGTGAAAGTTTCCTGCTTATCTTTGAATCATGAGAAGTTTTTGCTTTCTCACTACGTCCCAGTGAATTTCAAGCAACGATATCCACTTTTTCTCATCAGTCACATGGATGGAAATAGCAAAATAATTAAAAGACAAGTATTCATCATGCTTTGGAGAATAATAATATCAATTGTATTTGAATTTTAACTGTGCTCATCACTTTTTGAAGTGCTAATTAAACATATATATCATATTGTATTTTAAAGAACTGTTTACTAATAATAGTGTTGGATATGTATCTATTAGTGGTATCCTTATTCAGCACTCATATTACAAGTATCATCAAGGTATTTTAAAATTTGGAAGACTTGCCATTCTTTAATATACTTGAATTCATGAGAAGATTATTCTGACACATTCTGCAAACATAAGAGCTTCATCAAGTTACACATCAGAGATGAGAAAGCTGCTCTAGGCTAGCTTAGGACTCATGGCTCACTTTCATTCACCTTCATTAGGTGTAGGATGAAAAAAAACCACTATGAAAACTGTCAATATTTATACATTTATATTTAGATATTCTGACATTTCCTGTATGAGTGTGAGATCGATTCAAGAGAGATGAATGAAAGTGTTGACATTTTTCTGTTGGAAAGTTTTCTGCTGACATTAATTAAGATTTCTTAAACTCATGAACTTTGATAGCATTAAATATTTAATTTTATATTTTCACTCAAGGGTGTTAGAGAAGGCAAGTATGAAGACTGCTTTTCCTTTAATTTCTTGACATCCATTACTAAGGGTAGGATGTCCTAAGAAAAAAAAAAGATGGTCTTTAGTAGCATCTCTTTCTCAAATATTCTCATAGTCCTTCAGATCTAGTAAGTTTCTAATTATGATTCTCCCTGAAGGCCTTTAAATATTCTTTCTTGAATGTTCATGAGTACAATTGTCTTCTGAAAACCTTGTTCATAGTGTTTACCCAAACTAATTTTAGGAATCCAATTTAATATGTGATTCAGAGCCAAAACTAACTTAGGTTTTTTGAATCCTCACTAGAGACATCTTTTTCTCCTCAATGATTATAGGTTTATAAGCATATACGTAATAAACATATATAAGAACCAGCCTTAACCATCTATGCAGAACATACACCTACCTCCCAGTAACATGACTATATTACTTTACAGGTGTCACACAGATGTCAGCTCAGTTATCAGATAATGCCATTCTTATGTTACAGCCCAAATGAAGTGGCTAAAATTTGAGTAATCAAAAAATATGTGCATGTGGACAGTCATTAGGGATGACTTATCTTTGTTATCCGCAGTATTCACTGCTGGTTTGCATAATTTATTCTTAAAGGTGTAATGTAAATATATTAGAGAGCATCTAGAAAGACTGAGTTCAGAGGACTGAAGCTCAAATAAGGAAATGTAATAGAAATTTTTCATATTTAACAGCATGTTAGAAGCATATGCTGATGTCAGAATGTTCTAATTAGCAGGTTGTTAATTGGATAAAGATATAGGGGAAAAAATGTAGTAAGAAAAGGATTTAAAAGGCAGAAATAAATATGTAGTTTCAGTTGATTAGAGATGGGAGCTAAAGAAGTGCAATCTGTGATAGCAAAAGAAGTGCAAAGAACAAAATCTTATAATCATAGAATGTTGAAGGTTGGAAAAGACCTCTAAGACCATCAAGTCCAACTGTCTGTCCAATACCACCATGTCAACTAAAACATGTCCCCAAGCACCACTTCTACACAACTTCTAAATAAATGTTTGTGAATAATATGGAGAGTCAGGAACTGAACTGAAAACCTGGTCACTGAGGGAAGTATTAAATGTCAGATTGCAAAGTTGTCTGCTAAAATTATTCTATAGAAAGATGAGGAAATGTAGGTGTGAATGAAATAATGCAGCAAAAAAGTAGAAGAGTGAGAGGTAAAAAAATGGGATGATTAACAAGGAAAGATGCCGCTAGTGAGGTGGAGATGTAAAAAAAATAGATGAAAAAAATTCACTTTATGGGAAGCATTACAAGAGTACAAAGGTTCAAGGACCTTGTTTAAATATAAATGGACCATGGTGAGAAAGACAAAAAGAATGAAGGGGAATCTGTCTGATGAACAGAGAGAGAAGGGGGGTAGTAAAGAGAAATTAAAATGTAGAAGTATATGTGTTTTTTCTGAATTCATGAAGAAAGGGGAGGCAGACAGAAGACAATCAGCTTAATAAGGATAGAGTAACATGTCTAATCCAAATGAGCCATAAATCCATTCACTTAATGAAGAAATGTGTCTGGAAAGTCCTCATTGAAGTAGGTCATGAATAATCAGTTCATTATCTACACATTTACATTAGTAAAGATTGATCTTGTATCATATCCTGGTAGTGTGGTTCATGGATGTCTTGACCAAGGAACCATTTCCAGAGAAGCGACTATTACATGAGTGACAGACTATGAATGGAATATAACAGAAAAATAAAAATCACAGCACTTCTTACCTTTCCTGGTTTGGTGCTAATTAGAAGAATCAGGGAAGAATTTAACACACAGCAAAGGACCTTCACAGAAACATGCAGTCTTATTTATTTGAATCCCTGTTTTTTCTCTTGTTTGATCCCTAGAATCATTCAGCTGGTTTGCATGAGTAATAGGGAAACATCGGAGGAGTGATTTCATTAATCTAGTCCTCACAGGATCAGAACAACCATCAGATTAGAAGGATTAATTTAGTCAGTGCAGAGGAAGCCACAATCACTGTTTTGAAAAAGCATTTGCACAGCACAAAGTGTCAGATGTCTTATGCATTAAAAAAATGGGACAGCTGACTTCACCACATATTCTATGTGATACAAAGTTTCATGTTTTTCACACCCATTAAGATTTACTGTATTGGATTCTGAGTATTTTGATGTCCTGTGACAGTGCATTTGTTCTTTATCTCTTAGGAATTCTGTAATCTTATGGAAATTACGGAGACATAAATAACTAATAACTAATAAGTAGTAAGGGGTTTTTTCACTTTTGCTTGCCATCTTTGTTTTAAACATAGAATTAGAGAGTGTGTTAGGTTGGAAGGGACCTTTAAAGGTCATCTAGTCCAAACCCCCTGCAGTAAGTAGAGGAATCTTCACTAGATCAGGTCGCTCAGAGTCTGATCAAGCCTGACCTTGAATACCTCCATGCATGGGACCTCCATTATGTCTCTGGGCAATCTGTGCCAGCAAGCTACTACCCTCATATTAAAGATTTTTTTTTTAATATCCAATCTAAATGTACCCTTTTCATTGTCCCTTGTCCTATTGCTACATACTCTCATGAACAGTTCTTACCCAGCTTTCTTACCAGCACCTTTCAGGCATTGGAAGGCTGCTATAAGGTCCCCCACAGAGCCTTCCCTTCTCCAAGATGAACAAGACCAATTCTCTCAGCCTGTCCTCACAGGAGAAGTGCTCCAGCTCTTTGATCATTTTTGTGGCCCTCCTCTGGATGAGCTCTAAAAGGTCCATATCCTTCTTGTGTGGAGGGCTTCAAAGCTGGACACAGTATCCCAGGTGAGAGCAGAATCACCTCTCTCAATCTGCTGGCCACATTTGATGCAGCCCAGGATGTGGTTGGCCTTCTGGGCTGCAGATGTACATTGATGGCTCATGTCCAGCTTTTCATCCACAAGTACTCCCAAGTCCTTTCCCTCAGGGCTGCTTTCAAGCACATTATCAAGCACATTATCCTCTAGCCTGTATGGATAATGGGGCTTGTCCCAATCCAGGTGCAGGACCCTGCCCTTGGCTTTGTTGACCCTCATGAAGTTCACCTGGGCTCACTTCTCCAGCCTGTCCCTCTGGATAGCATCCATTTCTCTGACACATTAACGTCACAACCAAAGAAAAAGAGTATTAAGAAGAAAAGGAGAAAAGTTTAGTCATAATACATCAGAACTACATCATAATGTCAGAAATTTCTCTAAAATGGAAAAATCAGACAATTCCAGATCTTTCCATCTTTCCTTGTAAGTCAATTGTTTGAGACTGCTGGTCATGCTTATAGTATGGATCACTTTCCATACTATGAGCCAATGTCTTCTGTCCACAGTTCCACCTCACACTTCTGTTTAAGTATCAGAGTTTATGTTCACCTTTTTCACCTCTGGATCAGATCTGTTTTTCTGCCCTTTCTTTCAGTTCTTCCCCATCCAGGATCATTTAGTTCATTACTCTTGCCTAGGTAGAACTTGAAACTGCCTTTAGTGGAGTGAAACCTGTTTTTCACAGTCACTTTGAGTTTGAAATCTGTTCCCCAATCTGCTTACAGCCAGACGGAGCCTGATACTCTCTGTAGATGTCATTAGCAAGCTCTTGATTCCATTTTCCAGACTGTTAGTGGAACTACTGTATTATTCAGGACCTACTGGACCTAAACAGATGCATTTGCTCCATCCTTCTGTTTTAGCACTGAGCCATTGATAATCCTGATCTTAGTGCAGGTTTCTGCTCAGTTTTCTTTTTCTGTTGCCTAATCCATATTTTCACAGTCAGTTTATGTCTCATAAAGCAGTATCAAAAGCCTTACTGAAGTAAACATATATATAAGTATTTTTATTTTTATATACATATTGTTTCTCCTCTGTCTACAAGGCCTGCTACCTTCCTCTGTGAGGAAATTAGAGGTTTAACATTATTTATTCCAGAAAAGATTACATTTTTTGCTGCTTTATGTGTTTTCATCTAGGTTATTTTATTATTATTACTATTATTCATTTCCCTGTTTACTGAAGAATTAAAAATAAGCTGCCTAGGTCTTTAAAAAGGGCCTTCTCTTTTCTCCTATTTTAAGGTAGGATTGTTTCCCTTTTTCCTTTATTCCAGAACTTTATTCATTGCTCCTGAATTCTCAGTGAATTGATACTAAATGTTTGAAAACTTGGGCGTTCACTTGTTCCCCATGTTGTTACTTGTGTTCAGATCTTATTATAAGAGTGTTTTCCTCTTGCCTTTTTTAAATTTTTCTTCTTTTTTTTTCTCTTTGGTGTCAACATTGTATTTATTCCCTGCGAATCAAGTTCTGGCTATAGGAATGTAAGCAAGCCTTGGGGTATACATCTGAGCCACTTCTCACTACATCACAGTTGTTCCTAGTAGAGAAGGACAGGAAGAGTGGTAAAGTTAGGATGCATACTTTGAAAGATACTTGTATGCATTCTTCAGAGAAATATCTTAATACTCCAGAAGTTAGGAAAAATAATAGTACATAATTGCGATAACCTGTAAAGTTATGTTTTAGTAATGCCATCAGAAATGATTCTATCAACACTATAAAAACTTTCTCATTCTTACATATTCTTAGCTTCTAGGTTTAAGCTGTTTAAGCTGTTTAAGATGTAATATGGACATAACATCAAGCTTTAAATATCAGTTTTTCATTTTATGAAAACTAGTCTTGGTACTCCTAATTCCAACCTAGGGAAGTATAATTTGTTTAGCCATATATAAACATTCTAGCAAATTTTTCTGACAACAGCACACTCAAACTTCAAATTTAGATGCGTGTTTTTTGAGTCATGGATATGTCTCTTGCCATCCAACTGAAGATGTCTCTTGTTTACAAAGTAATATCTTAGAATTTTTATGTGCTCAGTAGAATTTTTTTCAATTCTTTTGTTTTCAATTGATCTTTTTCAAAGATTTTACCTTCATGGGAATATGCACAGCACATTAAAGATCAGTCTGCGAATCCGCATAGGTGACTGTTCATGTTCTACTGCACCTTCTACAAGTGCTGGCCTGACTTGATAATTCATTAATATCATAGAGATGTAGGAAAGCCCCAGTCCTAAGCTTCAAAGGGAAAGAAGTGGTTTTCTTGCAGGTTTTGCTGAAAATTAGAGTTGGGGCTGGGTATTGAAACAATTTTTGTTTCACAATCCATTTTAATTCCTTTAGCTTTCTTACAGATACAAAGTGGTTGCTTACCATCTCTCGTGTTTAGTCATACCACAAGAAAAAAATTTGCACATGTTCTTCTTGGATAATGTCATATATTCAAAAGTGATTAATTTATCATATCATTAGGCATCTTCTTTAGGATTAAAAGAACCACATCAAATATACCTGCTCTTTTACATTGTGCCTCTTCATAGACCATAAAAGAAGTCAAGGAATTCTAGCATAGATGTAAAAAAGTGTAGTCCAGACATCTGTTACTAGGTGTCTGAGTCCTAGTTCAGGGGAAAAAAATAAAATAAAATAATATATATATATATATTCATATATATATAAAACTCATATTTTAATCTGATAGACAAAGGCATATAGAAGATAATAAAAATCTTTATTGGGCCTATGTAGCATAAATTAAAATTTCCCTTTCCAGTGGCAGGCCTTACTCCCATGAAAAAAAACTTCATTTATATAGAGGTCAGAAAGGAAACCAGTATCAAACAGCTTTAACAGTGAGACCGTTATTTTTCTGAGTGTATCATAGATTGGAGTTAATTTGTTATATTTCTAATAATATCATCATCTTAATCATTAAAATTTTGAAGATACGGTAAGATTAGGCAATGCTTTGAAGACACATTAGTAATTGGGAATTCTGCTCCAGCACTTCAAATCTAGCTATCAGAATGGATGCAGGCAGATATGTTAGTGATAAAATATAGTCATGAACCAAATGAATAACTGAATAATTGCTTTTGCAGAATAAAAGTAGTTTCTGACTCTGCAGACATTGGCTTTGATAAACACAGTTGCCACCTAGGAAAAAGCTAATATTACTTTTCAATGTGTGGCCTTATTAAATAGAGATCTCTCTATAGGTCTTACTATAGCACCTGGGATATATTTGATTAGTTACCAGAATGACTCAGGGTGCACTGGTTTTCTTTTCTTTAGAGGTGTGGGCTGGGAGTTCTTTTTTTCACAATGACCTACTGATTTCAAAAGGATATTTGACATGTATGTTCATTAACATTTCGTATCTTCATTGATAAGGGAGATACATAGCTCCCTGGGCTAGTAATTGCCTATGGAGTTCAGTGCCTTCAGATGAAAGAGTCCAATACACTACTGAATGAACAGATTAGAAGTTCTTTTAAGGGTTTTGTATTAGTAGGAATCCCTAAATGATATGAACCTAAGGTTAGTTTTACAAAGGGACTTCATGCTAGTCCTTGCAATGTAAACCTCTGGTTTTCTGGCACTCAAGGTGGCATCCAGACTCTGCACTAAATGCTTTTGCTACTGGTATAATGCCCAAAGATAGTTTGGTGCCTTACGCCATGGATCATAAGAACAGATGCAGTGAGGAGCTCTCTGCGAGCTACTGAATGCTAGCTAGCGCAAAAGGCTGAGGAATGCCTGGCTGCATTACTCAGGAAAAAGGAGGTCCTGCCTTTCCTGACTCTATTAGCCACAGTCCTAAACCTTCCCTAGTGGAGTTCCTTCCTCACTTCTTTTAAACCTGGAGAAAAAAGGTGCGACTGCTTCTTTTATATAATAGAATAGCATCAACAAATAACCTGAACTTGGAATTGATTTCTCCCTTTGCCTACAAATTTTCAAATCCACTTCCCCATCTTCTTGAAAAGTGTTGTAGTTA
The DNA here is from genome assembly GCF_964237585.1 of Gallinula chloropus. Lineage (NCBI taxonomy): Eukaryota > Metazoa > Chordata > Aves > Gruiformes > Rallidae > Gallinula > Gallinula chloropus. The sequence goes on from NC_140087.1 coordinate 19,418,767, forward strand.
CCAGACCATTGGTCTCACAAGTACTATAAAGGCATCAGATGCTGTGTACAATGTGACCTCTTGGTAAAGCACAGAAAGTACTACTCCCCAGGCCACAGCACGCAGGATTGAGACAGCTGAATCCTACTTGAGCTCTGGCTGCTTATCAGAATAGGTGATACAGCCACCAAATTTTATAAACACAGTAAATATTGGGGTGTTTAGCAAAGAGATAGCCAACTGTTGTCCACTGCGCTGTTTATATGTCTGTTTTCCTCTTTTTTCACTCTTTTCAACATCTTACTGTTTCATTAAGCCAGTTGATTCATCATGAGAGTGGAGAAGTACAGCTCACTGAGCACCCAGACAGTTTAATTTAATTTTCTCAGGTTTTTAGATGGGGCCTCAATTTGATGTGACCCCTTGAAATTGAACCCAGCCCTTGCTGTTGCTAATCAAATCCTGGCAGACTGTTACATCAGCGAGAAGAGTTCTAAATTGTAGTAGCATTACTTTGTTGAAAAGTTTATTTTCTTAGAGCTGATGTGATAATGAACCTCCTCTTTATCCATTTCAGCAGAGAGAAAATTTGATCTTGGATATAAAAAGCTTTGTAGTGAGGAACAAAAAAAGTGAGTCTACTTCTTTATTTATTTATAGCAAGGTAATTTCAGTACAAGAAGGACAAAAGATGGAACATTGACTTTCAGATGTTAGGGGTTTGCCTGCACTTTATTTGTGGGGGTTTTTTACTTAGTACTATTTTGCACTTTAAAAATTAGAGGGTTTTTTTCTATCACCCAGGTGCTCTTATCTATTTCTGTGTGGAAGAGCCTTCCTCTTTAGTTCAATCATTTGGATAGAAGGGCAGTAGGGCAGAACAAGTTGATGTACAATTAAAGAACTATGCCTTTTAAACAGGGATCAAATCTTATTTTCAATGTATATGTTTAACCCATGGAATTTATGTTTCACCAAGTCAGACACTATACTATAGATGATAGCATAACAGATGAGATATATTTTGACTATTTGTTAGTGATTTTAATGATGTAAAATGTGTAGCTTTCTGAAGTGAATTGATACAACATTTATTAATCTTCAAATATAATTCTGGTAAACCAAAACTTTGCACTGTCTTTCCAAATTTCTGTTTCTTCACATTTTCTCAGCTGGAAAAATGTACTTTAAGCGTTTCATTTTTCTCTGAACTATGAATCTGCTGCCCAAGGCAAGAACCAATAGACGTGTGGTCAAATCCAGCATAGCAAGTCTTATTTTCTTTGATATTGACAACTTTGATCTGCTCAAGAAACTTATTGTGGGAAATATTCCCTGTGATTCTTAACGAAGCTTAAATTGATTAAACCAAAAACAGAAACAGAAAAATACTTTGCATTGATTTGCTATTTACAGTCTTGAGAATTGCAGTATCAGGCATTGTTCAAAGGCCACTAAGCTCAGTGGAGAAAACATACTGCAATCAGGACTTAATACAGACTTCAGTAAACTCAAGCCGGCAGCTCTTTGAACAGAAGAACTAGAGAACTTGTTCTGTAAAATAGTTCAGTGTTTCTTGAGAGTGGCACCATATAAATGATGATTCAATATTTATGGCACAATTTATGACACTACTCAGTGCCATTGGAGGTTTTCTAGCTTGGAGCCCTATTTCTGTTTGCAGAGATATCCAGTGGCAAATCATGCTATTTCTATATTTTCATTTATTTTCTGTTCGGTTTTAAATGTGTTTCACTGAAAATATATAAAAAAGTATTACTAATGAAATATGATTAAATCAATAAATTGCAGTTTGTTATAAAAAATCAGTTTTATTAACACTTAACTAATGAAAATATATATGCCTCAAGCATATTTTGGAAGGGTTCATTCCTTAATACTACTAAACTTAAAAAGAAAAATCTTGAGAGTCTCCTATAACATTTGATCCCTGTCTCTGGATAACAGGAAAGCTATATTGAGCTCCAAATGAGTCTATGCATAAGGGGGAATACAAGATGGAAAGGGCAAAGAAGTATGTCATGCACAAACTCACAGCTTCTGTAGCACCCTCTGAAGATGCTTTTACTATGAAGAAATACGAGTGCTAGAACAAGGGACAGTATTTCAGCATTACTATTTTGTCAACCATGTATAAAATCTTTTATTTTTTAATTCATGGAATCATAGAATGGCATGGGTTGGAAGGGACCCCAAGGATCACAGACCTCCAACCCCCCTGCCACAGGCAGGGACACCAAACTCCAGACCTGGATCTACACAGGGTTGCCCAGGACCCCATCCAATCTGGCCTTGAACACCTCCAGGGATGGGGCATCCACTACCTCTCTAGGCAGCCTGTTCCAGCAGCTTGCCACTTTCTCTGTAAAGAACTTCCCCCTAATACCTAATCTAAACCTTCCCTCCTTTAGTTTTAATCCATTCCCCCTTGTCCTGACATTTTCTACCCTTTTAAAAAGTTGATTCCCCTCATGTTTGTATGTTCCCTTCAGGTACTGGGAGGCTGCAGTGAGGTCCCCCCACAGCCTTCTCTTCTCCAGGCTGAACAAGCCCAGCTGCCCCAGCCTCTTTTCGTAGGGGAGGTGCTCCAGCCCTCTAAACATCTTCGTGGCTCCTCTGAACCCTCTCCAACAGTTCTACATCTTTCTTGTACTGGGGGGCCCCAGATCTGCATACACTACTCCAAATGGGAGCCTCATGAGGGCAGAGTAGAGAGGGACAATCACCCCCCTGTCTGTGCTGGCCACCCCTCTTCTAATGGAGCCCAGGATGCCATTGGCCTTGCGAGCGGCAAGAGCACACTGCTGGCTCATGTGAAGTTTCTCATTCACCAGAACCCCCAGATCCTTCTCAGCAGGGCTACTCTCAAGAAGCTCTTCTCCCAGGCTGTATATATGTCTGGGATGTCATTAAAAAAACCACTTTTCTCAAGGTACAAAAACTAGAGATTAAAATAGTCTCATTAAAAAAAAAAAAAGTTATGTCGTGCTTTCTAAAATCAACAAAGGGGGAAAATGAAAACATTACTCTCTACTTTTCCCAAAACTGTATCTTTTGATGACCAAAGACCATATTTATCACATCCATTACAGATATCCTGTAGACCTTTAAAAATTACATATCTGAAGTCTGTGGCAGATAGAGAATAGAATATTAATTTCTCAAAGAAAAAAACAAGCAACTATGTTTTCATTGTGTGTAATATCAAAGAGAATAAGAGAAAATTATTTTTGGAATAGAAAAAATATTCTGAGAATACAGAAGCATGTTTATCTAAAACAGATTTTAGCTTATATTTTTTCTTACTGTAAGAAAAGATAAATTAATTGCACTTTTAAACTGAAAAATTAAAGGAATTTCAGAAAGCCTCAGATTAGTTTTCAGAAAGGTCTTTTAGAACCCTCAAGTGAAAAAAATCTGCAACTGGCAAAAAATTAGTAAATATTTCAACTCCAAAGGAAAAAAGAAAAATAAATATTTACAGTGACACTCCAGAATGAAAGTCTAATTCACTGTTGTTGTCCTAAATATGAGCACACATCACCTCTTCTAAAGATGTATGCTTTATTAATTTCTGTTGGAATTCTTGTAATGGCTTTGTTCAGCAGCACAGAAACAGTGATGGGTCCCAACTTAAATTTATGAAATCAGGTGAGGTGCCAAGTGATCAGCTGTGTATGGTCCCCTGTACTGTTTTTTTGTGTAAATTTACATACTGCAACTACACTGCAACTGCATTTAATAAATGAATTTCTGATAATGAAGATAAACTAAAGGTAGGTCTAGACTGCATGCGTGTCTCAAGGCTGAATCAACCACAGCTACAGAGCCATTCCTACAACTAATGTCCCTGGCTGAAGCTATCGTTTTCCTAGCTTTAGATCTCAAAGTCTTCCACAGAGTCCAAGTGTGCTCATATTTCTGGGATGAGCCAGAGTGTGGGTCTTGGTACACTCTAGGTGAATTACTGGATTTATGTGACCAGTTTAGACTTGCAGTTGCCTGTGTGAGGTCTCTGTTAAGCCTTAGTGGACAGGCTAACCTCTGAGTTTCGCACAGTGGAGCTGAGGGGCACATTCAAAAACTCACATGACGGACCACCAAACCTCTGCAAGTGAGATGGTAGCTTTCCTTCGGCAGTGACAGGAAAGCTCACAGTGGATAAGGTCCCAGATGAACACATCTCAGTATTGCCTGAATTGGGTGCTAGGAATCCAGGCCTGCTGAAAATTTGCAATTTTTGCTGAAAATTCATAGTATTTTTTAGAAGGAGATCAGAAAAAGGGAAGTTTCTGCTGCAGATAATTTCATGCCTACTCTTTGCTACTGCAGCTGTAGCACCTCATGTCCATTTTGTAAATAAATTCTGACAAGAGGGTAACCGTTACCACTCTGTGTTCCAGTCAAAAAACTGTTGTCTACTATTATCCACAACCACTCTATTTTAATTGTGTGTAGAATGTTGCACATTTGATCATTTATTTTTCTGTACAGTAGCCACAAATTCTGCTCACCTGGAAAATACATTAAAGCTATTCTATGACACCATAGTGAGATATATAGTTTGTGCAACCTCATTTTTCAATCAATAAGAATTAAGGCTAGAACTTTCAGCCTGCTTAAAATGCATGGAAATTGTGAATACTTTGTTTCTAGGCTGATGCTGCACTTTAAGGTCCACACAACATATATTCAACAAAGTCTTTTAGATCTCAGATCAAATTATTTGGATGAGATTGAAGCTCAATTGCCCTTGTGTCATAAGACAAACACAACACTATTTTTCACAGCTCTCTGCAAAAGACTATGAATACCAAATTGGTTGCAAAAAGACAATGAGCAACAGAACTTATCAGAAATTTTAAAATCCAGAAATTAATTACAGTTCAGACCTTATAATGGTTGGAAAGGACATTTAATGCTATAAAGAGATGCAAAATAATTTCACTAGGATTGGCAGTGACTTCTTCTGTTCAGAATTGCTATATTTCTATACAGTATTACAGTACACAGTCTTCAGCTAATACAGTAGCTCAGTCTGTTGTCAGAGGTATACATATACTAAAAGACAGCACCCATGGGCAAACACCCATAGGTAATCAGTAATTTGATATTTCCAATCCCAAATCTGTCTGATCCTTACAGTTTTTAAGCGTCTTTATTTGCTAGAAAAACAAATTGGTGTTTTTAGGTTTGTTTTACATTTTTTTCTATACAAAAAGATTTTTAAAATACCATTATAAACTGGACTAATACTTGCATTAAAAATATATTGCAGAACTTGAGAAAGGATTTACAAGTTTCATTAATTGAAGATATTTTTGTTGACTACAAAGAAGACTGTATTCCTTTCTATGACTTACTGTGAAAATAAAAACTGGTCAGTTAATATCAGAGAACAGTGACAAAAAGTGATTTCTCATTTTAAAAATCAGCGTTAATTTAACTAAAAACTCACTTCATATCATCAGTTAGTCTGAGTTTTCAGTTTCTCAATTAGTCTGAATTTTTAAAGCACAATGCAAAAATCTTGCCAGACCTCTACTAGCTATGGCACCTGCAGGAAATAAACATTTTTGAAATCAATGAAGCACAGGGGATGAAGCACTGAGTAATATTTTACTTCTTAATATTTCTCCCAGTTTTCAGAATGACATTAATATGATTCAATCTCTTATTAGAACTGAGCTATCAGATAGCTTCCAGTATTGAACAGTTCAATAATATTGAAACATTAAGGGCTAACTCTGGTGGGAAATGTCACTGTTTCAAACTATTTCTGCTTCACTACTACCAAGTCTGTGCCAGTGCTTTGACTTTTTCACCAGGCTTGAGAGATGTGGAGGTTTGACCCTGGCTGGAGGTCAGATGCCCACTAAAGTCACTCTATTGCTCCCCTTTTCAGCTGGACAGGGGAGAAAATATATATATTGAGAAGCTTAGGAGTTGAGATAATGACAAGGAGAGATCATTCTGCATTTAGCATCACAGGCAAAACAGACTCAACACAGAATAAAGGAAAGAAAACTCTCTAATTTATTACACTACACAGTGAAACAAGAGTCAGATAATGAGAAGTGCAACTAGATCTCAAAACACCTCCCCTCATCCTTCCCTTCTTAGAAAACTTAACTTTATTCAGCATTTCTCTCCCTTCCCACACCACGCCCCCCCACCCCACCCCCTTGTGTCATGAGGAGGGGCAGGGACTGGGGGAATGGGGTTTTGGTCAGTTCCTCATGAGTTGTTTTCCTTTTTAGCCAAAGGGGGCATTCCTCACACCATTCTCCTGCTGCACCATGCGGTCCCCCACACGAGAGACTGTCCTCTACGAACTTCCCCATCCTGAGTCGTTTCTGCTGGGGCTTCAGCATGGATCCCTTCAATGGGGTGCCAAACTTCAGGCCAAGACTTCTCCAGCCTGGTTCTCCATGGAGACACAAGTCCCCCCAGAAAACCTGCTCTGGCATGGGTCAGTCCCTCAATGGGCTGCAGCTTTCACTGCCAGGAGCTTGCTCCAAAGCAGGCTTCCATGGGGTCACAGTGTCACGTCTCTACCGGCTCTACCATGGTATTCTCCTTGGGCTGTAGATGGGATCTCTGCTCCCCATCATCATCCATGGGCTGCAGGGAGGCATCTTCATCAACTTAAAACAGTCTACACTGAATTTTATTTACTGTTTACTATTTACCTTCTACTACTACTATGTGGCTTCTTTGTTGAGTCTAGTTAATTGCCTCATCTGTGCAAGCTAGAATCATAGAATGGTTTGTGTTGGAAGGGACATTTCAAGGCCATCTAGTCCAGCCACCTGGAATAAGCAGGAACATCTTCAACTAGATCAGATTGCTCAGAGCCCTGTCCAACTTGACTTTGAATGTTTCCAGGGATGAAGCATCTACCACCTCTCTGGACAACCTGCTCCAGTGTTTTACCACCCTCATTGTAAAAAATTTCTTTGTTATATCTTGCTTAAATCTATCCTCTTTTAGTTTAAAACCATTACCCCTTGTCCTAGCACAACAGGCCCTGTGGAAAAATTTGTCCCCTTATTTCTTATAAGCCAGATCACAATGAGATGTCCCTGGAGCCATTTCCACAGAGAATGCAGTTAGAAAGGAGAATGATAGCCCAAAATAAAGACTGCCATAAAATGAGAAGTTGACATCTCAGAAACCTGTGTGATTTTATTAAATATATAGACAATATAGTCACATATCTGACATGTTAATTATTTTACTACTCAGTCAGCTTCCCACTTTTATTTCTTTTAAATATCCACAGATGTCACAAGTACAATATAAAGACATTAAAACCATTTTTTGTGTGGCAAAGAAATATAAGACTGGGAGAGAGGTGCTCTTCATACCAGTACCAGTCTTGGACATTTATTTTACAGTTTCACATATTTACTAAGAAGTTACATCTGGGTTCATTTTTCCTTTGTGTGACATCTCATTTCTATGGCTCAGAGCTTATGTGCAGAGATTATCAAATGTCAAATGCAAATGTAAAATGGATCCACACCGTACAAAATAGTCTCTTACTGATATTGAGCTGACTATTCCCTTTAAATGTTAATGAAACTGTTGTAATTACTGAAATACCAAAACAGCCTAAGAGCTGGAGATCACAGCTGTAGCCCATTACTTGTAAATTACCAGCACAGGCACTCTCTTGGCAGAAAGAGTTGCACAAGAACTTGTTCATGATGCTTCCTTTTTAAGTAAGGATGGAGACCAAGTCTAAAAAGCATGGACAGAAAACTGAGGGACTTTCTTATTCTACTGAAGAGGTTTAAAGATTACCCCCAACTAAGCTCCCTATTGCCCAGTCTTCATCTCCCCCCACATTTTTTTTCCCGAGAGCCTGAGACAAAGAGTCCAGATTATATCTTAAAAACTGCTGAATATACAGTAGAAGAAAATAAGCCTCTCTGAAATTCTTTTTTAATAAATATCCCCTTAATAAATTTTAATCTGAAATTTAAAATCGTGCTTGCTTTTTCTTTTATTTTTTTTAAACGGAAAAACAGACTATGTTCAAAAGCAGACACACAGGAGGAAAGTGAGTTAAATAGTGGGGGAGGAGGGGGGCACTGTCGTATTTTTTATGTGATATTTTTTCAGCCAGCAAGCCTGTGGACAGATGCAGTGAAAAGGAAAATAGAGTACTTGAATGGGGTAAGTAACCTCAAGACAAAAAATGTCTAAGGGCTATGCAAGCATAACTAGGCAGTAAAGAACCAGTGATATCTATACTAAAGAAGGCTGGTGACACCTTGATTCTTTGATCTGTGAACTGTGTGACAGGCTTGCAAACGGATAGTTTATTATCTGGGAGGTGAATAGCAAAGTCCTACAGCGTTTCACAGGGTTAATATGTATAAAACAGCCATTTAGATGTGCGCCAGGAATAGAGTGTGGGAGGAGTTTGCTTCAGCATGCAAGGAAGTTGTACGTGCGTCTGTGTCTATATGTATGACTATGCGTATGTGCTTGTGTGGAGCACTGCGCGGTACCCAGCTGGTCACAACAGCTGCAACTGGGAAGATCCGTACCGAAGCTGACCATGGAATTTCGAAATCCTCTTAATTCACCTTCTGATGACACTGAAGGTGGCCCAAGCCTGATCGGGACCTTGTTCTTATTTTCGTGGAGGATCGCTATCGTTACACTCCGTTTAAATTCAGGAATAAACATCTCATGACGCCATGCTCCACTGCATCGGAACTGTATGAGCAAGGCAGTCTTGCAGAGAGAGGGAGAGACAGAGAGAGGGAGAGACTTCCCAGGCTGAGAAGAAAAAGAGACACTATTTGGTTTTGTTGTCTGTGGGTTGATTTTTTAACAGAAATCTGCAGCTCGAAGGTATTGGAGTAATATTTCTGTAAGCCTTGTCTCAACAGCAATAAATTTATTTGTATCAACAGCAGAGCCAGATAACTCTGCTGTTGTTCTTACAGGGATCTGTTGTTTCATGGATCACATAGGGAATTCCAAAGAGCAACAATCTTCGTGTTACCTGACATTATATGAGCTTAGTCATCCAAGACAAATAACTCATCTTTGAAAGGAGCTTACATCTCACCTAAGCTTATTTAAGTGGGCACTCTTTCCTCAGGTGCAGAGACTTGATTTCTTTTCTTTCAGTCATTTCTGGAAGTATGTTTGTCATGTAATGTACTATTGATGTGTGGTATTTTTATATAGTTACTTTTTCTTGTTTTTAAGAGGTCTCTAATTGTTAGAATTAAGTAAATGTGAAACATTTTCAAATGCAAAACAGTAATTACTTGTTCAGGGATAGCAAACTCCTGTGAAGCATCCGGGTTTGTGATGAGTACAGGGAGGCTACCTGGATTTTTCCATCTTCATTACTCCATATTCTTGAAACTGTGGAATAGTCAAGAGCCAGTCATGATAATATTTTGAAATATAAGTGACAAAAACGTTACTCCGATAAATGAACATTAGCATGATAAAGCATTAGGATCTGTGTCTTTTTTTTTCCAAATAGTATTATTCTTGAGATAAAATTGAAATTAACAGTTAACACTGGATACAAAGATACATTGTAAAGAAAAATGCACTTACAAGGCAAATCAAGGGAAAAAAGGATATTAAACTTTAGCTGCACGAAAATAAAGCTGTAAAATATTTATATTTAAATTACTGAAAATAATTAAATTATTAAAATTCTGAAATGAGAAACAAAGTAGAATGACGACGTTGCTTGCCTGGTATGGTAATTGGCTAATAAGATATATTTTACTACAAGTAAATTTTCTCATTGTACTTTAGAAGTACAATATAGCTCTGGCAAAGTAGCATCTTTACGATCCCATGGATTGACATCACAAAGCCATGGTCTTTTGAAATCTATGGAGCTGTGATAAATCTTCATGTCTCTGTATTCTAAAAGAAGGAAGGATTAAAGAAAGATTTTTAAGAGTGGCGTACTACCTCATTTACTCTATTTGGAGATGAAAGGATTACATTATGGTGGGCTAGCAGTTATCAGTTTTTCTTAGGATTAATAATTAAATAGAATTTATAGCAACAGAAAATTAGTGTTACAGTGTAAAGATTTAAACAATGGGAAACTCTTTAAACCACTGTGTTTAAAGATGGAATTATAGGCTATGAGTATAAACAATATGTATACAAAGTCCTGCTTAAAGAAAAATATTTTATTAATTATATATTGCATCATCAGAAGAAAGAACCATAGAAAAACAACCATACTAACAGACCTATCTTCATTTCTTGCTAAATAATGTCAAACAAGTTATAAAAGACAGCAACTGTCATTCACAGATGCAGATCACGGTTTATCTGGCTGAGGTGCTATTCTTTAATACGGTGATCTATGATTACTAGTGCTCTCCATATAACTTCAGGAGACTTCATTTGGATTTTCACTCAAGAAATTTTGGAATAAGTGGACTCTGGGAACAACAGAGAGAAAAAGACCCAACTAGGGACACAGGCTGCTTGAAGAAAAACAGTAAGTGTGTTTTGGGTTGCAAGTACTGGCAGAAGACTGTATTGTTTCTGTGATAAAAATGGGGAAGTCAGGGGCTCTCACTTACTTGTTCTCTTGTTTTTCATGTTAACTGGGAAATACTTCGTACATTCAGGCTTTTATGATCATTTTACAAGGGGATGGAAACTACATGGCTTCTGTGGATGTTAATGTTGGTCCCCATCATGTCATCTATACATGTCATGTGTATTTGGACCCCTGGGATGAACGCAATTTTCTGTTTCCAGGTCTATGTGAGATAAAAATTCATAGTGAGGAAATAGGTTCATCAAGTTTATAAATATTTTATATATAGCTTTTGTTCATATTCTAATCCTGATTAGCTCTGTAAAAGGCTGTTTAATGTGTTAAAGCAACAAAAATTTGATAAAATGCTTTGATTAAACTACTAATGCAAGAGGGGTTTGTTTTGTTTTGTTTTGTTTTGTTTTTCTGAATTCATAATTTAGTCTAATTCCTCTCATTTGGCACAAAGAGTGCATGCCAGAAGCTATCATCCTCCCTTATTTATCAGTGTATAGGAGACTACAATTTCAAGAAGAGACAATGGTAACCCCAGATCTTTTTTCCATAGCAGAATACACCAGCTCCATTACCAAGGAATACTTTATGCCTTCAGAAGTAGGCTAAATCCAAGTTTGACAGGGCTCAATAAAGCCACATCAAAGTTGTATGGCAAATACTTTATAAAGTCATTGAAAGTTAACATGAATTTTAATGAGGTACTATTGCTCCCATTAAAAAAATAAACTAAGAAATATGAAGTGAAATTTAATTACCACATGTAAATATGTATGGAGATATAATGATTACAATGCATTGGTTATTATATGTTTAATTTAACAGTCTCTTATTAATGTCCCATAGAAAGAAACTTGTAAAGTAAAGTACATGGCACTAATAATGCAGCTGACAAAGAATCAGCTATAACAATTTTAAGATATTTTAAGCAGTCATATAAACTTGCTCTCTTTTCCAGATCTAGGCTTGTAAGTAGAAGGTCATGTAACAAATCATCCTCTCACATAAGCCTATTGTTTCACTATTCTTTTTCTTCTTAAGCTGGTGACATCAGCCTCAGAAAAACAGGTTTCAGGGAGTTCAAAGGATTCCAAATAGGCATGAAGAGAATGTCTGAAGTAACTTCAAGGTCTGTGTCAGGCCATGGAAATGAATAGATATTCCTTAATCTAAAAGTAAAGCCAAAACTATCCTCATGCACTCCGTATTAAAGCTTTGGTTCTTTATTATGCTTGTGAGCTATCCACACAGAGGAAAAAGCTGAGTTTTTTTACACAGATAGTCAATTTGTTCCAGTCCACATCTTTATTTCAACTGAAGAAACCTATTATTAACTCAAACAGCAACTTTCCCAGTTGAAAACACATGTAACATTTTAGTAAGCTAGATTTATGTCAGGTAGGTCATGAACCTTTATTGTATGCCTGTGGTAAATAACATAAACAAGTAGAAAAGCTGTTGACCACTTGTAGTGAACTGGCTCCCCTATTTCAGTTTGAAGACAGTTTAAATGAGGCAAAAAAAGGAAAGATTGCATAAAGCTGTAGAAGCCACAACAAATTGATTTTTTCCACTGCTTTTGTTACCTCATGGAATTTCCACAATGGGAATGCCAAACATAGTCCTAGTTGAGAATTTTTCTTTTATTTTAAGGAGAATTTATACACTTACCACAAAATATCTTGCACATATCCAAAGTCTAAAAAATTAACTAGGTAGACTTCTTGCTAAAGCAAGAAAAATTAATATTTTTCTGCTTATATTTGTTGTTCATTTGTTTGCCATAGCATTTTGCCATCTTCCAACTCACTGAGTAGGCACTTTTTATAGAGCTCTCTTGAACAGATTGCACTTCTCAAAGGATTATCTGTTTCTTACCTGAAAGTATTACACAAAGGCTTATAATTAAGGGCATGGTTTGTGAAGCTAGGCCAGCAAAAAGCTTGTAAATCCCTGGCACCTGCAGTCTTGTGTGTCATACTTCCTTCAGTAGTGTGGGCAGTATCTCCAATCTAACTTCCCTTCTTGGACTTTCTTAGATTATTTAGAGCTATCTCAGGTGTCTAGATCTTGCTTTGCTATATGCAGTACAGTCATATTTTCAGGACATATCTATATTGCAATCAGAAGTGTGATGCCTACAAACGTAAGCACATCTGTGGTAGCTTTTCCCTAGCTGGCACAAATACCAACAGAAATGCTCCATGTTTCAGAAGTGACTGTGTTTGTTCTCTTGAGCCATTGGATATTTCAGTGACTGTCCCACCTTTTCTTATCTACTACTTTTATTTGACTTAGAATAGCTGAACATATGTACATTTTGAAAATATATGCCATAGTCACACTTGCGCTTTTAGTATGACTTCAAGATGAGATAAGCAATGACTAGAAATATGGATCTCCAACTGTCTGTTCATCCCATCCTGAAATGTAGGAGACAAAGAATGAAACACCATCTGCAAGGTTTTTTTCCTCCAGTGATTGTAAGGTGAAGATGATTAGCATAGTTGATTAGCTTGGACCAGCTGTCTTACTTTCAGTTGCATGCAGTTAGATAAGGTGAATTTCATCCTGAATTATTAGTTTATTTCTTTGTTGAGCTGAGCATTGAAGGTGATAAGGCTATTTAGAAAAATTCTGATTTCCACTGGACAGATGGGGATAGCCTTGCTTTCATCACCAGTGTCCCCAGCTGCTCACCACCTCAAGCAGAGCCACGGCTTGAGTTCATGTGTTCAACACCAAGAAAAAAAAATATTTATTTCCATCTGGACCTATTCCTTCCTCTTGTAATACACTCACTTATGGTCTACAAAGAAAAAGGATTGACTAACCTTAGGAGGACATGAGGAAAAGGGGAAATTGCTTCAGGATTCCACTGCACAGATGTATGCTAGAACAAAGTAACTGTAAAACAATGTCTCAAAATTGCTCTTTATTGACATTCCCTCTTGGAACTATGATGTGGGGTGTGAAGCCCAGATGAAAAGCCTGGCTTTCCTCCATTTAATACCAAGGAAAATGTAGGGTCCTACTTCAGGATTGCAAATTCCAAGTCCAGAGAAGGCACCTGGCTTTCAGGCACCTCAGCACTGAGCATCAGAATTCCATGGCACCCTGTCTGAACCTGACCTTGCAGCAACTGCACCTTTCCTCCTGGGTTGTTACTGATGTGAGTTTGCATCCAGGCTTGCCATACTTGTGTTGCTAAACTTTACAAATAATGATACTAAGTCATTGCTCCTAGTTTTACATAGTTTAAATGAAAATCCAGGTGCTGATTTCCTCTTACCAGCAAAATTCTTTGGAAGAGCTTTCTGGATGCCAAAGCAGTTCCTCTGAGCACTCCCACAGCTGCAGATGAACATTCTCCAACAGCCTCCAACTTCTCCATGTCAGCTTTTTGGATTGCAGTCTAAGGAGGAAAAGTTAGACACCCATGCAGAAGTGCACCCTGAGCGTAGAGAGACGTCAAGGCTGTACAAAGAAATGTATCATTCACCACTACCCCCAGCATATATGCACATGATCAAAAAAAGAGAATAAAAATTCGATAGAACAGGGGAAAGGGGTTGTGTTGTAGAAATATTTTTTATGTATTTATTTTATCTCTCCCACCTCTTCTTCCCCAAGGAATGTATTCCTGGAATGGGATACACATATTTTTTCTTCTCTTTATTTGAAGTGAGATTATGTTCCAAAAATAAAAATTCTGGAATTTTGCTGGTGTGAGATTTTATTTAACACATTCCCATATTAAATAAATCAGGTTGTTGTTTGTTTGGGTTTTTTTTAAAGAAAAACATTAATTTGTCTTAGTAAGTCAGGTATTGCAGCCACTTCCAGCCAGAAAAATTATTTTTCACTATTTACAAAACCCATTTTAAACAGTAACTTGTAATTAGATTGGTGAAGCAGTTTAACAGACTAAGCATATTTTGAATGAGGGAGCAGAAATATTTAATCTGGAATGATTTACAGAGACCCACACTTAATTTTTTCTTCCAATGCAGTGTTCCATAGTCTTAATCTTTGCACTTATATATGTCAAAATAACAGAAGTTAATCTTAAAAATTAATAGAAAAGCACAACAATCCACAGTCTTTCTCTGAATATTCTTAAATATGCTAGCAGGTGTCCTATATGTGCACATGTTTATGCATGTGTTCTGCGTATGTGTGGCAATGAATATAAATGTTTCTGATGGTGGGTGTGTGACTCATATACACAAAATGTTGATTATGTATATGCTTGTTAGCATCCATTTGTATGAACTGCAATGCATGAATCAAAGCACTTTCATCTACAAAGATATTCCACACAACACGGCTTGGTTGCCATAGCATTTATCATGCAAAGTCTAGCCACAGTTCATTGCGGAATTAAATAATACATCTCCAAGCAGCTATATATACAGCTCAGATTCTGTAATATATTCTGCAGCAGAGAATCCATGTCAATACAGCAGCCATTCCCACACCACCAACCATGGAATTTTTTTTTAAACACATTTAGTCATGTCAGGGATGCAGAGAGCATCAGTTTTTCTGCCTCTTACATATACCTATTTCTGCATTTTTGTATCCTTTTTGCTTAATTTAGCGATTAATTGAAGTTGCTTTTTCTATAGCTTCCTCATTTTCATAGTAGCTAAATAACAGGTGTAATGACAGGCATAATTTTCCTCATTCTTTTAGGTATTGTGTGTTCTCTTCAACTTAGAATCTGCACTGTATTTTTATAGGGCCATCATGTCTTAAAGGCTAGTCAGCTCTCCTCTGACACTTTTGTAATCAGGAAGACCTGATAAGTGGGCTCATAGCCTTGGTTGTGGGAAGTCCAGGTTCAAGCTGTCATTCTGTCTCAGATTTCTTTACGGCCTTTGTCATGGCCTTTGAGAGTACCTAAGCATCAGTACATGGTACTCGTGCTGTAATTGCAGAGATGTACCATGCAACACCACTAGAGAGAACAGTATTAAAATATGCCATTTCCTAGAATTTAGGCATAAACAGATGTGTCTACATGAGAAAATGAAGCACAAACCAAAACTGGCCAGGATGGCACTAACATAATGTCTAGGTTTTCATAGTACACCTCTTCATGCACATTTAAGAGAAAAATTAAAAAGTTGCAAAGTTTTTGACTTCAATTATATTCTGAAAACATTTGAGCCACATGCAACAAAATTATCAGAAACCTGGTAATAAACTTAAGTGAAGAAAGGCTAACATCTAGACTTAAGTGTGGGTTATGTATGCTATAGGTCTAAACTATTTGTACAGATCAAGACAGAAACCTCTGGTGTCTCACACAGGAGGTGGTTCTTAGGCTGCAGGAGTGCTTCCGGCTTTCACTTCCTAAATTCTGCCACTCTGCCATGACAGGCTTCTGAATCATTTCTCAGGCAGCAGCAATTTTCAATATTCGTGTTTATCAGTATCAACTGCACTGTGGCAAAAAACCCTGTACTGGTGTGTTGTATAACGTTATGACACAGATTACATCATTTTGTTTGTTTTAAACAGGCAGTTCATCTTAAAGAGGTTTCTGTGTATGAGACAAGTAACTCACTGTCTGAAAGATGTGGCTGAGAAGGAGAAAAAACACAAAAAATGCGTACAAACAGCACTGTAAAAGAATGCTCCTTGGGCATACGAAAGGTTCATTACACAGATTAAAGGATTGTTATTATCTAGCAGCAACACATGTGCTTTGCCAGAGGTTTAGAAAACTTTTTTTTTTTTGCCTGAATGGTATGGAATAATATTTATGAGAGGGGAATAGCATCTTCTGATTAAACCAGATGAGACAGCAACAGACATCAGTTTAGAACATTAATTCTGACAGGCACGGTGGCTGAGCGATACTTGGAGCTGTTGCATTGAACTAGGTTGTGTTCCCAGATGTAACCTGGTGTGACCTCAGTTAATTTATTCCAAAATAAGTGCAAAACATTTTTCTTTCTTCTCTTCTGTAACATAAATTTTGTGGCCAAGTATAGAGTAACTGTTTTGAAGTGGACGAGAGGTAGCACAGACACAGATTTAGACTTTATAGCTCATTATGTTCTCCTATAAACTATAGGGTATCATGAGAAATATTGTGTTCAGTCTTCTATTAGTACTAGTAAATTGATACTGAAGAAGAATTCATATGTTCTGCAGAACATGTCACTTAGGAACGCTGAGTGGCAGGGACATCAATCACTTATGTTTACTCTCTACCTTTTATAATATGTTTGTAAGGGGAATATGGACAAAAAGAGCAACTTGGAGTCTGATTTCAAGGTTTTGGAAGTATATAGTAAATCAACAGTGGTGCTGGATGACAGAAAAGGAGCAGGAATAATGGAGCAACAATACCATTCATTTCTTTCTTGATTTATATTTTAGAGATTCATCTACATAAAAAAGATTATCCTTACTACCATAATTTAATCAAAATTACCTCCAATTCTACATAAATTCTGCTCTTAAAATGTGAAACTGTTGATTTGTCTGTATAATTTGCTGACACGTTTTTCTGCCGCCTTTGAAAATGCAAAATCATTTCTCAAAACTTAATTTTCTATTGCTTTTATTTATCCTAGCTATTGTCTATAAATCAGAGTATACTGATTTATATGAGAACCAGCTAACACTGATATAGTCCAATAACCTTAAATTAAAAAGGGAGCAGAGCATGAAAGAAATATAGTTAATTGCATCAGATCATATCATTAGGCCAAGCAGTGCAGGTTCAGACATCGCTCTGCACACAGAAATCAAAATGCTAGGTAAGTGAGAAAAACATGACAGAAATAAGATCTAAAATAATCTTGACAGTGGATCTTTCTAATAAATTTCTGTATTTCACAATGTCGATTAATTTGTATTCTTTCCTCATGGTTCATTTTAAACTCGTGTCATTTCTCCTTCTGACATCATCATGTCATTTAAAGAGTGGCTTTCCAGCAGTCCGAAGCAAGAAGCTTAAAATAGTCATGTAAATGTGGTGAGAGGAACAAAGCAGCAGATCTGAAATATTTAGTGCCAATCATTTCCATTCCAGCTGCACAGTGTCTAAAACATTGTAAACATTTGTTTGGAAACATTTTTGTGTGAAAAATATCAACAATAAAAATAAAATTATTCTTTAAATAAGCCCACCTGCTGAATTGTTTAAAAAGCCAAAAGAGGGTAGATTTATATTAAATATTATGAAAATTGTTTTCCCTGCGAGGGCGGCAAGGCCCTGGCACAGGCTGCCCAGAGAAACTGTGGTTGGCCCCTCCCTGGCAGTGTTCAAGGCCTGGTTGGAAGGGGCTTTGGGCAACCTGGTCTAGTGAAGGGTCTCCTGGCCCATGGCAGGGGGTTGGGACTAGTGGTCTTTGAGGTCCCTTCCAACTGAAACCATACTGTGATTGTAAGATGATGAGTCTGTGAAATGGGGGAAAAAAATGTGGTATGTTTTTAAAATAAATCATTTTTATAAGAGTCAGTTTATCAAAGCTTTTGAGAGTATGAGAGAAAAACATTTCTTAATTCACACTAATCTCTGAGAAAATTCTTAGCTATGACTTCCACTTCTCCTCTTGAATCACAAGCAATTAGAAATAAATTTTATTCTTAGATATAAAGGCAAAATCATGATCCTCCAAGAACCGGTTGCTTAGATTTGTTAGGAAAGACTGTAAACTGTACAGATATGCATCCTAGTTTTGTTCTGATTTTTGCATATTTGGGGAATTTCATAGCATGATAAAAAAAAAGAAAAAAAAAGACAATAATTCTCTCAAATAAATCTTCATTCTAACTAGATATATAAAGAAGGCAAGATCATCTTTTTGCTGAAAAATATATTGCTGATGATGAGTAGCCTCTGAATTTCCCTTTCCAAACCTCATAAAGGTTGTATGGAAAAAAATGGCTTTGTTTGTACTACCATGGTTGAATCCCACGCTCATTTTGCTAGCCCATAAAAAATTAATCTATAGCATTTTTAGGTTTGCTGAAGCTTTTCATCTATCAATGTTCAAAAAAAAAAAAAATCTTCAGGTTTATGTAACCTCAATGTCCTGCAAACATAATTCTCATCTTATAATCAGCCTTAATTCATAACAAAAAGTTTTGATTTTTAAACACATCTGCACTCTTTTGTCTTAAAAAGAAGTTTTGTCTCAAAAATGTTTGTCTTAAAATAGTGGATGTTCATCATACTATAACTATGCAAACAAGCATAGTCTGTCCTAGAATTTTAATGGTAATTGCTTCTTAATTTATAAGATTCAAAAGCAATAAAAATCCACATTCTTTGAGTCATGATGTCATTTCTTGCATTTTATAGTGATTTTTTTCTGAAGTCTATTTTACACATATATTGGGGGTTCAGGGAGGATTATACTGACGCTATTTTGCTCTCAGGCTAAGATCAAAACCATCATCACTTCTATATGAATGTATCAGTGAAGAATTGAGAAATGAAAATGTTAGCCACATGAGGAGATAATGATGCAAGCCTCAGTAGCCAGGTGACAGCCATGCAGAACAATCAACATGTAGTGATAATTTGTGTCTATAGGAGATATGGGCAAATTACTCAGACTGTATTTGCAGCACAAATTAGTAAATTATACTTCATGTACCAACATAGCAGTTAGATGTACCCACCAAAAAGAATGGGAAATGTATCACATTAGATGCCCACAAGTGCGCCACAGGGGACTTTCCTTACATGGATGTAGGGTCTAACTTGTGGTAAGGAGAAATGGAAGAACTATACATCAGAGCTGTTCCACATTTTATCTCAGGGAGAATGTCAAAATTTAAATCAATAAATATTTAAAATATCTAGTTGTATTAATGTCTGTTAAAATCATATAGTTGGGCTTCCTTTTGAAGGCCCAAGCTACGAGTCCCTTGAAAGGGAGAGCCCAAGATGCAGTGATATAATATTTCCATCCATGACACAGGAATATAATTATTTCCCTCAGAAGACAAGGCACAGTTTAAGAATAAGTGAGTTCAAAAAGTATGTCAGAGTCAGTACATGTTAGGGGAAAATGGATTTTGATTTTTGATCATGTATATTATATGCAGCAAAGGTGTTGCTAAGATATTCTGCATAACATTTGCAATCATTTTGCATTCACTGTGTATTTCTAAAGGTATAAATTAAATGGATAAATTCTAATCTTTGCGATTTTTTTTTTATTCAGCACATTTTTATATATAATATATTTGTGTATGCATACTGTAGAAATTATTTCTTTTTTTACTTTGAAAGAAAAAGTTGAGCTAGACCTTCAGGATAATGCCTATGTTTTCTACCCATTTTTCCCCCAGAGGAAAAATAGAGACCTATACTCACTTTCAAAATATATATGAAAAATGTTATAACAGACATCTAGCACAACCATTCCAAAGACCTTCTTCCTGATGTAAATATTTCCTAACATGGCACCTGATGAAGTGCATCCACAGGTCCTGAGGGAACTTGCAGATGAAACTGCAAAGCCACTTTCCATCATATTTGAGAAGTTATGGCAGACCAGCAAAATTCCCACTGACTGGAAAAGCGGAAATACAACCTCTGTTTCTAAAAAAGAGAATAAAGGGAGACCTGGGGAACTACAGATCAGTCAGTCTCACCTCTGTGCCATGAAAGACCATGGAGTAATTTCCCCTGGAAACTATGCTCATGCACGTGGAAAATAGGGGGGTGATCGCTGACAGCCAACATGGCTCCACTAAGGGCAAATTGTGCCTAAGAAACTTAGCGGCCTTCTATGATGGGAAAACAGGGTTGGGCAATAAGGGAAGTACAATGATGCCATCTACCTGGACTTGTGCAAAACATTTGACACCGTCCCACATGACGTTCTTGTCTCTTAATCAGAGAGATGTAGATCTGATGGATGTACCAACTGTTGGACAAGGAACTGGCCAGATGCTCACACTCAAAGAGTTGCATGCTATGGCTCAATATCCAAGTGCAAATCAGTGACAACTGGTGTTCCTCAGCTGTCAGTATTGGGACCAGCACTGTTTATCATCTTTGTCAGAGACGTGGACAGTGGCATCAAGTACACCCTCAGCAAGTTTGCCAATGATACCAAGCTGTGTGGTGCAGTTAACATGCTGGAGGGAAGGGATGCCATCCAGAGGGACCTTTGACAGGCTTGAGAGGTGGGTCCATGCAAACCTCATGAAATTCAACAAGGCCAAACACAACTACAGGCTTCATGGAGAATGGATTGAGAGCAGCCCTGAGAATGGGACTTGAGGGTTCCACTTGATGAAAAGCTCAGCATGAATCAAAAGCGCATGCTTGCAGCCCAGAAAGCCACTTAATGAAAAACAATGTGACCAGATAGAGGGAGGTGATTGTCCCCCTCCACTCTGTTCTCATGAGACCCCACCTGGAGTGCTGTGTTCAGTTCTGAGGCTTCCAACATAAGAA
The DNA here is from genome assembly GCF_964237585.1 of Gallinula chloropus. NCBI lineage: Eukaryota > Metazoa > Chordata > Aves > Gruiformes > Rallidae > Gallinula > Gallinula chloropus. Next base: position 19,439,781 of record NC_140087.1, read on the forward strand.
GGACAAGGAGATTTAGAGAGAGTGCAGAGGAGAGCCGTGAAGATGATAAGAGGGCTGAAGTGCCTCTCTTGTGAAGATGAGCTGACACATTGGGCTTGCTCAGCCTGGAGAAGGTTCCAGGGAGATTTAGTTTAGATATTACAAAAAAACTACTCACTGAGAGGGTAGTAAGATACTAGACAAGGTTGCCCAAAGAAGTTATGGATACCTTCTCCCAGAAAGTGTTCAAGGTCAAGTTGGAAGGGGCTCTGAGGAACCTGGTCTAGTGGAGGGTGTCCCTGCCCATGGCAGGGGGAGTTGGAACTAGATGGTCTTCTAGGTCCTTTCCAACCCAAACCATTCTATCGTGCTTAAACATGCAGATAACATTTTATTTCAACAGACTATACATACCAACTCAATTCAATTGCAGCGATCTAAGCCACCACATGAGTTTCTATCATCTCATAATATATAATTTTAATGTATTTTTTATTTAATTAACCATAGTACCTGATTCATATGATTCTAACAGTTATTAGACCGCAGAACAAAAACTATGTCATAGAACATCATACACAACAAAGTTATTTATTGAGTTTACTAATTGTTTTTTCTTAAAATATAATTTATACTTAAAACAAAATCTGAAATACCTGAAGTAATTCTTCAGTGACTGATCTTCCTTTGAGCCCTTATTCTTGACCTGGCATGAATGAAATAAGGTTCTTCTAGAGTTTCACCTCTATATCGAAGCCATGCAACCCTTTAAGAGGTAGAGGGACCTAGTCATTATTATGATCTCTAGTGCCCATGATTCTGAGGCAGCATTTATAGTTTCTTTCTCTTTCTTCTGTCCTTTAGTTTACTATTTAGCTTTAATTCATTGTACTCACTCTTTCCTTCTGTCTTTCTACTGGCTGCATTGATTATTTATTTGTTTGCTTGTTTGTTTGTTTGTGCATGACATCCATCTCTCTGTCTCTCTCTTGATTTAGCCTGTTTAATAAAATCAGATTACTTAATCTATTTAAGTCTCAGTACAGGTTTGTTCTATGGTACAAAACCCTCTTTTCACTTGTTTAGACTCCTAAAATAACTGAAAACTAGCTGTTTAAACTGCTGAAATCACTTTTCCCATGTTAAATGAGCAAGAAAATCTCTCCCAATCTACAATAGAAACAGATTTGTGAAAGCTAGTCAACATGAATCTTCTCAGAAAAGGTCTTTAAGAAAATGTGTCAGTATGGACTTCAGCAGATCAGCCAAGTGTCTGTAAAGACTGAGTCTTGATCGAATTACTTACCAGTGCTCTGGTTTCCCTAAAATTCACCAGCCAAATTAAGGTCTGTCCTAACTCTAAGAAGATGGAACGCAAGTAATATATCAAGGCTTGTATATGGTCTGCTTGCTCAGGACAAAGAAACTTTCCAGCAAAGAGAGGAATCAAAGAAATTTTCTGATATCTATACTCAAATTGAAATGTATGTCAATAGCCACTTCATAACTGAAAGTCTGTATTAAGTCTGATGCCAGGTCTCCACTGAGCTCATCTAGTTCAGTTAATATCTTGAGCTTGCATAGGTTTATATTTATTGCTATAATGGTGAAGAATAATCAGGGTTACAGATAAGGATTGGTTCATTTAAAAGAAATGGAAAAGAGAAATACACAAGCACTCTCTAGCAGCACTGTGGAGTACATGTGCTTCCATTCATATGAGAGGGGAAAAGTAACACTGCCACAGAAATCTACATATCCAACCATGGAAGAAACCACAAGGAAGTCTGATCCTTATTGCAACACTTTTTTACAAAGGCAGATTGAGAGTCAATTGGACGAGTATGTTACAGTCATCTGTAGATCTTTGGTGTCATACAGCCAAGGACCCAACCTGGCACTTTCTGGTGTATCTTGCTACTTTTCATTTATCCCTATTAGCGCTGGATCCTGGCACATCTATGGATGATGAGTAAACTTTAGCTTCTTCAACAAATACCAGAGTAAGAACTGTGCTCTTTTCTGAGCTCCTATCAAATGTTCTAGGTTGATTATTTTTGTGAGCAGATCAGTGAGTTTGCATTTCATACAGACTCTTAAGTAATCATTTTGTTCATCCACGTTCTCACACACTCAAGGATACTTCTTCCTTTGGACATTAGACCCGAAATGTGCATTTCTGTTTTCCCTAATGAACCCCAGGCTTTTGGGAATGTTGAAATGAAATTCAGCAAATATCACAGCAGTATGACTCTAATAATCTTCATGCTTAGTCTTTATGAAGCTGTTGATAGTAAAAGCAGTCCTCCTGGTGGAATTTGCTCACAGAGGTGCTCTTTTCTTTAAAAAGTTTTGCCTAGATATTTACAAATCAGTCATAATACCATAAATGGTCTAGACTCTAACTGCATTACCAATTTTGGTTTGTAGTTTATCAGATAGAGTGATACTTTGGGGATGAACAGCATGAGACAAGAAGTTCAGTTTGGGAAAAAAATCCCATGGTAAATATTTTGGTAGTTTTGACATTTAGTACACCTGTCCTATCATAGCAATGCAGCTGAAGAGAAACTAAGCCTAATGAACACTTATGTGGACTGGGAATCCAGACTATTCAAACCTACAGAACTTCAAACTTCACTGACCCTTTTCGTTTTCTGTTTTGTCACAACTACTTATGATTATTTGGTCTAAATATTTAAATAACTGAAAATCTGGCTCTGCCTATTTCTTTCCAAACTGTGACTACAGCTATAGGTTGCTAGACTGGTGTTCAGCCTTGATTTCTGATCCAAAAGGATTAACTTCAATGGCCTTTGGATCAGACCTTTAGACATCTTATTTTCAATACCCTCTTTCCTGTAAAATGTACTGCATAATCAAGTTAAATCTTAAAACTGATCCCTGTATCCTTTGCTCATTATTCCTTTCCAATTTAATGTTTCCATGCATGGCTACATTTTGTCTCTTGCTCTTTATCCCATTTTCTATCTAGCACCTTGTCTTATCTGTGACTCTTTACATAGTAATCTCTGATGTGGAACATTGCCAAATGCTTCTTGAAAATCCAAGTATATTATATCTAAAAAAATTCACTTATCTGACATGTCAGTGTTATCTTTAAAGAATTCTAACAGGTTATTTAAGCATAACCTTCCTTGACTGAAACTATTCTAGCCACCTTTAATGAACTATACTTCAGCAGGTATTCTCTTACCAGCCTCTATCAATTTTTTTCTCCTAAAGCTCGTGTTAAACAATTTGGTCTACATGTTCTGGGTTTATCTCTTAAGACTCTTTTTTTCTAACAATGGACTTGTATTTTCCACTTTTTGGTCCTCAGAAATCTCTTTCATATCTAGTGAAATTTTAAAACATGCCATTTAAAGGGTCACCAAAAACTTACTTTGTTATTTCATAAAATCTCTTTATATGTGAAAGACATCCAAATCTGTGTATATCTTTGGTTCCTATTGCCTGTGTCACTACAGAATAATTTATTAAAATACTGTGTTAGTAACTACACAAGCATAAGAACATAGTAAACATTTACAACTTGTCTGAATGAGAAAGAAAGATTAGTGGAAGAACTTTTTCACAGTAAGGGTGATGGAGCACTGGAACAGGGGAGAGAATCAAAAGAAAAAAAAGAGAAAACTTGTGGGTTGAGATAAAGACAATTTAAGAGGACAGAAATGGGAGATAGTAACAACAAAAATAATAATAATAATAATAAATGCAAAACAAGTAATGAGCAGACAATTTTCCACCACCCAAAGCCAACGTTCAGCTAGTTCCCAGGCTGTGCCACCTCCCAACCATGCCCCCAGTTATATACTGAGCAAGACATTGTATGGTATGGAGTATCTCTTTGGTCAGTTCTGGTTAGCAGTCTTGAACATGTTCACTCACAGCTTCTTAGAATCATAGAATATCCTGAGTTGGAAAGGACCCATAAGGATCATCTAGTCCAACTCCTGGCTCCACACAGGGCCAGCCAAATCAGAGCATGTGACTGAGTGCATCATCAAGATTCTTCTTGAGCTCAGTCAAGCTCAGTGCTGTGACCACTTCCCTGGGGAGCCTGTTCCAGTGCCCAACTACTGTCTCACTAAAGAACCTCTTCCTAATATCCAACCTAAACCTCCCCTGACGTGGCTTCATGGCATTCCCTCAGGTTCTTGGGACCGCCATCACTATCTCATTGGCAGGGCTCTATGAGAAGCCAAAAATTCCTTGACTGCTTGGCAGAAACTAAACTATTAGTGTGTTATCTTATTTTTCTCACCCTAAATCCAAAACACAGTACTACACCAGGTGGTAGTATGAAAATTAGCTCTATCACTGCAAAAAACAGGGCCCTAATATACTGACAGTTATTCTAAAGCCTTCTTTCAGTGAATATTTGAGCATAAGCCCAGCAGGATAAAGCAAAATCCACAGGGGAAAAAATTTTTCCAGATCAGTATAGATTTCACCATATGACTGTTTAAACAGGATTTTTTCTTTCTGCTTTTTTTAATGACAAACTCTATTCTGGATCTTACAAACTTTTGCCTTCTAAAATGTTTTCTCAAGAGTATACAACATTTCTTCCTGCATTTTCTCAAAAAAATTATGAAATGGTCTGAGAAACAGAAAAGGTCTCTGCGTTGAAGAAAAGAAGAAATTTCAGGAAATAATTGGATTCACTCTTCATAGAAGTTAGACTGGCAGAAATCAGCAGATTTATAGTATAAGATAGTAGGATAGAGTTTCCAGCACAGAGGACCTTTTGGATGAGAGGATTCTCCTAAACTGTACTCAAAAAATGAACTGTGATAAAACATATATGATAATGAAGTGACAGTAATGTTAAAAATGCAAATTCTCAAGAGTCTATTCTACGCTAAAGGAGGATAAGGAGGATAAGACAGAGATATCCATGAAACAACAAAAAGAAATAAAGAGATGGAGTAGTCTACATGAACATTTGTGTTTGAGGTGTGCCCATCTCAAAATGGGGCACTCCATAGCTCTTTACCATTACTGTTTTGTTTACACTCTGTCCACGAGCCTTGCAGAGCTACTAAAACCCATACACAGGAAGGAAAGTAACTTACTATGATCTCAAAAAAGAGTTAAAACATAGTTCAATTGCCATGCAAAAAAGGTTTGATTTGAGTTTTTAAAAAGAAACAGCATAGTATCCAAAAGGCATAGCCATTCAAACTCATGTGGTTATCTCTTCAGATCAATATTTTTCATGCAGTGAAAGCCAGGATCCCTGGGGAACCACAACTGTTAGCAACTGTTGACTATTTAACAGGAATTCTTGTCTGGATATAATCAACTGTAGAAGAGACAACAATGAAGCCTGGATGGTGGCAAGTAGTCTTAAAAATAAGTGGTTGGCTGGTATTATTACTGAGGAAAGATAGCTTGACTACCTGTCCTCTTAGCAAGAAAATTTTCAATTTTCAATGACCATGTGAAGTATGTAGTTTGGTGTTTCAGCGAACATTTTTTGACAGAATATTTCAACTCAGGACCATTTTTTTCTCTATCGCTTTAAAAGTATAGTAGGTATTAGATTAATTACAGACATATGTCTCTCTTTGCTGCTGATAGCTGTATTTTGTATGCTCTGACATCAAGACTTTAATGTATAAGTAAGTATACTTTGAATGTCATTTATACCATTTGTAATGTCACCGTGTATCTTTCCTCCCTTTTCTTAAGAGTGCAGTAATTCAGTGTTTGACATTAGAAATTCAGGTTAACTGTACAGGTAGTGCAAGGTTTTAGACATATTTTACTGCTTTTTTTTTTTCTTCTGCTCTGTACATCTTGTAGCCTTCACTATTTAAATAGTGAGATGTTCCCACACAGAGAACTGGGAAGTTGTTACAAAGATGATGTTGTTTGAACATTTATGGAAATCTCCAGCAATGCTCTATGGAGAAAAAGTCTGGGGTGGGGGTGTGGAACAAACCTATTTCCTCAATGTTTTTTCCCATTTGCAAGGTTGTAGTTTGTTTCATTGCCAGCATAACCCTTGAGCTTCTATATGGAAGATTTAGATGTTCTCAACTCTTTAATTTTTGAGTAGGCCCAGTTTTCAAACAATTTTTCATGAGATAATTATTATGAATCACATAACACATCAAATACAATAGGAAAAATATGTGAAGATAGTTCACAGTGTATTACGCAAAGAATATATACCTACGAAACCTACCTCTTCTCTCTGCAATTGTAATGCCACCATCATTACCATAACCAAGGTATTCATTTTAACTTAGCCTTACATGATTTCTTAAGTCCTTCTAAATGTTTCTAGTCAAGTTAATTTTTGTGATAATAAAATCTTTTTCAAATTCCAGTCCTTTAAGCAGCTACAGCATTTATTCCATAATAAATTGTTTCTTGGTAAATGCTATTTACAGGCTGAGTTTCTTTGCTCTGGGCTGACTGCCACCTTATTTTGGCTTGCTTCATAGGACTCTACATTTAAATATGGCTATAAATTGGTATAAATCTCCTGTAAGATCCTCCCGTAGCTCTCAAACCAGAAATACAATCTATTTGCCCTCTTCATCTTCTGAGAAACAGCACACTACTCAAACACTCATAGAATGTGTCCTTCATTCAACAGAGATAAATAGTTTCAGTTACTTAAACTGAGCAACTATTTCCCTTCAAAGAGGATATTATATTTGCCTAATTGCATTTAAGTACTAAACACTGTAAAGGATAATGTTTCCTGAGAATGGCATTTTTTAAGGTCTTTGCTAGTAGAAGGCTATCTGCCTGTTACTGGGTCAATAGAAATCTGCAGAGAGTTTGAGTAGCGGATAAAAATTCACAGATCACTGAGCACAGGCACATTTTTTCCCCAAATGACTCAGAGTGAATCTTTCCCATACAATTCATATCCTTATCACATGCACTAAGTAAGCATGAAAGGTAAATTGTTGACTTTCTCTTATGTTATGAAACAATCAAGATTGAGCTGAGCTAAGCAAGAAAGATACCAGTCTGCAGATTTCTGCAAAAGACCTACTGAGACATCAGCACCACCAGCCTTTTTTTTTTTCCTGCCTTAATTAAAGAGCCCTTTCCACTACCTTGTTCCAGCAAGACATTCACAGTGCAGATGCTGTGGTTTCATTCCAGTCAGAAAAGAGACATGCTACTCAAGTTTGCCTTTAGTTTTTGGCTAAACAAACAGGCAAACAAACAGTAGATGAAACTAATGGAGAGCTTAATTATATCTATCCATCAAGCCCTAAATTTGCTTCCTTTCAGAATAGAAGGCACTGTCTTTAAATCCAAAAGGACTGATGGCAAGATACCAAGTTTAAAATTCTCCCACTGTCATAGGCTGTTTTACTAATTATCCAGATTCCAAGGCAATCATACAACCGTAATCATTCACCTCACGCCTGGAAACATAAGTCTTGTTCTTTTGATGAATATTTATAAGACAGTGTAAAGCAGTCTACTTTCTTTTCCCTTCAGGCAAGACAATTTGGAGTTCATCAATATGTATTACCAAGGACTTTTATAAAAGGCACTTCAAAGGAAATTCATCAGGCATTCCTTTTGTCTTGATTTCTGTTAGACTGATACTTCCTTTTGACAAGTATCAATAAATTATCCTCTGATGGCTAGAAACTTGATGTCTTATTCAGAAACTTCCTCACACAGAAAAGTCTGGTCCTTAAGTTTCCAATGAAATTTTTAGCATCTAGCTTCTAATTTAAGGATGAAGGAGGACAGAGGAAGCAAATGAAGGACAAAATAATCAATGCATTTATACAGTGGTTTTATGACATACTTTGCTTTCACAGATGATAAGAATTTTCCAGTTAAGAATTTCCATGACCTACATTCCTTGTTATTTTTCCATTCAACTTTTGACCATATTTGGAATTTCTCAAAAGAAAAATTGAAACTCTTAGTCCCCAGTGCTCAGGCTGAACAATAAGCAAATTAAAACCAGATTAATGCAGATACATAGTGTTGAATGACAGAACATCTCTGTCCCAGTTGGTTATTACTTTTCCTCCTTTGGATGCTGGCACAAGGGCTCAAGTTTCTGGGAAAGAAGGTGGGATCTGAAAGTGGAATAGAAAAAAAAAAACCAACCCAAAACAACAAATCACCTTTCTGATTAATATGCAATAAAACACAATCTAGGGTAGCATATTGTTTCTTTTACCCATTTAAAGTAAACATTTGTGATTGTTTCTTAATTTTGACAAATCTATATGCACAAGAAAAACATTGTGGAATATGCAAAAATATATAAATTAGTATGTGATCATAAAGTAAGTATCGGTCTGTGCAGTGATGAGGAAAATAATGGGGGAAAAAATCACAGCTTAACATTTTTGTGGGTTTTGTGTTTGTTTTTTTTAAATAAGAAATGGAATTATTTTAAGATAACTTTATGGACGAGCGCATGCAAATTGAAATTTTTGCTTTAAAATTACAGGTGATTCCACAAAAAAAATTTACTCTCCACTTATGTTGCTCCACAGTGACTCCACATACCATGATCAGACTAGTTTCAGTTCCTTGGCATCAGAAGCAGCAGCCCAAAGGTTTGGCTATTTCAGTCTTCAGTAGAGCACATAGTCTTCACTTCTGCCATACCTGGTCCTATGCTGATAACATCAACAAAGCCATTTTGAAATATAACTTCTTGTCAGAATACAATCTACAATTCAGGGTCTAGTTTGTTTGTGCACTGAATGAGGTGAGAGGCAATGGTCTTTCTTTGTTCTTCTAAAACACATTAACTGTCATGAGCACTTCAAAAGGTTCTATCTCTTTTAGAAAAAATGTGAAGGAACCTCAGGAAAACTAGTTCCCCTCTATGGCCATTGCCTAGAAAAGTCCAGTAAAATTAATTTGATTATTAAAATTAACTATATTATATTTATCCAGGTCAAGATGCAATCTGTCCAAGGGACTTTCTGAACTCTCCCCCAAAACCAGGCCCAAAAAACCAGCTGATTTTCCCTTGAAAAAAAAAAGCACAAATAAAAAAAGACTCGAGGAAGAAACTGAACAAAGCAGCAAGTATATATGGATGTCCTGAAAATGAACTGACAGAGTTTTCATCATTGGATTTGATTTCTGTTTAAATCTTTTTTTTTATCTTCTGAGGGTACAGAGAGACCTTGTAAATCTACAGTAGGTAATAAGAACTTTAAGTTCTTATTTCTATAGGAAAAAAGTCGCAGAACATATTTGCTATCATGAGTAATATTATATGAGGTAGAACTAACTTCTGTGTACCTAGAAAGGAAAGTATCTTGATAGAAGAAGGTAACAGAAACTCTGATGGCTGATACTTATCGATTGTATTCTAGTTAAATGAAAAAAAGTAACATGTCATGGCATATGAATAAGGTTTACTATCCCTAATCAGCAAGGTGCTGTGCCTTGATCTCAGCTAAATTGGATTGTTTACCAATGGAAATAGGATAAAATTAATTTTCTCAATCTCTCTGTGAATTAAAAAGCCACCGTATTTTCCTCATAAATACATTCTTTGTGCCACATGAAATACTTAATGTTTAGATTTGAAAAGCTGGTTATCGTGGACATCTAATTAGAATAACTCACTGTCTAAATTATTGTGCTTAATGTGTTACTCTGAATAAATATTTAATATGCTACCTCAGGTGTTCCTGTCTTAGGATTTTGATATCTATTTCCTAATTATAGCAGAACAGTTGTAGTACTGAAGCTTATGCCATAGCCTTTCTAAGGAGAAGTTCAACATGCATTTTAAAATATTCATACAAGGTTAAACTGTCAAGACTTGTGAAAATTCAGGATGAAAATAGGTAACTATGACCTCATGCAACTTCTATTAAATAGGTGCATACTAATAGATGAATGTATGAAACTTGCCCAGGATTCAGTTTCTGACAGACAACATTTCTTTCAAGTGTTGATTAGAAAAAAAAAATACTGAAAACAAACAATGCAAGTGTAGGGAATGTCAGTCTCCTGGGATATCATCTTCCTGAACTTCTGATGTTCCTGGCATGATTTTTTCAATTCAATGCAAAGTTTTAAGGTCACAAGAAAAAATGGCACCCTTGAGTGACACTTGAATGAAAACATATATGAAGTCTTAGGTCATGGAGTTCTCTTTCTCATGTAATTCATTTTTTTGCCTACTCTTTCTTTGGTATCATGATTTTTACATTCAATTTGATATACTCAGCTTCAGATGTCTGTCCAGAAGATTTCTGCTTCTGGTTCTTTGTCGACTAGGTATGACATGTTTCAGTGCCTGACTCCAGGAGCTGTACCACTCCAGCATGAAGTAAAATTCAAATTTAATTTGGCTTTGTCATATATTTCTACTTAATTAAACAGTCTAGGCTGTAAATCCTTCTTTTTTTTTTTTTCCCAGTGACACAACTCTGTACCTCACAGAGTGGGGATTGAGGATCATGTTCTCCTGGTATTTTCCATTCATGAGTTTACACACAGGTTTGGCTGAGATGAAGTTAATTTTACTCATAGCAGCCCACATAGTGCTGAGCAGTGTACTGGTAGCTAGCAAGGTACTGGTAAGACATCAGTGTTGTGGCTACTGCTGAGCACGGCTGGCACACATTGATGCTGTCTCTCCAACATTCCTCCCTCCCTCCTGTTACGAGTAGACTGGGTTGGGAAAGATACAGTCAACACAGTTGACAGAAACTAACCAATGGGACATTCCATATCATACAACATCTGTTCAGCAATAAGAAGCTGAGGGATACGGGGAGGAAGTGGCAGGAATTCTTCTTTTTTTTTTTTTTCAGTTTTCTTCCAAAGCAATGTGTGCTGAAGCCCTGCTTCCTGGGCAGTGGCTGGACATCGTCTACTGGCGGGAAGCAGAGAATAATCTTTTGATTTTTCTCTGCTTCCACACATGGCCTTTGGCTTTTGCTGTATTAAACTGACTTTACCTTGACTGATGAGTTTGGGGGTGATTTTTCCATCTTATTTTTATCTTTTTCCCCTCCTTGTCCTGCTGAAGAGAGGAGTGATAGAGCGGCTTGGTAGACACCTGACCTCCAGCCAAAGTTAAACCACAACACAGTTACACGTCAATGGATTCCAACTTACAGATTTTGATTCTACTCTCTTAATCCACCACATGTGAATCTGAGGTGTCTACCTGAGCCCTAACAAATGAGTATTTGCAATTTGAATGCAATGATGCTCAAAAGAGCACTCTTTTGTGAATTTGATCTGAGTGTTTCATAAGGATGCCTACAACGGAAACAAAAGGATGAGAAGGAAGCGGTATCTATTACAAGACTAAATCAATCCCAAGTTAAAGAGGAAAGCTTGTCTTATTTATTAAATCTATAAACATCTTGTCCTATTATTTAGGTCTTCCAACAGAGTTCACTTCAGCTGGTATGAATGTCTTCCTCATCAAAAAAGGGGTTGAACAAGACCTGGCCACCATCACAGCTCTAGAACCACTTGTGTGCAAAAGTTTGTAAACTATATAATCATACTGCACATGGATTTCAAGTTGCTGATTTTCAGAGTTGAGATTGCACTTTTCAAATTCTGCAAGGACAAGGGGGATTCTGGGTCAAGCACCCTTTCAAAACTTGTATCAAAGTGTCTCTTTCACATGAGCAGATAGCAAAAGTAAATTTATGCCTGAATGTAAGTTTTAATGATACATAATATTCCCTCATTAGTCATGCTCAGTTGCCCAACTTGAGCATATAAGAAAACAAAATTTAAAATATCTATATTTGGAAAAAGGGTAGACTTCTGACTTTTTGTTCTAAGGGTTTTGTAGTTGGTCTTCATTTTTACATTATATTTAAAAGCATCTGCATCAACAGCTTGCACATCTGGAAAAGAAAGAGTGGAAGAAGATAAAAATGTGTGACTGGTGTCAGGCCACTTTTACTTCCATTGGAATTGGTAAAAGATCACTAAATCCAAGCTACATGATGTAGGAGTCTCATGCTGAATATGAGGGCTTTTCTCCTTTGTGTCAGCATTTGAAACCTGAACAGTTGCTTTTGTTACACATGAAGACAAGAAATAAGATCTTCTGAACTGTTTTGCTTGCAAAATGAGACGCTGTTTTCAGATGAAGTCCAAGGGGTTTCTTATTTGTGAAAATAAAGAATAGAAAGCATGTGCACCTGTGAGAGTGAGTGGGTGTAACAATTTGTGGCAGCAAGAGAAAGAGGCTACCTTTCTATTTTGGAAATTGTACCTTGAAAGACTTTTAGAGTAATTTCTGCAAAATATATTAAAGTCTTTTTCTACCAGATTGTAAAAGTTTAGTCAGAAGTGTTCCCATCGGCTCTCAACCATCGGATTGTGATGTCTGCGTTCAGTCAGGACTCTTCCAGATACAAGTAATATAATGAATTATTACTTAACCACTAAGAAATACTACTGATAGAAAGATAGCCCTTTCCCCTTTGCGAAACAGAGGTATCTGCTGTGTTCTCATACACACAGTGGTAAGTGTTCTCCTCAAAAAGGGGAGAAATTCCCTGCTCTCAGGAGGCATTTTGCTCAATGACAAATGGTTATGAATTTCAGATATGAGCTATACGATTCCAAGCAATGTCAAAGATTCAAAACACACATATATCTGCTAATATAAAATAATTTTTTTAAAAAAGATGCACACTGTAGCTTTTTTTACACCTAGTAGCACATATATTATTCTGAAGTTCATGGGTACCTGGTGGGACAGTGTGCAGAAGGAATAGCTCTGAGCACTGCAGTCTCACAGAGGAACAGATGGAGATATTCATATCACAAGTCATAAGACTCTGTGTCTTTATATGTGCACTTCCAGTTTTAATGGTAGTGCATTATAAGGATGGAAAACATGGCAGAATATTAACTGCCATGGTAGTTAGGTTGGGTTTTTGCTTTCTTTCATTAACTTGTCTCTGTTGACCTTTATCATCATTTTTGCATATTTATTGAGTTTATTTTAATAGAGTCAAGATATTTTCATGCTGTTACTGTTGGTAGCTAAACAATGGAATTATATAAAGGAACTGTAGCAACTCATATATGAGGAAAAGCTGAGCAAGCTGGGACTGCTCAGACTGGAGAAGACACTCAAGAGGATCTTATCAACATACAGAAATACCTGAAGGGTAGGTGGAAAGAGGGTGAAGCCAGTGGTGTTCAGTGACAGGACAGGTGGCATTAAGCACAAACTGAAACACAGGAGGTTCCCTTTGAACATGAGAAAAAAACCTTTTTTTTTTTTTTTCTGTGAGAGTGATGAACAACTGGCAATAGTTTCCCAGAGAGATGGTAGAGTCTCCATTCTTAGAAATATTAAAAAAAAATAAAATAAAAAAAAGGCAAATGTTTCTGGGTGGCCTCACTTGAGAAAGGGGGTTGAGCCAGATGATCTCCAGAGGTCCCTTCAAACATCAACCATGCTGTGCTTCTGTGAGTCTGTGAAGGAAAATATTTAAGAACAAAGAAACAAATGAAGCCTTAGAATTGAAGGTTTTCTGTGCTATCATTAAATGATTCAAATTGACATGGAAGATTTTGTGTCACGTGAGCAGTCAAGATCAAGAAGTATTAAACTTTATTATATTTGATGTTTCAGAGCAATTTTTTGAGTAATTTTAAGTTACATGTTTGCTGTATAAAATACAATGAAGTATCCATTTGGAAAAGGAGTTGGCCTGCTCAACACAAGTAAATTATGTGAGACCTCAAGAAGAGGAATGTAGAAAATCATTCTGTGAAGTAATTTTATTTCTCTGGAATCTACAGATCTCAAGGAGTGAGTTCCAAAACCATATTCTACCATACACTGTTTCATTAAATTTATTCTTTATATTACAGTTATAGGTATTGTTAGAATTCCTTAATAGCTCATTAAGCAACAGTCAACCTATGTTGGCTTCTTCCTCTGCAGTGGTTTCCTCTTTCAGTTGAGTTTTAGGTGTTTGGATTACTTTTAATTTTTTTAATCCACCCCCCAGGCCCCCAGTTCACACAGACATGTGTCTAGGATACAGTATCGGAAGAATAACAGTCAAAGAATCAATCCTTACATGTGCCACAAATGATGAGATCTGCAATGGCCCCTTGGTTATTTAGGGAGCTTATTCTACTATAGAAAAGCAGCATACGGGAATGTTCTGTTTGCCAGAGTTGTCCCCTTTGCCCTAGCTGCTGATTCAATAAAACCAATTTGTACATCATGACCTTTCTTTCTGTGTTGCAGTTGGAGCTGTAGATATTTTAAATCCTGAAACACAATATGGGTTAGGGAACTGAATGGAGAGGAAGGATATATCCGTCATCTGTCACCCTGCTGAAAAGACAAGCTGTAGTATCCTTTACTAGTTGCTGTCCAACTCAGAGTCAGTCAAGAATAATGAACCCATATTCAGAGTCTGCTACAATGGGACAGAGTTTCCCAAGGAACCAGAGAGGTGAGCTGTTACTATCATCAGCTACTGCTGCATTTCTGGTGTTTGGACTTAACTCTTTTAAGGATATCAAACTTACAGTCTGGTACAAGATAATACAGAAAATAACATGTGAATAAACATTAGAAATAGAGTAATGTATAATTTTCCAGAAGACAGATCAAAGGTAAGAAGATTCAGAAAAAAGAAGGAAGCAAAATTTGCCAAAAGATATTAGAAGTTCAGATTAATTGCAAAGAAGGCTTTCAATTTCTAATGACACTCCAGTTTCCTTCAGGCTGGTGTGATTTTACCATGCTTGTGACTGTCATGCTGTTGCATCTGTAGTTGTATGGCCTGCAGCTGGGTCATGTGCCATCTACAAACTACATGCAAATGCAATCCACAGCAAAAATTTAACTCTTCAACAGACTGCATTGAACATACTTATCACCTCCATACCTGAAACTAACAGTAAAGTTACTATTACCCTAAATTTTATGCTCATTTATTCCTGGGAGGGTTGGGGTTTTTTTTTAACTTTTCTTTATCATACTTCTATCAGGTAGAAATTAGGACTGCTGAGCCACCTTGAAAATGCAGTTAAGCTTTCTGAAAAGGAAAATTACTATGTGATATAGCTGGTGTATTAATTATACACTAGTCCAATGATTGATTACACTGTAGAGTGGGAATTGCTCTCAACCCTCTCCCCTTTGAGATTCTGCCACAAACTTATCATTAGAGCACCTGCATCCTCACACAGGCATTCAATGATACCATCACTGTTTTTAATCTTCCTGTAATTTTAGGAATGTGCTGTATGCTCTGCAAGGTGCAAGAAGGACATGTCGTACCCATTAACCTTTCCTCACAATGAGTGCTCGTTGCATCCAGCAGTTTGACAGAGGCCCAGTGCTGGATAGTACCAAGCAACAAAATGCATGTGTTTTGTACAGCATATGCTATCAGCTAACAACCTGAAAGTCATCTTCTGCATGGAGTGAACTTAGAGCGAACAAATTAAACCTCATGTAGTAAATAAATCATCACGATAACGTCTGCTTGTATTTGCTAAAGGAATATCGGAACCTCAGAGAGTAAAACATGAGGATTTTAAGGGCTGTCTCAGTGACAAAGTGTATGAAGTAGACAGATATGAGGAAAATATCTTGTAGTGGTGAATTTTTCATTAGAAGTCAATAGACTCTGTAAAGCTGTCAAATGTTAACTAGCTTACCTTCTGCTCTTTGCGAAAAGGTTAATGGATACAGCACATTTGCTAGTGTGACACTGAAAAACAAAGCATGACAAATGGAATGTTCTTGTATTTGTTTTGCACCCTTTTTAAATTCTTTAATTATTACTTTGTTTTTAGGTCTACTATATGTAAAAGTGGCTAGAGTGTGAACTGACTGTGAATTAGGGCTGCTGGAAAAGCTTTAAACCAAGTGCAAAATATGACATAGGGCCATCATGAAGGCTCCGGAGACAGATTTTCTCAAGAGCAGGTGAGGATGTACTGCTGAAGGCACTGGTACACTGCTCATTCAGCCCTTCTGAACTTGTGCAGATTATGTTGTTTCTCTTTTGCCTCATCTATTTAAACTGGGGTCATGCAGGTCAGAGACTGTCTCCAACAGTTTCATGTAGCAAGTAGCACCAGGAAGCTTTAAATTTTGTTGACGCTTCTAGGCACAACTACAATACAAATGGTTAATATTAGTAGTATGAGAGTTGTGAGAAAATTGTGTGCATGATTAGCTCATGCATCCTTTTCATATAGGTGAGAACATTCAGCATCCAAGTGGACAATTCACACAAAGAAGTGAGACATGCAGAACCTGGTTAGGTTGTCACCTTTTTCCCGCTTTCCAAAGCACGAAAAATCTTCAACTGGCACTAGGTGGCTGTTTGCACAAATTTTAGAAATATTTAGAGTCAAGTTTTATTAAAAAAAAAAAATCCTGAGACTATGTAAACTTCAAAAATGTCTTAGTATCTAGCGATACAATGTTCCATTTAATTTAATTGCAAGTTTTCATAATGGTTTTCAGCAGAAACGCAAAACCACTTGTTCGAAAGGTTTAGAAATTGTGCTTAATAGGAACCTGCATTTTATCAAATACTTGTAAGCGCAGCTTTGTGTGTTTTTCAGGAAACTTAATTTACTAACCCACGAACACTCTCAATCTTGATTTCTGTGGAGAAAAAAAGGGACTTGTATATGTTTGACTTGTGAAATACACTCTAGCATTTAACGAAAAGCAATACCAAAAGAAACTCAATCTGTTCTAAATACAGATATGAATCCACCTGCATAAGGAGAGGATTTCAGTAAGCTTTGGCAACAGAATTGTACCTTGTAATTTCTTATTGTCTCAATTCAAGAAAGAGGAAATGTAACACTCTAAAATTCACTCATAGTGAAGCTTGTTGCATTTCTGGGATGACTCTTACTTTTTGGTTCATCCTTCTTTCTATTGAGTGCCTTTTCCTCTTCTCTCTCCAGTTTTTCTCTCCTATATTTCTGAGAAATACAGTCATATTTGCCTCTCCTTGCACCCTACATCCTTCCTACATCAACGTGGCCACATTGACGATTACCCAAGCTATAAAGTATATAAATATTACCCAAGCTATACAGCTATAAAGACATTTAATAATCTCACAGGACTTCAACAAAAACTAGAGAAAACAATGTCTTTGAAGACCTGTTCTCCAGGGCTTTTATGGCTGCAGTGAGACTAAAGACAAGAGTCTTTAATAAGACAAATCTGTCCTATTCTTTCATGACTTAGTTTCTGTGCATTAGATGCTTGCATGCTCTTGAATGCTTCTTATTGTAAGGACAGCAAATAAAAGACCAGTGGAAAGAAATTTTTGCAGAAACAGGCATTATCCCAGGAGCTACTTTGAGGCTTAGAGCAATATAGAGATAAAATAGGAAGGCTGTGACCTTCATTCTTCATGTCCTTGCAGGTTGAGAGCTTGTTCTTCAATTAAATCCTTATGGCTAAAAAGGTAATGTTATCAACAATAAAAAGAAAACTGAAAGAGATTATTTTTAAGGCAATGCATAGAACAAGCCTCAGAGTTAAATTTAGGATAACAGCTTTTTTCTTCAAAACCAAAATTTGTTTGGTTTGGTTTACTCTAAAAAGCTTTCAGCTCACAAAACCAGTTCATTAAGCACTCAAAAGCCTACTTGAAACAGTGTGACCTAAAGAATAGGACCACAAAGAGATATAACCTATTGCTGTCTCTAGCTTACTCCTATCCTGTGTTTTCTATCAGACAACAGATGCAGTTTCAGAAACGAACAATTGAATGCTTGAACTAAAGTGAATGCTGCATTAGAATGACAAGAACAAAGAGGAAACATGGGAATCCACATAGAAAACAGGAGAGGACTGTGCCTCTGTTTCAGACAATAGAGATTTCCTTGTGTCTAATTTCCCTCAGTAACATTCTCTAATTGGGGGTATTATTATTATTATTATTTATTTATTTATTATTATTATTATTTTCCTTCTAAAGGAAGACTCAATCTGAAAATTACACAGGGGGGGAACTCCCATCCTGAGCAATGTACATAGCCAAGACTAACTGTAAACCTACAGTGCAGTAGAAGAAAATTTTACAGGCGTGGACACACCATGTTAAAACCATTTTCTCTTTCACTATTTTACTCAAACACATTAAAACTATCCATCATTTGAGTTAATTAGGTAAGGCTGTTGGGATATTGGAACATTGTTCCAAACTATATCATTCTTCTACATCTCTGCCCACTGAATTTTTGAATTGTGAACTTGTGGCCTTATTCATAAAAGCAGTATTGGCTTGAAATTGAATAATAGCTTTTTACTGCTTTATTGATTTGTTTGGTTTGGGTTATTTTTTTACCTAAGTCAGGAACAAAAGCTTTTCTGTCTATGCAACTGGTAGATTTAATCATCTTTGTTCTGTTCCTTTTTCTTTTCCAGTGTGAAAAAGAAACCTGTATTTTCTTTCTGAAGTTAGAATTTCCAAATTCAAGTGTAATTAATTCAAAATATTTTCGGTTTCATCTAGTTAAAATGCTCAAGACACACTGCTAAGGATTAAAAAATCTCATCACTTTACCAGATTAGTCAAATAGCTAATCATGATTGCATTTAAAACAGGAAAATAAAGTTTTCTTACTCCTCTTCAAATCACTTGTGTTTTCAGAACTGTCTGTCCCCACCTTACATAATCATCTACTTGTTCATTTCTTATAGTAATAATAAATGATGTAAAGTTGTATTTTAAAGTGCTAACCACAGACTTTGCTTTTCTCCCCCAAAGTGATTATAGCCTTATGATCTCTTTTATAAATGGAATTTCTTCCCAGTCACCATTTGCATGCTATTTCCTATACATAAGTCCGTGTCCCTATTTTTCCAGCAGTGGCGGGTGCTCACACAATATAAAAATTAAAAAGAGGAACGAGGAAATTAAGTTCTGCCAAAGATATCGTGTGTACATGGGAAACAGTGATCCTCAAAGGTTTACATAGTGAAAATATACAGGCTGGTTATCATGGAGACCATATCCCTATCTAATTTCAAACCCTCATCTGGTACGTGATGCCTTTAAATAAAAGTCTCCAGAATTTTTCATGTAGGGAAACAAATATCTCTTTCCCCTTCCTCCCCCATGTCCCAGTAAACATCTGGCCCATTATTTTTTGTTGAAATGTTCTGAAGAATGATCATCCTGGGGTACAGCTCACCAGGAAAATTATTACCCCAGCTCTTAAAGTTCATTGAAGTGATAGGTTATTGAAAACAGAAATGGCCTAGAGAAGCACAAATCCCAAAACAAGGAGAGGAAAATGTCATTAATAATGGAACATTATCTGTATTTGAATCTCTTGAAAAAATCAGAAAAGCATTGTTCATTAAGAAAATTTTGGTACTTAGAAAAAAAAAAAGAAAGATTGCTACCATATTTTTTTTCTACATGTCTTTTATTTAACTCAATTTACTGTGTTTAAGACTTGAGCTGTAATTGATAACATTGATGATACCAACTCCCTTTGATGAGCTCTGTCTTTGCCATTCCAGTATCATGGCTTTTTACATCTGAAAAAGTAGATGGGGAAGTACAGAATACTGAAGAAACTGTCTTAATCACAAATGAACACAAGCAAATCTTTCCTTTATTCTTGACCATCTCTATTGTCTCTTTTAAATTTTATATTTTTCTTTCTCACTATTGCCTGGAAGCTTTGCTATCAGTATGAGTAATTTCAGCTAAGCCCTTTTCTGTGACTGATTATTATATTAATTTCTAACCTGGTCGTAGATCTAACAACAGTTCCTTTCTAACAAAGAAAAAAAAAATTTAAAACCCCCAAAAACCCAAGCAAACAAAAAAGCCCACACAAAAAAAAAAAGGAAAAAAAATTCTTTTTCTTTCTAATTCAACATAAGAATTGCAAAACAATTGGTTCAGTTAATATAAATCATGTATTAACAACAACAAAAAGTACTCAGATGAAACACTCATTTTTCTGGCTGTAGACCTTGAAGTTTCATTGACATGGAAACTCTTGTTTACAACAGTCTGATGACATTGTTTACAGGTGTTGCATAATGTTGTTGACAATAATAGTGTTGTTTATATAAGCAGAATCACTGTGTGCAAAATAGTCTCCTATCTAACGTGTGCTTGCTCATGCAGTATGAGCCTACTTACTGCAGGCTACAGTGTTTGATCCATAGCTATCAGCATTCAGCTGGCAATTTGATTTGGAAAATATAGCCTGAAAATAGCTTCATTTCACATATATTACTTTCTGACTGCTGCTGTGATTGCTCAGCCAGAGTCCAGCTGTGGAAATGTTAAAACTATTCATCAAGCATGAATATTCATCAGAGTGGTATTCTTATTTTCCTACACATCACTGAAATGGCAGACACAACTGCTAGGTGAGAGGGGTGAATAAACCCTCCAACTCTCTTCAAAAAGTAAAATCCCCCACGCACACACTCAGGCACATCAGGAAGCCCCGTGAATTATGCCTGTGCAGTTGAAAGGCAATAACTTCTGGGTCCTCTTGATGCAGCTGTATTCAACGTGCTATTTGTGATATCAGGGGATCAGTCTGAAAGAAAATGCCAATCCCAAATAATTACAAAATCACAACTCAAGCTTCCAAACTCCTGAGCTCAGTTTAAAATCATGAAAGCTTTTTAAAGGAATTATTTATACTTGCTTTTACAGACTTGAGTCTTTAGGGACTAAATGACAAATTAAAACATGCTGGTTTTAAATAGAGGTTGAGACTGACAAGTAATCAGAGGATCTGGAGCTTAAAAAAAAGCCAATAAAACACAAAGGCTTGTAAAACTGAAGCTAAAATGGTGAAACTGTTTTCTTATGAATGTTCATTGACTTCAACATGAATAGGATTTGGGTCCAACCACAAAGAAAGGCATATTATCTCAAAAGCTAACTCTGTAACCCTTATTAACTTCATGCCACATATCTCTCTGTATTTGAAAGACAACATAAGGTGAAAACTGCATGTCTTCCACCCCGAATTTAAAAAAAGAAAATAAAAAAAAAAAGCAGGGTGATGTTTACTGTTTTGCAGCAGTGCAGCTCCTGAAGCTGCATCGTGCCTGAAGTTCCTCAAGGCTGACTACTGGCACAGACCCACAGTTGGCATAAGCCAGTACAACTGTATTGATTTTGGGGGAGCTACAGCATTTGACATCAACTAAAGATAAGGTCCATTAACTTCCTATTGTCTCTAGAGCGTCTGACTACAGCTTTGCCCTGATACACATTCATATGGTAATGTAGTTAATGCAAAAATCATTGTCCAGCAGTACTCAACAAGAATAAAAAACCTCTCTGTGGCAGAAGTGCTGTGTCCACAGCCTATATACATTTGTGTCCTAGGTATTTTTCTCTACAAGCTTTGTACAAACCTTTCCTTTCCTTTAGGGCAGGATAGGACTCCTATCGAATATTTGTCTGAGGAGAAAAGCAAAAGAACAAACCAGGCATAAAGCATTTTCCTAGTGTTACCTGGAATGAATACAACAGAAAAGTACTTCTTCAACAACAAGATGCTCAATGTAATTCTTTATCAATTACAGGTTTTGATTCAGACATGTTAATCTGATATTGAAGGGAAAAGTTATGTATGTAATTAAAAAGGGCTTTAAAACAAAACAACAGTTTCAGTTAAAATTAACCTACTTTTTTTCAAAGGAATAGCAAATGAAGTCCTAAAAACTCTAGGCTTTGCTTGGACTTTGCCTGAAAGGATAGCTTTGTTTTTTCTGTATCTCCACAGCTACCATTCCAGACATGTATTTTCTGGCATTATTGTACTTTTCAAAAGAATCCCAGAAACCTCAATATCACTTTAAATAGCTCACAGTATTATCACAAATAATTAGGAGATACTCTACTATACTCTGTTGTCCTACTTATAAAAGGAAGGTGTTACAAATCCTGAAATTATAAGGGCAAAACACCAACAAGCATAGTTAAGAAATTTTTACTTTCGGTAAATTAATCAATGATTTTATTTGTGGGTTTGGGGTTTTTTTCCTCTAAGATTGGTATTCCTTACCACTAAACTGTAATTTCTGTGGCCCAGGAACTGGTAACCAGTGCAATGAAGATAATCCTTTTTTTAATTATTATTTTGTTCTAGCCAGTGTAGCAAATAAAAGATGGGGAAGAACAGATCAATCTGTTCCTCATATTTCTTTCCTCACTTGAAAGGACAAAAAACCCCACACCTCTCTCAAGTAATGCCAAAAAAACCCAAACCCCAAATAAAAACTCACAAAAAAACCCCCACAACCAAAAAAGCCTCAGGCATCTATCTAAAAAACCAATAAAAATCAAGGCACAGCTGACTATGAAGATATTCTGATATATTTTTTCACAATCACTCCCAATGAAGCTGTATCAGTTTATATAAATAATTGAATTGCCACGGGAACGCAGAAATCTACTTATGTATTAAATTTACTAACCAGTCATTGTCTTTCCTTTGATAACTAAGTTTTTAGAATGAAACAGGCACCACACCAAAGACGGCTTGGGAAGGCTCCTGTTTCAGCATATCCAGGGAGGCATGTCTGGAATGGACCTGCATTTCTCTTCATTAGAACAACAGGAAGGTTACGAGATGAGGAGACAGGGTAACACTAGCTTTTAGCTTGAGCTTCTATCACCGATCTCATGCACAATGAAACCATCATTTATCTCAGCTGGTTTGGACATGTGTATGTATGCATATGTATGTATGCATGAATGTATGTAAATATAAATATACATGGTCAAGTCCAGTGGGATGAATCCTACCTGCATGGTCTCAAAGTAGCCGTAAGCAAGGCTTGAAAAGTGTGAGATGAAAGTGCCATTCAGGAAGATCAAAAGGATGCATTAGTATATTTAAAGATGCCACAGTTCCAGTTTATATTCCTTCAGGCAAATCTACCCCAGTCTGGCAGAAAAAAACAAATTATGTGGGCTTAAACTTGAATCTCTTGCATCATAATAGATAATTTTAATTGCCAGAGTCTAGTGACTTCCAAAATATTCTTTCTACCAGTTCATCTTGTTATACCATGTACCAAGTATCTGGTAATAAACCGGTTAGGAATCCTCTATTTTGCTAGGACACATTATGAAATTGGGACCCATGTGCTCACATGCTCTCAGCAGGGAAGGATGTGAACCTGACGTGTAAAACAGTAAACTGTGGGACAAGCTATATGCAGTATTATCAGTTTCTTGAGGACTGAGCTCTGATTTAATTTGATTCAAAAAGATGAACAGTGTGGAGATGAATGAAACTCTATTTTGTGCTAATGTGGGCAAGTGATCAAATAATGAGATACATGATAAACAAGCTAAAAACTGTACACTAAAGCAATAGCATGATACTTTAGGGAGCACCAGTAAGATCTTAGAAACCACAGAAGGCCTATTTCCAAAATAATTTTATTTACAGCGGATCATTAATCCTACTGAAAGCCAAAGGGACTTAGGCTAGATTGATTTCAGTAGGAGTTTGTCACTTTGAAAATCTCATTAGGGTACCTGTCTACATCTTTCCACTCCCAACTTAAATGTTTTTAACATTTGGCTGCTAAGTCCCTTTTCAAAATGAAGGCTTAGGCTCTGAAACTACATAGACTTAGTTTGCTAAAGATATTTATTGTCTTCCGGTGATTTCATTGGAAATGAGATACCTAGACACCTTTCAAAATTCTAACTACAATCAAAGTCAAGCTGGAAAAGTGCGGACAGGTAACAAAAAAGATTTGTAACATCTGAGATTATATAGTGTGTTTCCCTGACCATTGTTTTTCCCACCTTGCAATAAAAGCAGTATTCTGTTCAAAATTAAGCCATTCTTCCCCATGTTTATGTACCAAAGAGACATACTACACTAATGCAGGAAGGGCAGAAAGAAATGTTCTAATCAGGTAAAGTGCGTGGGAACTCAGAGCAATGAGTTTTGCCATCTCATCTGACGTGCAGTGGCTCAGAAGCTCATTGCAAATCCAACATGCAATGACTATAAGAGCTCAGAATCAACATGCAGTGTCACTGCATAACACACGGAGCTGCTAAGAGCAATGGCTGTGCCATGACATTCCAGGGGTTCACAAAGATATAGATGTTTCTCACCATTTCTATTTGAGGCGGGGTGGAGGGGTGGGGAAGAGGCGGGGAGGAAAGAAGAATGGATCACGGTTCAATGTTCAAACGTAATTCCAGGTCAGGGCATACATTTTGCATACGACCTTATCATTCAAGAGCTGCATTAATTTATGGAGAGATTGGAACTGCTTGTTTATGCTGTTTCTGGGAGGATTTATGTTTAATGTAGAATTTCTGCAAAATGCTTTGTGGTCTCCTCAGTTTCTTTTGGAAAATAATAACTAGATTGAATGGAGCACTTCAGAAGATATTTCATTTCTTGGCTTTTAAAATCAATATTTTTCACATTGTCATGAATATTTTTTGTAGAAGCCTTGGCAGCTATTTTTGTTCGTTGTAATTGTGGCTATAGGTGAAGATGAAGTACCTTTCTCTCATTATTAAGAGCTTAGTAGCCCTGAGCTAAAGGCTGCAATTCTTCATGTCACCACTGTGGTGGCAAATAAGATTTTCCATTTAGTTTCTGGTAACCTCATTTGTCAAGGAGACTGTATTTCAAGTTTATATAGATTTAAGGCAAACAAAACTGGACAGTTAAATGCTTCTTTTGTCATAAATTGAATTAATCGATTAGCAAATAATTAAACAAATGGAATGTTAACATTGCTGATACGCTGGCCTATTTCAGACTTTGTGTAAAGAACGTTTGTGAAGTTAATAAAAAAGCTAAATCGTCTTTTCATTAATGACAGTCTCAGCATGCTGCCAGCACACTCTCACACATTAGCATGGGTTTCATCCAAAACTATGGACATATTTTTCTCTACGGAATATTTTGCCTTTCTTTTTAATTTATGTTTTTAACCTGTGTTTATATGTGCACACACATGTATGCCTGTACATGCATGTACACCACAATCAGGAGTGCGGCTCATATGAAATCTGGTACAGATGCTTAAAAAACATTAACAGAAGAGTTCTGTTAAAAAAAAGGGATCTGCTCTCAAGGTTTTCTTGTGGGTGTTTTTGTTGTTGTTTTGGTTTTGTCCCTCCATTTTCGCTATTTTTTTCTAGTGGTGGTTGAGATAGAAAAGGTCATTTTAGCAGATAAGAAATGCTAACTCCTCTCAATCTTCATATGACATGCCTTCTGCGCTCAGTGACTAACTCTCACTTGGATGGATAGTGTGAGCTGAGTGGCTCTGGCTGAAGCTTCTAATCAATGCAAGTGTAGAAACCTGACAGAGGCACTTTCATACTCAGTCTTAGCCAATACCTATTTTTCAGCTGGTTTAGGTTATCCTTAGAGAAACCCATAACTGCTGGGCTTAGCTGCAGGTTTGTGATTTGATGCAATTTAAAATTCAGTGAAACCATGAAATTGCAAATGACTCGCAAAATGAAATTAACATAGCCTGCATGTCATCCAGTGTACTATGCTTTCTTCCTTCTTCTCTACATCCATTTCTGTTCCTTTACGGTTCTTGAGGAGCATTTGAAAACTTGGGATAGGACAGTACTTTCATATCATGTTACAAATGCTTAGAGACTCCCAGAGGCTACTGTGGGGATTAGGATTTCTGAATGCCCAAAGCTTTGATTAGGCTTGCTAGAAAAGGTACATGAGATTATACAAATATTTTTATTCTACTATGTTCCTGTTGAGCACAAACAGTGAAAAAACCCCATTTTTTTATAGTGGAGATGATGTTACTGAATAAAACTGACTCATGTTCCAACATGGAAAAGGCTACAATAAGAATAATTCATTATGTCATATCAGAGTGGGGAGGTTCATGATCTTTGATGTTATTCTGAGGACTTTCTGGCAATGCTTTGTAGACAAATTTTCAATAATTCCAAATTTAATGTTCTTTTACTAATAAAATTACTTTTGCTCAATAAAATTGAGGAAGAAACTGAAATTTAATTATATCATGTAAAACTTGTTAATTCCTCTTTATCTTGATGTTGGGGGAAAAAAGGAAAATAAAATTTTAAGAGTTAAAATTTGCATTTAATTTTTTATTTTAGTTTTCCACATTTCTCAAAACTATCTCTTGCTTAAATTTCATATGATAGACTGGTTATTTTCATACTTCCATTTTTGTTTCTTCTCAGGAACTGAAATATAAATGACTACACTTCTGAAAAGGAGTTACAAAATTATTAGATTTCTGTAATAGAAAGGTGTTTGATTTTAGTCATTATTATTAAAAATAGTATTTTCTTGTCAACAGAGACTTAGATGAAGAAATCATTTTATTCTGGATTTTACTGAATTCTGAATCAGAAAGTGGATCTATCCTTACATCATTTGGATAAAACTGTATGATCTGACAGGGGTAACATTTCTTCTCCCATTGCATAACAAATAAAATAACGAGAACAAACCAGATTTTTCACATTTTTTTAGGAAACCATTTTAAAAATATTTTTAAAACCTGAACAAGTTCCTTAGGTATTTTCTTGTAGCAAAAGTTGCTGCTGTTACTGGCAATATAAAATGCCCCTTTTCCCCCTATTCCACTTACAACTTTTTATCAGATTATTTACAAACTCAAATACTTTAAAGCCAAGAATAATCTCTTAAGGGCATAAAAAATCTTACCTAAATTAATTTTGTTATTACAAAAATGTATGGCGAAATGTATTCTAATCACAACAAAATAAAGTGAACATTGATTTATCAATAGATGTTTCTCATTTATACATATTATACTTATTATTTTGGTTTGGTTACTAAGGTTACATTCCTGCAAAGATTTTCACAGTAGCCACCTGCAATTCATGTAAAATTCTATAGATTAATCTGTATTTTACATGTGCTGAAGAATCATTAATGCCATTTTATCGATAATAGAAATAGACTATGCCTTAGAAAGTACCTTCATACAGACAAAAAGGGCATATAATGCGTTTCCATAGCTTTTAACCAAAAAAGGAATTAATCTGGTCATATTCATACTTTTTTCATGATTTAAAAATCTTCCTTGGAATCAAAGGTACAGAGGAATACATGGAGCTGCTAGGGAGGCAGACCTGGCAACCCCTGGGGCTTTGCGCAGTGGGGTGCTGAGACCTGGTACCTCTCATGTTCCCTGCAAAAGCTTCATTCACTGTGGATAAGGAATGCATTGTTTTTACTACTGGACATGGATAAAAGATTGTTTACCTGAAAGCATAGATTTCAAAGAGGAAGCAAATTTATAGTAGATAAAATAAACAAATACTTTCCTAATCTTGTCTTTAGTAATGGCAGTATTCTGTATTGGCTTTTCTGTCTCAGTTAGTTTCTACTCATCTTTTCTTCAGATTAAAAATTTGACTCTCCCTTTATTAAATGCAGTTTCATTGTCAAAGACGCTGGCTCCACATCCGAGAATGCTGTGAACTCTTGTCTCCAGGCATCACCCTACTGTTCCATCAATTTTGCTGGCACAAATATAGGTACAGCCATACCAGAAATGAGATCACAAGTGCTGCCTAGCAGTTTTCATTGGCAGTCAAATAAGGTACTTTCTGACAGCAATGCAGATCTTGTCTGCTGACAAGGAAGGAGACGAATACTTACATGATATATCATTTTTGAAGCACGTTCATTGATTCAACAAAATATGCTTATGAATGTTAGCACACTCTTAGTGAAAAATTTAAGCATCTGCTAAGTATTGTCCCATTTATTTCAGTTGACATGACACATACACCTGAAATTAGATGAGCGTTGAAGTTGACTTAAATTATGTCTCATTTTCTGAAGTTTCCTTATGATGCAGCGTCAACATGAAATATATGTTTTGATTAGAGAATTTAAAAATTACGCTGAGCATTCCACTCTTTGAATCCAATCCAGAGTACTAAACCACCATTAGCTACAAATCTTTCGAACATCTAGCTATTCAGAAAAGGTAGAGGAAAATTATATTGTTATAGTAGTTTTTAAAATAATTCTGTCACCGCAGTATTCTGCATATTCTAATAGTCTAGGTTTTGTGAGCTATATTAGAGTTACAATAGCTCTGGGAGCTTTCTTGATGAATTCTCAATGGTCGGTTCCATTAAGCAAAGATTGGTTTGCTTGACTGGAAATGAACCAACAATGTGTTCAATGTGGTTTATACATATTCTTGGTTGGAAATACGTTATTATTATAATGTGTCATTTGTATTTCCAGTATTTTGAAAGAGTAGATCAGTTATGTAGTCTGCATACTGAATAATTCAAAGAAGTGTTCTCTATTAAATATTTAATCTATTCAAAATTATACAGTCCCAATATATATCAGTTAAATGCATACATTTATGGAAGCCCACTTTTATTAAACCAAATTAAATATTGAATCAAATTTAATAATTAAACTAAATTACTTAGTGGATCAATTTAACACATAACTTCAATTTATGCCACCATACTCAAATAACAGAGGAATAAATATTGAATGGGTTAAAAGTAACCGTACTTATCTGTTGGTAGAAATATTTCTTTTAAGCTCAAGAATTAAGAGGTGTGTGCATGTGAATATGCACAGACATATACTTTTTTTTTCTGTGGATCTTCCTAAAATAGAAAAGATAAAATGTCTGCCACTACACCACTATGGGCAAAAAAGAAAGTAAAAATAAAATGTAGTGTTTATACACATAGGTTTTAGAAACCCATTCATGAATTATCTAACCATAATTTAGTAACAAAAGACTTGATAGGCATTTTCTTTTTCAAGACCATCTTTCCTTTCTTATTTCCTTAGTTATGCATCATTTTATATAAACTAAAACATTATTGATGATATTCATCTATTATTTCTTTGGATTTGTTTAAAGGCAGTAGAGAAAATGTTATGTATTTGCTATCACAGATGCTAGGAGTCCATGTGTACCTGAACATCATTTAGCAAAAATGGACTTATAAAGTGGGATGTGCTGTAGGCTATTTCAGCTAGACCCAGAAAAAATTTGAATCATTTGAACTGAGCATCCAAAAGCCCAGTGGTTTGGTGTATGACACTGCTTTCATGCAAAAGTAACTCTTCATCTTACAAAATACATCTTTCTAGTCCATTTCAAATTGTACTTCAGCAAGGAACTGACCTTTCGTTACTTACCTGCAGTGACAATTAAATGTGTACGACAAATATAGGAATCCAATAGTCTCACTCATTTCACAGATATGCGGGAACAGTCAAAAACACAGGTGGACAGCCACACAGGATCACCAATACTTGGATTCTGACAAATAAAGGCAAACTGTTTTGTTATAAGTCCTTATTTAGGCAACCTCATAAAATACCTTAATCTAACTAAAAATATCCTACATAAAAATGACAGCAATAAATAAATAGCATCACAGGGAGGAAATATGGATACAATTGAGCTAAAAAATTAACTACTTTAACAACAGGAGCATCAAAAACCCCAGCATTTATATATTACCTTTGAAGGAAATATGTAGGAGAGAAAGAATGAGAGAACAAAACTTTCTTGCTCCAATCAGCAACTGGTAAAACAAAATAATGTGTGGAAATCAGAATGCAGAAAGAATAGGTTGGTTTTAGCATTGCTAAATTTAATGACAGAAGACAATAAAATTCTCCAAAGGCAGGAAGTTCTTACAAATATTTTCATGATCCAGATTATTGTGAGATCTATGAACAGGAAAGCCCTATGTGTATCTTATTTCCTGAAGCTGACATTTTGCAGCTTTTCTGCAGCAAGAAAATCAAAGAAGAAAGTGCTTGAAAGAAGACCTGTAGTCTAACAATTGACCATATTTCTTTAAAATGGGTGGTAATGCCACCTAAAGCTGTTTGGTCTAGTTTAGCAGTGAGAAAAGAAAGAACACAGTCAGCAACTTCACAACTGAGACATTCTCTGATGCCTGCAGTCTGATTACATTTTTGGAATGCCAAAGGACAATTTTATTCAATAGGAGTGCATATTCTGAAAAACAAAACAAAATAAAACCCAAAAAAAACCCCACAAACCCAAACAAACAGAAAATGAAATTGCTTCAATTGTTAATTATAGTTTATAAAAATTTAAGGGTTTTCTTACTACTTTGCCTTGCACCCTCTGATATTTTTTGTTTCATTAGACATATTGTACATTTCTGAAACTAAGAAATTTAACTTAAATTAAGAAATGAGGAAATGCTTCCTTATTCTCAGTGCATGACCTACCTGCATCTCAGCTGCACACTGGTGATACAGGACCCTTCAACTCAGAGTCCATCAAAACAAAAATAGAGCAGCTCACTAGTGACTCCCTCTAAGAGATATTTAGCCTGTGGAAGAGAGACCGTGGGATAAACCAGCATATTCTAGGAAGTTAAAAAGCAACAGTGCAGAGCAACTTTCTGAAAAGTATATAACACAACTTCTTTCAGCTTCTTCATTTTCTGAATGAAACTTATCAGGAGCACATATATGCAGGCTTCAGCAAATATTTGCATTTAATATCTGAAGTCCATAAGTGGAACCAAATCAGCAGAATTCAGTGGTGTGCTATGCTCACTTCACCTCATCTTTTTTCCTCTTAAGCTGTAAAAAACAAAAGGAAGAGGCAACCGTCATCATTATTAAAGTTACAGTACCGTAATGTCTGTATTAATGTTTCTTACTTTGGATATTGAAACCAATCATCAACTTTCTCTACATACTGTACTAGGACAAGACAAGAAATTCCACCATTTTCTTGATTGGCATGCTGTTTTTTTCATACTTTCAAATACTGACAATAAGAAAAAGAGACTTGTTCAGCTAAGTCACAGGGTAGTGAGATTTTGAACAGAATGCCTCCATTTCACGTAACTGAGCTCTTGAAGAATGCAGACTGAGAAAGGGCAGGATTTTTTTTCTGCATGTAACTTGCAGGCATTCAAAGAGCTTCACGTCTCCCTTTTTAAATAAGTCTTAAAGTTCAATGATGTGCAGAAAGAGGAGTATTGTGACGGATTCTTTAGATCTGAAAATTAGAACAAATCCAAATATTAGGAAGAGCCCTAAGATACAGCCCTTAAAATGCCAGTTCCTCACTTCCTTTCTCTTTGCATCCTGCCATAGCAATACTTTGCTTTCAAATTGTACAAAATTTGACATGCTGCTGCATCATGTCAGTTTTGCTCAGAGGTAAGACGATGCTAGGAGTCTGACTCCTTTCAATCCCCTCCCTACCTTGGGAACCTGCTCCTGCTCCAGTGTCTAAGTTGGCATAGAAATAATATTATGGAAGGATTCAGGCATGTCATCTTGCATAGCTTGATCTCAGTAGTTTCTTCAGCAATTTAAGAACATTCAGTTTCTTTTTTCTTCCTCACATAATGTGCAATACAGTTGACTCCCTGTAGAACTGAGAGAAAAGAATGTGCAGCTCAAATCAGAGGAATTAAAATAGGTAAAATACTTGAATATAAAAACTGAAGGGTATATCTGTATTTTATGTGTATGCTGTTTTAAACTGAGTCAGTGTAGATAAGTGTGTGTGCAGTCTTTTAGTTGAAAGAATGAGCGGAAGGTGAAAATACTGTAATATGAATTTGTATTTCAATGTATAAGGTTTTCACAGTAACAGGAACATAAACCCACAGAAATATTAAAACAAGAAAAAAAAAACCTCTCC
Source organism: Gallinula chloropus (assembly GCF_964237585.1). Classification (NCBI taxonomy): domain Eukaryota; kingdom Metazoa; phylum Chordata; class Aves; order Gruiformes; family Rallidae; genus Gallinula; species Gallinula chloropus. Next base: position 19,471,489 of record NC_140087.1, read on the forward strand.
TTCTGACACCCTGAGTTTCCCACTATTGTTGAAATTCAGGAGAATTTTCTCATCCGGCAAGAAGCTGGGATGTAAAAATATGTTAGTGGTATCCTGTAGACCTACACTAGCTGCTGAACTCACAGTACTACATCATTGTGAGTGCAGGTGCTAAGCTTCATTAGAACAAGTCCTTTTTATTTCCTCTGTGACATTCTCTTCTCTTTCCACTAAAGCCAGCACTTTCTCACTTCTCTTGTCTAGATGACTGTACAGCTTGGGTGTTCAAGCCAAGTAGGGAATTACAGCATTTGATTTTGAAAAAGCAATTGCGAGGATGATTATCAAAGGTTATGTGGGAAAGGAAACATTATGAAATAGATTTCTGCCAACTCCCAGGCTTGTTTGCAGGTGCACAGGGACATGAATAGCTTTCTCATGCAGACCTCAGCGCTGTTCTGATCCATCGCTGATTCCTTCTGTCTCCAAGACTTCTTGAGTGTGTGAGGCACCGACGAAGAGTCTGGCTGGAGAGAAGGTAACAAGTACAGCTCCGTCTTTTATCTTTGCATCTGCCACATTGCTGAGGAGAGAAGTATACTCAGTTTAGTTGAAGAAAGATGAGCTAATGTACAAATATGTTCTCTTTATCTTTTGAAAGGCTAAGAGTACTTGGCTCAATTTGACTATTTCAATATAGAAAGCAATCAGATACTGTAGGACTATACTCAGTCTGGTATTCATTTCTTCACTTCTTCAGGTTTAAATCAAGTCTAGAAGTGACATTTAGAGCTGGATTAAGGCACCTACATACAGATTAACACAACTGCTAATTGTATTGCCTACTGACTCTTCCACTGACTGACTTCATTGATTAAAATGATTTTCAGATTGAAGATTGCTTTGGAAGTTTAGTCCAAGCCCTATGTCAAAGCCTATGTCCTAAAATCTGCCCAAGTTTAAGCAAATTTTGCCATTTATAACATGCAAGTATCTTTTTATTGCAAACAGATTCTGTTGATCAAACTTCATTGCCATTCATTCTTATCACACCAAATCAGTTCCTTTGGACATGTGCCAGAAAGGAGGTTATTCTGGTTGTGTGCTTCCTACCTCAAGCTTAGTTTGTGGGCTTCCTTTTCTGTCCTAGAGTAAGGCACAATGTAATCTTCAGTCAAATAAAGAAAAAGGTTTTGAAAAACATCACTGTGCTCATAAGCAGCTGGTGATTGCACACCTTCCTTAAAATGATATTTCTTTCACAGTGTTACTAGACATGACTTTCCTAAATTATAAGGTGACCAATTTACTTAATTATATTTTTCTTGTAATTATCTTCCTTTTTTTTGTGTGTTGAGCTTATGATAAAAAGGAGGAAATAGAACTTTCAGAGTTCAAACTGAAAATTGTATTTGTGCTGCTACATTCCTAGAGAGAGAATGCTTATCATACTTACAGTTTCAAAAGTTTAAATCTTACAGTATTTGAGTTGACAATTTAAATTATGTTCCAGTTAAGTAAGAAAAAAAAAAATTTGTGGTACTAAAAGCCCACAAATTTGGGTATCATGCCTGTGACCCATAGAGACATGATCATCAGATTAGGCTTTACTAAATTTTGTGACATGTGTGGAAAAACAAATTAAATTATGACATATAATGCATATATTTGCAACCTGCATGAGGTTTATTATTTCACTGGCAGGTGATTTGGAGGTTTTTTTCCATAAAAATAGTCAAATTACAGAGCAGGAAGCAATCTAGTCTCTCAGAAAGACTGTTTCTCAGACAACAAGCAAAGGAAAGTTGTAAAATATGTCTAAGGGACAGCTATGGAAAGCAGGTCTTGAGAAATAACTCCAAAGACAATCAACTCATGCTAAGTTTTTTGTTTGTTTGTTTGGGTTTGTTGTTTGGTTGGTTGGTTGGTTTTGTTGGTTTTTTTTAAGAAGCTGTTGAGCAGGGAAGTCTGTGAAGAAAAGGACAGTTTGTAGTGACATTTTGGGCTGTCTGTGTTTGTTTCCAGACAACACAGGGTAAGAAAGTCTCATGTCCAAGTGCATGTGGAGATTCCTGTTCCCCTATGAGATGTGGTGCCATGACTAAGGGTCAGACAGGGATCAGGCTGCTGTGCCCACCTGCCAGCAAGACTAGACGCATACCATGGGTTCTCAGCCACTGTTCTGTGACAACACCAGCCCACAACACCTTCCCTTTGATGTTTTCTCCAGAATTATAACAGAGGAGAAAATACCCCAGTCAGTCTGGTCAAATTTAGAAAATCATTGCAAGGTTTGGACAGGCTTGCAGGCTCTCCTTGTTGTCTCTAGATAATTATTTGTTGTATCACCATGATTTTCATTTTACTACTCACTTGGAAAAATAATCAAATATTCTCACTGGAGAGAGGTGTTAGTTAGTTACTGATTTAAATTTCACAAGGTTGGTTGCTGTTGTCCTCCACTGCTGTGACAGTTAGTACTCATAGAGAGAAGGAAGAAAAGAGTTAAACTTACAGTTCTCAGTCTGGAAAACGGGGCTGTACCATGATGCCCTCTCACTCAAGAAAAAAGTCTGAGAACAAGTAATCCTAGAAAATAAAGACATTGTCATCCAACCTTGCAATTCACAGGAAGGTCCCCAGGCTGCTACCAGAGTGATGAGGCCAAGTACAAAGGTCAAGCTTAGTCCCACCTTTGAAGTGGTATACTGATATGTCTCAGTCAAAAATTATCAGATTGGGCTTCAGACAAATACAGGAGTAGCTTTTTTTAAGGCGAAAATCAGACAAAAACTGAACTGCGAGTAATTACATTTAAAGCAATATTGAGTACTATGTAGTATTTAGCATTTACATTTGTCCAGGGACCTGAAGACATTGATTACATTCCCTCCCCAGTCTCAGAATTGCAGCTGCACAGCTCATCATGAAAAACTGAAATACACTTCACAGAGAATGACCTGGAAGTCTCTATTTTAGTTTAATGTGAAATACTCAAGTTTCATCATACAGAATCTTACAAACAGGGATAAAGTTGCTTTTCATGTAGAGGATAGTGCAGTGACCTATGTGTTCTGTGCGCAATGAAAACTTCCTCATGCACCTCCATTTTTAAACGTTGCTACATTTACACCCTTCTTTCTGAGACAGATATTCATCTTATTTAACTTTAGCCTTCTGAGAATTGTCTACTCTTGTAGGCAATCAGAGGGACTGGTATTTCCAATGAATGATTAATCTGCTTAATGATTTTGTAGGTGTTTATTTCTTCCTCTTCACTACACAGTTAAACACCTTAGGCTAACCGTAGAGGGGTGGGATTCGGTGGCTTAAAAAAAAGCCTGTCCTGTCCCTTCTGACTGCTAAAATATTGAAGAAATTTGCACATAGCTGAAAGACACCGCATGAAATGTAAGAGATTGCAGAGAGGGGAAGGCTAGGTGGAGTACTCCACCTATGCTTGATGCCCAACCGAGTGACTTAGACCCATTTCTAATTTCTAGACAGCTAAAGATAGAGGAGTCAAATCCCACTCAAAAGATCTACATCAGTTTACCAACAGTAAGTTAACTACTCAGCTGCAGTGGAATTAGCAAGGCAGCAGGTCTAAAGAAAGTCTGTATTGTCTTCCAAGAAGAGTGTTGAATGATGATTTAGTTCAGACAAAGAAGTTCAAAGATGTCTCACTGTTCTAGCTTCCCTCATTGGTTTTGTGGCTTGACTTGCCCTTCAATACTCCTCATTCATGGTGGAAGCAGGCACAACTGTACTCTTAACTTACCATGTGGTATATGCTGTCCAAATCTAGTACTGCAAGCACTGCAAACAGCTATGCAAAAATCCAGGTTAGATCCCATGACTTTCTGGTTTCGCTTATATCATGGTGTTTATAACATTTCCAGATGTACATATTATATGAGGAGTAGTTTTCATTCTGTGGTGACATTGTTTAGCTATCTAAAATTATTATTATCTAAAAATTATTATTACACTAGAAGATCTTCTGCTACCACTCCTCAACTGGTAATTCAGAGATAACTAAAACCAGCCAGAAATAATTCTACATGTCTCGAATGTGATACTGAATATAAAATGGCTTTCTTTCAATGTGATCACTTCAGCCTCTTACCCATGCTGACTACTCATACAGTGACCTTTAGCCGCATGCTTTATTTTTCCTTTTAATAGGGAATTGATGAATACATCTACCTGTTGTTGGATTTGTTGCCCGTCAATTCTGAGCAATAAATTTCATTTCCTACCCACTAAAAATTCAAATAATAAGATGTGTCACATATTTCTTTAAAACTAAGTCATATTTATTCCAGGTATCATTTAAAAGCCCAATCAATAACATTTCAGTACATAGCATATTTAGAGTATGCAATATAGAAGGAAAACAGCTTCCCAAAGATTTGGAGCATAATAAAAAGTAAAAAGCAATAAACACATAAAAACTATAAAATACAATACTGAAATATTAGTGTGGTGTTAAGTAGCAGCTAATATTAAATTAGAAAAAAAAGAACACATTAATAGAGAACATGTTTTTTAAAGATCAAAGTTTTATATGAGATTGATGCATAACCATATCCTTCAGTCTTTCCTCATCTAAGGAGTCATGAACTCCAGTTGGGAGTATACCTTAATCAAGACTCAGTACTGCCCTAATATTTGAAAATTACCACAGAGAAATCCTATAGTCATAATTCAATTACCCAGATATTTGCTGGGCAAGCAACAGGGCCAGTTGTATGCAGTCCAGACAATTTCTGCAGTATGTTGAAGACAATTTCCTGCTACAGACGGTGCAGGAACCTACAAGGGAAAGAGGGTACTGGACTTTGTTTTTACCAACAATGAGGGACTCGTTGGGGAAGTGAAGGTCGGGGGCACCTTGGGACAAAGTGACCGTGCAATGGTAGAGTTCAAGATCCTGAGTGGAAGAAGCAAGCCAAAAAGCAGGATAGCTACCCTGAATTTTAGAAGAGGAAACTTTGATCTCTTCCGCAATCTAATAGGAGCTGTCCCGTGGGCTACACTGTTTGAAGGTAAGGGAGCCTGTGAGACCTGGCTAGCATTCAAACAGCGCTTCTTCCAAGCACAGGACTGGTGCATCCCTTTGAGCAAGAAATCTGGAAAGAGATGCAGAAGACCTGCGTGGATGAGCAGGGAGCTAATGAGTAAACTCAAAGGGAAGCAGAAGGTCTATGAATTGTGGAAAAAGGGTCTGAGCACCTGGGAAGAATATAGGAATGTTGTCAGGGCCTGTAGGCACGCGACTAGGAAGGCTAAAGCCCACTTGGAATTGAAACTGGCCAGGGACATAAAGGATAATAAAAAAGGGGGTTTCAGATATGTGAATAGTAAGAGAATGACCAGGGATAATGTGGGTCCCTTGCTGAACGAGGCGAGTGTCCTGGTAAAGGGGGATGCTGAGAAGGTGGAGATACTGAATGCCTTCTTTGCTTCAGTCTTCAGTCCAAAGGCCCCTCAGGACCCATGGACACTGGACGAAAGTAATAGAGTTTGGGAAATGAAGAGCTTCCCTCTGGTTGAGGTGGGGGTGGTCCAGGAGCATCTCAAAGGGATTAACACACATAATTCCATGGGCCCGGATGGGATGCATCCAGGTGTCCTGAGGAAGCTGGCGGAAGTGATTGCTGAGCCGCTCTCTATCATCTTCGACAGGTCTTGGAGAACAGGAGAAGTACCTGAGAACTGGAGGATAGCCAATGTCACTCCAGTCTTTAAAAAGAGCAAGAAGGAGGATCCCAGCAACTATAGGCCAGTCAGCCTCACTCCTGTCCCTGGAAAGGTGATGGAACAGCTTGTTCTGGATGCCATCTCCAAGCAATTGGAAAAGAAGAGTGTCATGAGGAGTAGTCAGCATGGATTAACCAAGGGGAGATCATGCTCGACCAATCTCATAGCCTATGATCTCATCATTGGCTGGGTAAATGGAGGGAGAGCAGTGGATGTCATCTACCTTGGCTTCAGCAAGGCTTTTGATACTGTTTCCCATGACATCCTGATAGCAAAGCTGAGAGAGTGGACAGTGAGGTGGATTGAGAATTGGCTGTCGGACCAAGCTCAGAGGGTGGTCATCAGTAGAGCAGAATCTGACTGGAGACCTGTGACTAGCTGTGTTACTCAGGGCTCAGTGTTGGATCCAGTCCTGTTTAATATCTTCATTGACGACCTTGATGAGGGAATAGCATCCACCCTCAGCAAGTACGCTGATGATCCAAAGCTGGGAGGAGTGGCTGACACGCAGGAACACTGTGCTGCCATCCAGCATGGCCTGGACAGGCTGGAAAGCAGAGCAGGGAGAAACCAGATGAGATTCAACAAACGCAAGTGTAGAGTCTTGCACCTGGGAAGGAATAACCACTTGTATCAGTACAGGCTGGGGGATGACCTGCTGGAGAAGAGCTCTGCAGAGAAGGACCTGGGGGTCCTGGTGGATGACAGGTTGGCCATGAGCCAGCAGTGTGCCCTGGGGGCTAGGAGAGCCAATGGGATACTGGAGTGTATCAGGAGTGTGGCCAGCAGGTCACAGGAGGGGATCCTCACCCTCTACTCTGCCTTGGTCAGGCCCCACCTGGAGTATTGTGTCCAGTTCTGGGCTCCCTGGGATAAAAAAGACAGAGAACTCCTGGAGAGAGTCCAGAGGAGGCTACAAAGATGATGAAGGGCCTGGAGCATCTCCCCTATGAGGAAAGGCTGAGTGAGCTGGGACTGTTCATCCTGGAGAAGACTAAGGGGGGACCTTATTAATGTTTATAAATATCTGAAGTATGGGATGCAGGGGGACATGGCCAGCCCTTTTTCAGTGGTCTGCGGAGACAGGACAAGGGGGCAGTGGCTGCAAGTTGGAGCACAGAAAGTTCTGCACCAATATGCGGAAGAGCTTTTTCACAGTGAGGGCAACAGAGCACTGGAATAGGCTGCCCAGGGAGGTGTTGGAGTCTCCATCTCTGGAGATATTCAAGACCCGTTTGGATGCCTATCTGTGCAATATCAGCTGGGGAGCTGCTTTGGCAGGGGGGTTGGACCCGATGATCTCTTGAGGTTCCTTCCAACCCCCATGATTCTATGATTCTATGATTCTATAATCTGTACACATTAATTTCCCAGTAAATAGTGGGTTGGCACAGGAGATATGAGGAGTTGTGCCAACATAAGGATATCTTCAGTCTTATAAAATACTAGAAACTGACTGTGTTGCAGTCCTGTCATGTATGCATTTCACTCATCCTCATCACATTTGTATGAACTAGAAGTCAATACCAAAGTCAAGAATGAAGTCAACACTGAAGACAAGATACTGAAGACAAGGTTATCTTTAGGGGTTTTTTTTCTTTTATTCTAAACTTCTTCAGTTTAAGTTACCTCCTACAGAGAGCGAACTTTTCCTTTAAGAAAGAAGCTAAAAAAATGTGCAATTATACCCCAAATTAACTTCTGATGGCAAATTTAAACAATATGAATCTTCTGGTAATAAATTTGCCTGAATAATTTTTCTAGTATTCCAGTATTCAGCAGTAGTAATCACAAGCAAGATATTAAAAATTATTATGTAGACTATTTTGCCATGAGAATTTCCCACAATATTGCAAATTCAAGAGGAATAAATCTGATTTAGAATCCAATTGAGGTGGTTTACAAATGTGCCTTCTGGCAAGCATCATCAGGCCTCAGGTAACGCAGGCCCCCAAATGTACCAAGATCCTCATTGTAAACACATTGTTAGCATGTTCAGTGTCCTTATGAACTTACAACCCATGAAGTCAAGCTGTAGAGACTGCTTGCTTTCAGGAGTAGACTAAACAACAACTGCAAGGATTAGAAAGGGAAAAGATTAAATCCCCTTTCCCCTGGCTGGTGACACCCAGCAGGACACTGGGCAGACGCCTGGGCATGGCTGGAGGATCAGAAAGCAGAGCCATGCATGGAAATGAATCTTCTGATTTACCAAAATATTCCCTTTACTTCGAATACCAAGTTCAGTGCCTTGCAAAGAGGAAGGGAGAGGCAGCAGTGGACAAAACCTTAACTTTAAGTTTGACGTGCCCATGTTAAGTGACTAATTATTTGCCCTTAGCTTCAAATCTCTCCCTGTACTTTGATATTTGAGTCACCTTGGATCTGTCCTGTAGATGCTTGTGGTAACAACCGTAAAATCTCACACAAGAAGAAACAACATCTATACATTTCCACTCATTATTCTTCATTCACATCTGTCATCCTCAGTCTCTTAGCCTTTAGGATATCACTATCCATCTCTGCACTTCTTAGGATCCCTTTATGGGTGATGAATTAAGCTGCCTGACCAGAGGGGTATAGGTTCATGTTGCTGCTTAAAATAAAGATTGTCTTGATGAGGTATAGTTTGTCTCAAAGACAGAAAGAAACCCCTGTTCAATTTCATGGACGGGGACCATGACAATGGGAATATCTTTAGGGAAGGTGAAAGAGTGTAGCTTTCAGTTCTTCCAATCCATGACACCAGTTATTACTGCTGGGTTGGTTAAACAGGTCATAAAACAAAGTGGTTTTGTCTGTGACAGGCAGATGAGGTAAAAGTCTTACAGGTTCATGCACTTAGATTTGTTATGAACTTTGTTTCTCACTCTTTGACAATTACACAGAGGTTTTGTTAATTGCAGTGACAACTGCAGGAAACACCTTTATTTCCTTTTTTTCCTTTGTCTCAAAAATCCCCTTAATAGTTTTTACATTTGAATCAAGTTTCTTAACAGGCATATGGTCATAACAAAAAAAAATCATTCTAGTCAGTAAAGCCCTAAGCTAAGCCCAAAATAATTTGATCATTTGTAAATCATTGTCACTTGAATGCTTTCTCAATATGGCTTAATTATAATTCACCACAATGTTAAGCTTCTGGGAAAAGACCTCCATTAAAAGGTACTTCCTGGGAAAAGTGGGAAATTGAGAGCTCTCAGCTAGCATTGCACTTTATTATTCATGTATAATTCTTCTGCATCACTGAACATCTGCTAATAAATTTGATTCAAGTTTCCATGATAGCTTTTACCCTCATCACTCAATCTCTGCATGAGCGTTGTATCTGATGAGAATTGATGTTATTTACTTATTGCTGAGAATTCTTATCCTATTAACAATTTAGCCCATAAAGTCATCAGGTAAACTAAAGATGCTTATAAAGAGCTCCCTTCCACAATTTAAAAATAAAATAATAGGCTTGATTTAGAAGAGAATTTCAGTTTATTCCCTGGAAGCTAACTGACAGATGGTCACCTTGGCAGCATGCTGCAGTAGTGCAACCAAACATTTATTAAGAGTTTCTGATGCAGAAGGTGATTAAGAGCATCAGAAGCTATTACTTCTAACTCCAAGTTTTGTCAATCTTCTTTTCCTTTGTGCCTCCACATTTATAGATAAGCTTAAACCCAGATCAAATATAAAAGTACCTTTGAACAAGTACAAATTTGTCATATTGGTTTGGTATATGACTTTGTTCCATGTGGTTAGATCATGGAATTGAGGGTTGGGGGTTCATAACTCCATTCTGATAACTCCCACCAAATCAGTGTCTGGTCTTTATGAAGTTACTAAGACCAAGCTCATAAGAAAGGCTTACCAATGTTTCTATTTAGGCCATTTAAGTTCTATTTTAAGCATTTATTTTTTGCCAGGCTTGAAACACCCATAGTGGGTGAATCTTCTTAATATGCCTAGCCTTAATCTCCCTATGCATCTCTTCTATTTTTTAAGCCAGTAGTGAACTAACAGCAAATGCTAAGCTTGTTCCCAAATATCCAGGATACAGAACACCAGCGCTCATAGGAAAGGGCAGGCAGTGTCAACTGAGTTGTTCTTACCCAAAAGTGCATCAGGAATGGTTAGGCAGCAGTAATATGGAGCAAGATGAAGTGGTCCTAAACCATCAGGCAACTCACACAGAAGGGAAATTCCTACACAAAAAGAGATAGGATGTTTTAATTCACTTTGTGGCTTCTTTTCCCTTTCCCAAGGTGGGGGGGGGGGAAGAAAAATAGGCAGGAATTGCACACAGACCTCTCATGTTGATCAATTTCCTTTATGGATTCTGCGTCTTTCACTGTAAGACACCATCCAACAACCTTGAATATGTTACATAAAATAGTTTTCTAACATTGCTGTGGCTACAGTACTTACTGTGTCATGAAGCAGGAAAGGTTAATTACTGGCATGCACCATTGTCACAAATTTTATTTGAAGTAATGCTGAAAAGGTAATGTGTGAATTGTAGTATGATTTAGCATATTTCAGGTTTTATTACATTTCACTTTCTATTTTAATTTCAATTGCTCAGGTTGGTTATTTTGCAAACATCTTTTATTCTCTTTCTAGGTTATTTTGCAAAACTGATACTTTTGAAACATGAAAGAAAAGTCAATTGCATCCCTGATGATTCTAACCTCTATTGTCCCTAAGGCAGGCCATTTAGCCATCCTGTCCAGTATGCATCTCTACACATGCGGTACTTTTTACTCTTAGTAGCATGTTGCAACATTTATTGTATTATACCCCTCCTTGAGATTACATCGCTACAGCAATATTATTAAGTTTTTTGATGGGATGACTTGACCTTTAAGCCCTTCTACTCTTCCAAAATTACTACTAGGAGAAAAGTTCTGCGATAAATTGATATTTTATTCACCGATACTGATTTTCCATTTAATCCTGTATTTGAGACCAAAACACATTCAACTTAATAATTACTAGCCAGATCAGAAGGCAGGATAGCAGAGTGTATTCATCTACTACTGAATCTGTTTTTACATCACAGTGGCCACAGCAGCTCCCTTGATCCTAGAGTCATATTTTACATATAGGTTGTAGGTACCATGTGGTCTTTTGTGTAATGTGAGTATAGTTGCAGACATAGCATAAGTCTGGATATAGCCTTTTTATGAACTTTTATCATTTGTAATTTAAACTATTTCACTTTTTGTACCGTACTGTGCATTTCTGGTGGATAAATACTTCACACTGGTTTGATAACCTATAAATTAAGCATTAACTTAATTAACCAGCCCATATTCAATTCTGGGTCCATTAGTTTTCACAATTAGAGGATGTCTACAGAGCTTACTCATCCAAAATTATTTCTTTCAAGATCAGAGACAATTCAGAAGGTAGTTGGACTTCATCAAATGAAACTGCATCTAGAAGGACAAATCTCCACTGGACCTGATTTCTTACTGTCTTTTTCCTATAGGCAATTACATTTATGCAAAACGCAAACATTACTAAATCAGAATATAGGATTCTATATCCAGCTTGGTCTTTTGGTATATTTTTTTCTGTGCAAAGTAAAGAGTATTCAGATTCTTTCTGTTAAAAGAACGAAGTGAGCAGACTGATTTTTTTTAACAGTATCTTTAAACTGAGCAATTCACTCTATTGCAAAGTGTGGTATTGTGTCAAAACAGAAGAAAGACTGCAGCCTCACAAATACTTATATCCACATAAAAGATTTTCACATATTTACCATCAGCATTTCCTCCAAGATTTCTGTGGTGACATTCACAGCCAGTTTCTGGCCATTTTGCACTTTTCCAGTGGCATACAGAATTGAATTGCTGGAAACTGTGATATAGTATGTCCTGACTAGCACAAGGAATTGAGCACTTCCTAGAATGACCCTTTTCTTAAATACAATGTTTTATTTAAACTTGTCAAAAAGAGATAGTGTAGGACTTAAAATGGAGAAGTCCCTTTTATTTACACATCTGGCATTCTGGAAATCAGTTAGTTGTATCTACAAGCAATTATGATAAAAATGCAATTTAGGAAATTTTCTGGCAGTAATGATAATGAAGCACTGAAATAGATTGTCTGGGGACATTGTGGATTCTCCACCACTGGAGGTCTTTAAGAATAGGTTAGACAAACATCTGTCTGGAATACCATAGCACAGACACATCTTTAGCAGGGAAATAAAATCATAACTCGCTGCCTTTGCTTAAGGTCACAGCCTGCCCCAACACAACAGTCCTAAGCAAAAGAAAAGGTTATCATTCACTGCACAAAATGGGACCAGCAGCACTGATTCTCCACAGGTTGCTGGTGATAGCCCTATATGCAACCTTTGTTCTCTGACATGTAGGATGGTTAAACAATGACAGTAAGCTCCATGGTTATGCATTTTATGTAATGTGAAGGGTTTTTTGCAACATACTAAAGTCTTTGTTTTTGCACAGGGACTGGAGGAGTCACAGTACCGCCACTCTTAGGTAACAAAGGAAGATGGTTCTGCTCATGCTTCGCTGTCCCCTCTTTTAGAGAGCACCCCAGCATGCTGCCCTGCCAGTCAGACTGAATACTTCTCCCAGATTTTAGTCCTAAAAGTCATTACTTCTATAAAATATGCAGGAGCACATTTTGAACAGCAGTATTCCAGCAAAGTATTCATATGAATAATTAAACTGAAACTACAGTTGTCAGAAACATGAGCCAAGTATATGTTGCTCACTATTACCTATGCATTTTCTGTTCACCTCCTGGGGTACTCTCTAATTTGACAAACGACTGTGGCTTCCTGACTCTTTCCACTTCCAGGCTCACCCCAGAAGAGCCAGCTGGTGCAGAGCAATGAAGCAGGGGCGGAGGAGCAGTCCCACAGCAGCAGCATGTGCAAAAACACATTTGGCTCTTTACTGCTATAGCCACGCTGTAGGCAGACATAATGCCACTGGCAGCGTTGCTTGATAGCCAAGAGAGACTGCAAGTGCTTTCTGAAAGGCTGAGCATGGTGCTAATATGCAGGAGGAGTCACGTCCCTCCCCAGCTGCCAACCACAGTTTTCTTTTGAGGGCAAATTAAATCTTTTGGGGTTTGGGTTTTTATTTTCCCTTCCTCAGTACAAGCTTGGAGATGACAACTTGGGGTGAATAAATTAGGGTCTGGGTGGTGAGGATTCCCTTTCTACTTTCAGCAGAAGATATCTAAGAGGAGCTCATTCTCTAGCTAGAAATGTTGTGTAGCTTTACAAAGAGTTTGTATAATCATCACGTATTTGTTGCTGCTCCACCACCCTTTTCCTCAGCCATATTGATTTCACATAGGCTCATGAGGAACCAGTTTAATAAAATGATGCAAGTTTAAATTCATTTTTTATTTAAAGTTGGAGAGTTTTATGTGGTGATTATCTGCCCACCAAAGATCATAAAAAATATTTGCTCAATTGCAAGTGAGCATGCATGTAAGGAGTCACTGGCAACAAGGGGGAGAAGGAATCAAAACTTTAAAATTTGTGAAGTAACAGCATTTTCCTCCTAGATTCCTTTCCAAAACTTCCAGCTATTGTCCCTTATGCCCCATATATCTGTTTTCTGAATGCTTTTTAATCACTGATGAAATTGCCTCGGTCAAATGCCTGTAATTCAGACTCATTGCTTCAGACCAAGAAGCTTAATTCCTCTCATCAACCAGTGAATCTCAGTTCCCCTGAAATTTCACTGAAGTCATTGCAGCAGTAAAAATGACATGAGAGCAGAACTAAGCTCTATCCTAAACTACTGATTGATTTACTGTGTACAAACTTTAAGGCATTTATTATTTACAGATACAGACATGCAAAATATCCTCTTTCTGTTTATTTTGGGGAAAATTGGGATCATGTTGTTATTTGCTTGTTCAAATATAATCTGTGATTTCATTCAACAAATAATATAAGCAAGATTGTTTAAAACCTTTTTCCTTAAATATTATTTAACATGAAGAGTCTCATTCTCTCTGACCAGTGCTTTGCAAGCACTTTCCTTAATCTTATTGGATACCTTTGATTTAATTGAGAAAAGTGACTCTAAAGGAACGTCATTTTTCTTGCATGCTTTTGTAAAAAAAAAAAAAGTTAAAAAACAAAGTAATGTAATTAAGACTATACAAAGCAATTATGATAAGCAACAACAACAACAAAACACAAAAGCAAAACCAGCAAAAAAATCTCTTGAATGCCAGGCAGAACAAAGGCACGTATAAGTCTATGATAAAAAAAAATGCTTCAGTCAACATGTAAGTAGGTGACCTGTGGATGATCTAATTTTTAAAAATTACGTTATGGTAATTTGAGGGGAGGATGAATAAAGGAAAGAGGGAAAGAAGGAAGGAGGTGTTCTAGCTACTAAAGGAGTATTCATAACAAAATAATTTTACACCACTTTTAATCACTTTTTAAGATTTCTAGTTAAAAATGGGTCATGGGCTTAGTGGAACATCATTAAAGAGGATGTAAAACATCTGCTGAAACCTATTTCTGTATCATTAATACTACAAATAAAAAAAATCACCTTTGCTTTTAAGTGTTTGCTACAAATTATGGTGTAAAACAGGAAAAAAATCTCATAGGAATCAGTGGGGGCCATTTCATTGTCTGTCGTGTCCACAGGCAATGTATCAAGCCTCTAAACTTGAAGCCAGTGGCATCTCTCTCTTTCACTTTACTCATCAGTAAAGTTGCGGCTTTTGAATTCTCAGAGCTAATACCAACAGCGATCACTGCTGTGCTGTCACCTGTACAGGCCAGTAGCTCTTCTTGGAGGGAGAAGAAAGAACCGCTTAGATTAGATTAAAGACACGATGCAAAAGAATTGGTATGAGCAACTTCAAGATACACAAGCCTTTATCTGACTTTGTGAACTACAGGACATTTGAATGGCATTAGGCACTTGAATAGTGAGCCAGAACATAGACATACTGATTTTCTTTTTGTAAGAATGCCTGAGAAAAGGCTTTTCCCATCAAAACAGAACCATGAGAAAAGATGCAGAGTAGTTTGTATGTCATCGGTGTATAAGATTTTTCCTGCCATCTTCAATACAGCATGAAAAAGGAAATGTAGCCATTCTGTGAGCACAGAGTAAAGATGCCAGCATGATTTCTCTCAGTTAGAAAACATTCCTTCATTAAATATGTGATTAAGGCCAAGAATCTAGGCAGCTAAGCCCCACTGAAGTCTAAGGTACAATTGTCACCAAGAGACTGCAGGTAAAGTACATAAAACAAATTTTCAGATCTACAATAGGCCTAGAACGACACACACACAAAAAAAAAAAAAAAAAAAACAAAGAAGGAAACTCCCTTAACCACCTTATTGTGTTTACTCTTTGTAATTAGTATCCCTAGAACCATGTCAGGTTATTGCTATAAATGGCAATATTGCACAAGGATAGGCAGAAGGAATAGTTCAGCTATGATTAAAAGAAAAATCAGTGAATTTTTCAAATTCACAACTTCACTGAATTTCAATTCCACTTCTAAGAATATAGTGCTATATTCAGAGAGCCTTTTTTTATTAGTAAAATTCCAACAGTAAATATACTTTGTTGATGTGAGTAGAGCAAGACTTGAGGTCCCAGAGTGTAAAAAACTTTCCTGCTCCTTTTATGTATTTCTTTGCTATTGTGACATCTTTATCTCTGTTCAAGACAAGGTCTGAGCAGGCCATGGAAGAGCTAAGCTAATGGCAGTGTTACTACAAAGTGCAAGCGTTGTAGTCCTTGGCAAGTTTGATACCCTTTCATGTGCTATGATATATTTTACAGGAGATACCTAGCGAAAGTACAGGCATATATACTCCCAGAGAGAAATATACTCTTGGTAATTTTGCTAAGTAGGTTGTTGACAGCAACAAGAGAGATCTGGAAGAAAAACAATCCCATAAAATGACCATTTTCAGAAACATTTCAGTGTGCAGTTCTCTGCCTGGATTCTTCCTGATTGCATATACAGGGTCAGGTAGTCACCATATGTTCTGCTTACAAACACTGTGCAATCACTCAGGCAGATTGCAGAAGTAAAGAGAAACGGGAGCTTTCAGAGAGGGAGAAGAATCATCAGCAAATTCTCCTAAAAAAAAAAAAAAAAAAGAAAATTTCCTTATTTTCTTGTTCTTATTTACTTCTCCCCTGTTTTTAGTTATATTTCTTTCCCCTGAAAGAAATACTTTCTCAAATTGTTTTTCTCAAAACCCAGAATAATGTGGGGATTTTTCAACCATAAAAACCTATTGTTTTGATCAGCCTTCTACTATTATCTATATTCTTCTTAGAAAAGTAGTTCTGAGGAGCCTTGAAAGGCAAGACAGAGAAACAGCTTCCCCATCTACAAGCTGCATTTAATTATTTGTCTTTTCTGTAAGCTTTAGTAAAGTATCAGATTCTGCTGTAGCCGAGATTGCTGAGCACCACAGTGATTTAGCCATTCTTCTGTGGTCGAAAGTGTGGTGTCCATGAAGCAACATTTATAACAGGATAAGTGCCACCATTTTTAGTATTTCTTCCCTCTCTCATCTCAGCTAGATTAACCTGTTGCAATGCAGTATAAAGATTTCTTTCTTTCATCTGAAAATACTTGCCTACATAGATCCAGTGTGAACAAAGACAACGCAAACAGGTATGTATTAGTCTTGATAACACTATATTAAGGTTGGGGTCTTTTTTTTGTATTTAGGTGAAAAGGATTAAGTTTTCAGAAGGTTACTTTTATCACTTAACTCAGAACTTCCACAACACATACTCCTGCACATGAATACTGCTCCAAGGTTACTTAAAGGGAACTAGGTGCTGCTCTAGGGCACAAAACCTCTGGAATATTTTAGACAACTCCTATCAGATTAAATGAACCACATCTCAGAAACACCTTCTTCTCTTCATTGGATAGAAGTCTAAGGAAACTAATTCAGGTGCCAACTTCTGCTGTCAAGAGGAGGTCATGTGGATCTCACACTGCTTTCTGAAAGGATAGGTGCATATTCTATTACAATGTCTCAACCCACCATCCAACTGTTTTATGTCAGTTTGAGGATGAAATGTTTTGCTTACTGGAGGTGCTAGGTTCTTTTTATTGATTTTCATCTTAAATAACTGCAGTCCTCTAAACAAAAAAAATATTTAGCATATACAGTTTTCCAAGCCACTTTTTAATAATGGAAAGAGGGACTTCTAAAGGTTATTCAGCGTACCCTAAATATCTCAGTAGTTCAGAGAGATAGGTGTCATTGTTCAGCACCAGCCAGCAGCTGAGCACATGCAGACACCAGATTGTTCCTCCCACCACAGGAAAAAGGGGGTTTAAAAAAGGGGAAGGCAAATGCAAACCTCATGGGCTGGGATAAGGACAGTTTACTGGGACAGTGAACAATAACAGGACTTTATAGCAAAATACATGAAACTGTTGACACACAATGTAGATCCTCACTGAACCACACAACTCAGGCTGTACAACTCAAAGCCATCCTGAAGCTGGACCGTCCCAAAGCCATGCATCCTGGAGCCGTGCATTCCTCCTCCACCAGCCCCCCTTGATGCTGAGCATGACACAATTGGTATGGAATAGCCCCTTTAGCCAGTTTGGGTCACCTGTCCTGGCTGTGTCCCCTCCCAGCTTCCTGGGTGCACCACCCCCCCAGCAGGGAGCAGGAAAAGCGGAAAAGTCCTTGACTGCTTGGCAACAACAACAACAAAAAAATCAGGATGTTATCATCAGCACTGCCTTCATCCTAACTCCCAAGCACAGCACTACACCAGCTGCTAGAAAGAAAATTAACTCTATCCTAGCCAAAACCAGGACAATGGGATAAGTAAATTTCTTGATACTTTTCCTTTACTGACCTTTGATCAGTAGCCAAAATAAGTATGCTGAAACTAAGTACTACATTTTAGATAACTGAGGTTAGATCAGCGACAAAAACGTACCTGCCTCACATTTGCTTAATAGTTTTGTAAAACCTTTGATGAGGAAGTTACCATTTAGACCACGCCTTTTCTGACTCATTGATCAGACTGGTTATTAACCATTTCTGTGAATTATATTCCCATTTTACACTACCTTCAGATTTGATGAAAGTTTCTAGTATTTTCTTCACCTTACAGAAGAAATTGTAAGAATGCAATACTTCTTAGCTTGTAAGTACTGCAGAACAAGTATGTGCATGTATGTCAATACAGTATATGTGTTTAAGCACTGCAAAGATCTTTCTTTCCTGATAGGACTCACATTGTCATGCTGTTACACTGATCATCGTAATAATGATGAGAACATCAAAACCCTGTGTGCACTACATCCTTCCCATGAAAATGAGACAACACATGTAATTTGGCATGTTCTCAGAGTAACGATTAGCCCACTCAAGGGCACTGAAATAGAGTCATCCATCATCCCAAGTAGCGTGTTTACCACTCACTCCAAATAGCTGTGCCTGGGAGTGGAGGTTAGATGGTTTCCCCTTTTGATATCTGTTATCATCCTGTCATGCTGTTCCTTCTGATCAGACAGTGCATAGCAAATTTCTATTGTCAGTTTAGTCCCCATTTGATTTCCAGTTTTAATTTCCTAGTCCACCCATACTTCCTCAAAAATCTCATATAGGCTGATTCAAAAACTTCGTATAACAGAAATGTGACTCTTTCCTCTTTTGTTCTTTCTGCATCTATTATTAACAAATCTATGTTCTAAGTATGTAGTCCATCACTAATGAACTCTCTTTCCCACACTACATTGTTTAAGCATGTTATAATGATATTGCTGATGTATCTATGGAACCTTCTAATTTTGCTTTATTTGCCTGTTTGGGACATTACATAAATATTAAAAGCTGACCTAAAGCAGAACTGTTACTGGTGTTGCATTTCAGAGTGCTTGAACCCAAAAATGCACTGGTGCAAGTGCACATTATGTAGTGCCTGCACTAGCAAATAGCACAGGCCCAGTGTGTTACATACTAATCTGTGGCACAAGATGCTTGGTGAAAAAGACCACCCATGGAGGGGGTATTACTGTGGACTAGCTCTCACATGTCTAATAGGGGGTGAAGGGCCTTTTGTGGCTGGAGTGTATTAAGTTGATCCATACCTCCAGTTTGCCTTCAGAAAAAAGGAAACCCCTTCATGGACTCCGAGATCACTCCACAATAAATGGAACCAACTGGAGAACATCTTAATCTAAAATGCCAGCAAAGAACATGCACCTACCATGTCATAAGATACTTCTTATTTCTGCATTTGTTCATTTTAAAAGCAGAAATGAAAGTTATTTTAAGGCTACTTCATGTGCTGCTTCAGAGTAACCACAGTAATGTCTGCAAAGGCAATACCAAAAGGCTTCAGAACAACTTATAATTTTGCATGGTCAGGCAAATTGTCACATAAACCACAGATTCCTGTAACAGCCAATTAAAGTTTTTTTCAAAATTCAACCTGAAGCAAAATGATCTTTTTAGCCATTTGAATCTTATTGTATCTTATACATCTAAGTGTCTGAAAGGGAAACACTAAAAATGAAAACAATATCAGACTGATATTAAGATTCAGCAGTAGCCTTAATGGTCAAGAAGAGTACCATCAGATACATAACCAATTGTTATATTTCTTTTTTTAAGGTTTGCACATACATAAATTAACCTATGTCGTTCTGAGCATATGTTATAACATTTCAGGCCCTCATTCAGCAACAATTTACATATATATTCCAGTCTACACTTCCAAATATTCTCACAAGGCTACTTCAGATGATTGACAAAACAACTATTAAATATATCTGTACTTTTCCCCTCTTCTTTTTCTAGTATGCTTTGTTCAAGTTAATTCAATAGATTGTTTCTTGAAAAACAAAAGAAAGTCTTTTAATTGAAGCTGAATAAAGGATTCCTAAGATAGCTGACATCCAGCATTTATCACAAAGCAAACAAGAAAGTGACTATGCTAAAAGGTAGACTGCAATTGTAAGCTGTATGCAGATAGTCAGAGAACTTCAGCGAGTATAAAGAAAAAAATAAGATGTAACTCCTGATAACCTTCTCCATCACTTACAGAACCTGCACCACTGAGAGAATAATGAACCAGTACTTAAATAGGGTAAGTAAGTCTGGTAGATGCAAAAATAAGAACCAGTGCTATCTTTTGAATCTTATGATCAAAACAAAGTAAATGCAAATAATAAAATGGGAATAATTTCCAGAAACTCTTTCAGAGAGCTTCTGTTTTAATTCCATGTACTGCAACATCAGTGAATACTGAGAACCCTTTATAGAATAAAAAAGGCAAACCAACCTTACACCATTTCTTTCTATTTGTCTTCCCACTGCATGTGCTGCTATAAAAGTGGATCATTCACAATAATCCTGTGACAAGTTTCATCAGAACAATCATCAGTAATCATGTACTATGAATAATGCAGCCACAGATTGATTTGGTGCAAATCCACATGTACATTTCCACATGCTTGATCAGAAAGAGTCAATGCTTTGATGCTTTGTACTACAGATCATCTTGATTTTCTACAAAATAACACCATTCAGGACAATGCTATTCAATGCACACACACACCTCCATCAATAGCATCAAAACATTTTACATCAGTACAAGACTCAAAAAATCCTCTTATGCCACAAAGCCATGTCATTTGCAGTCTTAAGAGGAATATCCATTTATTACAGCAACTGAGAGTTTGCCACACACTGGCTGTTTTAATCAGGTTAGAGCATAGTAGCTTGTGTAAAAAAGGATGTCTGTGTGTGTGCATGTGTATACACTTAAGTGTGTATATGCATGTATACTTTCTGTATGCATACAGTTACATTTCAGTTTGAGTGAGATTAGTACTGCACAACAGTCACTGAAAACAGAGCAAAGTCATTGAAAACAGGGCAAAGCCACTGAAAACAGGGCAAAGCCACATGTGTGCTAGTTACGAAAAAACTGTTTCAGACATTTTCATACACGGAATTTCTGTCTTTTCCCTGAGCTTCTTTTATTATACATAGTGACAAGACAAAATTCTTGATGTAATAAATATACCAAGAAGGAAGGCAAACCATACAGACTAGAGTTCAATTACACAGAAACATTCTCTAGGAGGGGAATCATACTCCTCTAATGTCTGAAAAACTGGTTTAGGCAGTCATCTAAGGCCAAAAGACTCTAGTGCTTTAAAATATAAGAAAATAATTAAGCTGTCTTTCAATGTCACAAAACAGTTCTTCACTTGGAAACATAGCATTGTGATGAAGTCCTAGCTCAGAATGACATTCATAAGCCCATGACATTGAAATTTGACCTCTACAGTAGTTACTAGGGATTTTCCAGATTCACAGAGACATGAAACCAGCTACACCTTCATTACCAATGCTCAGCTACCAATGGTTGCTACCTAACATGTGTCTTTAGGCATCTTCCACTTTGATGGAAAGAGGTTCAAAGAACCAACTTAACGTTTTATTGCATATACAAAATAATTTTGCAGTTTGATAGGATTTATCAAGCGGGTGACATTTATTTGGCCAAAGTACCCAATCTGATACCCGTGCTTAATGCAAGTATAGATCAGTTCCAAATAAACTGAAATGAATAAAAACTGTCTAAGAGTTGAATGCTGCACTATTGAAGACTGTAATGCATAAGATTTCTTACAACATCTCTTGCAGATCTACCTGAATGTCTATGACTTAAATATCTTTCAACAAACCCAGCATATTCTAGAAAACATATAAAAATATCACCTTATTCAATTTTCCTTTTTTACTGTGACAGTAAAGGCCTTTGGAGTCTGCAAGGAAAAAAATATTACTAGAGATGGCAGGGGCCAATCTGGAGTTGAAAGGTGAGGTCAGGATTTTGGTTAACAAGGCTCAATAGATAAGGAAAACTCCAAGAACCTAAACATCCATGATAGAGTTAGGGACAGGATAGAGAAAGGCAGAGAATTCAGAGTATAGTAGGAGAATAGGAAGGCATTTGGGGACAACAGCTAAATATAGCAAGGCTTGACAACATGGTATTGGGTTTTATCATTTTGAATACCATTAAGCTAGGCTTGGCTTGCCAGAGTCAACCCTACCAAGTTCATCCAGGGTTTATAATTCACCTGGAGTTTAGAGTTCAGACCAGGAAAAGCCACTAAACTCATACTACTACTGAAGTACAGGGTTTTCAGAGTTTGCTAACTAAATTGAAAAGAGACACCAGCTGTAAGAACTTCCAGGAATTAGATTTAATGTTGCCATGCCAGCAAAACCATTTAGAGACAGAGGACCCACTGAGGTTACAGGCTAAGGTTAAAACTAGCTTTATCATAGAATCATAAAATCATTTATGTAGGAAAAGCCCTATAAGATCACCAGTTCCAATCATTAACCTAACAGAGGCAAGTCCAGCTCTTAACTGTATCCCTAAGTGCCACAAGAAACCCTTTGTCTAGTTGGGTCCTATGGTCATAGCTTAAGGCTCAATCAAGAAGAGAACACTTGTTTATCATTAGATTTGTCTCTGGCTGGTTTAGTGAAAAAAAATCAGCTGGTAGAGACTTACAAAGTAGGTCAGCTGGTGCTTTTTAGTTAAATTCAAGACTTTCCATGATATTTGTCCAGGTTTTCAGCTCAGCCTTTCAGAGGTATTGGATGAGATTTAGTTACTATGATGGGGTAGGCACCAGAAAAGCTTATGAGCTACCTGTAAGTCTAGGTCAAATAGGACATGGTGAACCAATAGCAGCAGCCTCTGCTTTGATGACTGAGGCTAGCAGGAGTTCTGTACTGTGTTTAAAGCCAGCAAGGATATGATCTGACCAAGACTGTCACATTTTTAATACTGTGAGTAATTTGTACTGAAGTATCTTAATCTGTCAAGGATAAAATTTAATGATTGCATGCCCTATAGACAGGTTTCTATCAGTATTAGTCATAGTTTAAATAAGAGCTTGGAGATTTCAGAAATTAGAAATGGAATATTAAAAATGCATGAAATCAGATCTTTCCTGTTCTTGTCACAGGGATTATTAAAAAGATAAGGTTTAAATCTAACTTTTATTTTCTTATTATTGTCTGGGGTTTTGTATAGTTTTACATTTTGGTTAGGACAAAAGATTTATCAAGGTGCAATTCTTCCCCTCACACGCATAAATATACAATAAGTAAATAAAACCTCAAACCCCTAAACCATCACATCCTAAAATAAAAGACAATGAGGAGGTCAGAAAGCAAATCACTTGCAGAGCTGTGAACAGGACTCATTTCCAAGGTTCCCAATTCAGTGTCATGGCCTTTACTCTGTGCTGCCTTTTTAACAGTCCTCCAGGCAAAGGACAAAAATGACATAAAGTACCATAGCTACTTTTTTAAAGCCTTGGAAATTGGAATAATTTAATTTGTAAATTTTAATTACAACCCATTTTTCCAAATTTCTGTTCAGTGCTTTTGACAAAAAAACCATTCATTTTATTACAACACAATTTCCATGAGCTTTCAAAACTTTTTTCTCTGTATATAACAGATCCTTCAAATATTAAATGCATATTTTATCTTGGTTAAGCCTATTACCATCTACCAGTATAAGCATACTTTGTACAATTCATTCCATTCTCCCAATTAAAAAAAGAGACTTGTTTACATGGTACAAATTCTGCCAAGAAAACTATGATGATAATTGTTGTTTGTTCCTTGACATGGTGACAGTTCATGACCTATAGCTGTAATGATTTTTCCAACATAGGATCTGGGGTTCCATTTCTTATAAATTTACCAAACTTAAAACCATTATGCTGAAATTGCCTATGGCAGATTCTTGGTTCACAATGAAGAACACATTTCACTAAATGTGAGCAACTAAAGAATGACAACCTATCTCCCATCACTACTATCACTTATTCTATCATGTCATATGTGATTAATTACTATTATTTTTTAACTTTTCACTGCATAAATTGTTTTTTTCTTTAAAACATAGGTAATAATGTTTTGTGGTCTTGCAAGGACAGCAGAAAGTGGATTTGCAGCACTCAGGGAAGTCCTAAGATAGCATACTGATGATTACCTTAAGAACAAATCACATCTCTCCATTGATAGAATCTGACCAAAGGCCACTCACTGATTAATGCATGGCACTCTGAGCATCAGACAAGTAAGCAGTCTCATGGATAAATTTAGCATGTGATCACTTTAATTAGGGTGATAGGAAAATAGCAGATTTAATTGAAGTTGCAGAAGCAAACAACTTTCCTTAATGTTTGCCTTTGCAAACTTAATAGTACTCTTTTGCCATAAGCCTTTCTGAATATGTATTCCAGGAAAATGTAGTATTTCTCAAATATTTTAGATATAAAATTTGCAATTTGGAAAAAGTATGTCTCTGAGCATCTGTTCATAAATACTTTTTGTGCTAACTCAGCTAGAAAGAGTGTCCATTTGATTGATTAGTGTTCTGCTCTTATGTTCTCATCTAGCTTCTATAATAGTGCAATCAAACTGGATGTTTTATGAATTTAAGATCTGTTATCCATGTGCATGCTAGGTCAGTGTATCCCAACTGAGGGAGTGGAAGAAAAGGAAGAAGGGTAAAATGGAGAAAGTTATTGACTTAACATCAGTCAAGTTATTTGATTTGACTTTCCCCCCTCTTCAGTGTGCTCCAGGGATTCTGAGTGAAATAATATATGGTCCTTACTTGCTTTTCATCTTTTTTTCCCAGAGTAGCTTCTAATGACAGTAAGAAGAGGAATGAATCATAATCAGAAAGCTGCATGTTTACAAAACAACCCTCAGGTGAAAGCTTGCCTCTTCAGCTTCAGCATTATTCAAATAAACTCTACACGTATTTGCAACCCAGGCTAGATTCCTGTCTTTAAATAAAATCTCAAATTCACGGGAAATACAGAAGTCAGACAGAGGGGGAATGAGCAGAATATACACAAAGGCTTCTTTGGAAGGATACAGGTGTTCATTCTAGTATTCTTCTCAGCAGTGTATCTGAGGGAAGAATGAGAAGCTACTATTTCAATAGAACAATCCTGACCAGCCTTTCACATTCAAAAAGTCTTCACAAAATAGTGTTAATTTATTGAGTTAAAAAAAATTATTCACTGGATAATACCATCTTTGCTATATACCTAAACTAACCTCTAAAACAACTTTTCTGATATTACAGATCTGTTCAGTCAGTTGTAACTTATTTTTCCATTCATGCATTGAGCAGTCCTGCAGACCCACCTCAGAAATGCATCCTTAATCCCTATTTCTGTCTACATAGACTAGCTGATCTGGATATTCCCCTTTAAAGGAGTGGAATATCAGGAGTGGATGTTGTAGATGTCTTCAGCTGTAGTGTGAAACTGTTTGGAGGATGCTTAAACAGAACAGAATCATAGAATCATTGAGGTTGGAAAAGACCTTTAAAATCATCAATCATAAAACTAACACTGCCAAGTCCACCACTAAACCCTGTCCCTAAGCACCACATCTATGCATCTTTTAAATACCTCCAGGGATGGTGAGTCAACCACTTCTCTGAGCTGCTTGTTCCAATGATTGATAACCCTTTCAGTAAAGAAATTTTTCATAATATCCAATCTAAACTTCCCCTGGTGAAACCTGAGGCCATTTCCTCTCATCATATCACTGAAGAGATCAACACCCAACTCACTACAGCCTCCTCTTAGGCACTTGTAGAGAGCGATACAATCTTCCCTGAGCCTTCTTTTCTTCAGGCCAAACCAACCCACTTCCATCAGCCAACCATCATAAGACTTATGCTCTAGACCCTTCACCAGTTGTGTTGCTCTTCTCTGGACACGCTCCAGCACCTCAAGATCTTTCTTGTCGTAGTGACCCAAAACTGAACATGGGATTTGAGCTGGGGACTCATCAATGCTGAGTGCAGATAGACAATCACTCCCCTAGTCCTGCTGGACATGTGTTTCTGATGCAAACCAGGATGATGTTGGCCAGCTTGGACACCTGGACACAGTGCTGGCTCATATTCAGATGACTGTTGGAAAAGCAATCAAACTCAAAGAAACTGAAGGAAACACAAGCAGAAGGAATAAACCCCAATGTTTTAGTATGAAATAAAACAAAAAAGTAAGCAAAAATATTAAAATAGTGTTAATAGAAGGTCAACAAATCTCAAAATAAAAGCTAGCTCTATGAAAGAAGGAGAAAATTCAGGAGCAGATAGTCTTTCAGGCAAGTAAATTTGTGTAGTAAATACCATGTATCAAAATTCTTGATAGATTTGAAGAGTTGACCTGCTAGGACACCATTTTATCATCCTGATAAAAATATTCCCACTGGCTAATATAGTAAGGTGATAAACACTCTGGATTACAAAGCAAGAAAAGGATAAAAATTAGACCAGAATTTCAAGAAAATATGAATATGCTTCTAGGTAGATTCAAATGGAGAGTAAAGCCGCTCCGATTTCTTCTTAAAGTATTTTGTAAAACTCCTGCCATTCTCCAGTAGCTATTTTCCATGTGGTTACCTATCTTGTTGATATCTTTTCTTATATTTGGTAGACATGTCAAACATTTTAAACACGAGAAGCAAAACGTATAAATATATAAAATAGTATCAGCTCAGACAAAATAGAAAAAAGTTATTTCATAATTAAGAAGACACTATCTATGGTGATGACAGCTAAAGTAACTCCTATGGATGCACAAAAATATTTATATCTGTTTTAGGGAAAGTATGTTATCCAAAAAACCAGAACAGATATAAAGAAAATAAGATGGCTGTGTAAAGAGATATCTCTGTACTGCTGTGTTTTTAGCCAAGTAAGATATATGTAACAAAGGAGAGCACTTTGATCTGTTCAGATTATTGTTCCTCTTGCCAGAGACAGTTTCTATCATAAGCAACATCTTTAGAGAGTTCTGATGTGATTTTTACCTCCATATAGAGTTTTCTTTTTCCCATCTGTAAAAAAACACATTAAAAAATAAAATAAAACACATCAGTTCTGCAGCTGCACACTAAATAACAGGCTAAATGGCTTTAATTTAGGTGACAAATTGGTATAATAATGTAATGTCACCCTGAGAGACTGCCTCAACGAACAACTGACCCTTTGAAAAAGGAGAAGTTATAATCACTTTTTTCTTTGGAAATCTCTCAAAACTTGCCTTTAACTTTATTCTTTTTTCTTCTCTGCTGTTATCATCTCAGTAGAGTGACAATGAGTCCAATGTCACATCTCTGATTATTAAGAAAACTTTAACACTGTTTACACCAGTGAAAAAAAGGCTCAGTGTGTGAATAAGCGAATGTTTCTGAACCTCAAATGTTTTATAATATGGCATTGGCAACCAGAAGTAAATGGTTTCTGGTGCACCCCCCATTCCAACTACTGTTACCTGAATATGCATCTTTACTTCTGCTACTTGTTTTAATTGTAATTTATTTATTTATAGGTGTTCAAGGCCAAGTTGGATGGGGCACTGTGTAACCTTGTGTAGATCCAGGCTGGAGGTTGGTGGCCCTGCCTGTGGCAGGGGGGTTGGAAGTTTATGATCCTTGGGGTCCCTTCCAACCCATGCCATTCTAAGATTCTATGATTCTATGATTTATTTATTTCAAATCAGTGCATGAGATGCACATGAATTAAAAAACAATGCAATGGCTGATCAGAGAAATATGGCTTGACCCAGAACACCTCCCCAGAGGACTCGGAAAGCAACCACTTTTGTAGCATCTTTAGCAAGCTGTTCTTGCTATTGGCTGCAGTGGCCAAGACATAATGAAGATAAAGAATATCCTATAAAAATGGAAGCAGGATCCCAACTGAATTATAAGCTACTATGTCAAATGCTAATATTAGGGGCTACTACTTTTCTTTTAGAGGAGTGAAATTTAGGGATTAGCTTTGAATAAAGGCATGCATATTACTTTCTAAATTGGATGTGATTTAATTACATTCTATCCCATTTTCAATTCTCTGTCATTAGTTTTAGGTAAAAGGCTTTGAATTTCTGTTCTTACAGGGCAGCTCTCTGCCACCTAAATGATCATGATCTCAAGCGAGTATGGATAAGCACAAAAAGGGGAAAAGCTAAAAATAATTTCCCCAGCACCTCGGTACCCTCTGACATACCTATGAAGAAATTCTCTTTGAAGCTGAACACTGATGATATCAGTATTCATTTTTAAAGGAAATTCTACACACTATTGATGCATCTCAATGCTTTGTCAGCCACTCCTTTCTTGACACTGTTTTTATGATCTTATTATGAAAAGAATAAGCCCATGAGGGAGAATTTCCACCACCAGAGTTGACAGAGCATTCAGAAAACCTTAAGTCCCAGTGTGGGTGCCTCTGTCATTCCCACTAATCCACAGGGGTTCTGAGATGCCTTATGGTCCCCTACCTGTTCAGAAATTGTTCTTAGGCAGGGGATGTGTGGAGATCTACAGCCTCTAGCAAAGAACTACATGCCATATTATTCTGCTTAACTTTGGGCATTACACAGCCTTTCCCCCGCCCCCTTTCCTCCCTCCCCCTTCCCCTCCCCCCCCCCCCCCCCCACACACACACACATGAGGATGTGATGTGGCCCATGAAATTTAATGGAGCATCCAAAAGTAAATTTCAGTGTATGCTCTTCTGTTATATAATCTACTCTCATGAACCAGTGGAACCTGGTCCTCCCCATTGTTACCCTACTGACTGTATTAATTAAAGGTTTATACCAGGTCAGTAAAGGAGAAATTATGCTGTCACAAAGACTCAGCTAGTTTTTTTATGAGGCAAATTCATGTTACTTGCAGACTTTCTGAAGCTTTGCTTGAGCACACTGTGTGTTACAGGGTGGGGTTTTTTGGCTGTTTTTTTTTCCACTTACAACTGAACTAAGGAAGAAAAATCTTCTAAGTAAATGGGTAAATTGTAAGAAAAAATGCTGAAGGCAACATTTTTATTGACAATTTTTTTTTCTCAAATCTTTGTTAGGGCTGTTCTTTTTCAGTAGTGTGTATATGTCTGCTTTCATAATAGAATGTCTTTACTTTGGCTAGTCACTAGTTTTCAAGAAAAAAATAAGGATTAGTTTACCTTTAATGTCAGCACTGGGAAAAAAATAAGGAGTGGATAGAGATTACTACTTTTAATATGTTTTCCCTTTGGTGTCAATTATTTCAAATCCAGGTTTCAGTTATTTCTATAAAAGTGTGGTAGTCATTTAGACCATGAATACCCTTAAAGAGATCAAAGACTACTAGAAGATTGATACATGCTGCAAAAATATATTCTTTTGCTTTCACTTATTCTTCACAGACTCTTAAAGAAAAGTCAGCAGATCCCGCTCCTGGCATAAAGAGTGAATGCTTTCTCCTCTTTAACTCTTTGGACTTCAGATTAGGACAAAACCACTGCAATGTAAGATATACTGCCTACAGGTAAGAAGACTGAGAACATAGGTATCACTTGTATTTTTAGACGAGAAATGTAAACCTAATCATGTACTGAAGTGATTCCAGGCTCACCATTGAGGATAAAATAGATTGTTTAAGCTCTGGGCTCTGCTGAGATCTGAGATTTGGTTCTAAGCCTTCCAGAAAACCCAAATCCTTGGAGATTTGTCTCCTTATGACAAAAATCCCTCCCTAGTGAAGAATAAGCATGGCAATAGTGAAAACTCCAGCAAACTACTGTTGTCATCAACATTAGCATCAGTAGTTTTCAGGCTAATACGTTTTAATGGCAGTGGTCAGAATCCCATGTTTCTGAAGCCTATTAATTGTGTATTCAAATGCTTAAAAATTGGAAGTCACTATTAAAGACCTGGTTGCATTCTGTATACATCAGCTACGTACAAGCAAAAGTTGCTTCTATATTAAGTACTTTACAACCAAGTGCATAGTTAAAACGCTTTAGGTACATAATATGCCAAATGATGATACACCTAAAAGCTACAGAAATATTTCTGAGAGAGAAGCAAAAGAGAAGCTAGCATGGAAAAAATGTCCTCACTCAGGATTAAACAGCTGAGAAGAGTTCATTTGTTAGAGGAGGAATACAGTAAGTCTCAGGTTGTACTGCACAGAAGGAAGCCACTAAGTGCTGCAAAAGTAAGAATGTGCCAATCTTAGGAAACCTTTGAATCCTTGTAAATCTTGTTTTCTGAGGAAATTTTAAATAGTGGCTATGAACAGAAAAAAATTCTGGCAAAAAATGTTTCATTTAATAGCTAAAAATATATTTTATAGATCAGTGCTAGGTTTAACATTTTCTTTTTGTTTGAATATATCACTGCAGTGGTTAAATAGAACAGCTGATAACCTTATCCCCAAACTGCATATTACTTCCAAAGGGTAAAAGGCAACATGTTCCATTTCTTTCTTTCACAAGCATATTTGATACATGTCATTCTTGCCGCAGTTACTGCGAGGTTCCAGAATTTGTGTAGTGGGAACATTCTTTCCTTCTGACATACTGGACCAGCTGCTGTGTATTGCTGCCCCCAGTCTCACAAAATCCTCTTAACGCAGCATATCTAGCAGACTGCTCAGCTACAGAATTGCTGTTCAACAAGAAATCCCAGCTTTCTAAAACGCTCATGTCTGATTTAAGAGAGGAAATTTAATTCTGAAATATCCCAGGATCTCCAGTTATTCAAGGAAAGAGGAGAAATAGCCTTTGCATCCTCCTTCATCAGTGATGTGAAAACACAGGCAGGCTCTGAGATGACCTTTCTAAAGGACAATCCTTAAAGTGGTAGTCCTGTTGCAGAATCACCAGTCATTTAATAATTTCAAGATAAAAAATAAATGTGACAGTAAGTTTTTTCTCAGACTGAGACTCTATTTTCTTTCTAGATGCAGAAAAGCAAGTGTGTATCAGCACGCAGCTGGTTGGCTAGGAAACTTAGCCAAGCTAACAGAGGATCATTTTCAAACCCTTATTTAATCACTATAGGCCAGCATAGCATCAAGCAGAACCTTAATCATCTACATCACTAAGCAGTGCTCAGCCCCCAGGGTGTCTCACCCTGCCAAATGATACATCTTTATGTACTACTTTGGCTCTGATATAATCTGAATTTGCCTTTTGACCAGCTTTGACTAATCTTTCATAGACTTCTTTAAAAAAAAATTAGGACAATATAGGGGAAAAAAGCAGGTAGCTGTTCACTGCACACAGCTTGCAAACTCAGAGTAAGTAATTATATAAGACCACATAAGAAACTCCTACCTTCTCAGCACGAGTCTATTCAAGAACAATGGCTTCCTACAGGACCTGCCATCTGGAGATCAAAAAGATGAAGACAGTGTAAGAAAGACCTCATTCACACTACACTAGAAGATGCTAGAGACTGGATTAGTTTTTTCCAGCTTCATTCATCCAGAAAAAAAAAAAAACCAAACAAGTCTAAACACAGGCACTGAGCTCCTCCTGTAATCAAGTGACAAAGAAAAGTCCAGAGAGTGATTCACTCTGCGTCTCACAAGCACCTTGAGTTGGAAATGTTTGAGTTTGGGTAAGATGTGTGCAATCTAAGTGCATTTTCTGCATGCAATAAAAATCTTTAGGGAAGACTGTGATTGCTAAAGCATAATTGCCTCTTCGCTCTTCTGAAAATAATGAAGCTCAGCACCACTCCTGAAAAGAATACTAGCGAATACTATTAGTTTATATACTGTCCAAAACCCAAGAAGTGATCCTCCAGTGATACATGCAGATCTTCAAATGGACATGCATTTCTAAATGCGTTTGACTTCCTTTTAAATTGTTTCCTGGGTTATCCACATACATAATTAAATATTTTAAGAAAACAATCTTTGGGAAAATAAATTAGTAATAAAGCCAGCTGAACATTAACATATTTATATGACATAATAGAAAGGTAATCACTGCTGACTCTAACATATATCTAGGAATCTTATGAAAGCTAAGGATAACTCTACTACTTCCACCCTGGGCCACAATATGCAAAAGAGAAAGAAAATTCAGCTATTCAGATATCTGTGGGAAGTGACTTTCTGAAGAACCACATCACTCTGGTTTTTGAGACTCATTGTTTCATTGGGCACAATTAATTTCATAATCATGCTGAACATCTTCTTTCTGTCACAGGCATTATGACCCATCCCCTCTCGCTAGGGAATTGAGGCAAGTGCTTCTATATTGCTTTCACCAAGCTTTTGAAAACCTCATTAAATTAGAGAAGAGGACATTCAATACCCATGAGGAGATACTGTGCCTTGAAGCACTGACTCATTAAGTAATCTTTATGTATAAATGTCATTAGTTTCCATCTCTTCCAGATGTTCCCCTTAGCCAACAGAACAAGTAGTTATCAATTTCCTAACATCATTCAGAAACATTAATTAACCCTCTTTCCTCACTATGCACACATAATTATAACACATATATAGTTCTATGATGGTTGAATTCAAAGGCTTAGAGTTGATATAGGAGCTCTAAATAGGTGTTTTCAATAATTGCACAGCTTATGGCACGAGTAAAGAATATGTGACAAATTGGCCTAGTACTATCTCCGCCTTCAGCATTTCCTGTGACTGGCTACACTAGCTTCAAATAAGCACTTTCATGTCTAGCAAACTCCATTTAGACTCTTATATAAAAATAAAACCCAATCAAATGCGGAAACTTTGAGGTATGTTTATCATTTGGCTACTTGTTTTCACAGACATTAGCAAGAAATATGGGTTTATTTCCTTTTATCACGTGCTTTTAGACTCAAAATTAAATGGGTCACAGACTGAATCCTTCCAAAGATAAAGACTCCTGACAAAATGCTTTCTGTTGCTATGTTTTTAGCACATGTCTACTTGTCAGTTCCTGTTGCTATGTTATCATAGCTATCCTGTTTCAAATGGTTTGCCATTTTTCAGGGTCAGTAGCACATCTCTGCCAGGGAAGTACAGGTATTGGGTCTGGCTCAAATGGAGTTAACTTTCTTAACAGCAGCATATATGGTGCTGGCCAATGTGTTGGTTATTGCAGAACAGTGTTTGCACAACATCAAGGCTTTTTCCCACTCTGCTCTGCCAGTGCGTATGCAAGAAGTTGTGAGGGGACACAAATAGGACAGCCAACCTGAATTGGGATATGTCCCACCAAATAACATCAAGCTTAGTGATAAAAGTGGAAAATGGAAGGATGGGAGCAGGGATGGTGAAAGTTCTCTTTGCAAGGTAGTATTTCTTGAAGGCTGGATGGACATCAGTCTGCCCTCCTTTCCATCAAGGGGCTTTTTGATCCATTTTTTTGGGTTTTGTTGTTTGGTTGTCTTTTCCCCTGTTTCTTCCACTTATTAAACTCTCTTTATCTTTACGCTCGAGTTTTTGCTTTTGTTCTTCCTTTTCTCTCCTGCACCTGTCTGCAACAAGAAGGAGGGAGGGAGGGAGGAGCTTTGTGGGTACTTAGCTGCTAGCTGGTGTCAACTCACCACAATAACTCATTCAAAGTAAGCATGGTACAGCTGTTCAGAGATCTAGTTAATTGAACTTGCCCAATCTAAACTAAAAAGCTTTGTGCTACTAAAAGTGCCAGAGTCTGCAAGGCACCCAGCAATCAATCTGACCCAATTCTGGTGCCACTCTGGCTGTGCCAAAATTCTTCCAAGGTGAAAGCTGATGTCCAACAAGAATTAAAATAAACTTGACTTCGAGTGTCTGAGATTTATGTATAGATAATTTTAGGTAGGATTTTCCCCAAATGAAATTTTCTACAGACACTTACTTGGTCTTTTAAGAACCTACAAAGCAGGTGCTAAATGCTTTCCTCATCCAAATCAGGGGGAAATATCTGAAATCTTGCTTCTCTTGCAATCCAGTCATTCCAATCCTGCTTCTGTTCTTATCTGGAAGATTTTTGCTGTCACCCTGTGAAAAGACTGTCACTAGAGGGTCAGAGTCTAAGAGCTTTCCAGAGGCTGCAATAGCAACAGGATTAGTCCATGATTAACTCCTGTAGGATATGGGTCAAACCTTGGATAAAGACTAAGAAATGGATCTGTGTTTGTTCTATAAATCTAACATACTGCAACTCAGATTTCTTATTTCTGTGGACAGGCTACTGATTTATATGTTTTTCTTCCCAGTTAGCTAAAAGACATCTGAATCACATGTTATTATAGACATTCAAATACATTAATGCAGATAAGAAAACTACAGATGCAGGTATTATCTATCAACTTCTCAGCACTCCGAAATATTTTATTAGTTACATATTTTTATATTTTGCCCTTGTACTGGATGTTCAAAGATAGGTTCTCTATTTAAATCTGCACTTGAAAAATGAAGTGAAAATGATTAGTTGGAAAGGTTGCCACCATAAACTGTTACTCCTTAGCCAAAATGTACAGACTCAGGCAAATTACTTGCCTCATTGGATTTGTCACTGTGCCTGCCAGTTTGCTCATATATCCAGTTATGATTATGCATTGATTTTAATGATGAATAAACTATACAAATGCTAAGATAATTTACTGTTTCAACATTCTTCCTTATAATAGATTGTGTATATGTATCATACTTTCTGGAGCTGAAATCCTAATGATTATGACAGGTTAATAATTCAAAACATGAGTCTAAACAACATGTCTTTTATCCGAGCACTGAAGAAGATGAGATCATGAAAAGCATCATCCAACAGAAAGCAGAGGATGTATTTGTATGAATCCTTGTTGTTAGAGCTTATGAAGCTTTCCCCATTTCCTAAGGTGAAGGTGTTCATTTAATATCTGTGGAGAATGCAGCTACCAAACTCACTCTTGAGCATGGCTACAAGCACTAGCTTTTGACCATCAGAAATACACATTAAGAAGGAAAAATTATCAATTGAGTGGAATATTTTAAATAAGCCATATAGGTGCATTAAATTTATTTATTTCAGGTGTAATAGAATAAGCTAAAGACAAGAAAATTTACATTTTCCTGACTGTAGATATTTCTCAGTGTTGTCATGTTACTCTTATCTTGTTCCTAACCTCCAAGATGCTTAAGCAGAGGTTGGAATTGTGAGTTTGATCAAACTGAAGCTAATTCTCACACAGTTGTGAAGTCTCACTTGAAGCACTGATTTTATTGCAGGCAACAAGGCAAAAAGGATAAAAATATTAAATTGATTTTCACTGCTGACCTTTGACTTCCCTAACCCATTTAAAATACCCGTTTAATAGTAGTAGTAGTATGCTAGTCTGGAAGAATTTAATCTTGCCATCGATGACAGCTGTGTCCCCCACATTGCTGTTCTGGCAGCTTGTGGCAGTGCATAACATTGCAGTAGGCAAACATAATTATTTCATACATTATTTTATACATTATGCATTCTTTGTGTGAATCCAGACCATGAACCTCATCTCTCATTTTCCAAAGCACAGGAGACTCAAAAAAAAGCTTGCTTAGCAAATAATATTAGCATTTTCTGTGACAGTCCCTGGAAGGGAGCATTGTTCAGCCACTTGTACCCACAAAGCAAATACTAAAAAAATATTAAGAGATCACTTCAGAAACCATATTCAGTCAGTCCTTGACATGTATTAATAAGGCTGTCAATAAAGGTGCTATGGTGATGTTGGGTTTTTTTCCTTTTAATAAGCTGAAATGGACACAAGAGTTTATTTCATATAGTCAGCAAACCACTGTGAGGTGCCAGTACTACCTGCCTTCTGAGCAGACAATATACCGTCCCTCACAGAGGGATGAAAGTTTCCTGCAGTGTGGTTCCCAACCACAAAAGCCAGCCAATGTATATGTTGGCCCTAAAAAAAAAACCCAAAAAACTAATCATCTCAGACTTACTCGTGCTGCCACTGAAAATAATGACAACACTGAGAGAATGACCATCTTACACATCTTCAGTATCTATTATTTTTTTTCTCTAGATGTAGCAATGTTAAACTTTGTTTCCAAGTCAGAAACCTATAAAGCAACAGCAGCCCTGAAAAGTCTTTCTTGAGTCCCCAGGCTATCCTATCTGATACCTAAAGCTGTCTGAAATTGTTTGCCAGAGATGAGAGCTGTGGTGGTGTTGATGATCCCTGCCTTCGAAAGCTTTTCGAGATAACAGCCCAGTTCAACTTTTTCTAAGTCTGCCTGTGAACTTTGGGTATAATCTCTTTAAAGCTCCAGCTAAGCTCACCAAGATTTGCTGGGTATTCCTTCCCACAACATTTTTTTTCTTACATATGAAAAGCTTCAACAGTCTATCAAGGTGTTTGAAAAATGGTTTGAACATTTTCCCATGGCAAACTTCAGCTGTTCCACCTTGGCGGATTTTGCTCAGTTTTGCCAGGGGCAGGTCCCAATAGTCATGAGGAAATTAGTATTCCACTTAACCAAAGAAATTCAAGTCTAGAACAGCGTTTTGTATTGTCTCTGACATCTAAGTCTAATACTGCAATTTTAACTCATCTTCATGTTTTAAACTCTAAGATGAGATGAGAAAAAGATCTGTGTCTTCTCTGTAGTGTTAGGATTTTAAAGAAAGTTTCTATCCAGAATATGTATAGCATTGCTATGTGGGCAGTGGCCAATAACCCGCTCCTATCTGGGACACTGGTATGTTATACCCACCGGTCCTGCAGACTGCTCTTCAGGCCCAGCATAAATGCCCCAGAGACACAGAGGTGTGAAGTCTAATTTGAATGTATTCCAACACCAATTTTAAAAGTCATGAAGTTCTTATTGATAACAGAAGAAGTTTGAGGAAAGGTCTTACAGCTCCTTTTAACTGCTGTGTAAGTAGCCATACTATTGTGCAGGCCATTATGGCAATAAAAGTCTGATTTGTTCCTAAGTTGAATTAACTTTTGGAAACTAAAAGAGAGGTGATGTGCACCTGACAGGTTAATTCAGTATGTGTCTTTCTGTGTAACTGGGATAGAACAAACAGGTCAAGTGATAACAGTGTTCAGGCATAGAATATGCCTTTGCTATAGTATGAGGCTGTTTTTTTGTATGTGTTTGCAATATGGGTACTATGGTGATTTTCAAAAAGTCTTTTGCACTTGTATTTGTCAGTATCATCAACCAAATGATGAAAAATGTATGAATGCATTTGGACTTTCTCAGCTACAGTCCAGGTTTTCCTTTGTACGGTAGAATTGCCAGGAGCATGTAAAGAATTCCATATGGAAAGCAGATTTTCAGTCATGAAAACATGACTGAAATACTTAAGGTGTTTCAACAATGAAACACCTTAAACATATACTCTAGAAAAATTAGATCTGCTTTTAAATTCCTAGGAGAATATTTGAACCTTCTTTTTATTTGTAACACTTTGACTCCCCACAGTTTTATATTTTATGTCATGCTGATAAACAGAAAAGTACAAAGCCAAAGAAAATTAAAAGGATCATGTATTTGCAATCATAAAGAATTCTTGAGCAAGGTATAGTCCTCGCACACATTGCTGATGGCACCCAATGATGCAATAAACCAGTCTCAATGCATTCAGATCTAACCTATTTGAAACTCTTTAATAAAACTGTTCTATGGTAAATAATATTTATTTCATTAGGCTCAAATGAACTATGGAGGAATGGCACTTGTCTTATCCGTGACACTTTCTTATTTCTGTACATGCTACTAATTGCTAACACATAAATATATCCTCGGAGAACTTTCAAACATTTATAGCCCATTTAATTCATAAAGAAATTATGCTTTAAATATACTTTTTTTTTCTTCTGCAGATACTACCACTGATATGGCTCAAAAGCAACATTTCATTTCCCAGGAGGTGCAAATGTAAAAAAAACAAAAGAAAACTATTCTCTAGATATATACAATATTGCAATGTGTCCTTAACTCCTAAGGCTTAAAAAAAATTAACAAACAAAACAAGCCATTCTAAACTGAACATATCTAATGCAACACTAATAGCACTCAGATTGTTTCCAGATAACATGCATCATAAAACTGCATTAAAATATTTACTTTATGTTTTAGTAAAAGCATTTTCATCCACATTATAATGATACATATTCCTTACAGTTGTTTTTCATATTAACCTTATGTATTTTTCAAAGTGTAAGGAGAGTTTAAGATATTCACCAGTGTTCTAGAGAAATAATAAATAACTTTAAAAAAACCTTTTATACAATTTCAAAAATGACTGACAAAATAAAACTACTTCTACTTTCCTAAGAACAAAAAGATCAGGGCTGAAGTTTATAACTAGAAAATATTTTTTCCTAAATGATATTAGAATCACAGGAGGGTTTGGTTTGGAAGGGACCTTTAAAGGTTACCTGGTCCAACCCTATTACCACCGGCAGGGACATCTTAAACATCATATTTCACAGAACCCTGACCAACCTGACCTTGAGTGTTTCTAGGGATGGGCCATGTACAATATCCACAGGAAACCTGTTCTGGAGTTACACCTACCTCATCATAAAAAATTTCTTCCTTATACCAAGTCAGAATATGCTGTCTTTTAATTTAAAATCTTGTCCTATTTCTACAGACCGTGTCAAAAAGCATGTTCCCATGTTTCTTATAAGTCCCCTTTATGTATTTAAAGGTCACATAAATTGTATTTTTACAGGGTAATGTCATGAAAACAATTTGAGTGATAGACACAATCATAATTTTTTAAAAAAGGGAAAATATTTTTGAGGATTTTAATCCACAGTAGGCTAACATTTTGGCTTTTCTTGTTTTTCTTTTCAGCTATTAACTGTTCATTAAGGCCAGGGCCTGAAATAGATTGAGGCAAAATGCTAGTTCATTTCTGCATTTAGAGATAGTCCACTGATTTATGGATATAAGCTGTGAAATTTGACTTTTGAACATGAGAGGAAGACAGCACATATCTATTTTCTTCTGAGGTCCTGTATGCAATCAAAAGGAATTGTAATTATAGCCATGTCAATATGATTACAGTAAAAAAGCACTGTGCTAGAGACATACCTCACCTTGCAAACATAGTTCTCTTGTGGATTGAGCTAACATCAATTTCCTGGAAAATAAATATGTTCTTAAAGAATCACACACTGAAGAATAACATTTTGTTAATACAACCATATCTATCCAAGTGCTTTTACCAATATGACTACATCAATAAGTGGTAGCAGGAAAAAACATATAATAACATATATAGGAAAATCTCTGCTATAGACCAAGCCTGATGTCACACATATTCTAGACCTTACTACAAAAGTAAAATATTGTTTCTAGTGAGGAGAATTTGAGTTATAAGAAGAACCTCACGCTGTAACCTGAGAGATAACTCACACCTACAGAAACATGTCTGGGCTATTAATCATATGAATTCCCTAATTATTGTCAGGTCTACTGCAAAAAAGATTTTAATTCCATTTTGTTGGCTTAATTTCATCTCTATTAACCTGCTGTTTTAATTACAAGAAAGGCAAACATGGGGTTTCCATTACAGACTAAGCCCTTTTTATATATATATTTGAGTAGGACCTCTATAAATGTTAGTGAATATTGTTTTACAAACACCTTTTCATAAAGTAGCATATTAGTTTTCTTATTAGTGTGATCTTCACTATTTTGTAAAAGCAGAAACAATGTTTAGATTGGAGATACTGAGAGAAATAAAGACAAAATAAGGGAAAGTGCAATATAGTTTATTGCTAATCTCTTAGAAAATAAGTGGGTTTATTCAAGAAAAAAAATAACAAACCAACTAGTTACACCTTAAAATGTAAGTCTACTGCATGATTTGGCATAGAGGAGATTTTATAATCCCAGAATGGTATATTGCAGACTCATTTGTGATGCAGGAAATCTGACACACAATAAAACTGACGGAGATGTGTATATTTGTGCATACATGCATGTATATAAACATATTATTTTCCTTTCCTAAAATTCTATTTCACAGAGACTTCCAGGTGTGAAATTTTCTATGAAAGCTAAAAGAGGAACAATAAATTAATGAAGTGTAAATTCAAATCTGATTAACAGAACTAATTTTTATAACATGTTTAGATTTGAAACAACTTGCTACAAGATCAGCAATCTAGCAAAATTCAGATATAATTGTAATCTTATATAAACAATATCTGTTCCTTATATATAATGCTAACAGAAAGCTGAGAAGCAAAAAGCCTGCATTAGCAATATAATTCAATCCACCCCCTATCTTTAACCATAAACTGCAACAAAAGTTTTATATTGTAAGGAATCTCCCCACACACACAAAATTGTATGAGCAAGTGTAGGAAAACATTTAAGAGAAAGCAAAGAAAGAAAGATTCTACTGTATAAGATACAGCTATAAAGCATCCCTGAAACACACCGCAAAAATTCAGTCAGAGATTGTGGTTAAGAACTGAGAAGTGTTAGGTGACTGAGGTGATAATGTGGTTATTGATAAAAGTGACTTTGATGGGAAAGGAGTCCTAAAAATGATACTGCATGAATGTTCAAATTCTCAGGTCTGTCCATGATCTCTTTTGAAACATTATTTCCTAGCTTACAGTAGTTTTTGAATGTTCCCTATTCCAAGCTTTAAGTTTTCACATGGGGCAAAAGCATATTCAATATATTCAGTAGCATCTGAAATTAT
The DNA here is from genome assembly GCF_964237585.1 of Gallinula chloropus. Classification (NCBI taxonomy): domain Eukaryota; kingdom Metazoa; phylum Chordata; class Aves; order Gruiformes; family Rallidae; genus Gallinula; species Gallinula chloropus. Next base: position 19,511,778 of record NC_140087.1, read on the forward strand.
ATTGCTGGCAGAAAACACTTCAATGAAAGAAAAATGAACTATATGTCAAAATAGATTATTATGTCGTTGATACCAAGAGAAAAGCTACAAGTTCTGACTGGGCCACATCTAGTCGTGCTTAACCACAAAATCAAAACAGAAGTACCAGGACCAAACATGGGAAAGAAAATAAGTACCTGACCTTGTTCCAAGATGCATGGCTGAAACACAAGGGCAAATTAAATCCAATAATGACCAATTACATGACTGGGAAAAAAAAAATAAGAATACTAACCTTCTCTCTGGCAAATGTTGTAAAACAGCCTAAACACATTCATATTCAGTGCTTCAGGAAAGGCTAATCTGTAATTAAAGCTTTACAAAAATTAGGACTGCCTACAGAGAAGAATGTAGAGCTTGAAAGCCTTGACAAAATAATGCAAGGTCAAAGTAAGAGAGACTAGTGTTTCTATTAACACAACAAAAGAGCAGATATCAAAGCAATCTCTGGAACAATTGCAGCAACTATGTTGCTACATGTCAAAAATGAACAACCACGAAAAGCAGAGGAAAAGAGAGGAGGTTTATGCAGAAGAGAAAACCTAAAATTTCCCTATCACACTGCTGATCAGCAGTGCAGCTCATACATGCTCAGCAAGTGAATGGAATTCATTCCTGAAAAGAAATTTCCTATTAGTGCTGAATGCATGATGTAAAGGAATAAAATAAAATAAAATAAAAAAAATAACTTCAAAGGCAAATGCCATTCCACGGACCAAATCCATATCTGCCTGTGTATGATACCGACGAAAGCTAAATGGAAATGGGGTGATTTGATATGCCACTGCTGGGATTAGTTCTGCTGGCAACACTGTGCTATCCTGTAACATTAACTGTGTTGCAGCATGATCCAACTTCCATGCGGTCTGCAGGGGTCTTTCCTTTCACTGAAATGGGAAATGAATCACTGTAAGAAAGGAAGGGTGGGGGAAAATGACTAAATACTGGAGGATATTCGTTACTGGTGCTTTCAGTTTAGCCCGGTGTATGGAGCAGTTGTGATGCCCCAATATCAACCTGAGATGGAAGTTGTGACTTAGTGAGTCACAGATTATCTTGCCATCTCCCAATTTCTCCAAAGAGGATGCAAGCCTCAGCCTGCATCCAAACCGATCTGTCACCCCTGCCATATCTATATCAAGAGGTGTGCTAAAGGTGGAAAGACACTTTGGGTGCTACCCACTCCTGGACTCCCTGCTCACCAGAGTGAAGAAATACATCTTTATGGAAGCTCCTCTCTGCTAAAACCAGTTGGTTGTGCATGCCATGCCAAAAGGGTATCAGTATACTTCCCCACAGGCTGAAAAAGCCTTGGCCTGACCCTGAGTCTTACTCTTCTCTCTGTAGGCATGTGAAATAACTCTAAGAAAAATAGTACAGAAGCAAATCAATAGCAAAAGGCAACAACAAATGGCCCAAGTCTTTTTATGAAAATAACTTCTTACAGTAGCTATAACTTTCATTCTTTTATGTAATTTTTCTGTTGGCTTCCCCAAAATGTTTCATTTGTCAAGCAAAATAGGAACTGCTGACCTTCCCATTTCTAATAACCATTGAGAAGGATTCACCTCACCTAAGGTGAGCTCTAACTCAACGTAATCTTGATGTGCTAAATCATCTTACTGAAGAAACACATGCATATGTTCTTGGCATAAATCATTCTCCTTATGTTTTTGTGTCCTTCATGAAAATCCTACTTATGCTGTCTTGCTTTGGATTTTTTAAATTTTTTTTTGCCTGAGGCTTAGCATGTTTTGGTTACAATGAAATGCATGTTAATAGAGTACTCAAAGGCTGGATCTATACTTCAGTCACAAAGTTACACATCTCAGCTAGTTTTAAAATAGTTGATCTTGTATAGCAGCAGTTTAATCAAGACAATATGGAGCTTAGTGCAGGCTAAGCATTTCTCCTCTGTACAGGCAGTAGCATTGTTATTCTTGCAGCAAATAACATCTCAAAGTTGTCCTTTAAGGAATGTTGTTGTAATTGGAACTCAGAGCTTTGTAAGAAGGATACAAAACTAAAAGTGTCCCTCTTTTACAAGGAAAAAATACATATAAAATGATGCATAAGCTCAGAATGTCACTAAATCTTATGAAATAAAAATGGAAAGTTGTTAAGAAACCCCATTTATACCTATTATTTTGTACTGCCAAACTTAATGACAGTACAGGAACATACAGTTGTACAAAATAGGAACAAAAAAAGATGTCTAGAGGTTTTCTAGTCTATTGGTTTCTATTCCAACTTTTAGCACTTACCAGTAGTTTAAAATAGCAATAGTAAAGCCCTCAATGAGATTTCTGGTGGTCCTCTCCCTACTCTAGAGGCACAGATGTTCAGCACAGAATGTTTTCTGTAGTCGAGAAGAAAAGGAAAAATAATCTATCAATTGTTAGATTCCTTAAAAGCAGTAGCTTTTAAAACATGTCTGGTATAAACACATGTAAAATAACATTTAAATGCTTGAAAATGCTTGAAAATGCTGAAGTTTTATAAAGTACCCAGAATACTAATTCAGATTAAAACCTGTTTGCTTGCCTCCAGAATGTTAACCATCACTCAGCTTCACTTAGACAAACCATTGATCTATCTTTTCATTAATTAAATAAAAATAAAACTTTCACATTCACTGTATTTTATCAGAGTCTGGTGTATCCATTTACTCAAAATAAATCTATGTCCATGACTATGCAAAGTGGAGACCCCAAAAGTATATATTAATTTGTACTTGAATTCAAAGCATTTTATTCAACTTTCTGAAGCCAGATGTTGCTGTCTCTGGATCTGGTCTAAAGATCTAATACTGGAAATGTGATTTTGCATTGAAGAGGTTTCTGCTGTCCTTTTAAAGCAAATGGTCATTTCACAGACAGAGTCTTTAGACACTTGCTTCCCTGTAATTATTATTTTTTCTTTAATTTGAATAAAGTTTATTAAAAAAAGATTAGAATGAATGATCACACTTTCCATGGCTATTCATTTGCCTGCAGCACAACTTTTTAGAAATTCATAATGCAGAAAATGTGATTAGAATAATTTACTGTTCTTCACAAATAACAAATTATGGAATAATTTCTTATTCACACATCTCTTGCAGAATAAGTTTGTTTAGATATGGTTTTATCATGTTTTTATGAAGCTATTATAACTTTTGTGGATTAAATGTAAGGATTGCCTAAGTTTGCTTCAGTACCTTTGGTCACGTTTAGTACAAGTTTAGTTTAGGACATGGCCATGTTTTGTGCATGTTTAGTTTAATACATGTTTAGTTAGTTTGGATCTGGATCCCTGGCAATAGTTCTATTGTCTTCTTGGACAATCTGATATATGTCTTGTCTAAACTTCCTTAGGTTTAATGCTAATTTTCCTCCTCATTTGTTAATGGTTTTAATCTTTTGTGATATTTTCTTCTATTCTGGCACTCAACCTCAAGTCCAAGTTGAAGCACCCAAGTTCCTAAAATCTATTAAGAGCACAGGTACTGGCCATGTTGCATTTTCGACCAGAAAACTATTCTGTAATGATCATGAATCAACACACCTTGTGGAACTACTTATCATTCTTCTCAGCACGAGGGTCCCTTCTGCCTCTTATGTATGGTTTGACCAATCTTTTATTGTCTTCTGCTCCAGTCAGCTAAAATCATGTGTCCAGCTCCCTCTTAATGCCTATCCTTCATCATTGGCACAACAGTTACTGAAGTGTGTATTGGGTCTGGCTGAGGTTAATTTTCCCACAGCCACCCCCACTGAGCTGAGCTGTGAACTAGGAGCCAGCAAGGTGCTGATAACACATGGGTCTTGTGGCTACTGCTGGGCAGTGATGGCACATGCCAAGGCTGTTTCCTTGTCTTCTCCCCCACCCCCTTCAGCAGTAGGCTGGGGGTGGGCAAAATCTTCAGAGGGGACATAGCTGGGACAGCTGCACCAACCTGACTAAAGGGATATTCCTTGCCATGTGGCATCTACTCATGTACACTACCTGTACTGAAGCCCTGCTTCCTGGGAAGTGGCTGGACATCATATGCTGGTGAAAAGCAGAGAATAAATCTTTTGATTTTGCTTTGCTTCCATGTGTGGCCTTTTGCTTTACTAAGTTGCCTTTCTCTTGGCCCAAGAGTTTAGCGGGTTTTTCCCATATTATTTTGTCTCCCGTCCCTGTCCTGCTGAGGAGGGGAGTATTAGAGCTGCTTTGTAGACACCTGGTGTCCAGACAAGGTTTAACCACCAAATGAATTTCCTTTAGCGCTGAAGTGAAAGAATTGATACTGAGTAAGAATCAGAACCTCTTGTACTGACTCTCTGGTTTCTTTTAATGGAAGACAGCCTTCAGGCTGCTTTTCTAGCAACCTTTTAAGAGTTGGACAATGGACTTTTTAAATACTCAACTGCAAAACCCTCATTTTTTTATTGTGTTGAGTGGTTTCCAAGATCTCTCCATGGTAGTCTATTAACTTCAATTTATAATTATCTCTTTATTGAAGCTGTTTGGCAGCAGACAGAGATAGAATAAGATTCTATGAAACACACAGGGACACACACACATATATGGACACATATTCTAACTTGTGCAACACAACCCAGGGGGTCCCTAGTGCTGATACGATCATGCTGAAGATTCAGCATCCATAGTTTTTCAACTATGTTTATTTTAGAGAGGACAATACTTATGGTGTTCAGTTCAGTAACTCCTGGATCATTTTGGTCAGTAGCTAGAGGGAAGTGAAGAGAAGGTTTTCCGTAAGTGCATAATAGAGACCTACAAGTATTCTGTGAGTACCTGCATGCTGTTTCTAGGCTTCATGCTCCTCCCTCCTTTGGAGGAGGTAGTTGAGGCTAATAAGTACAACTGGCAACATTATGATAAGGATACATTGTTATCCAAACTGTGAAAATTTAAAAGCAAAACACAATTTTGGTGTTGTATTGTAATAATCATGTTTGTTACTTACATCCTTGCTGAAAGAAAGCATTGCATAATGAAAATCTCCAGTGATTACCTGGAGAAAAAGGAATTTCTGGTTGGTTTGTTTTTCTAAATGCCTTTCTTTATTCTTGACATCTCACTATGTTTTCTGTTATAAGATATAAGAATATTCCCACAGTACTTTTTTCTTATCTAAGGTTCAGATGGAAGAGAAATTTTATGAATCAAATAATTTATCAGAGCAGGACAATTGAGCCAACCAAGTTTCTTCTGAAGGAGGAAAGATTTCTAAAGTGAGGTTCCCTTTTTAGTTTCTCCATTTGCTGGCCAGAGTAATTATAGACATTCTTTTGGCCTAGAAATAGCCAATTAATGTGGGAAAAATATATCTTGTATTGATTTAGAAATAATTCTATAATAATTCCCTAAGACAATCTTTTTTTTTTACTGATACATTTCCAACTCTTGCAAAATTCTCCACAGACAAGTGTGTAGCCTACTGAAAAATAATGACATAATTCTTCAAAAAGTGATTCTTCTAGACTGGAAGAAAGAGAATCAGAGAAATAATATGGCCTGGACACTATGACAAAGACAAAAGGATCCAATGATCAAAAATCACATTCCAGCAATGTAAAAATGGTAATATTTCCACACAAGCACTAAGATTATTAAATAAATACAGAGCAGATTGACAGAGCAAACACTTAGGGGCTCATTCATCCTTACAATATCCATGGCCATGGATCTCTGTTAGTATGAGAGTTGCATGACTACATCCCCATTTGTTAAATGAAGAAATCTACTGTTCTCCATAACATAATAGTTGGTGGGTTTATTGTATTCCTGATAATTAGGCCTATCTTTAGCTAAAGCCACAAAGTATTCCCTCTGCATAGTATACAGTATTGATGTAGTAAATATATATATGTATGTAGCATTTACTGTGGATGAAGGAGCAGACATAGATACAGCAACAGGAATATTCATAACAAATATTAAATTCAGATACATGCAATCTTTGCGGTGTTAAAGGAAATGAGATTGCTGAATTATCTCCCCTAGAGCATGCTGTTCTTTTGTGTGAACATATTTTACAGCCTTCACCATGCTAAAACTTCCCCAAAATACATTGTAACAGTTAAATTATGACTTCCAGTATAGTTACGTGACAGCACCACATACGACACCAGGGAGAGCTGGACATCCCAGCTACAGCAGTCACCAGAGCTTGTCTTATGTAACTGGCAGAAGACTACATGAGTCCATGCAGTGCCTCTGCCATCACGTTGTGGAGTTCACCCGCTCTATGAGATACAGCTGTGCAGGTGCCAGAAAGGGACTGTATCTCTAACAACCATACCCTGAGGAGATTCTCTAACAAAACAAATAAATATTTTTAAAAAATCCAATACAAAAACCAAGTTGTACTTTAGTTGACCTTAAAGGAAATTGTAGCAATGTAGGTGCCAGTCTCTTCTCCCAAGTAACAATTGACAGAACAAGAGGAAAATTCCTCAAGTTGTGGCAGGGGAGGTTTGCATTGCATAAAATGAAAAAATACTTCACCGAAAAGATTATCAACACCAGAACAGGCTGCCCCAGAGAAGTGATTGACTCGCCATCCCTGGAGGTATTTAAAAGATGTGTAGATGTGGTGTTTAGGGACAGGGTTTAGTGGTGGATTTGGCTGTGTTAATGATTGGACCTGATTATCTTAAAGGTCTTTTCCAACCTAAATGTTGTTATGGTTCTGTGATTCTGTGACCTCAAGAGCAGCAGTCACTGACTGAACAAAAAGCTGCAGATTTTGGGACCAATAGGCAGACCATGGGCAGATTTGACATTAGTTTCATTATACATTTCATCAAGTATAAACAAAGAAATATACCTATCAATAATAATTTGTCTCTTAGCTCTTTTTTGTTCCTTATGAAGCTAATTATTGAGGTTTTAATATACCAAGGCTTTAAGTTTGTAAGAGTATTTGGTCACAAGAATATCAAAATAGTTGTATTCACCCAAAGACACAAATAGATGTCCCGCTTCAATTTTCTCTGCCCTTTATCAATAAAGAGAAATGAACTTCATCTGGGGGTAAAAACAAAACCAAAACCAAACAAACAAACATCAAACAAAACCAGAACGTCCTCTTCACCACATTTTCTGGTTTTAGGGTTTTCTTCTCATTTCAAACTCTTGCTCACTAACTTAGCAGGACAATAGCCCCTCAGTGCAATAACCACATAATATTCTTGCATTAAGGAGCTTGGGTTAAAGATTAGGTTGAGCAAACCCCCACATGACTAAGGAATGAATTATCTGATATTATACCATTAGTATTTCTCAAATGATATTTGCAGATGTACTTAACTTTTTAACTGGCAATTACATAATTACTAAAAAATGTGGTTTGTTCTATTAAAAATTTTAAATGTGATCACACTTTTTCATACCATTTCAGATGTTCGACCTTTTAAAGTCAATTTTATTAGACTCTAGATTTTTTTTTTCCTTCTTTTTTAATCTCTTTATGGAATTTGCATGATCAACTATATTTGCTTTTAGTATTCAATCTGGATGACTTATTCAAAATTCCACTTTCAAACTGTTTTCACAAATGTTGCAAGCCAGCTGGCTCCAGACAAGTCTTCTTCAATTAGCATCAGGGTCAACCTTCCCTTCACTTGATCACACAGCTGATAGGAAAGCACAGAAAAAGTAGGGAAGGAGGGGAAGGAGGGGCTGCCTGCTTTACATCGAGGAATTCTGATTGCACAGCACTTTGACCTGTTTTTATTTGACTCAGTAGGAGTTTTGCTACTGATTTCAGTGCCTATTGGTCCAGACTTTATTAAAGAGGGTTTTTTGTGGGATTTTTCTGGGTTTTTTAACTCCACATTATGTTATTCAGAAGGGAAATAAATCTACCAAGAGCAGTCAGTTTTAGAGTAAATACAGTAGTGAGCTGTGGAAATGCACATATTTAACCTTTGAAATATCTCTGAAAAACATTATGCTATTCTCCCCAGTATCACCATCAAAGGGCTCACTGTAATAGGAGAGCTCTCTATTTCTTTTGATTTCAGTGGGAATTGGAGAAATCAGTGCCATTAAAAGAAGGCTTGGAACTAAAGGAACTGTGGGATTTCTGACTGATAAGAGATTAAATATAAAATGTATACAAGCCTTAGATTAGCACTAGACAATCATTTCCACATGCAACATGGGAATCCTTCAAGTACTTTTATCCATTCTTCTAGGTGATTGCAAAGAATTCACATAAGACCAACATTGTTTCTCCTATATTCATCAATAATGAAATCAAAGGCACTCAGTCACTAACTCTGCTGTTTAAAAAACAAAGAAAAAAGAAGTTAAGCATTCACAAAGTAAGCAATATAACAAGTTATGTATGTGACCTGTGTATTATGTGACTATTGTCTGCACTGCATATAAGACTACAGATATACAGCATGTGTATTTTACATATGAGTACATGTTTATCCGTGCACATACATACATATTTGTCTATGCAGTAGTGGTATGTAAACAGCTGTTTGCACTTAGTTAGGGATTCACCACACAATCTTCTGAAAGGACCAAGTACAACTGCAACAACTGCTGTGAATCCAATCACCCCACAAACATTAGCCACTGGGCTACACTGCTCAGAGCAAGTGTGGAGTCTCACCTTTGGACAGGAAGTATGGTGATGGTCCTGGTCCTGGAAAGAATTTTCTTTCCCCCCTCAAGTACTAATACACTTCTGGTTTTAACCGAAAGAAATTTGTACACTAAATAGGTTACACAGGTACTGTGAAACAACCTGATCTCTTGTTACTCTGTGTATCATCTTACTCTACCATTAACCAACAGGAAGATGCAGGGAAGATAGAGCCAAACTCTTTTCAGAAGTTCACAGTGAAAGGATGTGAAGCAATGGACACGTTGTATAAGGAAAAGAAATCACTATGACAATGGTCAAACACTGAACCAGGATGCAGAAAGAGGTCTAGATTTTGCAACTTTTTCACATAAAACAGTAAAATGGCAAGAAGTTAAGGCAATTTATAAAGCAGTTCTGAAGTTCTTTGCCATCGTGTCTGGAAAGTATAGTGTGGGAAGTATCCTTGCAGATCCCTCATATTTTCAAAATTAATTAAATCACTAAATATCTCTAATTCCACATTCCTTTTATTTCCAGTAATTCTCTGCCAAAGTCAGGATTATTGTATCTTGAAGTTCCACATTCAATACCTTAGTACAAATTTGTAACCTATTTCGAGAGGAAAGGAACAGAAAGCATAAATTACTATTTCAAACAACAGAAAAAATCGTTACTAGCTATGATGAAAGTTGATACATTGCACAGACCCAGTGACATACCTTCTTGAGACTTTTTTCCCATGCTCCTCTAGATGAAACCTTTATCCAGATTTGTATTCCTATGCAGTGAGTTTTCTGAGTTCCCTACATTATGTCATATGAGAAACTTTTTTATTTTTCCCTTGTCTCACTCAGTTTTCCAAGCTGACCAAATGGCTATTCCAATACTTGTACTAGCAGAAGCAAGGAGAAAATAGAAAACAGAAGGCAGCATTGCCTGTTTCATCAGCAGAACAGCTTATGTTGACTTAAGTCATATACCAAATTATGGCCCTAGATGGATGATGAGACTGTACTTTGAATAGAGGCTGAATAAAACACCAGCTAAAGAGAAATGCATATACAATTATTCAGCATGGCTAAGGTTAATTATTTGGTCTTAGATTAGTCATTAAAGTTAGATTTTGTAAAGGACTTCAATACTTAAAGCATCTAATTTCCTTTGACTCTTCTACTGAGTAGTGCCAAAGGCATTCATTAGCACAGAAGATGATGAGTTGATGTGATCCTCATCAGTATCAGGAAGGGCAGGAGTGGAAAACTGAGCCAGAAGTGAGGCCTTTCCAATTCTACAGCGTTACACCAAAGTTTGACACCAGCCACTTTGACTGCCTTTTCTGAGTAGAGGGCTTTCAGCTGAACTAAAGGCATGAGCCTAGCACAAGAGGTGATATTTGCATTGTATTTACTTGTACTTAATGTTCTGTGTTCTGTTCAGCAGTCATCAGTGGGCGTGTCTTGGAGTTTAAGATCTTGTTGTTTAAGGTCTTGTGTTTAAGACTTTGAGGCATTTAATACTTCCTACACCTTACATGCAGTGTAGAGAAACTCTACTGCATTTTCATTACAGAATGGCATGAACCTACATGCACATACAGGAAAAAGTAATTTATGAGTCCACGAATCATTTGTTTCTTGGAGCCATGTCACTTCTCTACCACTGCATACAGCACAGTGGACTCAATAGCATTCTCTGTTATCTGTGTTACAGTTAGAGGTCAAGATGATGTGGGACAGAAAGTCTTCTATGGTGAGTCTGTAGAGAAAAAAGCACATATTAGCACATAAATGTGCTCTCCAATTACTAAATACCTGAACACCTAAGGAAGAGATTGGGGAGAAACAGTAAAAAAAAAAAATAAAAATAATTAAAATTTTGAAATATTCTTTAAGGGAGAAAAGCTTGTTAATTCAACAAGGATGTCAGCTACTTTGATCACATTACTTTTTAATAAAGCATGTTGCAGAGTACAGCATTACATTAAAAAAGCAATGGTCATATTAGAATTATGTAATTGCAGAGTCTGAGTGGATGAAGAGAGTTTTATTGAAAAAGTTCCCAACCACATCACTCATGCATTAGCAGCAGGGGCAGGGGTGGGGGGAGCCCACTGCTTGCAAAAGGCTGGGAACAGTTATAACATTTCCACTGCCAGAATGCTTTATTAGTATTCCTTGTCTTACAGACTGGCAAGTGAAAAAATAGAGACCTGTCATCAATTAGAATGGTGATGATGAGCCAGCCTAAAATAGGCCAGTGAACAGGGTAAGTGCCCCTGTGGTTTGCCAATTACCTAAATTATTTGCAGTAGTTTTAGTGCACATCTGCAATGAATACAGATAGGAAGCACATGATGTCTGGAATGCAGCATGTTTAAGATCAGCTTTGGTGTTAACAGAGGAGGGGAAACAACTGACATGTTTTAACTGAAATATCTCGAAAGAGGAGCACTCATTCACATTTCTCTCTCCACCTTCGCACATGGAAAATAGGCTCCATTCTGCCTGGCAGCCCTGAGTTTTCTACATAGTGTGAGCTTGGTGCAGGTAAGAGTGGATCTGCCGACCCTGCAGCCAGACTTACAGTGTCCCTGGGCATTTTCATTGGTCTTTGTCAATGACTCACCCAAAACCACCAGATAAATGGGCCAGCAAGAATGACAGTGGAGGTAACATCAGGGGACCTCAGGTCACAAGGGCTTTTCTCTTCCACGAAAACTATGTCACAGGCAGAAGGTGACAATGAGAAGGAGCCCACTAAGTAGCCCAGTAATCCTAAATTCACACAAATTATAAAGAATAATAAAATTAATTAACAAAGAAAAAATATAGAAAGAGATTTGCTTTTTTTGTTGTGTGTTCTTTCAACGTTTTCTAGAAGGCTTTGTGGTGCAATTCAATGAGAAGTGTTTTATGTGACACAGAAAAGCTTATGCTTTTGTAACAGTGAACTTTTATCCTTTATAAGGAAAACAGCCTGATCACTACTGATGTGGTGAATATATAGATAGATCGCTTCTTTTTTTTTTTTTGGTCTTCCTTTTACGCTTCTTCTTTTCTTTATGTCCTTCCATATTTCTCCCTTGCTTTATATCCTTCCCTCCCACTTTGCCTTTATTGGCTTCAGAAATCATCAAGTAATTGCAATGATTTGACTTTCATAATTCTTGTATCTATCCATATTGACTTTTTTATCTAAAAGATTGCATGAGTAACTATTGACACCTCTTCCAGTTGTCTGCTGGTTTTAGAAGATATTTTGAAGCATATATTTTATGTGGCCTGATAAGCATTTGAATTGTAAGCAAAAAGTACTCAATGCAATAAAGATTTAGAGTACTAGAAAGGGACTTGTACCTCTAAAACCTTCTCCTTTCTTTTTGGCTTTCATATCAACCTGGGGGCTGAATCCACTACAATTAGCCATTCTTGGTTAAGAAATAAAAAATGTAGATGTTTAGAATCCTGTCACTTTACATGACTGACCTCACCACTGACTAAGCAGACAGACCAAGATAGAAGAAATAGGTAGTTTTTTATCTAACTTTCCTCAATGTGCTCAGGCCGCATAATAAGTACCAGTAGAACTGGCCTTCCCTACAAAAAACAGATAATTTAGGAGAATTATCAGAGAAGCTCAACTCACCTACAGGAAAAGCACAAAGATTATTAGTCCTTCCAGGACAAGTGTCACAAACAACAGACTAGGAAGTCTTGACCACTAGTATGAAACAAATTCTAAGACCAAAAAGTATTTCAGAAAGAGCTAAGTGCTAAAATTTCAAGTGATTTTATTCTGCCAATAACAGTGACTGCAGCCTCTAAAATGAAGAAAATTTTAAATTAAGATCTTGCAAGTTTTTTACAACTTCTGAGTGTATAAAACATTCAAAAGGAGGCCACTATCATTAGAAACAATCCCATCCAAAATCTCAAAATCCTTTTATTCAAGCATAGAGATACTGTGTAAGTGTAGAGTCGAATTTTTGTTACTTTATTTCTTAGTGCACATACTGTTGTCATAATACTAACATTAAATAGGCTGATTCACTTCACAGAAAATACGGTATTGTTACTAAATTCCACAGTGACTTTTATTATGCTAATTGATAATCTAGTATGCTCCAAAGATTAAAGAAAAATGAAATTAAAGCTACACAATCAAAGGGTAACAACTTTATAATGCCTCTTTAATTTAGTGAAATACAATTAAAGTCACACAGAGATAGAATTGACTATGAATACCAAAATGAATGTAATTGACAGAGTAAATGTTACAGAGCAGGGCTGCATAAGAGCAAAAAAGAAATGTCAATAGACTTCAGTGCCAGAGTTGTCTGGGCAGGCGCATTGAACAGCACAAGTCTTAGGGTCCTTGGGGACAGCCAACAGCAAAGAGAGCTATGATGAATGTTTATGAAATTACAAGTAGATAGTATTGGAAGGGTCTGATTTTATAGGCATGCAAAAAGCACTGAAAATGCAATGTGGACTGTAATTACAGAAGCAGCTTGACAGTGCATAAGAAAAATGCTCCATTGATTGGAATAATTTGAGCTGAACATACTGCAATTTGTAAAACCTTCAGTGCTGGCAACATGTATTTTAAAAATAGTTTCTTATAGGGTGTAATCTGGGGAGAAGTTGCATTGGTATTTATATTAAGTTTTCTGAACATGGTAGAGACATTGTAGTATAACCTTACAATTCATGCTACTGCAGGCCAGTAATTCAATAGTTCTTCTATGCTGGGTTACTTATTAAGATAACTTCTTTTCATATACCGTTTCCCCTGACATCTCCTTACTGATTACTTTCTGCCTGGGAGAACTGCACCAATCCTATTTATCCGCATATCATACCTTCAAACTACTTTTGTGGGCTGCTGGGATCAATAATGGTCTATAAGGCCTTTTCAGAGGAGATTGCCAAACCAATCCAATTCTGCTGTTAGTAATTTGAAGGTGTTACCTTCTGCAGGCCTCATGGCTATGGTGATAAATGAGTCAATCATGGTCTATGTCCCATGTGGTATTCATATTTCTCACAAAAATCATTAGCATAACTGGAAACGTGTTGCATTCCTGTTGGTTGCGAGGTGTAAAAGTGTAGCTTTGTAGAAGCTACAATTTTACATTTCTGTTTTATTATCCATAGAAGTAGAAATCTTCACTAAACCTGTTCTGCGAAGAGAAGGGAACAGCCCAATCTCTCTAGTTGTCAACAGAACATATTTTTGAAATTTTGTATTTCCAGCCAAAGAACAACTTGTAAAGTTGCCTATACCTATCAGACTGGAGTTTATCATAGAATCATAGAATATCCTGAGCTGGAAGGGACCTATAAGGATCACCAAATCCAACTCCTGGCTCCACCCAGGGCCAGCCAAGTCAGAGCACGTGACTGAGTGCATCATCCAGATGCTTCTTGAACTCAGCCAAGCTCTGGGCTGTGACCACTTCCCTGGGGAGCCTGTTCCAGGGCCTGACCACCCTCTCAGTAAAGAACCTCTTCCTAACATCCAGCCTAAACCTTCATTGTCAACATTGTCAACTTTTGATATTAAGTAAAAAGAATCCTCTGTTTCTGGTCAAAAAGGGTGGACATAATTGTTATGTATTCTCTAGAAAATAAGTTCTGTCCATGAACAATTGAATTAATTGAATTAATCAAATCTATATACATTCCACCTCACTATCATTTTTATTCTTATTTTTCCATCAAAAATTGGAGATAAGGAGAGGGGAAGAGAGAGAAGTCCATGATTGTATCCTGCCTCAAATACAGGGGGAGGAGGGTGGGGCTCTACATTCAAGTCCTACTCTGAATATGAATCCAAACAAGCCTTGCATCATAAGCTGGTATTTCCCCCCACTAATTGCAAATCCTACAAGTGTTTCAGTATTTAAATTCCTCTTAAAAGAAAGTGACAGACTCAATAGTGATATGTACACCAGCAAATTATGCACTCCCAGACTGGTTTCAGCACCGAGATTCACTAGCACAGAATGCCTACTTCCCATACCCCTAAATCTTCCTATTCAGGAAAACATAGGGCCTGCAATCTATCTCCTGGGAATTGCACCTGCTTCATTTTTATTCATGAACTGTGCCTGGGAATTGTTTGGGACTGTTATTCGGTCTGGCTTCAAAATAATGCCAGGTGCTACACTAACAATTTAATGTATACAATTAAGTTAGACAATTAAGACAACTGAGGCCAGTGATGGCCTCAACAAGTTTGCATTTTCTAGAGGAAACTATTGTGTTGTAAAATGCCTAATTTTTTTCTTAGCTTTCATGTGCAAATAAAAAATGTTATTTTGATAGGTAAACCAAAGTCAAAACACAGTGAAGCTGCAAGAGTAGGCAAGTACCCTAGATCGTGCTTTACTCCATACACTCCATGGAAACACATTCAATTCCTCTGCAATTTTCATTAGGTAGCTTATGACTCTATTTTCTTTTTCTTTTTTTGTTTTTTTGGGTGGGGGGATGGACATTGGGGGTAGGGGAGAGTCCCTAAGCTCTGCAACTCAGCTAGAATGGGTCTATATAAGAATATGAATCCACGAAGGTGGTCGGTTCACCCCAGACAGCAGCTAAGCTCCTACACAACACTCACTCCCCACTCACCTCAGTGGGACTGAGGAGAGAATGAGCAGGGTAACGGCAAGACTAAACTCTTGAGTTAAGATAAAAACAGTTTAGTAAGTGAAGGAAAGTGAAGAAAAAACAAACAGGTAATGTAAAGGCAGTCAATCACCACATGCCACAAGCAGACCTTACCTAGCAGTCTAAAATCAACCACTACCTTGGAAAACATTACCCCCTCAACTGAGTTCAATGTTATATGACATGGTCAATTTAGGGCAGCTGTCCTGTGTCTCCTTTCAACTTCTTGTAAACCCCTAGCATATTCACTGTGGGCTAGAGGAAGAAGTAGAGAAAGTCTTGATGCTGCAAAAGCACAGTTCAGCAGTAGCAAAAACATTGCTGTTATCAATACCATTTTAGCCACAAATCCCAAACACACCACCATACAGGCTGCTATGAAGAAATTTAACTCTATCCCAGTCAGACTCAGCACAAACCTTACAAGTCATTACCCAAAATGATCCAGGAGATTTTGTCTAGTGAAAAGCTCTTCCAAGTGACAAAAATCTCAGATTATGGAAAAAAATATTTAAGAATGTGATTTGTTTATGAAAAGCATACATTTGGAAAGGTGATACTCTGACAGTTTTCTGAGATAAAACTTTTCCTAAAGCAAAAGAATGCAAAGACATAATGAGAATGTTCTGAAATAACATTTTCTCATTAACCCTCCAAATTCTGGTTCAACTCAGTATTAAACTTTTAAGATCAGCTCTGTTTCAAGACCAGTGCAAATGTACAGATTTCTATAATTCTGGTGTCAGTGTGTTGTAGAAATTGTAGAATTCAGAAGTAGCCAAACTGTACTATGCTAACTACTATAGTAGTAGTAGACGGTGCATTATAATGTCCATTAATGTTAAATGACAATGGTTAACTTAATAGAGTAGAATAATAAAGACATAGACAATAACTCTCTGATCCACAAAGTAAACTGAAATCTAGTCAATTTAAATAATTGTGTGCAGACCAAATCAGGGATGTGCATTTAGGCTTAGAATAATGCATCCATTAGATCATAAAGTTTACCAGACTTTGTGGGCAATGTCAAAATCAAGAAAGGAAAAATGTTCACTTTCTTAAACATGTGAACCATTTCATTTACTACAAGAGAGATATAAACCTCAGAAAAATTTTACCAAGTAATATGAAGTTCTAACTCTAATATCCACAAGGTAACTAACTGTCCAGGTTGCAGTCACAGATTTGTTGGCCAGAAGTGTGGTACATAGAAAATAAACAGTTGAAATGACTAAAAAATAATTTTCTCTAGGAGATGAAGAACTCATGAGCGTCATATGCTCATCACAGATTCTTTAGTGGTCTAATAAGCCTGTAAAGCTCATTTGTGAGTCATTTGCAAACTGATGACATCTTTACAATACGAAGGAGCTAGCTAACATATGGGTTTCTGTATTAATCTGTGGGTGACTGAAATGTCTGTCAAAAACTGATACACCCAGGATGAAGGGAAAGAAAAAGGAGTTTCTATCTGGAGAGGAGCAAAGCATAGAAGAGCCAGGATCCAGAATTCTCTTCATAAGCACATTGGGGCATCTATTTACACTGTTGGCATAGACACCCATTATTGTGACAGCTGCAGTTTCCTGTAAGCCTGTAAAATAAATTCAGCGAGGGCCTGGATGAAATCCCATGTGAGCAATGGTAACTGAAGAATGGTCCAAGTGTGGGCTTCACTTCAGCAGGAGGAAAATTTCATCTGCAGCTGTCAGTAGAGGTGGCAACTCCCAGGATTGGTGCCAGCATGCTGGTTAAGGCAGCACCTTTATAAAACATCATGGGAAACCCTTGAGAGATCAGTTACAAGCTGGCAAGTGGATGTCTCTGATACCTAAAGGTGTCTCAACGATAGGTAAATGATGAAACATTTTTCCTATGACAAGAAAACAAATTGGATGTAGTGAAGCATGGGAATGCAAGAAAGATAAAACATATTTCCCTCACTTAAGAGCAAAAGGGCAAAAGACTATCTGTTCCCTACTTCTTTTGCTGTGACATCTGAAAGTAAGTTTTCACCTTCTTCGTTCTTCATTTGCAAAAAGGGGAAGCTGGAGAAAATCCCAACTCTTCACTGTTTAATCTCTGGAAACAGAATCCCTCTGACCCCAACTGGGATGCAAATTTATCTGCTGTGTGCTTCATCATAGGGTGATGATCATTAAAAAGTTCAGGTTTACTTCTCCCAGTATTTATGGGAAAGCCATGACTTGAAGAGGTGATTTGCACCTATATTTTGCATGTAGTGAAATGATGTTCTTGAGAAAATTTTCCTCCAAATACCATCAGGAGGTTCTCATTTCTTTCTTTTTAGAAGTCAGTGTGGGAAGGGAGAGGGTCTTCATTTGACAGTTTTAGCTGCACTGAGTCAAGGCTTGATGATAATTATAAAAGTGCATATGGTGGATAATTCTACTGATGTAGTGTAATCTAATCCAGCATTACATACATTGAAAAAGCTGTCAGTGTTTTAATATCAGTTCTTTTTTAATGTAATTTTAAAGGCAGAGAGGAGTGTCTAATTGGATACTGTGGGGTTTTGAGGGTTTTTAGGAATTAAAATTTTAAAAATTCGATTTACACATTTACATCAAACCAAATTGAGGTCCATTTCAGGACCCTTCAGAGAAATTACCTAGATGACAGAGAATCATAGAATGCTTTGCATTGGAAGGGATATCAAAGATCATCCAGTTCCAACCCGCCTGCCATGGGCAGGGACAAGTGGTTGTCCAGATCCCAGCAGAACAGCCAGCATGTGCTCATACATCTTAAGTGTCTCAGTGGTATAAATAGCTTTGCTAAGTTTTGATACCTAAGATAAATAACTTTTCAGGCTGTGTAAATCCTCTTCATGCTCTGCACCAAAAGATCTTCATTCCCTAGCCCACAGACCTGAATTAGCCCAGAGCAATGCAAGACTGAGCGAAGACAATTGACTTTAGTCCAGAAAGTTTCTCAGCAAAGTTACTTGGTATAGAAGAGGTGAACATAGCCTCTCATATAGGTATAGTAGGCAGAAGACCTGCCTTGTCTATGTCAGGCCACATAGAAGTTTCTTCTTTCACTTCAGGTTACATGGTACATCATACATTACAAGATGCAGAATCTCCTGGTCACGTATCTTTTGCTTTCTTTAACTGACTTTGGTGATACTGTGAATGTGTATTGTATGTGCTGACAGGGAGTGGAGAGGCAGGATAATGAGGACTATTGTATCCTGAATATAGACTTTTCCTGTTGGGTCTTGTCTTGTTCTGGTCTACCTCCATGATATTTATACGTTGTCCATAGAGAACACAGCCTGTATCATTAAAATGCAGTGTATTCAGTATAGTCAGGTTGGCTTTCTACACTCAAAAATTAATTGGATTGTGAATTTTTTACAGTTTCTTCCACTGTCACTCAGCATTGCAGTCTGGTAGATTTTAAGAACAAGCAGGAAGAATGTTTGTCAGCATGCTAAGCTTTGGCACCCTTATATTCACTTTAGTGTTTGATTGATTTATTTATTGGTTTGTTTGTTTGCTGATTAGCAGAATTATAGGTAGATATATCCATCCAGTGCATTACACTCACTGACTTTACCTAGGAGAAAAAGGCGAGAGTAATTTCATGCAAGAAGATCATTTACAGTGTATGGTCAAAATTTCTGGGAATTTATGACCGACTCATTTGTTTTAGATTGCTAAGGAATTCTTGCTCTTACTGATAAGTCATTAAGTCATAGTATAAACCTGATGGATTGATTACAGTAGATAATTCTTTGTTTCCCAAGCATTTTGTTAAAAATACCTTGTACTCTTCCTACTCAGTTGTTTATAAAATATATTATCATTTTTTCATCTTTGTAAAAATGTTGAACTAAACATGCCATTATATATCTGTGTTACAATTTCACAAAATATCATCTAGATCAAGTCTCCCATATCCACAATTTCCTTTACAGTAATTTTTTACAGAAGTACAAGTGCTGATTTAACTGGCCATAAAAAGAGAACATTTATTCACAGCATCTGGCTTTTATGCTCTGTTCAGAGCAGCAAAAATTTTTGATCGAAACAGCATTGGTTCATCTAGACCATCCCTCTGCCTGAGTTATTGCAGTTCATATTGCACTGTTTAATTGAAAACTAAGCAGCCAAATGAATACTATTTTGAAGCATCCAGCATTCCTCCCTAAGGAACAGTGACAAAATACATCGCAAGAACTAGTACCAGCTGACAACAGACATTAGCAAGTCACACTTCAAAGAAGAGAAAAAGAAAAAGGATTTCAAAATGTTATAAAGAACAAAACTTTCAATCATGTTATAAAGTAATGTTATAAAGCACAGAACTCATGTTTGCTCCAGTTCTGATGCTAATTTCTTTGTGTCTGTCTCTCTCCAGTCCCTGCATCACACAACATTTATTTTCTCAATATTTTAATGTCAATTTCAGTATACTGGATTACAGGTTACATTGGTACAACTGGCAGTGTGAATATCATTATGTTTGCATCTAAGTTTTTTTACAAGCTCTATTTTAAATTTGGTATATTCCAAATCTTTTAGTTGGAGCAGTTGAGATGAAAGGACCGCAGATGTATAAATACTAGCTCTATATTTCTAAAAATGTACTCTCTGATCTGTTGTTCACTCAGGCACGTATCAGAATCTTGCTACAGCATGATAGATGCTTCATAATAGATTAAATATTAGAGATTATGTAAATTAGTAAAGAAATCAAACAAAAACAATCACTTGCTTTTATTATTACATTTCAAGGAAACATAGAATGATAGAATCAAGGAATGATTTGGGTTCGAAAGGACCACAAAAGGGCATCTAGTTTTAACCCCTCTGCCATGAGCAGGGACACCCTCCACTAGACCAGGCTGCCCAAAGCGCCATCCAACTTGGCCTTGAACACTGCTGGGGAGGAGGCAGCCACAGCTTCTCTGGGTACCTGGTCCAGTCCCGCACCACCCTCTCGGGAAAGAATTTCTTCTTTAGGTCTATTCTAAATCACTTTCAGTTTAAAGCCATTACCTCCTTGCCTTAACAGAACAGGGCCTTGTATACAGTCCTTCTCCAGCTTTTCTGTAGGTCACTTCAGGCCTCTCTGGAAGGCTGCTATAAGGACTCTTCTCACGGCTGAACAAGCCCAACTCGCCTAACCTGTCTCCATAGGAGAGGTGCTCCATCCAGCCCTCTGACAAAGGGCTCACTTCAACAGCTACATGTCCTTCTTATCCTGCTCACCCCAGAACTTGACGCAGTACTCCAGGTGGGGTTTCATGAGAGCAGAGTAGAAGGGCGGAATCACCTCCTTTGACTTGCTGGTCGTGCTTCTTTTGACGCAGCCCAGAGCATGATTGACTTTCTGGTCTTCAAGCATGCATTGCCAGGTCATATTGAGCTTTTCATCAACCAACACCCCCAAGTCCCTCTGATGGCATCTCTCAATCCATTCTCTGCACCTGCTGCATATGTGCTTGAGATTTCCCTCACCCATGTGCTTAACTGCATGTTTGGCCTTGTTGAACTTCATGTGGTTTGCTCGTGGTTTCTTTATAGTAATCTATTTTTGAACCATGCTTAATTTTTCTCTCCCCAGCAAGGCAAACAAAACTTCGTTTAATTTTCAGGTCATGATTAGGACTTGAAAAATTACGCAGACAGTTTAATTATTTATTCATTTTCCCTTTTGATTTAAACACTTCACATCAAAGAGTATCTCTCTACATCCTTGCATAGCATTGACCTAAGCTTTAAAGCACAATAAAGCAAGGTTATGTAATCAATTCAAATAGGAACAGCACCCTTTCTCCAACCGTGATAACATCTCAGGCAAATCAGGAACTGGCAGATTCAATATGGATTATAATTCTACTCCACTCTGTATTTTTCCACTAAATAACACTCAACTCCCCCCAAAAAATTGCAGTAAGCTCCATAATGAATTACTGAAGACCATAAGAGGGAAAGAATGCTTTCTCACGAATGGGACTTTAAATTCATTCAACCCCTTTTTCATAGGACGTATAAGTGTATGCAAATGTCACATTTCATACTTTAATTTGGGCTTAACATCACAAGTCTGGTACAACAAAAAGTGCTAATGTAGAAGAACAATCTAACGTGATCTTCAATAAACTGTTAGCCAATAAAAATACTACTTTTCTCAAAGACATGAGCAAATATCTTGATCCTAGAGTAGCCATTTAATAATTTCATATCAGGAAGAGAAAATATACTGCTTATATGTGCTAATATATTAGACTCAATATAAACAACACAAACTAAGAAGAAAATTGATGTTAGAAAGGAAGTGGCTCAATTGAGCATAATATCATGGACAAACACGAGAGATGACTCCAGTGCAACAGAAATAGGCAGTGTCCATTTAGATGTGATTCTTCATTTCAGACAAGTAGTGAATGCTAAAGTGAAAATCTAGGAAGGAGTCACAGTAAAACTGAGCATGTCAGGGAATCTTTACCTCTAAATGACATCACATTATATAATAGTTCGATTAAGAAGGCTGAAACCCAAATACAGTACTAAGTCCACATCTGTAACTGCTAATGTTTGTTTTCAACATCCTATCACATTAGAGGGTTGATCTCTGAGTTTCTGTTCTACACTAAGAACTAGGGTGAAACTACTACATATTATCTACTCTATCTAAATACATACATTAAGAATATAGTTGTTAGCAAAATATTGGAGAATTCTGCAATGATAGGAAGAGAAAAAAAATGTTGAATTAAATAGGAAATACATTGATGAAATATAGTGCATGGCAAGCACAGCACTTTGTAATATTTATTAAACCATGCTTAGCAGAAAAAGAATTCCTTATGGAAAAATCTTGAGTGGAAGAAGCAAAGGAAAAAGTAGGATTGCTACCCTGCACTTTAGGAGAGCAAACTTTGATCTCTTCCAGGACCTAATAGGAGCTATCCCATGGGCTAGGCTGTTAGAAGGTAAGGGGGCCTGTGAGAACCGGCCAGCATTTAAACAGCACTTCTTCCAAGCTCAGGATCAGTGCTTCCCTATGTGTAAGAAATCAGGGAAGGGTGGCAGGAGATCTATGTGGATGAGCAGGAAACTCATGCGTAATCTCAAAGGGAAGCAGAAGGTCCATGAATTGTGGAAAAAGGGTCTGAGCACTAGGGAAGAATACAGGAATGTTGTCAGGGCCTGCAGGGCTGCAATGAGGAAGGCTGAAGCCCACCTGAAACAAAGCTAGTGAAGGATATAAAGGACAATAAAAAGGGTTTTTTTAGGTATGTGAACAGTAAGAGGTAGACTAGGGATAATGTGTGTCCCCAGGGGAACGAGGAGGGTGACTTGGTAACAGGGGATGCTGACAAGGTAGAGACACTGAATGCCTTCTTTGCTTTGGTCTTCACTACAAAGACTCCTCCTTGGGACTCCTGGACCTTGGAAGAAAGAAAGAGAGTTTGGGAAATGGACACCTTCCCTCTGGTTGAGGTGGGAGTCATCAGGGAGCATCTAGGTGAGATCAAAGCACTCAAATCCATGGGCCCTGATAGGATGCATCCACGTGTGCTCTCTATCATTTTTTATAGGTCTTGAAGAACAGGAGAGTGTTCCTGTTCTTATAGGTCTTGAGAACAGTGCCTGAACACTGGAGGATAACCAATGTCACTCTGGTCTTCAAAAAGGGCAAGAAGGAGGATCCGAGTAACTACAGGCAAGTCAGTCTCACCTCTGTCCCTGAAAAGGTGATGGAACAGCTTTTCCTGGGTGCCATCTCCAAGCAATTGGAAGAAAAGAAGGTTACAAAGAGTAGTCAGCATGGATTCACCAAGCGAAAATCATGCTCAACCAAACCTCATAGCCTTCTATGATGTCATCACTAGCTGGGCAGGAGGAGGGAGAGTAGTGAATGTCATCTACCTTGACTTCAGCAAGGCTTTTGATACTGTCTCCCATGGCATCCTGATAGCAAAGCTGAGAGAGCACGGGATAGGTGAGAGGACAGTGAGGTGGGTTGAGACCTGGCTGATGGGCTGTGCTCAGAGGGTGGTCATCAGTGGAGCAGAGTCTGGGTGGAGACCTGTGACTAGCGATGTTGGGTCTGCTCTTGTTTAATACCTTCATTGACGACCTTGATGAGGGAATAGCATCCACCCTCAGCAAGTACGCCGATGATACAAAGCTGGGAGGAGTGGCTGACACGCAGGAACACTGCTCTGCCATCCAGAGAGACCTGGACAGGCTGGAGAGCTGGACAGGGAGAAACCAGATGAAGTTCAACAAAAGCAAGTGCAGAGTCTTGCACCTGGGAAGGAACAACCGTTTGTATCAGTACAGGCTGGGGGATGACCTGCTCGAGAACAGCTCAGTGGAGAAGGACCTGGGGGTCCTTGTGGATGACAGGTTGGCCATCAGCCAGCAGTGTGCCCTGGTGGCTAAGAGGGCAAATGGGATCCTGGAGTGCATCAAAAGGACAGGTACCTCCTGGAAAGAGACCAGTGGAGGACCACAAAGATGATTAAAGACCTGGAGCTTCTCCCCTATGAGGAAAGGCTGAGTGAGCTGCGGCTGTGCAGCCCTGAGAAAAGAATACTGAGAGGGGATCTGATCAAAGTTTATAAATATCTGAACTGTGGCAGACAAAGGGAAATGGACAACCTCTTTTCAGTGGTGTTTTGGGAGAAGACAATGGGCAATGGCTTAACGTTGGAGCACGGGAAGTTCTGCACCAATAAGCGGAAGAACTTTTTCACAGTGAGGGTGACGGACCCCTGGGACAGGCTGCCAAAGGGGGTTGTGGAGTCTCCTTCTCTGGAGATATCCAAGACCCGTCTGGATAATCTACTTGTGCGACCTGCTCTAGGGAACCTGTTTTGGCAGGGGTATTGGACTCGATAATCTCTGGAAATCCCTTCCAACCCCTACAATTCTGTGATTCTGTGATCTCACACCAACTCTGATTAACGTCACGTCGTTTTCATAAATGACCCTTCTCTCATTTATATCTTCTTTAAAAAGTTAAGCAATATAGACTGTTCAGAGCCAGCGAACAAAAGCCTTCCAATATAATGGAAAATCCATTCCTAAGCTTTAGATCTGGAAAAAAGTCTTTAGGAATAGAATTCACTAATTCCTTCAATTTGATTACACATGCAGCTTTTACTGATTGAAAAAGTAGAAAAGAAAAACTTTAATCATAAATATTCACATTGCCAATTTTACAAATATGATCTTTCGTTACCAGCAGATTCAACACAAAAAAACCCCAAATGGACACAATTTAAATATGCAAGAAACGTTGAAGTATTTCCGAATTATTTCTAATGTCATATACAGAAAAGGTCTCATGGAAATTCTCAGTGTTTACACCAATAAAAACCCAAAACCCCAACTAAAAAAAACATTAAGAAGCTACTGTTCCTTGAGTTCACATAATCATAGTTTTCCTCCTACAAAAATATTAAGGAATATTTTAAAATATTTTCCCCCTGAGTTCTATGATGACAGTTGTTATTTGTCATTGTGTGCTAAAGTGGTCACCTGTAAAAACAGGTATAGTATAACTTGAAGCTTACATTTGCAGCACTGGACCTTTGGTGAATATGTTGGATATGAAAGAACAGGAGTTTAAGAATCTGCACATACAACTTTGGGAAATAAAATTCATGGCCTCAATAACAGCCCTGAAACAAGCCTTAGAAAAATATTTTGCACTCTAATACTAGCCATCTTCTGAAACCATGAAGAGCAATGCTTGTTCCTGGATTATTCAAATAGATCTATAAACAATGTGCATTTTTAACACAGTGTTAAGCGTTAGCATATATTTAAAAGATCATGAAGCTCATTGCACACTGCACAGTCACTACCGCAGCAAATGTTTCTGCTGTAGGTCTTCAATGGGAAGGAATGTTGAAGATTACCTTCAGATATCCTGACCTCAGGGATAGACTCATCATCTTATCATCTTCCTTTGTAACTGTTCTGTCTCATCCATCCTCTCTACTTCAGTTCACTTGGTCTTTGAACCTTGCTCTCTTTGTAATAGATCATGCCACATTTTTCAAACTGCAGTATACATTAAAAAAAGCAAGTAAGCAGAAGACATTATTTGGAACTCTCTTCCATAGCTGTTAGATATTGGAGGGTTCTCTGCTGGTCTTTTTTTTTTCATCTATTGGATGTAAAACTGGCTTCAGTTTCTCTTCTCAGCCTTCCCCTCTTTTTTCTTTCATGGCACTGCTTATCTCCCACACACTTCTGCTGCTATTGTGAAACAGTAGAAGAATGCTGTTTGGACCACAAAATGATACAGATTTCCCCTGCACCATTCATATATCCTGGCTTTCATGATGACATGTTTTAGTCAGTCACTAACAGACATTTGTCTACTTTGTGAACTGCCACAAGGCAGTCAGAACCTTCCAACAAAATATAACCGATGAGAAAACTGTGCATTTATCTACTGATAAAACCCATTTAAATGTGCTTATAAGTAGGTGTTGATAGATGGAATAGATGACTGCATGTTATTAAGGTCAGTGGAGAAATCTCCATTTTATCTACTTAATAGCTGTTTGAGCCTAGCAAGAGATTCCACTGATCCATCACTGTAAGTGTATAAAAGGCATAAAAGTGTATAAAAGTATAAAAGTATATACTGGATGTGTATAAAAGACAGGTAGACAAGGTGCTTAGGGATATGGTTTAGTAGAAGACAAGTATGGTTAGACTCAATGATCTCAAAGGTCTTTTCCAACCTACTGATTTTGTGATTCTGTAAATTTCCCAATAGCAGACTGTGGTGGGTTGACCCATGGCTCCTTCTTCATTGACCTTGGTGTCTGCAGAGTTGTTCCTCTCACATATTCTCACTCCTCGCTTCTCTGGCTGCAATTACCACTGCACATACAAATTTAATTTCTTAGATATATTATACCAGAGGTGCTACTATTGTCACTGATTGACTTGGCCTTGGCCAGCGGCGGGTCCATCCTGGAGCCAGCTAGCATTGCCTTTATTGAACGCAGGGGAAGTTTCCAGCAGCTTCTCATAGAAGCCACCCCTGTAGCCCCTCTGCTACAAAAACCTTGCCATGTAAACCCAATGACACAAACCCCAACCTAAATCCAGAACAGCCAGAAAGGATCAGATCTGTAGAATTTAGATCCTCAGCTATAGCTGTAATGCAGATTTTGTTCTTGACCTCAGCAGGCACTGTTCAGATCTGAAACACTGTGTCCTTTCAGCAAAAGCCATTTTCTTCGCTCAGGAATGTCAAACTTACTTTTTGTTGATGAATGAGTTTCTGTATCATTGTAGGGCTCTGTATGCATAATATCACTGATGTCTTCACAGCCAGGGACGTTTCCTAGCTTAACTAAAGCCTCCTGCAACTCTTCTCCCCCCATCTTAAACAATTTCTGAGATTAAAGCTTTAAATACACCTACAGGAATGCCCCTTCCACCCTTGACAGGCAGAGTTCACACAACTTCCCAGTGAAAGCCATTATTCAAGGCATTCTCAGATGACTCTTGCAACTGCAGATAAAAGACCAGGAGTCTAGCTTATGCTTTTGTACTATCATGCTCCGCTGCATGTTAACCCCACAGTTAACACTTTGGTCAAACTTCTCCTTGGACACTTCTATTTGTATCTCCCTGATCACATACTACTTTTACAAAAGCTTGTACAGAACTAGGGACTCTATGTTCCATGCAAGCAGACACAAGCATGATATACTGCTCAATGCCACCAACTTCAAAAATGCCTCCTTTTCCCTTAAGTCTACTAAGGGAGTTGTTTTCTTCACCACTAAGAGTGCCCAAAAAACCAATTGAGTAATTGGTAACTTTAGTTATTCATGTAAATACTGGATAAAATGTGTAGATGACACTATTGAGCAGTTTTGTTTGAGTAATTTAATTTTCCTGTAACCTACCTGAAGCAAAGGCTATAGTATTGACCTCAGAAATGTGTCCATATGTACTATCTGATTGTTCAAGCTTCATCATTTAATAGTATGGCACCAAATACACAGAATTTCATATAGGATAGTAAAGGAAATTAAACTTCCTTCCCATAGAAATACACTATCTTCCATCTCTTAAAGGAAGCTTTCTTACTCAAAGATTTCAGTGGAATGATCAGCCTTTCTGATAATCTGGGGTAAGATTTTTGAAAATAGAAGCCTAAAGTTAGCCACCTAAATCCATACTTGTGTCTCTACCTGATAAAAAGCTGAGCCCTTGTTCATTTCTTTCAGATTGCTTCAGAATCGAAGACTGCAGCAGCAGCCAGCCAGAAAGAACACCGCACTACGGAAAGACAGTCAGGTATCTGAACAGGACCTTGTATTTCTATTCCTGAACTTTTGTTTATTAAGGTTTAGGCCCAGTGTTCCAGTTGTTTCTTTGTGAGGAAAGAAGTAGTATGAGATTGCGATAAAAAACAAACTGAAGAAGGTCCCTTCAGTTCTAAAAGTTTCTGACTACCCTTTCTGATGCGCATCTCATTGCTGGCTGGGAAGGGAATGAGCTTGAATAATGAATAATAAACTCTCCCAAAGCTCAGATCTCTTATGCAAATAAACATATTAAATGAATGCATTTTCCATGCAGCATAGCTTCAGCCAGGAAATTTGTTGAAAACATTGTTTTTCCATTGACAAAGGCAATGTGCCAGATTCAAACCTGGTGTGAGTGGGCGCAACTCGACTGGTTTCAGTGGCATTGTGCCCATTCACACCAGGACTGTAATTGGCCTATTGTGCTTCAAAGGCTTTTCATTATCCAAGATGTGCCAAAGTGCAGATAAACAAATTCTCCAACTGCAGAAGAGCTTTTTCAGGGTCAACACTAATTTTCAGTTCACTTAGCAGGCATAAACTCCTTCTGGCTGAGTTCAGTCTGTGACTGTACCAACTTTCTAACCTACAGAATGAAAATCCTTGGGTACTCTAAACTCCCATCTGCTAAAATGAGCCAGCCTGGAAGGCAGCAGCTTCTGAAATTGTATCTCAGTAAAGGTTGGGAAACTGGACTGATTCAATAAAAGTTGACCTGACCTTCCTGTTCTGACTTCATCCCAGGCAAAATCTCTTTCAAGTTTCAGAAGTGTTTTATTTACTCTTTCTCTCCACAAGTTATGTCAAATGTCAAACCAAAAGGCTATGCATACAAAAAAGTATAAGATGGACTGTTTCTGTGAGATCTTTAACATTGGTTTATGGTTCCAAATTATGTAAATAAACATCTTAACTTTGTGTATTGTGGATACAGATTAAGTCATGCCTCAGAACCTTTTGAAGTATAACCATGCAATTTCAAACAGAAAATGTAATGTTTCCGAACTCAGCTTTTCCTTTATCTCAGATACACTAACTGAGGACTATCCGGAGAACTGTCTTATAAAGACATGCTAAAAACCATCAAATTTTGCAAACTATTACTAAGGTAAGCAGTGCAATATTTGTCCTGAAATAGGTCTCATGACTCTGTCACATTCTATAATAATTAGAGATAAAATACAGTGACTATGAGATTTCTATCCTAAGGAGAGAATCAAAGATTAACGTGAGACTTAACAGAGTTATATATGCTATAAGAATGCTAAATCTGATATGATACAATTTCTCATTCAAGCTAAATTCTTTAATTTTTTGGGAATGTAAACAGAGAGCTGGCTGCATAAGTTCAGGTCACTTATTGCCTGTGGAAACAGACCTGATTTTATTGTCTTGATTTTGGGAGGTTTATATTCAAATCTGTCTTCATCCATGCATAAGAAATCCTGGTGCAATTCGGCTGACATACAAATTACTGACTTCCATAATATTTTCATCATATTTTGAGTTAGTTTTTCTGTTTCACCCACCTTTATTTTTTTTTTTTGCATTAGAAGTGCAGCTATTACAAATATGAGCAGTTTCTATGGCACAAAGCTTAAAAATCAGGTTCCTTGCTATACAAGAGTGGCATAACAGCAAATAGTGCAATTAAATTAAAGCCGTGATAATCTGCAGTTCCACTGACAGATATCTGCACATAACTTCAATGTGACTTATGTGCAAAGATAATGAATTCTATAATGCAAATTTACACATGGGGGTCAAATAAGGAACTTCTTTGTGTTTGACAGTACATTGGGTATTAGGTATTTGTCACAAAATAAATAATTCATCTGGCATAGCCACTTGCTATGTAAATGATAGTCTATGTATATTAAAGCATTTAGCACTTAGAATAAAATGGACAGCTGGGGCCAAATGAATATCTCTCAGGACACATTACCATTACAGTTCCCTTGTGAGTTTTTAACTCTTTTCACTTCTGAGGGCTGTCATGAGGACATTAATTGAACAAGGCACAGAGTTCGTTCAAATGCAGGCAGAGCCACAAAAAAAGAGGAAAAATAATGTAAAGCAGTACATTAATTTCAGATTCTACTTTCCCCCATTTTTAATGCTTCTCAAATCCCTGGTGAAATTTTTATCTGATCCAATTTAGGAAAAAAAAAGTTTAAATATTTTCAAAACATCAAGTAAATGACAATCCAAACATAATTTTAAAATACTTAAACTAGGATTTGGGCAGAATTTGATTTGAAATCAACCCAGATGCCTCATGAATTTGGGATGCTCATTGAACACATCCTCTCATTCTAACTCTAATAAATTCTTCTCCTATTCACTCAACCAAAAGCAAACTTTAAACAGAACATGAAGATTCACACACCAAAGAGTGTTCATGCAAGTGGATGAGTTAAGGGTATTATGTCCAGACCCTATAAAAAGGGCAAATTGAAGCGTATGCTCCAAGTCCTACCCCACCTTGCAGAAAGTTCGTTCAAAGATAAAAGAGTCAGAAGCTGTTTTAATTTTCTGTGCCCTGATCCTGCATTTGGAAACATCTCAGGAATGAAATCTTCTCTTACACTTGTAGCTTTGAATCCAAGGAAACTCCACTAAACTCAGCAGAGTTGCTTGGGATTAGACCCTGATTTAAACACAGCACCTTCTCTCCACTGGAGCTGAACTGATATTAACGTGATTTCTACCAGTCAATGGTTCCTTCGAGCATGGTATAAACCATACTGGACATGGTTTACTGATCCAGCTGTTACATATATTTAAATAATCTTTTCCTCAGTGTTTTCAGGATGCTTACACGATACC
This sequence comes from Gallinula chloropus, assembly GCF_964237585.1. Lineage (NCBI taxonomy): Eukaryota > Metazoa > Chordata > Aves > Gruiformes > Rallidae > Gallinula > Gallinula chloropus. The sequence goes on from NC_140087.1 coordinate 19,542,262, forward strand.
CCTGCTAACAACCTAGGTTTCTCCAGGACTAATTTAACAGCCATAGGTAAGATTATACAGAAATGTGATGTAATATATAGAGAAGTCATTTGAAAAATAAAGTCTAGCATCTGTGATCATCACTGTTATATCAGTGCAAAATCTAAGCTACAGTAAAATAGATTATACAACTGAATAGCAAAGAAAGACAGATAAAAGATTCTGTTTTAATCATTTGCAAAATGTGTCTGTTCCCAAATTAACCTCCTAAGCCCCAAGTCAGCATGAACCATTACTTTTAATACTGCATACCAACATTTATTTCAACTTCAGTTTATGTTGTAATGATATTAGTTATCATAAAATGAGATCCCTGCTGAATTCAGATTTGAAATAAGGCAATGAAATTGTAAGAATTACACCTCTGTGTGTTCTGGATTTTCAGTATCCTGGCTCAGCAGAAAAATTGTTAGCATAACCAACATTTGACCTCAATGCATTCTTATCCAGTTCTGTAAAACAAAAGAAAGTGGAAGATAGTGTTGGATTAACAAAGAAACCTAAATCTTTCTGTGTTCCTCTAATGTAGAAGACCAGTGGTTGAGAAGTTAGAGGTTCAGCTATAAATATGTCCTGGTTTCAGCAGGGATAGAATTACTTTTCTTTCTAGTTCCTGGCATAGTGCTGTGTCGTAGATTTAGAATGAGAACAATGTTGGTAACACACTGATAATTTCAGTTGTTGCTAAATCAAGGACTTCTCAGCTTCTCATTCTCTGCCATTAAGGATGTGCATAAGAAGCCAGGAGGGAGCATAGCCGGGACAGTTGACCCATACTGGCCAAAGGGATATTCCACACTATATGGCATCAATCTCAGTACATAAACTGGGGGAGTTGGCCAAGGACGTGGTGATTGCTGATCAGGAACAGCCTGGTCATAGTGGTTGGTGAGTAATCCTATTGTGCATCACTTGTTTTGCATATTCTTTTATTCAACTTCATTATTTGTAATTATTCCTTCACTATCCTATTCAACAGTTTTTATCACAAGCTATGAATTTTACTTTTTTTTTTTTCAGAATCTCTCCCCATGCCACTGAAGGGACGCAGGGAGCAAACGGTAGCATGGTGTTTGGCTGCCTGCCAAGTTAAACCATGACAAAATACAAAGAAAAGCCTTTGTCCTTCTAACTTCTGGCCATTTGGGCTTGCAAGCATAAATAAAAGACACCTGAGACAGCTTAACTGTGGCATATCAATCTAGTGCAGTGCAAACTTTGGCAAACTGGAGTTTGGACCTCAGGTAGCAACATTGGAACAATAATGGGCAGCACTGGACTCTGCCACGAATCTGAACTTTGTTATTCAAGGAAGGCAGAAACCAAGCAAGCAAGTTCTAGGGCTCCCTTTATTCTGCAGCTGACACAGTTGGATTCAGTGCTCCACTGCACTGGCAATGTGCCCTTTGCTACCTAGCTGTTTTGCTTTATTCATGGTGGTAAACAGTTTGACACATGCGAAGTCAAAAAGGAAACCTGTCAGCAACTGTGTGGGAGGAGATTAAGGAGGAAGGGGGTTCTTTTTGGGGCTGGTTAGGGCCATCTGAATGTAATTTATTTCATGATTTCAATATTATAGCCTTCCTTACTCCTTTAAAAATGACTTTCTACAATCTGATAATGCTTCCACAGTCAGCAGTGTAGAAAGAGGACCTTAGACCTTCTCTGCAATAACTCTAGTCCTGCTGGATTTAAACTCTCATTGGTTTTGCTCTCAAACTCACATTTGTAATATGGTGACAGCTGGCTCAGTGGTTTTTTTGTGTCATTAAAATCCAATATCTTAAAAGAGTACGTTTTGTGAAGCCAAGACAGCATTTCACACACAAAACCCAAAGGGTATACTAAAACCTCAGTTGGAGGGGTTTTCTCTATGAGATAACTTTTCCTTCACAGCAATAATTGAAGGATACTGATACATGGTATGAAGTGGGCATGCTGCTGCGGTGTACGAGATAGTTTGGACCTCCAGCCGTGGAATCTTGTAGATAAGGTCCAGGAATTTTCCAGTGTGACTAGTTCCACCTGAAGTTGATGGCTTGTTGAAATCAATGGAGGACAAAGAGGATCACAGATTCCCCTTTGAGACCATCACCTATGACATAAAAATGCAGTACCTGTTCCAGTGGCTTGTGGATCACATGTGATGTCTCTCCTTGCAGATGGAGACACAAGGAACAGATCAAAAACTGTGAATTGAGACAGTTGTCAAGTGTGCCCTGACCACTGGGTTGGGAGGAGACATGTCAAATGCTGATATTTCTCCCTCTGTTTCTTTCTCTCCTGTGCTTCTTCAGTAGCAGAACACACAACTTCTTTGCAGATGGAAAACTAAGTCATCTTGCTCACAAGATTCTATCTCCCCTGCCTGTCTCCCTCTGAGATTGCCCTTTCTCTGCGTGCTCTTGCCATATCCTCAAGGTCAAAAAGTGTGGAAGAAACATAATGTTTTTCCAGGTGTTTTTCCTTAAATGTTTATTCTCCAAAGGGGACATTGTTAAATTCTGCACAACAGTAGAAGTAGTTACATGCAGAGGATGAGTATTTCATGCAGCATAGTGAGTTTTCAAACCTGTCTTTATTTTACCTTGGGGGGCATTTACTTGATGAAAGAAAAATTCTGAAATTAATAACTGGAAATGTATTTTGATAAATCAACCCCCTTCATTTTGATTAAATTATTTTTGCAATATGATTTTGAATAATCTCAAAATACAGTCGAATAATGATTCATGTAACAATAGAAGCTTAGTAATTTCAAAGGAGAAACAAAACCATCTTGTTCTTTCAAAAAGCAGTTTTGGATTTTGCCAAAATAAAGTGTCAATTGAATGTGCATACCCCCCCAAGCCATTTCAATTTCAGAGAAACTGTATCTGCAAGTGGAATGTTCTTCCACCTTTTTCTTCCGAGCAATGTTAAACAGACATCACTTTCACAGAAAAAGGGAAGGAAACCAACTTGAACAAAATTTAAATACACGGTTTCCGTTTATTCATTTGCACGCACATTTTATCTCTTCTTGATCCAAAGACTATGGAACTTAATGCAGAGATTCCCTTGAACACTAACCATACCTTTAATTTTTGAGCAAATGCTGAGACAAATAGAAAGCAGCTTATATGCTTTCCCATAACACGCGCTTTCCCTGAACCTGCATGCTAATCCACGGGTTAGCAATTCTAAGGTCTCTCTTGATGAATGATTAGTGCAGCAAACTGTGAGGTGTTTATTGAGATGAGCAAAACTTTGGCAAAAATATTCCCTAACCCATTTTACCTATGAAAGGAATTTGAGTTGTTGATCCCAAGAGCACACAGCACTAATCCGCTTCTTGTATAATACACTTTTCCTTTTCTTTGATTACTTCTGAAGTTGTTTGTTATTGTTCATTATTTGGTATTGTTTTATTATTTGTTATTCATTTCTTAGTTTGCTCTTGTTATATTTCTTTTCTATTTCTTTATTTGATTACATTCTCTTTCTACAATATTTTTTCCTTTTGCTATTATTTTTCTTCATTAGTTGCAGCGGAATTTTATCTCTGCACATCATGTAGCTTGGTTTTATTTCATTATTTCCCATGTTTGTGTTACAAGGCCACCACTGCTCGGCCTCACAAAGGCAACTCTTATCGACACAGCCCCACTGAACTCCACAGATAATGCTTTATTAAATGTTACACTGAAGCTGAAATCTTACACAGTAGGTAGCATAAAATCATTACCAGCTTGAATATTTTTGAGGATCAAGATGATAATGATAAGAGCAATGTCCCAGCAGGGGACTCGTCACTTATTACTTAATCCACAAGCCCCCTACAGGTGTGTTTTGGTGTCATTGAATGCCCACCCAAGGGCTGTATGAAAGCCTGAAGCTAAGGCACATAAATGGTTCTGTAAGGGTCTTGTAACACAGCCAAAGCTCTCCGTGTTTTTAGGGACTTTGTGTTATTAATAAGAAGTTAATGGGAAGTAAAAATACTGCGTGGGAAATGTGCGAGTAAAAGCCTTCCTTTCTTTGTGGCGCTCTCTTGTAAAACTACTCAGGAAATATCATCTCACACTGTCTTTTCTTTTTAAAAGGTATATGTGAGCAATCTCTCATCTCCTTTTTATCCATGGAATATTTAGATATGTAATATAAAAAGGATTTGTAAAACAAATAGTGGTCCCAGCACTCTAGTCAGAGCAAATGCAATGTTATTCATTTCATAATCTGGACTGTATTTCAGATATGAAAGGCCAAAGTAAGTTAATATTTTCCTGAGCAAAGCTATCAAGGAAACACTATAAAAATGTTATACTGTCTTTCCTTTTCACTGTGTTAGTGTAGATCTTTGATGCAGAGATCCACATTTTTAGAATCTTAAAGGACTGAGAAGATCTACCATTTCTTCAACAATATCGGGCATTTTCATGAACTGTGTAATGCCCTCTACCCAGATGGACAAGATTTTCAGGCTGATTTATATCTCTATTGAATTAATAACCTTTTTGAAGGTCTTTACTCTACTACAAGTTTGCATTTCCCTCTAAACTCTTAAAAAATCTGTTTCAGGAGTTCTCTATTGGAATGGTTGGGAGGTTGGGTTTAGGGTTTTTTTGTGGGTTTTTTTCCCTTGTGAGCCTTTCATGAGTAGGTGAAGTCCAACACTCTCCAGTCAGATCAATGTTATATTAACATGGACTTTGCATGTTCAGGGAAGGAATCCCCACAGTAAATCTGATTTGTATTAAGTAACAGGTCTCCTCGCTGTCTGCCACTTTTACCAGGGTCACATGAATAGCAAAGCCCTCAATTTAAGGCTTGTACATCAATTAAAGACGCAGGGTCGAATACTAGCCCTCAGTGAATTCCCGTAAGTCACAGTGGGACCAGGCTTTAGCCACTGATATACAGAAGGTATCTCATACCACAGACTGAAAAAGCACACAAGATGTATTTTTCTACCAGAAAACTGTGTTGCACCATTCTGTAAACGTATTTAGCATAAAAGCCTTATTTCTGATACTTCAGATGGTGCCAAGTTAATGCATCTGATAAGACCAAATCTCTGAATCTCCAACACAACCAAGACATTTAGAGTCTGTAGCAAGAAGCTTCTTTGTAAGGTGTTTAACAGAAGCTTCCGTCTAGTTAAGTTTGCTTAAATGCCATGAAACCTCTTTTTATGGGACTCACGGCAAATACACCAAATACACATTGTAAAACAATGGCGCTTAATAGATTCAACTGAGACTGAAGCCTAGAGAACTGTATTGATGCCTAATGCTGTCGTACAGTGAGATACCACTAGTTTCAGACCACACTTCTGTGACTACTTCTTGATGTAATTGCTTTTGTTTCTCATTCTCTTTTATGTTAAACTCTGCAGTTCCTGCAAGTGGGCAAATATTACCCATCCACATTGGCGTGAAACCAATGCAAAAAGTATCCTACTATTTTCAGCTAAATAATTTTCCTTAAAAAAATATATTCACATACAGTGGACACCTTAGAAAATTGAGAGGGGGAGTAGTAGATACACAAAGCCTTCTGTTTCCTTCCAATAGCATGAGGTAAATTGCACAATAAATCAATTTCTATGGATGCTGTTGACTTGCAACATTTGCTGCTTTTAAAAATTAATAGCTGAAATAATGAACATTCTCAAAAACCCTCTGAACAGCTAGCTTGATTAATTCCCTGAAATGAAAAACAGTTGACAGGTGCAATATTCTCAGCTGAAATTTTCTGTACCCTGATCAGACTACAATCTAAACTTATTCCAGTAACACAAGTTTGCTTGCTCTGATTTTAATTTGTGGGAAAATAAACAAACTTAAGTCCCATATTGTGCTTTGCCTAGACATGCACACACACACATCTATAAAATATTCCTTACTGTAAAATTAAATAAAGTTTGATTTTTGTGTAAATATTATTTTGAAGGCATAATAGAACTACACAGTGCAAGTGTCATCACTTCATATTAATATTGCATTATTGTCAAACTGATAAGAAATTCCTGGGTATAAAGAAATGTGCACTGCATTTTGAGCATTTTCTAGATAGTGGTCTACATCTGAAAGTGATGTAACCAGGATTACCTCCTCTGCATGAAATGTAGTTGCACAGCTTCACATCAGTGTTTCCATTTACCCCCCCTTTCTGAGCACCATTATTCATGGTCCCTTAACATATGAGCAGGAATTAAGTGTGGAAAAGTGTTAACAGTTCCTCTTTCTGTCTTTTTTTCTAGTGCTGGAATTAAATAGTACTGTTGCCTACAATAAGAAAAGTTTGTGATATATTTCAAGTTAGGATTAAAAAATAAGAAAATTATTATTTTGATTAAGCATTAAGACATTTGGTTTTGGGTTTCTTTAATATACATGCAATAAAAAATGTTTGCAATATAATATAATGCCATTCTATGTTCTTTATTGTCCTGCTTTTTATTGCTAATGAAAATATTGGACTGGAATAATTGAGAGAGAGCTCAGGTCCTGATTAATGAGGCTGCCTGAGATAATCAGATGATCCAGGTGACCTCCATACTGCATCAGAAGAAGTGGATGGACTTGGAAGCCTCACTTTTAACAAGCAAAGGTCAGCAGTTGCTCAGCCATATACATTCCCTTCTACCTACAGATTCTAAAACATCAGCATTTGTGAGGAAAATCTGCATGAAAAATACTTGAAATATGGTTCTAGTCTCATTGTAATAAATTTGATGCTCTTTCGTCTTTTTCATGACATGAAGGACAGTAGTCACTTTCTTTTCACCTATGGAAGATTTTCTTCCATTCAGAACTCTTCTCTGTTGAGCAATTTTGTCGTTATTGCAAGAGGAAACGAAACAAATGTGTTCCATGTTCTGTTCAGGCATTTAAGTAAATAAAGCTATACATGAATGTGTGAGTCAGACTGCTTGAAGGAAACCTTGGTGAAAATTTCGGTAGGCAGATGGGGACATCATCTATGTTGTTGTTGAAGTCTTCCAAGATAATAAATATTACTGTCTTGATAATCGTGTTAGATAACTTCTCTATCAGCGGCTCTTGGAACTGTTAAGTGTCTGGGGGGGTTGCAGATTAACAAGATGTCAAGGCTGGTCTTTCCTGTAGTCTTACAAAATAAAGAGAAATACTCAGGGGAGTCTGCTTCAACTGAATTCATTAAATCCCTCAAATATGCAGTGGAATTACAGAGAGTTAGTTAATAAAACCATACAATCTGTTTGTCAGATATGTCAAAAAGAAATTCATTTACAAAAAGTAAAGCATTTCCTCTGCAATATGCAGACCATTTTTAGGATAAGACTTCCAAATACATACACAATCCATGAAAATAAAATATCAGAGGATAGAGGAACTGGTACCAGGGCAAAATGAGCTTAGAAATATGATCTGGAGAAAAATCCTAAACTTATCAGGAGTAAAGAAGCATGAAAACAAACTTCTATATAACGGTTAGGCAAAGTGAGAAATATGAAGTTTTGCTCTTAGTTCAACTCTAATCAAGGCATGCCTCTGTTCAACTAAAATTACATTGCATCCCTGGAGATCTAACACATCTTTCTGAAAGCAGAGGAACATCAAGGTCTGTAGCATCTGCCAATATATTCTTGCTAAAGGCTAAATTCTGGTTCTGTTTAGGCAAATGCAAAGACTGAAGGATTACCAAATTTTCAGACATCCTGCTTGCAAACAGCAAAAGGCTTCACAGAGAAGGCTACTTTTCAATGCTTTTTGGTTTGATTACAGAGACTAATATCTTGTATCACCCATGGTAACTTGCTCGCAGTTGTAAACTGATTAGAGTAATAAAGATTGAACCACTCCTAGTATGCAACGGGCCTCATCCTCCTCTCAGAAACCTCTACAGTCATGATTGTTCTCTTCTTTTGCACTGTGCTTGAGTAGCATAGCTGAAACTTAGCCTGATGCTACATGTATATATACAAGACTATGAAATCACTTCATCTTAAGTATACTGAAGCTATATTAAATTATGTGCATTTACTACCCCAGATTAGTGTGGACATTTGCTTAGGTTATGAAACATTGATTTTCATGATCCTAGGGTCAGGGGGGAAATTGAGATCTCAAAAATAAGACCAAAAGACAAAGCTTTGAAAGTGACATTCTCTAAGTTAAAGTATGTCAGGAGCAGTGGCAGAAAAACGTCACTGAGCAGAAAAATAGTGTACTACAAGTTAAATAATGATGCCAGTGGAAAGATAGGAAACCAGAGTCAAATAAACAACACCTACTTATTCACAGTTCAATCTTTTGTTCCCTGGCTCAGAATAAGCCCACTTGCATCCATAAAATGTTAACTCCAGATTTATTGAAAATTCAAAATGGATGCACACTTCACCTTTTTATGATTAATTATGGATAGATCTGAGGATCAGGAATCTGTTTTGATAATGTACTTGGGCTGTGAGAAAAGAGAATATACCTAGAAATGCCCAGCTGTCAGCTTTGCTGGAGTCATTTACTACAGGAATCAACTTAAAGCAAAGCAACATGAGGATGGAAGCAACATTAAGGAGGATAAAAGACTGTCTGTTCCACATCTTAATTGCTTGAGCTATTAAACAAACACATCTGGAATTGGTGACTCTTGAATACTATACTTTTTATGTACCACATATGCCTCTGCGTTTATGCTTTTATGAGTTGCTCACTGTAGGCTCAGAGTTAGACTGCTAGCTTTTTCTTTCTTAGCTTTTTTTTTTTCCATTTTCTAATGCAAAATGTCTCTATCTCTCTTGTGATTACTTTTTATTTGTTTTTATTCTCATCCTCTTAGGCTTTACATATTGTGTTGTCTATCCATCTTCCACATCTCCTTCCCCCGTTTGTTCAACAGAAATTAGCAAAATTAAATAAAGGAAAATTCCACTTCTGTCAGGAATGAATTTGTTAGAGTGAGTTAAAGGAGACAAGTTTGCAAAATTTCATTATGGAACCAAGTAATTGTTAAAAGAGATGCTGCTTCTTATTTGTTCAATAATGCTTTTATACATTTTGAGCTTTATGAAGGATTGATTTGATTAAAACATCCTTGGAGGATTGTGACTTTGAGTTGCCTTTTGTGGAGGAATTTTCTAGGTCTAACCTAAAAAGAAATCAAAATGAAGACTATTTTGGTTTTGAAAGGGGATAAATCTGTAGAGACATGCAGAATAAGCATTATTGATAAATTTGCTTCTAAGTGTTACAGGGTACAAAAGGCATTTCCACTTACCTTCCTGAAAATATCCCAAATTTCTTAAAGATGTAAAGTAAGTATAAAAATTACATGTACCATATAGGGATTCAGTATATAATTACTTAGATATCAAGGATATAGTGAAGGCACAATCCTATGTTGTCATCTAAAAACATAAAAGTGCAGAAGGTATTTTGTTTAAGAGTTCAATTTTCCCTATCACTTCATGTGAAATTTCCCATAAGGAACTGCACTTCCCCCAAAAATGCACTGGATGTTTTTTTTCCACGTAAAGGGGAAAGGTTTCTTGTTTTCACAGCAATATATGATATATTACCCTCACACTATTACGAAATTGCAGGTCATACATAAGCTAAAATGTGTAGAAGTAGACTGTCTCTTATTCCTCTTCATACACACCAACAATGTTCTGTCAACAATATAACAATGCTTTCTATGAAATACAGAATGTTTACCTATGCATATATGTCTGTATGTAACAAATGTCAACTTTTTCTCCCATGTTCTAGTTCTTGAAAGTCAAAGTTATATGTTCCTGTGTTCTAAATATATTTCTAGTAAATATTTAGTGGGTTAATTTAGTTATTTTTCCTCTTGCAAATTAGGAATAAAAGCAAGATATATAAGAAACTTGTAGCCTTAAGGTTTTTGTGAGTTGTTGGGGTTTTTTTCCCACAAAACATTCTTTAAAATATGGTTAAACTATGAATTATTTATAATGAGATTAATCATTTCATTCAGACTAGTAATCTAAATTTTGGGGTACAACTACCATTTGAGCTTTCCTGACCTTTATTATACACTGAGAATGTTTTTAACATTCACATTTTGATTGTATTTGTATCTATGAAAAGTAGATTTTATCCTTGTTTAAATGGAAAACAAAGTTCAGATGGCAATGAATATAATTTACACTGCTGGGTTCATTCTATCATGTTCATTCACTCAGTGACATTTGGTAACATTTGCATCATTCACAATGGGGTTATGTCAGTGCTAATGAAGAGCAAAAGTGAATATTTAGTCCTTTATTAATATGAAAGCTAACATACAGCATGAAATTCTAAATCTATATTTCTAGAATTATTCTATAACAAGGTAATTTTTCTGCTATCCCTGACCTGAAAACTCCTAAGGAAAGTGCCTGAATATGATTGCATTTCTTGTTAAGAGAAAGGAGTTAGCAAAGAATAAGATAGAATAGTTATCGTAACAGAAATGTGTGGTTATTATATCACTACAGTTTTGGGCTGTACAAACACACAGACTAACAGAATCTGTAATGTCAGTTACCTGTGTAAACTCTGAAGATATGAAAATGCACAGGATTCTATAAAACCTGCTTTAGTGAACTCGGTGTCTCTGATGCCTAGTTATGAGAATTATCTAACAGTACACTATTTGATACTCATTCCTGTGTTTTGACATAATTTTCTGAGGGTATCAGTAAAACAAGTCTCGCTGTAAATTGCATTTGTCTTCTAAGAATCAGTTGCATTCTTTATGGTTTTCCTCCTGAAGTCTACATGGATGATAACAAAAGTCCTCAATTTTTATAAAATTAATGTAGCCCAACCACTTATAAACTTCCCTGAAACTGAGATTCTGAAGGCTAACAAAAAAAATCATGCTTTTACTTTGTGCTATTTTTCATTTTTTGAAAGAATTAAGAAAATGTTGAATTGTTGAAGTGGAAGTAAAGAGAAATTAGCAATAAGAATAATTCTGGACATTATATCTTGCTTAATTAAAGATAATACTCGCCCACTTAATTCCAGTGGCAGCACAGTAGCTTTTCTGAATGAGAAAAAATATTTATTGCAGATTAATTTTATGCCATAAACAAAAAAAAGCTCATAAAAAATATTGCTGATACACAGTATTTTGAGATAATTAGAAATGTGTTTGTGAGGAGTCCAAAATTTATGTACTACAACGTGATGTGTGTAAATTTTAATGGTAACCAAATTGAAAAGAAAAAAAATAGCATAGAATAGTATATACCAAGAATGTCTTTTACCAGTTCACAGCAGTACACATGGGGATGAAATGCAGCCGCAGACAACACAACAGGACAGACAAACTGAGGAAGCAACATAGTTCATCAGTTTAGTCTGTGGTAGGATCAGAACTGCATCTAGGCATTCAAGGACTACCTGTGAGGAGGTTTTCTACGTTCTGCATAAAACCTAGTGCTTGTGAGATTACTTACATACCGCAACAGGCCACTGCTGGCATTATCATCACTTTCAATGTATTTGAAGCCATCTTTCTCCTCTCTACAGAATACATGATCTTTTCTTTCAACTATTCCTCAGAGACTCTGCTCATTTCTGATGTTGGGTTGTTTGGCCTTTTCTTTTTTTCTAGAGCTTCTGTCTTACTGATGTGCCTGAAATAGAACAGAAAATAGAATAGGCTGAATAAATATTAAGGGAAATGCAAAATTTACCTCCACTGTATTATATACTATACTTTGGTAAATAAATACCCACATGAAGTTTAGCTACTTTTTTTACAACAAGGTCATAACCTCAATTGCCTATGTACTTCATTATACTGTACATTGTACACAGGGTAATTTTGTAAATTTGAAATAGAGAGATGGCTCTTAACTGCACTGCCTCAAACTGTTCTTCAATTAAATTCTTATGATAAAGTTTGTATGGTTCTCTTTTCATTAGGATCATTTCCAAATTAATTTCCATCCTTAAAAGGCCCTACTTTATAAAACATTCAACAAAATGCAATTGTTTGTGATCCACAAAGAAATATATTCACTACTTTGCTGACTTACTTGGTAAACAAAACTACTAGATCGCATCATGCAGGAATATCCTCCTAAAAATAAGATTCTCTCCTATGTCAGTAACAAACTATTAATGTAACAATATCTCGATGATTTATTCTGGACTATATTTTTTCCTTCAGTGTTAGAATATTATGACCATGTGTAAAATCTTGCTAATATTCTAGATATGTCTCCATCTTATGCTTCACAGTTGCCCTCTTCAGAAATGTAGTGGGATTTGGGCATGTTTGTCCTTAGCAAAACCAGACCTGTTTTCTCTGTGCTTTCATAATATGATTATTTAAAAATGTGCTATCATATCTTTGTAGGTGCAAAAGTTAGGCTGGCTTGTCTATAGCTAGACTATTTTCCTTATTCACACACACACACATTTTTACAAAAATTGTACTGTATTTGCCCTTCTCCAGTCTTGTAGGACTCTCCTTGTCCTCCTAGAGTTCTTGAACATAATTACTAATGGTTCAAAGACAGTTCTGGCTTAGTTAATTTCATCAGATCCTGACAACTTGGCTACATCTAAGTTATTTAATATTCTTTAACCTGTCCTTTCTGTGTTCTGACCTATACCCTTACCTTTTGTTAAAATTAATTGTGTTAAAAATTAACTGTTAAAATGGAATATGCAAAAATCATCACCATGTTCATGCAAATACTGTATGAAGGAAAGCTAGACTTTGAAAAACAGGGGGTTTAAGCTAATTTAATTCAACAAAAAGGTCATACTGACAGCTGCAGCAACTGAAAACCAATCCCAGTAGGGATACAGATAATGCAAGTTTCCTCACACTTCCCTATCCACCTATTAGTTCAATATACAGGGAGAGGATGAGGTTAAAAGGGCCATTCAGTCTTATGGGTCTGTAAGATCTTTGATTTCTCTAGAACATTGCCTAAGTGCACTAGAAAATTTATTGCTTTTTCCATCATGGACATTCTGTCCTGAAACATTGGTTTAAAATCATCTATTTTTTTTTCCTTTTTTTTTTAATATTTGTTTCCCAAAGTAGTGACAAATACTAACTGCCACCTTGACTGTTTTTAAAATGGCATTTTAGAACAGTGAGAAATGTGACAGGAATGCATTAATTTTCTCTATCATCTTCTTACAGAAAGCCCCCCAAATAAATGCAGTTTTGTTGCTTCTCCATCTCTCCTCTTTCTGATGATCATGTCGCCTCTGGTGTCTGGCTGTATGGCATAATGCAGCTGGGGAGAGTCGACATGATTCTCCCTTTTAGTATAGTCCCTTACATAAGCCATTACTTTGCTAATAAAGCAGGAACATCACTGCTCTAATGAACCCAGCACTACACTGTAACATAACACCAAACCTATGCCAGTATATATATTCAGAGGGTTTTTTTAGTTAAGCCCTGCCATTTAAAGTTAATTATCACTGTTAGAGACTTAACTACCATGTAATAGACATTCGTCCTTGTAGTTTACTCTGAGACACAACTAGTCAACTGCATGAGAAGTGAATGCCACTGGACAGTACACAAAACAATCTGCTAGTACTCGATGCACATTTTCATCTAGTTCTTCTATGCGGGTGGGGAGGGGAGGACCTAGTAAAGGTAATTGGATCTGTACTTTATCTTTGCAGGTCATCTTCAATTTATCACTACCAAATCAAACCTTTTAGGAGCACCATCATTAACCTCCTCTAGGTTAGGTACATCCATCAAGTCCTCAATCCGTTTATCATTATTATCAGGGCAGTCATCACTCTTCAGACCACTATGACTATTCATTTCCTACACATTAGGACATAAAACCTATATTATCCATAAAACTCAGAAATGCTGCAATGTTCACACATCTACACAACTATATAAATTAGTAGCTTGTAACTTTGGATTGTTTTGAAATATCATTTGTGGTAATATATTAAGTATGGCCAAATAAGAAATGTGCACTAGAAAAATGCTAAAATTCATTTGAATAAAAATACTATCTTCTCCCTTCTGTTCTTAACTCTTCCCTTTAAAGAACCTTTTAAGGAAATTTCATGCATTTGAAAAACATGATGAGTAACTTATTCAGCCACTGTGTTATCTATTCTCCACTCAGTGAGTGCCAGTAACTCCTTTTAATGTCAGTGAATGTTACATGTACGTATTTATAATAAAATGTACTCACACAGTACAGATTAAAGGATTTCATAGGAGCTGCAGATCTATATACTAATTTTCAGGCATTAATGTTCTTTAAAGTAGGAAAAAGAGCTTCAACAGCCTGGGTGTCAACAACTACTGACAACGGAACAGACACAGAAAAAAGAAGAGGAAAAAAAAAGGGGAAAAAAGGGAAAGAGACTATCACCTTTTGACTGAATTGCTTAATCTCATTTCTTCTACCCTTCAGCATTTCTGCCCCATTTCCAGGTCCAGCCAGTGGCAGGTCTGAGTGCATATTTCAAAGATGCAAGTACATGTGCATAGAACACAAATGTGGCCAACCACACAATAGCACAAGTACATCAAGGCCTTTACTGGCACCCCCATTAACAGATACAGCAGTTACACAACGAAGAATATCACAGCCAGCCTCGTCTTCCTCCTCTTTTCCAGATAATGAAGATTAAAGCTCACGAGGGCAACAAACTTGATTCATAAGCTTATTGTGTTTTTCTAAAAAATCTATGAATTTTTGCATGAAATTGAAATCCATGCAGAATCCATTTCTAGTTCATAAAATTTTACATCTTAGGTCTTTACAGAAGCTGGTGTTCTACTCTCAGGCTAGTCCAGTTTATTAACGTTTGCCAGCAAATATGCTGACACACTCACACAAATGGTCTTTTATATCCCCTCACTGAATCACAGAATGGTAGGGAGTGGAAGGGACCTCTGGAAATCATCTAGATCAGTCAAATTGGATAAAATAACATAGTGAAACATTTGAATACAAAGGAAAGTATATACTACTCTTATTTCATATAACAGTTGGTAGGCTCCACTCAAATTAAAATGTAGTAAAATAGGCGTGAAGCCATAAGAATGTGAGTTATTGCCTTGGAAATAGTATTGTATATCTATTAGGACTAACCAGTTTAAATAACCCAATTGATGAGGTGAGGTTAAAGAACTGGCCTTTTTCTCAAAGACTTTCTTAAAAGTGCACAGGTTGGAAAGTCAGCACTTAGACATTATAGTAATGGATACCATGGAAAAACTAAAACCGGAAAAGTTTCTGAAATGATAAGAGATGGATTGACCTGGAATGCAGGGGGAGATGGGTGAAAGGGAGCAATGAGCCAGAAGAGACCCAAACCTGTTCTTATCACACTAGTGTTGATGGAAAAAACACATGCAGTTAGTGTTTTCAATTTCCTTAGTGTACAATGTTATGCTGTATTAAATGACATAGGATTTTTTTACTGTTAAATAAAGATTTATTCTTTAGAATTTAGTCCTTAGAAGATGGTAAATTCAACTCATGGGATATTGTACTGGTGTAAGTTTCCAATTACATAAATGTAATTTTCCAGTTGCAGACAGCATTTTTCTTGACATTTTCTATTGAAACACTTTAACATTCTCTTTCCCCCTCCCAAAATGCACACCTTCATAGTTTATAAAAAGTGAAAGTGAAGGGAGTCCCTAATTTTCAAATTTCAATATCTAAGAATAAAATTGCTATACTCTAGCTGGAAATATGAAAACCATAAAAAGCAAAGCAAACAAACAAACAAAAAAACAAACCACCTTTTCAATCTCTTTATTGACATTGTTTGCCATACAATAAACAGATTATCTGTTGCACTCAGGCAAAGTTAATCAGAAATATTCATGTTCTATTTATAGATCTTTATTTTCCTGAATGCCCACTTGTTCCAGCATAATGATACGAACTTTTTAGACATATAGATTTTGTTATAGATTCCAAGACTTTCAGGTCCTCCAGTCAAGCCCCTATTTATCAGAACTCAAATCTGTGATTTATGTGAGACTCTCCATGGCTGAGGAACCCCCTGAGCTAAACAAGTCCAGCTGTTTTTCATCCCTTTTGCACCACTCATGGAAAACAGAGATACCAGAACATTTGGGAATCTGATTTTTTGCATGTCAAACTCTTGTCCAGTTGCTGCTACCAATCTTGGGTTCCCTGTTAATTTGTGCCAGTGAATTCCATTAGTTGCATATTATGAAACTATACGCTTTATTTTATCACTTATCTTGTTGCTGTTCTTTCTATAGTTGGGACTAGATTGACTTCCTTAGGTTGTTTTATGATAAGACAAACCACTCTGCTATCCCTCCCCTTTTCTTTTACTGTGTACTTTTCTGTTGTGAATTTTGGTCTTTTACTTCAGTTTTCACAAGTGTTTTGCAGAATGTATCTGGAGGGCAGCGCACAGTGTACATGTCCTGTCAACACCTATGTATCTGTTGTGGCGGTGCTTAAGGAAAATAAAAGACATTTAGTGAGTTACCTCCATTCTGTCAATGCTACTCTTTCTGAGCTGAGCAACAAGAAACAAGGTTTTAGATCAGCTAATACGGCTAAGTATCCTTCTTCTACTCAAATACAAACACATAATACATTTCACTAATGGGAGTCAGTACCAAAGACCATCACATATCAATAACTGTTGATCACAAGTGATCCAGAATAGATTCAGAACATAATAGCATTTTACCTAAATATTCAAGTCTCCCAGAACGTGTTCACCATTTTATTTAAAGGAAAAAAAAACACCTCTCAATGTTTTTGTAGCACATCAAGTTTTTCAATAAAAACCTGATAGAATAATATCATGCAGCAGATTCCACAGTCCTTAAGCAGTCCTGTTGATGAGGTCCAATATGAGGTTTACACATGACTGCATACCCATAATCAAAAGCCAGACTTGCCTAGGAAGGTAGGGAGGATGACATTTTGATTGTATGAGGGCTCTAATTTTTCATAAACTTGACAGATAGCAGAAGGGAGATATGAGAAATGCAACTTAGGCTGATATGGCAACATCTGGAATACAGAGAGAGACAGCAGCCTTTGGATGAGATTTCCACCTCAAATAAAAGTAAGGGGGCTGAATAAATCAAATACACACTGTTTAGGACTAGCAGGGGCACTATAATCTTTTCCTCCTATAGCTTACTTGTCCTTTATGGACATGAATTAAACAACCTAAGGCGATATGAAGAAGCTGTGTGAGATAACCCCCCAAAAATCCCCTAACCTTTTCAGATTCAGTAAAGTAGTATTTGATAAGGGCTCTCCAGCTAGATATATACAAACAAGAAGCAAATATTGCCTCCAGCACTACATAATTGTTCTGACTAGCTGTACACTTACTCATTCCTCACAACTCCAGGGCCTTCTTTTATATGTGAAATTTAATACAACAAGCATTAGTGCTGTTCAGCACTTCAGAAGTCAAGGAGCAAACTTTTCTAATCAAGGAATTATTCTTCCAAACTAAGGACAAAAGCCTATGGTAGGAATACAAATCAGCAGAAGTTTACTGATGGCATGGTGAATGTGAACTGATCTGGCTGTGCTTGGGCATGGAAGCCAGAAATCAGGGTTCAGGGGTTTTATATGAATCTCTACAACCCTCTGATTCCAGATTATATCTATACATAGCTGAAGTAAAACACCTCATAAGAACAGCAGACTCCATATCTGCCCAGCTGTCTCAGTTATGCAACCTTTCCATCCTTTTTCCTTACAACTCTTGCATGGTGGACTGCTCTTTCAGGTATTTTCTTAAAAAGATAATCTTGTCCTCCCTAACCTTTTCACATTCAATATTAGCTACATCCCACAGTAATTACAGAGGTGAGAACCGGTACAGGATCTATTTTCTTAGGTGGCTGTCTACATCGTAGTCCCATACATGGTGCTGAGGTCTCTAAGTAGCAGAGATCAGCATACAGCCTAGCATCCATCTGTGTGGACTTACCATCTCATAGCTGAAGCAGTATAGCTGCCTCTTGGCAAGGCTTGCTCCCTCAAGCGCATCACCACTGCCATTTTTAGCTTCTCCGTGTTGCACTTCGGAATATTACTGTTAGCACAAATGAAAACAGTTCATATCTGTTTGCAGCTGAAATCCATATCTAAATGTAAATGTGTCTGTAACCTTGCTGGGATCCATAGAGATTAAATTCAGAAGGAACTGTTTAGTCAGCTAGTCTGGTAAACCTGTGTATTTCATCCAGTTACCCTTTGCATACCTGAAGGATAGTCGCTAACCCATACTGTCAGAAAACACAGTGCAACTAAACTGATTATATGCATATGTACCTGCACTTAAATATACTGTGCAGTGGAATCAGACAGGAACAGAAGACCTATGTAGTGGTTTTGCAAATCCTTTTTTTCTGAACTCCAACATAGGTTCACCTAAAACTGTCAAATGAAAGTTTTCTGACAATTTTCATTTCTCACACACTGAAAATGTGGTAGATCATACTTTCTCATTGTGACAATCATCATCAAAGAAGCTGGTATCCCGGCCTGATCAGCCAAATAATTACCCAGCCTCAGAAGGAAGGAAAATATAGCAGGGCACCCTAATGTTCCTATTGTTCTTAGACATGGTCTTTGTTGAATTTCTTTCCTGCTAAGGAAAAAAGTCACAGTTTAAACTAACCTGAGCATTTCAGTCAGCAGTAGGGTTAATGCTGGGTTTTTTTCATTAGTGTTTTCATGTTAGCGTCCTGTATCATATAATGAAGATAATTTTGTGATCTCTCTTTCTATTCATATAATTCCAGAATTATTCTTTTCATTCGCCAGAAAAGCTGCAGATGCTTTCATCTAACTTCCAATAAAACCTTAAAAACCAGAAAGGATAAATATAGCTTGCTTCTAATTTACACACCAGGTATCAATCAAATAAAGACCAGGTGCTCCTTGTGTTGACCAAGAGAAAAAAAAGATTCATTTTTGTATGTGTATGTGGGATTGGGAATCTGGGTGTGAGTTTAACTGAAATGTTTCACATCATTAGTCAATAATGTGCAATTTTGCCTTTAGGGATCTTGGGGAAAAAATTAAATCAATAGAATTATTTCATTTAGAAAAGCACCTGCTGTGCAAAAAATAATTTTCATCAAAAATTTAATAATGCAGTACCTAAGCATTGCAGTCCTATTGGCATGATACATTATGATGGCTCCAGAGGATCATGCATTGGTTACAGTTTATCACATCAGAATTGTTCATGCTAGGAAACACCTATGGAGGCTTCAACATCAAAGCAAAAGAGCTGTGGGAGGGCTCAGAGGTTTGTTAATGGGCTATAATACTTCTTGCATCCATATTGTGATTATAAGAAATCCTAGGGTGATAAGCACAGAAAGGTGATGCCACCTACTGACTGCTCAATGGGGTGCATGAAAATAGTTTCATCTTCCCAGAGCAGTTAAAGCTGTGTGGCCAGACACCACTGCACCCACTGTCACCTTCAGCCATGTCAGAAAGGCCAAGATCTGCATGGCAGTCTGTGGTCAACCCAGAAGAGGCAACTACACCATTATGACATTAGGATGCCTGTACTACAGCTGCATGGGCTGACCACCCCACTGTCACCCCAGAGACGGACCAAAACTTCCTTATCTGTCTTTGTAAGTGTTGATCTGTAGTCATGTCAGGAAGAAAGAAAGGATGGGGAGGAGTAAACAATAATCAGTATAATGCAAAAAAAATGACATCACATTTGAGGTTTGTCAAGAACAGTAAATCAAGAAGTGCCAAGACACAGTCCCAGGCACCGTAACTTAGTTATTAATTGCTAGAACAGTCCCTGCCATACTTTTGGTTGGTAGCAAGGAGCTTTCTCTTTGTGGTGGGTTGACCTTGACTGGGCACCAGGTACCCACCAAAGACACTCTATCAACTCCTTTCTCAGTGGGATGGGGGAGAGAAAACACAATGAAAGACTCACAGGTAAACATAAGGACAGGGAGAAATCACTCACCAATTGCTGTCACAGGCAAAGTCAACTCAATTCAGAAAAATTAAATTTACCACCAAGTAAACCAGAGCAGAGTAATGAGAAATAAACCTAAATCTCATAAACACCTTCCCTCCTTTCTTCCCAAGCTTGACTTAAATCCCAGTTTTCTCTACCTCCTCCCCCAAGCAGTGCATGGATAGGAATGTGTAATGTGGGTTGCAATCAGTTCACCACACATTGTCTCTGCTGCTCCTTCCCTTTCAGGGGTAGGACTCTTTACATTCATCCCCTGCTCCAATGTGGGGTCCCCCTCTGGGAGACAATCTTCAACAAACTTCTCAAACTTGACTCCTTTCCAAGGGCTGTATTCATGAACTACGGATCCCCCAAGGGGTCTCACATCCTGCAAGCAAACCTGCTCCGGTGTGGGCTCCTCTCTCATTGAGGCCACAGGTCTTGTCAGGGCCCTCTTCCAGCACAGGCTTCCCACAGGGTCACAGCCTCCTTTGGGCATCCACCTACTCCAGCATGGGGTCCTCCACCAGCTGCAGGTGAATGCCTGCTCCATCATCATCCTCCTGTGGAGGAACAGCCTAACTCATCATAGTCTTCTGCATGGGCTGCAGGGGAATCTTTGTTCGGATGCCTGAAGCGCCTCCTGCCTCACCTTCTTCACTGATGTGTGTGTCTGCAGAGTTGTTCCTCTCACATATTTTCACTCCTCCCTCCAAGTGCAATTAATCCTAGTGCATTTTTTCCCCCTTCTTGAAGATGTTATCCCAGAGGTGCTACCATCATTGCTGATGAGCTCAGCCTTGGCAAGTGGCTGATCTGTCTTGGCTGGCATTGGCTCTGATGGATATGGAGGAAGCTAGAAATTTCTCATAGAAGCCACCCCTGCAGCCTCCCCGCTACCAAAACCTGGCCATGAAAAACCAATACTCTATCACTTGGTACTATGATCCAGAGCCCACAGTAGTCAGTATATGAACACCTGACTTTTGTTTCTGGGGGAGCATTTATTGATATCGACACATTCAAGCTGTTCCTTTTGTTGTAAGGGCAAGAATATTGCCAATACTCTCTAACCTTGTAAGGCAGCAATTGTCTTTGAAACTCCATAGATATTAGCAGTGATATAATCAATACTTGCAGATAATTAGTGTAAATTTCTGTACATTCTGCTACATATATCATAGATCATGTTATAGCAACTAGGGGGTTCAAATGTGTTTGAGAGATAATAAGAATTTTGAAGATATTTGAGTGGTCTTATGGATAAGAAGTATGTGTGGTGAAAGCTTTCAAAGTATGACTGCAAGCCAAGATTTGTTTTAAAAATTTTCCAGAAAGGCTTTCTCATACTTAATTTGATTTTTTTCACTTTTTCAGAATACTTATTTTATACACATCCTCATATAAAATTCTTCATGAGTTTCCACAGAGGAAGGCCTGTAACTTACCTTGCACAAAGAAAGATACTTAGGACCTAATTATTAAATAACCTTACGGGTGTAGAAGGGATAAAAACAGAGAGTTAAAAAAGGGCAGTGGGGAAAAAAAACCCACCAAAAAAATCAGAGAAAAAAATATGTATTTATGGATACTTCACAGGGTTGTAATGTAAGAAAAAATATGAAGCTATAATCTTAAATTACATGATTCACTGCACACCACTGCCCTGTCTCTAACAAATAATACATAAGTGTTCATGGGGTATAACTTCAGTTGCCACAGTTCTCTCAGATGCTTTTGTCAGGTGTCCTTTTTTTTTTTTAAATGACTGTAACAGAAAGGGAAATTAATTGAGTATGAGGGAGTTCATTTGTGCTGACACTAACTACCAAAACCATTCAGATCTGAATATCCAAATTAAATTGAACTTGAATATTATTTGTACGTGTACTAGGCTGGCTAAATAGTGAGAACAAGGTAAAATTACCACGCATGCGTCTTTGCTCATTTCAGGAATTGGAGCTTAATCAGTGTAACTCATTAAGACCTTGGTGATTTGCACAAACTGGATAATGGAATTTTACTTCCAGCTGCAATTTAAAAACAAACATTATCTCCACAACAGTAATCTCATCTTTACTTTGGAAAGAAGTATAAGAATACTGGCTTGTGATGTAAGATCTTGTAGCTTGCTGAGAAATAGACTTTATCAGAGACAAAATTTTATTACTGTAGGATGACTTTTTATGGATGTTGAACTGTTTTCTGGAGATGTCTGTCTGTCCCCATTCCATCACAGAATCAGAGACACCTGGGGCTATATTCACTTACCTGATGTAGGCATCTAAAGCCCAAATAGATTGTCAACTCACATCTGGTACCTAGTGCACTTGCACAATAAGTATCCTATTTGCTCCAGTCTGTTCCTCAGGAAGGGCACAGATGGGCCAGAAGTCCTATATTGAAAGTAAAAATACTGCAAGGACATCATAGATATCCAAAGACATTTTCAAATGACAGTGGAGGTCTGTATGCACACAACTGATCGAAAGACTGACTCAATTCAGCTGATGGAATGACTGTTTTCTTTAGGATTATCTGAATAGCTTTCCAGATCTACTGACTGGGTTGATTATGGACTTGCTTCACTATCCTAAATATAAGCATTAATCTCCTCAAACTGAGAAAGCACTGGAATGTAGTGCTCTTTCTTCCTTTTCATTCATTCTGACCTCTTAGATAAAGCAACCACAACCTCTTTAGGATACCAGGTTTACATGAAAATATTAAGGTCCTCTGAGCACTTTGTATAAGCACCAATATCTGCCAATGCTCTTGGAAAGACTTCCTCAGCACTAGTTGCACTGAGGGACATCTCAGGCTATCATAATCAGGGTATCAGAAGGTATAGTGTCATCTCCATGGTTAATGTTTCACATGGGCCAGTTCCCCAGGTCAGTATGCACATCTTTGAGCCACTGTCCTAAATCACCTAAATCCTCTCTCAAACTGTACAGCAAGCCTGAGATCTTAGCTCTGGGCTCTGGATTCTTTTCTAGGACACTGGCAGCCTGAGTGCCTTGTAGGTACCTCACTTCCAGATTAGAATAGAACAGACAGCTTCATGATTTATTTATTTTTAACTGCAGAAGAGTGTAGAAAACAAGCGTTAACTCCTCTTGCCAAAATGACACAACTTCACTTGTAATATTAAATGTGCATTTTTTTCACATTTATTTACAAGCTCTGGAATAAAGGATCTATTTATGAAAAAAAAAAAAAAACCAAAACTTAGACAACTCTTGACCTGTAAGTAGCAAATATTCCTAAATGCATGACTGATTATAGCTTTAGTTGACACATTATCCTCTTTATGCTTTCATCAGTGTGAAACATATTTTCACCTCAAGTACTAAGTAGACCTTTAAAAATGCATTGTTGAAAAGGGATGGATGCAGTGATGCACTGGATTGTCTGAAATACTTAAAATTTAACTAGATAAAGAACATGAAATTCTTGAGTATTTACTTGATTTCATCTTCCTTTTTTTTCTTATATAGATGTTTTTACATTTTCAAATGCAGAAACACTGTAGGATCAAACCATTTATTTAATAAAGACAGTAGAGGAAATTATCTAACTCCTGGTGAAATTTGAATTCAGGTCTCCAGAACAAGAAAAATACAGCAATGGATGGCAAGAAATTAATTTTATTCTCTCTTCTTTTGATTCTGAAGTGGCTGCAAATGGATTGCTTGCCTCATTGTGCACAGACAACAGTTCTGTTTTTCAATTAGCAGTATATTTCCCCATTACTCCTTCATTCAGCAAATAGCTGGAAAAGTGAACAAAAGTTACTAGAACCAGAATATTAATGAAGTATCTAGTGATTTCACATAGTCCACCATATAATGATAGTAATAATAATAATGATTTTCTCATTACTCTTTCTTTAAGTAGTTCAAGCTTCAAGCTTTGCTACTTTTAAAAAATTTTCTTTTTTATAGTCTGGATGGTCTGGTAGATATGTACAATCTGTTGTGTATACACATGCATCTGCTCTGATATATATGCTGCGGCTTTATTAGAATCATGTCTCTCCTGACATGATTAGCTGCTGTTGCAATATAATCTCCGCGTCTCTGTCTATAATTTTTTGTAAAATGTAACAGCTCATCCAGCTGACATGGCACAGCTCACATCCATACAGCTAAATTCTTCCAGCTTCCCAAGAAAAGCTGACTACGTACAGCTTGCTTACTGAGAATGGGCTCAAATGATGGTTAACCCCAGTAGCCAGTAGCTAAACAATATGAATATTTTAGTCCCAGGACCCAGGTACCAAATCCTGGTACCATTTAATTTGTTGGGACAGCCACCTCCAGAGAGACAGTGGGAACTGGAATAGGTGTCTTGATACACCAGGCTGTGGGTACATAAGTGACGGCAGGAGAAGCTGTTCTTTTAGGGCAGCTGAAAGCCTTGGGCATTTCCTATAGCCTAAATCATTACACAAATGTTTTATTAGCTTTTATTATAATTTTGAACAGCTTCTAGACTGTAGACATCAATTTCAGAACACTCTCTGCTTTCTGTTGTTACGTTATTTTGCTTTTATTAATTGCCTTGGTTTTATATAGTTCCCTGCCTCAAATAGTCAGGAATTGTGTTAATACTTGTGTGCAAGATTTATTTGGCCCACCCTCTGCTATGACACCACTGAACTGAATTGCTTTCTGATCACTACTACAGAGCAGGTCTCCCATCTGTTCTTCTCATGTCAGATGCTGTGCCTCATGATACAGAACAGCACATTTTCTGAGGGTTCTGAATCGGGATGTTCCAGGAAGCAGTAGCTCATTGCATTTAGTAACTTAATCTCTCCATCTTGTCCTGATGAGGCATTGATCCAGTCAATATGCAGGTAGTGTAAATCACTATCACCACCTATGCTAAAGCTGCCAATTCTATAATCTTATTTAGTATGTCCTGATCACTATCACCCCACAGTACAAGAACAGCACTACATATTTATTGTTAGAATATGGGATTTCCATCCTCAAGTATTCTTCCATTTTTCCCCAATATTTTATGCTGTAACACATGGAGTTATCACCAGTGTTTCCTACAAAGTTCCGTAAGGTCCCTGAGATACTTAAATCAGTATTGCCATTTGATACCAAACACTCTAGTTTTCCCATCTTATTCTCAGGATTCCATTATTGGTGTACAAACACAAGTTTTACCCTTCCACTGTCACTCAATACCACATGTGCCAGTCAACAGGCACTGTAGGAGGTCTCATTTGCCTTCCCTATTTATTATGATTGTGCTGTTCATTTGTCTCCTGGACCTTTCAGAGGCACACTGAACATTAATTATGGCCCCTCATCCTTGGTTTTTATTACTGAAATAAAACCATATAAACTTAACCTTGAACTGTGCATTTTTACACAGACTTTTCTACACTGGATTTACAGAATTTGTACCTAAGTAGTATATTGGAATTAAAGTCTAAAATCATCCTGATAAAACTAATTTATTAATCAAACCACTGCAATTCACAGAGATATTTAGAAAGAAATCTTTCAGGTTTATTTTTTAAAGCAATCACCTTTTCTATTGAAGATTTCAGATTTATTCCTGATTTTTCCCAAGAAAATACAAGTTACTTTATTCAACTTGAGCACTGTGTTAATACCCTTAATAAAAACTAGAAAAAACACTTTAGTTCAATGTTACATTTATGTCTTGAGTTAAATTTATTTTAAAAAGAATCCAACTTCTGTTCAGCTTCAGCTGAATTTGAATAGAAAGAGAATGGCATGAATGACTACAACCTGAATTCTTCCACTCTCATGGAACGTGCTTTTCTATTTACTAATCATTGAAATCAATGAGTCTACAGCCCAAAAAAATACACATCATATTACATATATATTTATACTTAATATAAATTTATTATATTAAATAATATTTAATCTAGGTCCAGATACGAAAAATGAAAAATAGGAGAGGAAAGGAGAAATTTTTAGTAACAGCTGCACAGTTCAGTGATAGCAAGTATAGTTCTTCAACCAGAATATCTTTTTTTTTGTTGTGGGGTGGGTTTTTTTTTGTTTGTTTTTTAAATTTTTTTCCCAAGCCCTCCAGCACATTAAGAACACTAGTCTCGGGACCTGTTAAAATTTTGAGTGCTGATCTCTAATAAGTGATGTGATGGGAATTGAAACTGGACTAGTTCATGTTCAAAGACCTGACAAGGATGAACATTAGTTCTTGAGCACACACAAATAGTTACAATTTCTTTGTTTTCACTATTTTCCATACTGACAGACATTTTGCCCTTGGGGTTCACTATTATGTGCGGAGTGAGCGCTTTAGCTTTGTTTTCATGTAGCATGAGAGACGAAAGTCACTCTGTGCAGAAAAGCAAGGCAATATTGAAGTAGATGTTCAAAACAAATCCAGTTTCAAAGACCTATGCTGCTCAAATGGAAAAGCCAGTGTGTGTGCCAGCGAATGTGTGTTTCATTGCAATATGAGGTAAAAGGCATTCCGAGTGCTCCCTGAATGACAATGAAGTATTGGAACGCAATGACATTCTAATCATTGCTGCAAATGTCAGCACAAGGAGCCTGTGGGTTGTGGGTCCCCAGTGCACAAGTTAACAGCTTTACAGTAAAATCACCAGGGATCAATTAAAAGGAAACTGTTACTAACCTTCATGCATCCTATTGCTGAAATGTCTAGAGAAAAAGGTCTAATTATAGTCCTAACCTTTCCCAATGGGCCATGAATGAGCTTCCAAACATGGCATGGAAAAAGGAAAAAAAAAAAAGCCACGTTGTGCTATTGTCACATGTTTAGGGTCTCATGCAGGACACTCAATAATACAGACAGTGTCCAAGTACACTGAGCTTTACCCTGAAAATCAATACACTCTGATGCTAAGTATTGAGTTAGGAAGAGCATCAGAATAAAAATAAAACCAGAAATGAAGTGAGATAGGAATTCGGGCTTGTTAATGCACAGACAGAAATCAAAGTCAGTCTGAAAAGAGTCAGTCTGAAAAGTAAGAACAAGGATCAAATGTAAAAACACGAGTTGCATAGAACTACTGGGCTAATGAAGTTTGTGCGACTTTCTGCATATTAAATTTCTTCAGTCTCGTGTTTCATTTTGGCAATGTTTAGAGCCAAACAGAAAAAAAAAGACCAGGGAAGCAACTGGAGACTTTTCCAGCAAATGAGAATGTTACCAGATTTTTACCCAGTGAACTGTCTAGAGGAGTAGAAAAAAAATTTCCTCAATTTGCTTTTAGCTTTTCATAACCTCAAAAAAAACGCAGACATGAGAGATCACAGAAAAGGAAGGCCCTAGAGAGGACACCCTTTGGCCCAGTGTGGCAATGTCTTGAAGCTGGTTTTCATGCAGGCTAACCTCTCCCCCTTTCCAGAGAGACATGAGTGTCTGTAGCTGTCAGCCTCTCAAAACCAGGTGCAAATGGAGTGATGCAAAGCAGACAGTGTAATGAAATGCATAATGACGATAAACCACCACATGCAAGACCTGCTTTAATTGTCCTTCAGGTACGTCTCTTTCCCTGCCTTGAGCAACCTCTGGGGTATCTCTCTTCAAACTGAGCAGCAACCTGAGTGAATGGAGGGTTACAGGAGGGACAAGTTTCTTATACTCTGTTCAAGGAAAGTTCGGAGTTGAGGAAAGCAACTTCCACATGCAGGTTTAAGCTCCAGTCCTCCTCTATTATCATCATGAGACAATGTGGAGTTACAAGACAGCAGAGGGTAAAAAAAAAAAAAAGACTATATCCCTTGGGGTCTCAAAGACTTTTATCTCAGGTGCTGGCACATTGACTTGTTTTTGTGAAGCTATGAGCTTATTCTTAAACAATATCGACAGGAAACAGCAGATGGCCAAATTGCTTGCAAATGCTTTTATATTACAGTTTATATTCACCAAGACACTTCCACACTGACATGAGCAATGTCATTTTCTAGTAATGTTTGGAATCAGTCCCTTGGGTCACCAATTCCCAGGCATTATCAGATGATAACTCTGAAACTGTGATTACTTAAATATTTTTCAAATCCTGAAGTACCCTTAAAAGGATACAATTTGCAGCCATGGGAGCCTTGTTACAGTGTTGCTATCCATACAAATATCACTATAGTTGTGTTTTGAGTCTCCATCATATACCCCCTGGTAAAAGAGTTGATAACTGGAAAGCAAAAGATTGCTTTAGGCTGAAGTCTGTTTTATAAGATCTTCATCAAATGTGGTTTCTCATTTTCCTTTAGAAGAAAAAGACACCTGTTTTTAAAAAAAAAGACGGATATTTAAACTAAAGCAGATAAAAGATCAATTTCTTAGTAATTGTTTTAGGATATTTCTGACATTGCAAGATAAAAGAATGTACCATTTGACACTACATAATTACCTAAATATACATAGGGGAATTAGATATTCAAAACTTACTAATATTCAATTGTGTCCAGTTCCTCCATAAAACTTTACTGCAGTTAATTCCATGATTTGTATAGATTCATGCTGAGTATTTTATTTGCAAATCAGGAACTTTTTTCACCCATTTTCCTATGCAACTCAACTAAATTTATGTTTTATCCTATTCATACTTGTATGAAAATACATAACTTCAATAAGGCTTGACTGTGCAAGACAACACATAAATAAACAAATGCGAGTACATATTTATCTGTAAGATCTTGCCTTAAACATTTTACATGAATGATAGCATTTTCTAGTATTATTTCCTCAGCTTAGGTGCATTTAGCAAATTGGATTATTTTTAAGTAAGTGATGCAAGTAAGTTTTAGTCTATTAGAAGAAAAAAATGTATTAGAGGAAAAAATGGTTACTTCTTTTTTATATATATTTAATTAATAACACAGAACAAAAAATTCAAGCCAGCAACATTTTAAAAGGATTTTATATTTAGTGATGAACTTGACATCTCTTCAGTACATTTCTGGAAATCCTAATGGCTTCATTAATTTAAAGTTACTGGATCAAGGCCCAAGTTAGAGCATTGCAAATAAACAGAAGAAAGAGAAGTATGTAATTACAGAAAGAATCATGTATTAAATGATCTGCCTGTAACCACTAATTGCATGAATAGTGATATCAAAATACACAATAGAGTATACAGGACACCAAAAAGTCAAAGTCTGAACATGGACAATGCCTATAAACAAAACCTGAAACTATTAAAAAAATCTTCCAACTGTTTTTTTTTTAAAGCCAGACAGAATGGCATCACTGAAAAAGGTATTTAAAAGCATTCCTAACTTGTTGCTATAAAATTCTGATGCATTGCCAACACCTATATAAATAAACTAGCTGTGATGTATTAAATAACATCTAGATATTAACCTGGAGTAGCTATTCATCACATCTACTGTAGAAATGTCAGTGCTGATACATCTGAAAAGGTTCTAGATTTCAAATGTTAATAACATTCTTTTGAGAGTTTATCAGATTAATTCCAGCTAAATGAAATTTTGTCATAATAACTCATTTTACCAAAGCTGAAACACAGTGCAGAGACATATCTTTTTCAACAGCCGTTTCATTAAGACATTTTAAAGTTTTAGGTATGTACGGTTTTTTTCAGTATGAATGCTGTTTTGGATTTACTTGCCCAGTGCTGTGTTGGCATTTCCTTCAAACTCCAGAAAACAGCAGTGATATGGAGGTGTCATATCCCAGAAAGGTTTGGCTCCGATTTTCAAATTTATTTTTGACAGATGGACTTGAGTAGGCTTTTTCACAAGTTCTATCTGAATTAAAAGCATGTAGATAACACAAAATTAATATTGCTTCTATAAGCACAGAGCTCTTCAATCTGACAGTTCAGACTAGATATACTCTTTTTTGACTGATGACCACCTTAAAGATGATGCTCTACTCTAATCTCTCATCATACCCTCCAGAGAGCTGAAGCCCTTTATGCATAGTTTTTTTGGATTTGTCTTCTGTAGCGAGCGTAAGAACATGATGCCTCACCTATGCTTCATATCAAGTCTTCCTGTACCAGCCTCTGTGTCATGGTACAACATAAACAAACCATAACCTGTGGGGAAAGATCGAACTAAATATCATTAAACTTAGAAGACATTTCAGCATAACTCCCTCCTGATACAGGATGTCCTTGACTGTATTTATCTGTTCTGGAAATGAGCAGTACAGAAAATAATTCATTAAAAAGTGATAAACTGCAATATCCTTCAGCGGTTGATAAATGCCATGACTCCCAGCTGATTGTAGCATATCTGTAATGGAGTGTGGGGGCGTGGGCTGTGAATATCTTCGTTATTCATTCTGAGGTTTATAAAATGCCTACAGCTACAATAGTAAGGCTTTATATACAAAAATTAAAGGCATAAATTTTATACACAGCCCACAGTGGGATGTGTTACGTGAAATAACTGCTGCTGCCGCTGCTAGATATTCATTGACAATCCAAGCAGGGGTGTAATGTAAGCTGAAAAGGGACCAATTGACTGAAAAACAGAATCAAATGTCTAAATTTCCTCTCAAAGGGAATTATCCATGGTAGTATAGATTTTATTCTGCACCAGACTCAGGAGCTGGATGAGCTGAAGCCCTGGTTTAAGATTAAAGAAGTATATTACGGTGGCTGTAGATGGTCCTTTACATGGGAGGTTTACACTAGCCATAGTCCACCACAGATTAGTTGCTGCATCACCTGTAACACCACTCCATTTACTCAACAGTTTTAACCAACAAAGGACAGTTGAAACATACATGGAGGCCTCAGGTTGTTGTGGGTCAGGAAGGAAAATGGGACAACAGTAGTACAAAATTTTACAGTTGACAAGGAAAAACATCCATAAAAAAAGAACCTTGTAAAGCATGTGGGAGAAGTGAGGCAGGACATGATGAGAAATTGAGTGTCAGATAAAATATAGAAGAGAGACAGATGGGAAATGGGTGGCATAAGCACACTGGCTGGTGAGCTGACAAATTTAATTGAGCTCTCCTTGTCTTTGCCACAGTGAGGATCATTGAAAGGAAGGGAGATGGGAGGTCAAAACCAAACATATACGAAGAAGATGACAGGAATGGAGAGACACTAAGATTGATCTATAAGATTTCCTGTGAATACAATACACAGAGTGAAAGAAGTAGACATCAAAAAGAGGAATTTCCTTCTAACTTTGGCGGAAAAGGAAGTCTGTGGTTTTCAGAAGAAAATGCCAGACTATATATATATATATATAGGAGTAACATCCCTTAGATAATTTACGAACAGCATTTAATCTGTGTGGATTTTATTTTAGTATGTTATTCTGGTATGTTAAGGACTCTACAGTACAGTAACTTCAGCCAGCTGATGACTTCATCTGAGAAACTGAAACCTGCTAATGAAAAACAGGCAAATATAGAGACACACAAGAAGTCTTGTAAAGTGCTGAAAACTATTTAATTTTCCTTAAACAAAATTTGAAAGTTTTTATGGAAATGTAATAACTTGCATGTTAGTTATTTGGGAGGTTCACCTTATAGGAAGACTTTACAAGATCTATACAAAGCCTCTTAAATTCGAACCTCGCTGTATGTTCTTAATGCTAAAAAGTAAAAGGAGACAAAAAACTTGATTTGGGCATGATCTAATGGCACAAACTCACGTCTTGGTAGGGGTAGTATGTCTGGTGTATTCCTAGCTACCCACCACTCTACTCAAAGTGAGCAACTGGCAATACCCTTACAAAACAGAAAGTGACACTTAAAATTAAAGAATTCGTGTCTTTCTTTACGGAAAAGAAATGACTGAACAATTATCCAAACTTAAATGTGTTACAAAATGCATTGTCTGTGAAGAATGATTCAGTTGACAAATTTACATTGAGACTAACCCTCTTCCTAGGCTGTGTCAACTGCATTGCTTCAGAGCATGAATATCTGGTCAGGTGTCCACCGCTAGCTGAGATGCCCTTGGTCACCATATGTGTTAAGCAAATTGGACACAGGATTCATAAGAGATTCTTCTGCAGTCATGGCAGGAAACCATATACGATACATTTATATCAAATAGCAAAAGACTTCTGTGTAGGTAATTGGACTGAGACTAGGTCCCTACTGACTGCTTCAGGACTTTAAATACCTCGTCTCTGAGGATGCCTACTAACTTGACACCTACGTTTTCATATGTAACTTCAAACTGAATGCTTCCTTTAGTGCCCTTAAAATTTTTGCCAAGTTTGAAGTTGGTGAATGAGAGAAAAAGTTCCTGTGGAGAATGAATGATCACATAACCAGCCTGAAGATTTGATTTCCAAGGCCTGCAAAATGAGTCAGCATAGAAAACACTCAAAATCAGAAAATGTCAGAATTCAAGTTGCCTTAATCTGGCTCTCTCATGTGAACACATAATGATATATTTTTTAATTACATAGTCACATACCTTTTTTCCCAGAGGAACCCTGCTTCATTCAGTGCACAGAAGAGACAGTGCTCATTTAATGAACAGCAGTTCAGTATTTTGTTTTCTCTTTATTCTTCACTGTGAAGCTCCAGGCCTTATTTATTGCACACAATTATAACACTGCTCAGAAGACAGAATTAATAATTTCCTCTTGGGCTTTTCTGTGTAACTCATCTCTATCATTCATTCATTTTCGCAGCACCCTTTCAAAACATTTCCACCGTTCACAGCTGAAATGCTAAGGCTTGGAGAGATTAAAGTCCACAGTATACATAGATTTGAAGTGGCCAATTTAAGTCACTGAGGAAATTATTTTTTCAAGCACTTAACATTGCTTCACACTTTATAAGCTCTGCACATAGCCCCCATTGGCATCATTCTTGCACGGAGTGCTCATCATTCCTGAAAATCAGATGCCAGGAGTTAGATAGGTACTTACAAAAAATAATTACTGAACCATCAAAAAAAAACCTGGCATATATAATTTGACTAGCATTATAGGTTTCTTGACAAACCTGTCTCAATCTTCCATTGATCTTCACCTACTCGACTATTCTCTGTCCGAGCTCCCTCTTAGTTTCCCTGCTGACTTCCCATTCAAATTTAATCTTCTATTCTGTATCTAATCTCTTAAAGGAAATACACAGCATCAGAATTTGCTAAAGACTTCTCAAATTTTTCGTAAAACTCAATTGCAACATGCTCAATGCCTAGGAAAATGCTGACTGAGCCTTCTGCCAATGACAGAACCAAAACAGAGAGCCAGGAAAATCCTCAGAAATATAGGGTTTCTAATGCAGTTCCTGGGATGTGGAAGAGTGTAGTGTGTGTACATGTATGTGTGTGCGTACAGAGATGAAAGACTATTAGTTCTTCCCCCTAGTCTTTAGTACTTCATGTCACCCCCAGTAGGTGCAAAGCAAAGAAGGTGATAATAACTGCTTTGCTGTCTCCAGCTGTCTAATTCCCTAAAAAATTTGTATTCTGGCTATGCACATAGATGGCCTTCAGTAGCCCTATCCAACCTTTACCTCCTTCAGCTCTCCCACTTCTTTTTGTCTCTTCCACTTTCCTCGATCACAAAAGTATAGCTCTATTGCTGTCGCCAAGGAAACCAAATGCAGGCCTGGCCTCTGCTCAGTTCAGTCTGCATCTATCATGTGCCTCCCATGGCATTTCAACTGAGTGATATTTAAACGATGCTAAGAAATCAAGAACCATTTGGTGTCATTCCCATGAAGCTGGTGTAAGAGGATATTGATTTTGCAATTTGATAGTGATAACCCTCAGCACTTTCCATCCCTACCAGCCATGGCTATCTGCCCCGCATCTTGAACAGCTGCCTCTCATTTCAAGCTTCTTCACAAAGAACTGTCCATTTCCTTTGGCACCATCCTTTCGCCAGCTTTGGCATAATCCATTAAATTTGGAGTTTAGTGTTATGAACATAGCAATGATTCATATCAATAGCAGCTCACTTAGGGTTCCTCAAAAAAATAGAAATATCCTTTAAAAATACAAGCTCTGATTTTCTTCTATGAGCTATCCCAAGGTACACTTACAAATGGTTAAGCAATGGACAAATTTTCTTCAATCAAAAAGAAAATGAAAATTTTCCTTTTTAAGGCACAATGCTACCAGGATTGCAAACATAGCATTTTAGCAAAGCAACCATTGCTGAAATGCAGAAAATATCAGAAATTTATAATATGCAATGATATTATATTAGGTGTGAAAGTGAGTAACAGTGTCCATCAATCTACACTAACTAATGCCTGGTAGATCAATTATCAAAAATAAAATGTCTCAACTTGAGAGGCTGTTCTTTTGAAAAGAAACTATAAACAGCAGCTTCACACAGTGAATATAAATAATGAATGCTGATTAATAACATACTAAAAAATTAATGAAGAAAGGTAAAAGAAGACATCAGTTATATCAAAGACCATGAGAAACATTTAATTTAGATGTTCAGAAGCTTATGTAATCAATACAAAAGGTTCCAGCATTAGAGATAAACAAAAGCTCTAGAAGAATAAATATGTATTGACACAGGAGTTACTAAGTTCATTTTATCCTGGTGGTGTTCATTTCATCCTGCTGGTGTTGAGCTGTGTTAATTCCTTGTGAGAACAGATTCCTTGTGAGATTTTGCTGGCAAAATGATAAAAACCTAATTGAGTTAACTGAAAGATAAAGTGTATGGTCTAAAACATAAAAAGGGAAAAGGTGAAAATGGGAGGGATCGGATGGAGGAAGCGGGGAAAGGAAAAAGAAAAAAAATGGGGAAAAGGAAACAATGAAAAAAGGAAAAAGGGAAAAAAAGTGAAGGAGAAAAGGAAAAAGAAAAGGAAAGAAGTTAAGAAAATCTAATGATCAAAATGAATTTTATAAAAAAACACTGCAACAGCAAAAACAACAGAGTCCAGTCCAGTAGTCATTTAAGCCAGAAAAAAACCTTTCCTTGGTTGGCACCGGTTTTGGATCAATCCTGAGAACAGCCTAAAGAGTTGCAACATGTCTGAAGTAAAAAGTCCCGTGGAATGAGTCTGGAAGCCAAATGGTGGACCTATAAAAGTGTTGCAGAGGAGTAATTAAATACTCTGAGCTCTGTAACCAAACATGCAACAAGTCTCCCAAATCTGAACAATAGGGCTGTTTTCTCACTCAGCTTTGCAAAGAGTCAATATGATGCAGACTTCCAGGTCTGATTACACCAGCTCAGCCTTTTGTGGGATGCAAGGATTATTTTCTAATTGGTCTGCACCAACTTTTCAAAAAGGCCAGCAGTCAATGAATTGCCCATTACAACTGAATAAAGGAAGCTTAATGCCTTCAACAAATTGCTTTATACAAGCTGAAAAATACTGACACTGAAACTGAATCGTTTGGCTGGCTACCAAGCATCCTCACTATTGATAACAACAAAGACATGGTTACCTACTCTGTGCTTTATTTTGCCTTCTCTTGTAAAGTGTTTTGACCTTGATTGATCCTCCCATGCAACTGGAAAAATGTACTCCAGTTTGAGCATTAATTTCATAATGAAAACTGTCTGGCATTACTGAAGTTGTTTGTGAATTTGCATAATGTTTTTAGTGTGCCAGTGAAATAAGAGAACTTAAGAGGGTGTCTCTGAAAATGCCACCCTGCTACCCAGCTGCCATAAAATGCATTATCTTAGCACAGAAGGCAGGGAGCAGTTGGCCCTTCTGCTTGTTATGGAACCTAATTACTGTATTCAGCACTGGTGGTACACAAAGTAGCAAAAAATTGTTAAGGAGAGGCAAATCAGTTGGGATAAATTGCAAGCTTGCCTGCTACTTGTGCCTTTAAAATTTTAAAATGTCAAAAATACATTGGACAAAAAGAGAAATCGCATAATTTTATTTCACTGTAAATAATATGTTCTGCTGGGAAGTCTAGAGAAACCCTGAATGGATGCAATGATATGTAGTAATAAAAATAATAATAATAATGTTCCACACCTCATATGACTTCCTGCACCTTTAAAACTTCCCTCTTGAGAAGTATCCAGACATCCTGGACCCCTTTGCCCTTCAGGACTGCCTCCCAAGGAACCCTTCCCATCAGTGTTCCCAAAGTCTGCCCTCCAGAAGTCCAATGTAGCAGTTTTACTGACCCAGCATGACCTGAGCCACACACAGCCTTGGCAGCAAAGGCAAGGTTGTGTTGAATTCTGACACGGACTCTTGGTGAAGCCTTGGATAATTCATTTTCTTTTGCTTCCTCATGTTCACATTTTCATGATTCAAGGAAAATAACATTTAATCAACAGTCTCTCCAGAGTCTGTTAACACTTAATCAATCAACTGTGAAGCACAATATTTTTCAGAGCTCTTGGAAGTGTACTCTTTATCCTGCCAATGAAGAGCCTCTGTCCTCCTGATACCATGACTCTTTAGCCTTCTCACAACTGATTTTAAGAGGGAAAAGATACAGGACTGTGGTAGATTCACTCATAACCATCTAAATGCACCTGATCTTGTCTTCAAGTTAAGTACTCAAGAGACTGCTTAGTACTTGGATGAGAGACCACTTGGAAATCCCATAGGCAGAAGTCAATGAGCCATGTTAAATTACAGAAACTGAATTAGTTGAAAGACTCTATTAGGTTCTGCTTTCATGACTGAGCTGTTGAAAAACAGGAGAAGAAGAGTGGTTGGATGGCTATCATCTCTGCCTTTGAAAAACTGCTGATATTTAACTCCTTCTCTGTCCCTTTCTCTTTTCCTTTGCTAGTCTTTCCTCTCCACCACCTCTTTGCTGACTCCTTCCGGCCTGTGGGAACCTGCCCTTGCTCTGAGAAGGATCAGGAGGGAATCAAAAAACAGCAGTCTCTGTGTCTGCCACAGGTCAGGGAAGAGAGTGGAAAGGAGCCCCTACTGTCCTATTCCGCAGCCCAGTGAAATGTTCACAAGACTGCAATTTCGTCGAGCACACTGGAAATTTTTAAAGTCAGGCAGGTTAGTGGAAGGAGCCCCTGAGGGCAAAAAGAAGATAAATGGTGGGGCTCTGGGTCTACATTTCCTTGCTTCACAGCAACTAACAAAGTTAGCATTACTTTTCATTAGGGGCATTGCTCCAAATCTCACTTCAATATCACGCTTAAATGTTCCAGTAAAATTCTTAGTCTTTCAGCAGTACCCTCTCATGATACCATATTACTGATGGATTTTGGCAGTGACAAATGACAACTCATGCCTGTCTCTGAAGGCATTCTCATTTTCGTTCTTTCCAGCTCCTTATCTGTCCCACTGGAATAAAAAAAACGTAAAATTAAAAGATAACATTTCTGAGCATAATATTTAAGTAACATAAACTGTAACAGTGTTAGCATGACATTAAATTCAGTACAAAGTACTTTCTGATTCCTCTGGATCGGCAGATATCTGGTTTAGACATAGCTGAAAGTGGTTTTGATTAAAACCATTTCTTTCTCTGAAGAGAAGTGGTTTTAAGGCAATCATTGCCTAGAAAATATGAAAACAACTGACAATGTTTTCCTGTAATGTTTTGGCTTGGCTTGACTGTTTTAGTGTTCTGAGACAAATGTAAAAATGATAGTATATTACATAAAAATAAATTGAAGTGCTGGTTTAATGAAACTCTTAAGCATGTTTCAGTCAAACTCTTCAGCAAAATATTTGAAAGTTCTTAATGGTTTACTTGATTTACCAAGTTAAGGCCTGTTTTTGCTTTCAGTATATCCATGCTAGACCTAAAGCAGTAAGGAATCATGCTTTTTAGCACTTTGACTGAGAAACAGGTATCAAAAGCCCTCCTTTTAAAAAAAAAATTCAAAGGATTTTTCTGAATAGCTTTTACCTTCCTAACTGCTATCCTTAACAAAACTTCTCAGATTCTTTTATTTGCCCTTTCTGTTGTGTTGATGCCCTACAAATTCATACATATTATAAATACAACATTGGGCATGGCAAGTAAAATTGCTTAGGAAAGATTAAGCAAAACCCTGCTTAAACAAAGGAGAATTAAATGTTTTGGGGTTTTTTTAAGCTTTCGAGTTTCCAGGTGTGCACAGTGATAAGTGAAGAAGGCAGGAGTAAGAGTGAAGATGGTCCTTTCAGAAAGGAAACTCAAGTAAAATC
The DNA here is from genome assembly GCF_964237585.1 of Gallinula chloropus. Classification (NCBI taxonomy): domain Eukaryota; kingdom Metazoa; phylum Chordata; class Aves; order Gruiformes; family Rallidae; genus Gallinula; species Gallinula chloropus. The sequence goes on from NC_140087.1 coordinate 19,580,331, forward strand.
TTCAAGTACATGATAGTCTTTGGCCAGGACCTCATGAGTAAATCCCGGGAGTGGCACAAGGACTTTAAAAGTTAATAGATATAGATGAGAAATGTTCTCTAAGGCAAAGTGTATAGATACTGGAGAAGCCATGGAAAAAATTAATAAGAGCCTGGAAGAACTATCTGGAGTAATTAAGATAAGACGCTGTTGCAACATGAGCCTTTGCTAGTGAAAATGAAGTGACAACACGGTAGTTCAAGGTCTTTATGTGAGAAAAAAGCCACAGTACTGATCAACAGCATTTGAGAATAGGAAATGAAAAAAGAATTGGGGGGGTGTTAGTGATATAGAGAATTCAAAGTTCACAAGAGAGTTCTGAAATACAAGTAAGTGTTCATGGAGGGCACTAGGTATGAAGTAGCCGTAGAGTTATAGAAACAGTATCAAGAGTAGAATAGAAAATATTTTGTTAGATATAGAAAAGAAAGGTTTAAAGGATAGTAGTGAAATAAGGGAAGGGGAAAAATTGTAATTACTAACAGTAACTGAGCTGTAGCAAAAGACCTCACATAACAGTGTGGGGAACATGACAGGTTGACCGTGAGCCAGCAGTGTGCCCTGGTGGCTAAGAGAGCCAATGGGATCCTGGGGTGCATCAGGAGGAGTGTAGCCAGCAGGTCAAAGGAGGTGATCCTCCCGCTCTACTCTGCCCTGGTCAGGCCCCACCTGGAGTATAGTGTCCAGTTCTGGGCTCCTTGGTATAAAAAGGACCAGGATCTCCTGGAGAGAGTCCAGAGAAGGGCTACAAAGATGATGAAGGGCCTGGAGCATCTCCCCTATGAGGAAAGGCTGAGTAAGTTGGGACTGTTCAGCCTTGAGAAGAGAAGACTAAGGCGGGACCTAATTAAAGTTTACAATTATCTGAAGCAGGGGATGCAGGGGGAATCAGCCAGCCCCTTTTCAGTGGTCTGTGGGGATAGGACAAGGGGCAATGGCTGCAAGTTGGAGCACAGGAAGTTCCGCACCAACATGTGGAAAAACTTTTTCACAGTGAGGGTGACTGGAATAGGCTGCCCAGGGAGGTGGTGGAGTCTCCTTCACTGGAGATATTCAAGACCCACCTAGACGCCTATCTGAGTGATATGTCCTAGGGAGCCTGCTTTGGAAGGGGGGTTGGACCCGATGATCTCTCGAGGTCCCTTCCAACCCCTACAACTCTATGGTTCTATGATTCTATGAAGATGATGTGAACAATAGTCTAGACTGGAAATCACTGCCAGTGAGTGTAGATGGTGGAAAAGGAAGAGAGTGAAGAAGACTTATATGTTAGCCAAGGATTGATCACAGATACAGCAGATCATATATTAACCATAAGATTGGGGGTGGGAGGGAAGAAAAGAAAAAAAAATAAGAAAAAGAAAGCAGATGCTGAATATAGTGAGTTTTTTTCCTCTAGAAATAATCTAAGCTATTTTTTTTTTCCTCAGATGTGATTGCCTAGATTCAAAAATCCTTACATTTTCTTTGCTAAGAGTTACTTAAGTGAGAAGTCTCTTTAGAAGGATTGTTTCTTAGTATCCTTTCAACAGGTACATGTGTGGAAGAGTAGAAAAATGCTAAACATTTTATATGTTCCATAGCAGATGTCTATTATTGATGCTGAACAACAAACCCCATATACAATCGAGACACCATCAAGGAAGAATATTTGATTTCAAATATTTTCAAAAGAATGTAACTTAAGGGTCATGGAAATGAATTATGCAGAGGAATATGTAAATGGAAAAGAAAACAATAAATCATCCTATTGACAGTAAGCTATATTAAACTGTTGAAAAGTCTAGAGGAAGTGCAGAAGCCCCATCCCTTGAGGCTTTTAAAATTAGGCTGAATAAAACAGTAGAAAACTATAGTGTGGGATATAATCTTGCAATGTCTGTAGGATAACCTAATTGATCTCTTCCAGCTATAATTTTTACAATTCAAAATCCATGGCTTGGATGTTTTGCTGCCTCAGCTCACTGTGGGAATACAATGATTGTGGGTTTGAAAGAGTGGTCAGCAGGAAAAGAGAAAAAGAGTTAATGAAAGCAGAAAAAAGTGCCTCCCACTAGACAAGTAACTGGCGGTGCTAACAAATACCTCGGCAAGTCTGATTTCCCATGAGGCTACCTCTGATAGCTAGACCCAGGCAGCCAAACCTGAATGGAAGGCAATAATAATTAGATTCTGATGAGTGAAGGGCTCACAGGACGACCAACTTTTCAGAAGGAGTTAATGAAAGGAGAAGGAAATACCCAAATTTTTCAAAAGATTGAAAAGGGAATTTTACTATGGAATCGTCTTCTAAGTGGTTAGAGCTTCCTTACTAACCTATGGATGTATATTCATACAAGGAGTGGGAGAAAAAGAGATAGAGACAAAGAAAATGCCTTGCACCTTAACAAAATTGATCACATCTGGGGAGTGCTAATATGTGTGCATTTCCAGTACAGTAAGATTCAGGGTGACCCATAGCTATTATTCAAAGTCAGTATCAGACCATTTAATTTTCTGCTTCAGTTCCTTTCCTGTTCCTCTCTGCAACCTGAGTGTTGTGGCCATTCACCATCTTCTCTTCTGCTATTCTTTTTCTTCATTTGCTTGTGATCTCAACAGTGTTTTAGGAGACTAAAGTCCCCCCTTGCAGTATCCATCTTCTTGAACCGATCTGAACTTGGAGCAAGCACTAATAGCTCAATAAGCATTTTACGACCTATCTCCATAAACAAAAGTTGCACCAATCATGTGAATGTATTCACTGCTCAAAATTGCTGAACACTGAACAGGATTAATATTTGTGCTGCTGGTGTGGTGTTTCTTTATTTTGGGACTGAGCCACCAAATGAACCTTTAGAGAAACACCCAGCACCCATTTCAGGGGAGGAAAAATATCAAGTCACTATCTTCCAGAGACTATAGTTGTGCTGGAAAAATGGTCCTCCACCAAAAAGAAATGTTTCCCTTATTTAGAAACATACATTTTCAGTCCATGTAGTTTATTTCTTTACTTCTTCATGTCACCAAGCTTTTCTTTAACAATCACAAAAGAGCTATATTCTATTCATATCAATCCTGCAAGCTACCGTGTCTCCTATATCAGGTCTTGAATGTGAGTTTGCTCCAGGCTCTGCCTGTGCATCTTCATGTATGGGTGCCATACTAATCAGCATTATGCTAGGAATACACTACTATACAGTTATACACATTACTTTTACCTGCCAGTAGCAACAACAGGATGATCCATCCATAGTTCTAGGTGGGCTGGGGTTTTTTTCCCTCCAAGAAGCAGACTTCATAGAACAAAGCTAATTCAGAATATTAAAAAAAAATTAAATAAAACTGTTACTGCACTGTGATGAAGCAATTCTGAAGGAAAATACAGCCTTCATCAACTAAATACCCTTTAATTTTTCAATAAAATGTTAATTGTGCGGGCTCTGAACACTGTCTACATGAGTTCTGTAGCTGGACAATTGATTAATTAGTTGCATGCATGGTAGTTGCAGTAACATTTGCAATTCTGGAAAATAAGGCTCCACACAAATATTTAATGTGGCTTTTCTGTTTGAAGAGATGGAATATTGCTCATATAACAGAACCTAAGTGTTGTATTGTGTCAGCATGCTGACTCTGAACATTAAAACAAACTGATCATTTGCTTCAAGTTCACACAGCCAGGGTTGAATAATCTTTTGCAGCATCTAGGTCACACATTATAACTTCCTGTACCCTTGATCATATACCTGCCCACTCATGCTATACTCTTCTTCCACAGTATCCATAAGCAGAGGTTTTCCCTCCTATTCAAGTCCAGAGAATCCAGTCTCTTGATGGATGAACTAGCTAGCAGTTCTTGGTGTTGTATTCCCACTGTAGATGATACAATTTCAACTAGTACTTCCCATTATCCCCTGAAAACTGTACTGACACAGTACAGCTTATGCCTCTGTGGGTTGGTTCTGAAATCCAGTTTCCACCAGTTCCCCAGAATAACTCCTATGTTTCAATGCTAGTTTATCTTCCTTCCTCCCATGAACTTTGCTGTTTCTCTTACCCAAATATAAGATTTGTTGCACTGATCAGTCTGTAAGATAGGTTGCTTTGTTGTATGTTTCTTTATTTAGAAGTTGAAAGCCCTGTACAAAAGATTCATGCTGTACAGAATCCAGCAAAGGGCTAAAAAATTTTATTTTACTTGCAAGTTATTTTATTTACACATGAACAGTGAGGTAACAAAATATCAAGCATCATTCACACCTGTAGGATAAAATACTGTTTATAGCCTTACACAGCCTCATACTAAAAGCCATATAATTTATGGTGCATTTACAACGCTGTAAAGGCCATATTTGTTCTTCATATGTCATAATTCTCATTTCTTGGCTCCCAGGGCTGTGAAGGGATTTATTGTGTCATCTCAAATGTAGTTTCCTAGGAAGAATGAACAGTTCAGGCCACTAGATTTAACATTTACATCTGTCCTGTGTGGAGCTGCTATATGAACTGTAATATCACATTAGGATCAACGGGTTACTACAACAGGCTGCTATTTCTATATGGTAAAAGGGACACCAGAGTCTTGTCTTGTAACTTTACCTTAGAATCATAAAACTTGAGGCAGATCTTGGAGTAGTCAGGCCTAGGCCCACAGAAATAGAGAAAACATAGAATCACAGAAGTTTTCAGATAGGAAAAGACATTTAAGATTGTCAAATCCAAACATTAACTATATACTGTCAAGTCCAACCCCAAAATCATGTCCTTAAGTACCACATCAACATGTTCTTTGAACACCTCCAGAGAGGGTGACTCAACCAATGACCTGGATAGCCAGTTCCTGTGTTTGACAACCCTTTTGGTGAAGAAATTTTTCCTAACATCCAATCTAAACCTCCCCAAGAACAACTTGAGGCCATTTCCTTGTCCTATCACTTGTTATGTGGGAGAAGAGACCAACACCCACTAGATCAATGATTAAGATCTTAAATAGAACTGGCCCTAGTACTAAGCCCTGAGGAACACCACTTGTGACCAGCCACCAACTGGATTTAACTCCGTTCACCACAGCTGTTTTGCTCTGTCCACCCAGGCAGTATTTTACCCAGCAAAGAGTTCAGTCAGGCTGGAATGAAGCACAGAAAGCTCCATTTAGAAATGCTGATTGATCCTTTTCTCCTGGTAGTGTAGAATATTTAAAAAGAATATATGTCGACGCATATTGCTTTCTTATAGTGGGATGTTCATGTTTTCACATCAGGATTTAAATTTTTTTCCTATGAAATATTCACCTTCATATTGAATATTAGCATATTAATAGACTAGTTCTATATCAGGGCTCTTAACAAGGTTATTCATGAATTAGAACAGACTTGGGAAATATTCTTGAGCAGAATTAGTTCTTTCGTTTTACCAGTGCCTGAAGCAGGACACAAACAAAAAGCTTGAAATGAGAGAACTGTTTAAAAGAGTTCTGATAGTGATAAATTTTACATTTTTTTTGCATATAATTTATATTATGACAAGATAGGATTCATTCCATCACAATGTGGGTATCTAAAATTTAAGGACTCAATTCAGTTGCAAAGACTGAACCAAATATCTGCATCATTTCCAATTGTGCATGCCTTGTATCCTAGGGCATTTCAGGTTTCAATAGTTACATATCTTGAGGTAACACAATACCACATCTATACCGCCTAAGAACATCCTCTGGATTCCTTCTGTTATCATTGATGAAAGAGAAAAGTGTCCAGAGTTGTTTATTCCACTGATATTTAATATCTATAACATTTAATGTCTTCTGGAGATACTTACCTGTTCAGGTATCAGAGGGAGTTTAAACAAACTAGATTAGATAACAAGAAAAGGCAGCAAGGTTGAGACTCAGACAATCTCTCAGTATGAGATTGTGACTATACACCGGAGAGAAAGTCTCAGGAATCATCTTTACCTGCTAAAAGGATCTAATGCATCAATGATGCATTCACACTGTATAGAGAAGACTGTGAGAATATGACTGTATGTTTCCTACCAAACCACACAGGAATGATTTAAAAGTGAGGTTTAATTTCCCCTCTACCCTATGTACACACATGAATGAGTGTATTATTCTCTCCAAAAGGAATTACGGATTTTTCTCTCAGAAAGCTCATCAAACTCTAAGGGCATTTTTTTTCTTTCTGGTTTAGATATTTCCTAAACAGTTGCTTATACCGTGAGGATGTCACTTTGAACCCTTGCCGAAATAAGGGTTGTAACTACATCCTTAGTCATATGCAGTTTATTTCAATGGGTTTTATAATTCAGTAGCCTTTGTCTCAAGTGGCTGCAATGTCAAAACCAGGCAATATTAAGTGTGAAAGATTTGGGTCTTGAATATTTGGTACCAATTTATAAGAGTTCACTGGAAGGAAGGCACAAATCAAATGGCAGCAAACTTCACTCTTGACATGTCTGCAGAGTGCTATATGACGAGATCAGAGCATTAGGACTACTGGAATTTTCACTTTAATGATACATAAAATGATGTAGTTTTGCCTCTACAAGGCAACTGGGAGAAGAGTTTACAGGTGGTGACGAACTTATGAATGCATAGTGTATTAGAAATATCACAATTAATTCAATAAATGTTTTTTATGAAGTGCTTTCTGAAGCAACTGCTAAATTAAATGGGCCCCAGAAGTGCAGTAGAGTTAGCAATGTCATTTATAACAGAAAGGAAGAATGTAAATCTTGTAGCAGTTTACAGATGTTTTTATTTAATATCTCTAATCCAAAAGATCTGACAAGATGAGGCCACCCCAGTGTTCTTCGATGGCAAAGCCCCTAGGGCTTCTACACTTCGCAACAAGTAGGAAATCCTTATTAATCCCTTTAGCATTTCTTGTAATGACATTAATCGTGATGAACTCTTCCAGTATAATTTGTATGTCATATATAATTCCAAAAGAATCCCACTGAAATTTGAACAGAGCAAACCTCATCTAATTGGAGTAGGAATCATAAAATAAGTCAGTGTTCCAATTTTACTGAAAAAACTAAGCACAGCTCCTTTTTAAAGCATAGCCAAATTAAGTGAATCTGTTAGCCCTTGGAACATCATTGATTATCTTCAGTTTATTTGTAGAACTCAGATTTATGTGGGCATCTGGTAATGGATTTAAAGAAATAAAGTGTCTGAGCAACTAATCATTAACTTGAACTTGTTATTTTATATACCTGACTTTATGTCATTATTCATTATGTTTACTGCATGTGTAATATGTCTAATGCTGTCTCAAAAGCAATTCCACAAAGGCTCTTTCCACTATTGCATCTGCATCTGCATAGGGGCAGTTCAAGTCTGGTTTTGAGGGAAACCACACAACCTTAGGGCAAACTCCTATCTTCTTTTGGGCATTTTTTTTTGCAGAACATTCTAAAGGAATCTTTCCAGGTATTTCTTGTACACAAACATTATATACCTCTAGTGTACTCACAGCAACAAGTTCAAAAGTTCAATTCAATTAAACTAAATGCTAGTAAAATACAGTAGTGAGTAATCAAGCTATATATTCTCTCACCAGAGCACCTTCTATTAGTAAAAGGTACATTCTATACCCTACATGGTTAGCATTTGATCTATTCATGGCTAGAGGTGTGAGAAATAGGTAATACATCCCTTTGTTTAGTAAAGAGCTGGCAGCTTTCCCGAGGAAAGAGTACCATGGCAGCCAAACAAGAGTAATGAGTCTTGCTCTGGAGAACAGGAATTCTTCAGTGAGGAAGAAACAAGGCAAGATTTGTTCCTCCTCAACTTAGCACTCAGGACAGAATAAAACTTCTAGGAAATAGTCTTGCTTTGCTGGCCTCAATTATCATTTGCTTCAGTAAATGCAGATCAGATCACTAGTTGGGTATAGAGACTGGACTAGACCAGAATTCTTTCTTGCAAGACAAAATTAGTAAAAGATATTTGTTTTCTGTAACATAAGAGCATGTATTTTGATATTTGAAAATAACATTTAATGGGTCATGAACATTTTACGAGGACATTTAATTTAATAAAATTATTTTTTATTGATATAACAACAAAAGAATGCTAGACTAATGCTTAGGTTCAATGGGTTTCCCACTCTACTGTGAACTTTACTTGTAATCTTGGGAAAACAATTTATGAGTCCATGCTTTGAGATATTTCATTCATTAGAGTGCAGAGCATAAACATTTATCACTTGGGGATATGACTGATGTAGACAGGAGAGTCCCCACACATAACCACTGTGGAATGGCTCTTTTAAAACTAAATGAGTTGTAAAGAAAGACAGAAATTAAATGCATGCAAAAGACACAGGAATTATGTATGTATTTCAGTACCTTCTGACTTGATACTCATCCTGACATAAATAAGTCTCTTCGTTTCTCAAAAAAAAAGAGGGCAGACAGACATACACCATAATAGTCAGAGAAGCTCTCACTCAAGAGAGAAGAATTAGGGCATTGTTCTGGGGCATAGAGAGCTCAGATTTGTATTCCTGTTCTGCTTGCTTCAGCAAAAGAAAATGCTGCTCTTAGTTCGGAAAGAGAACCATGCACCAGTGTAGTTTACCATCTTCTGTGAATTACTGCCAAGCTCCCCAGCAAGAATTGCTTTATTTTGCATCTAAAATTAAGGCCTCTGCTTAGTATACCACATGGGAAGAGGGAAAATGAGGTACATGTCTTTCCTACTTCATTATGTATACCTCCTATAGAAGAATAGAGAAACTCACACATGCACACTCCATAATTACTGGGCAAGCCCAATGCTTGTGCTCTCAGAGACTTACTTTGTTCCTTTAATCCAAGCTCAGAAAATTATCCCAGCTACTGAATTGCAGGCAAGCTTTTACCTCCTGCTTGATAAGGTGTGCATACATTATATATTTCAAGGTTTTGAATTTGCTGAATTTGCTAATCTAAATGTCCAGAAGGTCACATTTTTGAGATACCTCAGACTACTTTGACTTCTGAATTGTTAAAGATATATAATAATAATAACATTTCTTTGGGTTTTGGGTGTTTTAAATATATTCAATCATTGTGCCTGACTTCCAAGAACTCCATCTCTTTCCTAAACACTTCGGTTGAGGTAGAGTTCTGGTTTCAAGTTTGTGAAATGTACCAACTTCTAGGAAGCCTGGAGATAGAAACCAAACATAGCCTATACCCCCAGATCAGGACAAGTTAACTGCAAGATCATTACTGTAATTTTAACATGAGGTCAGATTAATGAACTTCTATTGCTCCATCTTTCATTTCCTAGAACATATAACTTCTCCCACTGTCACATGCTACTCACTTTACCATTAGTATTGAAGCCAACTAAAATTACCTTTTAAGATTTTAATAATACCTTTAAGATACAAAAGTTAACCTCATTCCCTGGCACTTTCTACTACTTACTCAAAGTTCACACACAAATATCCTAAGAGATCCTTCAACCACATGAATTTTTTACCCCCTTCTTTCCTTCTTGTCAGCCACACAACCAACCTCAACCATTTTTCCCACTGTGTCTACAGAGTACATGTAACTTTAATGTTTTCTTTTCATTTCCTGTTTTGCAAAGCCCTTTTATCTTCTCAGGAAAAAAACCCAAACAAACAACCAAAAAAACCCAAACCCACAAACAAATAAAAAAAACTTCACCAAAAAAAAAAAAAAAAAAACCCGAAAATAAGCTTTTAATGAGGTACCTTTCCCTCCTTATGTTAGAGGGGAAAAAAATCAATTGGTACAATAAATAATTTATTTTAGAGCCTTAGGAATAAAGGACATGTAAGCACATGGACTCTTACGACAGGTACGACCTGACTTAGTAGTTTCCTCCAGATACCAGCATGCATCTAGACCAAGCACCTAATGATAGAGTAATGAACAGCTTGCTGCAAGTGACTGACTTAGTATCACCCAAAGTGTGCATCAGTACAGACCTCCCAGGCTCTATGTACCCTGTTGAAATCTCTTCTGTCCCTTCACAAAAAATTCTTGTCGAGGCTTTGTCTCATGCTTGAACCTCTGTCCTATCCTCTTTCCCTACATAGCCTTTACATTTTATCTTTCTTTGCTCCTTTTGTCTATCAAACTCCAAGCTTCCGGGAGAGCTCCAGATCATACACTTAATTCAACATAAGCTTTAGGCAACTTAACATGTAAGGAAATAAATCTCATGTGTAAAATATGACCTTTCAAGGCTTTAGATGTTTTAAGAAAAAAATTGGAGAATGTAGTAGTATACTTTCAGCCTGTTTCTGATTTATTAGAAAGGATTTTTCCAATTACTTTTCATAATACTTGGGCAGTCTGGTGCAGAGGTGCTCAGGAGTGCTGGCAGGTAGAATTAGGGTTGCAAATACCCATATTGTCACTGATATTCTATACTACTTTGGGGTGTCATCTAAGAGTTCACCTCAGTTCGCAGGTGCCCACTGCTCAGTATTTATGTCCTGATTTACAAAATTGTCAATCTCCCACAGTTCCTTCTGACTTCTTGTTGTTTGTGGCAATAGGAGCACTGCAGTATGAATCACTTCACAGTCATTAGATTAAAAGCTTTTTGGAGCATACCTCTCATTTGCACTAAGAGCCTTTACATTGCTGAGGAAGTTATGAGGGAGATATAATGTGGGTGTAGATGACATTTTTACTTACCTGAAAATCTCTTTTTCATTATCAGTGTCCTGGCTGAATGAAAAATATTTGTACATGTGGAATAAAACCTTTTTTTTTTATTAGTACACAGTGTCTTTTTTATAATTGTGTTATTCCCATTGAATCACCTTTCTCAGATCATTTCTTGCTCATGGAAAAAGTCTGTGATAGTCATGGATCGTAGACAAAATTACATCTTTAATGAATTATTATTAAAGAGTCCAAATTCTTCGGGATGATTCTTTCTTCTTCCCTCTCTCATCATGAAACATACTGAATGGGAGGAATTTCCACTTATTTTGTGCAACTGAAAAACTGTGTGACCAGATTAGCTTTTCTTCCTCGCTAGTGCCCAGAAAGGATAGGGTAATTCCAGAGGGAAATTCATCTGACTCTGTTAAAACATTTGGCATAAATTGCTAGCTAGAAATTTCCAGACCAAACAACTAGATAAAACTGTTATTTACAGTTAACAGCAAAGGTTATTGATCTGTAGCTCATATAATATGGAGAAAAAGGTAATTTTATAGGCAGACAGTGACAAAATTTGCTTCTATACATCTGCAGATTTAATGAATTAGTCTCAGAAAAATTTGGAAATTTTTTTTATAAGTACTATTCTTTGCTTTCTAAGCAAACTTACTAATTTTCCTATCTGGGCAAGGTTCTGTGTCAAAGTTATTGACAGCAAAGACAGGCATCTCTGAGTGAAATTAGTTGTAACCTTTACCAAGAAAAGCTTCAGGTTGAACACTGTGAGACTGCAAGTTTACAAATCCTTTGATTAGAAGGAAAGAGAATGGAATAAAAAAGTTACCTGCCTCCTCATTCCATGTAATAGAAGAGATGGAAAAGATTAAAACTGACAAGTATAAAATCTTTAAATACCACAAAGAATTCTACCAGAGAATTTTCTTACATAGATTACAGAATGACAGATATAAATGGAAATTTAAGAACAACAGATCAGAACAAACCATTTTTCATGCAGGAAATGTATGACGGAAGATTACCGCTGCAGATTCTATTCTAAGTCAGGAACAGTGATATGTTTCTATAATTTTCGTATGCTACATACTCAGAGAACAGGCTAAGAATATAAATGAGACAGATATTCTCTCAGAAAGTTTAGTAACTGGCAAACAAATCTAGGAATTTCATCTTTTTCCGGGAGTCTAGAACATTTTTTTTAATAATGCTCTTTGCAAGTTCTTACACTTTATAGAAGCCGTACAGATTCTTTTTCTGAATCTAAGCTTTCAGAGAGTTATTTTCCACTCTGTTGGTTACAGACAGTTCAACGGGCAAAAAATTGGAAAAAAAATACAAATACATCTAAAAAGAACTTTTATAAAAGAGCAGCTGCTCATGACTGCTTTGCCAGCATTGTTCATTATAAATATGGCTACACATTATTTTGTTATTTTATATTTAACAGTTTCACAAAAGCAATCATAGGAACTCAGAAACATAATGCATCAGAGCTGCAGCCACTATGAAGCTGGAATTCCCTGTAATAAAAGTTTCTAAGATTCTACTAGGACTTGAGAAAATCTGCTTTATAGTCATTTCTATCATTTCCTGTGAAGCAAGATCTAAAAGCACTCATTGCATTTCTCATTGAGTCTGTATGTTATTTGGTGCTCTACTGATAGGCAATAGTCTAACTCAAGATAGTTTCAAAGTAGTAGACCATGTCCTACAGATGTCATTTTGTAGTCCAGCAGCACCTTAATCCTGTCACCTTACCAATTTCATTCTTTTAAAATAAAGCAATATAAAGGAACAGAATGAGCAATCAGTAACTCTAACATTTAGGTAATAGAAAAAATGGATAAAACAGTGGATTGGAAAGTATATGTATGTGCTGTTTGCTGTAGTAGTTACATACCTTTCTGCAGGGAAAATAAGTTTTCAATGCATTTCTATGCACTCTATCCTGTACAATGCACACCTAAAATAGAAGTGCTGAATAGCATGTTGCAATTCACAAAGCAATTTATTTTGCATATGAAATGCCATGTGCAATCATCCAAAGACTGTGCTTCTAATTAATTCATGTTTTACCATGTTCATAGCAAAATCAGGTGAAGAGTAAAGGAAGGAGAAGGGAATATTCACATTATCAGTTTTAGAAATTATTGAATCATAGGAAATTAGGAACCTGCATTCTGTAAACAGTTAGTGGCGAGCGACAGAGTGGATACCTGATGTTAGGCAGTGATGGATGCTCAGACTGATTGCTCATGCCCTATCGACTCTCAATGTCCTTTGCAATCCTGTAAGGGGCAGTTGTTCCCAAGTTTGTGAAATATTAAATGGAAGTGGTTATATAGCCTTACTTCCCATACGCACTTTGGTGAAACATCAAGACTGTATTTCAGCTGTGCACTGCTTCCACAGGCACCGGAAACAAACAATTAAAATAGCAATTTTCTTTAAGAATCTCTAGACCTTTTTGATTGAGATAGACAGCATAATAGCTGAGTGAGCTTTAACTTGTACTCTCGTAGCACCCAAAGTGCTTGATTCGCTTTGTCATATAGAATTACTTGGTATTCTGTATGAAACATGATTTCTTCCTTGTTTTTCTTGCACAAAAACAACCACTGGGAAATTATTGTCAGAGCCTTAAAATGATTTCTTAATGATTGCTTGTTAGGCAAATAAAATTTCCTTCTTGATTTATTTCTTCTCTATCTCTTTTGGGGAAGAATGAATCCTCATATTCTTATAACATCAGCTGTACATGCCATAGAGTGGTGAGCTCATATTCTATAGATTATTTCCTCCCTCTCAGGACTGGTAGCGGCAGCACCTAGTAGGAAATGACTGAGTTTATTTCAGGAATGGTGAGGGGTAGAATAAGAACTTTGTAACTAAAATAGGCACTTGAAACAGGAGTATGTGGAAAAAAGATCTAGCTGCAAGAATGAGCAGTTGAGAAAAGACAAATAAAATGAAGGGAGGAGAAAGAAATTATAAAAGAGAAAATGGAAATAAGGAAGAATCAGACAATATAATAAAGACCAGAAGGACAGATAAATAAATTAACTTTGGGAAAGAATTCTAAGAAGATACTGAGGCTTGTTTGTTTACACACACACACACATACACACCCCATTTTATTATTATGATTGGGTTTTATTTTTATTGTCAAAAGACACAAAATATTTTGTTTAGTGATAATTTCTAAGATTTTTCCTTCATCAGGGATGATCTGAAGTCAAGATAACAAAGATGTTATATATTGGAGTCACTGAACAAAACTGTTCAGTGTAATCATCTGACCTACCCAAACAGACCACTAGATCAAATACTGTAATTTCATAACCCAATGTGAATTTCAAATTTGCTTTAGTCTTTGGAAGGCTCATCTTTAAGTGATTAAGTATTACAGAAAATAAACAATCACCATTTTTCCCTTTGCCAGTTCTTCTTTTGGTTTAACTGTTGTTCAATTTAGTTTTTAAACTAAATTGGGACCACCGATGTTCCTCACAGACACAGGTCACTGTGCAGCCTCTTGAGAGTAATTTATTCCACTCACCAGTGATTGATCTGATGACTTAGCAAACAATGCACCCCAGTTCCATTATGATATTCTATTTTTAAAAGCATAGAGAATTGTGGTAATTCTAAATTCCTCACACCATAATTTTAGCTGACATAACCCATCTGGAGACTCCAGTGGTGAGGTACTGATTTCTGCTAGCTCAGGACCTGAAGCAGATAACTATTAAATGTGTAAATCCACACTATGGCATTACTATAACAAACCCTAGCTTTGACTTGTCTGTAAAGTTCAGTGAAAATAAACATCAGTTTCAAGAGTTAAAAGCACTTATGCTGTCATTATTTTAAACCAATATATGAAATATATCTGTATTCAAATATAAAGACATGCTAGACAAACACATAGGCACATACAAACACACGTATGTATGTATATATAAATCACAAAAATCCCCTCTGAAAATAATACTATCTATACATAAATTATTTTACCTTTGGATGATTTAGAAAACTTATCTGCTGCATAAAATGTCTCCTTTTCCTGATGGCACGTCCTGTTAAATGCTTTCTAGATGAGTGAGAGACATATGTCAAAAAGAAATGCTTGTGATCCATTTTTCTTACTCGTGTGTTGCCAGATTCACACTAGGTGAAGTGTGTTTTAAATAGTTTGCCTTAAGCACTGGCATATGAGCTAGCATGAAAGATTACTGTCCAAAAGGCAAATTCATTTATTACTATCCTTGGTAGTATTTGTCACTTTATTCACTTGGGTAGCAAATATGTCACCCAGACTTTCATGGGGAATTAAACCATTGTGCAACCTGACAATAACAAGAATATTTTTAGCAACTCTGACAGGTATTTCTGTGTCTGCACATCCTTAGTCACAAATCCCTTAACAGGTATTTTGAAAATAACCCCTTGGTAACACCTCCATCAGACTTTCTTGCTGCTTGATGGCCAAAGCATTCTACACAGTGAGAGTTACACATCTCTCCACTGTCCCTGTTATGCTATAACAGTGTTGTAGCAAGTTGCTGCAGTAAATTGTTTTAATGAATTGCCATAAAGAAGAGCACTCTACAGTAATCTGCTCATACACTGCCAAATTCATGTGTGGCTCATTTCATATCTGAAAGAAAATGTTGCAAACTCTTGGTCAAATGTAAGTAATGGTTAAGGATTCTCTGTCATCATGATGACAGGGGACGTATAGATTCAAGAACTGCCTAAGTTTGGGATTCAACTAATAGACATTAAGATCTGCAAAGTGATATTCTCTTCTGTACTTCTTTTTCTCAGAGCACTACTTTGGTATTCTCAGGGTTAGTAGTGCAAGCAAATGAACTTTCAGGTTTTCTGAGTGAAAAAGAAAAACCAACCACTTCCAATATTTTAGAAACTGGACTAAGTAAAGCCAGATATATTAAGTTAAAATTTAAAATATTTCTTTTCCCATGGAAAAAAATATCTGAAAATTCATTTACACTTAAACATTTTGGATATACAACTTTCATCAAGGCAATTTCTCATTGATTTTTTCTTAAATATCCAATGACATTTCCACAATTCATCCTTTCCTATAAACACTAATTTTACTGACTGTTGGATAGTCCGTTAACTCCAGGCAACATGAGGTGAAATTTATCATTTGTTCCTCCTATCCACCCGGCGGACCACCCTCAAGTTCCATCTGGGAGTCTAAAGAGGCATAATGCTAGCTCACCTCTTGCTTTGGGACACATGCTACAGAGAAAGAATGAACAGCATCTTCCAACTGTTCTTAGACTAGTCCACCTATAGCTTAGAATAGTCTTACTATAGTTCTTGCATGTCCCACATTAAGGGTAGAAAGACTGGAGTTCAAGATGCCTACAAAGCAAATGTGTAGTTCTAGGCCTTTAGAAAACTGAGAGCTTCAGGATGTACAAAAACCCCGGTAAGTGATTCATTTGATTGTGATGAAGCCTGAAACAGTTCCAAGTAAAGGTGTAACTATTAATGAAGAAGAAAAATAGGAAAGGCAGAAAGACATAAACCAACTGTAGACCGCAGACAGAGTTGCCATTGGAGAAAGGAAGGGGGCAAAGATCAAAGTAACCTCCCAGCAGGGACTTACCGAGTAAATATCCCAGTGTCTTCAAGAGAAAAAAAGAACTGAACTCGTGCTAAATGTCTCTATTTTTAGCAATATCCTAAACCTCGAAGTGTCGATGTCAGCTAATGATCCAGAAACATTGACATAGATACGTGAGTGTTGCCTTTCATGGAGGATCAGAGCAATTAGTGCAGTGCGCACATCAATTTCAGAATGCTGGAAAATCAAAGATGCCTCTGGACTTCAGGCAATTGTAAACCTGCATTAAAGATCTCTTCACTGTCACCTTCTATCAGAAGGGATACTACAGCCTTTGAGGCCTTTGAGACATGGGTGTCAATCAATGAACATAGATTTGCATTGCCCTTTTGAAAAAAGAAAAACCAAAACAGTGCTTCTCTTCTCATGTATCTGCACGTTCCATAGCACTTTGCTTAAACTGACAAATTAAATACCACAAACTTCATACAAATTAGGGACACACCATCTTTTGTCTGTCTTCCCAGGACTGGAAAGTTTGTTGCTCTTCTAAGCGTGTGGGAAGAGTGGACTGTAAGAGGATTGCTGTCTTATTTATTTCCTTGAGTTACCTGGCCTTGCTAAAGCACTACAGAGTTCAGGGCAGGCTAACATCTAATATTTACCCCAGCTTTGCAGGAGGATTTTGCAACCCACAGTAAATTCCAGACTGCTGCCAATGCAGTGCTGCAGGTAAAATGAGAAAGTTACACCAACATGATCTGTACCTGCACCTTTGTCTGTGCTGCAGGTATATCACTGGGCTCTTAGACACAAAACCTGGCCTCAGTAATGTCAATAGGCTTTTTTCCTTCAGACTTCAATTTGATTTGGATTGAGATTTCACCATCAGAATACAAATCCCATTGACTTCAAGGAGACCTAAGTTCCTCTGTGTGGTTCTTAGTTTTTGATGTGTATAAATTCATCTTCAGAACTTAAGCCAGTCACTTCAGTCAATAAAGCATCTCCAGAGAGCAGCTTGTCCTAGCTGACTCCTAGAGTGAGAGCAATTGCCTTCTGCACATGCCTGTTTATTGACCAACAAAAGGTTTAGGCTTACAAAATTAACAGTGTAAATACTCGAGTGAAAATTAATTCCAATCTGCAGGGATAAATGCCTAAAGAGGATATAAGGCATGCATGTTTGCCACATAGGCATCAGTGAATTGCTCAAAACAACTGCCTGAACCAAGCAGTACCAAGTGTACCAAACGACTTACACGTCCACTAGTTTGTTTATGCCTACAAGCATGTTTCTGTTACTGGAAATGTTCACATCTCTATATATCTCACACACGAACATTTTTGGAACAAAAATGTCTGTAAAGAAATCAATGCCTGAGGGAAGTCATGGTATTCAGCCTGCACTGATGAGGAAGAGGCTGATGGCCTAATGTTTCCTGGAAGTCCCTCCTTAACTTCAGCAGGTTTCACAGACGGGGCTGGTCAAGACAATTCTCTCCAGTTGCTGCCTTTTCAGTGCACAGAAAGCTGTGAAAAACAGCTTTAGGCACTTATCTTTCCCTGCGCCTTATAGATCATTATGGATTGAATGGGAACCCACACATCAGCAAACTAAGCTTTTGAATTCATTAAGTTTCTGTTGCATATTTAGCATTAGGCACCTAAATTGTTTTTGAATGCAGATATTAACTCATCAGTTACATTGATCCTTTATAAATCCAGATGTTTTTAAAGACTGTGCTTAGAAAAGGAAGTACAAATTCTGTAAACTCAATACTGTGAGGCATTCAGTATTTTCTGTCCTCATGAGTACTATAAACTGTATTCTATCTAGTGAAGAATATACACAAGGAATAACCATGCTTGCAAGATGATGACTGCTAAAGACTTCTAGACTTTCTGATATTTTCTAAACTAATATACTGTAATAAATTAGTGTTTCCAGAATTTATAAAATTACTCTGAAATTGAGAAAGTGGGCTTTCTCCTTCATGATACTAGACTTACTTAAGGAAACTGTTTATGCACTGTGCTTGTAACTATACTGTAGTAAGCAGATGTAATGCCATAGGAAAATCATATTATGACATTCCCTTCAAAATCAACCTGATTGCTTTCTCTGATGGATTTGTAGCAAAGCACTCAGTACTTTGATGAATCAGAGAATTATAGAATGCCTTAGGTTGGAAGGGACATCTAGTTCCAACCCCCCTGCCATGGGCAGGGATACCCTTCACTAGACCATGTTCCCCAAAGCCTTATCCAACCTGGCCTTAAACACACCTCTGGAGATAAGGCTTCCACAACCTCTTTGGGCAACCTGTTCCAGTGCCTCACCACCCTCATAATAAAGAATTTCTTCCTAATGTCTAATCTAAACCTACCCTCTTTCAGTTTGAAGTCATTCCCTCTTATCCTATCACTACACTCCCTGATGAACAGTCTCTTTCCCACTTTCCCGTATGACTCCTTTAAGTATAAATAGACCTCAATTAGGTCTCCTCAGAGCCTTCTTTTCTCTGGGCTGAACAAGCCCAACTCTCTCAGCCTGTGTCCATAGGAGAGCTGCTCCAGCTCTCTGATCATCTTTGTGGCCTCCTCTGGACTCACTCCAACAGCTTAGTGTCTTTCCTGTACTGGGGACCCCAGAGCTGGGGGCAATACTCCAGGTGGGGTCTCGCAAGAGCAGAGTAGAGGGGGAGAATCCCCTCCTTTGATCTGTTGGCCACACTGTTCTTGATGCAGCCCAGGACACAGTTGGCCTTCTGAGCTGCTAGCACACACTAGTGGCTTGTAGAATCATAGAATGGATAGGGTTGGAAGGGACCTTAAATATCATCTGCCATGGGCAGGGACACTTCTCACTAGACCAGGCTGCTCAAGGCCCCATCCAACCTGGCCTTGAACACTGTCAGAGAGGGGGTAGCCACCACCTCCCTGGGCAACCTGTTCCAGTACCTCACCACCTTTATAATAATTTCTTCCTAATATCCAATTTGAATCAGGTCTAATATTGTATCCCCTTGAATATAGGATGTCTATCTTCTGGGTTAAGAAGTTATCTTTGATGCATTCTAGGAGTCTCCCGGCTACAGCTTGCTGTGTTACTTTTACAACAGATGTCAGGATGGTTAAAGTCCCCCAGTAGGACAAGAGCTCATGAACGTGAAGCCTCCTGTAAAATAGAAGACGGCTTCATCTAAGGGCTCTCCTTGATTAGGTGGTCTGTAGTAGACGCTACCCACCATGTTCTTTGTTGCCTCATCTCTTAGGGTCTCAACTTGCTCCTGGCTATTCTTCAGGGACAGCTCTTTACAGTCTATCCCTTTCTTGATATAGAAGGCAATGCTACCTCCCCCTCCTTCCCAGCCTGTCCCTTCTGAACAACCTGTAGCCATTGATAGCCACACTCCAGTTCTGGGATTCATTCCACCAAGTTTCAGTAATGGCAACGAGATTATAGCTTCCTAGTAGCACAGTAGCTTCTAACTCCTCCTGTTTGCTGTCCAAGCTGTGTGCATACATGTAGAGGCACTTGAACTGGGATGTTGGCTGGATCTACACAAGGTTGCCCAGGGCTCTATCCAACCTGGCCTTGAACACCTCCAGGGACGGGGAATCCATCACCTCTCTGGGCAGCCTGTTTCAACACCTTAGCACTCTGTAAAAAAACTTCCCCCTAATACCTAATCTAAACCTTCCCTCCTTTAGCTTTAATCCATTCCCTCTTGTCCTGCCATTGTCTACCCTTCTAAAAGTTGATTTCTCTCCTGTTTGTATGCTCCCTTCAAGTACTGTAAGCCTGCAATGAGGTCCCCCTGGGTCCTCCCACACTATGCCATGTTGAGCTTGTCACTGATCAACATCCCCAAGTCCTTCTCCTCAGGGCTGCTCTCAATCCATTCTCTGCCCAGCCTGTAGTTGTACTTGGGATTCTGCCAACCCACATGCAGGACCTTGCACTTAGTCTTGTTAAACTTCATGTGGTTCACATGGGCCCACCTCTTGAGCCTGTCAGGGCCCCTCTGGATGGCATCCTTCCCCTCCAGTGTGTCGACCTCACCACACAGGTTGGTGTCATGAATTGTGTCCAGACTGGGACTTCATTTTGAGTGAGGGTATGAACAACTGTTATTAATTCCTCCCTGCCCTGTATAATATCCACTAGTTTTTTTTACAGAGGAATTTGGGGGGGTTTGGTATGCTGACAAAGTCCTCCCAGCACACAAGTAATTTGTTTACTATATGCCAGTGTTCCCACATTTTGTCTCGCTTCCATTTGGCAGAGGTCAGAGGTGCTGATGTTAAAATGCTGTTCTATCTGCAACTGCTCTTAAACTATAGGCACAAGTTTGATTTAATTTGCTGCTAGTGCTGCTTCATAGCTCCATAAATGCTAAAATCTGATCATATTTTTTATTGTAAACACAGATAGTATATTGATACACAAACTCACAGCTTTGAATTAACTTTTCACAATGTTTAGTTCCCTTTTAAAACACTTGAGATACATTATCCTGTTGGAACATATTAGACTAACAGTACTGCACATTGCACACAGCTTTTAGAAAGAAAACCAAACATGCAACAACCACAAAATGGAACTGACAAGCAAATAGTTTCTAATGCATTTTAACTCTTTAGGAGTAGCTGGAATGTTTCTTTACAAAAATAAAATATTAAAAAAATTCTAACTGCAGAGCAACCTCTGCACAATGCAACTACAATAAAGGTCAGGATATCATTATTTGACTACATTCTGCTAAAGTGGTAAATAGCTTATGCATTTTCTGAATTTTGGATCCTGCTGTTGTGTGGTGGTATTTACCATCTAAATGCATGCAAATATATGCACCTCTGAATATCAAATATCTGTGTATGGGTGTTGCTACTCTGAGAATCATGGGCACAAAACCATATGCATATTCATTGTTAGATATATTCACTTTACTTTTGTAATACCGATTACTTCTGCAGTGGATCAAGTTTTATTTCCACAAACTATACTGCTAGATATCAGTTAATAAAAGCCTGCATTCCTAAAAGTGTTTAACACAGTGTTTGGAAAGTAATGGAGGCATATGACTCTGACTAATAAACTTCTGCATGTCATTTTTAACATCCACATACTGAAAAATAAGTTACTTGCTTTCTCTAATGAGAAAACAGGTGAATTATTGGTTTGATATATTAACCTTAAAATTTAATTCTACTGTCTTGCTTTTGAATACTATGGCTATGTATCCAACAGGTCTTTCTGGAATTGCTAAAAATTGTTCCAAGTCATTCTTTTCTTTTATAGAGATGACATTGTTACTTTGTGATTTAGAAGAGAACAGAAATGTGGCCTAATGAGGAAAAGAAAAAAACAGAAAAAAACAACAAAACAAAACAAACAAACAAACAAAAAAAAAAAAAAAAAAAAACAAAAAAAAACAACAAAAACCCCCACCCAAACCAAGAAAAGAGCTCTAACAACAACATTTAATGTTCTGCTGAGAAAACATTACCAAAAGGCTATGGCATCCCTTTCCACTATTTCACAGTACGTAATCACATGGCACACATAGAAAATTACATCAGTAAATGAAAGATCCTTTCACAGGTGAAAGAAGACAGAACTGTAATACAGAAACATTAGAACATGGTGTTCATGAGCATCATGTAAAGAACAGAAAAAGCAGTGGAAGAACGGAACAATGACAGAAGCAGCTAAATAAATTACAAATGCCAGTTCTATGAGGTACAGTCAGGTGCAATGATTTCATTTTCCAAGCGCTGAAAGACACAGCCTACATCTTTTCCCTAAGTGGTTCAAGAAAGGAAAAATACTTTTTTTTTCCCCTCTCATTTGTCATCCCTCGAAATCAGAAGAGCCTTGACTTAAAACACAGAGCAAAATATTTTCAGACCAAATCACCATTTCAACTAGCATGTTTCATAACTCCTTAGCTCTCCAGTGCATTTCTGGAGTGACTTGGAATATCCTTTCACGTACCAATCTCTTTAAAGTAGTCCTTAGGGCTTAAAATTGGAACCTTGGACCAGCTACAATGTGGTCAAGCAAGACTTGGTTAAAAGGAGTTTATTCAGAAAGTACCCGATGGTACACAGATTAACAAATGCCAGGATATACCAAGGTCCTCCCTCCCTTCCTTCCCAGCTAAGGACAGAAAAATGTAGTTCGATGGGTCTTAGCTACTGATTGAAAAAGACATTAAAATTATTAATGTGATATTTTTCCTACTGGTGATACATTTGCCAAAAAATAGGGACAGAGGGTAAAAGCCATCTTACAAATGACAAGGAGGAAAGGGATTGTTTTGTTGCAAGTTTGAACAGTTTGACCTAACTCTTGCTGAGACAGAAGGCAATTTTCACCTCTCAAAGGTCAATTGCATTTTCCACAGTACAACCGACCATAGATAGGACTTTAATTGTTGTGCAGTATGACCTTCTCCCAGAACAGGAGAGAATCATGCTGTTTATGGAAATCTGCAAAGACCAGAGACCGAACATGTTGGCTTTCAAACACATCTTTGGCTGAAAAACCACAATTTGCATTATTAGTATTGTGCTAAATGAGATAACATAGAGCCACTTCAGAAAGTAGCTTGAAAACTCCCAACCTTCTGCAGCCTTGGAATGACAGAAGGTCCTTACCACCTCTAGTAGTCTAAACCAATAACTCCCAGGTGGTTTAGTTCAATAGATTTTCTATTTTCTTTATACCATTTATGTAGCAAAAGGCAGAATAAACTGAGTGGAAAACATCTACGAGAAACACCTCTGTCCAAAAAACACATAGAGCTGCTGGATCAGGTTCATATTACCCTTCATACAGTGGGGAAGAGGAATCTACCAGCAGAAAAAAGAAGTTTGCCCAGAAGCCCCTGAACTATTCAGAGGCTCAAGCTATTATTAGCTGCATAATGAACCCCCAGTAGGGCTGTTGCAACTGACTTCAAGGAAAGAAATTGGTGGCTGGTGGACTAGTCCTTATCAGAGCTGAAAATGTGGGAAGTGAGGAAATAACTTTAAAGGATCCTCTCTCCCTCCCACCCTCTCAATATTGTTATTTTCCATACCAAGAGCAGGCATTGGAGACAGAAAGTTGCTTTATATTTTAAACACCAGATTTTAATTTCTTGCACCAAATTTTATCTGCGCATTTCTACTCATTTATTTGAAACTCTCCAAAGGTTTCTTTTCTTGCAGAAAGACACTTTATAAATTAAGGAAAAAGTTAATAAAACTTTCCCCTATTCTTCAATAAAACGAGTTTGGTATAGGAGGGCACATATTCCCCACTGTACACAAGGAGATATATAGCTGACCTAAACCACTGAGCCCTGTATCTCCTTAGTGCTATTTGTAGAACTATGCCCTCATTACACATTGAATTATTTATTAAATGGAGCCACCACTTTATTATCAATCAGATTTAAAAGTGAGTTTGGACTACTATGGCTATGTTTTCCCTGAAGTGTTAGAAACTGTTGGATTGCAATATTAATCCAATATCTGTTCACTTCACTCCAGATCCCAAATCTAATGTTTTGTTCAATAGAAACAGATTGAAGCCTTAGAGATGGGGATATTTCAGCTGAGAAATTGCAAGACTGTGACCTCAAGAATCTGTAGCTCCAAGGGACAGCCTAGAATCAATAGTAAAACTTATGTTGATAGTTAGGAACTGAAGGTCACCTAAGGACAGAGGCAACCAAGTCCTAATAAAAACTGAAACCGCCTTGATACGAGGTACAAAAGGGGTTCAGGATATGAGGGGGTGGACAAACAGTCACAATACACAAAAAAGTCCATAGAATAAGGAGATACAATGAAGTAAAAAAAAAAAAAAGATTGCACAGTAATAAAATCATGGATGATTGTGAGAAACCTACTGATGGCAATGCAGATGCTATGAGAAGGAAGCAGTGAAGGAGAGGATGGCGGGTGATGAAGCATGGGGAAACAAAAGATAGGAACAAAACAGGGAGGTTTCCTGTCATAAAGTTTAAGGAAGTTTTCAGAGCTAGAAGTGGGATGCTTGTCACAAAGCAGGAGCATCAGTCAATAAAAGGGAGCATGAAATATAAACTCTGTCTAGAGTGGGTACTCATAATTAGCAAGCTGCTCTTGCTTGTTAACATCATGAAACTGTGCTGAAGGGAAAATTTTTTAACAAGACCTTTTAACATTAAACTTTATTGGTACACCACAGTTATTTCTGCACAGCTAGACAGTTTCACTTCTCTTTCCTCCTCCGCCCTGCTGCCTCCCAGCTGCATTTTTTCTCACAAGCATCTCACAACCCATTTATACAATGATGCATATGGATCCTGATAGCCACTCTATAACAAAGCAAAGACACCAGTACTGACATGTACAATGCAACTTAGTGGTATCCTCAGCTTCTGCCTACTCCTCTTGTCCATCTTTCTGTGGCATCTCTGCCATCTGCGATCTAAGTAATGTATTAATTTCTTTAAAAGAAGTACTTCATCCATAGAGGTAAATATGTGAGAAAAGGAGTATATGGAAAAGGAGTATTTTGACATATTATAGCCAAACAAGTATCTCAGTGCAGAGCAGGTAGCTTAAGTCAAGAAGTGTCTTTGGACCTTCAGTTCTTCATGCTGGAGACTACTCAACGGAAGTCAAACTTTGCTGTGGAGGAAGGTAGCCAGGTATAGCTTCTGTCCATGGACAGAGAAGTACAGGGTCAACAGAGAGCTTATAGAAAACTTCAATATCTCTTTACTGGGTCTGCCAGCCAAAGCAGAAGGTGCCCAAGAGCATCACTCTTGCTGAAACCGGAAGTTTACAGGTTACTTCTAATTTAGTAGTAAACTACAGCACCAGTAGTGCATGCTGTACCTAAGTTAAGATTTTCTCTCTGAGTCTGTGAAAATTGCTGTTTTCTTTTTTCCCCTGTCAAATTACAGTTTCCATTTTTTCAAGCTCATTTGACTAAACCTACAATTAAGCCAGCACATATAATTTTACATGTATGTATAACGCACCTGAACTCAATAAAAGGACATGTGGGTCAGTTTTAGCAGTAGTATCAAATATATGCTAATTGATACAAGTTTAAGAATGACTATCCATTTTTCAGCTTTTACTTTTGGCCTTGTATTCCCTTCAGACCCACAGCCTGAGAGATAACCTCTAACCCAGAAGTGAATATGCAACAGAGTTATTGTGATGTTTATGTAAAGGTATTAAATGGCAGAAAGAAGTATGAGGAGACATGAAGAGATAAGAAAAGGACAAAGGCTCGCTCTATTTCAGATTACGCTCATTTCATATACCTGAAATCTTTTGGTTTCTGCTTCTGAGATTTCTCTCAAGGTGAATATATACTAGTCAATGAGAAACTAATTAATACTATTAAATATTAATAAACAATAACAGGGTAGAAGATTATGAAAATGAGCTATATTTTAGTTCTCTAAGAAACAACTGCAGAAATAGAAGACGGTAACTCTGTTACTTGTTTCCATGTGGGCAACTTAGCAGCCAATGTGTCCATGACTAAAACTTACCATTTTTAGTGCACCATAATGTTAGTGCAATGCTTTACCGGAGAGGTAGAAAAAATAAATCTGTTTTTGATTTATTCAGTTAAAGGCCATATTCAATGTACTTCTCCCTCTAGTGATAACTTCCTCGTTCTAATACAGATACCTTAGTTTTGTTATCTCATTCTATTGCTAGGATAAGCACCAGAATTTCCACTGACTAAAACTGACCACATGAACTCTCACCCTCTGTATATCTCAATTAATTTTGCTGCTGGTAAAATGTGCTTTAATCTTTCTATTTCCTCAGCCAGCAGTTCTTCATTTTTTTTCCACATCTACTGGTGGTCCTTCTGTGGTTCTTTTTTCATAGGAAATAAACAAAAAAATCATTGATTTCTGGAAGAGAAGATACAACAGTTTTTGCATACTTTAGTGGCATCTACTCAGACATGTACAACTCATCCATTTGTAATACCCAATTTTTCCACTTCAAAATTTTAGGTGGCAAGAAGAAAACATGAGATATTATTTTTATTTCTGAATATTTGGGAGGCATTCACAAACCACAGTGCTGAGCACTACTTAAGTACTTAGGCATAAAGATGATCCCATCAGCCTCTTCAACAATTCAAGCCTCTCCCCCACTGGCGGATAATAACACCAGTTAAGTACAGTACATGAAAATGAGATTTATTCCTTTCTCTGTGTTCATGATTAAAGAAGTAGGATTTTTTTTTCTCTAAGACTATTCATTTGTATCCTTTTGACTGCAAGCCACATCTCTAAGGCAATTATTTATTGACATATAAGCCTAAATCCTAAATACAGCTTCTATTCATAGCCTGTGTGACCCTCCACATAGCCTGCAGACTGCTACCATGTACTAAGAAACTCTGAGTCTGAACAGAGGAAATACGCAAGTTCCTCTGTCCGTTATCCTCTGTACAGTTATATTTTTCTTTTTGTTGAAAGGCTTCTGTTACATCTCAAAGCTGCATGCCTTATCCATCTCAAAAGGATTCCTTTTTCTTTTGATCAAATACCTAGATGACTTTTTCTTAAGTTTTGCATTTTTAAAATAAAATGCTTATATACTGATTTTGGTTTTGTCTGGAAAATAAATTACCCAGGACCACAAAGAAAGAAACCTGCAATCCGAAAAGGTTTCAAAGACATGACCTAGCATCCCACTTATGTGAAAAAAAATTTCACGAAGAAACTGTTGATGTTCTCGCAAGTAGATAAAAAATGAGGATGTTTAAGAAAGAAGAAAAGATCTGAAATACTGCAGGGAGTACTCATCTTCTCCAGATCTTCTCTTGATCTTCTATACAATAACCACTGATACTCTCTCACAGTTTGGAACAGGATCCAAAGGGTGGCATTCATCTGAGGGAGATGGGACAGCAGCATTTCTACAGAAAACTGCTGTCCCAATTTGCTCAAATTACTCAAAAATTGCTAACTCTCACATGAATTAAAAGACAGAAAAACATTCCCAATAGCATTTTAGACAAAATATTCAGAAGAGAAATGAATATGCACAACATTTTGGAGGAAAAGGCTGAGCTAGCAAACAGTAGTATACACTGCTTCACAGTAAATGGGTTCCAGAGACTGCCGTGCTTTTTGCATTCATTCAGTGACAGATCAGTCTAGGAGAATGGTAGCATCTGGATGAGGGCAGATGGCTAAACTGTCAAATAATGACATTTTACAAAATTTCAGCAGTCTAAGCGCAATATGGTTCCAATCCCAAAGGCAGACAGGTAAACAATGGTGCAGAAGTTATATCACTAGCATATAAGATTATTGATTATAATTATTCTAGGGGAAAGAATTCTTCTCAGAAGATTAGGCTGACAGGAAGATTGAGAGCTCCCTCAAAAAGAATTAGGTGACTGCTCCCTGATTTTGTTCAGGCATCTTTTTTGCTACATTTCCACCTCAAAGGAGTTAGTTTGTTGTGATGAGCTAAGATAAAATGAAACTTCTCAGGGTAAAGATATTTAAATCTACCATTTATCTGTGATTCATCTTCCACTGCAAAAATTTACATTGGGTTCCCAAAATTCACCACTGAGTCAGGAATAAGTGCTAAGAGAAGCCTTGTCCTTACAACACGAATGCACTGGGAAGCCAAACAAATCCTATCATGTGAATAATTCAGGGGAGGAAATTCATTCGTGAAGATACCAGAAAATAGTAGTTGATTTTGTGGAAAGAAACTAAAACATCTTTTCACTCAGCTGAACTTAAATAGAGACAAAATTTAGAGTTTTGAATAGCTGTTTCTAAATCTATATAAAATCAAGCTTCTGTAAAGAACAAGGAAAAAGCTGGGGGGGGGGGTGTGGGTTTTTTGTTTTGGTTTGTTTTGGTCTTGTGGTAACTGGAATGTATTTTTGAGAAGTCACAATATAGGCAAGTTGAGAATGAATACTTTCACTTTAAATAAGACTTCCTATTCCTCTCGTACAGCAGGTGCAACAATGTACCTTAGCAATGAAAAGTGAACCACAGCCTACAGTTCATATTGTCATTCTTGAACAGAAAGTGGAGAGTCCTAGATGGGATAGCATTAGCTATGCAGTCACATTAGCAACAGCAAAGTCTTACAGAAGTCACTGAGGGATTCTTCTCTCTTTTTGGTCCCTGCTCCCAGTGTTAATGTACAGCCATTTCCCAGCCCAGTACATACTGGTCTCAGTAGCTTTGCAGATCACCAGTCTGTCACCTGCTCTGTAAAGTTTATAGCTACCATGCTCATCCAAGCACCTTCCCAGATAATGGGCAGATAGATCTGTGGAAGACAAGTAGGCAGACAGACAGACAAGCCTATCAAAATAGAAAGGGGGGGGGGGGGTGGGGAAAGAGCTACTCTGCTGGAAATATTAATTATATTAGAAATATCATAAAGTTTTCATCTGCTTTTCATTGAACTCATACATATAAATTTCTGTGCTTTACAGTGCTTGACAGATGTGATAAAATTACATGGATGGTGTGAATTAGCTGAATCAAATAAAACCAAAGTAATACTGATCGGGAATGGAAGGTCTTTAAAAGAGTAAGTGAAGGAGTAAGAGAATCTGTTTTTTTTAAACTGTATACTATTGCTGATATGGCTTTTGATGTGCATTTTGTATTAGATTCACTTTTTTTTTTCTTTCTGAGTTCATACTTGGCAACAGTAACTCAGAAGCTATCGCTATTCCTCTCAGATATTTCTTTTTCTGTTGACACAGTGATAATATTAAGGATATCTTTAAGAAAAATTATTCTGCTTGGATATATCACAGCAATATCCACAGCTTTACCATTTGCAGAACAGAATAATCTAACCTTGGTGTGTGTTGACCACTATAGCTGAATAATGTCAATGCATGTATCAACGCATATGCTATTAATTATGTAATAGATTAGACTCAGAGTGCTAGTTGTGAATTATGTGACATTAAACAGTGCAGAAACTTTTTTTTCCCCCTACAGTTATATTCTCATTCTTGACACACAGAATAAAACTTCCAATGTGAGAGCCAGAATTTTCTCAAGAAAACCTTATTCCTTTGGAATTTCTCTTTCCCAGTAGAATCATTATTGTCTAAAATGGGACCTGAACTTTCCAAGTTACTTTGATAGCAGGGATTACCAATTACCACAGGCTGGGTGCTTAGGTGGTATTACTCTACCTCAGCTGTGCGTAGTGGAGTAAACATACAGATTGACTCTTTCTTGTGAAGGAGAATCACTGTTAACTTTCAGGTACACAAATTCAGACTTAGCTCTCTGTAAATCATCATTCTATGATTCTATGATTCTAAATGATCGATTTAATAAGAGTTGACTGCTTCGTCAAAAGAAACGGTATAAGATTCTACAGCATATATCCAGCTGGCTTTGCTCATATTAGCAAGTCATTCAGTATGCAGAGTGCAGCATAGAGTACATGTGGTTCATAACTATGATAGCAAGGACAGCAGAATCTGGCTTATATGGTATCACAGCTTTTAAGAACAGTTGTATTGGCTACTCATGGAAAAGCCATTGAATACTGCACATAATGCTCTTGTTCTCATAAATAATTTGATTAAAGAATATTCTGCTTTCTTGTGGTTGGTGCTAAAATTTTAAGACTAAATTCAGAAGTACCATTGATCATGATCTGTATGCTCTATGTAATCACACTCAGAAAATAAAGTTACAGGGTGTTACAGCTTTTACTGACCATTTTGGTCTAAAATCCCTATTATTTTGTTTCTTATTAGTAAATTGTTTGGCAAGGAAGGTAAATTAGAAATTTCTTTCATTAGGCTGAAAGAAAATAAGACTGAAAAAGATACAGAAGAGTGACCTAATCCATCTCCTTGCCAAAACGAGAGTGTACTACAGCTGAAGTACTCCACACAAACATTTGTTTAACCTTTTGTTAAAGTCTTGCATGATAGAAATTCTATGACCTGCCTTAGGTAATATATTTCTACAATCACCCACTCTTACTGCTTTTACCTGTCCTAAATGTCACTAGCTGCAATTTAAGCCCTCATGGACCTCATATTTCAATTAGTAGTGGGATTCAACTATTTCTGCAGGTAGAGTTCAGTTTCCTAAACTTCTTGAATCAGTTTCAAAATCCTTTGCAGACTACAAAGATATTGAAAATAAAAGTATAATCATACAACGGATAAAGGTCCTGTTTTCCATGGTTTCATATGGCAAACCTGGGACAAGCACCACTGTAGGCAATAGAAGAGTAACTTGTTTTCTATGTTACTTTTCCTTAAAACAGGAAAAGATTAAGCTGCTGGTGTATAAGTATTAGGGTACTTAAACTCTCATCAATCCGGCAATCAAATTGAGAAAACGTGATGGTGGAATGAATCCCAAACTACATAGGCATAAACTAATTCATATTCATAATCCAAAACCTTCATGTTCTCACTTAAGATAAAGAAAATTTGGGTTTAGATGCCTAAACTGTCACCAAGAATGCAAGAATTTAGTTCACTTTTTTGATGGGATTCAGTTACTTATGTATGGATCCTAGAGCTGTGTTAGAGAACATAGAGTCTCATACCTAGTTTCCAGGACAGAAGTGTCCTATTTTGCAAGCCTCCCACCCATGAAGATATTGCAGGTATTGCCAATGGCAGGAGACACCTACATTTAGGCACCTGAATTCTGCTTTATGGTTTTATGGATACGGATATGGATACAGGGGTAGAGGTAGAGAGACGTGTATGAATAAAGATGGTAAAAATCTGTCATGTTCAGTAGAGCACCAAGAGGTTCCAATTGTCCTGCAATCATTTGTCTCTGTAGTCATGCTCTGATCCAGAACTGTTGTACTCCAGCATTCTGACTCACATCTTCCAGAAGCTGAAGAGGGAAGCCAGGATAGCTACTCTAATCTGGACAGAGTACCAGACCACTGATAACGTTGTGGTCAGTGTTCAGTGCTAGAAGCATGATCTCCTTCTGCACCCTGTCAGCAATGCCAGGGTACACTGAGCTGCCAACAGACCACAACACTTCAGTGAACAGGTCCTCGTAGATATCCACATGGTGCTTCGGAAGGGAGATGAAGATATTTTAGTGGATAACAGAGTAGGAGAAGAAGAACATTTATAAAGGAGGATTACAGAAAAGATGTTTACAGTCTGCTCAGGGCAATCAGAGCCTGTCAGTGCACTCCGGGCTCTGAGAAATTCAGGGTGCATAAGTTTGTTAAACACTATCACAGAGAGAGTTACCCAAGTTATTTACAACTATAGGTACAGTTCATCCTCACTTATTTCTTCACCCTGCAGCATATCAAGAAAAGGATGTCAAACAATTAAACTAATGGCCAGTAAATGTGGAAGCAGTAAAGCAAATACGAAAGGAAAAGTATTGCATATATTTCAGAATCAACTGCTGAAATTTATTGACATAGAAAGTCATCACCAAATACTCTGGTTAGAGTCTTGAAAAGGATGACTAATTTTACAAGCAGTTACAGCATTCGTTGTTATAAAAAGCTAAGACAAGAATGTATCTAGACCTCACGCCTCAGGGCACAGGAGTGGATCACCTGCCATCAGGATGGGCTTTTTCACACAATTTTATATCACTAAGAGGACATCAGAGTACAGTGTGGTAAAGTTTACTTTCCCCTAATGCATCACTTAACCAACAATTACCAGTGGCATGAGGCTGGTTTGGAAGGAGAAATGGTCCATTCTAAAACAGGTCTAATGAATATATGAGGGGGGGAAAGTCTATTAAATAAATCAAGTAAAGAATTAATCATTAACTATATCATATGAGGTAAACAAAATCAAACTTATGTTCCTGATCACAAAATCCTAACAGCAAACCTAATTCCTTCTGTGAATAAGTAGTGTTAAAGCCTGGGTCACTAAAAGAGTCTGAATTGTTAAAGAGGAAGACAAGAAGTTGCCAAACACTGTGCAGAACCTCTATGAGGATGTAAATCGAGGACCATGCCTCAATAGTAAATGTTAATTACTCTAATTCAATATCTTTGTAAGAATGAGAAGCAAAGGAGTTTAGGCATTTTAGTAATATCTGTCTTTAGACAAGATGAGTTTATAAAAATATGTAAACATGGTAAGAGAATTTAAAGGGAAGGAAAGATGTTAAATGCTTTATGGGAGTGGGGACTGCTTAAAGCCACTGGGTTTGATGCTTAAAGTGTATACTTATAAAAAAATAATTTAAAATTATATAAGAAAGATGAGCAAATGAGACAGTAGAACTAAAAACACAACCTTAAAATAAGACATGTCTAAATGAGGGGGAAAAAACCCACAAAACCACCCAAACAAAAAAACCCATAACATTTGGCAGCTTGCATGTAAAACCATCACACAACAGTCAAGAAAAAATAATAGGAAATTCCTGATAGAGGCATAAAACTAATAAATATTTTTTTATACATACGTAAAGCAGAAAGTCTGTCAGTAAAATGACAGATGTGATCAAGGTGTAAAAAGAGTCCCCAAGGCAGAAATACTAAATAAATTCCCAGTACTCATCCTCATATTTGAAAAGTAACTTAAATTTTGGGGGAATACTATATTAAAATAAAACACCAGTAGAGGAAGATTTAGGAGATAGTAGTAAAATAAACAGTAATAAATCTCCCAGACCCAGGACTATTAATTCAGTTTCTACATGTATATTACCGGTGAATTGTGAACTCTGCTTGCAATTTAAAAATTAAAACTGACTTTGCTACCAAAGGAATAAAAATACCGTAAGGGTGAATATGGGAATCTTCATACCAGTCTGAATTCTTTAGTTAGCAAATTTGTTGAAATTAATGTGCAGAGTAAAATGAGGAGACATATGGATAAATGTGATATAATTGGGAACTGGGAGCACAGCTCCTATAACAGGAAGCCGTGCCTCACAAATCTATTAGACAATCTGTTGTCTATTAGACAATCACTTGGAAAAGGATGTCCCGGTAGTTCTCGACAGCATTGCCAAAGATCCAACGCTAAGTCATAGAAATCTGAGTGAATGGCTGAGCTCAGTGGTGGGCAGAGATAAGAAGTTGCCTTTCAGAGGTACAAACTGGCCCAAGAGCAGAGCCATGAGGTGCTCAGCACACAGTTTATTCTCTGTCGAAAAGAAGATATCTGCAAAATCAGAACAACTGTGAGGAAATACAGCAGAACACTAGGAATGCTCCTTGTTCGGGGACCTTTGCACAGATGAACTGGTGCCCATACTAAAAAGTATTGAACTATGTAAAATCCATGTAAATTACACAAGCAATCTTGACTACTTCACTAAATCACAATGTCAGGGTACAGTCCCCAGCCAAACATTTCAAGGGATCCTTGCAAGAAATGCACTAACATTATAAACAAGTGTGTTACAGGCTACATCTATCCTACCTGACTGAGGTATTATAGGAGGTCAGAAGGTTATCATGATAGTAAATCTTTAGAATAACAGCAGAGAGCAAGGGGAAGCCCAATGGATCAGCTCCCCATCAGTAATAAACCAGTTCATTTTTCTAGCAATCAAACTGGCTTTCTCCTTCTGCCCTGAAGGCTGCTCGGCAGGGCATGCAAAGACCCACCACACAGTCCCAAGACCTCCATGGGCCACACTCTTTCAGGTTGAGATGGTATTTACAAACCTCACTTTGTCTGGTGAATAAACAGCTCAGAGAAAAGGGAAAGATATCTGCTCCATTAAAGACAGATACTAGGTTTCAGTTATGTTTGTTTGCTATCTTTCTGCCATCCTTCTCCTTTGCAGTGTTTAGTAAACCTCTGTATATTAAGTTGGCAAAACAGAGAAAAATTGGGGTAATACACCAGTGGTCAACAAGGCAGCCTTTAAAGAAAAACACTACTGATAAGATAAACAGCTTGTGATGTACTTAATTACAATATTTCATACTCATTTAGCCATCTTCACATCACAGCACTAACAAAGTGGATTTCAAACAGGAAATAAAACTCCTTCCCACAAGCCCAGAGGGCTAATTATAAAATAGCAACCTACTTTTTTTTTCTTCTTTTTTTTTTTTTTGGTAGCAAGCATTTTTTTTCCAGTAGAATTTATTGAGCTCATTACCAAGCTGCTTATGAAGTGATTTGAAATGAGGCAACATTAAAGCATTCTGAAAATCCCTTGTACTTAGTCATCTTGACACTTTGTTTGAACTTGAAGCATTAATATGAAATAACTGCTGCAGCCCCATATTTCTGATTCCATTGTTTGACAGCACATTTAAAAGCTAAAAGATGATATGATCAAGGATTTTTAATCAGCAGAGTAATTTGTAGGAGTGTCTCAAGTATTCATAACTTTGAAAAGACCAAAGGGACATGCCTGTGAGAAACAAGACAGGTACAGTTCATGTCAGCCTAGAAAAACCTGGCAATGTGAAACAGGGAGTACAAGAACTGCAGGAACTAAGGGGGGGTTTATTGCTTTTTACAGGCAAGACTGAAAATGGAAAGATACACATCAAAGCCACTAAAGAACTCCACACACTGTACCTTATTAGCCTGGTTTTACCTTCTGTAATCACATTATATAATATGCATCACCAGATTAACCTGCTTGGGGTCAGCAGAGGGGCCACCATAAATATATTTGAAGTGAAGCCTGTGAAGGTTTTCAAAGCGGAAAAAAAAATCTATAGAGAGGAGTAGTAAAATCCATGGAAATCTATAGTGTATTAAAGTGAAATCTGTGAATAGCTTTGCTTTTCATCGTTACACACACACACACGCACACACGCGTTAGTGTTTGAACTAATAATTAGAGCCAATGGTAATGCTTCTGTTGAAAAAAAGGTTTAATATCATCCTTCACTCTAACTGCATTCTAATGTTCTGCCTACCTTATTACAAAGGCTTTAAAGGAGAGGGGAAATCATTTGTAGGAGAACAAATGGGCACTAGCTGTACAAACACTGAATGCATCACCATGTGGTCTCTTCCCTATAAGGGCAAGCACCCCCAAACGCGATTTAAAACAAAGAGGGGGCAGATACCAGTCAAATGTGTGTGTTGAAGGTATAAAAAGCTCCCTCCTCCCTCCAGTACTTGTGAATGCTGTAAAGAGAGAGCAATTTGGACCCTTCACGGGGTGCTCTCTAAGACGAGATCTCCAGCAGAACAATCCTGGAACCTGCCATCCTGTGCAGTCGTCTTAGTATGCTTGATGGACTCTTATGCACAGCCCTAAACTAATAAGGAAACACCGAGATAGATGTGTTGGGCCGTAATCTGGAAAGAATTCATTAGCTAAGCAGGATCTAGCCAAGTCATTACTTAGGAGACCCCCTGAGGAATTCCCATGCAATTTAGAGAAACAGTATCAGGCCCCCGCTTTCTGAATCTGCACAGTTCTGTTAATAAAAGCTGATGCCTATAAAAAAGCATGCTCCCTAAAAATCCAATATATTGCAACAAAACAAGATGAACTAAGCAGAGAAGAAAGGAATAGGAAGCAAATAAATGCAATGGCTGGCAACCTCCAGTATTTACATCTCTCCACCTGTTCAGCTGCTACATGGCTGGAGAATTCAGTACTTGACTGGAAGGTGACTTGAGAAAGGATTTCAAGAATAATGAGATGCTGCTTTTTCCATCATAATTCAGGGCTTTGAAGATGTTTGCACCAACTAGAAGAACAGCTTCCCTCTCTAGAATTCTTACAGTAATGGCATGCTATAATGTAGATGAACTTCCACTGGCATTTGCTGCCTTAATGAGAATTCCAACGAAACTGAAACACTGATGGGATGTCAAAGTATGGTCTGCATTTTTGAAGTTTTTTCCTGCTTTTCTGAGATAAAAGATGAGAGATCTCTGTGTTGTGTTAAGAAAAAAAATAGAAAAAGTCATATAAACCAAAATATTTCATGAAATCGTGTGTTTTATATATTGCATATTAATTCTTTGTGAGTGGATAGAATATTGATGATAAATCTATACTGTATCACTACTGTTCCCTAATTTGAATCCATGTGAACTGATAGTGATTAAAAGCTATGACCATTTTTATTTCAGTAGCGGGAATGAGAAAACACTTGCCAGGCTTCTTCCCACCTCTGTCACAAAATGGTGGGGCAATATCAGAAAAGCTACACTGCTGCCAAATAAATTTTCTTGTAGTATAAAAACCCAAAAGTGTTCAGAATTTTTGTGTTATTAGTTCAGCTTCTTATGTTTGTCTAAACAGTATTCAAAGATACAGATTTTTGTTGCATCATTCAGGGAAAACATTACTTTAACTTTGAACAACACTAAATTGTTTTTGCCCTTAAAACAAATATCTGTTAAATAGTTGATTTGACTCATTTTTGTATTTGTTTTCTGCCTTTAAACCAACATATATAAAAGTGAATAGTTCCCTACTGTACATCTATTTGCTTGTATGACAAAAGGAATGCAATCTTGCCCAAGGTTAAAATAGTTCTACACTTGCACAACACAAAGAATTATTTTTATCCTATAGCATAATTTTAATTGGATATTTTCCTTTGTGAAAAGTACAGTTGATTTTATTTGTACTCTTTTCTGTGTTTTTCACACTTCAGCATCATGTTCATAAAACATTTGGACATGCTCTTTGCTTCCTCTTCTCAAGGGGAGAGCTAGAGCCGCGCTTCTCATCACTGACAGATCCCAGGGACTTATTTGGCTCAATATGCAAAAAATCTCCCTCTCAGAAGAAAAAAATAAAATGCTAATTACCCAATAGTGACATAGATACCTATGTGGGACATGAATTAAATAAGGCATTATCTTTTGGATAAGGGGTATTGTGTCTCCTGATCTTACAAGGAGAAGAACCCATTTCGGTGGGTTATTCCAACATTGCTGGTACTTCTCTCTGAAAACTCTTTTATTTTTCCCAAATGAGATATTGCCTAGGTCTAATTCAGTGTGGTGATCCTTATGCTCCTTTTATTGCTTATTTGATATAGTAAAAGCTTAAGTTTCCCATGGCTCTTGTTACTAGGTTTAACTTGTGGGACTGATTGAAAACATAACACTGGAATTTATATACACAAGTGAAATGGCAATGAGTTTTACATAAGGGTAGCAAGTAAATTCTCTGGGGTGCAAAGTACCAGTAGGAGCAGAGCTATAGCCAGCATAGAGCAAGGGCTGATCCTGCTCCTGTGTTCCTCTGTCAGAGATACCAAACTGGGGGGAGGGGGCAGTAAAAGCACATTCACTCCAAGAATTAGAGTTGCTGCCAGTCAAAATGAGACGCTGCTAGTGAGAAGCGGCACTGAAAAAGTT
The DNA here is from genome assembly GCF_964237585.1 of Gallinula chloropus. Classification (NCBI taxonomy): domain Eukaryota; kingdom Metazoa; phylum Chordata; class Aves; order Gruiformes; family Rallidae; genus Gallinula; species Gallinula chloropus. Next base: position 19,617,950 of record NC_140087.1, read on the forward strand.
CATGCTTTACAAACAAATTTGGGGATTGTGGTGGTTGGAAAGATTGCAAAGGTGACCAGCCGGTGAGAGAGGAGGGAGGTCAAAGTTTCACTATGTCTGCAGATGGAAGTATAATCCCAAATAGCTAATGTCTGAGAATATATAATAACCTGCACTATCTTTTCATTTTTCAGATCAATGAGACCTAGCATTTTTTCCCCAGCCTCTTGATCATCTGTTTTCACTTCTGACTTTTATGAACTATGGCTCAGACATTTTAATGAAATTTAGTCATGGCTGTGCTCAGCCTACGACAACTGACTGACCTGGAAGCTAAGGCTCTTTTTTTAAGAGAGTCATCTCAAGCTGAGGCCAACAGTAAAATTGGATGTCCTGCCTGCTAGGTAAATGCTCCAGCTACATAGATGCTGCATAAAAGCCAGTCGACAGTACCACTGCCAGCCTGCAAGGTTTGGGCAGAAGTGAATGCTGTTAGCATCTGTGCAGGCTGCCCAGCAGATAGCTGCACAGGGAGCCCCAAAGCCCTCCTTTCTCCTAAAGAGGCACTATCCAGAGGTGTGCACCCAAATGCACTGCTTTAGCTAAGCAGTGGTATATCTCAATATATACAGTAAGAGAATTCCTGCCATAGAATCATAGAATCATAGAATCGTAGGGGTTGTAAGGGACCTAGAGAGATCATCGGGTCCAACCCCCCTGCCAAAGCAGCTCCCCAGCTCATATTGCACAGATAGGCATCCAGACAGGTCTTGAATATCTCCAGAGATGGAGACTCCACCACCTCCCTGGGCAGCCTATTCCAGGGCTCTGTCACCCTCACTGTGAAAAAGTTCTTCCGCATGTTGGTGCAGAACTTCCTGTGCTCCAACTTGCAGCCATTGCCCCTTGTCCTGTCTCCACAGAGCACTGAAAAGGGGCTGGCCATTTCACCCTGCATCCCATGCTTAAGATATTCATAAACATTAATTAGGTCCCCCCCTTAGTCTTCTTTTCTCCAGGCTGAACAGTCCCAGCTCACTCAGCCTTTCCTCACAGGGGAGATGCTCCAGGCCCTTAATCATCTTTTTAGCCTTCTCTGGACTCTCTCCAGAAGGTCCCTGTCTTTTTTATCCCAGGGAGCCCAGAACTGGACACAATACTCCAGGTGGGGCCTGACCTGGGGCAGAGTAGAGGGGAAGGATCCCCCCCTATGACCTGCTGGCCACACTCCTCCTGATACACCCCAGGATCCCATTGGCTCTCTTAGCTTCCAGGGCACACTGCTGGCTTATAGCCAACCTGTCATCAACCAGGATCCCCAGGTCCTTCTTCACAGAGCTCATTTAAGCTCTTTCTGGATTTTTTTTCTGGCCAGCCCTTAGATGCCACTGCCTGTAACTTTGCAACTGTGTGAATACTTTGAACAGTTTTCCCAGAGAATTTTCCCAGTCTTATGTGCCTTATGTGCCCATCATCACATTCGGGCAAGTGTGCTTTTCAGGATCTTAGCCGAGGTGCTTTGAGAAGTCCCTAGATGAATGTCTGTCCCTAAATAACATATTAAACCTGAACAAAATTTCGGGTATCTGTCTGAAATATTTAAGAAATTCAATCACTGCTTATTTACCATTAATCTAGACATTAAAAATATAATGTCTCATTGAAAAGCATTGATACTAAGATTTCTAGTAATTTCTAGGGATTTTTTTTTAATTAAAACTTTTTTTTATATTAAAAGGATTTTACCAAGAAAAGGCATATTTTGTCATTGATGTGTTTTCAATTAGGATCTGGCCAAATAGGAAAAGATGAGTTTTGTACCAAAATTATTACAGCAGCCATGGACGGTCAGAGAGACTACACTGGCATGATATCTTTTGTTTGATTTCTTACATTTTGAAGCTGTATTGACACTGTATCGTCTTTTCTGTGTATCTTCAGGTATGTGACCACAAGTCTACATATTCTAACATAAGATATTAATAACGGCAATGCCAAGTCCTTGACAAGAAGTCAACTAGATGTTGCAACATCTACTGTAACTACTGTTAAACACAATTAATCTCAGCCTGGATACATGAGCATAACAGTAACTATGACCATAGCAATCTGTGTCACAACCATCCCTGGAAACAGGGCGCCAAGTCATTTAGTTTCAGAATCAGCAGAGCTACACAGGAGAGTTTTGAAGGAACAATGAAAGGCACCGCAAGTCTGGTTCATTTAAAATCATCTGATCTTCTTTCCAGTTAAACATTACATAAAACCCTTTTCAGCTCAGGAGAAAGGCTCAAGAAAATGACTCCCCAGCTGTTTTTTGCTGATAACTAGGAGCACTACGAGAAAGCTGTAACTGCATTCTCCAGGAATTCCTGACTACTAGCCAAAGCAGCACTCTATATTATATGTCTGTAACAAGACTCCTCTTAATAATATTTTAATTCATGCATGAAGACACTTTCACATGTGTTTCATAGCTAAGCTTACTTAAAATGCATGATATCTGTTCTGCAGCTCTTACAGATATTTGATATGAATCTAGAGAGGTATATAATCTTCAATTTAAGCCATCTAAAGGGCAGATATTCAAAACTGATGAAAGCAAGTAAAATTATATTATGTCCTACTCAGTCCCACATAATATAACAGATTGTAAAAATTAGAGAGGGGCTAAAAAGATTGATGTTTTTGTCTCCAAATGGCTCCACAAACTCATGTACAGAAATTATCCTGGAAAGCAGAAGGTTTACACATAGGTTCAGTTGTGTCATATTCACCAAGTTGACCATGGTTTCAGACTATGGCCTTGAGCTGTCTCCTTCCAGTAACGGAAAAGAAAAGACTTTGAGATACACATTACTGATAAGTGGAAGATGGTACTTTTCTATGAGTTCAAGCCAGAAAAGACAGCAGAAAAGGCCTGTCACCATAGAAGAAAAAACCCAACAAACCACAATTGCAAACATGTAAGCTCCCAAAAAAGCTATTTGTATAGCTTTATAGTTATACAGCTATATATACAGCTTTATAACTATATATATATATATATATATATATATATACTATATCTAATCATATAAAAAGTTGGAATGGGTCAGACCTCTATGAATTATTTATTCCAACTCTCTTCTTAAAGAGGCCTAATTTAAACTTAAATCAAGTTTGAGACAGTCATCATGGCTTCACCAAGGGCAAATCCTGCCTGACCAACATAGTGGCTTTCTATGATGTGGTAATCTACACAGACTACTGTAAAGCCTTTGACACAGTCCTCCACAACATTCTTCTCTCTAAACTGGAGAGATATGGATTTGATGATTGGACTGTTCGGTGGATAAAAAACTGGTTGAATGCTCTCAGAGAGTAGTCAACAGTAGCTCGAAGTCCAGATGGAGGTCTGTGACAAGTGCTGTACCTCAGTGGTCCATACTGGGGATGGAATTATTTAATATCTTCATCAGTGACATTGATGATGAGGTTGAGTGCACCTCAGCAAGTTTGTGGGTGGCAGCAAGCTGGGTCATGCAGCTAACATGCCAGAAGGATGAGATGTCATCCAGAGTAACCTGGAGAAGCTGGAGAAATGAGCTGCATCAGCAGGGCAAGAGAGGTGATTCTGCCCCTCTACTGCTGCTCTCATGGGACCCCACCTGAAGTACTGCATCCAGCTCTGGAGTCCCCACTACAAGAAAGACGTGGAACTGTTGGAACAGGTCCAGAGGAGGGCCACAAAGATGATTACAGGGCTGGAGCACCTCTCCTGTGAAGACAGGCTGAGAGTTGGGGCTGTTCAGCCTGGAGAAGGCTCAGGAGAGAACTTATAGCACTTACAGTGACCTTCCAGTACCTGAAGGGGGTGCCTACAAGAAACCTGGGAAGGGACTTTTTAGAAGGGCATGTAGTAACAGGACAAGGGGAAATGGTTTTAAATTGGAAGGGGGGTAGATTCAGATTGGATATGAGGAAGAAATTCTTTATTATGAGGGTGGTGAGGTACTGGCACAGGTTTCCCAGGGAGGTGGTGGCTGCCCCCTCCCTGACACTGTTCAAGGCCAGGTTGGATGGGGCCTTGAGCAGCCTGGTCTAGTGAAAAGTGTCCTTGCCCATGGCAGGGGGTTGGAACTTGATGATCTTTAAGGTCCCTTCCAGCCCAGGCCATTCTATGATTCTAAGTTGCTTAAAGCCTTGTTTAGATAAACAAAATTATCAAAACCAAACACACACACCTATGTGTCAAGGCCAGCATCCCAAATCCCCCCCACAGTAGACCTTTTGCAAGTTCTGACAAATGAAGAAAATTTAAGAATTCAAACTATGCCTACTAAGGAAAATAAGCAATTTAGTATGTCTTCCTTTGCTCTATCATTGCTGCTAGGATAGTGAAAGTTAGAGGTGACACTACTGCATGAGCAAAAGTAACACTGGAGACCCTATCTAGCAGAGCGAAGCGATACGCCATAGGATGAGCTTTATGTGCTAACAGGAAGGTCTTCAAGATTAGTCTGTAGTGCTCAGCAAGTTGCAAGAAGTATCAAACAATAGGAAGCAACAAATTCATGTTTGGAAAATAAATATGTCAAGATTAAGTGGGAATAAATCCTAAAGTTTTTTGGACAAAGTACTCACTAGCAACCACTTGATTGGATCTGACAGTCATCTTGGTACTGGGATTCTAAAAATCACATCCATGTTATCATAAAAGCTGCAATCATTCTAGATATTGAAGTTATTTTTTTCTGTTTCAGAAATGGCTCGTGACTTGTCTATTTTGTAATCACTGTGATGAGTACTACTGTGCTTGTAGGTCACATTAACACCTACTTATATTAAGGAGAAATACAGCAGAGGACTGGATCTTAACTATCCAGACTTCAAGTGATAGTTTACAACTCATTTATTATGTTTCCTTACATCTTTTTGAACCAACTTCTCTCTCAAACCCATTTCTCCAACTGTTTAATTAGCAACTAGGTCGAGTTAATTAATTAGCTGGTTAGACGTGAACCATCAGGGGAAGGTGGAATGCAAAAAGGTTCTGCTGTTACTGACTTCACTTTCAAAGGAACAAAATGTCTTCCCAGAAGAATCTTTCAAATACATTTTTCCTTACTTTAGAAGTGTCTATGTGCACTTCTGAATTTAAGAATCTACCAGCTTTTCCATTATAAACCCATTTTGGAGCTGCTGTACCTTCTGAGTAGCTGAACCAATTCACTTCAAGTTGAAACAGCATACAAGGTTTTTACCTCAAAGGAAATTTTCTTCCCCCAGAGAACAAGGAGTAGGTTAAATAAAATACTTCTATGGATATGGGTTTTTTTTTCTTTGTTTTTCTTACCATTCTAGAATTCAAAACCAGTATTACTTTGTTCTCTTCAAAGATGAGATTTTACCACCCCACAACATAAAGAAACTTTGCATTTTATGCCCTATTTGCAAAAAGAAAAGGAAATGCAATGACTGTGCAACTAGTGATACACCTTGAGATTCAATAATTCTTAGGGAGCAGTAACTGTTCCTTTGCACATTCGATTGCATTGGGGAGCCATGGGGATCCACAGAGCACATGGTGCATGTAGCGCAGAAATGGGTGACACTCAGGCAGTTATCCTGAGATAACATTTTTCAAGCAGAGACCAAAACAAATGAATACTGTAGGTACACTAACTGTTCATCACATTGTAGCTTCTACAACAGATGTTGGGCTTTTTCAAAGCTACTAAATAAAATGAAAGTACTTCTGGGAGGAAGTATTTCTATAATGAAAAAGTGATCCACTGAGTGTAAATGATTCTGCTTAAAACAGTCTAATCTTCCCTCTACAAATTTATGGTTTCCATTCTGACAAGCCTGGAATCCAGAGTATATTTGTTATTCTTTACAGCTACTCTATAAATACTGTTCCATGTCCCAGTTATTTTTTTTCCTAGTTCAAAAAAATTCTGTTGAATATCAGCCCTCTCTATCTTTGATTCTCTTTTGTATGTTCATGACCATACCCACATCTGGCCACTCCTATTTAATTCACCAACAGAGGAAGAACAGGTCACATAGTCTTTTTAGGAGTGTGACTGTAAGTATGTGTTTTCTGAGACACATTTCCTTTTTTGTCAATGCCAAATTTAGCCTTTCAAAAAAGGTAAACGTGCATTGCACTTATCTCACACAAAGATGCATTCTATTCTTTATTTCCTCCTTTTCCTACAAAAGCAGCCACAAAGTTTGTTGACATCTCAGAATGAGAAGAGGGAGCAGGGTGCATCAGCATATCCCAGGAAACAGTTTTTAATAGTATTTCTGTCTTACTGTTGCCTTGCATCTGCTCCAGGGCACATCGTTCGCTCACTCAACAGTTTGGGTTTTTCTCTGTTGTGAAAGGACAATGTTCTCATTCGTGATAAATGATTCCAAGAGCTCCAAGGCAATATTCTGTGTTAATATCAAATGCTGCTATTTCTACTCAACTGGGTATATTTTTAAAGTGTTTTCTTGATGTGTTTGCACTTGATAAAGAAGTGTTAAGGATGCAAAACATTTTGCCACAGATGTGCTGTTTCAGTGTTGCTTTTTCTGGGTACATTCCTGTATCCTGTCCAATGTTTCATCCTCAGGGATGAAATGCAGCCCTAAAAAGGATGTCTTGGGAAAGAGGAATTGTCCAGTTCAGGCAATCAATCAGAGTCACTAGATGTCATAGAGTAATAGGATTTCACAATTCAGACTTGATCTCAGTAAGAATAAGATGCATCCATTTACTTTACCTGAATCACACCAGGATTAAACTTACAAAAAGCATAATTTGTTGATAAAGCTTGAACTCTCGATTAATAAAAGTATTATTTAGGTGTATGAGGTCTTCTTCTTCTTCCAGCAGAAGAGTTTAGATGGGCATGGAAGTTACTAACTTGTGTCACTGCAACTGGCTATTCCAAGATGTTTCAAATCCTCTTGGCATATCTGCTACAAGCTGTTTCTCTAATGGCAAAGTGACAGACAGTAGAGTACATACCATTATCTTAGCCACCATTGTTTGAAATGGCTGAAACTTGGGCATATATGCTGTTCTTTAATGTTTCTGTGACGTGGATGGAACCTCTGGCAGAAGGAAAGTGTGGATAAATAGAAATTCTGTTATGGAAAGGACATTATTATACCCTTTGTAGGGAACCAAAAATCTTATGTCATCCATGTAAAAGCTCAGCTAGACAACGTCCTAAAAAAAAGGAAGACAAGAAAAAGAAAGATAACACTGTGGCACCATATTTGCCTACTCGTGCTGGATGACCTGTAGAGCAGTAGTGGACTACAGTGAGGACTAATGGAGAATTTATTAATCATGACATTCATCACGCTGAGATGCTTAAGAGAATTGCTCTAAACAAGACCACTCTAATTAGCAAGTAGGTTTGCCCAAACCAGATGTCTCTCAGAAACATCTTTTGCTGTAAATTAAAGTCCTTTATTATTATGTCACATGCGAATAATATGTTACAGTTTAACCTCACTTTAACAGTCACCACCCCAGAGCCTATATTATCATGTGCACGCTGTGATGTCATTGTGTGGCTGTTCATCCCACATTTCAATCAGAGTTCTTTCATTAATGGGAAATACTAAAGAAAAAAAATATTAAAGCCTAAAATGGACTTCAACCTATTCAATGTTATTTTTTCTTCTGGAAGTTGGGCAGTTTGCCTACAAAGTTTTTAGATTACATAGAGATCAAAACTTTTAGCTGGACTTTAAGGGGGAAGTAATCTTGACTGTTACTCTAGCAATTTTTTCTACACAAGTTCTTGAAGACATTTGGGAACACTTTAACACCTTAAGAATCTGCTGGCATTTGAGGGCTGTGGTGAATGAGAGGTTTACATGTTACAGCCTCATAAATTCTGTCAAAGCAACTTAATATTAGTAGATGTATGCACTCTCAACCTGCTGCAAATGCAAGGTACTTTGGCTTACCTTAAATCTCCATGTAAGAGACATTAAATTGATTGCCAGGCTGAGCAAGCCCTTAAACTTTGTCCAAGGTACAAAAAGATGCAAGCATTTTCTTTTTCCCCAAGAACATCCTTTGAAATGACCCATTGTTTCTTCTCCTTGCTTCCCAGTAAACTAAATGCAGAACAACTTTATTCTAAACCCATATTTATTTCATAGACCACAGCCAGGCAGGAAGGGGTTCTCACAAGGTGCCCTTGGGACCCCTCTCAGACTACAGTTGTGTGATTGTACCCTTCCCACAAACACAAGACCTAGGGAAGCAAGAGAAGCAAGAGCAGAACTTTTTGTTTATTACAGAATAAATAAATAGAAGTGATTGAAGTTTTATGACTAGAAATGAAGAGCTGATGCTGGGTGCAGAAGAAGGTTGGAACTGGAAACTCATCACAGATAAGAAAGTAGAATATGTTAATTTCCATGTTTTGTCTCTTGAGAGATTGTCAAAATCAATATATTCAGAGACGACATGCAGATGCTCTCATTTTAAGCGTTGTGCACAACCATAAGAAAAAGGGATTAGTGCAACAGAAATAAACAGGCCTTTCCTTAGTTCTTTCAAAGACATAGGGGAAGGGAGGAGAAGAATCTCTCTCCTAATTAGAAGAAAAACAAATGAAAAAAAAATTACTGAACTGGAAAAAATAAAAGAGTAAAAAGCAGAAAGCACAACCAAACTTTCTACTGAGCTTTTGAAAAGGAATCACAAAGAAGGATGTATATAGTAGATATTCTCAGAAATGAGAAAACTCCAATTTTTCTTCACTCAATGAAGAACAATATTTTTTCTATGTGTATGCCAGCATCACTGCTGAGACATGTTATGTGTTCAAGCCATCATTTTTTTTCAGCCTTAGAGAAAGAACTTTCTTACTTCTGTGCTTGGCTGATGTTTGTATGTGTTTTGATGAAAGAGAATAATTTCTAAGGATACAGAAGGTATCTCCCAATGTTACATCTTGTTCTAAACACAGTAGCCAAGTTTCTAGTATGTTGATGCTTTTTGTGATATATCTCTCTCGTAGTTTAACCCCAGCTAGCAACTAAGCCCCACACAGCCGCTCACTCACTTTCCCCTGGTGGGAAAGGATCAAAAGAGTAAAAGTAAGAAAACACATGGGTTGAGATAAAAACAGCTTCATAGGTAAAGCAAAAGCTGTACATGTAAGCAAAGCAAAACAAGGAATTAATTCTCCACTTCCCATGGGCTTCAACCATCCACAGGAAAGCAGGGCTCCATCACATGTAACACTGACTTGGGAAGACAAATGCCATTACTCTAAACATTCCCTCCTTCCTTCTTCTTTCCCATCTTTACATGCTGTGTATGAGGTCATATGGTATAGAATATCCCTCTGGTCAGTTCGTGTCAGCTGTCCCGGCTGTGTCCCCTCCCAGCTTCTTGTGCACCCCTAGCCTCCTCACTGGTGGGGTGGAGTGAGGAGTAGCCTTGACTTTGTGGGTCCTACTCATCAGTAAGTAAAATTTCCCTGTGCTATCAGCACTGTTTTCAGCACTATTCCAAAACTAACTCCTCTGAAGAAAACTGACTCTGTCCCAGCTAAAACCAGCATAGTGTCTACGTACAGCATCCCAGATTAACTTTCACTATTAAAAAGTATATTTATAGATTCAGAAATAATTCCTTCTGCTCTTTGTTGCTTTCCTTAGCTGAGAGAACTGAGGATCCATTAGAGCAGAGGCAGACAAATGCTGGTTCCTGACCTTCACTTTATTTGTGCAGAGAGAGCATAGCTGTCCTGTACCAGGTCTTGGAAGAACAGATGCCAGCACAGTGTAGCTCAAGTATCTCAGGGTCACTTTGTGGCTGCACATCCAGAGCCAACCTGCCTCTCCTGCAATGGAGCAATGAGAGTATTCCAGTAATCACTGGATTCCCTGCTTTCAAGCTGTAGTGGAACTGCTGAATTCTTTGTTTTTTCAAGTTATGCAGTGTACATATATTTCTTTCAGTGGTATGAAGTTCCTGACTTACGTTTCCTGGAGTCAGAAAAAGGGACTACATCAGGATCTTGAACTCTACCATTTCATGGTCACAGGTTGCAGGGGAATCTCTGCTCTGGCACCTCGAGCACCTCCTCACCCTCCCTCTTCACTGACCTTGGTGTCTGCAGAGTTGTTCTCATATATTCTCACTCCTCTCTCTGGCTGCAATTATTTTGTGATGCGTGGGATATTTTTCCCCCCTTTTTAAAAATGTCATCCCAGAGGTGCTACCACTGTTGCTGGTGGGCTCAAACTTGGCCAGCAGTGAGTCCACTTGGAGCTGGCTGGTATTGATTCTGTTGGACATAAAGGAAGCTTCTGTTAGCTTCTCACAGAAGCCACTCCTGTAGCCCACAGAGTCCCCTATCAAAACCTTGCCATACAAATGTAATATATTGCAAAGACATCCATTCTTGACATAAGGCCACAGAGAACTAATGTTTTCTTCAGCAGCAAGTTGCAGTGATTCATTAGTATCAATATCATGAATATTTTTAGATTTTTTTTTCATTATGTATTTAGCTTCATCTTTCTTATATTGATTATGTCTTTTCCTATAGTACTCCCTTTTGATCTCAGGTATTGGGTTTTTTTCCTTGGGGATTTTTGGCCATGTGTTTCTAGAAGTCATCATTAAACTGTAAGCAGGTTGCCTCAGACACCTTTTTAATAGGTCAAACTGATTGAAGTCTTCGGGCCTTTCCTTGCAAATCATTTCTTCCCACTGACTATGTTTTTTTGTGATATTTTTGTGGGTGTTTTTTTTTTTTTACCTCCACACTCAGTTTCTGACATCACATGGTGAATCCAGAGACCAGAACACTGCAAAATAAAGACATTAATCCACCTATAGGAATGTAGCTAGTTGTTTTAATTCTACTTAGCTTAGCCTGTTTTCACAGGCATCATTTTCTAAGGCTTTCTTTGCCATAAAATTAAGACCTCAATAAAAGACTTTTCAGAAATGAGTTCCTCAAACTAGACACTTAAATCCAAGCCCACTAGTTCAGTTTGGTTTTAGCTGAGACCATTTCAGCATGATCTCTGGGTTCAGGAATCCTATATTAAATATGTACTTATGAACATCTTGACGTACATGATTTTTCGGAGTCTCCCCTTTGATCGACTCCTGCATGATGCGATAGCCTCCTTTACAACAGCAATTTTAGAGGAGCTGTCGCTTCATGTAAAATGAAACTTAAACACTCCCAAACATTCTTGAACATATGTTAATGATGCTCGATTTATTATTAATGCACACTCCAGTGGGAGAAGATGGATCAGTACATTAACCCTGTTTTATTGATAAAAATGGACCAGAGGCAGAAAATCTCACTTCAGTGATGTGGCCCTTTTAAGGTTTCCAGGGTCCTGAATCACATGAACACTCAAATCTAAGCACAGATAAATATGTAAGGAGATAAGAAATGATCCTGGGATCTAATTAGTGTTTTTAATAAGCTTATATCAAAGCTTTGTCTGTGACTGCTGAACTTAAGTTTTGCAGTGTGAGAAGATCTCCAGTTCTCAAAGGAAACCTAGACAAACTCCTATAAAGTTCTCTTCCTTGGTGGCAGAAAAACCCCAGTTGGTGCCAGCCGCGAAGAGCCAGCTCAGAAGAGTTGGTTTAAGCCATCAGCCTCCCCAGCCTTGCAGGACAGAGAGCTGGGGCTTCCTGTGTTGAGGAGCAGGCAGGCCGAATCAGCCTGCACACTCAAAAGATAAACTGCTGTGAAAATTGTAGTTATGTCCCCAATCAGGATTAAAGAACCATATTCACACAGATGGGGAAGCTTGTGCAAGTACCATGTTATCCAAGTAATTCACTGTAAAGTTCTAGCACAAAACTGGTGGTAGCAGTGTCCAAGGAGTCTCTTCAGACTCCCAGGTTTGAGTTCATATGTCATATCTCAACAGTCAGAGAGAGACACATTTTTAATAAGCAACTGGAGTGGAGAAAACATGGTAAAAATCCCCTGCCATTTGCCTCTTATATGTACAAAAAAAGTCCAGAGGCCAAACTCTGTTAGAACTAAACCACAATTGAAACATTTTTATGGAAATAGTCTGACTTCATCCCCCTTCATAAAACTGGATAGCAATACCATGAAACACTGGCTCTTTGTCCCCCTGCTCTCTCTGCCAGTGTTTTTTCCAGGTTCCAGGGTCAGTGTGCCATGAAATCCCCTGCCATACCAGGAGCCACAAAGCCACAAAGGGGTCAAAATGCTCCCTCACACAAAGTTACCCTTTAGTTCTGAGAGTATTCATCTTATAGTTTGACCAGACCTTGCTAGATCAATAGGACTAAGCTTTTCCTCACGGGGAGATATGTATGCCTTTATCTGTGGCTGAACATTTTTTGAGTATTTCTAGGCTTATTTAGCTCTTCAGTTGGAAACAAAGTACCATGTCAAAAAGATGACAAACATCTGAAAGCAAACTCTGTACTTTCATCACAGACTTTCTGCTCTAAGCTTCAATTTTAGTGAGAGACTTGTGGCTCCATAACTGTATACACATAAAGAAAAACTTTTGACCTGTGTCCTTCCTCATAACTATATTAAAAGGCAAAAAGCTTTTACTTTTTTTCCCATGAGGAAGATTTCTTTCCCTTTGAAGATACTCCATCAAGATAAAATTTTCTTACATCAATGGTTCAGTAATACTTTCACATAACCATACTTCATTTTGTTTCCATGTCAATCTAAATGGACTAAAGATGGAACACTCAGAAGCTGATTTTAATAAATTAATAATAATAATTCTATCCTGTTTAAGCTTCTACATGTGCTACTTGGTATAGAATAACCTCAGGCTAAGAGAGTCTTCAATGAAGCCATTCAAAAAAGAACATGGATTTAAATTTAACAATGAGAAACTTTATATTTACATCATGGCAGATAAAAGAGATGCTATCTGTAACACGAGAGTTTTAAAAAATATTAAGCCTTATGTAAACAAACAGGAGTACAAGAAAGTGTTCAGCAACTACACTGGAATTTGCACCAAGATGACAGGAATATAGAAAGGTCCATTCAGAATGATTGAAGACTATAATGTTGACCACCTGCATTGAAAATGGTTTTTGCCCTGGTATCCCAGGGTTCCTATCCTTGCAAATTTTGCCTATGGGAAACCTAAGGGTAGATATTTCTCTTTTTTCAAGTCAGGGAAGAATATGCTTGATGAGTCAAATTCCACGTTCTCCCATCATCTGCTTCTGTGTAGAAAATGTACGATGATACCATGATCTTGTGGGACCTAAGTGTTGGCACAATGATGAATGGGGAGAAGCTCCATTATCCTTAAAAATGAGAAGTGACATCTCAAAATATACGATGCCTGAGTAGCATTAGGTAAGATTCCAGGGACAGAAAGGCAATCTGTCTGTAAAGATCAATGGTGACAAAGTTACACCAAAATGTTCAGGATCTAACCCACAGCCTGGTCACCTCTGAGGTTGGATTGCAATCCCTACTTCCTTTGTGTCCTTCTTCAAACCCTCCTTTTCCTACAACAACTTCAGCATTCTTAGAAGACCAGATATATGTGCTTGTTTGACTTAGTAAGCATATGTCCATCCATACTTCTGTGTACAAGATACACATTGCCCTATTCTAATATGGCGTCAATGTTGAAGTTAGAATAAAGCAAGACCTCAGATGTTTTTCACCCCTTGACCACTGTAACAAGGATAATTTGTTTATTGTGCTCTATGAGTAAGTGAAGTTGTTTCGGCCTTAATAGGCAGTTGGGTTGGAGACCATTTTCTACAGCTGCAAGAAAAAAGACGAAATTAAAACCTCACAAGGACAGCTCACTCTGCTTAGGGGAAGTCTTTTACTGCTCAACAGTGACACCTCTTGATATTCAGCAGAATATTACTGATAACCTTCAAAGATAATTTAATGCATTCTGCAGGACAGAGTACTGCAGGCAGTGCAGTGTCTCCCACAGGAAATGTTTTTCTTCCTTGGTTCGTTCAGAAAAAAAGCAGCTCAGCATCTAACCTATTGTTCCAATATGAGAGGCTCAGGAAATGAAAAAGTTTATAGGGGGGCAGCTCAGAACACTGAATCTGTATCCTCAGAAAATGCCTCTATTTTGATATAGGCCTTTGTCATGAAATTGGAAAGTTTTAAAATTGTGACAAAAGCAAAAGTACTGGAAAAAAGGACATTTTATCAGCTTTGAGCTTTTCCTCTGAAATGTTAATATTTTGAACATGAATGTTTAAATCAAAATCTCCCCTGAAAAAAATTTAATCATTCAAGCTCTACATTTTCTCAGGATTTTTTTTTACCAATTTTTTCATACACGTAGTTTCTACGATGAGCTGTAGCCAAATAACAGCAAAGAATCTGACTACTTGCAAGGTCAGTTAAGTAGAATTTGTAACAGCCACAATTGGGTTTATTAACTTCAAAGTGTTACTATACTGCAAATAAGAATTCAGGTTTTAAAAAATGCCAAGAGCTGGAAGACGGGACTGAAAGGAAACCAAGGCTTTAACCAGTATCCTTCCCACAGGATATGGAATATGGTCTACCTTTCTGGTATCTGGGATAGCTGGCTCTGAGACTGCATTTGGGACCTAGCCATGAAAAGTTTAAATAATCATCCTCTCTGGGCCAAATACTGAGTGTTAGAACTAGAAAAGTTGGCTCACATTTATGTCTATAACAGATGTTGATTGGCCAGCTGAAATTTGTTCATGCATTTTATGAGCAAGTGTACCCTTTTGCCAATTCAACAGAAGCATTTGTGAGAAGTCCAAATACATACATTTCTGCCGGAGCTCTAGCTTTATTCTGCTTATGGTACAAGTTCATTAGTGAAAGAGCTGTAGATCAACTGAAAATAGCTTGGCATTTAAGGATCCTCTGCTGGCACCAATTAGCATTATGGAATAACAAGATCTATGAAGAAAATCTCTGGGGACTGTAGCATAGATAGCAAATGTGTGAACAAAGAGTTAATTCCTAGCTAATAAATTCTCAAGACACTAGAATTACTTAATTGTGAAGGGGATTTAATAATTGTGTGCCAATAATAGACAGATTGTAAATTGGAAAGTTTATTTCAAAACCAGCAAAAAAACTCACAGAAAGAGTGTAACAGTAAAAGGAAAAATGCTAACCTACAGGGAAGAAAATTTGAAAGCTGTAGGGAAGATTTAGGAGCAGCAGTGGTTTTAAGGGCATACTTTTATGTCTGCCATTATGTTTTAAGTGGAGCCTTAAAGAGCGCCTACCAGTAAAATGTTGATACTTCGTTGTTTGTAAGGAATCAGATGTTACATTTGTCTAGTAGTAGAGTAATGTTTGGTGCTAAAAACCTGGGATGCACACTATGCCTGCACACCATGCCTGCACACCATAACAAAACCCCGCTGACCAGACTTTGCAATATGTCTTGGAAGTAAGCATATGTGAAAAAGCACATCAGACATGAAGAAAACAAAACCCCAGAAGTGAGACACATGACTGAAAATTCTTCTTGTTATTTCTGAGCAGTGAAACTTAACATTTGAATGATGACAGGGCTGTTTGTTGAAATACTTAGAGAAAAGCTTTTTGAAAAATCTTTTGGCCTCAGCTTCTAGATATAGGCGCATGGGGACATCTAAACAGAGCCAGGAATTTTTTAATACTGATTTTTGGAATTATATTTTCGTACCCTATCTATTTTCAGGGACCTTTCTAAAGAAATTAAAAAAATGAGAGTATATAAATTTGTGGGGGAAGTGCTTATTCTGGAAGTGGATAAATTTAATTCCTACAGCTGAAATGGGAACACCTTCATAGAACAGACAGCTCCTGGGTAAAAACCCAGAGATTTGTCCTTTGCTTGTTTTTTGAGAAGAAAAATACTAAATTTTCTACTTATCTATTTCCAGCCAGTATAGCTAAATTTTTTTTTTGAGCAGACTTCATCCCATGAACATACGCACATGAAAACTCATACACACAGAGCAGAGACACATACACAGAGGAGAGGAAAATAAATTAGCCCAGCAAATAGAGCACAACATGATACGTGGAATCAAACGGACACACAAGCAGAGACTAAATAATCCAATACGAAACTGGAAACTCAAGGCATCTAAAAGCCAAGGATATGTCTGCAGTAATAAGCCTTTTCCTTCCTTCTTCGACATCTGTTGACCTACACGTCCGATAACAAGAGATTATTTTTATTAGTTATGTGCTTATTTTTCTAAATTAGTTACAAAAGCTCAAACTCATCACTATAAGACAACTTACCAACACTCCATTAATCAAAAGATCTCTTTAAACTTGTATGCAAACAAGGTGGATTTTATCTTCCCTAACTTTAGTCAGCTATATAAAAATTAAGCATCTAGTCTAAGCTAGCCATCTGGGCTACATTTATAATCAAAAGAGAGACAAGCAGCCAGGCAGAGAGAAGGGCACATCTAGAGAGTCTTTCCCCAGCATCTTTTTTTGCTATGGGCCCTGGGATAAGATAGCTTTAGATAGCTCCATCTCCTGTCTATCATTGACACCTAAACAACTGAACTATCTCTCTTTGAGGTGGTTACAGCTAGATAAGAGGAATTTCCACCCTAAAACGTACACCTTCCCTATTAGTTTTTGGCACTTTGTATAATCAGGCCCTTGTTCTTTCCTAAAGGTATAAATACCCCGCTATTTAAGTCCCAGAAATGGAACAGCCGAGTATGTACTGTACCACAGCATTTCTTTTACCCCAGGCAGCACATCTCTCTTGCTCCTTCTAAACAAAAAACATAAAAGCAAGCAAGGTAAAAGGAGGCATGGGATTTCCTGCTTTTTGTGGTTTCCGTTGCTTTGGATTTACTATAAGAATAGGGCCATTTACAGAGTATTTGGTAGCAGGCAATAGTGTTTCAGCTAGTAATACCTGCTGTCCCTTCAAAACAAATAATATGCTTGTAAATAAAGCACAGTAAAGTCAACCCCTCATTTGCAAACTTGAAAGGTGAGGTTTTATCCTGGAAATTGTTAAAAGGACAGTTAAAAAAAGAAAAAGAAATTAACTTTTTTCTTTATTTTAGAGAGGCCTTGAAGTTATATAAGAACAGTCACCCTGTTTCTGATGAACAAGGGATAAAATAATAATATTAATACATTTTTTTAATCTTTAAAGTTTTATAAATTGCCCATGGAGGTTTGAGAACCAAGGTCACTCTGTCTCTGTTCATTCTTTTAATTATCTAGTTCCAGCCTGATACACTAGCCTTACTAATTGGACACAGAGAAATCCCTTATCAGTGAAGTTAGAAAAGGACCTATGAAAAGGGTGTGGGAGACTGCTGTAAATCAAAGAAGAGGAACTGAACAGAAGGAAAGCCAATCAACTGTACCCCTCCGAGCTGTGAGTTTATAGGAAAAGCAGAGCCTCCTTGGATGGAGGAATATGTGGCCAGCAGGTAGTTGCACATGTCATTGACCTCTCCCTGATAGATACCGCTGTGAGGGGAGCCAAATGTAGACTCGCACCTGCCCATTATTTCTTGGGGAAGATTTTAAGCAGGAGCTTAGGCTTTGGGCAGTGTAGGTGTTGAATATAGTACTATTCATTTCCACTCCCATATCCTCCTAAAAGCTCATACATACTCTTTCAAACCCCAGTGAGGGAATTAATTGTCCTGTCTGTAGTTTAGCTTTTTCATGCACATTTGACAGCTGCGATGCATACAGTGAAGTCTGAAGCTCTGTCAATCTCTATTTAGTAGCACAAGAAATGTGCATATGTGTACTAACTCTGACTTTGATTTCTCGCCCTCCTCCTTTTCCAGCACTCTTGCATATTCTCCAAGGTTGTCAGTGATACTTCTCTAAATTATGGCTTGTCATTGAAACAGCAGCTTCCTTCCACCTCAGATCTTCCATTTTGACCTTTGAACATGACTTAGATAGTCATGTGAAACAGTTCACCTTCTCCTCTCCTTACTCATTTTCTAGTATGAAACCCACTTGTTCATCACATCTTCCGTATCCCATGTCTTAACGAGTCTTTATGCCAACATATATATCTTGTTCTTCTGCCCACTGCTCAAATGCCAGCCATCCACAGAGATATCCAGAACTATCACTGATTTTCTTGAGCTGTGTTTAACCTGCAGCCGTACAGTGTTTCCACTTAAAAACCCCATTTGACCAGCAACACAATATTGTTCTTAAAGTAGAAGCAGTTTATAAACAAACTACTTCAGAAATACTAAACTCTATTCACCAAAAGATACTACCAAAGCAAAGTAATCCTATAATAACAAGAATTCAAAGATAATACAGAAAAAGAATCATTCAGGCTTCCAGAAACAGCACAGGGATGTTGTAAAAGGGACAAGAAGACATTATATTGCAATCCTCCTTCTATGTCAACACAAAAAATATAACTACTATTTCATATGTATGAAAGTTATTTGGGTTTTTTTTGTGATACATGAAACTGAAAATTCTGAGCATTTTAACTGTTAAAATTTCCATGGCATTGTACCTAAAAGGCATGACATTGCCTTCATGTATTGGCAAAATGCTGACAGGCAGATCGTATTCCACTCACCTCTAATTGCTTTTACACTTTCATTTAGCCAACTTTCTTCCTATGTCACACTATTGTGTGATTTCATAGCATATTATTGTTTTGTTATTGTTGTTGTTATTATTATTATTATTATTATTATTTGCAATTGACCCTAACTTGTCTCACATCCAGCATTTTAAAGAAAAAAGAAAAGAAAACACCTAAAAGTCTGCACACTTGGCACTATGAGGAAGACAACAATCACATTGTCCAACTACATACATAGCTGTCCATATCTGCAAAAGTGTTATTTTTTTGTACAGGTACAAAAGACTTAACATTATTACTGTTTGCAATATCTCCAAGTCCAGAAACCTCATTTGATGTAAAATCTTTCTCATGATAGTAATATATATTTGGGAAACACTAGGTAAAATACAACATGCTCCGTTTAAACATGCTGCCTGACCCCGTGTTGGCTCAACTCAGCAGGTGCTTTACACATGGGTGAAGGCATAAAACCAGTATTGGAGAGCACATCCAAGAGGCAGTTTTTGTGGAGACATTTGTTTTGGAGAGTAAGAGGGTTTAAAGGTGTGGAAATGCAGCTGCACTGTGCAAGTGGCCTCAGTGTTAGAGAACAGTCTCAGTACATTTATCATCTTCTTATGGGAATAGCAAACACCAGCTGAAAAGATCAGAGCTGGATCTATTCACTTTGTGCAGGATTTGGTGGATTTCTACATTTTAAAAATTTGAAATCCTGCTACCTCATAAATTCAATCCTACCATAATTATATTACAGCAATATTTGAAGACATTAGACTATCTCAGTATTAGAGAGAAAATCAGAGAGCTTTCTGATTTTTTTCCAAACCTTTTTCTGGTCTTGTGGGGTTTTTTTTAAAAAGAAGTTAATAAATTGAATACTTTTCTGCAAAATTTTTCCAGAAGGATATTGTCCCTCGTGTATTTCATTCACAGTGCTTCCCAGATCTGTCATAGAATCACAGAATCATAAAACGGTTTGGGGTTGAAAGGAATCTCAAATACCACCTACTTCCAACCACCCTGCTGTGGGCAGGGACACCCTCCACTAGACCAGGTTGCCCAAATCCCATCCAACCTGGCCTTATCCACTGAGTGGTTAATCTGTCAAATTTATGTCCATGTATCTCCAATTTAGAGACAAGAATGTTGTGCTGGACAGTACCATGTGCTTTGCACAAGTCCAGTTAGATAACATTTGTTATTCTTCCCTTACCCACCAGTGCTGCCACCCTGTTATAGAAGACCCCCAGATTTGTCAGGCATGATTTGCCCTTAGTGAAGCTGCATGGGCTGTCATCAGTCACCTCCTTATTTTCCTAAGCATAGTTTCCAGGAGGGTCTACTCCTTTATCTTGCCAGGCACAGAGGTGAGACTGACCAACCTGTAGTTCCCTGTCTCTTCCTTTTTTCCCCTTCTTGAGAATATGGTTATGCTTCCCCTTTTCCAGTCAGTGAAAACTTTGACAGACTGCCATGAGTTCTTAAATATGATGGACAGTGGCTTAGCCACTTCATCTACCAGTTCCCTCAGGACCCATGAATGCATCTCATCAGGTCCTATGGACTTGTGCTCTGTCAGGTTTCTTAGGTGTTTAAACTTAGCCTGAGCCCCACTACCTCCTGGGCAAAGACCCTTTTTTCCCTTTGAGAAAGGTGAATCCCATCTGACTTCAGCAAGCCTGGTACTGTGCAGACCATGTCAATATCTCTTATTTTACTTTTTTTGTTTGTTTTTTTTCCTTCAGCAAAGAGGAATAAAACAACATTAGGGAGAATATTTTAAGGTGGTCAACTGTAGGACAAAATAATCATGACAAAATACATTTTAGAGAAAGCATTGTCAGCTCTGTCTCTTAGCTCTAGTTTCCATTATAAGAGGCTTCTTAATGAATTGGAAATTCCTCCTAGCAGAGATGCATCTCTCACCAACAAAAGTGGTATTTTGCCAAAGCATTTTATGCTGACTACATGCATAAAATAATATAGTTGCTTATATTGCTGCTTCTGTCAGTATAAAAATGTCACTACGCATCATCTCCCCTAACTGGCATAGCCATAATGACAAAAATGCTAACGTAGATGTGGCTTTAGTCTCCACTACAGTGATAATAAAATGGCTCCTTTTTCAGCTGTTGACAGAATCCTGAGAGATTTGAAGTTTGTGCACAGCAGCTCCATGGCAAATAGGTATCACAAGAAAGATTAATCTCATCAAATGCAGATGTTTACAGTGGGGTCTCTCCTGTGTCTCAGCTACTTACTGCAAGGGCTTTTTATAATGTAAAAGGGCACGTTTACAGTTTGAGACTAGCAACAGTCTTACATTTAAGACCAGTAAAACCTTATACTTTAAGACTAGCAGAAATGACGAGTAAAGTTCATATCTAATATACTCCAGATGGAAATAGACTGAAAATAGCGATCCACACTGTACATGCCTAAAGGTAACAGAGTGGATCCCTACCTTATGTGGCTTCAATTTCTACTTAATTTTTATTCAATAGAAAACAAGATATTGTATTTTTTAGAAATAATTTACTAGTCTTCCCATTTCTGTCACCATCACATTCAATAAAAACATTTTAAAGCTGAAATGTAAGAATTTATGTTTCATCCATCCTCCATTCACTCAGTTTTGGCTACTGTTAAAGGTTTAATGAAGCCATAAAAATTAAAGGAAAAAAAAATCTGGTATTAACAGACAAATCTTGAGATGGCTGTTAAACTGTCTTTGACTGGAATT
Source organism: Gallinula chloropus (assembly GCF_964237585.1). Taxonomy (NCBI): domain Eukaryota; kingdom Metazoa; phylum Chordata; class Aves; order Gruiformes; family Rallidae; genus Gallinula; species Gallinula chloropus. The sequence goes on from NC_140087.1 coordinate 19,639,269, forward strand.
AGTGATGAATGAACCTTAAAAAGCTTGTTCTAACTAAAATAAAAAGATAGCATGGACACTTATCTGAATGCTTCCACTTCTTTTACGTTTAGGAATCAAGTTTAGACACCCCTTGACCTCCCTTAACACTGTTTGGCCTGAACTTCAGAGTGTTAAAACCTGCCTCTTTTATGGTATTTCAGTGCTTCTAATCCCCGCAAAGAGGGGGGAAATAGTTAGCCAGTTTATTTTTAGTTTTGGGCAAAGGTTCAGAACACTTTTCCCATTCTCTCTCAAAACCAGAAATTCAGACTCAATAGCAGAACAGTGACAATATCTTCCAGTCTGAGCCTCTCAGTTCCCAAGAGGAGACAATATCCCCTCTCTATTACGGTAGCCAGGAAGAATGAACAGAGGTTCCAGTAATAAATATAGACACAGAGACGTCTGGTTTCTTTTCTGCTTCAGAAGCTATCAGGAAAATTTAATCAGGCTTTTCTTTTCCAGTCAATCCTCAGATTATTTTAATGCTTTCACATTCTGTATTGAAATTCTGTCATCCTTGTCAGTGTTTCTGCCTGATGGCTGCATGCAGTCACTGCTAAACAATTTGTTAAAGTGTTACATTTTTAGAGAGGTCTGTTCTCTTACCATCTAACGGTAATGCCATTTTGCAGGGGTCATAAGGAAAGTAGATATTCATGATGAGAAAAAATCAGATGAATGGCAAGACATAATCTTGCTCCCATCTCATCCCCTCTGCCTCCCTACCCTCTTCTAGGCAGAGAAAAAATAGCACATACTAACCAGATTTTTACCATATGTAGAGCTAGCCCGGTGTTTTCTTCCTGACACTAAATTATGTAGTGCTGCTGCAGAAAGTGTGTACAAGAGCTGAATGTAAATCAGAAGGAGATACACCCATCATGGAGCTAAAAGGGCAGCCGCTTCTCCCTAAAACCACGTTGGTGTACAACATGCTAGTGTGCCCACCTTCTAACATCATGGGACTACTGTAGTGCCTCGGGTACCTGTGTCAGAGAGCTATGAACATAAAATGCATCCTGACCTTCATGCGAAATAACTGACACAGACCTGAGTGAATGGGGCAAAAAAACAAAGGGTGACTTTACTGCTGGTGAGATAAAGATGCCTTCTACATTAAAAGTAACGATGCATCATAAAAATCAACTCTCATTTTTTCTGTGCATTCATTAGACACAGGACAAAATGCCAATCTGCATGGTCTGCCTCGACAGGGAGTGGAGGGAGAGAGAGAAATCCCCTTTATTTCTGAACTGGAACACAAATAGCAGCAGCAAAAGAGAAACATACCACATAAAGTTTTGACAGACATGACCAATCATTCTGTCTAATCATTCATTTTAGTTTTTACCTTCTATCTCATGAAGCTCTTTCACTGCTGCCTTGTTTATCATGCGCTTGTTAAAAAAAAAAACAAAAGCCACTTGTTGAACTAATTGCCACTTTTTAAATACTACAATGGTTTTTACTGCCAGTCTTTACTATCTCTTAGATGGTATACAGTACTTGCATTACAGTCTTTTACACAAAATTAAACAAAGTACAAAGACTCAGAAAATCGTTCAGGCTTCTCTCTGCTCCTCATCACAGCTTATTACAGCTAGTTTTTAAATTGTGCTAAAATAGCCAGTAGATGCATAATTTACTTCTTAAACAAAAATTCCATGACCTTTTGAATCTATAGGTATCTGCAGAGCCTAGAAAGAACAGCACTAGAATTAAATTGTATTTATCTGATTGATGTTTTTGCATTACACACTCACTAGAATGGGCTTCCCATTGGGACACAGGCAGAGAGGAATCTAACAGAAGTGTAAATCACGGTCGCGGCTAATATTTGTAATGCTGATCTACACCTCTGGTAAGTAAAGTCTAACACAAACTCACACAAATGCCCCATAACTTACAAATGAGTTGGTCACTGGTCTTTCAAAAAATTCATGAGTATTAATGATTTGACTACCTTCTGGTGCTTTGACTAAATGGCTATTATAAAAAAAGCACTCACCTTCCTTTCTCTTCCTTTCTCATATTACTTACAAACAAAAACTGTTTCTTCCAGTTCATGGGAGGATTGTGAAATGGAGTGAGTACCTTGCCATGACTTTTAGTGAAAACTAAACCCTTCTGCTTGTTCTGAGCTATTTCTTTTTCTATTTGCAGGCACGTGGAACTGTCTTTTCAACTGTGGTTTCTAACAGACCTGAGATTTGTAAGAGCAAATTGCAGTTAAGCATTTCCAATGCAAATCCTGTAACTTTAGAAGACCAAAGAGGCCTCCACCATCCCAGTGATTTTGAGTGTGCCCTGTAAGGTAGACGGTAATAATTCTGGTAAGAGTAGGAATATTTGTCTATATTGTGCACTGATGATGAGCAACACTTGAAGTGTCATTCTCGGCTCCAGTTTTCTTTAGGAACTAAAGCAGTATATTGCCACATGCAAACAGACACGTTACGTCAGGTGTGGGATGTATGTTCATATTCACAGTTTTCACATTTAACATCAAATCAAATCCGGATTTACACATCTAACTTCAGTACATAGCCTAGTGCCTAAACCAGGAAGTTATTTGCATCAGTTAAATAAGAGAAAAGACAGTCCTCTCCAAGGTCATTCCCACTCTGTTTCTCACCCTCTTTTTGTGCAATGTTTTCATTTTTCAGTAGGCACCATAACTGTGTCTTGCACTGCTAAAGTTAACAGAATTGCATAGATTTGGTACAGTAGCAGAGATAGTTGAATGTAGTCTAAAATGGAAGATTTTAATCCATGAGTTTTGAAGGCATGACATTATTTATGAAACTGCCAGGGGATGGAGACAAATGTTTTCAGGGTTTTTCTGCAGCAAAATAATTGTTCTCCTAGTCACACTCACTCCAAGGATGTGTGTGTATGAGATTGATCCAGTGATTTCTGATACATCACAGCAGGAGCAGTGATCCATATAACCAATCATTCCTGTACCCTTACTGACATGGTGAATTGTGTAATTTTTTTCTTTAGATTATAATTTCATTGCTGCTTTACTTGGTGCATTCAATTTCTTTATTGTTTCCCTTAGCTGAACCTTGTGTGGCATCAATTCATTAATGTTAGGTAATGAGGTGGAGATTCAGGCTTATAAAGAGGAATTAACACAGACAAAATTGCAACTATATTATAGTACCTCCATCTGTTTTACTCTTACATAAAATTTACACATTCTCATTTCAATTAAGTGTGATCGTCAAAATAATTGTAAAACCTTTCATTCTCTCCCAGACATTACAATAAATAAAGATATAATTACTTCTTTGAGCCTCAATAACACTTAGTATAAAACATGTACTTCTATTCAAGTTTATAATCCCGTCTTTATCACCTTTTTTTGACAAATATCACAATCTAAATCAAACAAATGGAACATTTTGTCAGAAAGGATTAAGGTAATACATATTAGCCCACAAATAGCCCACATAGTATTGTTTTAAGCTGGACTGTAAATTATGTTCAAGGCATCGCAAATTTTTTAATCTAACAAAGCCTGAAAATGCAAAACAATGTGTGTGCTTATGAGTGAAAAATCAGTTTGGGGATGCAACAAAAATTTTCCTTTTCACTACTTCAAAGTTATTCCATCTGAGTTTGGTTGTTTGCATTTGGTCCAATTTGCTCATATTTTGAATGACAAAAAAAATTAGAAAGCCAGACACCTTGCGAAACTGCCTGAAGGATATGTCGTATTTTGACCTTTTAAATGCTTTCCTGCTCACACAATGCTTGGATTTGACACTTTCCTACTTGAAAAATATACTTTCATCTAGTCATCATCTTCTTTTAAAAAATTTCAAAAAACAGTTCATTGACAGGCCTAATTTGAAACTCAGAATTGCACTATCTATCCTCAGTAGTTATTTATTTTCCACCTTTCTTTTACAAATAAAAACCATGAGCTTGCACTGCTTCTAGCTTCACTTTTAATATCCTACATTTTATGTTTCTTCCTTGCAATTCTCAGAAGCATTTCCAAAGTTTTTGCTTATTTGATTTTATACTGTAGTTTCCTTAGGCAGAACTTGCTCTCTGGTGAAAAGCATGTTGCCAGGATGCCCACTGATTTCAGCAGCCACAGGATTAGGCCCATATACGAGCTGTGTATTTCATTTTCTCCAGCAATTCTAAAAGATTTGCAGGGCTGCTTTAAAAGAAGTAAACTACTCCATTATGGCAATCTATTCCTGTACCACAGAGTCCTTTCATTATGCTGGAGATGAAGGCAACTTAGAGCTAAAATTATTTTGTTTAATCTTTTAAATAAGACTGTATTTGCAATATCATCTACTTCTGAGTCTACAAAAAAGGAAGAAGGTAATAAATACCACACAAGCCTTGGGGTTTTTTAACCAAGATACAACCAGGGGAGAGGAAATCAATATTTTATTTCTAACTCTGCTGATCATGTTCAGATGCCCAAATGCAGATGTTGAAATATCAGTGACTCAGACTGAATCGTGCTCAGTCACTCCCCCAAATATGTCACATCCCTGAGGCCCTGCCCCTGAGGAATATTTTTTCCCTGCCTCAGAGAAACATCATGACATCACTTATTCCTGTTGACAGATAATTTTAAGGCTTCTAAATGCAAAAACTAAACATCTGATAACTATGGATGGCTTTGCAAACCTTCATCAGCTATGTTTTAGAGATCTGAATAAAAAAAAAGACTTCCTTCTACCTCAGATTAACACAATTACAATCCTCATTCTTTTTATGTATCTATAGGGGAAAGCTTTTATTAACTAAAGTGAGATTGAGATGAAGCATTTGAAGACTTTAATGAGAGGTATTTGGTGAGTTTGACAGTAGGTGAATGGTAGAGACCATGTGGGAAGTAATTCTTAAACTTGCTCCAGAGTGCTTTTCCATAGCACATTCAACCATTGCGATGACAACTAATCCATAGAACATCCTTACTTTTCCAGATTATTCTGCATTTTTTCAAGAAATATTCAATCAATGAACATTTAATAAGACCAGCAATGAAAAACACTAACTGACCAGAAATTTGCTGATTCTTGCACACTGTAGCAGATGATCCCTCTGGAACTAATGGAAAAATTCTGTTTCTATTGAATAAATGATGCAATGAGCCTGTATCTTTAGAAGACTTGAACTAGAAATTCAGGGTCTATGTAATAAAAGACCTATCTCCCCTTCTTGAAGACACGGTTTATAAATAAATAAATGAACAAACAACTCTTAATCTTACTTTGAAGACTTTACATCAGGCTCTAGAGAGAAACCAGGCAGCTTTCCAAGAGAATTTTTACAGTCAGCACACTGAAAGCAGTCTATCAGTAACAAATAGGAAAAATGCAAATTCAGCTGAATTAAAACTGCCCTAGAAAAAAAGGAAGAGAAGACAACAATGATGATTAAGAAGAAAACTCAGCATATGGTCACCTTATTCTACTGCTATAAAGTGATAATCAATCACAAAGAATTAACCCAGTTAAAACAAAAAAGAAATTATGCTGTAAATAAATGTTATACGCTACGTGCACATGGGCTGCTGGGAGAACAGTCAATAAGAATAGCAATTTTTTTTTTTTCCGAGACATCTATGTGTTGTCACATTAGCACCTTTTCAAATGAAGGCATTGTTGGGGTTTATACAAGAGAGGAGACTAGCAGGGAATAGTCAATATGAATATACCATTATTTTCAAAGTGTCTAAGGTTACCAAAAGGATGGGGGAGAACTGACTTAACTTGAGGTCAGTGAGAGCTTTAAAGAGGTACAAGGAAGGTATGGATGTGTCCTGTTAGACGACACTACTCTGGAGTCCCTGTGGAGCTTTTTTAGACAGCAATCCCCTTCTGAAATATATACTTTTTCAATAAATCATGCTTCACTTAGATGAATTTTCTCAAGAATTGTCATCCTGATGAGAAAAGGTTACAAGCTTCACATGGTAAATGGAAGAAACTGCAGAATCTCCACAAGTCCAGATTTTGTTTTGGTTGGGTTTTTTTTAAAGGGAGACTGCCTCTGACTCTTCATTCTTCTGGTTCATTCTTTTCTCCTCAGCCCCAATGCTGTCACATGCAGTCACACACAAATTAAGGCTAGCGACAGAACAATAAAGAAAATCAAATGCAGAATCTGGTTTCCAGCAGGACAGCTTCTATTTTTATTAAAACCAGGCAGACCTTCAGCTTATTTAACTAAAAATAACTTTAAAATCATCCTAAAAAGGTCTACACATTTATATGTACTCTAGTTCCTCCATCTCCATAACCAAGACAGGAGCCTGTTGGCAGGCACCAGTGTTTTCCTTTAGCCTGTCAGCTGTGCTTCTCTCTTCTGAAAAAACAAGTAATAATGTACACAGTGGTCTCCTCCTTCTCTTAGATGCTATAGGGCAGACCTGGTCAAAGAGGAGAACCCTGAATTTGGACATATGTAGATTAAGTGACCTAACTATTTTACATGCAATGGTTTTTGACTGGATAACTCTTACCTATGTGCAAATGCTTCCCATTCCTCAAGAAACAGTCAGTGAACTTTCACTGTGCTTCTGTGGAAGGAAGGATGAAATCACACCACAAACACTACACATAAATAGACTCAGAATTTTTCCTGATGATCTTTGAGAATCTTGAGCTCTATGGAGAAGAACGTGGGGGTCCTGGTAGATGACAGGTTGGCCATGAGCCAGCAGTGTGCCTCAGTGGCTAAGAAAGCCAAGGGGATCCTGGGGGGCATCAGGAGTGTAGCCAGCAGGTCAAAGGAGGTAATCCTCCCCTCTACTCTGCCCAGGTCAGGCCCCACCTGGAGTATTGTGTCCAGTTCTGGGCTCCCTGGGTTAAAAAGGACAGGGATCTCCTGGAGAGAGTCCAGAGAAGGGCTACAAAGATGATGAAGGGCCTGGAGCATCTCCCCTATGAGGAAAGGCTGAATAAGCTGAGGCTGTTCAGTCTTGAGAAGACTAAGGGAGGGATCTAATTAACATCTATAAGTACCTTAAGCATGGAATGCAAGGGGAATCAGCCAGCCCCTTTTCAGTGGTCTGTGGAGATAGGACAAGGGGCAATGGCTGCAAGTTGGAGCACAGGAAGTTCCGCACCAACATGCGGAAGAACTTTTTCACAGTGAGGGTGACAGAGCACTGGAATAGGCTGCCCAGGGAGGTGGTGGAGTCTCCATCTCTGGAGATATTCCAGCCCTGTCTGGATGCCTATCTGTGCAATATGAGCTGGGGAGCTGTTTTGGCAGGGGTGTTGGATCCGACGATCTCTCGAGGTCCCTTCCAACCCCTACAATTCTGTGATTCTGTGATTCTGTGATCTTGCTACTATCACCTGGTTTCCCTGTCTTTTTAGATGTTGGTCTTAATATAATTGATTGCATACAAATTAGTTATAGGTTAATTTTTTTTCTTGATCTTCTCAATCATTCTGAAAGGATGTAGGAGTTGTAGAGGAAGTATTCATACATTTAATAATACATCTGCTGCACACAAAAAAGATATGAAATAAGAATATCTAAAGCGCTCAGCATTCACCTAACTTTGCATTCATTTGATTGACATCATCAGTAAAAACCTTACTGGTTTCAGTGAGACTGGAGAAATGCCAAGTCCTTTTGAAAGTTCTTTTTAAAAGTGTAAAAATATAAGTTATACTAGAAACATGATCATCTTTATCTTTCACGGAGGAGAGATGCTAGTCTTTATTGTCATATTATATGTGATATGGACATATTAAAAAAAAATCACAGCATTGCCTCTGCAAGAAACCTGTATTAGCAGAGAGGCACTTTTCATTTATACATCTGTGTATCGTGAAAAGTGAAATGAAAACCAAACACTTTGCCACTTATAACCATGTGATCTTAACCATCTACAGGCTTCTTAACCATCTACTCAAAAATAGTGTGGCTAGTAGGTCTAGGGAGGTGATTGTGCCCCTCAGCATTGGTGAGGCTGCACCTCGAGTACTGTGTGCGGTTCTGGGCTCCTCACCATAAGAAGGACATTGAGGTCCTCGAGCAAGTCCGGAGAAGGGCAACCAGGCTGGTGAAGTGGCTGGAGGGCAAATTATAAGAGGAATGGCCGAGGGAGCTGGGGATGTTTAGCCTGGAGAAGAGGAGGCTGAGGAGAGACCTTATCACCACCTATAACTACCTGATGGAAGGGTGCATAGAGGTGGGGGATGGTCTCTTCAGCCAAGTAACAGGAGATAGGACAAGGAGAAATGGCACAAAGCTGCTCCAGGGCAGGGTCAGATTAGATCTTAGGAAAAAAATATTTTACTGAAAGAGTTGTCGGGGCCTGGAACAGGCTGCCCAGGGAGGGGGTTGAGTCACCATACCTGAATGTGTTTAAAAATAGGGTAGATGGGGTACTTAGGGATATGGTTTAGCATAGGATGGGATTGGTTGGACTCGATGATCTTAAAGGTCTTTTCCAACCTTATGATTCTGTTACATTGCAAACTCAACATCACAAAATTCTCTAATAGGAAAGCAGTCCTGTTATACATGGTTGTTAGTCGGTTTCCGAGTTGTTTCTGCTATCATGGACATACAGGAAAATTATTTTCTGTTCTTTCAGTAACAGGAAAAATAGAAACATATAGTTACTCAATATAATCCTGCCATCTTTTACCTGAAAAATTCTTTTCTGATGCCAGTCTTTATTCAGCAATCTCTAACTAAAAAATAAACCTGTAATAAAGACAGTCATATTTTTTTTCTGAATCTCAAGTTTTCATAACTTCATGTTAAATCTAATCTTACTTAACAGCTCTGTTGATGGCCATTAAGATAGCAAAAACTGAACACAATTCACAGTTGATATTGTAATGGAAGGGCTGGTAAATATCAAATAAGACATAATATCCACATTTATTTGAGGCACTTCTCCAAGAAAAATAAAGCTCTTAGTATTAGGAAAAATACAGGTCAATAAAAAAAAAAAAGTAAAAGAACTGACCTATACCTGAGAGAGAAAATATTTGCTGATGCCTGCTAGAATAGATACCCATGTTTCACTGAATGCCTACAAAAGCAGAAAGTGAAAGAATCAGAGAACAGATCCTTCTTTGGTGAATCTTAAAACAGGGAGAGATGGAGGACCAAACTGCCTATATATCATACCACCCATTCTTTTTTATATGTAAAAAGGATGTACACTGGAACCAGAAGCTTGTTTCAAAATGTTTAAACCAATAAAGTTAATTGTATAAAATCACCTTGAAGAGATCAGATTCTTATGAATACATTAATGAGGGAGACCAGTACTTAAGGGGATCCTACAGGAAAGTGGGAGAGGGCTTGTTCATCAGGGAGTGCAGTGAGAGGACAAGGGATAATGACTTCAAGTTGAAAAAGGGTAGGTTTAGATTAGAAGGTAGAAAGAAATTCTTTATTGTGAGGGTGGTGAGGCACTGGCAGAGATTGCCCAGAGAGGTTATGAAAGCCCCATTCCTGGCAGAGTTTAAGGCCAGGCTGGATGGGGTATTGGGCAGCCTGGTCTAGTGAAGGTGTCCCTGCCTATTGCAGGAGGTTTGGAACTCTAGATGACCCTTGAGGTCCCTTCCAACCCAGAGCATTACATGATTTTATAATTCGATGATTATTTTGTTACAGGGAGTACAACAGGATCCCTTGAAGTAATTTTTCATGTATTTGCCTCCAAGGGCACAAGAAAAACTCAGTAGAATGTGTGAGGATGTTACTGCCAGAACCACCCTAGAAAGTACCAAAGTACGCCTCCTTTGGCTTCAAGTCAACCTCTAGTACACCATTATAGCACCTTTCTCTGTGTCCTGGTTCTGGTCAGGCCAGAGTTAACCTCCCCAAGCAGCCAGAACAGGTGAGCTGAGTAACCCCTGGGATGTTTTCCACACCACCTGACATTTCTCCCCCATAAAAGGACTGCATTAAAACAGGGTGAAGTCTCAGAGCACCTGCAGTATATAGATGACATCATTGTAAAGGGTAACACATTCCAGCCCTCAAACAGCTGGGAGGAAATTTTTCAGATTCAGGAACTGAAGAGTTTCCTACAGGCCAGTGCCTACATATATACTTTTAACTATGAACCTTTCTGAAAGAGTAGTCAGAGAAGTTGGTGGCAGGAGCTGACCCTGCTTTGTGTGATAGTCTGATGGTGTCTGACCTTGCCCAGGAACCAGATAGTTCTTTTCTCGGTTTCAGAAGGGTCCAGCCGCCACGCATAGCACTAACAGATACTTTGGTATGTGGTTTGTATGTTTAATGAATGAGATGGAATTAAACATGAACTCACATTTCTAACAGTGACATTACAAAAAGAGACAGAATAAGTCTTTTTGCTTTTGAAAGAAAGTAGTGGCTTTAGCTGGGGGGTTAGGGATTGCTTTTTGGTTGGTTGGTTTTGGATAATCCTCTCCTGTGAGCATCACCTGAAGATGCTGAAGAATGTCTTGTGGGTAGAGTCTCACGGGATGTGAGCACTAAAGTGGACATGGAATGACTTAGCTCTGTCAAGGCAAGGATGCCTCTGAAAATCTTCAGGGGGATGTTGCTAGCCCTACCTTAGAACAGAAAAAGCCTAGGTGGACAGTTAACACATAGACATGTATATTCCACCTGTTTTGTTCAGATTTTGTCCTCATCATCTACTATGTTTATATCCCAAAGTCTTTAAGGTCACAGTGAATATTTTTCCAGGATGTGATATGCATGCAGAGGTGAGGCAGAGTGCTTAAACCTCCACGCTCTAGACTGTAGAGATTCACAGGACTGGTGAAGGCGATCAAATTCTGTGAGATTTGACAAAATGTATAAGTAACCCAAGTAAATATACAATTTCGCCATTGTGACATCACCAGTGTTATTGCACAAGAAATGCCTTGCGTATGTGGCACAGACTCTGCTTCACTCACCTGAGAAGATATCTGAGTGCATACCACAAATCCGAATTGTAGAAGGTAAATATCCAGCTTGTTCAGTAATAAGCAAGTGTTACAATCAATATATGGTCTGTTAGGGCATCAAGAACCCTGGAATTCTGATGTGGGCAATTTCCAACTAAGTCTGTCAAAAAGAAAAAACAAAAGACTGTTTTCCTTGTCAACATATGAGAGAATTTTAGGGACCATCCCTATTACCTTAGTCAGAACATCTGATGACTGGATATCATTTTTGTGGGAAGCCATGAGTAATGGACTACCCAATCCAGTGTGGGATTTGGCCTCAAGCACCTCTGAATCCTGGTAATTTTAGCCACTCTGCATCACTTCATAAGCAATACTAATAAAATGAAAAAAGGGATTCTCAGACAGCAAAATGTATTTGCATATTCAGCTAGAGAACAGGTGACAGAATCCGTACTGCATTTCGACAGAACAAGCAGAGCTTCTTTGTTCTCTTTCTGCCCTACACATTACAGATCTTTCACAGTTATGTTTGTATATGTGCTGTGTAGTCTTTCTCACTTGATACTCCATAATCAAAGTTAGGGAAAGTAAGTAATATCGAAGTCTCAGTCCATGAGGTGTTTTGTTAAATATTCTTCCACTAGCACTGACTTGAAAGCAACAAAAGGGAGAAAGAGGAAGCAAGCAGGTATTCTATTGCTTAATTATTTCTTTAAATAAAGTTCATTAATAGATACCATCAAAGAAGGAAGAATAAATTAACCAATTAAAAATAATGGTTTTTCCTCTAAAGGAATTTTGTAGCAAAGCAATGGAGAATAACTTGGAGTAGTGCATACTGAATTGATTGTCAGAATTATAACAGCAAGTATACATTAGAGCTAGGGAAAAAATCAAGCCCATTAATTTTCTACCAGAAACACCCAAAGGAAATTTCTTTGCAAAAATATCCGAAACCAGTATTTTCATTTTTCAATCTACTCTGCCCAGCAAGAATACAAAAATTGGAAGGACATGCAAAACTATTATACAGTATTTTTTCAAAAAATACAATTTCCCTATAAAATAATAATGCTTCTCAGTACTTATATTTAAGCAGCCTCACAAGACCAGTTGTATTAATTTTAATGACATAAATAGGCTTATAGACAGAAAGGGTTCATGTGATCTTTGAATCATAGAATCATAAAATCATTTTGATTGTAAAAGACCTTTACGATAATCAAGTCCAATCATTAACCCAGCACTGCCAAGTCCACCATTAAACCATATCCCTAAGCACCACATCTATGAGTGTTTGAAATATCTCCAGGGATGGTGACTCAACCACTTCCCTGGGCAGCCTGTTCCAATGATTGACAACCCTTTTGACAAGGAAATTCTTCCTAATATCCAATCTAATCTTGTCACAGTATTAAGCAATTGAAGAAGTTTGGGGATTTCTAGTACAGAGATCTAAACTGCTTAGTCATGTGTCAATCATCACCATGAAAAATCTTTTGACTTTATATTGAACAGACAAAAGAGGCAAAAAAAAAGAAAAGCCATTTAAAATTATGGAAGGAGAAAGTGCTATTAGCAAGCTGTATCACTTATCAAAGACACCACAACTACCTAGTAAACACTAAAAACATCACTGTGTTTTCAACCTGCTCACACTAAATCCAGAACACAGCACTGGAACAGCTACTAGAAAGAAAATTAACTCTATCTCAGCCAAAACCAGGACACCAGGCATTTTCTGGGAGAGTAAGAGTTGGCTCAAGACAAAGCTGCCAAAAATGTGTAAGAAATGTAAGTTTGGAAAACCATGTGGGAGTGTTTGGGTCTGTACCATGGTCCTGTTTAGTTAACCAGTTTAGTCATAGTTGGGGAGGGGGATGCTGAAAGGAAACTTGGTGCCAAAGGAAGGGTTCCTGCAGGCCCTTCTTGATAGGCATCTTTCCCAGATGCCACTCAATACCCAGCAGAGTGTGGGGGCTGATAAGAGCTAGTTGAACTGGTGCTGAGCACCACTGTCATCTTTCCTTGGTGTGACTGGGAATCACTGGAGTTTATTGGCTAAACAATTCATGGACCTCAATTCTCAGTGGATGGCAAAGGGATCATGTAATCTCCTGGTAGCTGGAGGTCTGGCTGTCCCAAATTTGTCAGTTTGTACAGTGCCAATAGTACCATAGGAAAGAGGTCAATAAGGGTAGAGCACAAGCCAGGCAAATTGTCCCAAACATCTGTAGCTAAAGCATTATAAACCTTTCCTAAGCCTTAATAAACCTTTCCTGCCTTTTCCCTCCTACTGCCACATATTCCTGCCCTGCCCCTTACGCCTGCTCTGGCTGTCGATTAGCCACCCCATGGGCACTCAAGCTATGAAAGCCTACCTGCCAAGACAGCAACAGTTTTATAGCCATTTAATTCTCTGAACCAAATTGTTGCATGTTGGGCAATTGTCAGCAAACATGCAAGGGAGGGGGAACAAGAGCAGACTGAGAGAAGAAGAGGCAAGTTGTGGAAAGCCAGAACAACCCACACTGAGATTTGCTTGGATAGATCTAGACAACCTCTCTTAGAGTTGTACCACTTTCCATTACCATGTACCTTTTCTTCAAGTACATTAAAGCCCCATCACAATATAAATATTTCCACAATAAAAGGAACTGTATCACCAGAAGCTGTTATGATCACTGGTAATTGTCGCTTGTAAACTTTTTATTAAAGTCAAGCATGGAAAATACAAATTCTAATGCTTCTTTCTATAGAGGTATATTAGAAATGAGCAAGAAAACCTTCAGAAGGGATTAACTTTGTCACTGAAAGTAGACCTCCTGCAATACAAACTTGGATAAATTTGTCAGGACAACAGATTCCTCTGAGCTGGATAAGCTGATAACAGGAGACATCTGAGCTTTCATGTTTCAGGGGATGCTCAGTCTCTAGTTGAATTACTGTTGTCTTTTCCCAGCAGCCAGGGTCCTGTAAATTTGACTTTATGTGACAGCTCAAACACAGATTCTTAACATGTTTCAAACAGAAACACAAAAAGAAGATACACACAGTCTTGAAAACTCTGGAAGAAAAGTTGTTTATTTTTATTTAACAGCAAATTGATTATTGTATAGTTTCAAGTTTAAAAGAAGTTGCTTAATACAGTCTAACAGGTGCAAATCATGGCACAGCCTTAGAGGTTAAGCCCTGTATATGTGACCATACAGTCATTTCAGCTGTGAACAACAGCCAAAATGCTCAGGTTCAGGTTATATAGGGTCTTTGAAGTGTAAATGAAGTAGCTCAGGTTTTCACCAGAAGCACATTGAGAAATGAAGGTCTTCACCTGAGACAATTGTCACACTCTTAGGCATCTCAAGACTGCAAACAAGGAAATCTTCATATGGAGAAAGGCAGAATAGTAATAAAATTGGACAAACATAGCAATAAAGTGTTCAGAAATCAGTCAAAGCTGGGGAGTTAGACAAAAATCTTCATTGATAGCATACTATGAGATGAACGTAGGGAAATATTGTAGTTTAATTTAGCAATGCATTTAGTTAATACTTTAAATATGCCATTTTACACTGGTGTGTTTTATATGTCACTGAAAACTGTTTATGATAATGCATATTAAACTGTTATCCATTGTCAGGTGTTAAAATGTTAGGTTAAAAAATTGTACTTGTTTCTGTATATGTGCCCTTCTGGATAATTGTGTCTTCCAGCAAGAGTATCTCAAAGCAGTAAGAAGAAGCATTCAAGATAATAATAGTTTTCTTTACGGATCTTCTTCTCTTAGCAGTGCAGCAGATGAAGTAACAAAGAATCTGTCCAGCAGGTGAATTTCTATTAAAGGCTTTCTGTGTCTTGGCAGTGGTTCACAGCATTGATGCTGTTTCACAAAACAGTTTGTATCAAGGAATCAGCATTTTTCTAGTGACAAGTCATTTAATAAGAAATTCCTGACATGGTCCAAGTACAATGCCTAAACAGCCATGGTGCAGTTTGCATGGATTAAGAAGTGGATTAATGCAAGTTTATTGCCACCCGTGAAAAAAATCCGCCGTGCACACAGAGGATGGTGTCTCACTGGAGAAAAGAATAGGTTACTGCCTTTGCAGCCTCATGATTTAGTTCTCCTCTCTCAAGCTCTCCCAGGGCAGAACATTTTCTGCACGTTCCAGAATGACCCTTCTGAAATGGGAGCCTCACGCTCTCCAAGCTAAACAGTTACAGCCCTGGCTGACACCGATGCCTGCGTTAGCCAGTCATTAGTCAGCGCACTATCAATCAGAACTGCACTGTAAAAGCACGGTCTCATCAAACCACAGTTTCACACCAGTGGACACATCCAATATGCTCATGTGAATAATGCATTCGATTCACAGCCACCCCAACCTTCCCTTATATTCTGCGGTGCTTGGCAAATAAATTCCCATGCAACCCAAAGTCCACTCCAGGCTGATGCTCAACACATTGTCCTCTGTGGTGAAAAGACTTCCCAGTCTGCTAAACAAATTCTTCTCAGGACACCATCCTAAGTTTCTATTAAGCTATAGGAAATACTGTATTTTATCAGGTATTTCCAAACGTGCAGTCATTTGTCCTCTGAGTGCCCCAGGAATGTTTACAAACTGGATTCAGCATGAATGCTGTTCAGGCTGGATAGTAACACAGCTCCTGTTAAAAGGACAATTTAATGGTTTAGGGCAATAATGTCCTGGTTTATAGAAGTAAGGAGGCAGAGGCCATAGAAAGGTAAGGGGTGGAAATGAAGTGTAATAAAAAGTACAATTTTACTCTGTTGTTCTACAGAAATTAACAAACTTATCCCCTCCTACATCCCCCATTCCTCAAACAGTCCTTGTTAAAGGTATGGTCTGTAATGTGGATCACTAGAAGGTAAAAAAATTTCCTGGGGAAAGGGCAAGTATTCAAACTACTCGGGTAAATTGGTACCATAAATAAACTGTCCCAAATATGTCAGGAAAAAATCTGTTGGAAGGGGAGGAGCTTCAGTTCAGAAAGGGAAGAAAGATGGATTTTTTTTATTAAGGTAATAACAAAAATCCAAGAGTTTCTGTTCCAGCTCTGTCATGGGGCTTTTTGTGACCCTGACCTATTCTCTGAATTTGTTTCTCTTGAAGTCAATAGGAGTTTTGTCATTTGTCATTTCCAGGAGTCAATGTGATTTAAGAAATTCCACTGGTGCTTGTTGACCTCCTATTCATCATGCAACGGCACAATGCAGAGACCCCTGATGCTGTGCCCATGGCATTCAGCCCATGCAGCCTACCACCTTCCCATGCAGAGATCCTAGCTGGGGATGAAGCAGGCTTTACCCAGTGCAGAGCTCTGCCCGTGCCAGCCATCTCTCTCTCTTGGCCTTTTTGCACAAGAGACATTTTGACATTATAACAAAGAGCCTAAATGAAAGGCAGACACTTGACAGCTGGACCAGGCAACTAGTCATTCCACA
Organism: Gallinula chloropus; assembly: GCF_964237585.1. Classification (NCBI taxonomy): domain Eukaryota; kingdom Metazoa; phylum Chordata; class Aves; order Gruiformes; family Rallidae; genus Gallinula; species Gallinula chloropus. Next base: position 19,655,670 of record NC_140087.1, read on the forward strand.
GGAGTCACCTCGTTCAATAAGCTGCAGTGTAAACTCCCACATGATATAAGACATCATCATAGAATCACAGAATCATAGCAGGAGTTTATTTCAGTTTTCTTCTATAGGAGTTGCCAACCACTTATTACTGGGGGGGGGGGGGGGCGGCGATAGGGACAGACGGATGGACAACAGACGCAATGCAATCACCAGTATTTTAACCAGCGTACTAGATCACCATTTACCTGACCCAATTCAGCTCAGAGCTGAACAGCTCTCCCACCTCACCATTACCTTTGAAGGAATATCTTCCAATTCTCTTTCCTGTTTATACCTAGCTCAGTTTAGCACACAGGTTTAAGCCCTGCCTCCATTGTTTTCACAATTCACCTTCCATTCACCAAGTAGGAGGGCAGAAGCAGGGTACCCGCAGGAGAGGTGGCATGCAAATTAACATAATAAATAGAGATGCCTGTGTAAGATCTCCATTCTCATGTAATGAGTCTCCCAGCTGAGCTAATACATAATCCTTCTTAATTTCAATCAATCATTTTCTTTTTATTTTAAGAAAATCACACAGCAGAAGAACGTTCTATTCTTAGCAGCTGAGTGCTAAGCAATATCACTTTTTGAGCAGTTTTTTATCTGAAGCTGTTTGAACACAAGGAGAAAAATGAAACTAAGCAATCTACAGTGTTACTCAGGTTGAAGTTCAAGTTATATAGAACAAGTTCCTTCACCAGCTTGTGCCTCAGTTTCCCCATCCATAACATGGGTGATATTTCTCTGCTTTCTGAAGTGCTTCAAATTTTGTGGAATTTTGTTCAGAGTCACAGCTGGGAAATGACACTGGAACTTTGCACAACATTTCTGCCAAAAGACATAATATGCAGCATAGGGACCTATGAGTGAGATATGCAGCAAGTCTGAAGTATATATTGCATATTACATCAAATGCGGTTGAAGATTCATTAGACCGATGTGTATTTATCTACTTGATTTACTCCGTTCAAATGGCACTCTTGGCTTCAACAGCATTTACAATGTTGTATGGTAACAGAGACCTGGGTCACAGAAGCTTTACTGGAAATTAAAACTTTTAATAGAAATATGTCCTGTTTATGGGTGTTTTCCAGGATTTCATGCTTGCTCTTGCTCCAGCAATAATGCTATTTTCTGTTCTGCAGACCAAATTCTAGGAAGCTTTTTCTCCTGCTTGTTTTTAATAATACTTTTTCTGTGAGAGTCATGTGGGGTTCATGACCTTCTTGGCTCATAGGAAGGGACCAGATTCTTAGCAATCCTTCACCCATCCCTCTGCAAGAATGATGTGTGTGAGAGTGTGGTTCACTCCCCTCCTGCCTGGGAATCTGAGTGCTGGGCCGCATCCATCTCTCCAACTTGGCAGGGAGCTATGGATGCTCCTCCTGCCCCTTTCCCTGCCTCTTAAGAGGGCCAGAGACACTGTCTTGTATTTTGGCTGGGAAGGGAAGGGTGGAGCTTCAGCAGCAGATAAAGGCCCAGGGGACTTAAAAACGTGGGAAGCGCTTGTTCCCAAGGTCCCTCTGCCTGGGCTGCCTGGCCCTTCTGTGGGAGGGCAAAATGTCATGTTAGACGAGGGCCAAGACAGTTACATCAGAGAGGGCAAGGCCTTCTCCTTGCCTGCATTCTAACGGTGGAAACCCTTCTCTTTCTTCATCCCCTCTGCAAACCCGCTCACAAACATGATAAGCATAGTGACAGTTGAAACCTGGGAATCATTCAGTGTCTCCCCATGAAAGACGTGCCCTTGATGACTGTCAGAAAATATGATGACAAATGTCTTTTCAAGTTAGGAGTCCTTCCCAACCGCCCCCGTACAGCATCAAGTGCCACAGTCAGGGAGTCATTTGTAGTTGTCACACCGCATTCTGGAGTTATTGCAACATTAAACTTGAATTATGGAGCTACAAAAGGATGGTGTGATTTTGAAAGCAGGAAGATGATCTTACAGTACCATATATTTACATGGTTCCTAAGTCATTAAGTAAACAGTGAAATGCAACTTTAGGGGGCACTGCTTCATCCTAAATGTTTAGATAGGGAACTGTGAATTTATTTCATTTTTAAACTAGAAACCAGAGTTTTCTCATTCTGCTGCACATTTTTGTTTGTTTCACAACTGCAGTCCTGAAGTGCTTCATGTCAAACAGTAAAGACACCAGGAGATCATTCTGAGAAATTTTCAAAAGCTTTCTAATAGAACATGGAACTTCCCAGTTATAGAGGGAGCATCTACAAAAGAAGCAAGTCTGTGCAAAATGAAGACTTGAAATAAATCTATACTCCTTAAAGAAGCTTAATAGAAAAAAAGCCAACAAACCCCAACCTTTTTCTTTCCCAGAGAAAGCAATCTTTTTTTTTCTTTTATTTTTCCTACCAATTATATTTATTTTCTTTTTTAAGGAATCTGGAAAACATATTTTCAATAAAAAATCATTTTAAATTACAGATTTAATGCTTCAATTTGGAACATATTTTATTTTAAACATATTTTACTTTCATCAGAAGCAGACATTTTTTATTTTAAAAACCCAGCTTTAAATTTAAAAATTATTTTAAGGAAAATTTTGCACCTGACTTTTTCTAGGCTTAAATTCTTCTCTGGAATTTTGACTGTCATTTCAATAAAGAATTTCCATACTCCTACTTATGTACAGCTGCAAGCATTTTTAATAGAAGAATTCAGTAAAAAGTCATTCTGCAGATAGAAAAATCTATTACAAGTTACATTAAAGAATTAGAGCCCAACTTTGCAATTGATCCATAGGGTTTTCTTGAGGAGAAACTCACAGCTAAATAATCTATGGTTCAGGGAATGGAAGTTATCTGGTTAGGCAATGGATCAGTGATAACAGATAATTGATCTGGCTAAACCAGGGATTATAGATAATGTTAATGGGAATATACAAAAACAATCCACAGCAAAATAAAATACTGAATTTTTAATGATGGGTACTTAGCACACAGATCAAAGCTAATCAAATTAATTTTTACAAATTAATTATCTGAAAAGTTTAGCAGTAAATTATCTGTAGCAATGCCATGTTATTATTGTACTGTTTAATGAATGTATGTCTACATGTTAGCCTGGGGTTTATTCACAAACTGGTGAATGAACACTCATTTATGACTGCCCTGGTGAATCATGCTGGACAATTTCTGTTCCAGAACTGGGTGACCTGCATTTTCCATTTAAAAACAACAACAACAAAAAAATCCCGTTTTCCTACCCTGAAATTATTTGCAAAACCTCAGCCTATGTTCAGTGAACATTGCACCACCAAAATAGAACCTTTTAAAAGATTATCCTGAGAGAAAATTTGTGTACAAACATTTCTGTGACACGTTACTTGGTTCTCCTGATACTACTCCTTTCAAATGTGCTCATGAATAAAGTCTCTACTCCCCAAAGTTGTGCCAATATATACAAATAAGATGCCGAAGGGCAGTTAAGCTTTATTGACAGGAACATTTACAAACATTATTTGGTTACAGTTACCCCCAGCTGAGCCATGCACATACTGCAGCTGCCCTGCACACAAGAAGGAAGTGCATCACAACCTTTTCAGTGGCAATTGCAGCAGAAAGGGAAAAGCAAGGAAAAAGGTGCATATTACATTATACATACAGATTTTTTTTTATAAAATATATTTTAAAAAAGCACAAACACTTCAAGATGACTTTCATATTCTCTGGGAAGAAACTTCTCTCTGCAGACTGCAAGTTCAGCATTTTGATGTTCCAAGGAGGTGGAAACTTGGGCCTGCAGGGAAATTCCTGGCGCAAGCTTCCAATGGCAGGGAATTGTTTTTCTGACAAGAAGCAAGAAGTGATGAAGGATGTTCTTAGGCTGTGAATTAGTTTCAGTTTCCTCGCTACTCTCAGATACTTAAGTTAAAAGAAAATACTCCCAAGCTTTAGGAAAAAGAAAGAAACAAAGATTCCCTGTAATAGAAGTAACTATAGGACTTGCATCTGCATTTAACACTTGCCTATCCTGTTTCCATACACCTAAACTAACGTGTTTCTGTAAGCCCACAGCTTCACACCATCATTGTACTAACATACAAAAGGGGCAATTTCCCTACACAGCTAAATAGAAGTGCTGTTCTGTGCCTCAAGGTCTTCTTTGCAAAAGTTGCAGCTCCATTTCCAAAAACCCGCAGCAGAATCCTTTCTCCCAAACTACTCAAACTTCATCTGAACCTACGGGAAGAGATGGTAAAAGATAAGGTTTCCAGCAGTATATGGACATCTTCAATGTATGTCTTCCTCACATCAGTAACAAAAATCATAATCTTCTACTCTTCACAAAAGCAACAGCTGTTTGGGTCCTGAAGAAGCAGCAAGGAGATGAAAGTTCTCAAATAATTTTCTTCTTTTATGACCCTAGGATCATGGGATAATCACAAGGTCATGGGAAAACTCAGGCTGGAGCCTGAGACTCAGGAGGTCGCTTGTTCAACTTAAAGCTGGGTAGCCCAGTCTTCACAGACCACAAACCAACTCACAGCTGGTCTTACTTTTGGACCCTTCCATACTACTGTTCCAAAAAAATTGCCTGTTAGATTGTGTATTCCATCCTATCAGGTTCAGATCTGACCATGGTGATCTGTGACTTTGCGGCCACCAGAAGAAGTCAATTCCAATCTGATATATCTGAGGATTTCAGTGAGTACAAAAGGCAATACTCTGTGTCCTTCAAAACCCAACACAGGTGTATATATATATATATATATATATGCATCAAAAGAAGTGTGGCCAGCAGATCAGGAGATGTGATTCTGCCCCTCTGTTCTGGTGAGAGTACTGTGTCCAGCTTTGGAGCCTTCAAAACATGAAGGACATGGAAGGAATGTGTCCGGAAGAGGACCACAAAAATGATCAAAGGGCTGGAGCAACTCTCCTATGAAAACAGGCTAAGAGAATTGGGCTTGTTCAGCTTGGAGAAGAGAAGGCTCCAGGAGGATCTTATTGCATCCTTCCAATACCAGAAAGGGGAAGAACTGTTTTCAAGGGCATGTAGCAGTAGGACAAGGGGTAATGGTTTTAAACTCAAACAGGGTAGATTCAAGTTGGATATTAGGAAAAAGTTCTTCAATATAAGAGTGGTAGATCACTGGAACAGGTTGCCCAGAGATATAGTGGAGGCCTCACCCCTGGAGGCATTCAAGGTCCGGCTTGTTGGGGTTCAAGCGATCTGATCTAGTGCTTACTGCAGAGGGGTTGGACTAAATGACTTCTAAAGGTCTCTTCCAACCCTACACATTCTATGATTCTATATCACCCTGTTCATTCTTGTTTTTTGACATGGGAGGCAGATACTAGCTACCTGAGAGCCTTCTCCTCTTTCCCCATGATTTTGAGATAAGGCAGTTTTGTACTGCAGCACTGAGACTGTTTACAAATGGAGATAGCACAATTAATTGACAATAGTTCTGCACTTAGATCATAAGAATAATTCTCGTCTGAGACAATAACAAGACACTACTCCTCAGTAAATTCTTTATACAAATAGATCATATCCAGGCATGTATACTCAAACATAAGATAGGACAGAGAAAGCAAAAGTAAACCACAAAACTATATATTGATCCTTCTGTGTCACCTGCAGACAGGAGAATAAAAAAGAAAGTGGAAAATGTCGTTAATTCAACTTACAAAATTACTGCAGAGTTCATATAAACAGAGAACATGTGAACATATATAGTACCACACCATCATTATTTACATTTTATTTCAAGAATAAGATCATACTTGATGATTCACACTTGGCAGCTCCTTTCCTGCATCCTCAGTGTCTTCAGAATTATGGGCTGTGTTTCTCACCAGAAAACTTTGCTTATCTTTCTCCCTTTTAAATCTTGTCACTGCCTTTAAACTGAGGACTAGCTGAAAATATCAGCACCCTCACTTATAAAAGGCTGCTGGTCTGCCATCTCAGACAAGGGGACTATATTAGGAATGCATGGATTTCAAACCACATAAGCGAACACGATCTTTTCTAGTTATGCATAGTTTCTGCTGCTTCCTCTGCTTCCTGAAACTCTGAAGATTTTCTCTAGTGAACCAAATATTGTCAGGGTGTTTTTTTCATTTTCATCCTGTTTTGAAAGACTTTCCCACCTGCTAAAAGCTTCACAGAAAATTGAAGCAGGAGTTTACAGGTAGCCTCTGCAGTATGCAAGCCCCAAAAACACAGAGTGGAAGAAAGGAGCAGGAAGACAGAAACACAAGGATAAAAGGGTTGAGGTTTTTTTTTTTCTGACTGTTTTCTGTAAATCAGAATAAACTCTTTCTAGGCAGCCCAAGAACCAACAGAGCATCCCATACAGCTCACCTACAAATGGTCTCTCTTACATTTCTTTTCTGTGGGACAAGTGGTCTGCCAGATTACACATACTCTAAAGTTTTGGAACAAGCAGATCATATATGAGAAAAAATAACAGTAGGTACCCCAACCCACAAAGCTATTTTATGATTTTAGACAAGGGGAATGATTTTTTTCTCCATTGCAAACTTAACTGTACGATCTTCAGCAAGTTGCCTCACCTTCCTGTGCTTCCATTTCTCATCTGTAAAGCCAGGACAATAGCATTTTCCAGGTATACTGTGAGGAAAAAATACATTAAAGACTGGGAGATTGCCCAGGTAGTACAGTGGTAGGAACATAAAGGAGCCAAAATAGAGTTTTGCTATTAAAGGTTGTCATTAAAATACTGAGTAGAGCTCCTTATTAGAGCTGGCTGGAACACTTCCCATCAAATACACACTGATTTCATCATTCAGCTTTCATCAGAGCCAAAAGCTTTTTAAAAAAAAAAAATCTCAGTTTTGTCAATGTTTTTGAAGGAAAGGTTTCTTTGATCCAGGCTGGACACTTCAGTTATTTCTAGAGACACGGGTCAGGCTTTTCAAAGCATCTAAGAGGTTTATCTTTGACCCTATGAAGAAGAAAAGGTTGAAACCTAAAAGGCTACTATGCTACACAATCATCATTGTCCAGCCGGTCCTGCCACTCCTGACTCAGAACACACTGGGGAGAAGAACTCTTGTGCTAAGCAAAGAAAGTGTCGCTTCCAGAAAGGCCATGGAAATGAAACTGCTGGGCAGGGTTTTCAACAGCTGCCAGCTAATCCATTCAGAGTCAGCCAAAGGGCTTGGTCTGACCTACCAACTTTGGTATAAGTATGAGCTGCTGCCTGATTATTTAAACCTACGTTTGCAGGCTGATGCAGTTGCCTTCCATCTACGTTTTTTGGCTGAATGAGTTTTTCCCCCAGTCCTATACCAAGGATATACAATTCTAGTTGCACAACATAGGGGCAGTTTAACCAGGGTGAGGAGTGGGGTATGGTCCACAGCATTTTTCTTCAATTCATGTATGTATACTTTGAAACAGTGACCCTCAGGCCCAGCAGTTCACTGGACTTTGCCAATGGGGTTTTGGAGGATTTTTGGGGGGTGGATTTTGGGGAAGGGGGGGTGGGGAGGAGGAACTAGCAGTAATTTAAGTGTAATCTGATTTTTTTAAAAAAAAACAACAAAACACAACACAAAAAAACCCAACAATATAGTAGTATCAGCTGTGTTAAAGAGCATACTGATGGATGTGATGGGAGAGAAGGGTGAGAGTCAGGAGGACAGAGCCAGGCTCTTCTCAGTAATGGCCAGAGATAGGACAAGGGCAGTGGGTGCAAGCTGGAGCATAGGAAGTTCCATGTGAATATAAGGAGGAACTTTTTCACTGTGAGGGTTACAGGGCACTGGGACAGGCTGTCCAGAAAGACTGTGGAGTCTCCTTCTCTGGAGACACTCAAAACCCATCTGGACACATTCCTGTGTGATTTAGTCTAGGTGATCCTGCTCTGGCAGGCAGGTGGACTAGCTGATCTTTCAAGGTCACTTCCAACTCCTAATGTTCTGTGGTTCTCTCTCATTGTCTAGCTTAATGCGTAATAAACTGGGGTCATTATTAAAAAAAATATAAAAGAGGAGAGGAGAGGAGAGGAGAGGAGAGGAGAGGAGAGGAGAGGAGAGGAGAGGAGAGGAGAGGAGAGGAGAGGAGAGGAGAGGAGAGGAGAGGAGAGGAGAGGAGAGGAGAGGAGAGGAGAGGAGAGGAGAGGAGAGGAGAGGAGAGGAGAGGAGAGGAGAGGAGAGGAGAGGAGAAATAAAAGGAAAAAGGAAAGGGAAAAAGGAGAGGCAAAGGGAAAGAGGAAGGGGGGAAAAGGGAAAGGAAAGGAAAGGAAAGGAAAGGAAAGGAAAGGAAAGGAAAGGAAAGGAAAGGAAAGGAAAGGAAAGGAAAGGAAAGGAAAGGAAAGGAAAGGAAAGGAAAGGAAAGGAAAGGAAAGGAAAAAGGAAAACGATCAAACTACCAAAACCGAAACATCTCGTGACCTTCCCACACCAGGCGGTCGGTTCAGACGCTTTCGGGTTCGCGTGCAGCCGCCTCCTGCCCGGACCGACAGACGCAGCCCCGGCTGAACGGCGTGCGGGGCGCAGGCGCCACCTAGTGGGGGAACGCGCCCCTTCCCCGGGGACCAGCGCTCCCGCGGGGCCGGGCTGCGCTGCCGCCCGCGCCGGGAAAGGGCGGCTTCCCTGCGGTGGGGGCGCCCGGCGACGCGGTGGCGCCGTGGCGGGATCCCGCCCTGCGGCGCCCTGCCGCCTCGGGCCGGTGGGTCGAGGGAGAAGGGCGCGATTGGGTGGCAGCCGTTTGCCGGGGTCCGCTCAACCCCGGGGAAAGAACGAGATGACTCCCCTGCTTCCCAGAGCGCTTCAGGGCACGGTGATGCCTCGCAAGCGAACGGGGACTTTCCCTCCAACGTTTAATCTCTGCCTCCTAGCTCCCCGAGGCAGCAACTCAAAGAAAATGACCCTCAAAGGGTATGATTTTCTGCTTCACACAAAGCTTGTTATCCTGGGGCTGCTTTTTCTGTTTCCTCTCTTCTATTCTCTTCCTCCCCTCCCCTCTCCAGAACAAAAAAGATCATACATCTCATCAGGATCTGTCTTCATGGGAGATTCTTTCCTTTTTTTTCCCCCCTCCTTTTGACAACTTTCTTTTCATAAGGAGAAAAAGTATATTTTTTTCCCCAATGTAATTGTATTCTTCTTTTAGTACTTTGATGTAGTAACGACTGCCATGAAGTAGATACGCTGCTTGCTGTTTTATGAAAAAGACATTTAATGTGAAGCACCAATCGTTTAGTCTTGTGACTTTTTCCATCTGTTACAAGCTTCTTTTTTTTCTTTGGGGGGGGGTGTGTAATTTTGGACATTTATTTTGAGGGAAAAGTTACAGATTAATTATCTCCAGTGGAAAAAAAAAAATCTGTGCCTAACGTTAAAAATAGCCCTTCCTGAATTCATTTTTCTTTTTTAAGGCATTTTAAAGTCCTTCATTTTCGCCTCTGTAGAAAGTAATTTTTTGTAATTATGATCTAAGGATAGAAGAGAGTGAAAGATTTGAGGAGATCTAACATCTTTTATTAGACTGAAACAGAGAAAAGAAGCAAGCTTCCAGCCACACATTCCTAACACCTGAAGGATGTCCTGCGGGCCCCAAAGCCCTGAAGCGAATATGGATAATCCCACTGCATCTCTGCAAACAACTGCCATCATTGAAAGGATTGACATCCTACATTTTGTGCATAATCAGCTAACAGCAAACAGGAATAAGAAATTCAAATCTGAACATTGCAGATCTGTTTGCCATAAACCAATAATTTAGATTCTATTCTACAAATTTAAGTCATTCAGTAAAACTAAAATAATGTGAGCTTTGTGTTTGCATCCTACCAAAATTGAAGGCCATGTCTGATGTTGCAGAGGTTTACAAGTGCAACCAAGTCTGTCAGTAGCATCTCTGCTGTCTCCCTGCTCTGGCTGCACTGCTTATCTATGCAAGTGTGTTTGGGCTTTACTCACACTCTGTTGCAACCCTCTTACATGCCCTCACCCTCCAGCTCAATCAAGGTTTATGTACAAACCCAGCAAATCACGGAATCAAAGAATATCCTGAGCTGGATATTCCCATAAGGATCTTTGAATCCAACTCTTGGCTCCACACAGGACCAGACAGGCCAGGCTGAGTGCATTATCCAGATACTTCTCGAACTCAGCCAAGCTGGGTGCTGTGACCACTTCCCTGGGGAGCGTGTTCCAGTGCCCCCACCCCCCTCTCAGTAAAGAACCTCTTCCTAACAGCCAACCTAAACCTCCCCAGTCGCAGCTTCATATTGTTCCCTTGGGTTCTGTCACTGGTCATGAAAGAGAGGAGATCGGTGCCTTCCCTTTCACTCCCCCTCATCAGGAAGCCATAGACTGTGATGAGGTCTCCCCTCGGCCTCCTCTTCTCCAGACTGTACAAACCAAGGGACTTCAGCATCTCCTCATAAGACTTCCCCTCCAGACCTTTCACCATCCTCGTTACCTTCCTCTGGACACTCTCCAATATTTTTGTGTCCCTCTTTTACTGTGGTTCCCAAAACTGCACTCAGTACTTGAGGTGAGACCGTGCCAGTGCAGCACAGAGCAGGACAATCACCTCCCTGGACCAGATGGCCGTGCTGTGCATGATATACCTGAACACACTGCTGGCTCATGGTTAACTTGCAAAGTTAACATCTTTGGGGGACCAAGACCCTCATATCCCTCTCAGCACGGCTGGCCTCCAGTGTCTGATCCCCCTGTCTGTATGTTTAGCCAGGCAAGTGCCTTTCCACATGCAGAGTCCAGCACTTGCCCTTGTTAAACTTCATGCAGTCGGTGATTGCCCAGCTCTCTAATTTGTCATGGTCTCAAAGCAAAAAGTGATGTGAAAAGCCAGGCAGCTCTGAGAGATGTTTGGGCCTGGACACAAGGCTGTGGTACAGCTGCTAGCTTGCAGGCTTGGGCACAAACAGCTTTGGCTGAACAGACCCAGCATCAGAGAGGTGGTCTGATGCAGAGATGCTCTGCTGCTGATCACTGTGCGGGGCGCTTTAGCACCTGATGAGGAGGGTCACAATGACCATAGGAGGAATGAGCCAGGAGTCTCATAAGGCTTTTCTTGATACCTGACTCCAGTCATATCCTGATGTGATTAGTGATGGTGCTCATCAGCATCTTCCGTCCCTGCCCGCTTATGCAGTCAGACCTCAGTGCTCATATGGTCCTATGGTGTTTGGATACTGTTCAGATTTCCTATTTGCCTAGAGAAGTCATATTCTGCAACCCTCTGAGAACATCAGGGAAATCAGTGATACCTTCGAAATGCCTTTCACGCTACTGTCACAGGTACCCGAAGAAAGAGATTTTTTTTTTTTTTTCTTGCCTTGAGGATGGTGCTGGAGACTAAAATAGAGGTGCTGTTACTGCTCAGGGTGTAACAAGCACCACTGTGGAGCTCAGTGTCCCCTCTCATCCTGAGGCTGCACCTCAGGTCGGTAACACCAGGCTGAGGGCTGCCATGGGATTTCTGTCTCCTCTAAAACCGATGGTCTACAAAGAGTAAAATGGACTTAACTACAATTGTGGTCCAGTCTGGAATAGTAAAATGAGAGGTGAGAAGAAAAAGATAAAAGTAAATATAATAATGTTCTGTTTCAGGTATTGTATTTATTTAAGTTTTGAAAACATTGCAGACTTTCCATGATTTTTTTTTTAAAGGCCATATTTCATTAAAAGAATAGGTGGAAAAAATGTCAACAGCTATTTCAAATATATAAAGTTCAACCCCTGCATAAATGTCTGGAAGACCTAAGGAACAGTCTGTGGGTGGGTTTATTCTGTGTGCTAGGTTTGAATCTCCTAATAAAATACATTTGCAATAAATATAAAGGTAGATGTGAAACATTATTACTGAGCCTGTGCATACAGATGTTAAAGCTGAGGTATATTAATAGGCTATACCACCTGATGAATGGCTTGTGCGTGTACAGGCAGGAATCAGGTGAGTTAATGAAAAACTGCTATAATTAGGTGACCTTTTTCATGGTGCATTACATACTGAAATGTTGTTCGAATAGATGAAGTCAAAAATAAGCATTCCTATCAATTCCTGATATATACATTCTTTTAATATACAGGACTCCATTCCTTAAAATGCTAGGGTTTTGCCATATTTTTATCCACTAGCCAGTGGTATTCATGCAGATAAAACCCAAGTCAGTAGCACATGGGAAGTGCAGGAGTGCTCTCACACAGGTTCCCTGCCTCTAGTCCTCTAAGTGTGCTGTTCTCCTTCTCACACTGACTCTCCTGGTTCTGAAGTATCTTACATCAAATTATCTGAAGACTTATTCCCAAGGCACCCATCTTTTAAAGGGTATGGGCTCATGAACTCTTCATGTGAAAATATAGGTAGTTTCCCCCGATTTTCCAGTACTGTGTGCTGCAGGCTTTCCTGTGTAACATTCCACAACATAATAGAAGTTTCCATTACATCATGTATGGAACGACTTTAATATTGATCTAACGTTTTATACAAGGAAATAGTGTAATACTGCCTTATAAAAATGACTTTCAAATGCTAAATGTCAGCATTTTTAGGAACGTGAGAACAGCTGTACCTGGTCAGAGACAAGGTCAGGCTAATTTAGCATTCTGTCTCCAAGAGTACCCAATTCCCTAAGTGCTTCATAAAAAGTGTAAGATGAGGGCAAGCACATAGAGATGCTTGCCTGGGTTACTCTCCTGGACTCCAGTAACGTGCAACTCAGAAGCTTTTGGCATTGAGCTTAATGAAAAATACCAAGAAAGCAATAACATGTCAAAGTAAAGCATGCACAAGCTGAGCTGTATAGATTCACATATTTGAAAACACATAAAAGTCTGACCTTAAGACCCTTCAAGTAGATTTTTAAAATTATTCAACTTACTATCATGTAAACATCTTACTAGCCAGGCCAAAGAAAATCCTCATCCTCCTCTTCACCTTTATCTTCACCTTCATCTTCACCTTCATCTTCATCTTCATCTTCATCTTCATCTTCCTCATCAATCCTCATAACCAATAAAATGAAACATTGAGTGGCTCAGGGTAAGTGGCTAACCAGCAAAGAGAAACAATATAAAATGAAGCTTTGATGGCAATATTCTGGGAATTTAGACTTAAAGCACCTGTGTGTCAGAAAGGGCCAGCGTATCCTTCAGATCTTCAGCCAAAATTGCTAAAAATTACTGCTGAAGGTTAGCCATCTAGGGCTAGGTGCACAAAAGAATTGGTGCATTACGACAGCCATTGGTACTCTGCCATCAGAAGCCTCAACCATGAGGCTGGGCAATTCTATACAAGCAGTCAGGAGTCAGATTTATAGGGAAAAAAAAAAAGAACCTTCGACATTTAAACTCCAAACTGTCATCCTTAAAACCCTCACTCAGCTGCCACCTAAATTTGGATACCCCTAAAATCTATTACCGACTCCATTTTTTACGTTAATGTACTCCAGGTCCCTGGAGTAGTTCTGGTTTTGTGTGTTGTGTATTGCCAAGTGTGCCTGGTTTTGATACTTGTGGTTATCTAGGGACCTATGACTAAGTCCTTACAAAATGCAGAAAAAAAAGGCATCCTCATGTGAGATCACATATAAACAGTGAGCTGAGAGGTGGTCTCATAGCACCTCTGGAAAACTTAGCTTCCTGCAGATCAGGGACCATGAGGAAAATGCTCATTTGGACAGGACCTGTGCCCCAGCCACTGCCCTAAACACCATTTACATGTTTTTCAGATGACAGTGTCTGCAGGCAAGAGCCTTTTTCTAAAATTATCAGAAATGCTTCTGTCAGAAAGTAGCTGTGCCTCTTTTCTTGGGCCTGTCCCCCACAGACCCTGTCTCAGAAATACTCACCAAACAAAGCGTTTCATACAAATCTCAGTCAGAGGCAGTCATTTCTTTTCACCCAAAAGCCCAGCAGGATGCCCTTGAGGAGAGGTGGCAGATTTCTGTTCTTTGTCCCTTCTCAGACTGAGGGGATTTGAATTTATGTATAACACTGCCACCGCAGTGACACAGGTACCTGGCAAAAAGATATTTTTAAAAGAATTTCCCTCCTTTGAAGTGGTCAGCTTTCTATAAAGCACTTCAATGTCTGTTGAAGCCCAGTTTGCTACCACCTCTGGCACTAGCTATTTCATGTTTTCAAGGATGTCCTTTGGTAGCAGTGATGGCCCATGTAGGCTAAAGTCTGTTTATGACTGCTGACCATTCACAGGTAAAGAAGCCAGCCCTCCCTGTGTGGGTCTGCCATTCATTTCATATACTTTTGTTCCTCTGCCTAGTTCTGAAATAGCAAAAGCATGCTGGGAAAAGTGTGATTGAGGTATGCCTAAGTGTTTGGATTGTTTCCCCCATTCTGCAAGCACAGCTTCAACAAAGAAAATATTTCCACCACAAGATTGGTGTTGAATACAAACAGCAGCCAAGAAGAGATAACTCTGAGTACAAGCCTAGCTTATTCTTTTACTAATTTGTTTCTTGATACAGGCAAATCCCTGAAAGGGTTTTTATTTTTTTTCCATGGCTTATGATTTATAAGAGATTGAGAAATGCATCTGCTTCACAGTTTGCAAGGTCCTTTGAAATCCACAGATAGGTATTGCTATGGGAGTATGGCATATTATTAATATGCCACAGTTCAGGGTGAAGTGTATTAACATACTTTTAATGTAAAAAGTGGAGCTGGAGGAAAATTAGACAATAAGCTTGAACTGAGGTGGCAATATTAGTATTAAGTACTATTATAAATAACACTATTTGCATATACATATAAACAAAAGTACTAGCTGTATTGTCATGAACCACAGGTATTTATTGCCAGTAGGGAAAATATAAATAGCTCTTGAGGTTGTGAAATAATTATCTGTTACCTTTGAAAACACATTGTCCCCAAAGAGAGAATTTTACAAATGTTAACCCCAAAGCCAAACTATGTTGGTATTATTATTCTAATGTGCCTTTTTGTTCTGTTTTGTTTTGGTATTTTAAAATAATTCCCTATCTGGGCACTCTTCTTCCTTCCTATTTGTGTTTTGTCATCACAGCATTTTCTTTGCCCTCTGTTTCTCTTTATAGGAGTCCCTTGTCTCCTTGCATTTACTTCAGTTTCATCTTCTTGTTCTTCTGTGGCATTACTTTCAGATATGGAAGACTTGGCTCTTCAATAGATTCTCAGACAGTAGAGGAAACTTTAAAAAGCTGTCTCTAAGATACCACCAGCATTGTATTACCACACCATAGAAAGCAGGGATGATTTCGAGGTGAAAATGCCAGACATATGCTTTGTACCTAATGATTCATGCATGACACAAGGAGTGGGGACAGCTGAAGTCTATCTGTGTGCCACTCACTCCCCACTGGTGATGTTTTCTCCCTCATTTCTTTCCAGGACTATACAGACAGTCCAGGACAGATTTTCCATGGTGAATTTTCAAGCTCCTGCTTCACAAAACATCAGGTAGGCTGTGATCTAGGGAGTTTATTGGACGAGTTGGGGGGTTGCACTAGATGGCCTTTAAAGGTGTCTCCCAACCCAAATCATTCCGTGATACTATGCTTCTAAGTGAGGTACTTTCAGCAAGACTCAACTAGCCCATGTACTGGTTGAGCTCCATGTGCCACAACAGTCATGGCCAGCAGGAATTGCTGAGATTATAGATGAAGAAGTAATATTTGCTACTTAATATTCAACTTCAGATTGCATCAAACTACCTTTGTTCATCTAACATCTAGCACATGGCTAACAGTATTTCATATGTATTTTATCTTATGTTTAGGTAATACATACTTACATATGTATTTTTTTGCTGTATTTCTTTCAACATATTTGTTTTTTAAAAATATCTTGAGGTAGGGATGCCGAGATTGATACTAACATCTAAAGAAGTATCACAGACTCTCTGGCATTTTTCAGCCACTTAATGTCTGTCAGGTCAACCAGAGGGGCAGTATGTGCATTCAGCATACTAGGTTTTCACAAACATACACAGCAGAAAGCCTCCTCTGACTTCACAGACTCACAGAATCACAGAACAGCCAGGGTTGGAAGGGACCTCTGGAGATCATCTAGACTAACCCCCTGCTAAAGCCCGATCACCTAGACCAGTTTGCACTGGATTGCCCAGGCAGGTTTTGAGTATCTCCAAAGAATGAAACTCCACGACCTCTCTGGTCGTCAGTCTGTCCCAGTGGTCTGTCACCCTCACAGTAAAGATGTTTTTTTTCTCATGTTGAGATGGAACTTCCCGTGTTTCAGTTTGTGCCCATTGCCCATTGTCCTGTCACTAGGTACCACTGAAAAGAGTCTGGCCCCTCCCTCTAGACATCCACCCTTTAGATACTTACAACTGTTGATGAGGTCCCCTCTCAGTCTTCTCCAGGCTAAACAGCCCCAGCTCTCTCAGCCTTTCATCATATGAGAGATGCTGCAGTCTACCCATCATTTTTGTAGCCCTAACTCTGAACAGTCTCCAGTAATTTCCTGTCTTTTGTGAAGAGGGGAGCCCAGAACTGAACACAATATTCCAGACGTGGCCTCACCATGGCACAATAGAGGGGGAGGACACACACACACAGAAACACACACACTCACAAGTTTTATCAGCATTATCTCTATTAATTCCCTTCAATGGTCTCATAACTTACTCATATTGCACTGCCACACACCACTAGATATCATATGTCCATTTATGAGTCTGCTCTTTATGTTTAGAGTATTTGCATGGAAAGCAGACTGCAGATTAAGTCTTTCTTCCACTTAAATTCATGTCTTCCTAATTTAAGACTCCATAAATTGACTTTGTTTTCTTCTGGTTACTAATTAAGGGGAAAATACTATAATTACTTGGTCATGAGATCTGGTATTAACCATTCACATTTGTTATGAAAATACAGGGGATGAATTTACCACATTAGACAATAGACTTGCACAAAGGTGGAGTTGATATTCATGTGGTACATTGCAGATCCATGTGATAAATTACATTTATCATGCACCTTTGACTGCCTCACCTGCATTCTGCCTACTAATCTGTCTCTGTCAGGATTCATTCTAGCATTCTTAACCTCTGAGCAGCTCTCAAACATCTGCTATTTTTTAAGATTCTTACACAGAAGAGAAAGAAAAAGAAAAAACCACAACCCCCCCCCCCAAAAACCCTCACCCAAAACTGAACAAGTTTTTTTGCTCACCACAAAACATGCCCATTCCTCTCCCAATTACATTCTGATAAGGAGGAAGATGGACAATAAATTCTGAAGCAAGATGTTTGAGGTACTCCTTATTCTCCAGAATGCAGAAGCATGTTAGTTTCAGCGGAAAAAAGCTGGTAAGCTTTTTCTATCCAAACTAGCAAATGTTCCTAGTTTGGATATGCTGGCATATGCTAGACCTCAACAGTGGAACCCAGTGATTTATAGACAAGTTGTTTAAGATCATTTAGAGGTTCAGAACTGTATCAGTAATCATTCTGAGGCCTATGTAGTTGTCTCATAATAGCAAGTTAATTTGGCTTTAATATAGAAGGAAGTGCAATAACAGTATCAATTAAAAAAATCATAAAACCTCCTGAACCATTTCTGAAATACTTTTTATGTTAAACTTAACTGCGTATGTGATATAAAGGTTTTACTGGTACTCATTTGGGATAATCTGTGTAATAAAATCTGGGATTCACCACAACTAATACATATCATACTCAACTCTAGACCTACTCCAGTTGGCTAAAATACTTTGTTTCATTTAGAGATTAGGGAAGTGAGACTGTTTTCATGAGCTAAGAATCTGTCTCCAAAATATTTATACACATCCAATTTTTTACTTTTCTTTTCTTTTTACTTCACTTTTCTTTTTACTTCTATAAAAATATTTTTATGTATATTTGATTAAGAAAGACACAAACGGGACACTTATTAATGAAAGTATTCAGACTTTGTACTATCTATCTAGCTAAGTGTATACTTCCAAAAGGGGCTTTGATGAGCTCACTGTCAACTGTTTTATTCTTATATCTTTTAGTAATTCCAGAGGTTGCATACTTCTTAAAATTAATTTAATAGCCAAACCTTAATTTCAAAATAATTTACAAATGTGCACATATTTATTTAATTATTTACAGATATGGACAGATACACATACTTCTTCATGTCACCCAAATACAGATATCCAGTATAGAAACTTTTGTCCTTAATTTTGGCTCTCTTACAAGCTACTATACAAAGAGTTTTCCAGTTGGGAAAATTTCAATTATAAATCACCAAGAACTGAGCTGTCTGTATTATAGTACACACTTTTTGGAGAGTTAAATTATCTAGCTCTGTAGAGTTGGGTTTAGATTACAATGCATATTAATTTATGTTAACTTAATTAAAAATTAAATTAAAACTATCCAATGGACAGTTTTAGCAAGAGTAATCATATGACACAACTATTCCCAAAAAATATTTTACTTCACTGAATACTCCGTTCACTATGAGTGTTCAAATGTCTGTGTTGGCTAGTTAAGTGTATCAAGTACTATTATGTTGGTTTGAGATTGCATGATTTTTTTATTATTTTTTAGCTAATCAGCAGAGTACATAAAGGAGGTCCAAAATGCAGAATCCAGCACAAAATCCAACACGAGCATTAAAAACATATTTGATTATTAGACAGTAAATTTGCTTATCTCAAGTTTTTCACACTAGTCCCACTCATCTGTTGAATATTTGCAGAAAGCAAACTCAAGTATTATATCAACACACTCGAAGTAAATTTATTTAAAAATCTGAATGGAGATATGTAGTGTTTGCCTAGAGCTAGAAGTAATGGGGTTATGAACACATCATAAATACTATGCAAAGCTTCGGATTCCATTGCTGAGATACATTATCAAAGGTTGTACTATCAATCCACACATAAACCACACCTGTAGGATCATGTCTTATCTAAAAGTTCAGAACAGTGTTAAAATTCAAAAATTTTGATGTGATTCCAACAGAAGCATAACTGTACTTTGAAGATTGAGTGTCATAAAACACAATACTGAAGCAAAAATTATGTTTCTTTTTTCCTTATATGTTTGCAAAGTTTTAATATTTCTGATAAAAGCCATGTTGCAAAAACATGCAACATGATCTCCCATGTGTACTCCTAAAGACGGATATTCTACTTATATATAAACACACAGGTTGTTTTTCTTCAAACCATTCTTAGTTAACAAGTATTCTGCACATACATATACTGCACATACATAAACACAATCCACTTATGCCCCCAGGAAAGAGAAAAGCATTTATTCATTTCTTTTTAAGGAGCTTTCACGTTCTGCATTTTTTTTATGGACCATTCCAGTCTTTTCCTTTGAAGTAAAGCAAACAGTAAAAAGCTGTGGAAAGTGATAATCATCAGTGTAAGCTTTTTTTAAAGAGCAACCAGCACAACACAATTGGGACCAAAAGGAAAAATTTTGAGTCTCTCTCAAATTTTGTTTGAACACATGGTCATAGTTCTGTTTAACCGCGGAACATTGGATTCTCCAATGTATGTTGGAGGCACCAGTTGAAATATCTCTTGGTTAAAATTCCAAGATCAAAGTGAGCAGACCCACATCCATCAGGGTGTTTTCTGTCAGGGAAGACATGAAATATGGTCTTTTTTTTTAAACAAGGTGCTTTCACCCTTTGTGAGTGGCAGGCCTGAGAGAAGGGAAACCGCTAGATTGTTCTCTAACCGAAGCGAAGGTTCAATTTAACTGTTTTCTTATTGCCGTGGGAGAGACCAAAGCTTATCAGCTTTCATGTTTTGTAGGAAATGAAAAAGAATAGAACTGGATTACTTTCTCTTTTTTTGTGGGTCTGAGGTCAAACATGAACAGCTTCTGGGTCAATCTCCCTGCCTTACCCTCTCCGCGTATCCAGAGCATTCCTGCCGTCTGCAGAAGGCTGGCTGCCGACAGTACAGCTTTGCGCTGCCTTCTTAAAGGTTGACGAGGTGATGTATCAAATTGGCAGGCTTTTGTAGTGTCAGCAAACTGCAGCCTTGAGACAGGCAAAAAACCCTCGGTCCCAGCTGTGTGGCATGTGCAGTGTTAACGCTAGGAGTAACTTGTTTTCAGCATTTTTGCATTGATAAGAGCCAAGAGAGAAAGAGAGGTATGTTTAGTTGAGTAGAAGATAACAAACATGCAGTGCCACGTTCCCTCTGTGTGCTCTTTGTTATCAGCAGGACTAGCGGCATTATGTACTGTACAATGAAAGATAACCATAGAGTGAGAGATAGCTGGCTTTGTAGCTCTATTGATTAAACAGGACAGCAGGCTAATCAGAAAAAATGTTACAGGGATGGGAGTCGAGCCACTTGGAAAGCATGAGAGATGGTGGCTGCACTTGAAATGTTAATTTTGAATAAGATTGTAGGGCAGGAAGCTGTTTCCTTTTATTATTATTATTATTTTTATTTTTAAAATACCTATACACAGAGACCTATCACTCCATTACCAATTTACAAAGATAATAGCATCACATTTATCTGAGACAGTCAGAAGACAATACAAAATACAGGTTTGCAGCCTTACAAAATAAAAATCATAGATCTAGATGTTTGCTATGTACCGTGATTGACATGGGGATAACTTCTCAAGTGTATAGGTATACTGGCCAGCTATACTTTGAATGTTTTTGGTTTGGGGTTTTTATTTTGGGTTCAGAACCCAGTCTGTTCAAAAAAAGAAAAAAAAAAACCAAACCAAACAAAAACCCAAACCCTAAAGTATCAATAAGGCTTTTGTGACTCTTACTTTTAGACTCTTCATTTGCTTATTGCTTTTCTCAGCTCTAAACATTTAGACTAAAATTTTTCACAGTCTTGGGCAAAGAAGGGACAGAAACAGACTTGAATAGGATGTGCTGGGTGTATGACCGCAGCACTTAGCTGCAGAAATTCAGGCCAGCTCTGCAGGAGCAGCCCAGAATTATGAGGATACAGAGGTAATGTAAAGTCATTATTCTCCCTCTTGACTCTTGGCTTTGAGGTCTGTGCTGCATCTCCTAGAGGCACAACATAGACTCTCACCTGACGTGCTTAGCATTGGAGGGGAGGATTTCACTGAAAAAGCCTCTTTCTGTGCTACTAAAATCTCTGTCCTAATTTTATCAAATTGCTCATGTTCCTTTGGGGCTTCATTCGTAATCCTCTCCGGTGGGATGTAAGCTACCATATCTCTGATGCATCTCTCCCTGCTAGGAGCTTCCTCTGCTACCTGCTGTCTTGCGACATAGCAATTTACTATTGACAATGTGACTCCTGGTAGTTTGATATGATGACTTGGTATAGCAATTTCAGCTCTTTCTTGACAATGTATGTTGCCCAGGATTCATAGGCATGTCTTGCCAGGCTTCGTATTTGCCCCAGAAATGTGGGGAAAAGGAAGAAGAGGGGTAAGGTCACAGAAGACACAGAACTTGTATTTCTGTATTGGTGAATGTGTCAGTCCCAGCTCTCTGGGATGACATATTTTAGATGTTTATTGGAAGTTAAATACATTGCTTTACCCTTTCTTTACCCTTTCCCATACAGAATGATGCCATTTACAAGCAACTGATAGAGCAATTTATACTACACCTTTGACAAATTGAATTTAATAAACAGTAACAGCTTAGTACAGCTTTAACAAATCTGCTCATTCCTCCACAAATTCACTCCTCCACTCATGCCTTTGCCAGGCTTCTGGAGCCTACAGCAGCCCCTTGGCAATATTCAGCATTTAGTCTGCAAGTTGTCCTTTGTCCTAGAGGAAAAAAAAGTATTGTCAGGCAGATTCTGGGTTTACACTGAACTGGAAAGGGAGACACAATAAAGTGAAGGTCACACAGATGATTTGCAGCTTGATCCTTGACCCACTTACATCAACTACCTAAATTTTGTTCCTTTAGGTTGGAGCAGGCTTGAGCCCACAGCTTTAGTATGCAGCTGCATGTATAGTGCTGTGTGCCTTTCCTGTTTCTTTTCTTAGAAGCATTCCAAAGACCTTTGTCCAATAGTCTTCTAATTTGGTAGTGCCAGTATATTGGGAAGTTTTGAGATGAGTCATGAGTCCTTTGGTAATTTATTTCATTATAGATCAGGAGTACTGCATCACCTGAATTTGATTTGCATGCATTTTAAAGTGGAATTATACCTTTCTGTCAATTCAATATTTAATTGATTAGCCAATTCAGCTGATTTTTCAGAACTCTCTGATTCAAAAGTATATTAAGTTTCTAATAACACCTGTATTTAAATTATTACTTGTTCAGATAGATTTGGTACCATGAGAAGCAACCCCGTGACCTATGCCACGTCCAGCTAACCAGTCAGTACTCACTGGGTCTGTTTCCCCTGAACATAGTAGACGTGGTGAGAGAGACTTGATTTACAAGAAGTACTCAAAAGTGCTAATCACTTTACGTGAGTACATACAACATAGAGCATCTTTGCTCCAAAGCCCAGGGTTATCTTTGACATGTGCCTGCTTGTGTATTACTTTTCTTATCATGTAAGACACCAGAATATCCCAGCAATGACAGACTGCATCATGCTTTTTTTAATCAGTTAACCAATATCACCTCCCCACAGTTTGCTAGGTACACGTGTTCATAGCTATTTGAAGCCTCTCCAGAGTATAAGATTAATAAAACCACCAACAAAAAAATCTTCATGGCATTAATTTCAAAGTATAGCTTTCTCATCCTTGCACCTGGGAAGGAATAACCACTTGTATCAGTACAGGCTGGGGGATGACCTGCTGGAGAAGAGCTCTGTGGAGAAGGACGTGGGGGTCCTGGTTGATGACAGGTTGGCCATCAGCCAGCAGTGTGCCCTCAGGGCTAAGAGAGCCAATGGGATCCTGGGGGGCATCAGGAGGAATGTGGCCAGCAGGTCGAAGGAGGGGATCCTCCCCCTCTACTCTGCCCTGGTCAGGCCCCACATGGACTATTGTGTCCAGTTCTGGGCTCCCTGAGATAAAAAAGACAGGGATCTCCTGAAGAGAGTCCAGAGAAGGGCTACAAAGATGATGAAGGGCCTGGGGCATCTCCCCTATGAGGAAAGGCTGAGTGAACTGGGACTGTTCAGCCTAGAGAAAAGAAGACTAAGGGGGGACCTTATTAATGTTTATAAATATCTGAAGTATGGGATGCAGGGGGAAATGGCCAGCCCCTTTTCAGTGGTCTGTGGAGATAGGACAAGGGTCAATGGCTGCAAGTTGGAGCATAGGAAGTTCTGCACCAACATGAGGAAGAACTTTTCCCAGTGAGGGTGACAGAGCATTGGAATAGGCTGCCCAGGGAGGTGGTGGAGTCTCCAACTCTGGAGATGTTCAAGACCCATCTGGATGCCTATCTGTGCAATATGAGCTGGGGAGCTGCTTTGGCAGGGGTTTGGACCTGATGATCTCTCTAGGTCCCTTCCAACCCCTATGATTCTATGTTTCTATGATTCTAAGATTCTATGATTCTATGATCCCTTTTCTAAAGTCCTGAAGACTTGCTTTAGCCATGAGTATTTTGACTCATGTCTTGGAGACCTAAGGTCCCACTGTCAGCCAGAAAGCAAGTGACCAACCTGAAATCTATTGGCCCATACCCAAATTTAATTAAACTTCTCTCTGCAACTCTAGAGGAAACTGATTTCCCTCATTATTGCTTATGTGGATAATATGTGAAATTAATTCCCCTTCACTAAGTTATCACTGCATTGAGCAGACAAACACCGATATAATGTTATTAAAAGTAATGAAATAGGTTCATCAGCAGTTAATGTTAATGTTTTGTGTCATTGCAATCTTCTGTGCAATTTAGGACAAAATGTTTCAGCTTTGCAGCTACAGGATGCAGGAGGCCAACAGCTCAGGAGTTTGCAAAGGTTTTGGCATAAGGCTCTATATATACGTAGCTTTCTGTAGATGAAAAAGGGAGGGAAATATGGATTCATATTTATTTCCCTCTCATCTTCCACAGCTCAGCAGAGGGATAGAAGCAGAGAAGGAAGTAAGGCTTCTTCTTTGCTGGAGGAGAGTCCTCCTGTGGTCCCTGTAGGCTGGTAATACCAAGCTGATACTATTTTTGCTAAAAACAAGCTACAGGCTTTTCACTGAATTTTCAAGGTCTCAAGATCAGGGTTTGTCAGGAATGGTTTGTCCAAACCGTTCTTCAACTACCAGGAACTCTGTTTCAAAAAAGCATGTGTTGTAAGAGGAGTTTGTCTAATGACCAGTACTATCAAGTACGTAGGCTGGGGTGAATTAGGTATTTATGACTATAACGTAGGAATGTACTGTAGAGGAGAGCAGGATGCTGTGTGGAGGAGTAGGCATGAGCTGATAAGAGATGAGACACTGGCTAGCACTGTAGACACTTAGAGTTAAAGAAATGCAGATATGGAGCTGGAAAAAAATGGTTTAGGAGAATGCAAGAACAAGAATTTGATATACATAGAATACACCATAAATACAGATACAATGTCCAGCTATAAAATAAAAAATAAAGCAAAATAGAACAGCATGTTAGAAAACATAAAAACAGTCCCTAGTTAATCCAGATAGATACATAGATAGACAGACAGACAGATAGATAAATAAGATGAGGAAGAAGCAGCCATTAATATCAACATCATGGTTTTCCCAGGAAAGGATTCAAGATAATAGTGAATTGTACCTTGATACACACACCCCAAGTGGACAGCAGAGGGGTGGTGGAAGGACAGAAACAGCTGGGAAAGGAGGAATCATGTATTGTCATACAAGAACTGCCCAGAAGCACCGCATAAAATGTCTGGACTGTGCCTGAACAGATGTAACTCTTACGATCATTCTGGTAGGCAGTAGAAAAATAAAGGAGGACAAGTAATTATCACAGTGGAACCGTTAACCATTAAATCTATGTGCTTGTAACATGTTTGGGGCAGAGGCCAGAAAGTGATAGCAACCAAGGTAATGACCTCTAATTAAGTCTTACACAGAGAGAAAGTCAAAGAGGTTGGCCTGCACCTATGTTTTCAAAAATGTTATTCACAGCTTATACTGCCCATCTACCTAGAAAGCAATAAATATTTAAGAGACTGGTGCCTTGAAGTTAACATATCTGTGCATACCCAGCACTGTGCAGAAAGCTGAGCCCAAGGTGCCACCACTATATGTGAAAGCTAGGCCATCTGCCAAGGCTCGGACAGGTTGACCAGATGGAGAGACTGTCCTGCTTCCTGATGTCCATGGTGCAGGTTGAGATTGGACCAGAAGGGCGAGGGCCTTGGTTGGCATGAGTGTTTTGCCAGAGTGTATGGGTATGATAAAATAGAAATCTTGGAATAGAAATCACTGCCCTCAATGCCTATCTAACTTGGTAAAAAAATATTAGATTTTATGCCAGTGAGTGGAGTGGTTCAGGTCTTGAGGCCACCCCACCTTCAATTGTCCATGATATTGTGTGTACCAATTTTATCTACGTGTCCTTGTTTCAGCTGGGATAGAGTTAATTTTCTTCCTTGTAGATGGTATAATACTATGGTTTGGATTTAGTTTGAGAATAATGTTGATAACACTGTGATGGTTTTAGTTGTTGCTATGTAATGCTTATAATAAGTCAAGGACACATCTCTACTGAGCCTTTTCTGGTTCAGTAGTATTTTTTATTTTCTTTTTCTTTCTTTTTCTACAACAATTATATTTGAACTAATATTTATTCTTTGATTGCTATTATAAGATTTTAATCATCCTAATCATAAAATCCAAATTTACACTTGTGATTTCACTTTGCCCATAGCAAAATTTTGCATATATAACACTACTTCTGTCCGTGTTTTGGTTCTACACCCTGACCCAACAGACACAGGAAAGCACAACAGATTTATCTAAGGTTAAAAACTGAAGGACCTAGTGACATATGATTGAATGTAAAAAATGGGCTCTAAGCTGTTCTGCTATTCATCATCTCTTTTAAAATGTATTAATTTATTTCCTTTTAATAAGACCTCAGATAAAGAAAACAAAACCCCACAAATTCCAATGTAGATTGAATTTATGAGATAGATTGGAAGGATAGCATGTCAAAGACGGTAACAGTTCTGCTGGGATTTAAGTAAGATTTTGTAGGTTCACAGAATGAGGTAGTTTTTTTCAGATGTCCCATTACTTAGGAGTCCATTTTACTATACCTTAAAGACATGGTTAGCTGGTGAACTGTGCTGATACTCTCAGGCCTCTGTTGTGTACAAATGACGGATAAATAAATTCATCTGCAAAGACCCTTGTGTAGTTGAAGCATGTGAACACAACAATCAAACTTAGGAGTCTAGATCAGCACATAGATTCATATTCAGTTTCTGAGACTTCTTCTTTCTTTGATATTTTAAACTGAAGAGTGAAGGTCATTATAACAACCTCAACAAGAAGGCTAGGAGGTGTGGACCCACTTTGATCACTCTGAGAAAGAAAGAAAAAACAAAAAAAAGAAAGAAAGAAAAAAAATGGGGCTTAATCTGTTAATCAGATGGAGATACAAGAAAAAATTTCTCATAGGCATGACCAGATGCCTTTGGATATCCAGTTGTGAGAGGTGGAAGAATCTCTTGCATTCCTCAATCTGCAGACCATTTTGGGCAATCCAGAACAGATGCTCCCACTCACAACAAAACCTACTCCCCAATAGATTTCCTCCTCCTGCTAAAAGGGTATCTGTTTTTCCCTTTCTATCTTGTCTTACTGTTGTAAGTTATTTATGGAAGTACTCCTTGTCTGCTTTAGGTGCCTAATTTAGATCAATAGAAAGGGGTAAATGCTTCCAGAGTATAATCCAGAGCATAATTCATTGCATTTAAAGAATCATGGTGTCTCCTGGTGATTGCAAAGTTATATCCCAGTCCTGAAATGTAAAATTATATATATATCAGAAGTAGGATGCAAGTATGGTTTTTAGTTTTAGAATGTGTAGTATGGCAGCTACCTACAACTTCCTAAATGATTTAACTGAGAAAATTAAGGCAAATGCTAAACCCATGACAGGACAAAAGTGTTCATGGCTCAACAGTTAGAATGAGTTGTAGAATGACTTGAAGAAGTTAATCCTGGCCAAACTCCAGCAGGTATTTATGTCCTACCTTCCTAAATTTTCCCTGTTGTTTCAATTAAATTTTATTTTCACTTCCTCCTGTTAAAACACTACCATGTAATATTGCTGTCCCAGGAATATTGCCGTTATCCCAAGGGAAACTGCATTTCATCAGCATGCCCAGTAATCTTTGTAGACTCTCTGAGAATTTTTTTAGTATCCTTCTGGGTACATATTTCTAAAATAAATTCAAAGTATAACAATATGTAATGCTGCCACTCTGCTATTCATAAAAAGGAAAGGGAAAATAGGTCAGTATGTGAAGGACACAGGGCCTTTAAAATGTTCCCAAATGCAGCTTCCACTTAACCCAAATGAGGCCACACCAAGTATCCCAACTGAGGTGCTCCTTCTTGCCTTTGAGGATAGCAGACAGCATCAGCTAGGAGGTGCAGAGCACCAGAACTTTGTTTTGATTCATATAGCAAGTGGAAATGTAAGTGGATTCCCCAGTAATCTTACTAATTCTAAAGCATCGCAGTTCTTCTAGAGAAGCGTGTGTTAATACGGACATCTCTCCTCAAAATATCTATAGACACTACATATATCCATAGTACCATAATACATATATGGCTGCTGAGGGATTGTTGGGGTTTGTCTGGCTGGTTTCGTGGGGGGTTTTCTTTCGTTTGTTTGTTTTTTGGGTTTTTAACTGCTTACAATAGTAATAATGACCTCAAGGCTGGGCATTTCCTGGGGACTAATGACTAGCTGGGGTTAATGACCTGGAATGTAACCACAGGCCATCAACTCATCCCAGCCAGCCATTAATCCTATGGAACTACCACTGCCTCTACTGTTATTGCTTAATTTAGTCTCCCTAATTTTAGTGTAGCTTTAAAAACCTTGCTGCAGCCACTGAGCAGCTCAGTATTTTATTAGCCCTGCATTTCTACTGCTGAGCACGGGTTGTTTTGCTAGCTGCTGATCAACTCTAAACACTGAATAGACTTTATTAAAAGTTGGTTATCAAGCTGCTGAGCATCTCCAGACATCTAAATATTTTATGTGTGTTTGCTCTGAGTGGCCCTGAGCAATTAATACATTGTTTCATTAGGAGGGTTTTTTACTAACCACTGAGTGACTCTAAACACCTAATATATTTCACAAGAAGTTTGTATTCCAGCCATTGAGCAGCTTTAAACACTAAATTGGCGTCATACATTTAAAAAAGAAATCACTCAGTGTTACACATTTCTCACAAGTAATTTCCTGTCTCTGCCCTTCTAAACATTATTCTTTTATTTTATGGGTTGTTTTTTTTCAGCTGATACATTCCTATTTAGTTTGCTGGACCTCCAGTACTTTTCATTCAAAAGCTTGGAGCTTCACTGGAATTGGCTTTGCTTCATTTCCTTCATCTAATACACAGAAAAGAAAAGCCACGGGGGGCAACACGAACCCCAGTTTCCTTCCGGCACCAAATTAAGGGATTAGAAAATATTCATGTTGTTCTGACCAAGATAATCATTCAGGCTTTAGACTTTAAAATAACCTGTGGTGTATCCCTGCATATACCACCACCAACAGCATGACAATCAAAATGACAGTGATTCAGTAGGTACTCTTAATCATCGTTACAGATCTCCAGCCCAGCGCTGTCAACAGGAAATTCATCCTGCTGCAGCAAACGCCAAGATTAGCTAGCATCTGCTCACTCAGGCTGGGGACTCCATCAGCAAGCATTTCAGCAGACAGGCCTCCACCCTGCAATTTGCTTGCTGCTCCAAGTCTCCTGCACGATAGTTCAGCCAGCAAGAGTTGTCACCGGTCCTCTGAAGTCAGGGGAGCCATGAGCACTGTGGACATTGCTCCTACATCTCACTGCTCAACCTACACAGCTCCATTGCAGTGAGCAAGGGCAGGACCTTTGTGAATCCCAGGCCAGGCACAGTGCCCACCAAGCCATGCTTTTGCTCCTTTCAGCAAGCAGTAAAATCTCATTGACAGGTCAGACTCGCATAACAAGGGTCAACAAAATTGGTCCTCTTGCCAGCTCACAGCCTTTTGGGAAATTCACACAAAAGGAAGCTCACCCTACAGATCCCTACACACACCATTCCACACCCAGCTCTCCGAGCTTGTATTCCACCTGCTCCATGGACGGCTTCCTTGCTTGCCCCCTTCCTCCACAGAACTAAGGCAGTTTTTGCTTCTGGGTTCCAAGTAAAGAAAGAAAGGACTCTATCACAGCTTCTATCAAGTTGAGACATTTACAAGAAAGGTAGGACAG
Organism: Gallinula chloropus; assembly: GCF_964237585.1. NCBI lineage: Eukaryota > Metazoa > Chordata > Aves > Gruiformes > Rallidae > Gallinula > Gallinula chloropus. The sequence continues at coordinate 19,685,019 of NC_140087.1, forward strand.
AGCATCTCCCTGTTTAAAAATCTTTGATGGGTATCATTCCTTTTAAACAGTGCTGGAGGGAACAGCGTTGCTGACTGTAATTAAAGTGGTGGAATACTTGCAAAAGAATGAAATGTGGCAAGTCTGCTTTAATAATATGAGTAAATTGTATTAATGTCAAAAAATTGAAGTCTGGGTGGAGGGTTTTTTTCAAAAAAAAAAATCAAGGAAATTTTATTAAAGGGGCCAGGTTGTCCTATGAAAACCACATTGTCCTGTTCCTAAAATATTTTAAGAACTTGTCCTGATACAATATAGGCATGGATTCAAAAGACTAGAGCATTGATATAGCAATGTAAACACCTCTTGTGTAATTATTATCTCACAGGTAATGTTATCTCAACTCAACCTGATTGCACATACCACCTATCTTCTAAAATGGTATGGCAACTTACTATCTAACCATATCAGTTGGATTAACTGAAGTCAAAATAAAGGTTGGATTATTACTTTAGAAAGGAATGGTCCAGGTTGATGGTCATGGTACAGAAGTGCATCCAATACCAATTTAAACATCTTTTACCACGATGGACCTGAAGGGTTTTGATTTGTTTAAGTCTCCTCAGGCATTGCTGATATTCAGCAGTTCTGTACTGGCTCTGCAGCAAGACTGGCAAGTCAATTCTCACATTCAAATGACATCCAGTGCACTATACTTCAAATCTTCGTAATAAGATACTGCTTTATAATATTTGGATTGCTAGTTATGCACCATTTTCAGCTGCAATATCTGTCTTTGTGCTGATACATTTGGGCATGAGCTAAAGAATGAGCTGGCATGTGGGGGAATGAGTCTAGATTATGCTGTGTGAGTGGAGATTATTACTTAGATAATTCCAGAGCTTTCAGTACTGTGCACAAAAAAAAAATAAAAATCTGACCTTGGATCCCTGTCTTTGGCATACTTGTAACTCAGACTAATATCACCTGTGTATCTGATTTTGTCTATGTGTACGTGGGCATGAATACAAGAACTGCCATGCATATTTTACTTTTAAACCTCCAATCCCTATTACTTTCCTGAAGTTCTGTCAAAATTACCTGGTTCCCAGGAATTAGCACTGGGACCAGGCTGTTATCTTTGGACCAAGTCTATTTTGGGCTACAGAGAGGAATTGGTGGGGTTTGTTTCTTTCCAGGCACTGAGAAACCATATATTTTAAAGTTGGACCAAGATTTTTCTTTGGCATGCATATTTTATTTTGCATACACATGTGGTTTCCATGCAGTAAATATTTTAAGTAAAGAAAGCCTAAAATAAACACAACAAAAAAGCAAAATCCAAGTTAAGACCTTTAAAAATAAAGGGTATAATGGAAATACCAACTGACCCTCAACTCTGTAAATACAGAAGCATAACTGTGTTGACTTTGGGTTAGGTTCAGTTCTAAGAGGATGAATGCAATATTTATTTCAACATGAATTGCAAGAGTGGAGTTACTGCCCTGCCAGTTATGAGTAAAATCAGTCCTGTGATATCAAAGAAAGAATATACTGTCACGAGAGCAATGTACTATTCTTGCATTGAAAAGGGAGTATCCCAGTTTTTTAGTGTTGTGATTAATGTTCCTGATTTTTATGTATTTAACTCTTCCAATGTTATAGTTCTCGGATCTTTGTAACACAAGTATCTGTGCTGTAACAAAAAAAACCCAAAACAAACAAACAAAATTTATTTAGTGTTACATTAAAAAGAGAGGGTTTTTTCATCAATCTTATTAAATATCTTTTACTGATGCAGTCTTACATGCTGACTTTCAGCAGAGGTTCCTATATACAGTTCTGAAGCAGATCAAAAGTCCCTTTGGATGTGTGCATCCTAGCAAATCAACAACAAAAATTCCCACTGATTTACAATTTTTGGGGAAAGCTATACATTTCACAAGTTTCTTGTGTCTGATGGCATTTCACAAACTTAACAGCACAATAGTTGCACAGTTAAAACATACAAATATCTCAAATTTGCCCATCTCTTCTGGTAACTAAATTTTGTAAGACTGCTCTGGATGAAGAACATATATCCCGTTTGGCACAAACCAGACAATCAAAGACAAACTTCTCATCAATAATGCTTGTTGCTTTAAAAGCAGTCATGTCTGCAGAGGCTTAAGACCATTTGCCATTAGTACACTGGCACATCTCAATATGATGTCTCTATTTGTAATATTTATTATTTAATAAAGGACATGTCTTTATTTCTGAGCACTTAAGAGGCTCAGGTTTGAATTCTATTTTACATCTGGATAGTAAATAATGCAAAGATTTTCCCACTGGTCTTCAGCAAGTTGCCTATCTGCAAACTGTTCTATCTAATTTACATGGCCTTACAGGATATGAAATAGACTGAATATCACCTGAAGCTAAAGTTGAGATTTCTAACAACTTCCCCCCCCCCCCCCCCATAATACTGTTCTTTCCACAGAGACATTTAACAGACAAGATCTCAGTCTTTTCACATTCTCCATTCATCAGTATATTTCTCAAAGCTTTTGTCAGTGTCTTTCATTTCTCTCTTTTCCATTATATTTTCTAGTTCTCATTTACTTTAGCACTTTTCCTTTACTATTTTAAAAATTTTCCATCTAGAAATTGAATTACACAGCTCCTGCTTCTTAAGACTTTCTGAGATAACAGTGGTCTCAGTCAGCCATTCATTACTTAAAATCCTAGATGAACCTTTTGCAAAGCTATTGCCTCAGGAACACATCTCCCCATCTGGGTTCTGTGTCAGCTGGTCTTTGTTCGAATTGTACACATGTAAATCTTTCCTCAAGTCACAAGCTGAGATTATTCCACTATTGTCTTCGTGATTTCCCAGTACTAAATATAACAATATTGCTCCATGGTTTTGTATGACTGTTGACCTCTCTGTTGTAAATGTCCCTGAGTGGAACACAGTTGGAAGGAAGACATCCTTGCAAACAGGAGCAGCACAAGCCCAGGTAGAAGACACAAGTATCTCCTGTTTCACAGAATGATTCCAGTGGTTTTCAGTAGACAAGGGCATGAATCAGCACAAAATCAATTGAATAGAGACATTGTTTTAGGATTAGTCCTCCTAGACAGAAGAAAATGTTGGATGGCTTTGTTAGCAACATTCTTCCAGACTCATCCTAGGATACTGAAGACAATCCTAAGACATTGACCCTGGGCTCTAGTTAACCACGTACTTCAACGTACTAGAGATTATACGTCTGTTTTCATGTCCCCCATTTCGGAGTTGTTGCCATGGTTAGGTACAAACTTAATCTTTTTTCACTCTTTCAAAGGGTCAAACAAGGCATGGGAAATACTGAGGAGAAAATTCAGAATTGTAAATTAAAAATATGTCCCAGGAAACCATGACACCTTTTCACTTCCTTCTTTGGCAAATTGTCTGTATGCCTCTTTGGAGTGCCAGTTTGCCATGTAATGACCAGTGTGTATCCTAAAATGCCCAGTCTTGTCAAAGGAGGGTGTTACAGGTGGGGGTGAGTACCTTGGATATGGAAGCTGTAAAAAGGCAAACTCTGCTAAGCCAGAGGGTGGCTTTGAAAACTGTTAAAGCATCATTTTAATTCCTGAGCCCAGGAAACTCTCATAAATTTGCAAGCAATCAGGATTACACCCTGGCAAGCCCTTAGGTCTTAGCAACTGGGTTGTTACTTGTAATTTGATCATCATTGTCTCAAATCCACTCTGCCATAGTAAAAATTACTGATTCAAATGCAAAAGTGAAGAAAGCCATTGAGTTTGCTCCCTGTGTGGAAGCATCGGGTGAACATTGCACTTCTTTTAATTCAATGAATCCAAGGTCATCAGCTCATGTGCAAGCTAGAAAGACTGTCTGATGGTTTACTTTGAGCTTGCCTGCAAGACCACTGGTTTCTTAAAGTAGAAAATATACGTAGGTCATCCTTCTCCTACCTCTCCCAAGGTTTTCAAGTATGTTGAAAGCTGAACTTAGTACATTTGTAAACAGTTCCCTCTCCATTTTTTTGTATATCATTTATAAATGACAGGTTAAAACTCAGAGCACTGCATCACTAGCTATCACCAAATTCTTTTTAAACTGAAGAACAATTATTTTTGCCCTGTCAAAATTTTCTCACCGTAAAACGATCAGGATTAGAATCCATGCATTTGTTCCTCAGAAATATCTTAGGTTGTGAGGAATCCTGTGATTTCCAAAACTGTCATTTCGCCACAACCTGTTCTTTTCCACAGGCCTATTTAACAAGTCCTCTCTCTGTGGGTATTTAGAAGTATTTCTAGTAACAAACTCCATAAAACTTTCCACAAGGAACACAGGCTAGAGAGGGAATTTTGTGAAAGCATCAGGAATGTGGTCAGCATGCAAAGGACTAGAATTTTTATACATTATCTTTAAAATAGTTTTTCTAATATAAACCCAGATTATTTTTATGGCCATGAGTCCTAGCAGGTAATTAGCCAGTGTTCAGTCCATGGACTACATAAAATAGCAAGGTCTGGGGGAATGTAATGCCATGTCAAAATGCATAAGATATTCAGAACATTTTATGCAACTCTCTCTCTTAATTAATGTCCTAAACCACTGGAGCCACCACATCAGACTCGCATTTTAAGAATGAGGGTTAACAGCTGGCAATTTCTGAGAGATGTTTATAGGCCAGTTTTTCTATAAATGAGTTTTCTTTCTCCTCTGTCCCTTTTCTTCGTGAGATGAAGAGGAGTGTTCAATGAGTATAGCAGTTTCATTGGTTCCTTCCCCTACTGAAACAGCTGCTCTTCTGCAGCTCCTGATTCCTGACCCATGCCACAGACCACTGTGCAGAGGGCACTGCATCTAACCAAGACCCCAGATTTCTGCACTCAGCTCTTGCCTGATACTAGTTTTTAGTAGAATAGGGAGCTTCTATAATTTGGGATTGGGCTCTAAGTAGCACATCTGGTTTGATTTGCATCTGGAAGGAACACCACTTCGGCCAAAAAAAGTTAAAGCAGGCGTGATATAATTAAATCCAACACATCTGTGAGAGGAGATGTATTGAGTAATAGGAAAATGTCAATAATATTTGGCTAGCAGGACTTTTAGGAAATGAGGCAGCTAATCAAGACAGCCTTGAAGTCTAAAGAAGAAAAATCTGTACATACAGCAAGAAGGATCCTTATGCACATTTTAACAGAATCACAGAAGCAAATACATGTGCCAGACAAAGTGAAAAATGCCACCTTTGAGGGAGCACCCAGCATAAAGTTTCACAAAAAAATAGCTGTCAAAACAAACCCCCCTAAAATTGCACAACTGTAATAAATAGGAGATGAAGACCAAGCAATAGCATAAGGAAATCTTGTGTTTACCTGATACTGAAATTTTTGCATAAGAACTTGCATGAGGTCCTTTGGAATGTAAGTAGTAGTCAATATTAAAGTGTCTAGCTTACCTTTCTGATATTCACCTTAAACTTCTTTGTCCCAGGTAATTCATGTTCTGCCAAAGGAAGATTGTCAAAAACAGAGGTGCCAAAATCCTGTTAAGATGCCACCGTTTTACAATGATAGAACAAGGATACAGGGGAAGATATTAGAATGCATTTACAGAAATTACTCCTCTTAAAACTGAAACCTGAAGTTTCAGAAACAGAAGGTGGAAATAATTAAAGGTAAACGTCCTATAAAGAGGTATTGAAAAGGTTATGACCTTTCCATCATCACAAACATGTTCTGGCACAGATCCTTTCAAAATATATGCTTAATACAAAATAGTGAGAGAGCAGCTGAACAAGATGAAACAAACTAGAGTGAGCAAATGTGCAAAGGACTTTTATCATCATAATCCCTTGATATTAAGTATGCTAAAGATCCTTCAACACAGTTTTTTGGAGAACAATATGTTTATTCTTTCTGTCCCTACAAATGGAAATATTTAATTCCTTCTGAAGCTTTTAGCATTTAGATTTATGAAACTAATTGAATATAATTGACTGAATCACACTTGGTACTATGTTCTGTCACTATGCTTTAGCAACACCTCTTTAATAGAATTCCATGTAACTTCTTTTGGTTTTATTTTGATAGCAGGATTCTGGATTAAGTACATCCACATGGTGACAGAACGATCCAAAACAGAATATCCAGCAAACTCTGCAAAGTCACAGTTGTACAGCAGTAACCAGATTATGTTTATATTTGTAGCTTCTATTTGGCCTCTTATTGGAATCAGATTTGGCTCTTACTAGACTTTCTCGTGAGAATTTAGACATCACAATTTGATTTGTTCACTATCTGAGCAAAGGAAGGCAAAGTATGGCTGGGAATGATGCTGCAACATCACTGACTAAGATCTCTCCGTGCTTTAATGTGATGCCCAGAAGAACTTACTTCTGGGAACATCAGGCAGAGAAATAAAAAACATGAGTGATTAAAGCACATTTCCTCTTTGGAAAGTTATTGTATAAACATGGAAGTGCTTTATCCAACAGATGTGTAAACTTTGTGTCTTTTGAATCATTGGATCTGCTTATCTGAAGAATATGATTTATTATATTTTATTCCCGTGAAACTGTGCGATCTGGGTTATATATACAAATTTAGAACTAAGTTCATCCTGACTTGCATGTGATTAAAACAACTGGTAACTGAGGGACAATTCTGAAATATGCAGTGCATACACACATTACATCCTAAGCATGTAAGCAGTCCCAAGGATCTCATTGCATAAGTACATATTAAGCAGTGACTAGGGAAACATTCAACTATCATAACTTCTGAATGTACAACTTTTATTTCTAATATTGTATGCATTTAAAATAACAGTCTAACATGAGAAATGTTCATTCTCAAATTAGGGGGGGGAAAGGCAACTTTTTTAACAAAAGAATTTGAATACATTTGATTAGAAAGAAACATAAAGACAAGTATAAACATTTGCAATAACACTTTCTGGAGTGTGAGCACACTTGGAGGTGACCAGGTTTCCAGCAAGGCTATTTTCCTGTTCACTTACACTGTCATTTTTGTCCTTCTCATTGTTACATGTATTGACAGACTGACTATTTTACATCCTACTCACAAAGTACCAAAATTAGAAATGGAGGAGATTGGAAATGGCTAACACATCAAATTTAAAACATTTAGTAGGTCAAAGTCATAGACTTTGCTACAACATTCTCTGGAATATATGCAGAGATAGTGTAGTCTATGTTTCATTTTAATGCTAAGCATTGTAAGAATTCTGTGAAATGTCAGTCTGTGAACACACTCCCACAGCAAAATAACTTTGAGAGAAAAGGAACGAAGTGAAAAAGTAATCCATATTTGCAGAATTTACGGTACACTTAAAACTGAGTCATTATTTTGTCTATCTATACACAAAATGACGGGAAAGAGCTATAAAAACCAAAGCAGACTGAAGTTGATAATTTTCCTGTGCAGTACCTTCCAAAGAGCTGTCAACTCCTCCAGACAGAAGCCTCTTCTTATTGGGAATACTGAGTCCTTGGCTACTCATCCTAATTAAAAAGTAATTAGGTAAGTGTAATTAGGCAATAATACCACTCAAAACACTTAGCCCGTTTTCCACAATTGAATCCACAGTTGAGCTCACTATGGCATAAAATACTGAACTCAGATCTCATGGCACTAATTGCCTCTTCACCCCAATTTAATCTGACATATAGGCAGAAGCTGAGAGCTGCAAGGAATATTTATGGCATGAACCATGAAACAGGTCTGAGGAATACATCCATGACTCATATGATAGATATGTGGCAAAGGCAATGAAAATATTGACCACTACAAGTAGTATTGAATTCACAGAAACAAATCTGCTAATATCAAAGAAAAGCATAATAATGCACTTAGTTCTTGGGGTTGGCTTCATCTCACACACTTTTAGCCATCTGAAAGACAGATATCTGCCTCTGTAATCAATGAAAAGAGCAAGGGGACATTTATCTCACACCAGAGCATAGGATGAACTCCTGTGGTTGCAGCACAGCACTGGGAGCACCTCCAGCACCCTGCCACAGAAACTACACACAGATACCTTATTGCCTGTGACCTCATTAATGTTTATAAATATATAAAGGGAGAGAGTCAGGAGGATGGAGCCAGGCTCTTCTCAGTGACGGCCAGCGATAGGACAAGGGGCAGCGGGTGCAAGCTGGAGCACAGGAAGTTCTATGTGAATGTAAGAGGAAACTCTTTCACTGTGAGGGTGACAGAGCCCTGGAACAAGCCGCCCAGAGAGGTTGTGGAGTCTCCTTCTCTGGAGACATTCAAAACCTGCCTGGATGTGTTCCTGTGTGATTTAGTCTGGCTGATCCTGCTCTGGCAGGGGGGTTGGACTAGATGATCTTTCGAGGTCCCTTCCAACTCCTAATGTTCTGTTCTGTGATACCAAGCAGAGTTGGTGAAATTAAATTTGTGCACAGGGCTAAATATGCATGCACACACATACATACATACACACATAAATGACTGCTTGCAAAAATGCAGAAAAAATCTTAGAGCCCCTTGAGATGTCCCCAGCTCGTGGCTTGCCAGCTGACACTGGCACCAACTACAAACTGGTACAAGCAGAAGGAACTGCCATGAACTCCATGACCAAAAATTCCTTCAGGGTGTCATGGTTGAACCCAACCAGCAACAAAGGCCCCCAGCTGCTTGCTCATTCCCCCCACAATAGGATGGGAATGGAACAAAGAATTTATTCCTCACAGCCCATGGGCAGGCAAGTCTTCAGCCATCCCCAGAAAAGCTGGGATCATCACATGTAACTGTGGCTTGGGAAGACAAGCACCATTGCTCCAAATGCCTCTCTCTTCTGTCTTGTTCCCCTAGCTTTACATGCTGAGCATGACATCATATGGTGTGGAATAGCTCTTTGGTCAGTCGGATTCATCTGTCCCAGCTGGGTCCCCTCCCCACTCCCTGTGCACCCCCAGCCTCCTCACTGGTAGGGTGGGGTGAGAAGCAGAAAAGGCCTCAGCTCTGTGTAAGCCCTGCTCAGCAGTAACTGCATCAACCCCATGTTACCAACACTGTTTCCAGCACAAATCCAAAGCACAGCCCCATACCAGCTCCTGTGAGGAAAATGAACTCCACCCCACACAAAGGGCACAAAGGGCAACCCGCTGCCTTTCTTATTTACTTAGACTGCACAACTATCAATGTTTTGAATGCCTAGAGGAGAGCAGCTGCTTGGTGGAAAACAGCCATTCCAGGTTAATGTATGCAAAACTGGGTTGCAAGTGTCGTTCGGAAAGGATACAAAGAGCTGCTTGGACAAATGAACTCATCTCCCAGCCAGAACAAATGCAGTCCCTTTTACCTTGTGTCATCAAGCTTCTGTGAAGCCTTCAGAGCCTGCTGAATTTATTAGTAGTTGCCAGTTACTAATCTGTGGTTGGCAATGCAGGATCATGGCTTCCTTTTCCTGACTGCAAGCGCTTTCACTCCCCCTTTATCATCTCACACACTCCAGTCTGCTTCCGTGGACCATTCAGAGGTTTGGCTTTTATTACCGACATTTAAAAGGGATCAGCACCCGCCTACCACAATTACATCATGATCTACGATAATGAATTGGCTCCTAAGGGAAAATGCATATTCAAAAAAACCAGCACAAAACCCCAACAGGATAATGCATGCTTGTCTCAGAAAAAGCATCTTGCTCAGGATGCTGAAAAATATCAGTCAGTTACATAATGGGCAGAGATATATTAGAGGATAGCAGACAAATGTAAACATGGGTTTTCTTGTGTTCCTCTTTTCATATGAATGATACAAATAGGTCAAGAGCTAGAACTGAGAATGGTTGCGTACAAAGAAAAGATACAGGTTCATGATAACTTTTGAAGAATCAGATGATGAATACATGTATCTTTATACCTTCTCCAAGAAGGCATACAATATAAGCATCTTAGCTACACTTAATTTTTAACATTCATTTAGACTGTAATCATATATTTTTTTTAAAAATATATATATTGAGTATGCTGCTCGCTAATTAAATTCAGAAATTATTAGAAATACTTGACATTAAAAGTTTTAAATTCATTTTTTGAATCCTAATGAGTGCATTTTTTTAATCTAGTATTGTATGTACTTCTCTTGAGGATCTACTGAGGATAGAGTGCAATAAAAATATAATTGGCTTTAAACCCTGGTAGATTAATGTTTTGTCACGATTTACACTCTCTGTTTTGTATTCAGCTCTAAAGTTGTTTTCCCCTCTCTGAATCATGTATTGATGATTCCAATATAAGAGTCTAACTGTTATAATAACAAGAGCAATATAAGCAAATACTGCTAATGTATTTTTTTAAAAAAGAACTTAATTTCATGCCCAAACACTCTTTTAGCTAAAGTGACAACATTTTCAAGAAAGACAATATCCCTGAAGGGCAGACAGATGTATACTTCCATGGCTAGTGGAAAAGTGTAAGTCTAATACATTCTGTACTAATTCTTTTCAAGGTTTCCTCTGAATCCAAATCTGTATGGTTTTCAATATCTCAGAAAATCATCACCAAGCAGATTTTAAATTGCCATAAGTTTATCTTTCATTTAAGTTAGCAATAAAAAATTAAAAATATTAAAAATCTACCAGTTAAAAAAAAAAAAAAAGCCAATTTTCCACCAGTTATATCTAAGAGCCTCTTAGGTCTCCCTCTTTGAAGAAGCACATTAAAGGGGGTCAGAGGTTTCACAAATAAATTGGTTGGCAAGCAATATCAATGGTGCCCTAGACTGACCTGGTATATAATTGTTTGCATATCACTGCAGTAAAAGCAACAACGTGTTTAATCTGTGTGTGTTTATTTTGATCTATATATGGACCTTAAGGGTCAATGTGATTTACTCACATTTAGTGTTGGTTATTAAAAATGCTGAATAAAGTGATGGAAAGGTGTTAGAAGGCATTTGCAATTAGGAAAGAAAATGACAGTCCGCATGGAACTGCTTACTCAGAATTTTATCACAAGGGTGTTGGGGTTCTTTTCTACTTTATTTTCATAAAGCTTTATAACTCACAGCTTGAGAGAAACATATCAAAGCATTTTTTGCCTTCAGTAAATGGATGGCAAGGCTAATCTTTCCTCCCTGGATCTTTCATGATCATGGCTTTTGCAAAATTATGGGTGTAGAAAACACAAGGAATACAGTATTTTGCACTGCCCTGGGTAGCTTTGGGGTTTTTTCCTTTGGTTTTGTTTGGAGGGTTTTTTTTACTTGGGCAGCTAAATAGCATTATTAAATTGCTAGACCCTTCCAAAACTGAGAGGAAATATCAGAGTAGTCCTTACATAGGAGCCCCTGAAATCAGTAGAAAAATTTCTATTCACTTCAAGGGATTTTGGATTTTTCTCTGTACAGTGAAAAATTTTCTGAGTCTTCCGAAATGTAATGCTCAATCAGGACCTGAGTGAAATTGCTCAGTCTTCAAAGTTGATTTTACTTTTCTATTCTGTCTTAGTAACCTTACTCATTAGGAACCTCTAAATGGAATTAAAATACTAGATAAGAAATGAGGAACAGACATGTTGGAACAGAAAGCCTGAGCAAAACAAGAACATGAAGGCAGAAAAACCACAGAAAAGAAGCAAAGATTAAGACAAAATAATGCAAATTAATCTAGGAGAAAGACAACAAGTCCTCGACTTAGTATACTATATAAGTGAGTCTGTAGCTTTAGAAACATGAGTAGAGATGAAGAAGAAATCATAATCCCTTCCAGCGTTTGAACTAATTACACCCAAGCTGATTCATGCACCTTGCTGAATCAGTTCCTCTAAGAGCAAAGCATAACGGGAAGGACTGATCTGGGAAAACATTTTTACAGCTCACAAGCCTAAATGAAGTCCAATTGCAGCACACCTTTTGGAGACAAAATTGTCAAATTAAAAAGTTGGAACTTTTTAAAATAGATGAATGTGTGCTTAAAGCAAAGCAGTGCTTAGAGGACCTGGAAAACATTTCTTGTTCTAAATCCAGAACTTTCTCAAGAGCTGTGGCGATAGGTACTATTTTTAGAGACGAGACTGGAGCATCCATATTCATGTAAGTAATACAGAATTGGTCATAAATTTTTGGCTAAACAGTGAGAGAACTGAGAACTCTACGAAAACATCATTTTTGCTGAGATTTTTTTAGTTTTGTATCAAGACTGCCTAAACAAGGTCTTTCGTTTGGGGTTTTGCCATTCAGCACCAAAGCCCGTTGTTTTACTGAACCAAATCAAAGTGCTTCCTGACAGAAAAATTGGATATGAAATCCCTGTTTCATAGGTGCTCCATGGAAAACCACATTTTGCTCCCAACAGCACAGTGTCGTAGGCAGCAGTACTGACAGCATGACCTGAACCAGCTTCCTTCCCCTTACAGCCTTACATTTTATTTACAGCTGAGTATTACCAAAGTAGGATTTGCTCCTTATAATATTCTCATGCTAACAATGATCTGGTAAGCTCCTTGGAAAGTTTCTTCTGCCAACCTCCTCAGTATAGCCCCAAGGTAGCAAAACACATAACTTCAGCTTTGTGCAGAACCAGGAGGGCTAAGGTACAAGCTGAGGTGCTCTGAAGAATCAGAACTTGAAAACAAAGGGGTTTGTGCAGTTAAAAGGTTTCCTCCCTCCGTCCACTTTGTTGAATGCCCAGTGCTGGAAATCAGCTAAGCGGTTTCAGTGCACAGTCAAGTTGTAATTTTTCTGTTTGTTACCTTACGGGGACTTGTCTAGCAAGTGTACTTGATCATCTCTCTTGATATATCTCTTATTTTGCTAAATACCATGTACTACAATGCAGCCACTGTGAGAAGTTGTAACTCCGCAGGGTGCAACAGCATCATAAAATGCTAGTTGCCATTTTTTATTTGCTCCTCTAAGGGACAAGCCCCTCTTGGCCACTGGTAAAGCTTTTGAAGTTCCTCATTTTGCAGCAGCCCATTTAAACCATGTATCCAGGCCGTGGAATGACTGCAGTCAGATGCAGCCCTCCCAGCTGGAACACAAGCCTCACAGGGAGCTGGCTGAAAGATTCCTTGCTAACGTCAAAGTAAGCAATTCCTGCCTTTCATTGTCTCTTCCCCATGGGGAGAAACAGCCTGGGCAATCTGATGGATGGTTAGGTACTGCAGGTCTGATGCCCAGGAGCACGTACAGCAGTTGTTTAGCTGCAGTCACAGCCCTGGAGCAGAGGAATGGAGCAGACCCAGAAAGGAGTGGTGCAAAAGCAGTGCCCTTTGCGGGTCACATTTTTGCACTCTGATTCTTACTTCAGGCCACGTTATCGTTTGCGAGTGGATGTTTATATATAAGAAGGAAAACCACTGATCTATCTGTGAGCCTCTTGAACATATTTACTTACTAGCAGGACAATAACGTACCTGAGAACGAATTAGTCTGAAAATTTTGCATCCAGTTTATTTCCTTACTTGCTATATCAACAGGAAATAAATTAACTCAATTAATAAAACCAAATTGCAAGTTACACAAAGGCAGCTCCAATCAATTAATATTCATCTTTTTACTCCATGTACCTCCTAGCAGTTTGAACCCAAACTTTTCTCAGAAAACAAAAAGGCAATTATCTTTTACTAAGACATTTCTCATCCTAAGAAAATACACTTGATATGCTTATAAAAATATACTTCATTCATTCTGAGGAAAACATTTCCTCCAATTTATGTTCTCCTAACAAAACCTAATTTGATTGTTCAGATGTGTCTGTGTAGCTAAGTGTTTGCTTTCCTTTGATTTTAGAGTTCCCCTTTCTGAAATATTAAGTGTATAATCACTAAGTGTACTTTCCTGTTTATGGAAAACCGCCACTAAACTTCTACTATCCACCTATAAGCTTTTGGCAGAAGTTGATACAACTGTGGTATAAGGTGATTAATGGAAAGCAAATAAAGGAGTAATTAATCAAACCACGTAAGAAAATAAAAAACTATGCAAAGACTGACAAGAAAAGTCTAAACTCCTTGTGTTTTGGCACCAATGAAAAACTACAGAAGGCTAAAAACTTCATGAATGTGCTCCAATTTATCTGTATGTGTACTGCAAAGCTCTTTAGTTTGGTTCATTTAAATCTGAAATTCCCTTCCCCGTTGATGTCAGCTAGTTAGCCAAGATGGTGCATTACTGTTATGATCACTGCAGCGCATATAATTTAGATTTATCTCTTTAGGGACTCAGCTCCACCCCCTGCTAGCTAATATGCTCACCATGTTTAATGATGCAAAAAATTTCCCTGAGTACAGGTTATTTATCTTTATCAGGGGCTGCTTTTGGCTGGCTGTCAGTTATCAGCCAGAATATTTGTTCCTAAATGGTTTGTACTCATCCATATTCCAGGGCAATTCTGAGGCCCATATTATCACTGATGTTTGCAATAAAAGTGTTTCAGTTCTTCAGATACACCTTAGTAATACTGATTTATGAGTCTGGACTGGCTATATTTCTGATGCAGTGTTATGAACCCTGAAATATCTGTCATGGAAGTGAAATATCTATCCAAAACCTCAGAAACAAAACCCACTTGTAGGGGTCTTGAAGAAATACGAGGAATGAAGATATTTCTTTGAATACATTTTGAGGGGAATGAGTCAGAGGTGAGTTTTTTAAACTGAAGATCTGTAGAAAATAAAATAAAATTAGGAACAGACCAGTGAAAAGAAGACAGATGAAAGTGGGTGTAAACGGAACAGTGAGAAGAAGACAAGTCTGGACAGAGAGGTAGGGAGACAAAAAGAAGAAAAAAAAAAAAGAAACAAGAAAGGAAAGAACTTTTGCTGCACTAGATGAATGAACACTTTCAGACTATAAAATTGGAAATGGTAGTTGGAAAAGCAGAAAACTCGAGTTTATGACTTGAAAGTTCCTGCCTGTACAGCAACGTGAAAAAGTACCCAGCCTAAAAGTGAAAAGCTGATATCCTGAGTAGAGAAAGAGTTCAAAACATTAAATGCAGTTCCACAGCAAAGACATGAGAGTTATGCCACAGGTCAAAGAGGAGGCCAGCAAGTCTGGCAAGTAAGAAGGACTGAAGATATGAAATAAGTAAGCAAATTTCAGGTTTTTTATTATTTTAACTGGGATGGCAATAAGGGCAGCAACTACATGTCACATTTGATGTATGCGGTATAATAAGCTGGATTTTCTTTTCAGGGCATGCAAACATCTGTGGCACAGAGATTCGCAAGCTCAGAGCAACAAAGCATGTTCCAAAACTGGAAGCAACAAAGCCAGACATGCTCTCCCCAGGGTGGCATACTGAGATAACACGGCTGTGCTGCTTCCCAGTCCTGAGCTAATGCCTGAGCTATGCTGGAGAGATGCACCAGTTTGTTAAGGGCAAGTTCAGGTATCTCTAACAAAAGACATACTTCAGAGAGTAGAAAGAAAAGTTTAGATCCCTCGCCTGTTTCTATAAGGATACAGTAATGCCCAGCACTATCTATGCACCCCCTTGTTAGGTAGAGTCATGTAACCACAGGAAGACATAAACTGACATTCATACTTCAAACAGAATTTGGTGCTGAAGCTGGCACACATAAGGCTGCCTTCAACTCAGGAACATCTGTGTCAAATGAATAAATTTTATTCTGAATCCTCCATCTAGCAGACAGGTCTTCCCTAGGGTCAGCACATCCATTTGATATCATGTAACCCAACAGATTTTGTAACCCCCCAGCTAGAGAGTCATCATCTTTTTTCTACGCTTAGGCATATATGCTGGACACTCTCTTGGATGCAGTTTCACCAGTGAATAAAGTCGTTGCCCAGGAACCCATGTAACATAGCCCAACCAGGAGTTATGGCCACTTCAGATCTTCTGAGTTGCTCATATGCTTCCCTGTCTTCTCCCTTGTCCTTCACATCTCTTTGTGGCCTAGTGGCTCAAGCCTATGTGAGGTTAAGGATCTGTGTTCAAAACCATTTTTTGCCATGTTGAAGCAGGAGGTGTCTGCTTTTTGAGAAAGCTATTAAGAATTATCCATCTTTGCTTAATATAACACAGTGTTAAACTGCTAGGAAGACTGAAAATAATGTGGGTGTAGCCAGAGAGGTACAACAGAAGAATAAGCCCCTTTATTGATTTCTGAAGAGGTAAAACATCTGGCCTATTTTTTAAATATATAAAATATGGATAAATTTCCTGAATCTTTTTGGTGAAAAAGAGAAGGTACTATGTATATTTGATAAAGCATTGCAATGGACAGTCTCGTTTTTATCTACATGTAACATGAAAGCTATTACCGGTGAAATTATTTATACAAAGTTTACAACCACATGAGAAAAAAATCCAAAAATTGTGCAAAATAGGATTAATTTCCTCCAAAAGCCAATTAAATCTTTTCAGTCTAAATCATGTACAAACATTGGTATCACAACCAGAAATAGCATGTACAGTGGAAATTCAGCACGCATATGTGAATTCCACTTTTGTTGGGTTTAGATGATATATTTGTTTGATTTGTACTATGACATGCTCTTCCTGTTCTGAAGTTTTCCAGAAGTCTAGATTAATGACAAAGTGATCTCCAGTATAAACTTCCACAGTGATAATAACATACGCTGGCATAGACAGAATACTAGTCCAGTGCCACTGAGATCCTCTGAGAGCATGAAACAAACAGCCGACACTCAAAAAGAACTTAATTTGTGTGTTATTTCCAGTATTACTGCTGTAAATGTGCTGGGACCTAACTAGCTGATCATTTAATATTAATAGGATGATATTCAATATCACAATATTCATGTGCTACAATAAGTATTTGAAATACTGACTCTCAGCTGTTAGATAAATTCCCTATTATATCTATCCTTGATAATGTGCATATTGTTTCTGAAAGCAATTTCTGAATTATTTAGAAAAGACCTGTTTTCCTCCTGGGACATAAAATGAAAATGAACTGCAGATTTTCTGCAAGTTCTTATTACCATTTGGTCTAGACCACATTATGACCAAATTATGGTGAAAACCCTTGAATAAAGTAATTTCACAGGAAGCTGTTAACCTGCTAAAGCACCAAGAAATACAGATCAGACTGAAATGAGCTTTAGTTGTATGCTTCTTGATTCAACTATTTAGATAATGTACTTTCATTTAGATCAGCAGCTAAACGTGTGAAGGATAATAGCCTTTCTTGTACAGGTATAATGAGACATTAGTGCAGTGGTACAGAATAGCGGCAAAGAAGGGGAAAAAAGCAGTTCTGATGCCTGAAGTTCTCTTGTGACAGACACTTTTTTAAAAGAATATGACTATGGAAGCAACAGACATTTATGCCAGACACTTTCATACAACTGGAGAACATGAATCTGTCACCTGATGAAAACTGATTAAGGGCCATCAAGCCCAGAAGTGGAAATTCTACTGCTATTGAGAGGAAAAATGTACAACAGAAAGAGAGGGAGATATTTATGCACATGCCATCTCTTCTCTTAAGCAGAAAATAAGCAAGTTTCAAAGTCAAGTTTTTTCCTTCCTCCACCCTCAGTTCAGAAACTTTAGAGGGACAATGAGATAATGTAAGTGTACTCTTTGCTCTGAAGTTTTTCTAATGTATCTCTAGTGCCGTCAACAGCAACTGGCTTCACTAAATTTAGTTCAAACTGGTGACTTATTTTCAGATGGCAAAATATCTTCTTTGAGTACATTAATGTATGTAATACTGATAATCTGATTTTATTTTCTTTGTGTATTTGCTTTGCAATATTTTTCTACTGCCCTAGCTCACTTTTATTACACTGCAGTTGACTTCAAAAAAATGTAGAAATACTGCTGGATCACTTGAATTTTATCTTTTGTATCAATATTTGTGCACATGGCACACTACTCCAAAAATATCGTTAAGCTAGGCCCTGGAGCAAGGAAAAATTAATGGGAAATTTAAGCCTGTACTTAAAATAACTCCATAGAGAAAGACTTGGTTGGATGGAGGTCCTTATCTTGTGATGGAATTATCACCTGTATTACCCTATGACTGATTAGTAGAGACAGTAAAAACACAGAATTTCTGTTTTGCAAGACTTTTCATTATTTCAAAATTTGTCTTCAGTGGAAGTGAAATGAAAATTTCTATTTTAACAATTAAATACCAGGTGGACCTCAGGCATTTCATTTATTTGCCTTCAAAGGATATACTGTTTTGTTGGGTTACTCAGTTTTTTTCATCCTATACCAATGGCAATACAACATTATATATAATTCAAGGCATGGCACAAAGCACAATTTGTTACGTCCTGCATCCCTCCTGATTTATTAGGTTACATGAGATATGTGTGTAAATTTAGTACACCACATAGGGGTCTACATGTAAGCTACTCATTCTCTTTTCACAGAATCACAGGACATTAGAAGTTGAAAGGGACCTTGAAAGACCATCTAGCCCACCCCCCCACCAGACTTTCTGTGAAGAGAAATAGCAGTTCTGATGCACAATTCATTTGAGCAAATTTAGATGTTTACTTACATAGCAATGTCGTAAATCAAGCCCTAGGAATGCCTGTTTCTTTCCACTAATCAGCATGAGCTATGTTGCACGGCTCTTGTTTGTGTGTCATAGGACAGTTCAAATAATTTTTACCTTGTCTTTACATTTTTATTCTGTATTATTAGACTATTTGTAAAATTATTGTAAGAACAGCAGCTATGCTGGTATTTCAGGTAATATACCTTTTATTTAGCTACTTTTCCTGCTTTGGCAGGGGGGTTGGACCCGATGATCTCTTGAGGTCCCTTCCAACCCCTAAGATTCTGTGATTCTGTGATACTTGTTTTCTGTCTCCCATTTGTATTTTAATAGAAAAGTCCAATGTTCAGTACCTTGAACAAAAAAGGAAGCCTTAGCTTCTGTATACTAACTAAAGGGAAAAATTTCCCAGTGATATTGAAAACACTGATCTTTGTTATTATTTGTTACTATTGCCATAATTATCACGGGAAACCAAGATAAGACCTGAATCCTTCTTGGTGTCAGCACAGCAGAAAGAAAGGGGACACCAAGAGAGCTGGTAGCACTGTTGAATGGAGCCGATAGGAATCCCAAATATTTCAGTCCCTAAGACACAAGGTTCATCCTTTTCACTTGCATAAAGGATTTGAAGTAACTTTTATCTAATATATTTCATACATCCTTTAGATTTTAGGAAAAGCTATTATTCTTTTTCTTCCAATGTAGACATGACCAGAAAAGAAAAAAGAGAAGACATAACAAATCTCTCTAGTGAATTGGAAGGATATATTGCAAGCCAGTATTAGCAGTATGCCTTTTCTTTTAAAAAGAAAATACTGAGAGAAAAAGCTTATGAGTTATTTTTGCAAAATGCTCTTACAAGCTATAAGAGATACAAAATACCATAACAATATATTAAGGGGACAACATGATACAGGAGATTGCCTTGATAGCTTACATAAAATTGAAAGCTCATGCTCTTAGGTTAGAAAACTGATGAAAGAATTGTATCTGTGTAGTGATAAATAGAAATGTAAGTTAACCTACCTGGCTGGTGTTCCAAGGCTGGCAATAGGAAACAAAGGTAGACCTTCACTTACTATAACTGCAATTCTGAAACAAGCAAGCTAGATGCATTGCAGGATATGTAAGGTTACAAAACAAAGTGTGTGTTTTTTTTCTTTTATTATGCCTAGACTGTTGGCAGTTTGGTAATAAATATACTTACATTTGTGTAACTATTGTATGCAAACATAGACTGAACATTAACTATATCATGGATAGGAAGTGTGCATTTTTATGAAGCATCCAGGGGTGTATTATACTTGTTTCTAGGATTGCTTGTGTGGATTTTTATGTTTGTAATATCCGTTCTACTTTACATACTTTATTGTTCTGATTATTCACAGGAGTCTTTTTAATGACTTCTGGTGCTGCTTTTTGTCCATTCTTACAAAATATTTGTTACTCTTAGTTTCCACTTACTTGAGAAACACCACAAAATTCTCTGTCTTACAGGGGAGTTGTGGGGGTTTTGTGTTTTCTTTTTTGAAAAAAATAGTGTGACTTCAATGCTTTGCAGGATCAGGGATCAAAGCCCAAAGCATCTCAGATTCCACATCCACTCTATACAATGATTAATCCATACAAAGTGGGATTCGTATCCCATGGAAAATCTCCGACATTTTTTTATCATCCTGAAATACAAACAAGAGTAAAAACTTATTCACACTACAAGTGTTCTAAACAAGTTTCAGTTTATATAAAAAGTCAATGTCTGATATGCCTGAACTTCAAATTCCCATGCAATGCTACAGCAGCTCAGCTAGGTAAAGGCTATTAGGGCCAGCCAAAAAACTGGGCTTCTCACTTCCTTTGAGGAAGATTATAGTGCAGCAAGTTGTTAAAACATATTTTTCTAGGATTTTTATATATATATGCCACTGATGTTTTAAGAATGTGTTCAAGAATTTATACACAAAAGCTATAATCCCTACTGGACAGAGAATACAATAATGAGAAAGGAAGTAGAAAAACACACGAAGCAAATAATCGCTTCAGAGTTTTCAGTATAAAACATGATCCTATTCAAAGTCTGTCAAGGTAACTGAGAATCTTTCCCATGCCTTCAGTGATCTTCAGTTCAGTCTATATTGATGCTCACTGTATCACAGTAATATCTTTTGTTTTCTATTCATTTGGAAGATTTTGTATTACATTAATCCTTCACATATGGTAAATTTTGAGGTCTTCTCTAGCTCTAAAATCTGACTTGAAGTATGAGATTGGATGGTAATAAGGCAAAGAAGGAGCACTTCTTGTGGATATAAGGAGGAATCTAAGTTCTGCTGGAGTTTTTATCAAGTGTAACACTAGCTCTGATAACCCTAACACTATTAAAATACTTCTATGTACACATAAATAAAAGTTGTGTTAAGAAATGCAAGTGTCGGAGATTTATTTGTGTTGTGTATCACCAAAGTAATACAGAGTACACAAACACTTAACTAAGTGAATTATGGGTCTTCGCTACAAGCAAAATAGAAATCTGCCACCAGAGAGGGACAGCAATGACTGATTTCAAGTAAGTGTTTCTCTAAAATGAAACAAGAGCTATTTGGTACAAATCACTGCTTCCCCATTGTGCTTCTCTCTGTAGCCAAACTACACAACCATTTGAAGAAAAAAACAAATAAAGAGAGTGTTTGCTTTTTTCCTGGGGCTCTGGTGCAATAGTGTGACTCTTCAACATGCACACAGCACCATGAACTGGATTCTGCTCATAACTCATGGCCCATCTGACCAGGAGTAATCAGTGCTTCATCCCTGCACTGGAATCGGCACTACCCGTACATGGGGAGCAGTGCATTGGCAGCAAAATGGCCTCAAGTTGGAGCACAGAAGGTTCCGCACCAACATGCGGAAGAATCATGGTGAGGGTGACAGAGCACTGGGACAGGCTAACTGGGGGGTGGTGGAGTATCCTTCTCTGGAGACATTCAAGACCAGTGACCTGTTCTAGGGAGCTGCTTTGACAGGGGGGTTGGGCTTGACGATCTCTGGAGGTTCCTTCCAACCCCTACAACTCTGTGAATTCTGTGAATCAGTGAAAATGAACCCATTGCCTGTTTTAACCATATCAGAGCTCAGGACAGGAAGGGCTATGGGGTGTCAGCAGCAGCAGTGTCAGGTTTCCTTGACATCTGAGCATTGGTTTCTAGATATTGCTGTAGAAAACTAGGTCTGCTGCTGCTTTCTGAATGTCAAAGAGCTAAGGTCTAGTATTCCAGATCTCCAGCCTAGCAAAGCCCTTCATCCCTTACTTTGCTTCCCGCAGTGGGAAAAGTGTTACTCCAGCACGGTCTAGTCTGCTATCCTTTAGCAACAGTATTTGGATTTTATTTGCACCACTGTGAAGCTTTGAAGCAGCTCTGCTGAAACATGTGGTTTGATCTTCCCTCCTTTTGTGAGCATTAACCATTGCCTGAAAATATCCCCCTAGAAGCCTTGTCAAACGTCTGGCTCCAGGCATCTCTTGGGACTATAAGGCTGCCAGTCACATAACACTCTCTGAAGTATTTCATAGGCATTAAAGATACTTCATCACTAAATGTAACTCCCATCGCTCACTAAATTTAATTCTGACCACTCAACTGTTTTGAGCAACAGGAGGTAGCAGCATTTTGTTCTAACCTTACGTCTTTTTCATATATCATAGAAAGCCAACGTCAACTGTAATGTAAAGCTACTCCTGCTTAGCCATAACTCCAGTGAAACCAGTTGGGAATTTTGTCTCTTTAAGAAGAAAGGAAGTATATTCAGAAGGAAATATATATCTAATGTATAATTTGGCCTGCTTTCTGAAGTAGTACTTCCTGGTGCTTCTTACTTTCACTCAAGGGTATCTTGCTAAATGACACTGTAACTTATTTCAGTGTTTCTTTCAGTAGAATTTTAAAACATTTATCATGCTGAAATGCTTAGAGCAGCATACTCTGTTTGGTATCATTAGATCTCATTAGCAATCAACATTCAAAAAACATTTTCTCAGTTTTTTTCCTTAATACCCATACATGCAGTTTTCCCGTAATTAAGCTGATCTATTAGTTTCACATCGTGGGTGGGATGGAATTTTAAATAACATTCATCTCTTTCAGAAACAAATAGGACTCTGAAATGAAAAAATGCTCGTTTAGCTTGCTGTTGCCACGAGGGTGGGGAAAAGGATGAGATGAAAACAATGCAGCCTAAATATACTGTGCTGCGGTGCCGAGAAAGGGATGGAAGTTTCTTTGTCAGTTGAAGCCTCAGCAAAGAATGATCACTTCTGTGACAGGCTGGGAAGCCCTGGCTCTGCCTAACACAAATCTGACCTCTCATGAAGGTTTTGCAGAAGGGTGATTTCAGTCGAGTACTGAACTCAAAGCTGCACATACCCTGGTGTAATGGGAGCATAAAGACGCTTGAGATACTGGGAGATGCCAGGCTGTGCCCAGGGAGAGAACTGGGAGGCCAGGTGTTTTGCTCAGCCTTGTTGCTGCCACTTCTCAGCACACAGGAGATTCAGTGCCAAGGGTGATATTCAGGTTGTAGAATGCAAACACCATTGTCATATTAATACACATGGTTGGATTGGTTGGGGTGGGCAGGATTGCAGTTTCCAGGTTTGTTTCCATTTGGTTGAGAAATCAGTATCAGGGATCAGACCTGCACCTGGATTTGTTTTGTTTAACTACAGAAAGGGAACAGAAAGCCAAGCAAGTTTAACTCAATAAAAGCCATTAACAGCAGACATTTTCCTTCTTCAGGAATTCCCAATTGCAGAAGCCCAGCAAACTCTGTGTCCATAAGTCCTGTTTTCTCTGTGTCTCATTTTACCTCTTTCTGTAACTTTTCAGGCCACAAAGCAAACAGCTTGAAACCACTAACCACTAACCAGTCCCACCCTGGGTAACCAGGGAAATTCATCAGTTGACAGCATCTATGTGTGATCTCCTTAGACACAATAAACAGACAGAAAGCAATAAATACAGCAATAACCACAATCATAATGGTAACAAGAAAAGTCCCCGTATGATTATCTAATGGCACCATGAAGCATGAGGGACCATAGATGTTAGAATTTTTTGCACACAAGAAAATGAAAACATAAACCCATACTTGGGCTTAGTGCACAAAACTGTAAGTCATTTAAGCTCTTTGATTGAGTGCAGTCTGATTTACGCCAGATTTAAGCTTTATCCACTGCTGCAGTACATCCTACAAAGAAAGAGGGAGGGGTTAACTGCCTGTCACTTTGTTGCTCCCCTTTTGATAAGCCCTCTTATCTGCCATCAACATCAGAGTTGCATTCATCACAGTCTCTGTGCTGAGCTGTGGAAGGGGAACATCTGACTGCAGATCAATCAAAGTGTTTATGTTTTTCTATAGTGTAAATAGCAAGAGTGAAAAAATAAGTTTCTACTACTACAAAGATGGGATGTGCCTGGCTGAAAGGAACACGAAGATCTGCTGACTGCACCAGAAAATAAAAAAAATACTTCAAGTTCTGCCTAAAATGTTTATTGCTTCTCAGGTGTCCTGGTTTCAGCAGTGATAGAGTTAATTTTCTTCCTAGCAGCTGGTGCAGTGCTGAGTTTTGGAATTAAGATGAGAATGATGTTGATAACATACTGATGTTTTTAGTTGTTGCCAAGTAGTCAAGGACTTTTCAGGTTCTCATACTGCCCTGTCAGCTAGCAGGGTGTGTGCAAGAAGCTGGGAAGGGACACAGTGAGGATAGATGACCCAAAGTGACTGAAGAGATATTTAATACCATGTGATATCATGCGCCATATATAACTGGGGGTTTTCCAGTGGGGCAGCTTGGGAACTATCTGAGCATTGGCTTTGGGTGGTAAGCAATCATGCTGCTCATCACTTGTTTAGTATATTAATCATCATCACTGTCATCATTGTCATTATTATTATATTTTATGTCCTATTCAGCTGCCTTCCTTTTAACCCATGAATTTTACCTTTTTTTTTTCATTTTCAATTTTCTCATCCCACTAGGAGAAGGGGGGAGTAAACACATAGATGTGTGGTTGTTTTAGTTGCCGGCCAAGGTAAAACCCAACACTCAAGTTAGAATTGCAATATTTACATCTTTCCTCAGTAAATCCCTGTTTCCAGTCAGAACCTGCCATTGGCTGGTAGGACCATTCTACTATCTCCTTCATTTGTAACCGTTGTCCTCAACTATCCAGCTTCTGGTTTTCTCCTGAACCTCATACTCTTTCCTTGGCATTTTCTCTTATTCACTTGCGCTTTGGATCCTGGGACTACTGCGAGCCTCCCCATGAATATCTTAGCTGCAGAAATGCGTGTCCTAGTGCTGTACGGAGAAGAGGAACACCTGATGGAAGCATCAGACTAAGTATCTTCCAAACTGGAGAATGCAAGGCTCCTTCAGACAAAATCACTGGTGCCTCTTCTGCTGGCCTTCCTCACACCATGGAGAACTCTGGTCTCTCTCCAGGCAGCAGAGCAAATCTGTGTGGGGAACACCAGATGGGAAGCAGGCATTTTCATTTCTAGGCAGCCTATGGTGAGAATTCTGGCTTTCCTCTTCTGAAAAGTCTTGTCCTCTCTAAAATGCAGCTGTAGTTCCTAGCATCAAAACCAAGTCTGGGCTGCTGATAGCTGAAAATCGCTAAGTGGTGGGATGATTTCATGTGCAGTAAGCCTACACATTAGCTGTGCCAGCTACCCTTCTGCCCAGCATTAACTCCAGGTCTGATAAGACGTGGAAAGGAGTGGTATGCTTATCAGTCAACCTGCATCAGGCTCAGCATGTGTTAAAGAAGGGACTGTTATGGGAACTCTGGCAACTTTAATCAATCTACTGCTTCTCCAGACTTGCTCCTACACATGCCTCAAACCCTCCTGTTTCCTCTGTGGCTGTGCCAAGCCTCAGATTTCACAGCGCCAGTCTATAGAGACCATGCTGTTCAGCATCTATCATGAACTGTGAGGATGGTGTCCCTAACTTCTTTAATGTACAACTTTGAAATGGATCTTGCAGCAAATGATGACTCTCTGTCTATTTCTGATCTGATATAAAACATATTTCCTCCTCTGCTTTACTTCTACTTTCTATCCCTGTTTTCCTTCTTATTTTTAAACTTTACCATGAAGTTCCATATGGTGTATTAGATTAAAGCCATTGCACAAAGAAAGTGGTGCAGTTTGTTGTACTGTCCCCCATCCCACCACACCAAGCTGGAATGAGAAGAGAGTGTTATAGAGAAGGAAAAACAAGGCAAAATCTGCTAAACATAGGTATCATTCTCTGCAAATCTGGAAAAGAGCAAGTCATAGTCAATAGCCATACTGGTTTAAAACCATGTGTAGGACAGAAATTCCACAAAACAGTTTCGGTTCCATACAATTGACCAAACTAATCCCTAGTATAACTTCTCTTTATTCAGTTTAGAAGAACTAGATCCAACACTATGTAAGCTCAAAGATATTTCTACAAGAATTAACTACAACTTGGATACATTCTTTTATGGAGCTCCAAAGATAGAATGAGAACAAAGACTCTCAACTTTTCAAATGCATATCATAGAAGCAATTGTATTACCAGCAATATGGATAGGAGAAATAAGCTTATACAATTAAATAAACATTAAATCTTTCAACTTAATGCTAAAGTCTTAGAAGAGCAATCTTGTGAATAGTTGGCAAAAATTGGAATAGTTTTAAGATAATCATAATCAATTCTTACAGTACAATAAAAATAGGTTTAAGAGAAAAATCACTCAAAACTGAAATGTAAGAGGACAAAAGTTCATAAATTGCAATAGAAACCCCTAGGGATTCTGAAAATGTATAGGGGTTGGGGGTTTTAAAAAATTGTCTAGCTATTGAAGAAAAATATTGTACTAACAAATGGACAAATGAGAGTAGAGCTATCCCTCAGAGTCGCTTCATCAACCACAATCATAGGAAGAATCCAATGTACCTTTTTGAAAAGTAGTTGAAATACTGAATCTGCTAAAGCAGAGAACAAGCCTTTGTTAGCTACTTTTGAAGGTCATCAGTAGCTTTTAGTGTATAGGACGTTTTTACAACAATTAGATCAAAACTGAGATTGAAAATGTTGGTGGATTTCATAAGTTAGAATGACATCAATAGTTGACTCCTCCAGGGCACTGCCTGGGAACAGGGGTTTTATTCTAAAAAAATCTTGCTTCCACTTGGAGCACCACTGGAGCCACACATTCATTTCATACATTAACAAATGATTGTTTGTTCATTTTAATTTTAAAAGACGTTTGAAGAAATACAGTTTCATTCTGCTCACTTTAGGTGTTGGAGATCTGAAAACCCCCATTGCTTGTGTAACTCCAGAACAGTCATGTGGATCCCAATAATCAAAACAGATACACATACGGTGTCTCCAGCATGACTGTACTTACACCATCTGTTAAGCTAAATTTGCACACTAAGGAGATACAAACCCAGCATTAAGAGGTCATAACTTCAAAACTGAGATGCACCTCAACAAGCAGGCCTTCAAGTCAATGCTACTATGTCGCACATCTGAAAAAATCCTTCATTTCATAAGGCTCACAAGCTTTATTAAATGGCCTGGCAAATACAAATGTTGTAGATATCAAAAACCTCAGCTCCTTCAGATCATAACAATATGCAGAATGTAAAACATAAAAGATTTTAGGAACAAGAAAAATTCAGTTTACTCCACAGGCCTGCCAAATTTTATTCCTCTTAATATCATGTGAGCAGGAAGGAAAGTAATTATTATTTTTCCACCTGACACTAATTCCTTTTGCAACTGACAGACTGAACAAAGGCTGCACATGTTTCATTTGGCCAAAAGGCTAGTTTTTATTTAAGAGCATAATGGATGATTCATTAGTTTAAAAAACAACCCTTTGTGAAAACAAAGAAAAATGTTCTATTGGTGAGATGGTAATGCAAATATTGTATCATACAAAACCAGTACCTGAAACACTGTTTTCTGTCACACTAGTAGGAAAGATTTTTTTAACATGATTAACCATTTTGTTTTACTTGTGACTGTATGTCCCCACTGTTTTACTTGTGACTGTATGTCCCCACTGAAAATATTCATGTTACCATCTTGAAATTCCTGGAGTCCCCTCCCACGACATGTAAATTTTCATCAATTAGTTGGAAAGTAGAACACATGCTGCAGGTAGTGGACAAGTTAAAATGTATTAAGCTGATTGCTCACAGCCAATAGTCCAGTTTTGTTCAAATTCAGGTAGACCAAAAAAAACCATTTCAAAGGTAGAACTATAAATATAGGAAATTGAGTGTGCCTCTGCAGGAAACTCAAAAGACATAATTTGCCAAGGAGTCTGTGCAGGTCTTCTTGAAACAAGGTTCAATCTGCAGCATCATCATCACATTACAATGAAAGAGAGAGACATACTTGGAATTATGTGACAGATGATTCACATTAATGAAAGCAGCAAGGAAAAAGAAAAAGAAAGCATAGAGATAGCATATAGGCAGATCTAAAAACTTTAAGTGGTGAAACAAATCACCTATTTAAAGGATTAAAGATAGGAACTATTGGTTAAGATTAAGAAAATAAATGTACACAACAGGCTTCTAAATGGGGTGAAAGTGACAGTAAAAGACATATTCAACTGCAAAACAGTTACCCAAATGAAGCAATAAAAGATCCATTACTTCCATCATTCAGTCATCAGACAAGAAAAGCACTAGCAAATACAGAAAGGAGGATTAATCTTCTTTTGTAAAGAGAAGGGTGTGGTTTCCTAACTGGGGTATTAGGGAACTTTTCATATATTTCATTACAATTCTAGTCTTAAAAACTGAGGTATTCCATTTCATAAAAGCATACTATTCATACAACACTCAACCTTGCTGAAGAACAGTTGCATTGCACAGACCTGGTATAATTTTTATCATTCATTGCTGTATTTTCATCCAAAGGAATGACAGAAATCCAACAATACTGCATATATTATCACATACTGTAACATAAGCCAGAAAGAAATTACTTTCTGTGATGCTCCGGTCCTTTTCTATTAATATAACATTGCCCTGGAGATAATGTGTATAAAGGTTTCTCTGCCTCCCGTTACATCTCACTAACACTGAAAAGAAATATGGTTGGTCATATTTGAGTAAAATCCCATACACTTGTCAGGCAAATTTCCTGAGCTGCTTTTGTCATCATTGTCAATAGCAGATAGTTATTCTGCTCTTATTTTTGCCCTTAATAACCAAAGTCTCTTTCTGCCTGAGGATGTATCCAACAGTCAATTTCCTTGGATGGTAGCATCTTTTACCTGATGAATGTAATTACTCCAGGTGATAAGTAACACAGGCTACACTCTAATTTTAAGGCATGTTCCTTCCTACCTTGAGGACCCCGTTGCAGTCTCCATTCTAGCTGGCAGCTTTCTTTCAACTTTGCCAAAAGCACATTGCAGTTTTTCCAGCAGCAAGGAAGTTCTTAGAAAGCATCAGTAAAACTAGGCCCAGCCTTCCCTGACATACTTCATCAGAAATAACCCTTTCTCATTACCATTTTGAAAAGACGTGGAACTTTCACTCAATTCTCTTTTGACATTTTCAAAACCGTTAAGGTCTCTTTTCTTGGCCAAAATGCCTTTTAGGAGACACCTGAATTAACAGACACATATGTTTCCAAATTAGAACAATCACATGGAAGATCTTGAAACATTTTGACAGACCCAATCAGATATTTCTCTCCTCCGGATTTTCAGTTCGCTCTTACAAAATACCAGTTTTTCAGCTCTGAATAAGACAGTGCCAATATTCAAAATCTTTCTAGTTCTCCTCTAACTCAAGCTGTCAAGCTGGCATTTTTTAATAAATCAGTAGGTCTCCAGTCTCTCAGAACTTATTTCAAGAACATATCCCCAAAATATTTTTTAACAGCTGTCAAGTCTTTTGCATTGATGGGTTGAGAGCTAATCAGGATCTTTGTACGTCATGCACATATCCTAGAGTATGTACCAAGGGTCCAGAAGCATTATGACCACATTAGCACAGTGTCACATCTGAGAAGATAACCCTCTCCACTGGATTTATTAGCTGAAGCTCTGTGTCACATGTACCCTTGCCCTTATTTTAGAGCAGACATGTCCAGAGAACACATAAATTTGCCTGCATATCTCCCTCTTGCACAGTGGCTACCCTTTGGCTGCACTGTGTGTGGCATTAGCTAAACACCTGACAGCTCCCACTCCTTGCTGCCCTTCACAAGCCTTCTCTATCAAACCTCCCACCTCAAGCATAGTTCTGAAAAAAGCCCATTTTCCCTATACGGCTGCTCAGTAACCCCCCCAAGCCCAGCTGGAGCCTTTTGAGCTAACAACACTCCTCCCTGTCACCAGGAATTGAATAGCCAGGCAAATTTGCAGTACAATGATCTGTAAATTACAATCTGAATCTGTTTTCACAGAGTGTTTCTTCTCGTGGTTTTCCCAAAAAATATATAGTCACTGTGATTCCTATCAAGGATATTTGAAAACAGTGGAAAAAAGAAGATCTTAAAAAATCCTGTCCCTTTCTTTCTCACCCCCTAAAATGGGCATTTGCAGTTCCAACCTCATCAGGTCATACTTTGTCTGTTACCTAAGAAAGCTTTCAAACCTGTTTTAGGATGAAACTTCTTTTGAAGGGAAAAATCAATGAGTTGCTTTTTTTTTAAAAGTGTTCTAATTCTACCATTCACAGTGTAAAGAGTGTCTGTAGGTAAAGAAAAAAATCCTTCCTCTCCCCCTTACCTCCCTCAACCTGCTACTTTCTCCCTTTTGAACGCCTTCAGCCTGAGCTGTGGAGACTTCAAAGACTTCAAAAGCAGCAGATACTGCTGCTGGGGCTGACACTGAAAATCCTGGATTCAGCAAAGAACGTAAAGACTATGGATCACGGAATATCTTCATTTGTTTCAGAAGATTGGTAGCTTCATTCATGTCAAATGAATTAAAATGAATAGCCAAAACAAGCTAACAAACAAAAAGAAAATCAGAGGGGAAAATCACAGAAGGAAAAAGAAGAAATTAGTGTGAAGCAAGCAAGTCAAATTTTCTGCTGTATTCACAACATGCTGAAGAGACAGGACATTAGCTATGGCTCTCTCCATGTGTCCCTCAAGCCAAGCAGCAGAGCAACGTCGGTCAGCAACTATTTCTTTGGTGCCTCTGCCAGTGTGCATCATATTCAAGCTGGTTCCTAAACTTTGGTCCTGTTCCTGCCACGGACCATGAAGCAAGGGCAGAGAAGCCAGCACAGTGTCCCAGAGGAGACTGGAGGCTCCCAATCCTGGAGAAATCAGAGGCAAAGCATGTGCAGGGAGCTTTGCAGTGCCATTGGCAAGGGACTAGAGGAACGTGGGAGGTGAGCTGCTGAGAATGAAGTCGTAGGCAAATTCAGGGATTAACTAGGGAGGGAGCCCATTTTATTTCTGGGCTGGATTTACGCCAGACCCTAGGAGACACTCCTGTGAAAGAAGTTAGGGAGCTCTCTGCTTCTCATGTATCAGCCAAACTGTCCCTTTCTGGCTGTTTTTTCTGTCATCTGTATTGCTCTCAGCATCAAGGCCCCTGCTCTCTGATCTTACATCTGCTGCGGAGGTCAGAAACTTGGTTAACCAGATACATGATTTCTACTATTCATTAGGACCTAATGGTGGAATTGTCAAAATAATCCTGAAATACTAATGTTTTATTTACACAGATACCTGAGCAGAACTCGTCAGGGTTGGATACCATGCTAGTTTATTTCAGGCGTTATGCTTTTGCGCACAGTATCAAGGCTTTTTAACTAGTGTGTGTCAGCTGTAATGGGCAGGCAATGCAATTAGTGCATAGGGGCTCCACATATTTTATCACAGAGGGTTCTTTCTGGATTTTCAATTTTGGGATTAAACAATTAAAAAAAAAAAAACCTGGCTTGAAAGGGTTTGAGTAAGAGCCCTTCAAAATGAAAAATTATTTTCTTAGCTAGTTCTGGATGAGCTACTCTGGTAAAAAGAATATTGTTTAATTTTCATTTTGAATTACAGACCTGGAAAGCTGAGTAATACACAGGCTAATGCTGAGCTGAGCTGTGCTTCTGCTCCTCTGAGGGCCATAAAGATGTATTAAAACAGGAATTATTTTGTACACTGTGCTGTACTTCAACGTTTAATTCTCAGCAGGCTATAAAATCACTTCCAGGATAATGAAATTACAAAAGAATTT
The DNA here is from genome assembly GCF_964237585.1 of Gallinula chloropus. Lineage (NCBI taxonomy): Eukaryota > Metazoa > Chordata > Aves > Gruiformes > Rallidae > Gallinula > Gallinula chloropus. The sequence continues at coordinate 19,716,766 of NC_140087.1, forward strand.
TAATTTCATTTTCAATCCCTTATTGTTACAAATTACTAAGAGAAGATGGGTGGAAGATAACTAGCGATATTTCTGCTCTCCATCTTCTAACTGGCCAGGGCTTTTCTACTAAAATAATACCTGCAAAAGTCTTTTGCTGGTAATTCAGATGAGACATAGTGCAGAAGATCCAGAAATATGCAGCTGGCTACATCAGTTTATGCAGTATGGAAACACTTGTTAAAAAGGGTTGCAAGTGGAAACAGCATAATAGGCAAAATAATAATAAATAGTCAAATAATAAACAGACAAAACAGAAATTATATACATCAGTACCTTATACATATGAGGGTTTAAGGTAAATGCTTATTGTAACAAAAGGACGAAAGAAAATCATACACCCTGTCAGATGAATAAAAAAATTAATGTCTCTGACAACTTCGCTTTGGTGCTATTTCAAAGAAAAGCTTAAAAAAAGGTTCCAACCACAAAGCTTTTCCCTGTGATTTACAAAATATTCAGGGCTGATTTCCTTTTCTCCTGAGCCAAAGTCCACAGCTGTTGTTCAAGTCAAATTCTCACTAGAACCAGTGGAGACATGCTAGGTTTAGCTTGCTCTCTGTAAGTTATGCAGGGGCAGAGGCAGGCCCAATAGGACTGAAGCAAAACTTACTGGCCTGTTTTACAAAACAGATCTTAATATAATTCTTCTTTCATAAAGAAGGGGTGCAGGACTGGATCTACAAAACATTAAAATTCCCACGCTGTTTTGAAGTGCTGCTTTGAGCTAAAGTTAAAAGCTAAGATATCTGACCTTCTGTAAGGCCCTGGTAAATGAATCTCCTCAGTGGTCAAGGAGTGGAAATTCCTAGAAATAATCTCTCCAAAACTAGATTTCTACAGGAGAAAAAATGACACTAAGTATCTAAATTGTGTTCAAGTGTTAATGTCTAGACATAAGAAAAAAAAGAAAGGGGAAAAAAAAAAAACACCTCTAAAAATTCCCCTAACAACTGCCTAAGCAGTTTTCCACACCCAATTTGGCACATGCTGTTAGATGGAGCACATCTTGCTTAGCCCCAAGTTCAATGCAAAGCACAACAGAGTAGGTCAGTTCCATTAACAGGGAAAGGCCTTTAATTATCAAGTTTCTGTCAAGCATCTTCACCCTTGGAAAGATGGGCTCTTCTGCTGGGCTGGAATCAGCAGGATAAGGTGTGTGGGAGAAGACTAGCTTACCCTGCCTTCTTCAACAACCCTCAGTCCTGATCAAGCAACAGCTGAGCTTCTGTGAAGAACACCACATGTGGGATGAACTCATGTTCTTAGAATGAACTTCACTGTGATTTAAGGCAGTTCCTGACCTGCTTCATAAGCTGTTGTAACATCTGAGAAGGAGCACAACCAGAGGTCTTAACCTCTTCTCATTGCTGGGTTATGCCCACATAAATCAGCTTATTTATGCATCACAGTTCTCCCATTGCCCAGCAACAAGGGTGTGAGATTCCTAAATTTTGGTCCCCACTCCAGCTGCAGTTTGTGCATCTTACGCAATGACTTGTAAGAAGAAAATGTACGTGAGAATAGAGGCAAAGAGAGACAAAACAATGTGCTCGAGCCTGTAGAGCTGGACACTTTCCGAGCTTACAGCTGAACTTTCCCACAACCCTGGTCAATGCTTCAGGCCCTGCCTCCTTTAGAAAATAAAGAAACTAAACCACAGACATGGAAAGAAGGGAGGGAAGGGAAAATATAATGCAAATGTGTTTTAGCTGTTCCCTTCAGAAATAAGAGCTACACTAGTCCATTTGGCGGTGATTTATACCTGTTTAGCAGATGCCTGCTCAAAGCTCTCATGGACCACGTGTGCCAACCTGTTCCCAAATAACCTGTGAAGATACACCACAAGTGTTCCTCCAGCTGGGGACATGAGCTGTATTTCATTTCTTGTGTAATACCTCAGCACTCTGTGTTTAACAGATTTCTCTCCTTATTTTATTTAGTTTAGTGCAACTTGTTAGCCTAACGCAGTTAAATTTATGAGTCACATTTATTTATACCTCTCAAACAGCTCCATTGTGATATACGTGATGAATACTGAAAGAGAAGTGATTCCAGAAGCTGCTCAGGCGTCTGTGTATCCGTGCCAAGTTCTACATTATATTTATCTCTCAGCTATCGCCCAAACACAGGCTCAGTTCATACTAACCACCCTTTCTACTCCCACAATATTTCTTTTAATTTCATCCATAAAATACAAATTACAAATCGCCTTTACCTTTCTGTCACCTCTCTTTATCAGCACTTCTTCAATTCCTTTTTCTTATTTTACTTTATTCATCCCAATCTTTCCAATCTTTATAAGATTTAAACTAAATAATCCCAGGAGTAACTGCCTTCCTCCCCCTCCTTTTGCCAAGAACAGGTAAGCCAAGTAAGCATGGCACTTGATTGATTAAATTAAATGCCAATTTATACAATTATATTTTGTGGGAGAGAGTCCCATTATTAATTGTAGAAAGCAATGGCAAGGTGACTAAGACATGGAAGTGATAGTCAAAAAGTTGACCCAGGATGAATAAAATCTGTTTGTCATCCATGACTAACTCACATGGTTTGACTCTTCCACTTTCGTTCAAAGCTGAATGAACTGGGGCTATTCAGCCTTGAGAAAGACAGCTAAGAGGGGATCTGATTAATGTTTATAATATCTGAAGTGTGGGAGACAGAGGGAAATGGCCAGCCTCTTTTCAGCTGTCTATGGGGAGAGGACAAGGGGCAATGGCCTCAAGTTGGAGAACAGGAAGTTCTGCACCAATGTGCAGAAGAACAACTTCATGGTGAGGGTGACAGAGCACTGGAACAGGCTGCCCAGGTGTTTTGTGGAGTCTACTTCTCTGGAGATATTCAGGACCAGTTTGGACACCAACCTGTGCAACCTGTCCTAGAGTACCTGCTTTGGCAGGGGGGTTGGACTTGATGATCTCTGGAGGTCCCTTCCAACCCCTAAAATTCTGTGAATTCTGTGAAAGCTATGGCCACTAACAAAATCATTTATATGGTCTTCAAGACATACTCCCTGTGTCATTTTCTTAAAAAGTCAGGTCCATCACACAGAGATTCACAAACTTGTTTGACTTAATTTCAAAGACACCAGATTCCCAAGGTTCTTTAAAGTATGCATATGGACTCCCCTGTGAAGAAAAAACCCACTGGGATATCTAAAAACTGCCAATGAAAAATGAAGGTTGTGAATAGGTTGTGCATTAGTCCAGAAAAAGCCAGGGTACAGTTACATTTTTTAAGCCATTAGGCATAGGATGGGTGTGATGACTAAACAGATAAAGCTTTTTGTCACTGGAAATGTCAAGCACTGGTATGCACTTATGTCAAAGAGCTCTTCATCCTCATAACAGTTCCAGTGTAAATTAGCATCTGGCCTGGTTGTCAAAGATACAGGAATGAAATAGGAAATACAAGCAAGAGGTCAGGTGCCTGGGGGAAAAAAAATCTGATGTGATTTAGGCATTAAAATTAGGAATTCAGAAGGAGCTTTCTGTAGAAGCCATGCTGAAAGCTAAGTGCTCAGCAATCTGCTCTGGTACAAGGATTTTTATCTCCATTTGCATAGGTTTGGCACATATAACTGAGTTCCCAAACCTATACTTACATCAGGCTTTAATGACCCACTGCTCTAGCCAGATTTTTAAAGACTTCTAATATGACTGTTTTTCTCATTTTTTTATTGTTTTGATATGGACTGGAGGAGCTGGCATTTCCACAGTTATGAACATGTGAATCATCACTCCATTAAAAATATGCTGTTTGTGTTTCAGATCTGAAGTTTCATGTTTTCTGTGGTCTCAGGTAGACACTAGGAGTGGTTAATATTCAGTTCGTATTTTAACACTCTTGGTAAAACTCATAAATTTTAAGCTGGAAAGCCACCATCAAAAGATTATTTTGTTTTATTTTAAGCAGAACATAGCCACAGAAACCTCCCAGTAATTTCAGTTTGAACTATGGCACATGTTTCAGAGGGACATTCAATCCTAAAATAAAGGGTCCACAAGGTGGAGAATCAACCACATACCTAGGTAATTTATGCCTATGTTTAACTACCTTCAGTGTTAAAAATGAGTTCCATATTACATATCTAAATTTGTCTTGCCATGGCTTCCAACTGCTGAATCTCGTTATGTTTTTTACTGTTAGATTAAAGAACTGGTCGTGAGAACTCTGTTCCTCAGGTAGGTACTCGCAGAGTGTGATCAAACTATCCCTTAGCCTTCTCTTCAACAAAATAAATAGATGAATCTTCCTAAGTTTCTCAGTATGAAATATGTTTTCCAAACCCCAAACCTTTCATTTAACATATTTTGAATGCTTCTCGCTTTTTCAGAATGCTTTTTAAACTGCAGCACCAGAAAGGCTCATGTGTGCATTTATTTATTTATTTATTTATAGTTATGGTCTCATTAGAAGTGCACAGAAGATAAAAGCACGTACAATTCTTAACAGATATTCCTGTCTTTGTACAGCCAAGACTTATGTTAGCCCCTCATGCGGATGGCAAAGAGACATCTGCTTATATTAATGGCCTCCAGACCCTTTCCAGTGTCACTGCATTCCCAAATAGAGGCTCTCATTCTGGAATACTGACCTACACTCTGTTTTTAAATGTATAACCATGACATTTAGGGTTGTAGTTCATCAGGAGTTTTCATTCCAGATGACTAGTAGACAAAAATTAATCTGTCATAGAGTCTACCTTTTGATATTCCTGATAGAAGTTTATTTTTAAATAGATTCTTTTTGAATAAAAATGTACTTCAGTATAATTTACATGCTTTCAATTTGTATCAAAACCACAAAATCACACCCTCCTTAGGATGCATTCCCTTCCAGCAACCGTAGTTTATACCCTAGTTGCATAAGCCAGGCTCCCGAGGAACTGCACCCCACATTAACACAGTATCTACCAAATTGTCAGACAGCACTCAAGCTCTCCATTGTTCCTTGTTCTCTGCTGGGTTGTTTTTTCTTCTCTCAATTAAAGCCTTTTTATCTCTCATATTAATTTTATAGCAGGTTAGGACTAGTCAGGTTTATTCACGGGAACGCTAGTGATGCTTACAGAAGCCAGTTATGCTATGTTACAGGTTTGTTCAACAGGACCTATTTTCTACACAATGAATCCTTATTGGCATTAACTACAGAATCATTCCTTAACTCATGGCAGATAACGTTCCATTAGTTTTACCAAGACTCTGTCAGGATTGATTTCAGGGGAACAGAATACAGTTTCTCAGCACATCCTTTGCAAATCTCAACACACCTTCTAAGACTTCCATAGTATTAAAGAATTTGCTAACAAGCAAAGTCCATGGTTATAGGAGCTCCTTGACCAAATTTTTCCTGCATGAGAAAGTTCTCCTACATGGAATTATCAGTTGTGTTGGCTAAAAATATTTTAAATGCAATTTTTATTATGGCCTTTAAAATCTTTCTTGCAAGGATCTTATTTAGTGAGATCTGAAGTTCAGGAGGACCAGAGAGGCTGTAGTGCTGTTAGACGATAGTTTGAAGCTAAACACAGAATATTAATCTCAGCAAGAGACCAGTTCTTTTATGGTATTTCTACATTTTGTAGTGGATAGATAAGCAAATAGGACACAAATGTATCTGGAGGAGGTGAATAATTGTGCTGCTAGATATTCTTCCTCATGATGAATTGCTTCTAACAATCCACATTTAAGCACAGACAACTGAATATCTAAGAGTAGCAGGGGTAAGAGACCACCTTCCCTGCATATAAAATCCAAGGGCAAGCTGCTCAAACAGTGTACCATCCAGGATTATACTTATGTTTTATCCATACAGCCCTCTCCTCTCATTGCTGCTGCTCCTGCTGAGGAAAGTGTCAGCTACTCCAGCAGTTTTTACGGCTTCTCTCTTCGCATACCTACTAGTCTACTCCCAGCTCTTCATTTTAATTGGGTTGCCTTACCTTCATAAAAATTTGCCTACATCTGGGAAGATTTGAAACAGAGCTAATGAAACAAAATAATTTCTAACAAAGCTGATCAACATCTGCAGGTTTTTTGCCCATTTTTTACTTTCTTAAAAATAGTTTGCAAAGAAAAATAGAAAAATGATTCATTCTTGACATTAAAACAGACGTTTTGGCATATTTCTTCTTTCCTTTCTTTGACCATTCTGACAGAAATTCTGCTCTCTTTTTACAGTGGCAAAGTGAAAATGTAGGTCATACTAAGTAAGTCTTTATCAAAACGAAAAGGATAAAGGCTCTTTGTGATCCAGAGAAGACACAAACACTATTGGCAAAAAGCACCATCTCCCCAAGCAAAAATGCATGTGTTGGTATGTCAAGACCACACACAAACTTGACTGCTGCCATGGTATTGATCTTTCCAAAAGTCTGTGGCTTCTGCCAGCTATTCTTGCTATTCAGCTTATCCACTGCTAAACTTGGCTTTACCCTCCTGAATTCACTCAGTCCTGCCTTTATTTGCACTTGTCAGTAGGGAACACAGCAGCAGACAAAAGGGACATGTTTGTGTAATCTAGACAAGAGTTGAGCTCAGGTTCATTTGTATTCTCTCTTGGGTACTTAACGTGCACTTGAATTTGAGAGGTGCCACGGTACACTCAGTGAGAGCCCTCATCTAGGAGTCTGTGGTGGTACCCTCACACCACTCTTCTGTTTCTTTGTGAGTGAATCCGAAGCAGCATCAAAATGAAAGGCTCAAAGACCGTTGCTGACGCCATGCAGTACCGGGAGAGGTATTTCACTTCTGTCAGCAGACACAACAACGAATACCCATCAACATAAGCAGGATTTTTAGTGACCCTTATCCAATACCCAGGCCAGTACATTAATTTCAGAAAGGCTAGAAAACATATTAGAGGGAAAACAAAGGGAAGGTACTAAGTGGTAAATGTTCTGCACAGTACGTGGTAATTGACTTAGCCATGCAGTTCCCATTACTGTTAATAGAAATCAGATGGCTAAATCCCTGTGCTAAAAATGCACTTTTAAATAGATAGCTGCATGAGTGCCAAGCACAAAGCATTGGTAGTGTAAACTACCAATGAGAAAGATATGAACTCTGAAGACATTTACTGAGGGCATCAGGAAAGGTTATGGAAGGACTTACAAAAATGGGGCAAAATTGATGAGATCATTTAGTAGACATAGTTTTCATATAAATTGGATGAGGTTTTAGAGAACAAAGTGTGCAGTGCCTGAAAACACAAGTTTTCAAAGGCAGGTGATCAGCTGTGCTTCTCCAGTAGGCATAAGGAGAATTGGGGCAGGATACATCAGGGCCACGCAGGAGTAAGCAACCTTGAGTTGCTGTGTACGAGAACCCACAAACTCACTTCATGGTAGGACAGAAAATGGCATGGCTGAGCTGTGAAGTTTGTAACCGGTTTGTGAGCCTGGCTTACCCACCTAAACTACTCCAGTAGACAGGGATCAGTAGAAGAACCACTGCCCATGGAAGTATGTCCATATTTCAACCTTTATATTCTACAATATAATTTCAGAGTGCAGAAGTGACATTGAAAGCTGTCGTGGTTTTACCCTGGCTGAGAGCCAAGATCCACGCAGCTGCCTGCTCCTTAAAGGAAAAGAGCAGGGGAAGAGGGAAGATGGGGGGAGGGGGGGGGAGAGGCAAGGGAAGTGAAAAGGAAGGGGCAAATAACCCCAAAACCAAGAAACTAAAAGGCCCGTGGGTTGGGATAAGGATTGTTTACTAAAATAGCAAAAAGATAAAATATAACAATGCCAACAGGACGTTAGAACAAAAATATCTGAAACTGTTGCTACACAATGCAGTTTCTCACCGAACCCACAGCTCAGGCCGTGCCACCCAGAGCCGTCCCGGAACCCGACCGTCCCCCAAGAACTGCGCGTCCCGGAGCCGCCCCCGGCCTTCCTCCCATCAGCCCCCCGATATCCTGGGCAGGACGTAATTGGCATGGAATATTCTCTTTGGCCAGTTTGGGTCACCTGTCCTGGCTTCGCCCCTCCTTTCTCATGGATAGAGAAATATGAAGAGCTGAGAAAGTCCTTGACTGTCTGACAGCAACTAAACACATCAGGGTGTTATCAGCACTGCTTTCATCTTAACTCTCAAACACAGCATTCCATCCGCTGCTACAAATGAAGTTAACTCCATCCTGACCAAAATCAGGACAAAAGCAAACACCTGAAATTGAGTGAATTTTTAAAACTCAAGCCAATATTTAATTTCTCTTATTTCTGATAAATATATATAAAGGTGATATATAAATGTGTGTGTTTATGTATACATATACATATCTTTAAAAATGTTCATTAGGGATCAGATCTGCTGAAACAGCAAATCTACAACCTGGAGTTGTATTAATGTCGTGGATTAATTGTTACATACAATGGTTAATAATTATTATAATTGTTAATGTATTAATTTTGATAGAATAATTAAGCCCAGGCTGTCAAAGGTGTGTACATTACTGAAAAATATCAAACAATGAAACAAGGCTCAGGGTCTGAAGAATAAGGACTACTCAGTTGCCATGACAAGCAAGGGAGAAATCAGTGCCAAAGTCTGGACATTTATTGACTAAGATACACAAAAGGGAAAGAATCAAAACAAAATAAAGAGTCTTCTGAAACTGAAATAGAGTTTCTGCACGAAGGAAAAAGAATAATCAAACTGTATCAAAGTCCTTCTTTCAGAGACAGGGTTTTGGATACACTCTCTGATTCTGTCAAGTAATCTTTCTTCGTTGGGATGAAAGAGTTAGTTCTGTTGTTCAGGTATGAGCTGTGAATGATAGTTTCTTTCCCTGCCTTTGACAAAACAAGCTGACATGGTTACAAAAGGGAAAAAAGGTACATAAAGGTGGAGGAAATACGGCTGTTATTGATGTTCTCAGGCTCCATGGCAGCTGTCGAGCAACAAACATGCCGTTCTGGGCTGACAAAGGTGATCGTGATGCTCTTACCCTGAACTTTGTCTTGCTGGTATCATCTGAGTAGGCTGACAAGTTGACTCTGCTTGTTCAGCCAGACTCATCCAGGCCATTTCGTCTTGCCACAGGGATGCCATGAAAGGCCCACTTAGACATCTCAGTGTTAGATGGGACAGAGCCTGTTCTGGCACATTCTGCACCCGCTCTGCACCTCTTTCAGAGGCTGCGAGGTAGTCCTCCAGACCCTGTCTGTAAGTTCTTCAGCTACTTTGGTCACCACTGCCAGAGGATTTGAACAGGGAAGAATTTTGAAACTACACAAAACTCCACTCTGTACTAATCTGCCTGCATGCTTTAGCTGTGCTTCTGAGGTCAGATATCCAAATATCTGCATGATCAAGATCCATAAAGGACTTTGGGGTGACAAAACTGAGCCATGCTTTCCAGAACAGTTTCTTGGCTCATTCTTTACAAGATGTCAGGATTATGTCCTCCCAGGTATGGCTCAGGACTGGGTCACAGCCCCCTTCCTGGAAATGTTCAAGGCCAGGGTGAACGAGGCTTTGGGCAGCCTGATCTAGTGGAGGGTGTCCTTGCCCATGGCAGGGGGTTGGAACTGGATGATCTTTGAGGTCCCTTCCAACTTTTAGCATTCTATCATTCTATTTCTTCCTTTAACCCATTTCCTGGCTTTCCTGACCCTAGATTAATTTCGTTAACTGTGGTCCAGTGTCCAGTGCAACATGCCTCCTACACCAGCCTGACCTCTGCTCTGGAGGCCAGGGCACTCTCAAGAGTGTGGGATATGGAGTTTTAAGCCCCCAAACCCTTGGACCCAGAAGTCACACTTCTTGTGCAAGTTGTCTAACCATCGAACATTGTGTAGAAGGTTCACATCTACTTCTAGCTGAGTGTCTGTGGAGAGAAAAGGAACACACCCACATGGGGATGAATTAGTATCAAAGGCCAGAAGGATGCTTGTGTTTGCAAATCTCAGTTGCACACAAGTGCCTAATCTGGGGTTGTGGGCAATTTTATGAGAAAAGTGGGATATATGCCTTTCTGAAAATTTGATTCCAGATCACTTTGGCTTCTTCTGAGTCACCATGTCCCACTTTCCCCATTCATTGCACAGGGCCATAGGCCCTTACTTGGGCTCTGTGCACTCTACTCCTGAAATTGCAAGACCTACTAACCCTGCAAGGCCGATGCCTCTTTGTGTATCTGGGTCTGAGTGTCCTTGCTTCCAGTTCCCTCTCAACTGAACAGCAAAAGCCATTTAACAGGCCAGTGAGCTTGGTCCTTTCAAGTCAGTCGGAAATGAGTTGCCCTCAGAAACCATTCTTCCCTTTTGTCCTCTCATCAGGATTTTGCAGTTATCCTTTTTCATTCCTAACTGTGGCTATTTAGAACTTGAGTCTTTTGTACTGATATGTCACTGCCACAGAAGTGGGCAGATTTGATTATCTTTCTGATCCTTGTGAGTAATCTCATTTCAAACTTTGACCTCCCACAGGCACCTGCTCCTTTTGACATCAAAGCCAGTTCTTTATCACGGAAGTAGCTTAGCCTTATGGCAAAATTATCGATTGCAGATGACTTATACGCTTTCCCTGCTGTGCTCTATCAAAAGCTGATCTGCTCTTTTGTTGCTTCTTTTGAAAATTAGGTTGAATTTTTTACTGTCTCAAGCAGCTGGCTCTATGCTGGCTCATAACTTCTCAGGGACTGTCTCCATCTCTCTTCTTTTTACATCACCCACTTCCCTTCTTTACCATCTGCACCATTATTGCATAATGCCTCATGCAGACACATTATCCCAGGTCCCAGTTTTTTCATCCAAACTTTAAGGTAGAGTGCAATTTCTGCCTGCTGTAAGACTCTGTCCATGCTCAGCCCACCTGCTTTCCATGCCATGTTCCAGAAAACAGCCCTCCTGTGGGAGAACAGGCAAGACCTCCCTCAAAACCTGGGTCATGCCACTGGCTTTATTTCCTTCCTCAGTCTCTTCCACTTCTGTTGGAGGCACCTCATGGCAGGGAGCATCTCACTGCCTGCGTGAGCTGTGGCTTGTGGCACATGGAGCCAGTTCTAGCAATACTTGTAGTGACTAGTGTTATTATGCTTGTGCTGCCATATATACAAATGTCTCCTAGAAGGCTCACCAATATCTTAAATGAGAATTTATCAGTATTGACAAGTTCCCATTTTCTTTTAGACAATAGCTATAATTCATCTGGCTGTGATCAGTTCCTTTTCCTAGTAGAATTTTTTTCTATTTTGGCCAGAATCCAATCTTTCTTCTCTGGGGCTAATGGTGCATTGAATGAATGTATCTGTTTACCAATGCCAACCTCTTCTATCAAATAAAATTACTTTTGCTACTTTCATGTACTCGACAATTTTCTCAGACTTTTCCTAAAAGTGTAATGACAAGTTTGATACTGTAAGCCAAAAAATTAAATAACTACCTTATGCTCTAACTTCAAGACCTTATTTTAAGTAGTCTCTCCTTCTAGTTTTAAGCAATTGCTCCTGACAGCTTTCCCCCCTTGGTGCTTTACTCCATTCAATTTCACTTACAACATTCTACCTGCTCCCAAGGTATTAGGGAGTAAGTGACCACTGAGCATCAGACTCTTCAAATCAAGGTTGAGCTGCAGAGCAAAACACAGAGAAAGGAAGCCTGGGAATATTTTCTGCCCCTTTATATAAAAGGTCTCAAAAGCAGGGTTTCCCCAGAACTAACTCAAGCCCATAGCTGGATTAGAATTTGTCTCCAGTTGCAAGACTGGTGTGGGTTTTTAGTGCCTGGCTGATGACATCACACAGGATGAAATGTGCTCTATGGGAACATGAAGTTTTAGTCTGTACATCTGGTAAATCAGAAGTCTATAGGAAGAACTGCCTGCCTAGCAGGTGTCACATGCCAAGAGTGACATTGCAAACCCACTGCTCAAATTAGTGCCTTCATTATCATCCACAACTATTGTCAGAATGCAGAGTTATCTCTTTTACTGCTTTGACTCATTTTTTGGTAAAAGTGTTGATGATACAGTGCTACGACAACTGTGAATGCTGAGTTTTAGGACTAAACAAGAAGAAAGTCTAGGTAAGAAGAGGTTTCAAAGGGCTTTACTGAGTTAAACCACAATTCTCACACTCAGGTGCATAAAAGCAAAATAAAATAGCATGCTAACAATAAATGGAAGCCTTCTTACTATCTCAAATACTATAAAACATGGACCCCTGAATAAAACTATGAAGATAGTTTTATTGAACTATTATTCAAGAAATAACAGATAAATTGAATGACCTTTTGGCTAAGAGTTATATCTGTGAGAAATTAAGACATACAAAATAAGTTAACATTTATGTGTATTTGTAGAAAAGGGAGAAAAAGATAAACACATGTATGTGCACATTACTGAGAATCTTTCCTGCTCTTAAAGTGTCAATTTTCTTCACTGAACAAAAGATTTCTCAAAGCAAAGACCCTATCTACTTACAAATCCAGTACTCTGTACAGTATCTTCTATTTAATGGTCTTTAGGTCTCTGATACATGACAAAGGTAATAAACTGGACAGAATGGATAGTGCTCTCTTACAAATTACATTAATTCCAAAACCTGGAAAATTTGGAAAACATCTGATTTTAAACTGGATATTGAGAATAGATTTTGAGTGTAGATTATACACTAAATTGTTGGTGATGCTATTACAAACTTATTTTTTCAGCTCAAATTCTGTGATTTTTCTTCCTTTTATATAATTACTAACATAAATAATCCAGGCACTAGACACAACCATCCCATTTGTACCAGTTTGCAAGGGTTATACTATCATCAAATCCTGACATTTAACACAGCACACATAGTTTGAGACCATTATAGTTCTGGGTTAAATCCAAAACTGATTTATAAGAGGTAAATTTAGGGTCTTTATACATCATTACACCCTCAGCAATAAAGCAAAGCATAATAAGGTGATAAGGTGTAAATTAGACTAAAATATTTGTCTGCCTTCTTTACAGCTTCAAAGTAAAGTCCATTGAAAAGAAAGGATTTTTTCCTGAATTCAGTGGCATTTGGATTCAACATAAACAGAAAATACTTTTGAGGGAATTAATTGCATGTAGGGTAAATAAAGGATCCTACATTTTAAAAAACTGGACTACTATATGCACATCCTGTTAAACTTGACAAAAAGGTCATTTGACAGATTTTTTTTCCCCTTCTTCCCTCCAGATGAGGAGTTAAATATGACAGTTATTAAAGGGGTTCAACAAGCACTTGATGGCTTTGAGTGTATCTCAATTTTTGTCTCCCATTTCCCTCTGGATTTTTTTCCTTTGGCCAACTACACCAAAAATTATCAGCTAACACTTCAGTTTCCCTCATGACATAAAAATCCAGGCAGAGACTACCAAAATCTAAAATTTCTATCTTCAATGGCATCTATTAAAAGATCTGTAGCACCCTTAGTATACAGCATGCATCAGTGACAATCATTACCAGCAGTGCTGCTCAGCCTGTTGCAGGCATGAAAAGGTTATGCCATGACACCCAAAATGGTGGTTTCTTCAATATATTCTGAGAATCCACTTGTGATCACACACCTGTACTTTTTCACTGGCCATGATGGTTCACAAAAGCCATCAAAATCTGACAGTTTCGGCTGAAAACTTCATATTTTCAGGCTAAAAGCACCCTTTATGTCTCCTAACCATTTGGAGACAGGATAATTTAAGTGCCCTGGCTGTAGGACACCTTCCAGGTTCACAACATGATCCCAAACTAATTTCCTGCCAAGGGCATTGGTGGCAACAGCAGTAGAAAACTACAAGAGTATTCTTTGGTGCAAACAGAGGGTGAACAGCAATTCAGAGTATGACCCCTGATATAAAATATGATCTCATGGTGTACGTAAGGCATTTGCTAGAGGTTCAAAGCTCCCATGTGATGGCATAGTCCTGTCACTGCAGCCCCCACCTCTTGATCTGGGAAGTACTAAGTACTCTCTGGTAAGACTGGAAGAACAACAGTGGGTAAGAAACAGGTTCCTGTCTCTGTGTGAGTGCAAAACATGGCGAGAGCCAAGAGCTAGATGATGTTTACAGATGACTCTCTCAAGATGAAGCAGGTCTCAGTTCCCAGTCTTGCAGAGTGCCATCTGACATTTGTTTTCATCAACCCTTTGGTCCTCCACCAAGAAGTTGCTGATCCTTGCCTTTGGGTATTCCTTCATGACACAGTGGATCACAAGGCATGCTGTGGGGGCACTGAAACTATGAGTGGTCAAAAAAGCTAAAAGCAGAACAGTCCAAGTCACATAGATACAAGAGATTTGACTGACCTATGCAATTGCACCAGTATCTCTGTCCTGTGCTGTGTGGTCAACACTAACTCTGTTGTATAAACCTCGCTGTATCTTAGGCAATGTGTGAACATGGTTGCCAATTAAATGAAAAGAAAAAATGCATTTTTATATTTTATGTAGTTCCAGTCAGATACCAACTAATTGCCATTATTATTCTCAGTTGAAAAAGATATTTCAATATAATGTTACAGAAGTATAGGAGCATTTCAGTAATGGTGTGTATCTATATTACAGTTTATGTGTGTATCTATGTTTGCCATATATATATAAAGCTAATTGCCACGAGAATGAGGTCTAACAATCTAACACTTTTAACCTTTTCTTTCTGGCTTGATTTTCCTCATGAGAGAATTTCCCCTTTTGGAAATGGAACAATGACTGTCCCTAGGAAATCCGCTCTTTTTTGAAGTTCAGAAACTCTGTGGTTTAAACACTCACAGAGTTCTTGAAGCCGAATAACTGATTCATTCTGGCATTTTCAACATATCTTTGAAAACTCTAATGAATATTTGAATAAAATAAAAGACTTATTTTAGCATTTATTTATTTAATCTAAGCTCCTTGGGAGTGGAAATTAGTGACTCCCATTTTATCACTCAACCATTTCCTTAATTCTATTCACATGTTTGTCAGCAGCAATAAGCCTCCTGATATTTGCATGAGATGCTGGGTTTTTACAAAATTATTCTGTAGTAGTATAGAGTTGCCAAGCCTTTTGTGCCTATATCAAATTAATTCTGACCCTTCCTTTCACTCCTCACACTGAAAACACGTGGTTGCCCCAAACTAGCCGTTTTGCCTGAAGGACAGCAGACCATTCTGAGATGCCATGTCTCCCACAGGTGTTTTCCTTCCTTACTTTCCAAGCTATTCCATCACTGGCGACCTCCTCCCTCATGGAACTTGCACTGCTATCAGACAATGACCGTGAAGATTCTCTTAAACAACTTGATTTTAATTTCACACCAGTGTCATGTGTCGTAGTTTAGCCCCAGCCGCAGTTAAGCACCATTCAGCCGCTCGACTGCACCCACCCCCCTCCCAAAGGGTGTGGGGAGAACAGTAGAAAAAAAAAACTTCATGGGTTGAGGTTAAGATGGTTTAATACCATAAAAAAGAAAGAGAATAATAATAATAATTGTGACAATAATAATAATAATAATAACAATGCAAGTGATGCACAAATGCAATTGCTCACTACAATGAAAGGAAAAAAAATACCACAACAATAACAATCTGATGCCCAATCTGTTTCTGAGCAGTAAATCTGCTTTCCAGGTTACTTTGTTGGTTATATATGGAGCATGACATTACATGGTATGGAATATACCTTTGGCCAGTATGGGTCAGTTGTACTGGCTGTGATCTCCCAGCCACGTGCACCTGGAAGGACATGAGAAGCTGGAAAATCCTTGGTTTAGTGTAGAGTAGCAACTAAAGCACCAGGTTGTTACCAACATTATTCTCACACTAAATCCAAACCACAGCACTTAAGTAGATACTAGAGAGGAAATTAACTCTTATCTCAGACAAAACCAGGATTATTATGTATATTTTGGACAATCATCTTTTGAGAAGAGTGTGTGTGTGTGTGTGTATGTGCACGTATGCATGGACATACATGTATGTTTCTTTATTCTTATGTTTACTTTACAGGAAGACATGTGATGCTAAGCTAGGTCATTAGATCTTGTGCCTGGTTCTCAGGCTGAACTCTCTGCAGATGGAGCCAGATCAAATGTTTTATGGATACCAAATGCCCACAGTTGACTAAGAAAAATTTAAGAATGTTTTTTAAGGGGTTACCAGCTAGCCTTCCTTAGCTGGCCATAGCCCAATCTTATGCCCGTGATAGGGAGCTTCAGTCTTTCCAAACTGGCACAACTAAAACTCTCTAATTCTTCAAGGCTTCCAGCATCATAGAAAACCCATGTCCTCCTTTCCTTTTATTTTGACCTTATTTTTTTATAAGGAACTTTGATTTTCAAGATACAATCAGCACACAGACCAGATCATTCTTTTAGATACTGGCTGGGAAAGGGCACATGGCTTCCCGTAACATACACACACAGAGACATCTGCTGCAGTTCTCCAAATGTGTGGCATTTTTTTCCCAATCTTTCACCTTAATTCTTAATCTGCAGCGAGTCAAAAAAGAATCAAAAGCAAGTATTAATCTGGTATATGTGGCAATCTGCACCTACATTCCTGTAATAAAATCTGGGGCTTTAAGAAATGGGTTCTTAAGTTTCATCTCCCAGCAATATTTTAGCTTATTATTTCTTATTATAGGCTGAATTTCCTAAAGGAGTCTATAAGACTTTGGTGCCCAAATCTCAATGAAATTAAGTAAAATGTGTGCACTTAATGCTTATGATTTCTCTTCAAAATCTCAGTCTTCATACATAATAAATAAGACACTATTAACTATTGCCGTCTAACATCATTAATGATTAATTTCCCAGAGGAGTGTGATGACAGAACTGAGTATAATCTTAGGGTGGCTTTCAGAAAGAGGAGAAGAGGTTAGTGACCTTACCTGAGTGTGTGACTTTGGATACTTAAGAGGCAAGGTAGATAAAAGTTTGTTAAATGAAAAATGGATGGTCTTTTTCCTCACAGACTGGAGTGCATTCCCCTTGATGGGAAAAGAAATTGTGATGGGAATCTGGGACATCCTGAAATCTTAATGCAGGAAGAGGGCTTCTGAGTAGCAGCTCATAGGAAGCCAGAGCAGCAGCTCGCTGCTTATTAAAGCATTAGTGAAGTATTGAATTCTAGGAACAGAAATGCCTTCTTTTTTGGACATAATTTATTTCTTTTTGGGCGGCCACTGACCCTGAATTTCCACTTGTGTGCATTTTGGATTTGCTCACTGCATGGGATAGCACTGGAGTCTTCCATTTGCTTAATTTGTGGATTTTGGTTCAGTGATTTCAATTGTGTGCCACTTTGCTTATTTGCTTTGATTTGCTTCAAAGCGTGATTCCCTTTGGGGTCCCTCGACTCCATTCAGCTGTATAAATTGTAGCCCTGGTCTTTCACTGTAAAGTCAGCACAGATACAGTGGCACCTCTCAAAGCAAGCATACCTACAAATACCACTCTTGCCCCTTCCAAATTCCCATTCCCAAGAATGAAACAGCAGCACAGTAAGATTAAGATTTGATTTGCATTTCTGTAAGTTAATTCCCACATTGTGATTTAATTTTGGTTTCATAGGGGGTTTTTTTGTTTATTCTTTCTGTTCTGTACTGGCTCAGCTGTCTGGAAATGGTAAACTAGGGGGTGGTTCCGCTAGGTTTTTTTGGCAGACTCTGCGGTGTTGGCATCACCTCCCCATCTTCTCCATTTCAGTAGTCTATTCTTATAGGTATATGAACTTTCATAGGTTTTTCTCTACATAGAGGGAAGGACTTATTAGTTAATTGAGTCCAGCCTCTGAGTTTAAGAAGTTTAAAAAAAAAAAAAGGCTTCAAATAACCAAGCAATTTTGGACTGGAAGCAAATTATTTCAGCCTAACTCCATAAATAAAAGCAATATAAACCAAGGTGTTTGCTGATCTAACTTAGAAAATACAAATCTGGAGATCTGTTGAGTAAATAAGTGGAAAATAGAATCCAGGATCTGCAGACTACCCATCTGTTGCCCTGTCTCCAGCTGCAGCCACTTCTGATGTTTCTGGATAAGGTGGAAAAGAAATAAGGGCAAATTAAGACATAAGCCCTGAGGATGCATCTGCCCAGTGCACAGTGGAAATCCCTTCTCTTCATTCAGCCCCCAAATTCTTGGTGAGCTTTGGCTACAGGGGTTTCCTTAACAAAGAGTTTCAGGTGTTATGGGCACTCTTAGGGCTGTACCTAACTTAATTTCCTTTCAGCGGCCCACAAAAGGATGACACGAAAAAGGGATTTATACATTCACCAGCATTAAAGTCAGAAAGGACAATGGCAGCTATTCCACCTGAGCCTCTAGGACCTATTGGATGCAGAATTTCTCCCAGAGAGTGGATCAAAACATATTTCCTAGATGAATTTTATTGAAGTTTATTTTAAAAATCTAAATCCATGTTCAGTCATCCTTGCTCCGTCTCCTCCAACCTGTTACTTAGTTCAATTATCCTCTCTGCTAGAAAGCTATGATTCATTTCAAGTCTGAATTTGTCTAACTCTCAGCCACAAATCTTGTCAGGTCTTTGTCAACAAGCTCAGAAAGCCCCTGCTATTGGATCTCTTTTCTCTTTTCCATGTGTAAGTACCTAAACATAATGATCAAGCCACTTCTCAGTCTTCTCTCAGATAAGCTGAAGAGATTGAACTCTGTAAGCCTCACATAGCACAACTTGTTTTCCAGCTGCCGGATCAAACCTCCCAAACCTTTCATCTCTGGCACTGTTATTAGGCTGCACTGCTACCCTGGAATGTGGGAGGGCTCTTCAAAGGATTTTAGACTGACCATCTGATATCCACACTGAAGCACTGTCTGAGGGGATTTTGATATTTCTTTTGATTCAGACCTTGGCTTTAAGAACCTCATGGCTACGGCTGGTTTAGGGCTCAGTAATGGCTTTGCCACAAGCGAGACGGAGAGCTGCTCCTTGTTATGGAAGGCAGATGTGCCTCCAAGTTTTTCTCTGTTATGCAGAACATATTCCTGGTATCATTTTTTTTTCTCCTTCTACTCTAGTAAATGAAGCTGTGGATGCATGTGTGTGATGAATGACATCAAAGGTCTGCTTGCACCTCATACAATCCATAGTATTCCCAAAGGAGGGGATGCAGCACCCTCCCAAGAAGTGTCTCTCTTCTATAGGTTACAAGCTCTAAACTAAAAAAACTACCACAAAGGACAAGAACGTATGTATATGTATATGTATATATCCACTTAGTTCATCACTTAACATTTCTTATACAAACAAGTGTGATCTAGAACAATATTTTTCTGAACCGTTGATACTAAATGAGGGTCTAATGCATTTTCAATCATATTCCAAGTCATTCCCTTTAGGGGAGGGTGGGGGAGGAGCGCACCCCAAAGTCCACAAATGTGCAAGTATGTCATTCCAATGACTTCAATGAATTGCAATCAGTTCCTTATACTATGAGGGTGTAACTTTTTAAAGTTATAACTAACTTCACTAGTTACTTTGTGCTATCTTCTGACACCATTTACAAACTAGATGAGATGTTTATTATACTCATTTTACAGAACCTTCTAGTGAACTATAACCTAATTTGCAAAGAAATAATGATACAGTTTAGGAAATAGTTGACCATTTATCAGAAGGAATGGGTAGGCTTGAGGCAGAATAGAAATGATTGAAAGCAATGAAATGCATTCTGTACAAGTTAAGACATTTATAGATTCGCTAAGATTGATAAAATTAAACCTATAAAATAAGGTATCAAAGCTAAAAATAAAATCTCAGGTCTCATTCATGATTTTCTTAAACCCTCATTGAAAACCTCAGACATTGTCACATGGAGCAGAGTTTCTCAACTAGGGGCAAGTGTGTAGACATTTTAGGCAAGGAAACAGAAGAGAACATCTTTACAGAGATCAGGTCCTTTGCTTGACAGGGTTTTAATATACTTCTCACATACGCAGACTCACAGTGGCAGCTCATTGCCATGTTTATTTCTTCACCTCACAGATGGAGTATGTTTTTCTCACCTTTTCACATGATGCAGCACATCCCAGAAGAGATTTAAACCTCTTTTCCCTGGTTCCCATGTTCAGTTATCAGCACCGGGCTCTGCTGCTCTCTAATGTCACCCCTGAGAAGGTGGACTGAAAATCAATTGGTAATAAGCAGCAAGAATTTGTTGCTGTCAAGGTGTCACTGTGCAAAATTAGTAGCTGGTTTTCCCAGACATCTCTGAAGCTTAAGTAACCTACCCAACTATCCTCAGACACAAAGAAAGAATAAGTACGTCACCAGCTCTGCTGTGCTTGGCGTCTCTCCCCACAGCTCTTTCAATGCAATTCTTTGAAGGTGCTTATTCTGCTTTGTGAAGCACATCCCTGAATCTGCAGTATCCAAACAGTATAATGAGAGTGTCAAAACTCAGTACTGATAAGGTAAATACTTCTTCTGAATGAACTTGTGCTGCTGTCACCAAAACCGATTTTGGCATAAAGGAATATGTAAACAGAGGAGAGGAAATCAGTTGCCACTTAGAATCCAGCAGGAATTCACAATTTGCAGAGTTGTGTCCTTCACTGCCTGATGAGTGCAAGCAGTACAGGGGTAGGCTGGAGCAGGGCAAGGCAGGGCTGAGGGTTCATCCCAGGGCTAGATGCAACACAATCATATGCCACCAAAACAAGCCAAGAGCAGGATAATTCATATGGGTAGCAATGCACAGGATCCTGCAGTATTTGGCCACAAGTCTTCTTGGACTCCTTCTGTCACAGGCCATAGCTTTGAGGAGTACCTGTGCAGCTTCCAGGGAACAGATGGAGATCTGACCTCCCACTCTGCTTCTAAGGAATAAAGGCAAATTTGAATCCCATATCCACAGATAATCTCTGCAAGCTCTAGTGTAGGGGTTCTGATTCATTATCTTCCAAAGTCTCCCACATAGAGTCCTATCTACTGCTCCAAATGCCTTATCTTAATTCATGTTCCATCAATTCTTAATACTATAAATACAGCAATAATAAACCCTGGATACATACATTAGTGGTGTCTATGAAGAATGCAGTTACCTGGCAAACATAATAAGTTTTCTTATTACAGCAAGAGCTAAGTAACCATTGAATAACAATTTGCATTCTAGATCCCCGTCCTTATTTCTTACAACCTTCAGGTGTTCAAAAGAGGTGCCTCATACTGAGCCATTAATTCCATATTTAGGATACCTGGACTTTAAATGTACTGAGTGTCACTTGGCTCTGAAAAATTTCAATCAGCATTCAGATTCAGAAGCCTGCATGAAATTCTAATTTTTTTTTTCCAAGACTCTGGATCTGCCCTTGCAGGTAAGGCAGCCTCTTTCTATGTTGCCACTGTATTCAATAGTAACACTCATCTTGCCTTTACAATAATATCAATAATCATAGAATCATAGAATGGCATGGGTTAGAAGGGACCCCAAGGATCATAGAGCTCCAAACCCCACTGCCACAGGCAGGGCCACCAACCTCCAGGCCTGGAGCTACACAAGGTTGCCCAGGACCCCATGACATAACATTAAAAACATTAGTAACATTGGGAAAAAAAAAAAAAAAAAAGAGAGAGAATAGCCCAATTAGCTGTTCAAATGTTACCAGAGTTAAGCTTTCACAAGAAATATAAATTTTCCTAATGAAAGACAGAGTCATTAACAATTGAGTTGTAATATGAACGTACAGACAGGTTTGCGTTTATGTACCTTAGCTTTTACATTTCAGATTTATCAGAGGTCAATCACATGAACGTTTACATATTTAACAGTTACTTGGCACTTAATATTTTCAGGCTCTGATATGAAACTTAAGACCACAATTTTTCTGTTGTGTAATGCTCTTATTCCTTTGTTACAAGCAGGAAAACTCTCAATAGACTAAAGAGGACTGGTGCTGTGACTTTACAATAACCATTGAAATGGGAAGATTGCACTTTCAGGTGTCTGATATAGTGGAAGTATAGTGGAAGTACTATAGCATGTGAATGAGTACCTGGATATGAGGATGTGGACAAAAATTTGAAAAATTTTGGGGCTAATGAAACTCTCATGTAGCTCTCAAGGGCTTCAAGACAAGGAAGGAAAACAAATTGCCTGCAGTCACCCAGAGAGCTGTTACTACGAGCAGCAGAAGAGAAGAGAACATTGAGTAGGTAACTTAGGTTCTAAGAAAAGCTCTTTTCATTGGAAATATCTTTTAATTGCCCTCTTGCTTGAAACCCGACAAAGCTGGGAATTAAGATGTTCTTGAGAAAGCAAGGGAAGAAAAGAGAAAAGAAGAAGGAGGTAAGGAGGAAGAAAAGAAGGAAGATGAGAAGGAGGATCAGAAGGGACATAAGAAAATACTTTGATCTTAGAGGGACTGATGAGATGGGCAGGTAGGTGTTTTCTAATTTATCTTTCAGCAGTGCACCATTCAGAATGGTCCAGATGGAAGATGAACAAGGTCTTCATAGTGCTGGATTCTGAGCCTTGTTTTTCTCTTTAATTTCTCAGAAAAAAATCCCTATATCGCTCATTGGAAGTTTTTTTCCCCTACGGTTTGGACTTGCTCTAAAGTAAATAGCTCCTCGGATAAAATGATAGACTCCATTTTGGTTTAGACCCTATTAGTTCAAAAGCCACAGGCTTTTCTAAGTGAGGAGCAAAATCCAAGTGTCCAATTAATATCAGGCTCAAATTCTGATTAAGTGACCTTCAATTCACCCCTCTGCCCTCATATTCATTTTCCATGGATAATTATTAAATAAACATCCCATTTTAACTGATCATCTTTTGAACCAAACATGATGTAGGGCTTTGGTAACTTTATACTTAAAAGGAACTCAAAAAGAAAACAAAACAAAGAACAGTTATTTTAATAACACATATTATACCAGCAATATTTCACAGAATTAAAAAATGTAATTTTTGGAAAAGGAATAGCTTGAAATATATTTCTTAAGCAACAGGGAGGCCTCTATCTTTCAGAAGTCGTCCACTAGGAACACGGTACAAAAGTGGACTCTGCTGAGCTTAGGTATATGGCCAAGTCCCAGACACTTCGGATTAGCTCAAAGTACTTCAACTGTGTCATAGCAAGTTCAAAACCTTCACAGAGTACCAAGACCCACTCGGAGCAATGATAAACTTAAATTTGATAGAATGTGAAGCAGAGGCTAAAAAGACATTGCTCAGATGGGAAACTCATTTCTTGCATCTTGTACTTCTTTCTGGTTTTTTATCAAAAAGAAATGCCAAAGGCTTTCTGAACAACAAAAAATGTGCAATTTCTTTCACAAACATACATCTATGCTTTGTTTTCTTATTGTTGTTGACAGAACCCTTCATTATGCCCTTAAAGAATCACTTTATGTTTATTTGTACTGTCTATACAGATTTGGGGACTTGTTTTATGAATTGCCAGAGGGCGATGTCTTTTTTTTTAATAAAAGTTTATTACAATTTGATTGATTTCCCTGATATTCATTGTGTGTGCCTGTGTTACAGTTACTCATTTCTGTTCTAAACCCCAAATTACTGCAACTAATGTTCCAGAAGAGCACTGTAACTGTTAGCAATTGACAATGCAAAATGTTTTTCTGTTTTATTTTTCAATGTAGATGTTTCCGGGGAAAAAAATCATTGAGGGCTAGTTTGCCGGGGTCCTTATTTATTAATTCATGGAAGTTTGCAAGAATAAGCCATGAGTGTGAAGCAGCCCAACTGTGAGATAGAGCTCAGCCACCTGATCACATTACCACAAATTAACAAATCACTGTTCATCTTCTGAACTGTGATGGGGATGTTAAATGTATCCATATGTTAGCATTTACCAGCAAAAGATAAATATATATTTTAAACGTTGGCTTTTCTTAGCACATTGTGAAAGAAGCTTACACTAAAACAAATATACTCACATTTTCCATAAGCTAAAAGCATACATAGATACAGTTCCTGTGGCTCTTGCTGATGTTTGGTAGCTTGCTAAACACCAGTAATCTGAATGTGATTCAGAAATACATTCCAGAATGCCTTTTTTGCTCTTTCTCACTATGAAAATTACTATATTATTTGTCATTATTTGCAATTGTACCAGATAAGATTAAAATTGCCTGAGTTTCATGTATTGGTGAGTCAATTTTTATCTCCCAAAAGAGTTCCTGCCTTTAACTCTAGCAATGTTCTTTAAAAGTGGCAACGGCTTTCTAGTGGGGCAGAATGGGATGAAATGAAATGTTTCAATGAAACCTGAGGTATGTGTTATTCCCCCCAGTGCTATCCTGCTTCTCATATTGCCTGTGGGGACGGTTAGATTAGATAGACACACTGAGCATACTCTGTAGAGACTTTTAGGGGAGAATCATTAAAACCGCCTAGTCTTTCCTTCCATCACTTTACCTACTCTATGTGCAACCTATTGCATCGAAATAAAGACTATGGTGACTAACTGTTTTACAGCTAGATATTCCTGCTCGCTGAAGGACACAACTGAGCTGGCAGGCTGCATCTTGAAGAGAAAGAAATTGTCAACACCCGTTCAGCAACCTTTGGTTAATTGTGGTAAAGCAGTGTGACTTCAGCTGCTGAAAGGACAAAGCTGTCTGGCCCTGCTAGCAAGAGATAGGAATTAAGCCATGAAACTAATGAACAGTAGAGGAGCCGGAAAGCAAGGTTATGCTGTCCTTTGCCTGTTGAGATAGTCCTGGATTTTAATTCTCTGTCGTGCCTCTCGTGCAGTCAATAATGGCCATCACACAAGGTTAAAACATATTTCTGTACAGATGTGCTGTTCTGAAAAAGGCCCGGTGGGCCACCCTGATACCTTCTAGTAGTTAATATTGGGAGAGCTCTGGACTACCTAGATTTACTTTCAAGTAGATTTTTTTTTAAACAGGTGTTAGATCAGGTGACTTCCAGAGGTGCCTTACAACATAAACTACTCCAATACTGCAAATCTGTCCCAGTCATCCCTGTCCAGCGCATGGATTCAAAAAGTGGAACTGGTATCACCGTGCTCTATGCTGGCTGCATTGCCTTACAAGCTCCAGGAGCATGGGTTGAAAACTGGGGCTCCTTTTGCTTAGAACTAACCTAGGTCTGACCTCCTTAAAAGGGAGGAAATCAGGAATAACTACACTGATAACAGTGAAATCACCATACTACAGAAAACATGAGATCAGCCAGTGTAATATGTTTTCATATAGCTTTGTTTCTTTTTCTTCTAAAGATATTTGTTTCCCTTGGTCATATACCTCATCTCCCCTTCATAAGGGAGATAATGTTCATCTATAGCATGCCCGCGCTATCAAGTGTGGGCACTCCTCTGCTTTCTCAGGCTTCCCAAGCATTCCAGAGCCTTTTTTTATCTACCAGCCAGCGTTTGATACAGAATCTGGAAATTATTTTGCTGCCAAAAGTGTACTAGGGGGGTGGGAGACAATCTGTGGGCTTCTGCTAGAGCAAACACAAAGAACCATTCTCTCATCTAGTAAAACAATAAGATTAGTCCTTTTATCATTAATTTTTTTTGTCTCCTTCACTGCTTTGTAAACACTGGTTGTATGACTTTGCCTCTTATCGTCTGCAAACTGAATCTGC
The DNA here is from genome assembly GCF_964237585.1 of Gallinula chloropus. Taxonomy (NCBI): domain Eukaryota; kingdom Metazoa; phylum Chordata; class Aves; order Gruiformes; family Rallidae; genus Gallinula; species Gallinula chloropus. The sequence goes on from NC_140087.1 coordinate 19,742,362, forward strand.
TTTTGTTGAAGCAGTGTCAATCACAAGGGTTTTTCTGCTCATATACTTAGTGATATGACTGATTGAAAAAGAAGACAGGCTTTCATTTGGGTTTGCAATATGTGACATTCTCACAGTTGGAAACATAAGGAGGGGGTAGAAGAAAACAAAGGGAACAATTCGTTAAAGCATAACCCAAAGTTCACTTGCTCTGTCAAGGAGATTAAGATTAAACTGAAGGAGGTCAAAGCTATTAACATTTAGACTTCAGGGTATATAACAAGTTAGCATCTAGTCAGATATTGGCTTTCTAATTGGAGAGAAGCTTGTTTCTAACTTTTTATGTAAACACTAGCATTAGCGAAAGCCTGGGTGGTCTCAACATTGTAACCCGGTGGACATATTTGATCCACGTCTCCTGCAAAAAAAATGTCCTTTCTGACCAAGCTCACATTTAAATTGTAAATAAGTCTCTTGATTCCTTTCTGCCAACTGTGACAGCATTTGCAAAGGGAAAACTTCACAGTGATACTTCTGGGCTTGCTTCAAATTTGTTTTCCCAAATGCCAAATTCTCCTTCACACCATACACTTTGTGACAATCTTATTTATGTTCAGCTCTTTGGACCAAACAAGAAGATTACCGCAGCCACCAGTAAGGAGCTCAGACATGACTTGTTTGTTAATTAACTCCCATAGCAAGACTGACTCTTATACAAGTCAGATGCTTATTTATAGAATATCCTTCACATTTTCAAGTCACATTCTTCTATGATTTTACGGTGCTCTCTTTACAGCTTCTTGTTCTAAATCCGATGGCCAGTGAAGCGGGATGGGTTACCACGGGAAAATAAATTTGATAGCAGTCAGCAGAGTTAGCTGTTGGAAGGTGATGTGGTTAAGTCTTTAGTAGCACTGACTCAAACATGCAGCACAATGACCATGTTTTAGCATATTGCAGACAGTCCTGGTTAATCTCTTCCAACACTGCATTAGCATATTTTCTGAGGATGAATATGTCTTGGCTTGGTATATGACCAGCTTAACCACTCCTTTCTTACAGGGAGAGTGGATGAGTGCAGGAACAGTGAGCCCCTGGTCTCCTCCCAGTACGCTCTATTGTCATGCCCAGCGTGATCTACCTTAAACGCAGAGCTTCATTTCTGCAACTCACCTGCTTTCCACTGTACTGGTACATGGGTATAGGTAAACATTCACCAGGAAAGGACTGTGCAAATTTTGAACTGGAAATAATCCTCAGAAATTAATTTTGGCTGCTTTGCTAAGATTTGAACTGCAGGCTTTTCTCTCCCACAAGAATCTGAAAACTGAAGACAGCTGTGTTCAGCGAGCTGTGCCACAGAAAGACTGATCCCATGAACTTTCTCATACACTAGCAGTCTCTATCTTCCCTATATAACATGGGGTTTTGCATCATCAGAGTGAAGCACTTCATCACCTTAGCATTTAAAATCTGTCCCAGTCCTTTGATACCAGGAAGGCAACACATGTTAAATTCTCACCCTCCCTTTGGAGCACAGCATCCCCAAGTACAGCCAGGGTCATTGAAACTTTTCAAGACATTGGCTAGAAGTTACATGTGGCTCTCTCACAGCTCTGACTCCCTCTATCCAATCTCGCCATCTATCTCTAGTCCATCACTCCATACCAACTGACACAGCATCACCACTGTGAGGTGCATGACCAGTCTTCCCAATTCTCATTTTGCTAGATGCTTGTGAAAGGAGGTGAGTGTCACATTACCACCTCATTAGTCAATCAAGTTTGCATTGTTAAGCTGAGTAGTCTTCTGACAGAAAATATAATTAAAAAAAAAAAGAGTTTGCTTCAAACAGATAAATAGAAACCTGTTATTTTGGAAGGATCAGAACAGTTTATATTCAGCATTTTGAAAGCAACAAAAATAAAATGTGGCAAAGATTGACATGTATTCATGAAACATTTGGCACTAGCAAGTCTACATTTTTCATCAAAAAAGTAATTTCACAAATCTCTATATTTCCAAAAGATGCATTTGCTTGAGCATTTAAAGGCCACAGAAAAAATATCATTTTTTTGTTATTAATTATAGTGATAGTCGTAAAGCAAAAAGGTCATTTTATGAAAAGCAGAGTGTTTCTATGAGAAATGCAATTCATTTTTGGCAATGTGAATTGACTAATTCTATTGAACATTGATCTAATTTGAAAGATGGAATCATAACTGCACACAAAAAAATAATAGGGTTTAAAATTAAAAAATATGCAAGTGTATTGTAAGTGTTTAACATCAACACACCAAAGATGAACAGAATCATAAATGAGGTAGCTGCAAAGTGCTATAAAAAATCCCTAGCAGGATACAAACATGAAGAAGAACATGCTCAAAATGAGATCAGCTTCCCTAGCTCAGGGCACGAAGTTGGCTGTTATTTCTAACTTTGTTCATTAACAATTACAACACCGAGCCACATCCACTGAAATTAGCAGTGTCTCCCACTCAAGAGACAGTTTCCTGGTTTCTAGGGTACGTGTCATACTGAAGTCTGACTCTGATCCACTTTACCATCTGGCAATCTATTGAAGAAAGCATCAAGAAAGTATAAAAAGCTGAGACAGGCACTATGCCCTTCTTAAAATGCCATTTGGGGTGGAGCTGTTAAACATATTCTACTTCTAATCCATCCCTCTTCCTTGGGAAGGATTCTGTGGAAAGCCAGTTCTGTCCTTTCTAAATTATTTTACAGCATCAAAATAAGGTAAAAGAGATACAACAAAAGTAGGAAATAGACTCAAAGGCATAAGTAATTCTTAGTATCTAGACTGGTGTGTTACAGATGAGGAACAAAAAGGTGTTCTTTTTTTCTGCTATTACAGCCTTCTGCAAGTAATTACTGAAAGAAGAGGAATACTATCTCCTTAAGTAAGCATCCATAAAACGAGAAGAAAAATAAACCATGCAATGTCAGCAGTTTAATCTGAATAGCATAGTTTGGAGTTTTCATGCCACCAAATTAGTATATCCTTGGAATACGCTATAAATGATGAACTCCTTAAAAAGTGCTGCATTCAATGCTTTTGGAATGCCTTATTGCATTATTTTATCCTTACAGATGAAAATAAAGTATCTTAGAGCTGGACTAAAGAAATCAGCAGTAGCTTAGATAAAAGTGATCACAATTTGCTTCTGTTTGTTATATATAATCAGAATTAAGTCCAGACTAGTAATATGTAAACTTGATGGATTGGAAGAGCCAATTTTGCAAAGCTGAAAACAATTATGAGCTACATCAGTTGGGAGAAAGAAATTAGACAGGAAATGTGGATAATAACTGGAAAGGGTTTTAAAACATTTTACCAGAGGTTGAAAAAAAAAAAAAAGAATGAACGCTGGGCTAGTCTAAATGTTGACTTGTATAGAAGTTAAAACAGTTTCATAAATCAAAATAATTGTGCAAAAAAAGCCCCACATTTGTTACAAGTCATGATCATGCCCTGTCCCTGGAAATGTTCAAGGCCAGGTTGGATGGGGCCCTGGGCAACCTTGTGTAGATCCAGGCCTGGAGGTTGGTGGCCCTGCCTGTGGCAGGGGGCTTGGAGCTCTATGATCCTTGGGGTCCCTTCTAACCCATGCCATTCTATGATCATTAGACAGAGGATAAGAACTACAGAATATTGATAAGGATGGAAGCAAGAACTAGGTTTTTTCATAAGAGTTAAGCATAACAAGAAAGATTTTGGGTCTTGACCACATAGAAGTGTAGCCATGTCAATAGTATTTGCAAAACTCTGTATGTTCTGTAAATAAATCTGATCTCTCTTTGAAGAAAAATCAGACAAAATCAGTTTTGTCATAAGAAGACAATGCAATGTTGTTCATTCCAGCAGTAAATCAGGAAAATGTTAAATAACAAATTACACCAGCAAGTCTGCATAATTTGCAACCAAGAGCTTTAAAAAGCTTCCTGAAGAAATTTCAAAACCATAAGTATTGTTTTTTGGTAAGTCTGAGAACACTGGAGAAGTTCCAATGGATGGCAAAAAAAAAAAAAAAAGAAAAAATTTTTTTTAAAGTTATAACTTTTATAACTTCTTTTTTTAAATTATATGTGTAACCCAGGCAATTACAGCCCTTTCAGCCTGAGATGAAAGGATAAAATGACATTAAAGCTAATGGAGGACTAACTCAGCAAAGAACTAGAGGTGTGCAATGCAATTAACGCTAAGCAAAATGGTTTAACAGAAACAAGAAGTCTTTCTGAGCCTTCCTGGAAAGTTCAGTTTTTACTGTCCTTAGGAGGTAAAGAAAGGTAAATGTGGCCAGGCTTGTAGAAGACAGAATGGACCAGTCCTTCCAGTACAGAACAGCACCAGCAATAGAAATAGTCATCCACTGTTTGGAAGAGCCCCTACAGATGCAAACAAAGCACCTTTGACAAGTGGATCCTACATCTCTTGTAGCAACACTTTAAGTTCCCTAAAGCAGCCAGAGTGTCTTTTTGTAGCCTGATTCTTAATTTCAAATGTCCTTTTTCCACACTGATATTCAAGCAAGGTTTAGATGGCACAGAAGCAGAGGGGAAAGGCTTCATTGAGCCCAGCACTCTGTTCACTGAGAAATTTTCAGCATAGAGAAGTTTTCTGTATTAATACAATTTCTGAAAGGGTAATCTAACTCCGAACCAGTTAACCCAGCTAATAATTGGGACAACTTGCTAACTGGTTAGGGTTAACTATGTGTAACATTACCATTGATTTATGACTGCCAGGTTCACAGGTTACTTAGATTGTTCAATTTAGCACTTTTCCCCAGCTTTCAATTGAACATTTTGAATCAGGTGTTCAATGGATTGATCGATACTAAGTACAATAGGTCTCTGTACCGCTCCATAAACAAAGCTGATTTTTATAGCCTTGGTGTGATTTAAACCTTTAACACTTTAAACCATCCTGCAGCCCTCTCACCACGTAACCATATGCTTCTCTTCACTTTCCTTAATTCACATCAGATTGCGACTCAGCAACACACAGGGCAAAGAGACCTGCTTGTGTGCTTAGAAGGCCTGATCCCGTGAACGTGTATGCATGGCACTGCACAAGGGTAAATAACTCCTTTGGTCCCAGTGAGGCTGTTCACGTATATAAATAACCCTGTTAAGGTGAATTTGTTGTGAGAGAAGGGCTGACATCTGAACATTGAACCTCGTGGTTAGTGAGAGCTTTCCCAGGACACAGAGGCCACAGGGACAAGCAGGTCTCATTTGCTCACTGTGACCTGTACAATTTTTTCCCCATGTCAGACTCCCTGCTCCTCATGAAAATAGGTTCATACATCCACTTTTTCAGTCTGCCACCCCACCTCGTAACTGTACACGATATAACTGTCAGATGCAGTCGGGTAGGTGCTGGTGCTTACCCGCCAGATGAATGAGTGCCTGGTTCAGGAAGAAGATGGACCTCAGGACAGGGGTGGGACCCAGATGCAGCAGCCCTGAGGGCTCTTCAGTCTGTAGAGCCCTGCTGGATGGCAAGTTCTCTTTCTGCACCATCCTTTTGAGGGAAAACAGCAGAAACATCACTTCCCCGTTGCATGATCTGGAGCAGTGTTTCCTTACAAATTAGCAGACACGATACTTTAAAAGGTCTGGAGAATGAAAACCTTAAGTCAGGTTTTGGGAAGGACCTCATTCTCACTGCTGCTTGGAGTGCAGATGGCAAAGCAAGGAAATCCCAGCCCTTCTGTTCTGAAACCAGGGTTTTTACTCTCATACTGGAGAGGAAAAGGGAAGGAATACCCTTGTTTTCTTTCCTCAGCACCATGTCAACGACCTCCCATTCACGCGTGCTCAGCCACCGCATTGTTCTTGAGTAAGTGCTGCTGGTTTGGCTGACCTCCGCCGGGGATTCCCCTAGAATGGAGAGGGTCCGCCTAACTAAATACCCCTCAGGCATGTGTAAAGCTTGTAGGGATAACTGATGCAGTCAACACATGGAAGAGTTTACTGTCTTACCCCAAGGAACGAAACAGATCCTCCTTAAACACTTCAATAACTACAAATGATTTCAACTTGGTGTTAGTATAAAATAATAATAAAAATAATCAGTCCTCCTTCCTTCAAAAACAGCTGAAAGGGAAGGGGAAGGGCAGCCCTCTGAGCCATCACCACAATCCAGCTTTCATCTCACACACTAAAAGGGCATAGAAAATGTGAAGCAGTTGCAAATGTCTTAAAGAGCAAGTTAAATGATTACCACAGGCTGGGATCTTTTAATATCTGTTGAGCTGAGTGTCACAGACTACACACATTATGCATTTAAGGCGGTTTTAAATAGTACACATAAATGCATGTCGCTGAGCAATGACAGGAGAATCAGGCACGGTTTTTTCACTTATAAAAATATCCTCCTTCGGTGTTGCTATTCCACCTTGGAAAAGTGCCGTATCCAGCCTCCCAGGCCCTAGGTCTTAAGCACCTTACTTTTACATCAGTCCCTGTGGATCAGCCTCTCTGAGCAAAGGAGAAGCCTTAGAAAAGAAGTCACGAGTTTGTCTCTGGCCTCAGAGGCTGCATTTGGAAGAAGCAGCTTTCTTACATTCTTACACCAGCTAAACCTATGAAAAGGAAATGAATTATGTTTTGATTTCTGCAAGAAGCTGGTGATTATGCAGATTATTTCCTGATACATTACACGGAGAAACGCTTAGTTCCATAAATAATGAAGTTATCTAAAATGGTAGCCAAATAAAAGATTCCCATCTCTTAGCTACCAGATCCAGAAACTGCCATAATTTCATGGACAGAAAATTAAAAAGAATCTTCTATTATGAAGTTGCCCTCATAAAATAATACCTTGTTATAAGAAGTTGCTGTAACACAGCCGTGGCATTAATAACAGAACTGCGTGTGTCTGGAATGAGATTTTACCTGAAATGTTATTCAGTAAATGAAAAGAATCATTAAAATATATTACAAGCTATTACTAGAACAATCCCTCCAAGTAATTTTTTATTGCTATCCTCTTCTTTTAAAAACTCATTGCAAATTTTCAGGGAAAGAGGCTAGGCAATTAGGAAACTGGTTAGTATCATGAGGAAAGAAAATGTTTTGCTAATGACTTGAAGGCATACTGACTCCAATGACCTCTCTGTCTTAGGTCCTAGGTAGCCCCTCAGGCACTGTAAAACTGGACACCTGAGTCACACCTCTGCAGAACTGCAGGTCCGGATGGATCTTCTCAAGGCAACAATAATGTTCACTTTAGTCTCTCAGAAAAAGAGAGATGAGCTGAGGGTGATTAGCCATTTTATCATTGCCAGTGTCCTTAAATTGCTTGGATCACGTCAGGATGCTTCATCTAGAGCTAAAATCAGACAGGTGTTAGGTTTGCATAGTGTTTAGCACAGTGGGGTCCTCTTCAAGTCTTGGAGATCAAAGACCCTACAACTCCACTACTAATGATGATGATCATGCATATGTTGTTTTTTACTCAGGAAAAGGTTGCTAGATTGTCACTATGAGAAGTAGCAGATGGAAAAAAAAGTGACAGAGAAATTTCCACATTCTCTGATTTGAATACCCCTCCTACAGAAAGTTGTCTGCAGGCTCCCGAGTCATATTTCTGTTAACCAGCTCATAGACAAAGGCAATGTATAATTAGAGGCTGGCATTTTAGTTGCTTTTTATCACAAAAGTTAGCTGAAAACACACAGATCTATTTTTTGTTGCTTAGAATACTGAAGTGTTTGAATAGAAGTGCTAAAATAAAAATTGCTGTAATAAAATATTATAAGTAAATCTTTCCTTTTTTTCCCTATTGATCTACAGGCAGCTGCAGGTGCAAATTGGTTATAAACAATTTGAAAATCCCTTTCTTGATCAAAAATTAGAATAAATAACAACATTTAATAAATTAAACATTCATGGGCCAGGCCATTTAGAAGCTTTTGTACATGACAACTTCAGACTCTCACCTTTTCATGGCTGTTCATGAAGTTCATTTTTCATTGTTCAGCTATACCCCTAAAAAAAAAGAAAAAAAAGCAACAAAACTATTAACCAAATGTTAGGCCAGCCTGTGTCCAGACGCGGATTTTGAAGTTCTGTAGTGGTGCTCTTTTTGAAACTCTTCGTTATTAAGACACCACTGATAAAAAGTAACTGTCCTGCAATATCTCAAATCTACTGATGCCTGTTATAAATTTCCCCTTTCTGCACTGGAACGAGAGACTCAGCTCTGCACTTCAAGGAACTGAATTCCATAGCCAGGCAGCTTAATTTGCCAATTCACTTGATCCATAAAACATAGTCTACACACATGGACCATATTATAGGCATTTCAAAGGTGAATGAAAAAGAGGAGCCTATTGCATAAGGAACATAGGGTGCAGACTTGTACTGTCAAGACTTTTCTAAACAAGTACCACGCCCTAAAAATAAACCCACCATTGACCCAAATGGTCTTGGTCAGATACAAAATGACCCATATTCAGGTCTAAGCAAGGCCAGCTCCATTGAAAGTCAGTGCAATAAGATAGCCCTCTGCTCCAGAAAAAAATGGTAGCTTGTGAGAGGAAAGGAAACATTAGCACTTAGATATAGACAAAGCAGCCTGGGATGAAAAAAGGCTTTAAGTACATGGCAGCTTCATACAGAGAGCACACAGAAAACTGAAAATTACTCACCAGAAAGCTGAAAGAACAGAGAAGCTCACTTTATAATGGCATTTTCTGGAAAATAAAATAGTCCCAGTTCAGAGATTCACAGAATTGTAAGGGTTGGAAGGGACCTCCAGAGATCATTGAGTCCAACCCTCCTGCCAAAACAGGCTCCCTAGGACAGGTCACACAGGTAGGCATCCAGACAGGTCTTGAATATCTCCAGAGAAGGAGATTCCACAAACACCCCCCCCACCCCCTGCCTCCGCCCCATGGCAGCCTGTTCCAGTGCTCTGTCACCCTCACCGTGACAAAGTTCTTCTGCATATAAATTCATATTAATAAATTCAAAAATCAGCCCTAACAACAACAACAACAACAACAAATTTTTTTTTTAAATCAAGACAATTTCAATTAGAAAACTCAACAGCACCTCAGAATTAAGATATGTACTACTGCTTTATGAACCGGATTGAAACGGTTTGAGAAAAGAAAGTATTTTTAAGACTGAACCTGCCAGTAAACTGTTCTAGGTCATTGGCAGGGCACTGGTGATACACATGTACCCACAAACTTGCTGAACCCAGGTCAGCCCTTTTTTAAGAGAAAGGCTGTTTTAAGAACTGTATAGCAAATTAATTGATCTGGTTTCTGGTAAGAATATCTCAATCCTTATTTCCCACATGCATTGCCCCCCGCAATGGAAATGTTACCTTTTCATGTATACAGTGCAGAGAGCTCAAAGATGGTAACAAATGTCAAGAGGATGCTTCTCTTACTGGCCGGTTTTGCAAATGTGGACAGGCAACTGTATGCACACACACACTAATCAAGTCTCCCTCTTTCGACAGGAGGATGCTTAAAGGAATAGATGGTAGTAGGATTCATGCTACGTTGCTTAGGGAATAGGGAACAGAGAACAGATGGAGGAAATTTAATTCCCAGGGCCTATGGCTGCTAAGGGATTCCCCCATGCCACTTAAGTCTTTGAAATAAAGGAAGAAAGTTTCCCAAACTGTGGAAAGCAAAATTTTTCTCCCTGGTAACATTTCTATATATTTAAGAAAAAAAAAAAAATCCTTTTTCAGCACAGAAAATATTTCTCTGCAGCAGATATAACAACTGCCCCAGATCTATGGAGCAATCCCATGGTGTACACTGCAGTTGTCCTGCCAATTTCCTTTTTAGCTAAACCACAAACTGATGGGATGTCAGCCATGAGAGAGCATATTATTCTGATGTTTGGCACTTAACGTGCAGAGAATATTAACTGATCCCTTTTATTGATTAATTGCAACTTTTAATGCCATTAGGGAAAGGGTTAGGTTATAGATTCCTGCTGAATGGGACAGGCAAGTGGCACACAGGGCTTATAAATCACCCAGCTCACAGGGGCTCCAGCAGCTGTGCTACTGTACAGATGTGGAGCACAGTAGAAGTTAATTGTGGTGGTGGTAGTCGAGTGAACAGAAACGCATTGACAGTGGTTTTTCAAAGAAAATAATCTTATTTTGACCATGGTAAATACAGTTGCTATTGAAGCATCTCACTTGAAGCCCGGAGAAGCTAACAGGCCATTATAAAATAGCTGAGGGGGCACCAGCATGAAGGCCCCAGAGAAGTGAGGCTGATGGGGTAATAACTAGGGGCAGTCCACTTTGAGTAGCCTTGTGTCAGGCAGGGATGCTGCACATTTTGCTGGAAGCAACTGCAAATACAACTGCTGAGGGTGCAACCAGGAAAAGTCTGAACACAAGTCCACAGGTACCAAAGTCTTGATTTTAAAGCCATCATCCTGCTTCCCTTCTCTCTTCTGCCCTCTAATTTCCAGTGGATCACTAAGAGAACAAATTAAAATAATGTTTAAACTGCAATTTAAACCACATCAGAAGAAAAAGTGACCAAAGTTGTGCTGGGGGCCTTTTGGCTAACAGAGCAGTTAGCTGCTCTTTTGTTGACTCAGCTTAAAAGAGTGAAAAATGTTTGTATTTATTTTAGGAAAACATCAAAGCCACATCCTTCCAATCCTGACGGTAGCCTCTGGGTACTACAGTGATTACTGCAAGAGCAGCTCTTTTTTCTTTGACCTGGCTGAGCTAGTAACACTGAACTGACTCCTTGAAATCCGAGTTCGGCTTCTCCAGTCTTTCCTCCTCCACCCTACCCTGTCACAGAGCAGAAGGCAGCTGCATCCCTGAACCTAAAGCTTGCAGTTTAAAGTTCATGCAAAGAGTCATCTGGTTGCAAGTTCCAGGTCCCACTATGGAGCTGGAAGGGGATGGAGGGGATTATAATTGCATTATAAATACCCCTGCAGGAGGAGGAGATTTATGTAACATTCAGATATGATCTCTCCTCTAGCTTTTGACCAGCTTTTTCTCACTTCACCAACTCCAGCCCCTCAGAAACTGGCCAGTCCCATTGAAGAGGAGCAGCCTCAGGCTGCGTCAAACCCAGGATGTGAAGTCACAGTCTGTTCCTGAGAAGGTGCCTCAAGGTGTACCTGCATTTCCAGTAAAATCCCACCCTACACAGGGCCTCTACAGAAGACCCCAGTTTGTGGCATAACGACTACTGTTGCAGGTGGGGAAAATGCTGACGTGCATCCCATGGGCACAAGGTCCTACACTCACGCTTTTCCTGAACCCACAGGGAGGGGTGGCCAAGTATCTCAGCACAAGGAGGATGCAGCCCTGCACAGAGCAGTGGAGGTCAAGGACAGATTGCTGCTGCTCTTAGGAAGAATCTGGGCAAACACAAGCACACATTTCAGGAAAGAAGACATGCAGCATTTAACCTTACAGCTGTCTGTCTTCATGCACAGACAACATTTATCATATTGTCCCATCTTTGGCACAGGGATGTCCCCAGGGGGTGCCCAACAAGATAGGGTCATCCAGGCTCAGAGAGAGAAGGACTGCAGGGACAAGGGATTTGGTGAGAGCCATTCAGCTCCTTCTCTTACCTGCTGGCTGACTGTGTAGGAACATTAACCTGCACCAGAAAAAGGTACATGAAAAAGTGTAAATTACCTCTTCGTTTCACAAATGAGGAGGGAGAGGCAAGACAAACTATACCACTCACAGGTCCAATTCCTTCCTTGTATACTTCCTGGGGCAATGCAGTTATGTGCCTGCCTAATAGCTCCGTCTAGCTCCAGGTAAGCAGTCATTAGTTTTCCTAGAAAATGCTCTAGCAGCAAGATACAAAAAGTGGGTAAAATTATTCAGTCATTAGTGCTGAAGTACATATATAGAGAGGTGTATATATACACACACATACAAATGTACGTGCAGGGGTACACACACTCACACATGCACACAGCTTCATACAATTTGATAGATCTGGTGCCACTTCTGTAGGGGGTGATATAGAGAGAAAGAAAAAAAGAAAGAAAAAAAGAAAGAAAGGGGGGAAGCATACGAATTTAATAAGCTCAGACATAATTGCCATGAGTAAATGTTAATGCATAGGGATCAACTTTTTTTTTTACTTTATTCATATTAATAGGCTCTCTCTTTCAGAAAGAATGACATCAGACACTGATAAATTTGACAGAAGTGAAAGGAAAAAATGGTCGCACTATTAGGAACACTCCTGAGGTGGTGTTGAACGGTGTCTTTGATACATCAGCCTTCAGTCTCTGAGCACATTCGTATTAACTCACGTGTACACCCAGAATTCAAATGAGCTGCTTCTTTAGATGCTGACTTTCAGCAGCAGTCCCACCAGACAGGCGGGAATCAAACTCATGATTTCAGAGTGTGGTATGGTATAATTTTCTCAGTACAGTTTGTGCCTGCTGCCTCCCTCAGAAGATTAGAGGAAGAGGCAGCATATAGCAGATCGTTAAAGATCCACGCAAGGCTGAAGGGTGAAAAAAAAAATCTTGAATGAACACACTGCTCCAAGTACAGACATTCTCCTGTGCCAAGAGATCAGTGCAAGGCTGTGTGTTTAATATCGCTGGAAACAGAGAGATGATAAACTGCTTGGAATAGATTTGCTTAAAGGCAAGCAAGGGCTAACCACTGATGTCTGAATACCTCAGCGATGTCTGAATGCCGGTGCATCGCCACGACATGGGTGCTCTTTACAACCCTTCAAGAATCCACTGTGAGAACAGTGCTATGCACCTGTAATATATGTGCTTGTCTGGAAACATCATACCATTGCGGTAACTGTCCATGAATCTTCCAGGAAGGCCAACGTACCCATGTGCATCACATGGCTTAGGACTCACAGTGAGCCTGGAAATAAATAAAAAGCTGAAGTCACACATCTTTTTCTCATTAGCCTGTTGCTTTTATGAACTAGACATGGGGAAGCTGGGTATTTAAGATGCAAGTTAATATTACTGACACATGTTTCTGAGTAGCTTCAAACCAAACAAAACAAACAAAAAAAAAAACCCAAAAAACCCCTCCTGAAATAACCCCAAACAACCCCCAAAATACCCCCTCCAAAACCAACAAAAGAGGAAAAGATTTGGGAAGTAGAAAAGGGGGCAGACATGGAAAATAAATGTATAACGAGAAGAAACAGAGATGAGTAAATATGTGTTAGTAAGGACCTATAATGGTTTGAAAGAGAATGCAAAATGGAAAAAAAATGGAAGATAACAAGAAACCGCTACATAATTGGGGACCATAAAGGAATACATCATATAGAAGATATGCATCAGTCTATGAGGAAAATTTTATTTTGAAATCCAGTTTTATAGAAGTTTGAGTTACTCAGGAAGATATCTGTAACACTGTCTACTTTCAACAGATAACAGCAAAACCAAAATTCTTTAACCAAAAGTCAAGTATTCAATTACATTTTTCCCTTCCTTTGTCCCACCAGCACAGAAGCACTCTCTTTGTAGTCACTCACATACAGAAGGTATAAATATCCACCTTTTTGCTCATCGTGTAAGAAAATATAATTGGTTTCTTATTCATTTTTTAGTCTGGTTTTGTAACAAAAAATTATGCTGGTTTTGGCTGAGATAGAGTTGATTTTTTTCCCTAGAAGCTGGTGTAGTTCTGTGCTTGGGATTTAGGATGAGAATAATGTTGATAACACATTCATATTTTAGTTGTTGCCAAGTAGTCAAGGACTTTTCAGGTTCTTATACTGGCCTGCCAATGTAAAGACAGGTGGCACACAAGAATGTGGGAGGGGACACAGGTGACCCAAACTGGCCAAGGAGGTATTCCATTCCATATGATGTCATGTTGAATACATGAGTTAGCCAGAAGGCAATGCGGTTCAGGAATGGTTCAGTTCCAGGTGATGAACAATTGTGCTATGCATCACTCGTATATTTTTTTACCATTGTTGTTGTTGTTGCCATTACTTTCCTTCTCTGTCCTATTAAACTGCCTTCACCACAACCCACAAGTTTTACCTTTTCCTCTTTGATCCCCTCCCCCATCCCATTGAAGAGGTGGGGGGTGGGGGCTGAGCAAACAGCTGTGTGGTTGTTTCAGCTGCCTGCCAGGTTAAACCATGACAAAGTTTAAAATATTTGTTTGGGGGGGGTTCTTTTAAAAATGTCAGTCTCCATTTGGTAAGCAAATGTAGGACACCATCTATATTTTTACATCATTTTTCTTTCAGATGTCAATCATAAGACTGCTGGCAAATTAATTTGTATGTGTAGCCAAGTTGATGAGTGCTAGCAATAAACATTAGCTCTTATGTGCAAAAAAAAATCATTGCAGTCCACTCAAGACAAACAGTTTTTACCAGATCTACTGTATATTTGAATCTCTCAATGCCTACTATCACAGCATGCCTAGTAGTTAAAGATAATTAAAGTGATAATACTCCTGTTAACTGTGGGGATATTACACCTACCATCAGATTGCTTAGAATAACTAAACAAACTGGCAGAAGGGCTGAGAAGACTGGATGCTTCTCCTGGCTAAAAGAAGCCTCACATCCTCATCCTGGCACCAGTGAAATAAAGCAAGAGTCCTCCTGTTTTATAGGGCAGAGGCCACAGGCTGATAAGACCAACCATTTTACTGATTGCTCTCTTCTTCATAGTCAGGTGGACCAATTTTCTTCTTTTTCACTCCTGTATGAAACAGTTCCCTTTCCAATAACATCTCTCTTTAGGGAAAAGCACTCCAACTGCTTACTTGTCCTCTGAATAGCTATTAAGTCTTTTACCTTGTCTTAGAGCAACCCAGGGTCTGCGAGCCTGCCCAAGATGGGAACTGAGTTTTCCCTCACCCCATGTTTTCAGCATCATGAATATCAGTGTTTTAAGCAAGCAGATCTGTCTAAAGAGCAGGTTGCTTCTGAATAACAGAAATAAACAAATACCATGTAGCTGACTATATTAAAAAAACACAGATAGGCAGAAAGGAAATTATTTGTAAGCTTCTGTTTCTAAACAACAACAACAAAAAATGTGCTTACTGAAAGGACAGAGGTGTTGTAACTAACTGGCAATGACCACTTTTATTCCAAGCTGGCAATAATCTGCAACAACAAATACATCCAAACATTTTAGCCATCCGTGGATGGATACTCATTTTCCTGTTCCTGCAGATATCCATTCGTTGTATGTGTCCAGTGGCTAAAAGCCGAGAAACTAATTTTATGCTTGATAATTTGTTGCTAATCAGTGCTAATCTGTTTGGGAAAACATCTATAGCTCAAGCACAAAGAGATTCAGATCGGTTCAGCTGCATTGGTGGTGACTGCCCATCACTGAATGCAGCTCCATGAGCTCTTCCATGGGTCCCACCTGGAGATTTGTTCAACAAGACCTGGCATGACGTTAGTGCTTCTGGAGACCTGGACGTTTAAAATAAAAGTGAGAAATTAACCCTGGAGTTATTTGTACCAATTTCACTGTTCATATTTCTCAGAGTAGTAGTCATTACTAGCCCAGGTTTACCACTGCAAAGTTTGTAGGAGTCTGCTTTGATCTCACTGAGACCTACTCAACTGAAAATTAGTAATTATGGGAGCTTTGTAAGGGAGGTACACATCATGCCAAGTCTGCTTTAAATGTGTGGCACTTAAATTTCCATTGGGCAGATATCCATCACCACAAAGTTTTGTAGGCGTAATGGTTAGGAGCAAAATTTGTATTGTGTAGTCTACAAACACAGCACTGGAAAATGCATCCTCCCAGTAAAAACAACCATAGTGGGGAGGGAGCAGAGGCAAATACCTCAAATTCAGTGAAATTGGACAACCTATGGCTTCCAAAACCTGGGAAGGTGCACAGAGAATAAATATTTCTTTTACTTTATGTAAAATAAAGCTTATTGTTATTGCTGCAAAATTCCTCTTCTGATATTTTCCTGTAGGCGTCAAGCCATCTATTCCTGTGTAGCGCAGCAAAGGCGCAATTAAGCTCCTCTGTGAGACTGTGCTCTGCCCACGCCATCGCTCTCCCAAGCACAGGCACTGCAGCAAGGGGAGCCAAGGCACACGCCGGCTGCGGCCACTCCTGCATCCCGCCCTTGATCCGAGAGCTCGAGTCTGAGTCGAGGTTGCCGAGGCACGTCTCAGCTCGGCTGGACGGGATCTGTAGGGTGGTTATTCAAATGACATGTTGTCTGGAATGTCTGCATGGCAGCATTTCCACCCTCTCTATTTTTTTTTTAATTTTTTTTTTATCCATTAGAAATAAGACAGCGCGAGCCTTTGAGAAACCTGTCTTTAAAATAAAGGTCTGCATTAAAGCCAGGTACAAAAACCTATCTTCCTGACAAGCAGTGATTATTTGGAAGTGCATCTATCTCTCAGGGAATCGCTTATGTGCCAGAAACTGAGAAACAATCCCATACAAACAGCAACATTAGGGGGATCTTAAGGTTGAAATTTAAGCACTAAAAAGACAGAGTGCACCTCAGGAAAAGCTAGATTAGCTACCTTATCTCTGCCTGCAAGCATACATGCAATATTACAGCCCTTAATTAAACAGACATGTTTTCCCTCTGACAGAACATATCAGATGGTCTTCTAGATTTTCTGTGTTTAGCATATATTAACAATTTGTCTCTTCACTGTGCGTCCACCATTTAATTAACATAAAAGCCCCCTAGTCCTCTGTTCATGTGGTCGTCTTATACTACATCCGCTTATCTCAAAGGTACTTATTTTAATAATTTCATCAGTACAGATGTAAAATGCATTCAACAAGACATTTTTCCCTTTAGACAGATGTACTTCTTAACAATAATTCATTATTTATTACCTCGCAATCTGTTTTTCAGACAAATAAACTCACAATTCCATTACCAGTATCTTTTAACGATGTTTCTGTTTCAGATTTCTTTATCATCACAGTCTAATCCAAATTTCACTGAGCTTTGCCATTAATTTCAGAGATCTGAAGGCTCTGTTCTTCATTTTCCAAGCAGCTGCCCTCAAAGCACGTCTCAGAAAAGTCTGTATACTATTTATCCAATGAGACGTTTTAAAATAAAAAGGCAAATATTTCTTTAACAGGAAAATGCCTCTCTAATGAGCAAAACACCCTTCAGAGGCTTTGCACTAGTTAGCCAAGAGCATGTCCTAAAACA
Source organism: Gallinula chloropus (assembly GCF_964237585.1). NCBI lineage: Eukaryota > Metazoa > Chordata > Aves > Gruiformes > Rallidae > Gallinula > Gallinula chloropus. Next base: position 19,759,535 of record NC_140087.1, read on the forward strand.
TAGCAAGTGAATGAAACCTACACATTGAATGATAAATGGGAGCAGGGCGTTTTAAGGAATTATTTTAAAATGCAGCACAAATGAGTTTCATATGAGGACTTGCAAAATCATCACACTGGGAGAATTTGAAATCTCTTTCAAAAAGGTAGCATTAAGGCTGAGAAGAGAGAGTATTATAAGAAAGTGTTAGAAGAATGAGGTGGTCTCTGGCTCTGCACCCTCTACGCCACACCCTAAACACGACTGTGGATCTTTGAGGATTTCGTTCTGAGGGAAGCCACCTGTAAAGAAGAGACAAAGTTCTGAAAAGTAGAGGCTGTGGAGTAACACTTCCTCTGTAATATTCTGTACTCAGTGTATTTCTGGGCATGGGAAGCCTGGACTTCACACAATAAAAGACTTAGATCCTTGAGGACTTTCTCAAAAGCCTATCGTAATTTATTAAGTCCTTGATCTTGTTCTGAATTTTTCTATCCCAATTATCTGCAATCATGTCAATATTTCTTAAATTGATTGGTGTTAAGATAAAAGCAAAATTGATTGGTGTTAAGATATAAGCAGGTACACAAGTTAGCCAATTTAAAATAGGATGGTGCTGTCCGAAAACTGGTGATCAGATAATGCCAAAATGGAATATTCCATTTAGGCATGCAGTAGGAAGCCCAATACCCTTCTATTCCATGTTCCTCCTTAATGGTTATATCAAAAGCTATGAAATTTCACTACCTGTATCATGACCTATTCTCGAAAAATAATTCTAAAATCTGGAAAGGATGCTGAGAAGTTAAAAATTCACCTGTATCCAACCTCCTGAAATGTCTCCTCTCATTTTTCTCCAAACTCATTATTTGGGCATCTAGGATTTTAGTTTGGGGTGGGTTTTTTTGTGGGGTGGTTTTTTTCTTTGATAAAGTACATTGCCTTATTTTAATGATATTTTTAAAAGATTAAATGGAAGATTTAAAAAAAAATAAAAATTAAGTACTTGTATTAGGTTAGGAATACTGAGTACTAGGCCCTCATTGTATTGAAATTGATACTAAGATAAAGGAAGAGTTACCCTGAGGGCACCACAGGAGGAGGGATATCCATTCTTATTAAAATATTAAAAATAGTAAAATATTAATTGTCTATAATTAATCTATGATTGACTCTGGAAATTAGAAATTGAGATGACCTATTACACAACTGATTTTCTTTCCTTGTCACTACAAACTTGTTCCCTGTAGTTTGTTCTCTAATGATTTATTCAGCAGTTTATTTTTTTAAAAAAAGACTTGTCATTCTTTTCTGTCCTCTCACAAAAGAATGAAGAGATTGAAGCATGAAAAAAAAAAAATTGAGATATTGTATATCTGTCTTATCAATATCAAAACCTCATCCTAATAAGGATTACTCCTACACTGACTCCACAGCTCTTCCCGTTTCCATAAAACTATTCTCAAGTTGCATATATTTCCATATTTGATCTGCATTAATATTAAAATCCTCCTGAAGTTTCTGGAAAGATTTACATGTTTTATCATCAGATAAATCCTTTATTATCTTGTACTGAAAGTTCATTCTTCTTTAAAGCGCAATAAATATTTAATTTGAACAAACAAAGCAAAAGCAATGAAAGAAAAAAAAAAGATAAAAGGTGCTTCATGAAAAGAGAAACTGAGAGATTGAATTCACAACTGCATTTGCTGTCTGTGTAAAAACTTCTACAGTCAATACAAAATAGCAAATACCAAATGTTATATGTAGAAGGCAGAAAAGATACCAGGTTATTATCCTCAACCATCACATTACCCATGCACTGCTATATCATAGACTCATAGAGTCATAGAATAATTTAGGTTGGAAAAGACCATTAAGATCAACAAGTCTAACCATTAACCCAGCACTGCCAAATCCACCACTACCCCACATCCCCAAGCTCCATCTCTACACGTCTTTTAAACACTCCCAGGGATGGTGATTCAACCACTTCCCTGGGCAGCCTGTTCCAATGATTGACAACCTTTTTGGTGAAGTAATTTTTCCACTATCCATTCTAAACCTCCCTTTGTGCAACTTGAAGCCATTTCCTCTTGCCCTATCACTTGTTACCTGGGAAAAGAGACCAACACCCACCTGGCTACACCCTCCTTTCAGATAGTTGCAGAGAGAGATGTGTCCCTCAGCCTCCTCTCTAGGCTGAACAAGCCCAGTTTCCTCAGCTGGTCCTCATAAGACTTGTGCTCTGGACCCTTCACCAACTTTGTTATTGGTGGAATGAGCAGAAGAAGAGACAGAATATTGCTGTGGCTGCTTGAGACAATGCAAGAGCCAGGTGGACAACATGATAGGACTGAACAAATAGCAAAGCCACCTGTAATGTTGGCAATAAGAAGTGATAAGCAAAACCAGGAATGTTTTGTCTTTTGTTACTCAGGAGCTGTAAGGTGCTGAAAGGTTTGGGTTTTTTTTATTTATGGTGATTCATTTGGAGTTGCAAATCTTGCTAGATATTGCTCAGCAGATCAGAGATTCTTTGAGAACATCTTATCTTGTGTCATTTTAGAACTTCACATCACATCTGCTTTGCAAGAAGTGTGTGTGGGCAGGGGGCTGCATGGAGGGAGACATTATTAAGAGAATAGGGGTGAGGAAAGTCGAAACAAGAAGCTCTTCTTGCAGATACTGTGCAAGCATACTCTAAGAAAAGAGCGGAGAAAGAGTTTCAATAGATTTAAAAGGAGATAACTTCAGAAGTGGTTGGGCTTCTCTCAGAGGCAAATTTCTTTCTTTGTCTTTAAACTTAGCTTAGTCATAAACTACTGTATCACCCAGGATATACACCACAAATGCTGCTGGTCTCACTCTTGATCCTCCCAAGTAGTTTACTCCTAGAGTAAAAAAGAAATTTCATCTTTATCTTATTTGGCTATCTCTCTCTTCATCTCTGCTGCATCTTGCGATCCCCATCTCTACGCCATCCGTCAGTGAGACAGGCCAGGGAAATACAGAACCACCGGTACTTACAAAGTTTGAAACTCCTGGATAAATCATTAGAGAACATGCTATAGGGAACAACTTTGCAGTGACAAGGAAATAAAATCAATTTTATAATAGGTCTTCTCAAATTCTAATTTCCATAGGGTCAATCCTCAGTTGTTCCCATAGAAAACTGTACCTGAGAAAGAGGAAAAGAGAAAAATTGACTGAGGCCCCTCTCTGAGCACATTTGACTTCTTGCTTGGAGGTAAGGGAATTTGCTCCCCATGCTCCACGGAGCAATGGTGGGGGGATTAGTCTCCAACTCCATTAAATTTTCCCAGAGCCACAGGGGACTGTGCAATCTCTAGTTCTTTTCTAAATGATAGTTTGCTCAAAAGGCCTCCTGCTACACTTGAAATATAGGACAGGTGTTGCCACATTAGCTACAGACCCATGCAGAGAACCCAGAGAGAGAGGAGAGGGATAGTGCTATGGAGCCCACAAATCTCCTTACTGCATAACCAGTACAGAAAAAGGGGGGTTCTCAGACTCAGATTATATGAAAAAAATAGGTTTTCTGTTACCATTAAAACTTTAAACAGGAGCTGAGAGTGTCCTGTTTTGTGGCATTAAAAGCTAGCACTCTAAAAGCATCTGTGCATCTCACAGTGCAGCACTGTCTTAATGTGCATCTTTCTCTCATATAACACCCCAGCAAGCAACTGTGTTTTTAGGATTGCTCTCTACAGAACAAATAGTCTTTATCCTTTCACAAGTATCACCTGCTCCAGAAGTTTGTTTCATGTGATACCCTCCTCCTGGTATTTCCATTTCAGCGTAAGCCCACTTACCTCCTCCCACTCCACTGAACTGTATGTGTATGTTACTGCAGCTAAAAGTAAGGGGTAGTTGCTGATGTTGTCGTATTTATGGAAACACTGAGGAGATGACTCACCAAGCTGACAACCTGAAAACTCCTTATTTTTGCCATAGGCTGTGTTTCTGATCTGGTACTTGCATTTCGTCCTCCTTTGCCACTTCCCAAAAGTCAAAGTCAGTGGGTACACTTGTGTGTCGCTCTGCGTGTGCAACAGTGGTTATCAGAAATTTTCCCATGTCCGAATGTTTTTGGCTGAGGTCACTGGGTTTTGTGTTGAATTCCCCAGGATTAATTTCTCCTTTCATACCCTCAAAGAAGGAAACGTTCCATATCAATATCATTTATCAAGTCAGTGATTTCACATAGGTAAAATGGTGGGCATGAATCTTATTACCACAGTGACTCCTTTAAGCCTCGGTGGTGGAATAAAAGGGCATCAAACCATATATGAATAATCACCGTGGTCTTTGAGGTCCCTCTGTTCTACTCAGATAAATGGAACATCAGCAGAAATTACTATCAGGTCATGTAACACTTAAGGGTCAAATCCTCAGCAGATGGGAATTGCTATCACTCCACTAAAAAATAAAATAAATAAAGTCACCATTTATGTCACTTTGGGATCTGGGCTTAGGAAATGTTCCTCTTACCATGCTCACCAGAATTTATAAGGAACTTGCACTTGAAAAATGAAACTGCATCTCAGAGTCTGGTACAAGGATCAGTTTTACATGAACAATTACATATAACAAAATGATATCAAACAAAACTCTGGGCTGATGAATTCCCAAGTAGTTTACCTTAACAAACATGTAAAGGGGTATTTTCACCGGAATAGGATGTTGTCCGGAGGTAACATCAAAGCTAACACTGCTGTTACCATTGAAAAACCTTTATTTACAGTTAGAAAGATAAACTGGGCACATGAGGAAGGTAAGGCACAATCTGAAATTAAATAGTTTGCAATCTCCAGTTAAATTAAATGAATAGCAGAACGATCTGAGAAAATACGGCATTCATTTCATGCCTATTATATAGCAGCTATTGGTGCTTGTTATGATTGTAAAAATCACACTTCAGATGCTCACATCCCTCCAGTTTTCAACTCTTCCAAGAGTTATAGCTCTGGCACTCCTCTATGGTACAAAAACACAGCACAGCTTCTTGTAATTTCCTGAGATACTGCACCTGCAATATATTCATACTAATTGCTCCAAACTCACGCATGCGGATGACAAAAGAACCAGAATGGCAATTCAGCTTTTCAATGCAAAGGAAACATAATTGTTTTATAATATACTGTAAGCTTTAAACCTGCAGGTTAAGTATTCATTTAATTATTTAGGGAGAGGTTGCACTTCTACTCCTTCCCATGTACAAGAGGCAGCCTATCTCTGTACCATGCCAGGAGAGGCGCAGGGGGAGATCTCAGACTAGGGATATTCCTTCCTTTCTTCACATCTCTCCCTTTCCCCTTATTACAAAATTCAATATTGCTCCTAATGCCTCTGCCCATCCACTCACCACTAGTATTTTCAGAAACAGGCTATATAAACCAAATATTCTGTCGAGCAAATAGAAGAAGAGGAGGATAATGTGAGCTCACATCTTTCCTGCACAGGCAGTTGAATTCAACGTAGCTATTACAAATCTTGCAAATCAGATCTTTTTCTTGTTAAGGGATTTTAATTTGGACCGTATCAGCAGAAAGGTGGGGAAAATAATGATTCTGCAACAAAATCAAAGGTTTTTTAAGTTGCTGGTGAAAGAACTATTTACCCCTGTAACAACAGACCCAGTAAGATGCATCAGTGCTAGCTACCAATAATCTCCTTTGGCTCAAAACATTGAAGGCCATGTTTTTTGAAATCAATGAACCAATTAAAAGAGTGACCTCAGGATTTGTGTGCATGTTTGATCCATTAATTGTAATTTGTTGTTTGCAGCATGCAGAGTCATTAAATTTGTCTAAAGGAACTACATTAAAAAATCATGAAATATTATCAACCATGGCTTAAAATTTCAACAGAATTTAAGTAATTCAGGGTACCATTTGCATTTTCTGGGTAGTAATTAGGCTTTACAGAATTAAGCAATGCCACACCTTGCTCGTAGTCCTAATCCTACCTCATTCAATACTTGCACAAATTTTCCATGGATAGGCACTTAAGTGGCGGGTCAACAGAAAACTGCTAAGCAGGCCAAGGACCAAACTATCAAGAAATAAATCTCAACAAAAGGGACAGTGTTTATATGTGTCCATAGAGACAGAATCTCTGCTCAGAGCCATTAAGTTCCTAAATAATCTCAGCCATTTGCATGATAAAAAACATCAGGTTTCCATTTTTAAAGAGTAATAGTGGTAGGCCAAGAGAAGTGAGATCTTTGGAGTTAAGTCACCCCCTGAGGGTATATGGGACAAGGTCAAACCTCTCCTTCTGCCAAAATCGTATCTGGAACTTTAGTTCAAACCAGCACCCCAAGTCAGTATCCCGACTCCTGGCTTCCTGCAGAGTGGGAAAAAATATCTCAGTCACCAACACAACAGCTGCTGCAAGTTGTAGAAATAATTTGATATACAGAGAGCTGAGGCCAGAGAGACTGGCTTTAATTCCATCGATTAGGAAATGTATCTAAGATGGGAGTTCAAGTTCATGTCTGATAGCTATCACTGCTCTAGAGACGGGATCTGAATCTGGGTCTTCTAGCTCTCTATTATGGCTACCATTTGCTGTAAACATGTTTTGACCATGTTGGTAACATCAGGCCCACAGTGAAGATGGTCCCATTTTGAAGGCTTCAAGGCTTTAGGCCAGAGCAGTCCTTGAGGTAGATCTCAATATTTAGGTGACTTTGGACAGGAAAACCGTGAGCATATGCAAAACTTAACATGCTAAACTAATAGTCATGAGGCAAGTGACAGCTGAGGAGTAATTACACCAATGGTACCTGAACGCTGGGACAAGGTGATGTCTACATTGTGCAGTGGATTATGGTGAAAAAAAGCTCCAAGCTGACTTTCAGAGTACATCCACAGAGTTCAGCACAGCACCACGCAGAGACATTCGCCTGGGTCTCAAAGGCAGCCTAGCCTTTTTGGTATGGCAGAACATGCATTATTAAATTCAATCCCTGTTTCTCAGCAGAGCTAATTAGTTCAGGTGCAGCTCAACACTGCTATAATTATACTCCATCTGCTTCCAGAGCTAGCTAGTTTGGGTGCTGAGAGCTTGGAAATTTCTCTACAGTACCCCCTCATGGGAAGGGGCATGATACCATTATGTCCTTAGGCGTGAAAAAAGATGGATTGACACTTTGGTCTCTTTGATGATGTGAGCCTTAGCAGCCTAAATCCTGCCGAGTTAAATCCTCTCAAGGGACAGATTTTTTAAAATGTTTAAATAGCTAAAACCCCAGGTATGGCCCCAGTGTGGTTTTTGAAAAATACCTCATAAGCACTAAGTGTTTGTTGGGTGGTAAATGACTCTGTGCAGCGACGCAGCGGTGAGAGCCCTGTGTCAGGCACCCGACGGGGGCGGTCTGTCGCAGGCAGCAGCCTACAGGCGCCCTGGCTCTCACCGAAACTTTGATGTGCTCAGGTTGGTTTTGCAGGCTTGCAATCCAGCACGTGAGTGCTAGGACTCGTCTGGCTACACAGAAAATATCAAGCCTGTCTGCTTCTCAAGAAATGGGTAGTGATGACTCAGATGAACACTAATTTAGCATGCTGCGTTTGCTCCCCTTAAAGCAAAGCCTTGATCTAAAGACCATTGCAGGGAACAGAGTATCTCTCCTCGGTATCAATTCTTATTGGATCAGGCCCTGAATTTGTGGTGTGGAGCAATTAGTATGAAATAGATTAGGTAACAACTTCCTTTGTTCAGTTGTACAAGTTATTTCAAGATTAACTGATTGCCCACATTTGTTTTGTACAGCCAGCTAAACCATCGATACCAACAACACTGGTATTAATCAGCACAGAATTATTTCCTCATTCTCTCAGGTATTTTGCTTCATATCACTTTACAAAGGTTGTCAGGGACTGTCTGTAGCTTCTGATACAAAACAGTAGTGCCACAGCACGTTTTTCCGGACACTGGAGTCATTTTACTCACAAGCTTTCCAGTAGCACGCTCAAATGAGAACATTTTCAGTGACCCCATGAACCCCACAGCATGTTCTCCTTCCCACCCACTGTGCTTAACCACACAACACGTCAGTAGCACATATATGTACCAGTGGGTGCGTATGTGTGCGTGTGTCCAAGAGACAGCGTGTTCTGTTTCCATGTGTGCTGTGCAGGCGTGAATGACGCCTGCATCTAACAGCATGGTGCCTACGTGAGCATCTATTTCACTGCCATTAGTATTTTGACTCACCTCAGTGCTGTCAGCGCCAGCTCTCTCAGTTCTGCAACGCCTCTGCTTGATTTCTTCTTTCCAGGGGCACCGGCTAAAGGTACTGAGGCTGTCAGATTTTGACTGAAACCCAATCACTTGTTACTTATTTAACCAATATGCGGGCATCATTTTGTGCGATGCTGTTGGAAAGTGACACAGGGAGCTGCCCTGTGCCACCCACTCTTTGGAGAAGAGCTCTGCAGTTCTGATTTTGCTCAGCCATGGCTGTCTCACTGCCAGCCTACTCTCTCAGGGCACAGCCAGCCTCCAATGCCTCCTCAAACATGAAATAATTATTCGTTACATAAAGGTTTCTGCTTACTACTCGTGAACATTCGGTGTGTTAGGAATCCTGTTTCCGTCCTCTCTCTCTCACACTGCACTGCAGCTCTCTGGCAGCACCAATTTACACAGATGTTGGTATACGATGAGAGATATCACCCAAAATGTCTGTCTGAGCCCAGACACATGCCCCATCTCCCCAGCCATTCCTACTGCTACCCATCACCTCTCAGCCCCCATCTTGGATCTCCCAGGGAGCTTACACTTCCCTATGTACACCCCACCAATGGCAGCAGCAGACTGCTGTGAGGAAAATCAGACCAAAAGGCAGTAATTAGCGATTGAGAGGTGGTGAGGAGCAGGTACCAGTAGAGCATTTTTGCCCATTTCAGTGCAAGGCTAGCAGTTTAACTCAAAGCATCCCCTGCAGTGGTTTAGGTTGTTAGTGCCTGACTTTGTACTGAAAAGAAGAGGGAGGACTCGCAGGCAGTCACAGCAGAGAGGCATTTTGAGAAGCTATCTCCACTCAGTTACCTTATCAAGGCTGAGAAGTATGTGTGAGTGACTCAAGCCTGTGCAGTGTACATCGGAGCAGGAGAGTTTAAACCACTGGCAATTAAAAATAGCCTCCCTGGCTTTGCAATGGGACAGTGGAGGAGATGTCATGCAAGTGCCGAGGCTCAGCTGAGAGGCAGGAGCTGACAGCGGAAAAGCAGGACACGACTGTATAGTGTAAGCTGGACACAATAATGTGAGGTCAGGGAGCACTCAAACCTGAAGCCCATCACTCAGCTGTGGGCTCAAAAACCTTCTTAGACATGACCATAGTTCATTCAGGAAGTCTCCTGAGTCTCACGAACTGCAGCTCCCCTAGATGACTGAAGGGACAAAGGCAAATGCAGCTGACGCAAAAGAAAATTTCCAGAAGCCATAACTCAATGTTTAATTTGCCTTTTTCTCTTGCTTCTTTTTTTTTTTTTTTTGCCTTCTTTATCATTTTGTAACCTTCTGTCCATTCAGAGAGAAAGGTTTCAATCCTGGTGTTTGCTTTAGATCTAAATTTCAAATTTTCAGTTAATTCTTGTTTTCCAATTCTCATTAATAGATTACAGGTTATTTTTTTATTATTAATTGCCACATACTTTGCTTCCTAATTTATTTTTTCTGGGAAATAAATACTTTCCTGACCCATTCCAGTCTCGTTTTAATGCTTAGCCAAATATCTTAAGGCAGTGAAGGAAAAAACAAACAGTCGAACATCTGCTGAAAAGGTTGCAAGGGTGAATAAGCTCTAATAGTTTCTAATGAGCTTCCAGAAACATATTATGTAAGGAGCAATGAGCTTCCCAATCCTTCCCAATCTTAGATCCCGATCCTTAAGCCTTACTTATAAGACTATCCTGGTCAGTTACTTAATTCTGCTATAGACAGGAGTAAATTCAGATGTGGGATATACTATCACGTACTTTTGAAATGCATCCTACAGTGACATATCTCCCTCTCTTCAAGTAATCACCAATCGGGCTCAAGACACCGCCTACTTTTATGCATTACTGTTGCCATTATCATCTGGAGTTTACAACACTGGAAGGAGTCCCTCGCCACAGCTGAAATACTCCATGACTTTGGTGCACATCTTGACTGCCCGGAAGCTCCTGCACGGGGACAGAGCAGGCACATGTGGGAGCTCATTTGCAACCTGCACCCAAAGACTCCTTTGGTGACTCTCATGGTTTCACCCCAGCTGAGAGCTGAGCACCAGCAGTTGCTCTCTCTAAGAGGGCAAGGGTGGGGGACGGTGGAACTTGAGACGCAAAAGGGAAGGAAAAAGAAAATCAAAAAACCCCACAACCCTCATTGATAGGGATAAGGATAGTTTACTGGGACAGCAGAGAGAGACGTAAGAATAATGGGATTTTATAGCAAAATATACTTTATAGCAAAAGTGATGATACACAGTGTGGTTTCTCACCGAACTGCAGCACTCAGGAAGTACAACTCAGAGCTGTCCCGAAGCTGGACCATCCCTAAACTGTGTGTCCTGGAGCTGTCAGCCCCCTCTATCCCACCTTTCTTCTGAGCAGGATGTAATTGGCATGGAATATCCTCTTTGACCAGTTTGGGTCACCTGTCCTGGCTGTGTCCCCTAGCTCTCTGGGTGCCCCCAGACTTCTCGTTGGCAGGGCAGCATGAAAAGCTGAAAAGTCCTTGACTGCTTGGCAACTAAAAACCTCAGTGTGTTATCAGCACTGCTCCCATCCTAACTCCCAAACACAACACTACACCAGCTGCTAGAGAGAAAATTAACTCTATCCTAGCTCAAAACCAGGACAGTATGCAGCTCAGTCCTGCCCAGAGAAGTGAGCACTGCAAGAGGAGGCTTGAGGTCAAGGAGAGCATCTGGTAGCTGTACAGGCATAGAAAGAAGCATCACTACTTTCCCCGCTTACTGGCCAAAATTAGCAGCATGGAAATTGCTGTAGAACAATCCTTTCTCTTTGCCTTGGACTTCATTTTCTACTCTTCAGACTGCCCGCACTTCAGCCACATATATCTGTCTACCTTCTATAAGTAAATGGAACACACCAGGAAAGTCAATAGAGTTTCATTCACTTACAATAGGAGTGAATTTAGCCATAAATAGATAATGAAAAGCCAAATGTTCCCTACGTGCCTGTTCTTGTAGCTGTCCTTCATCTGAAGATTTCAGGCCCACTTAGGGAATCAATGTATCGATAGAAAGTAAACTGTGTTTTCAATAAAAGTGAAAATGTGAGCAGATCCAGCACTGTATGATTATTAATTTTCAAAGTTAGCCACAAGCTTTTAACAGTTTCCATTAAATCTCCAAAGGAAATTTAAGAACTTGGATAATTATCAAAAAATGCTGTATTAAAACACTCTCCTCCATCCCTCTACACGTTCAGAAGCAAGTTGACATATTCATAGGGCAAGCAAGGATATGCTGTTGTCTGAATGCAATGATGCTTCACTGCCTCTTATTTCTGGGATAGCCCTAAGCTCATTCTGCCACCTTGTGTGATCAACATATATTACAGCACAATCTCATTTTCAGGTGTATATTTCTTATTCCACTCCAGTATTCTCACCTCTTATTTAGTACTACTCAAAGTCCGGAGCCTCTGATATTCTAATCTGGATTGTCAGGACGAACCAAATGTAGTGCTTCATTTGTACTCCATCTCTCAAAAAGCCACTTAGTTTTAATAATTCAAGTAGTGAAAAATTCTTACCGATTATATGAAAGAAAACACATTTCTGTTACCTTACTGTTGTGGTTCTCTTGATTGTATACCTTTCTTGAAATGATTTACTAAATAATGCCTGGAAACAGTTTCAGTCCATATTATCTGTTCAAAGCAATATGTTGGGGAAAAAAAATTTAAACCCCCCCAGTTTTAAAAAAGTTGAGCTGTGTGACTAGACACTCTATGTCTTATGGCTTATTTCACCTTTATATAAATATTTTTTTCATGCTTAACCTGACTGGAAAACCGTGACTGCTGGATAAAAGTTTGGGTTTCGATGTAGAATGCCTATGAAAAGCTAATACAAAGGAAGTATTTCAGAAAGTTTCTCCACTCTTTTCTTGATGTTTCTCATTGCTTCTGTTATGTTCAGGCATGACATATGAAAAAGAAATCCAAAAAAATTTTTAAAAAGCAAAAGCCTTTAATGAAAACCCCAGTTAAAGCCTGTTGAATATAAATGTTGTGATTAGCTGATCAATTTAACCGTCTTTTCTGGAAACAGGGGAAGCATTCCAGAAGTTCACCTGCAAAAAAAGAAAACCCCTTCTGAAGCTTTAGGTCAGACTATTATGAGAAGCTCTACAAGGGATTCACACGCCCAGAAATGACTGCTGGTACAATGCAAAAAATCAATAACACTACATGAAGTTGTTACCTACAGATGTCACGTTCCATCAGAGTACTAGCAAATACCCATGCACCCTGTAGGTACTCAAAACATATAAACGCGACAGCAGCTGTGTACAGAAAGGCTCCCACTACAGAGGGGCATTTCACCCTGTTCACAGCAAGGAGTTCAGTACATCCAGGTTTTAAATGCCTGTAAGCTTACATGCGCTGATCGGCTGGTAAGCGAAGGTGACAAAAGGTAAGAAGCAGAGAAAACAATTATCAAAAGCTCCTTCTAAATCCTACAAACGCAGACGCTGACATCTATTACTGCCTTATGCTCTACAGATATGGAACTACATTTCTTATCTAAGAAGTGAACTATGGCTCAGACTTAATTAACCAGAACCGCGGTGCCTGTAAGATCTATGCTGAAAACATAGCGTACACAGTCCAATCAAAACTCATTCCTCTAGTCCAGTTTTAATGCCTTTCACACAGGGAAATAATTATACCTTAAAGCTGGTGTTTTCGCTTTATACTTACGCAGTGCGATTCATCTTACAATATCTCATCACCCACCTTAAATTGTGGCTGTGGTCAGAAAACTGTTTACATTTTACTCACCACACACTCTTGCAAATAATCAAATCACAGGGCTGATCCTCAGTATTTCTGTGAGGTGAAATATCTGAGGCAGAAAGATCCACTGTGATTTTAATAAGAACCAGGCAAAATATATCTACCAGATACAAATTCATAAAAGTGTGCAGTTTGCATGTTTGAGAAAGCATTACTAGATTTGGAATTTGCCAAATAATTTCAGGCTGCTCACTTTCAAATTAATAACAAATGTAATTTCAGGAAAACCCCTTTTGTTTCCCAAGTTATTGTAGACAAAACAATGTTGTCCTATCTTGTATAAGTTGGTCTGCTTAAAAAAAAAATACATCTTTTTCAAAACTTGAAAATTTTGGCTCCAGCTAAATGTTTCAGGTTGACTTAGAGAGGCAAATCATATTCAAGTATTTTTGCCAGTCACCTACTGATTAAAAAAATACAACCTTCAAAATATTTCACACAGAGTTCTAATTTCAAAGGACTTTAGCTCAAGTTCCAAAAGCACAGAGCAGCCCTAAAACGTGCATAATTAGCCTGGTATAAGGGAGCATACGGTAAAGGGACCTGGAAAGTTTGAATCCCTGTACAGGCTCTTGCAGAGCCTTTGGCAAGTCATTTCATTTCCTTATATCTCTATTTCCCTAACTATTAAGTCAGGGCAATAATACTTACCTTCCCTGAAGAGGTGACAGTAATTAAGTCAATGTTTTGCATAGCACTTTCAAGATGCAAATCTCTACATTAAAGTTCTAAGTACTATTATTATTATCATCATTATCGCTGATTATCATTAAGCTAAAGCTACTGTTTAATTCTGTGTGCTCTCCTCTCGTTCTGAGAAATACATTCAACTGCCATTGTAAGCTAATTATACCATCTACTCTTAAGTATAGGAGTACAAAAGCATACCTTCTGCTGCATTTGCAGTCTGTTCCCTCTTTCAAACACTCTTTGTGTAAAGGAAAGTATATTCTTAACTAATGCCTTAAGGAAGTTTGCACAGTATTGCCAAATTAGCTCATTGCAATTAGTATCTCAAGTTTCCCTGCAGTCCCAGGAAAATAGCAGTAGCCACTAACGCAGTTAATAATGATGACTTTGTAAAACAGAACTGGAGGCTAATATTGAAAGGGCTGTCAAAGAGCAAAAGGCTGCTTTTCAAATGACCTTTAAATCCTCTGCGACTCCTGCAGAGGATAAAAGGTAACATGAGTGACAAAAAAAAAAGGCTTTTCCAGCTCTCCACGTTTTGCCAGGTCAAAGAAACATTTGTAATGAATAAATAAATAGATAATTCATCCCCCAGCTGTTTCAGGATCTTTTCCGATATGTACACAGGTAGGAAGCAGGTCCGTGAAGCTGGATGAATTTCAGAGACCTGTGAAACAGTCAGAGAACTGAGACCAAGTTGCTTGTTATGCAGAGCAGAAAGGAACAGAAATTTGCCCACAGGGCTTCAGATGCGATTGTGTATCTATGAACCATAAGGCTTTAAAATGGCGATGTCAAAACCTAGTGTTTTTCTAAAATCAACCTGATTCAAGTGTTTTCTGGCTCTGCTCACAAGAACGTGCATCCGTTCAATGTCGTCCTGCCACCCAGCCTGCCCGCTGATGCAGTCAGCAGCAAAGCCTGATGTGTGTGAGCTTCCAGATGTCTGAACACAAAAATGGCCAATGCTCAGCATACTTCAAAGCCTATCTGTGACTAAAATAGACACACATACACACACAGAGACTAAAGAGGTGGTGTGTCACATGTTGGCACATAGTCATGGAGAAAACCACTCTGCTCCTTGTGACTGTTTAGGCGTTATGGAAATGTCCCTTAGTTTAAATAAAAAAGTAATATTTTTAATGGGTATTGAAATTTTACAACTGTCAGTCTTGGAAGAACCTCTTTGAGATGAGACATTTTGTAACAACATAGTATTTTGCATTTTTATAATCTTTCTGTCTAAGGTTATCAACACAAACATGTTTCTAAAATCAAACGATTAAAAGTGCAGGGAAATCCAGAGAGGCAAAGTAAATGTTACGCTTTGTAAGGAAGGAAACCAAAACCTGGAGGCTAAAATCTGCAACCGGTCTTCCCTGGTGGAAGACCCGCAGTCTTGCTCTTGGCAGAGTACAGACCCACCAAACATACAAAGATCACTTGGTTTCAGCCTCCTCCACCTGCTGAATAATTTCTGTGCTGCAGGGGAGACTTTCTGCTGTGGTCGCTGACTCACCCATACCCGAGGGCAGCCAGATGCAGCTGCAATACTCATCAGGATCCATGATGCCAGACAGGCACGACCAAGATGGTAATTGGGGAAAGCCTGAGTGGCTGTCCTCTATAACACAGGGGCTGGAGGGAAGGTTTTCCTCTCCTGAAAACACCTTTCTGTCAATAAATGTGACCACCTGTTTTGCCCTGTGGGAGGATACTCAATGAATATTTGCTCAACCATCATGAGCAAAAGACATTAATGAAGATTTTTCAAAGGAAGAGAAAGGGTAAATTACTTTCTTCATGTAAAGAAAGGTTTGAGAAATTAATATACAGTATTAAATTACATTAACAACAAAAAAGCCACCCAATGGACTGCAAGAATTTTTCATAGACATGGCACCTGCATGGCCATCCAGTGCTTATCAGTCACTATACCTCATGTGGACAAGGTTTACTGGTAAGCGTGGATCCTTGTGGAACTTCTATGCAAGGCATTTATTACTTTTGTTAAAACATAGCTTTCCAGAAACAGCCTAATTCTCCCTATATAAGAAGTCCAATGAATGACTTACTTAGAAACATTATTTCTGTCAGGTGGCTTCCAACTGCCTTTGCTTCTTTGTCCTGTATTCTTAAATTATGCTTAAGCATTACTATACAATTTTAAAAGATAACAAAAGGGAGGTAGGATTAGGCTGCTGAATAACATCTCAGATGTTGTTCATTCTTTAAAACTGAGAACATCAAATTTTGCCAGCTTGAAAGTCATGCAATGCAATCAACCTACTGACAAGCTGCAAAATAGAATTTATTATACAATATCATATCTTATCATATAATATAAAATTTATCATTGCACTTAAAAATTATGTAGTTCCTGTTCCAGTTCCCAGACAAAACATGATTATAATTTCTTATTTTATTACCTTATTGTTTCTCTGTTCAGTTACATTTGAATAGACGCAGAAATGGTTGGAATTTCTGGAAAACCCCTGGACATTTATATCTCACTCATTCTGTTTCTCAAAGCTTCAGACTGATAGTACTGGAAATTAAATTGACCCATTTATTCATCACTGTAGCAGGGCTTAAACCTCAGCAGCATGATTGCCATCATGTCAGTGATGCCAATGACCTAAGTCTTCAGTTTCAGAGATTGCCCCAGCAACACACGATAATAAGTGGCAAAACATTATTACTTCCTTTGGTACTCATTATAAAAACATTAATTGGGGTGAAAGGTAATCCACTTCATATGCTAAGTCATAGATCTTCTCTAAGGATGAACAAGGGGGATTGCAAGAATAAGTATGTCATGGTGATTTGTCGCCACAAAATTTCCTTCAAGTTTGAATGAACAGACTACTAGGGGGCGGCACAACAAGGAAAAGCATTATTTTGATTTAATTTATCTAGATCTGGTCTGAAAGGTCAATGCCTAAATGAGAACACAGCACAGAAAAGAGATGAGCTCCAAAGGAATGTCAGTACAATTTATACAAGCCATTTTTTCCCCACTATTCTGTTTTGAATAGTTTTATTTTATTTATTTTAGGGAAACACTCCATGGCTCATACACTGCAGCTAATTAAAATTCACAGCTCTTTTACCACCCCATTCCTATTGTCTCTCCCCTTCAAGCATTGCTTTCATACCAAAAAAGAAGAAAAAGAAAGAAAAAAAAAAGAAAAAGAAAAAAATCCCTACCAATTTGCTTTGGTTTGACTCCTGTGGCAGAAAAGCATTAAACTCACAGCCAGACAGCTGTTTCACACACCCACCCCACCACCCCCCCAAGTGTTGTCACCCTGCCTCTTTAAGCTCTGTTTTATCAGTTGCATAGAAGGTTTTTTTCCTTCATTTCAAAGAGCACATTAAACACTCATTAACAGTAAGGGGAATTAGACATGCACAGTTGGGGGAGGGGGGAAATATATATATATATATATAAAAATCCCACACTATCTAAGTGAAGAAAGAGGATTCTCCTGACAAATGTGTATTTGCAAAGAAATATCACTGCAGGTAACAAATAGTCTCCCTTGGCGAAGTCAGATATCATTTCCAAAATTTCCTCAAAGCGGGCGCCCTCTTGGAGACATTTCAGATTCTGCTCAGCCTGGGTTTATCTTGAAATTTTGGACTTTCATCTTCACACAACAATAATGTTTCAAAAAACAAAATTTAAATTAAATCCCAAGCCTCATAAGGAGGCATCTCGGGGGCCAGCTACTGGCAGGGCTGGAGAGAGTGCTGCTGCCAAATGGAAAATGTGAGCTGGCGAGTAAACCTGAAATCTTAGATTTTGAACTTGGCGGATCTGAAAAGTCTTGGCATTTGGTTACAGATCCTGGAATGCGAAGCTTGCAAACCAGTTTTTCCCCATAAGAGTATAAAAAATGCCTATAATACGTATAAAGAAAACTTCCGTATGCCCCTCTTGTAAACAGCACTGATGTGTTACGTGCAGTATGAAGTAGCCTTTAGAAATGAACTGATTTTGCCTAGAAATCCTACCCTCGTTTCTCTTGCTTTATGCCTCATGTGGGCCTCTGTGACTTTTTGACCTTCCAGTAAATTTTAGCATCATTCAAGAAGGTCAAACAGTCAGGGAAAGCAAAAATGGATTAAAAGAGAAAGAGCCGTGGTGAACAGAGAATTGTCATCATAAGCTTTATTAGACATTTCAAACGTTTCAACCATTAATGGCAGCAAACTTTTAAAAGTTCAGGCTCTGCTTTTACTGGTATAAGGGGATACTGCTAATTTTCCATCTGGTCTTTGATATCACCAATCAGAACAGCTACCCAAATCTTTCTACAAAGTTATATGAACTATTTTCTTTTTAAATATTATTTAAAAAAAAAACCACAAACCAAAAAAACCCAAACCCACTTACCTAGTGCTGGCCTCTCCCTTGATGGCAGGGAAGATTCATGACATTACTTGCATTTCCCTGCTCAACTTGGCCTGAGTCCTCTCTCCATTTTTTGGTTCTCGCTCCTTCTGGCTTTCTTCTTCTTTTGCAGGGGGAGAGTGGGAGCAGACAGTACTGGCAAATCACAGCTTTGAAAGTAAATAAAGGGGTGGCTGCAGTCTATTTAATAGCAACATATTCTCCCTATTAATATTGTTACTGTCATCTTTACCAGCGTTATAGCTGGAGTTTAAGTATGGAAGAGACACAACTGTTTTCATAAGTCACATCTCTCCTGTAATTTGGTTACATACAGTGAGCAATTTATCCCGTTAATTTCTTGTTCAGCTATTGAGAAGTTGGAGTTTGAAACCACTGAAAAGAAGCCCAAGACATAAGGTGCAAAGGAATGTTAAAAATGGTTCTGTAGCTTAGCCAACCCCCTCCAACCCTGCATGTGCAGAAAGTCTCTAGCCCATGAATCATCTATGTACTATGTTGTGGTCCACCGTGCAAGCTGTAGAGAAACACATGCCAAACACTGATCTCCAAAGCCTCAGACAGCTTAGTCAGTATAAATTATCTCTTAGGATGAATTATTCTGTCTTGATTTGTGAATTTGACACTCTCTTCATTTGTAACTTGTTTCCTTCATCCTTTGCATGAGTTAACACGGTGCTGGGATATATTTAAAATCACAAGAGATCAATTCCCATTAGCCTGGAAGGTTATTTCATGTAAGTATTTCCTTGTTTCTTAATATTCCTTTACACAGGGTTGTTTTTTTTTTTTCCTCATATATCCTGAAAAATAAAAGGGCATAAGCACCATATAATGTTTCAGCCTTTCCTGCTTTTTCTCTACTGCAAGATCACAATATTACTATTCATTCTTCTCATTCATTGAAGCTACTTTTTTTAAAGCTTCTGTTTGGATTTACTAGATAAAACATAAATAGAACCATAGAATCATAGAATATCCTGAGTTGGAAGGGACCAACTCCTAGCTCCACACAGGGCCAGCCAAGTCAGAGCATGGGAATGAGTGCATCGTCCAGACGTTTCTTGAACTCAGTCAAGCGTGGTGCTGTGCCCACCTTCCAATCAAAACTGCTTCCTGTTGGTGCATTTCTGAGGTGAAAACCCAAGATATACATACTTTTAATAAGATGCAAATTAAATTTGATGTTACACCCCCAGTTCAGCAAATCAGAGAAGCTCCGTTCTGACTCAAAATGATCGAAGTGTGCTGCCAAAATGAATTGAGAGCTCTGGCCAGGCCAGCTCCTGTAAGGTTGCCTTTGCAGTGCAGAGAGGAGGACACAGAAAGCTTCTCATCCATGTCTCCCAAGGATTCACAGATGATTTAGGATTCAAATCCTTTTCTCCATCCCTCTCCTGAGGATTTCCCTTTCACAAAAGAAATCTCCTGCTGGTGCAGAACTACTGTACTGGAACTCCCACCATCCCCCTCCAGGCTACTGGGCTGGGGGGATGCTCTCCAAGATGATAAACTGATGTCTCCAAGGAGGGTCTTTCACTCACTGACTCACAGGCACTAATTTAAAGGAGCACTTAGCTACAGTATGATTTATAAGCAAAGAGTGATGAAAAAATAATGGGCTTTTAAAAGATGGCAGAAATTACCTGCATAGAAACTTGCTCCAAAGTCCCGGTCTTCAGGTAGTGGCAGAGCTGGCCAGAGCAGTTGGACTTTGGGGTCTGTTAAATTTCTGAATGCATTTCCATGAGGAAAGAAGACTACTGTCTTATTTTCATTTATTTATCAAGCAATGCCTTCCACCACAACACTAAAAGGAAGTTGAATTTCCAGACTAACAGATGTCAGGGATAAGTCAGCTTTCCCTTTAAATGCTAGTCTCTCATGCTCTTTAGCTAACCTTGGTCCCTAAAAAAGGTATGCTTTCCTGAGCTTCCCTGAAAGCCAACATCACAATGAGGGGGATGGCAGAGGGAGAATATAAAATAACTGCAAAGGTCAGTGTTAACTTACTCAGTCAGACAGGTTGAAGACAATGTGGCTCGTTAGAAAAAAGATACAAGTGCCACAAGACAACTTCCTGATACAAAAAAAAAAAAGATAAAGGTACCACAGGATGATAGCCTGGCATTATCACATTTTATTCTTTAAAATATCTGTTGTTAAATACACCCTGAAGCCAACATTTGGAAATGGAGATGCTTGACAAAGAATTTAGGAGCTCTCTGCTTCAGCATATATAGGATCTTGAACATGACCAACATGAAAGTCAGCTGCCGGAGCAGACTTTTGATGCTGTGTGTGCCCTCCAGTGCAGACACGTCTGCACACAAAGGCAGTTACATTTGACAGGCAGTTGTTCTGGACTTGCATGCATAAGTTCAGAGGCAGAAGCCATAAAACAGTGTAAACCACATTTCACAAGTTCACACAGCAGAAGCTATTCGGTGGATTTGGCCATTGTTTAAGGCACTCGGAAAACAGATGGAAACACGATGTCTTCTCACAAGTTTCGTTCCCACATTACTGTCACAGATGGTGCTCTCACCTCTTTGAAGAATAGATCTTTTTTCCTACAGAAGCAATAACAGGATACAAAATATTTCACATTACTGCTGACATAACTGATCTCAAGCAATTACTGCTGAGACATTGCAATCTTCTACCATTTTTTGCTCTCTTCCCCTCCCTGAACATATTTTGTGTCTCCATTTAATCTTCTCCCATTCAAACCCAACAACAGGCAGGGTTGCACACTGAAATATCAAGTTGGTTATTTACCTATATTTTCTTCTCACTAAGTCCATGTACCTCAATACAGAGACATTTGTAGAATTACTCAGTAATTGAAAACGAAGAAGGAAAGGTTTTTTCAGATGGTTTGGTAAGACATTATACTGTTCCTTGTGGGAGTTTTTTGTCTTTTCCCTTTTCCTCCCCACGCTAAACAAGTAACTGGATAATTACATTTCAACCTCCTGAGGGCTCATTTCCCAAATGGATATAAATAATAAATCAAGCACCAAAGGGAGACAAGCTGGTTCTCAAAACAGGCCTCTCTATTTCAGGATCTAGAATGTTATGCAGTGTTTGTGCTGTTGTTATTGCACCTTTTCACCTCTTCAACAATGACTCCACTGTTATTTTCCACACATAAATATAAGAAAAATCAGCTCCTGTTTACACAAAAAAGAAATTGAAAATCATCAAGAAGAAAAAAATAGCTCCCTACTCATCATTTACACACATCATCTATTAATTTGCTAAGGAAATACATGATTAAGCAAGATCCAAAACCTGAACTGACTTATTACTACAATAAATAGATAAATCAACAAAATTTCAGGCAGTCAGTTGTGCCTGTTGATCATTATCTGGAAAACCTGAAGTACAGTCCAGGCAAAGACCTCTGGCTCCTAGGTGAAGTAACACTTATTAGTTATCATCCATGCTTTCCACACAGAGCTGCTGCTGGAGCATGTTGACTGCATTTTTAACTAGTAATACTTTTCCTTGGTCTCCTCACAGCCATCCCATGAGCCCAACCCACAGAGTGCTTGTGTGCCGCTAACATTTCATTGTTTTGGTGTTTACTTCTTCAGGTTAAAATATCTGAAATGATGGGAGGTCTGCATTATGACTTGTCAGAAGAGATGTTAAGATGAGATGGATAATACAACATTTGCCAGAGTGTGTTATAAGTATGATCAGAAACATCTGAGCAAAACAAGACCTTCTGGGATGGTTCTGAAAGTCTGCACAGAATGGAGAAATCCAAAGATTTTTCAGTTTTACCCAAGTTGCCAGCAAGGCAAAATATTCTCAAACCCACACCTGAATATGACAACAAAGAAATGCTTTGCTGCCCTGCATGCAAACGGCTGTGAATGGTGAGGAAAGTTGGGCCCTGGAGCAGCTTGTGGAATTAAAACATTTTTTACTCTTCTGGAAACTTTAAAATTAAATGTGGGAAAAGACTTTAAAATTAAATGTGGGAAAAGATTCTGTTTGTTCTGGCCTTGTAACTCAGAA
This sequence comes from Gallinula chloropus, assembly GCF_964237585.1. Classification (NCBI taxonomy): domain Eukaryota; kingdom Metazoa; phylum Chordata; class Aves; order Gruiformes; family Rallidae; genus Gallinula; species Gallinula chloropus. The sequence continues at coordinate 19,781,729 of NC_140087.1, forward strand.
AAGATTTACATGGGTGCACCACCTTCGCTAAATACTATCACACAGAGAATAAATATAAGAGTTAAAATAATCTGGAACTGTCCAAACTTCTATTGCCTGACATGTTGGATATTTAATTACATAATTTTAGCTGGTTTATTGAATGTCTTTCCACAGAGCTTTTTCTAATTCTTGAAGAGGGATATTTTGATTGAATTTCTCTGTAGAAATGGTCCTTTGTTGGTTTTTGTAGCTGATGCCAACTTTCTTTAGGGCCTGATCAAACTCCTACTGAAGTTAAAGACTCTCAGTAACATCAGTAGGATGAATAGAGAGCATGTAAGTGTTGAGGATAAAATTTAACTCCTCACTAAAAAAGTAACTCTACTGTGCGTACACCTGTGAAGACAGGATTTTCTCCCAACTTCTAAAAACCAAAGATGTATGTCAGATACTCGAATAATATAATTAAAATGATATAGTAAGCGAATATATATTTCTAAAAATTGACTCTACTGTTGCTAGATAGATAATTCAATAGATACATTGAATTCCCGTGGCTTAAGGGACGTTTTTGTACTTCAGATCAAAGATCAATAGAAAAATCTGATTGTATTGTAGTCAAGATTAAAAGAAGCGTATCCACTTCAACAGGTCCCCTCTCTACCCCCATCTGCACAGAAATCTTAATGGATTTTGTACAGAAAGTTTGGCTGGAAAGTCTGAAAACTTCTTCAATTCCCACCTATGCTTGCATGCAGGTCTGAGGTGACAGCAGGAACAGATAAATCTTTTGGGGGCAGAAAGCCCTCCGGTATCTGAAGACTATCTTAAGCTAAAGGGCAGTCTTGTGCAAGACTTGTTACAGAGTTATGTCCTTTTTACTGACAGAGACTAGAGATATGTTCATGAAGCTGAAAAAGAAAGGATTTCTAGCCAAATTAAACATGCCACTCCATATGCTAAGTGAGCACTGAAAAAAAAAATAAGGGTTTGCCTAGGCAAACCTTCTTAAAGCTTCAGACAACTTTGTGCTGTCCAGTTAAAATGAAATTTAACCTTCTGGATAAAAAGAAGACAAATTTTGGAAAATTGTTGTAGAGATTGGAGCATTTGCACTGTTTACTTTTAATGTACCTTGAGTTAGAAGTTTCTTCACTTACATTTTCACATTTAGGTCATTTAGCAAGAGATAATATATAATGTGAAATAAGATAATAATATAAGATAATAATGAAATGCTACAAAGTCCTCAGACAAAGCATATCCTGGTAAAGCAAGAATACATAGAGACTTATGACAAGGAATCAAGCCAAAGGATCGTAGGTATATATGAATATATGTGAGTATATCCCAAGTGTAGGTTCTCTGCTGGTTCCACTGCTACGGGACACCATAGTTTGGCTGGCATCAGGAACACAGGACAGGGAATTGCAATAAGTGAAAAGAGTGTTCTGTTGTAATAGCCCACCCATATTCAGCAAATATAGCCCCAACAATTCATTCATCATACTAGCAAATGCAATCAGTCACAAGGCAAGAGTTTATTTAGAATAAAACAGAGGCCCCTTATTCAAATGCATCACTGCCTCTCTGAGAAATGCAGCAAATTCATGTCTAAACTAAGGTGGCACCAGCAAGTTTATGCTGATTTGCCAGAATAATTTTATCAGTACGTACATCAACATGCTAGCACGTGTTTGGAAATGCTCTGCTGAAAAGAAAGCTTGGAGAAGACAAACAGGAGTGAAGGAACCACAGGACTGATAAAGACCAGTACATTACATTCTAGGGAGGGAGAGCTCCAGCAGAGCTACCACCAGGCAGACTATCAATTTAGGGAAAGAAACTTGTCCAGATGAATGCTTGCTTTGTTTTGGATCTCATTCTGGACATAATAGCTGTCAAGCACTCCTGTGGCCAAGATCAGACTATATCCCTTCTTTTTAAGAGTACTTAATGTTAAGAATAAGTTTAGGCACTGTCCTGAATAAGGGTATAAAATACAACTATCCTATTTTGTGCATCTTTAACTAACAGTTTTTCACTATTTTCTTCTGTTGTTGTTATTACCATTTTATCATTGTTGTTATTGTCATTGTTGTTTATGGTGCAGCTCTGTATACCTAGTCACTGAGAGCTGGTCCCAAATTTTTCAGTGACACAAAATTTACTTAGAAAATGCCATATGCCTATCATTTTCTAAACATTTCAGGCTCAAAACATATTTTGACAAACTCCAAGTAGAGGTTCGGCCCTTTCTGGTACACTGGTGGGCTGAATTCACAGCAGACAAAAATAACGCAGCTCAATTCCAGGGCCTCCAGAGGTCTCGGTGCTTGAGCTAAACAGTTTGATTTGGAGAAATAAACAGTGGGGGAGAAAGAGAACTGGAAACTTTTCTCAGTCAGATGAAGTCCCCAGTTACACTTCCAGTAAGAGACATTTGCTGCATTAAATAGGTTATGATCCATCTATCACATCTTTCCACACATCATCACAGTACTTAGAAGAAAGAAAGTCCCCGTTTTATAAGCAAAACAAGAAGCACTGAGAGACTAAGCGACCTCAAGTTACACTGAAAATCTGTGCAATGTCTAGGCACTGAATGTCTCCATTCCCAGTCCAACACTTTAGCTGGGAGATGTTCTCTCTGCTGCTGGTAGCAAGATTATCAAATACAGCTAATACCCATTGACGATGTCTACATTAGCAAATGAAACGAAAGATAGACTGCTCTTTGGCCCCAAGGCCAGCTGACACAGTGTGGTTTCGATCTGCACAGCCAAGTCCTTGTACCCAAAATAGGGATTTCATGTTCAAGCTGTTTGCCGAGAGCGTTAACTCCCAATCTACATACGCTCCGGCGCTGTTTGGGAGAGTGCTACTTAGCACCAGCCAAAATTCTGACAAAACCTGTGCTAACAATGTAACAGTGTGTATGATTGCAAAACAGAGTCCGAGGCTATTCCCCGGCCCTCTCAGGTCTGCTAGTACAGATGCAGCCTTGTTTTCCAGATACCAATTGTTTGAAAGCTTTGTCTGCTGAGAACACATAGTGTTTGAAAAGGCCCTACTAACAATGCTGGAATTGCAGGCATTTCTTTTGCTTTCCAAATGTTCCTGTAGCTGTGAAGTCTCAGCACTACCTTGGTCTGCACCAAACATTTATCCAGCAGTAATGCTGGGAAAATGAGAGGCATTTTGAAGTTTCATGCCCAAGTACAACTTCAGGAGTAAGATTATGCACTACAACTCCTGTTCTGGTCGTTTCTGCCTGCAGCTGGAAAGTTTGGAGCCACAAAAATCAATGTCCTATTCTTCGGTGATTTCTTTTTGCATGTTTCTTTGTGCGCTAGAGGGAGAATATTCATTTGCTCTCTTGTTTGAAATGCATTATTTAGTTATTATTCACTTACTAGCCCAAGACAAAGATATGGTATGGCATTAGTGTTCTGAAGTGCTATCGATTACCAGTACAAAATGAAAATATATAATTGATGAAAACATCAGGATCCTACGGGGCCTTACAGTTCAAAAGGTTAAAAAGGAAATGCTGATCTCTTGAAACAAATTGATCTACATGCAGCCAAGCTGAGCTGAGTCTCCAAGCAAGCTGGGAGAGACAAGACAGAGCAGCTTGTTTGTTTTTCATCTGTAGTAAAAATACAACGGCTGTAATTTGAAAAGAGCAAGTGTCACATTTGTGTAAAGTCTTCTGTTTGTTCTTCAGTTCATTGCTAGCGATACAGCTCTCTGTTTTGCAAATAAACTGTCTCATCTCAGTTCCTCACCACCAGGACTGTCGGGGCCATGGCAAGCCTGGAAGCTGCATTCCAGTCTCGTTGGGAGGAAAGTGCTGTGTTTTGCTGCTGGGTATGCCCTATTACCACATGGTAAGTAGTGTTAATAAACCTCACGGAGAGAGGTACATGTCTTTCAGTGCGCCTAGAAGAATGCCAGGCTATGAGTGGGGTTTCTGTAAGAAAGACTGCTAAGGGAAAATAATATCAGAAAATACCTTCTTCTCTTGTAAGGAGACAGACACCTAGTAGCTAGTATGTGGTGCTGCTCACAGCCACAGGGGGATCCACACCCAAATCATGACCCCAACAAAGTCCACAGTCCACCTCAGGAGCAAAACACTCAAAATACTCAAGGCTAGACCAAATTGTCCTTCTCTTCACTATTGAGTGTCTCCAAGAGGTGTTACTCCCCCTCTGCTCTACCATGACTATGATACCAGCTGGCTTGTACAGGAATAATAGAGATGCTTTGCTGACCTCTCAGGATTCTACTCACAACCAAGAGCCACAGATGAACAAGCTCTGCTTTCTCTTATCAACCAAAGTAAAAGTAGCATGACAAGCTGTAGGCAATCCGATACTCCTGGAGTGCCTAGAAGACAACTTCCTGAGACAGAAAATAGATAGCTCTACTTGAGGGGAAGCGATATTGGACTTGATGATCACCAATGCAAGTGAGTTCATCAGGGATGTCAAGATCAGAGGCAGCCTGGGCTGCAGTGATCATACACTGGTGCAGTTCACTGTCCTAAGGTGTATGAACCAAGTAAGAAGTGTAGTCAGGACCCTGAATTTCACGAAAGCTGACTTGCAGCTCTTCAAGGAATTAATCAGTCGGACCCCCTGGGAAATGGCCCTTAAAGAAAAAGGAGCGGAACAGGGCTGGCAGATCTTTAAGGACACTTTCAACAAATCACAAGGGCTCTTGATCTCCAGGTGTAAGAAGTCAGGAAAAGGAGGCAAGAGATGCACATGGCTGAGTTGAGACCTGCTCGCCAAACTACAAGGCAAGATGGAACTACACAGGCAGTGGAAGCGGGGACAGGTATCCTGGGAAAAGTACAGGGTTATTGCCTGGCTGTGTAGGAATGAAGTCAGGAAGGCCAAGGCACAGTTGAGCTAAATTTGGCAAATGTTGCCAAGAAGAACAAAAAGGGCTTTGACAGATACATGAACTAGAAAAGGAAGTTTAAAGAAAGTGTACCCCCTCTGATGAGCAACAATGGAGAACTGTTGGCAACAGATGAGGAAAAGGCTGAGATACTCAACAGCTTTTTTGCTTCAGTCTTCAATGGCAACCTCTCTCCTCACTGTTCTCAAGTTGAAGCCCCACAAGATGGGGAGACAGAGTCCCTTCTACTGTAAGTGAAAATAAGGTTCGTGACCATCTGAGGAACTGAACATACACATGTCCATGAGATCTGGTGAGATGCATCCCAGAGTCTTGAAGGAATTGGCTGATGTAGTTGCCAAGCCACTCTCAATGATATTTGAAAAGTCATAGCGGTCAGATGTAGTCCCTGGTGACTGGAAGAGGGGAAACATCACAGCCATTTTTAAAAAAGGGGTAAGAAGGACAACCCTGGAAACTATCACCCTGTCAGCCTTACCTCTGTGCCTGTGAAGATCACAGAACAGATCCTCCTATGAAAGCTATGATGTGAAAGGAGCGGTTTACTCCCCATCTAGAGTGAAGATAGTTATCACTGTGTTTAACCTTCGCTAATACTAAACTCCAAAGTTACTATCTAGACACATTCAGGCATTGAAGGAGAACATGTTCTTCAAAGGGAACCCATTGTTTCTCATTCCAGGGAAAGAAGATAAAACATAATGCAAAAATATCTTTTCATCATTTTCCCCTCAGCTTTCTCAACAAAGGGCATGCCTATCATCTGTCACTGAATCGATGAAACACAACAATCTGCACAGAAGAATATATTTGTCTATATTTGTTTCCCTTTAGAAAGGAAGAACATAAGAATGGCTGTGTCAGGCAAGACGAAGGGTCCATCTATCTTAGAATGCTCTCTGATGTGGTCAGTACCAATCATGCCCAAAATATAAATGAGAATAAACAGGAGGCAGCATTCCCCACAGCTTCCTGCAGCCTGAGCCTACAGAATTTCTTGAACTCAAGGTCACTTCTTTGTGTTCCATAATCCAGAATGAATTTTTCATCCAGAAATTTTTCTATAATGGATTTTAAAACCATCTAACTTTTATCACCCACAATCCCCTTGGAAAAGAGTCCTGCAGTGTAATTGTATGTTGGGTAAAAAACTAAGTCTACAGCACTTAGATGGTGAGAGAAACTCTCAGTAATTGTTCCCTATTCACAACTGCATTGATTGCTATCACGTCCTCATTCAGTCACCCCTTGTTCAGGATGAAGAGTCAGTAACCCCTCGTTCAGGACGAAGAGTGCTAGTCTATTCAACCTCTCCATGTGCAGAAATGATTATTACATACCTTTGATCATTTCCTTTGCCCTTCTTTGGGTTTGCTATGGGCTTTTTGAGGTGGGCTGATCAGAACTGGATACAATATCAGAAAGGAACTCAACATGAATTCATATAGAGGCATAATCATATGAAATATTCTGATGCTTCCTACAGATAGCCAATCAGCATTCCGAGAGTTTAGTATGCCATTTATGCTGCCAGCACAACTCTAAACTAAAGGAGCAACATCACCCCCAATTTTGCAGAGCAAAAGTGGAAGCCTAGGGAACCAAATGCACAGATCAATAAGTTACCATTCATTTCATCAACAATGTATTTGTTTAAACAGAGGCAGTTATGTGCCTAAACACATTTGTAAATTTAAGCCTGAGAGACAAATTTGCTCCAGGTCAGAGAGGCAGCCTGTGGCAGCTGAGGGAATTGAAAGCAGGTCTCCCAAATCTCACATTAGCACCATAATCACTCACTTTCTTTCATCCTATGCACTTACTACTGATGTTTAACATGCCTTCATGCACTATATTTATCTGTCATCTCTGGAATTCTAATGTGTTTCTAGGTGGGATATAACAAAGTCTCCACTTTATTTTTTTTTAAAAGGAAGGTTATGTAATGAAGAATGCTTAAACATTCCTAAACTGAGATTTGGGTTTGGGTAATCTATAGACTATGAGCTGCCTGCATATTCATTTCAGTGCATTCCTCGCTCCTATGAAAAAAGGGAGAAGGGAAGACATCATGTTTATTAGCTTTAGCACTGATTGCCCTTGCCAACTGAAAGCACTTAAATTCTCTCTTCCTATAGCTGCCTCTGCTGCAGACTTCTGAAACAAAGAAAACTGAAATAAGGTAAAAGAGCAAAGAGCATAAGGTCTACTAAGTTGCTGCTTTAAAGTTTAGCTCTGCATTTAAAAGTTGTAAGGTTTGAAAATGTGCCATTAAATTATACCACAGGCATGTACTTGAGCAGAGTTCAGCTTGCACAGCCTCCTTTGCTATTGACAACAATGACCCAGAGTCAGGTTTTTTCAATCAGGTTAGGAATTCACTGTTCAATTTATCAGGTTTGCTTTTGGCCTGAAAGAGGGCATATAAATTAAAAGCATACCCCAATAAGACACAAACTTTGATGTCTAATGGGGCTTCTATGAATTCATTATTTTAATATTTTAGATTTATAATGAGAAGGCTAGCCATTTTGCAGCGGTCTACGTAATACGTTTTTCATGGTCCCTTTCCCAGCTCCCTCTGACAAATGTTTTCCTCAGATTACATTCATTAATACTGGGGATGTTTTGCAAGCCCTAGGGCACTAAGATCAGGGATGATTTGAAACATCAACTTTCCTAGATATTAAAAATATAGTTCAAAAGAAGTTGAGGGACCTTTGCGTCACTTGAAATATTTATTTTTAATAATGTATCAGCATAAATCTGCTGAAAATTACTTTGAAGGGTGGTATAACATCTAGCATTGCAGAAATTATATTACAAAAAAAAGCTAAAGAAAAGGGAAAGAACTAGTTTAGAATAAATGGTACAGGATAAGACTTGACACAGGATATTCAACATTCACACTGAGCAACCTGTTCCAGTGTTTCACTTCCCTCACTGTAAAAATCCTTTTCTTTATGTCCAATCTAAATCTAACCTCTTTCAGTTTAAAACCCTTACCACTTGGCCTACCATCACAGGCTATGGTAAAACGTCTCACTGTCTTTCTTAGAAACCCTGTTAAGTACTGAAAGTTCTTTCCCAATAAGGTCTTCCTGGAGCCCTCTCTTTTCCAGGCTGAGCAACCCCAACTCTCTAAGCCTGTCTTCATAACAGAAGTTCCAGCTCCATTTTCATAGCCATCCTCTGGACCTGCTCTAACAGGTCTGCGTCATTCCTTGTATATGTCATTTTAGATACTTTTTAAACAATTAACTGTTTCTTGAAGGACTCCAGTTCTATACCTTTCTTGCTGGAACCTTTAAACACGGTAACAGTAAAAGTATTAGAAAGGCAGAAGGCCCCATCTGTGGCCTAGGGCCCTACTGTGTATAGCAATATACAAATAAATACTTCTCCAAAAAGTGGTAGTGCCCTGCCTGGACCTGGTTAACTAATGCTAATTGATTTTGAATCCATATTCTTTTCTAAATTATTCCCAGAAATCTGGCTGCAAGGGCTTATCAGGAGAGAGGGCAATGCTAAAAAAGGGTATAAAAAAAACCCCACTTTAAAAAAACAAACAAATAAACAAACTAGACAGTTGGGTAAAACAATGCTCAGAATGAGTCATATTCAAGAAAGGTAAAACCATCCTAAGAAATAAATTATTTTCATCAACATCAACAAAAGTTGAAATCTGACCTCGGAAGCCTTTTTTTTTATGGAGAACGTGGTTAAGGTGCAAAGTTAAGTAGCAATGAAAATTCTGAAGAGTGCCCCTAAACCACCCCCTACCCCAAAAAATACATCAAACAGCGTCAGTCATATTCACAAAGTTTTTAAAGAAATACTATTCTGAAACTGCAGAATAACAAACAAAAGTACATTCCCTTCTGCTTATTGCAAGCTCTATTACTTTCCAGCAGAGTGAGAAAAGACAAATATCAGACCAAGCTTTGTAAGGGGCTACAGTGGCAATTTTGGAAATTACAGGCTAATGAGTCTGATTAACATACCAGAAAATTAATTTGCCTGTTAATTAGCATAAAATATAATAGATGCTAGAACAGGTGGGCACATGAGTAACTGTAACATACCAGAGCAGATTCAACATCATTTTTATATTCATGAAACAAACTTAAAGGACACAGTGAGAAAGCAATATTTCAGTAGGTATAATGCAGTATGCATTAAAAACCAAAACAAAACCAACCGACCAAACAACAACAACAACAAAAAAAAACCTAAAAAAAGCCACACAAAAAAATCCCCAGAAAAACCCAACGACACACTTTAAGTAAGATCCTTCAGCAACAGTTCTGAAGATTCTGAAGAGCAATTAAAGTACCACAAGACAAGAGGGAAGACCTTTCAGGGACTTATAATGGTTTGGAAGACAGGAAACAACAGTTTGGAACAAATGATTCATTCTCAGAAGGTGGGAATTTGCCAGCACAGGTACCTCAAAAATCAATAAACTAATGAATGATCCGGAAAAGTAAAATAATAGTGAGGTCTACCAAGATTGACATTGGCCTCATTAGCTCTCCATGGTAAATTCAAGAAAAATAAACTTAGGAAGTAGAGGGTCTTGAAGCAGATGGCAAGCAGCTTCCAAGCGAGGAAAACAGTGGAGCTAGGGGAAAGCAGGTAAAGCAAGAGATAATAGTGAACTGGACTGGAAATGTTTTCAGTCCATCCCCTGCCTCAAGGATTGGTCAGCTGTAAGATCTTACATCATCCTTGATAGATGTGGTGAGAAAGCTTCTATGGTGTTAGGAAAGCACATTGTTCTGAGCGATTCATTCTCTTTAATGTTAGAAACTCCAGTACCTAACCTTAACCTTTCTTGCTGCGATTCATGCCTATTGCCTACACCATAAATATGGAGAACAGCTTGCTCCCTTGCTCTTGTGTAGAAGGGTTTCACATCCTCAAAGCCTGTTGTCGTAATCCCACATTTATAATGAAATTATATACTCTAGACCAGTCACAGTTCTCAAGTATGTCCACACCAAGGCAGAGTAGAGTGAAAAGATGATGTCACATGACTTGCAAACTTCCTTTTGCTTATACTTCTCACTATGAAGTTTGTCCTTGTGTAACAGCAAGACATTGTTGACTCATGTTCAGGTTGTTATCACTGTACTCACAGACTCTTTCCTGAAGGACTGTTGCTTAATCAGTTGTTTCCCATACTGTATTTGTGTAGGTGATTATCACTGCCTAACTGAATATCCCTATTGATTTACAGGTTTTTATTAGAAGCCATTTCATCAGTTCACTGAGATAATTTTGAATTTCAACTCAGTCTCTCCAGAGGATTTTCACTGCCTCCCAGCTTCAAGTCAATGCCAAGTTGAGAACTTTGTTAAAGTCCTAAAAAAACTCTGACCAGAAAAACGCCAAACAAATCTGGCTAGGACTATTATTTAGAAAATAACTGCAAAGAGTTACTCTCTAGATTTGGCTATCATCTAATTTCACTTACTTCCTTCTGAGCTTTCTTGAAGACCATGTTTATCCAAAGAAGTGTTGTATTACCTGCCTCACTTCTATCTTATCACACAAAGATGCTAAAATTTGGTGTGGATTTTTTTTCTCCTAAATCCTTTTGGTTGGTAAACATCTTTTTAATTTCAAGGTAGAGTAGCCCAACTTATTTCAGAAGTTGTTCCAAAATGTTCCTGGAACTTAAATGAAGGCCTCTTCTACCATTTTATACATATAAACCCTTTCTTTTCTTGCTTTTCAGTCCTAACATGCCGTGGTAATGAGTGTTATGGTTATCATGCATATCTTAAACAGAAGTGCTAGTATTTTCAAGTTCTTTAAATGTTCCTGGATGATGTTGGTCAGCCTCATCCACCTGAAGACATTAACTTTTCTAAGAACATTAAGTTGCTCTTTCCCTTGTAGTCTCAAATCTTACCTCCTTTATAACTGGCATTAAATATACTGTGAGTTCCTCCAAGCAGTCTGTTCTACAAAGACTGATGCAAAAAGACCACCACATCCCACAAAGTGGTTGGACTTGATGATCTTAAATGTCTTTCCCAACCAAAATGATTCAATGATTCTAAGCCTTCTTACTCTCTTCTCACTGTAGTTTTACTGCACAGGAAAGAAAGAAACCCATTTAATTGGTATTTCTCTCACCAATTGTACATACACAGAATGATTTTGTATTATTCCTGTCATGCCAGATGCTTCTGTTCTCAGTTTTGCCTTTTTTGAATTTGTCCCTCATTCCCATTGTACTCTGTTACAGTCATCCTTCAACATCCATTCCAGTTCACAGGTTTGGTGTGTATATGTACATGTTAGAGGCCAACAGCGACCTCAGCATTTAGCAAAGATGGCTTTTGATATTGCTGTTATCCTTTGTCATTGTTTGTTCTGCCTGTGTCATTAGCACCAAGGTTTTAGACATACATTTCTACATTTCAATTTGCTTTTATTAAAAAATAATTCTCACTCTTCTCCTTCCTTCCCTTTTTAACTACTTAAAAAGTAGTAGATGCTACCATTTCTGTGGTGTTCTCATTCAAGCCACTTTCTACTCTCACATGTTTTTACAGTAATTTTGTACTGTTCATTACTTTACTGAGGGTGCATGCATCAGTAATTTGTTGCAATTATAGTAAAGAGTCAACTCAGGTGACACATGGTCAAATTCAATGGGATACTCAGCATGGTTTACATGGAAATTATGCCCAGGAAATCCATTGGAGTTCTCTGAAAGGGTTAAAAAGCATATGGAAAAGTGTAATCCAGAAAATTCCTTCCTCCTTTCCTTTCCTTTCCTTTCCTTTCCTTTCCTTTCCTTTCCTTTCCTTTCCTTTCCTTTCCTTTCCTTTCCTTTCCTTTCCTTTCCTTTCCTTTCCTTTCCTTTCCTTTCCTTTCCTTTCCTTTCCTTTCCTTTCCTTTCCTTTCCTTTCCTTTCCTTTCCTTTCCTTTCCTTTCCTTTCCTTTCCTTTCCTTTCCTTTCCTTTCCTTTCCTTTCCTTTCCTTTCCTTTCCTTTCCTTTTTCCCCATCTTTACAAGGTTTGTCACCTGTGACTCACAAACTAAGCTGTCCTGGGATAAAAGTGAGCGCACTCTTAAGAATATCAAGGATTAATTACTAGTTAAGGGATATAAAATTAAGGGTCAGTGGCCAGTTTTCATATTTCAAGCAAGTTACCAGTAATGGTATTCTCTGCTAAGGCTTGTGTTTCTCCATGCATTCATGGATGAAGTGGCTAAGTTTTCTGACTATTCAAAATTACTCACTCCACTTGCAAGCTGACTATGAAGAGCTGCAGGAGATATCATGTTTCTAAATGAACAGGTGATAACATTTAATAGGTAATAACAATCTACTGTCAATAAATACAAAACAAAGAACAGAAGAGGGAAAGAGCCACACAATACAGACACAACAATGTGTTCCAAATTAGCTATTAGCCCATACTAAGAGATCTTGCACTCATCCCAAAAAACATCTTCATGCTCAGCAGGAGATTAAAAAGGATAGTGGACCACCGGGGATTAATAGGAAAGGAAAAATGAGAAAAACAGACAGCATCATTACGTAATTCTGTTACACTCTCTACAGTTCACTTTACCTCATTCAAAAAAAAGAAAAAAAAAAAAGATAGCAATTGTTCATACTGTCTTATGACCCAGTAACTAGGGACACCGTATTTAATTATCAAGAGCAGACTTAAAGCATCTGAAAATTAGATCTATTTCTGTATGTCCCACACTTTAATTATGGAACAAACTCCACAATTCATAGAAATCTTCATCAAAACAGTTAGATGCAGCAATACACAACAACTTGTGGCTCAATAAATCTTTAATTCTCAAGTGCCACCTGAGAGGAATCTATACATCACTTCTCTAATATTCTTTCCCTTAGCATCCAGCATTGGCCACTCTTAGGGTAGAATAATATGTAGATGTCAGTCTGATGCAGTGCAGCTGCCTTTAAATAACTGAAAATACATGCTATCAGCCTGTTCCTAATTTCAGTAATACAGATGGGCAGTACAGCACGTTTTACTTCACAAGCAAAATAGGAGAGTCTACTCAGGTATTTTCTCATTATCAGTGCAAAATAACTGAGCTTTTCATGGATATAAAGTTCTTGTGCCAGAAAAAGAAAAGAGAAAAAAGGAGACACAAAGAGGGGATATGTTTGAAATCATAAACTGGATATGAGGGAAGAGATGGAAATAGAATGGCGTGAAAGCTAAGATTTGGGCCAGCTTCACAAAAGAGGGGAAGAAAACATAAGGACAGAAGTCAAGGTTGTCTCGCACATCGATCCCTTAATCTGATGCAGGCAAAAAATTAAACTCATGGGATAAGAGTGGCAAGAACAGGCGATGGAGCCTGTGAGATGAGGACAGAAGGAAGACAAGGAAGGAGAGTGGATAGAAGTGATGGGGTGAAAGTCACAGCTGAGTGGCAGGGGAGCCATTACAGCTAGGACTGTACACACATAATAAGAGAAATCTATTTCTGGCTTACTAGGTTTATACAAATTTTACAGAAACATGAGGATCTCAATCAATGAAAAAGTGTTACATTGCCATCTAGAGCAGAAAAAAGGAAAATATAGGAAAAATGTTAGGTGGAGAGAGCTGCTTTGGAATTGAACAAAGAAAAAAAATTCAAACAGAGGAGCATTCAGAACCTCTTCGCAAGGAAATCCTCAGGAGCAGCCTGGATGCTTTTTTTCAAACCCTTATGGAAAGGAAAGGAAAACTCTCAATCAGTGCAAGGTACGACCAAAACCTTAGCACCATGTGGCCTGCAGATGAGCCTCAAACTAATAGATTAGAGAGAAGAATAGATACAGGAAGAAAATACTTGATTTGACAAGACAAATCTCACCAGTGGCCTTGTCTGGTATCCTTTTTCTGAAAGGGCCAGGTGCTTCAAAGGAAGGCACAATAAACTTTGCAAAAAAAAAAACCACTGTCCATTGAGATTTCTGTTGTTTGGGTTTTTTAAAAATCTAACACAAATAAATCATTGTTGCTGCTTACACAGTAGAATACAAGTTCTAAATCAATTTTCACATCCCAGATGTAACAATGTGCATTCTCTCTGTGACACTATAAATACAAGTCAGTAAGTGCTCTTTGTTAGTAAAAACAAAGGCAAGTGTGCTTCCTCTCTGACACAGTTATAAGGCAAGATCTTAAAAATAAATGGATATGGAAAATATTTCAAGGTATTCTTCACAAACTCAAGAGTTTTAAAAATTAGATTAACTTCCCAACTTGTAAATTTAAAGGGTTGTATAAAATCCGAGCTAGAATAGCACATGGATACTGAAACAGCCAGATTTTCCTTTGAATTGCCCTACTACTGGCTGATGCCATATATCTGTGGCAGAAACGCAAATGTTGGAATAAAGAGTGGTAATCTCGTAAGCAATGCGATGGTAGGAGGGAGAGGAAGGCAGCCTGGTCCCACAGGGAAGCAGCGCTGCCCCTCTAGAGCCCTTTCCTTGCACCATCCCCACTCCATGCAGCAGAAGAGTGTCACCATCTCTACACTGCACCACCTCCACCTCTGCCTCCACTGCCAGCATCAAAATCACCTTCCCTGTTTTCAGCACTGCAAATATTCACACTATCCAACACTGTGGATAGCCAGTGCCTTCATCTCCCACAGTGGGAGCCAGGGCTCCCCGTGTCCCAGGTTCACCTCAACAGCCTTATAAGTGAAGGTGTGGAGGGGCAGACACCAGCTTCCACCATTCCACGAAGCTCAGTAATACTTTCAGGTTTTTAAAGCATCGATATCTGTGACAGTTTGTACACAACAGTCAATTTACAGTTTGACAGGGCACCCGGTAGCTTCCAACAGCTATGCTGTCTTCCCTGCACTACCTCCACAAATCTGGTAAGTCACAACAGCCAGAACTGTTTGCTTAGGACTGAGCAAGAGCAAAATTGAATTACCTCTTGTTATTAGAGAAATTTGTCCCAGAGGAAGGTGTTGAAACTGCTGAAGCAAGAAAGTGAGAGAGCATTTTATGGCTCACTGAGTTATGAATGGTCTATGAATACACAGACAAAGTAGTCTCCAAAGCTACCAGACTCCAGCTATGGGCTCCATGTTTGATTAAAAGATTATAAATGGTCAGACACATACTCCTGTTCTGTTCTCCAACAGTTTATGACTCCTTTCCATTTTACAGTACTCAGTGGCAAAGCTTGCCTAGTCCAGGCATGCACTGAGACTCCGATTGTTTACCTTAGTTGATTCAAGCTGACATGTTTGAAAATTATTATATCCATTTGTTCTGCTAGATGCTTTGTCTCCCTTGCTTATACATCTTAATTTCTTGCTTCTCCTATTATTGGTCTTATGACTAAAGGTCTTAATTTATTCACCATACAATGCTTTTACACGCATTTTCTGTCATTCATTACACATTGTCTCCATTGTCTCCCAGTATCTCTAGGGTGTAGTAAGAAGAATTGAGAATATAAAAAGTTACACTATATATTACCTCATATGTCTGCCTGAGACTTTAGCTATTGAACTTCTATGCACTTTAATACAGCAGACTTTTCCCTACTGAAATTATTCAATCATGAAAGTTTAATAGTAGGTGTGAGCCCACATAGTATCAAAGTGCAAAATCAGGAATGTTAGCAGACACAGGAAAATGTAATCAAGACACATCTTAGTACCTCAATAAATCTGAGAAGAAAATGGTCAGAATAAGCAAGATAATCCCTGCTTTCTTTTTATATCCTTCTGCCTTCATTTTCTATCTTAGTTCTTCCTGCTCCAAGTCTGATTCTTGTTCACACTTTCGCATGTGGGGTGAGGGTTTAGCACTACCCTCATAGAAGTATACTTTAATTCTTGGAGAGATATTATGTCCAAATCAATACATCACCTAATTATTAAAAGTTCATACTGACATGTTCATTTCTGGGCATACAGAAAGAAGAACATCCATTACATGTATGAGAAAAGACAGCAAGAAACTTTTTGCCAGGAAAGTCTCAGATTTCTCGACAGGATCTCAGTGGATTTTGACTCCTTTTTAATCCATTTCAATTACTCTTAAACAACATTCCCTGCAGTTTCTGAAGTTACTAAATATTCAGATGCTGTCTTAACAACTATCTCTGCTGGCTTTTGCTACCATGATTAGAAGATTCAAAGCATAGCCTTCTCCACCAAAGTCAATGCCTGTGCATAGCTGCCTTTGAAAAGAAAGCCCAGAGGGAGATCCTGCTATCCCAATTTTATATCTGTGGAAGATTTCCCAGCTGCAGTCAGGGAATAGCCAGCAGGTATCCTCTGCAGACATCTTCTAATGGAATCACTTAAAGGAGACTTAGCTTGTTGAGATTCAATATTTAATAGTCTGAAATAAAAAGAACACACAAAAATCTTACTAAACATAAAGTCATCGCTATATGTGGTAAGGAAGTAACAGGTAAAAGCCAACAGAGCCAAATTCTGAAAACAGATTCTCTGATTGCGATTTTTATGCGACAAGTGCTGATAAAATTACTTCTTCAGATCAATTTTGCATTAACAGGCGCCGCCTGGCCTGTAAGGAACACCTGCAGCTCTCCTTCCTCAGCCACCTCTTACGATTTGACAATAATATCAGATAGCAAATGCTTTGAGAAGGATCTGGAAAGCAATGTAAAGCTAATTAAATCAACTTACTCTCTGAAGCTATGATTAAAATACAACCTTCTTTGTACCCTCAAGGACAAACGAGGAACAAGGACATCAAACAAGAGTCTACACAGACATACTGCAGTCAGAAAAAAAATGCAAGTAGTATATTGAAAAAAAAATCAAATTAAAGATCTGCTGATGATGGAGAAATGCACACAATAGACGTAGCACTTTGCTGACTTTTTTCCAAGTATCACTGCTAAGCTTTTTTTTGCACAGCCAAAAGTCTGACACCTGAGAACAGTTCCTCTTGGTCTCCTTCCCAAGTTCTGGCACTAGAGAACTGCATTAGGAAAAGAGCTTACCTCGTTCAAAATGCAAATATGCCTTTCTGCCTAAAAGACGACCTAGTTATTGTCATGGTTACATCCAGCTAACCTACAAGTCATAAGCTTCTGGAGGCTAATTAGAAAGCATCTTGTAACCACAGCTGGCATAATGGGGCACACCCACTCCCTCATTCTTATTACCTTAGCCAGTGCTCAGCTTCAGAAGTCATCCTTTCAGAAAAGCATAACATAAAACCTTCAGTCTATACCCATGGTGCTAAATCTACAGAAATGCACTCCAAAACCTTAGTAGCGCTCATTGCAATCATTTTATCAGCCTGAGCATTTTTTGCTTGGAGATCTGAATTAGTATCTCTTTTTCCACAATAATTGTTCCATACCTTCTGTAAATTTGTTCTGTAGAATTTGTTTAGGTCTTTTCTATTTTTCAAAAAATGGAAGGTAGTGTGGCTCTGTGGAAACTAAAAGTGCCAGGTTAAGCACCACCTTGTATTTTTATGGTTTGCATTCATGTAATGGGAATGAGGTTTATGTCCCTAACCTTGCAATATTCTGAACCAATTATTTACTTAATATTTATGTTAAATTATCTATGATTGCAGCACTGACTATGAAAGCAACCAGAAAAAATTCTGCAGGTGGCCTGTAAAGCTAATTTTGAAGTTAGCTGTACTAAGCTCATGCAGTGGTCTTACGGAATATTAATATAGTGTTATAAACTACAGTACCCTAAGGGTGTTCACCTGCCATGGAATTTAATTTACTTCATATCTCATCTAATAGACTGAATCTCATCTATTAGGTAAATATAATGTGAATACGTTTCCTTGTTTCTCTAAGGAGTTTTATTGGTAAAACCTGGAGAGGCATTCCCACAGAATCTTCTACGGCTATAATTAGCTTGAAATTGAGCTAATGTGCCCTTTTCTGCATTAAGCAATACGGAATATACAGTCCAGGTACAAAATAGCCCCGTGCTCAGTCATTGCAGCAGCTGCATTGCTCATGCAACACATTCATGTTTATTCTTTGTATTGGAAGGAGGAAAAACTACAGCAACCTCTGGGGATTTCAGCCAGGGGCCATGTCCCCACCATGCTGAGCTCTGTGCCAGCCGAGAGGAGCCTTTCCCAGGGACTGCACTACGCTCTGCCCTTGGCAGCTTAAGTAAGTGGCACATTATTCTGTCTAAGCAGATAGACCTCAATTTTGTAGGATTATGTGAACAGTTAAGTTGACTGAAAGCAAACCTGGTATCATCCTCAGCCAGCGCATTGGTACAACTTCAACAGTGGGCATGGACAAAGGCTTGAATATGCTTTCTCCCAATGTGTTTCTTGCAGTGCATAATGCCCTTAGTGCAGCACGGATGGCCTTCGTTCCCAGTGCATCCAACGCATCCTGAAACAGCAGCTTACTGGGCAGGCTGTAAAGGCATTTTCTTGGGAAGGGGGCAGGCAGAATGTGGCATGGAGTGGAGCACACTTTCTGATTAGCTCTACTCGTGTTAAAAATCTGTCCTGGTGGGAGGAAGGCCATTAGCAATTTTTGCTTCCTGAGTTGTTTGCACATGGACTTTTCTGCACATGACCTACTGTTGCACAGTATTGTATGTGTTTGGCTTATTCTTCCCAACCTGTACTCCCGACAGGTATGGTTGCTTCACACCAAGGCCACTCCTACATTTAATTCCTTCATGCTACTCCATCAGGATGAGTGATTTTCAAAAATCACAAGAGAATATATCCTTACAGATATATTTGGGGGTTGGACTTGATGATCTCTGGAGGTCCCTTCCAACCCCTAAAATTTTGTACAATTCTGTGAAATATCCCAGAACAAGACCATTTATCCATGGTCTGCACTTCTCTGCAGCATAACTTCCAAGAATAAATCCTCTTGAAAAGCTATTAAAGGCAGGGAATTTAGGCACCTGACCTGGTAAGCATTCTCATTCTGTGTATGCCATTTGTGATTCAACTTAGTTGTTATGTCAGACAGAGGAAAAAGACATGCAGGATGCATAAAAGCAGAAAAATGCGTGGCAAAAACAACGTTAGAGAGGGAGAATGAGAAAAAGATAGAACCCATGGGCAACTTAAAAAATAAAAAGTAGATGTTATAGTTCACTGAATCAAATATGACATTATAGTGCAGAGGAAATTGAATTCATCTGTACTCGATAAGGGTGGCTTCATTATTCACTTGTGTCTTTGCTTAGTTGTGACACTCATGACTGATGAGACCATCCCCATCTCATGAAGATAAATTCAATATCCGCAGTATCATTCTAATATATTCTCTATATATAGAGAATGAGTTTAATGGATGGTGGTGGGATAGTATTTTTATCTTCACTGGCTCATGAAAGGAACACAATTTCCCAGAGCTGACACTTTGAGTGAGTTTACATGGACCCATTTTCACAACTTCTGTGTTGAGGGTGAAAGGGACATGGAAGAGGGTAGCACAAAGGTTGACTTCACTGACGTAGCATTCAAGATCTGAATCCAGAATTGGAAAACAGATTTGACCATCCTAATCCTGATCAGATACTAATCTGTGTAAGCACTCCACCACTATAGTCAATATGAAGAAGCACCAATGACATATGCTAACGTTGATGTAGTGTTGCTCAGAGCTGGAATTTGCCTCCTCTTCTTCCGTTCTACTTTCTAAACCAATGCAACATTTCTCCTCTGACCCCCATCTCCCCTCTCCTTCAGCAGCATCATATATTCATGTACATCTCTACCAGACTAGTTTAAAGATGTGGAAATCCTGGTAGCTCTTCAGCAGAGGAGATCCCAGAAGCAATGTGGTTAATTAGTAAAGCATATAGGAAGAGGTCAAAAGTGGCTACCATAACTTTAATTTACTATGCATCTGTAAATTATCACAACTCCATACAGAGTGTTCACATGCCTCTTCATGAGAAAGTTTTTCCCTGACAGATCTGGTGGCAAGAGGGAGAGCATAAGCCAGCACAGGTTTCTGAAGTGCCACGCGTGTGCATGCTTCCACAGAAGCAAACACATGGCAGGGGGGTTGGAGCTCTATGATCCTTGGGATCCCTTCCAACCCATGCCATTCGATGATTCTATGATATCCACACATACACATCAGGTCAAAGCACTGGTACAGCTGGTCACTCTAAAGCATAGGAATTTCAATTGGAAAACTTCTGTCCAGATCAGAACAGAGGTCCATAATTCAATATTCATACTCCTACAACAAGACAAGTGAGAGATTTTGCTGACAGGTGAAAGAAATAGCAGAGAAGATAATTCTGGAATAAGCTCCAAATACAGAATTTTCTTTCAAATCCCATTATTTGACAGATGACATGCATCCACTCTGTAATAATTTATATAACTTCATGTGAGTAACTTTTGCAGCGTTAACTCGGCAACACCAGTATTGCTCAGTTTGTCAGTGTCTTTATCGCAGCCACTCTGAGAGCTTCAGAATCCAGCCATTAAAATCTGCTTCAGGCTGAAACTTGGCATGCAAGTGCATGAAGAAGACAAAGGAACAAGTACTTACTTTAATTTCTAGAAAATTATTACTTACTGCCTCCATTCTGGAGTGTGGAATATAACTCGCCTTGATTATCATATGCATAAGTTATTAACAGAGATTTCTCCATGTTTGGTCTAAAACTGTAATTATATAAAGCAGATATTTTCTGTCATCATCTACATAACAGAGAATTAATTTGTTAAGTATACAGCAATATTCCTCTATCAGATTATCAGTAGCAAATAGGTGATATGCAAATAAATGACAGTTGTATAACCAACTGAAATGCAAATTTTAAACTAGGTCTAAACTGTTCACAAGAAGACAAATAAACCGAACAGAGAAAAAGCAACAGAACAAAAATATGACAAAAGAATTCCTTTGTTGTTGGTGGGTTTATTTCATAGCTTTGACACAAGTGTAGTAAGAGTCTAGTCATTTGGGTTTATGTACTATGAGCCCCTTACACGATTGTATCACCTACCTTTCATTGCTGTATGTCTTGATTCACTGAAATAAATTTGTATATTATGCTCAGATCCTAGGAGTAATGTAGAAAAGGCATTTTTATAACTATCCCAAGAAACACATACAAGAAATTACATATGCACGTGTAAATGTGTATTTATGAGGCATGTTTAGATTCACTGGAAGCCTGAACTTAAAGAGCTAGGCCCTTTCTTAATTCAGTGGAGCCAGGCCAATAAACACCAGTTAAAAAACTGCTCCAGTAACTCACTATGACATTTCTACTTGGCTTTAATAAAGTTTTACACACATGTTGTTTCCCCTCTTATTTTCAATATAGAATTTAATTGATATAAAATCTGAAATATTATTAGGTAAACTCATTTTCAAATTGAAGTGATCAAACTGTCCATCTAGTTCACTCCCCATAAAGCCTCTATTCAGACATGTTTAATATTGATGCTATACTTTTTTTTAAAGATTTCAAAGATACAATGGGATTTTGAAACCTTATTGTCATGATTTAACCCCAAATGTCAACTAAGCCCCACACAGGTACTCTCTCATTCTCCCTACACTGGGGTGGGGGAGAGAGTCAGAAGATCATAAGTGAAAAAACTCATGAGCTGAGATAAAAACAGTTTAGTACATAAAGCAAAAGCCGTGCACACAAGCAAAGCAAGACAAGGAATATGTTCCCCACTTCCCATGGGCAGGCAGGTGTTCAGCCACCCCCAGGAAAGCAGGGCTCTATCACGTGTTACATTGTCTTGGGAAGACAAACACCATCACTCTGAACATCCCCCTTGTTCTTCATCTTCACCAGCTTTACATACTGAACACAATGCCATGTGGTATAGGATATCCCTTTCATCAGTTGAAGTCAACTGTCCCGGCTGTGTCCTTTCCCCACTCCCTGTGCACCCCCAGTCTCCTTGCTGGTGAGGTAGGGTGAGGAGCAGAAAAGCCCTTGGCTCTGTGTAAGCCCTGCTCAGCAGTAACTGCATCATCCCTGTGTTACCAACACTGTTTCCAGCACAAGTACAAAGCACAGCCACATACCAGTGACTATATGAAGAAAATTAACTCTGTCCCAGCTCAAACAACACCCTCCTACACAAAAATACTTGACAGTATATTATTTAAAAATAAAAAAATAAATAGAAGGAAGCAAAATGAAGGGGTTTTTTGTTCTTCACATATACTGCATTGTGACTTTTCCTACTTTAGAGAACAGCCTTTCTGCAGCAGTTGAGAGAGGACAAATGCTTAAACTAAAACCTGAATAAATTCTGATCTTAAAAGAGAAAGGTATTGTTAATACACAATAAATCAGAGGAAAAAGAAATTGTCTTGTTAGTAGCATTTTTTATCATATACCTCTCTATTTTTCTCATTAAAAAAAAAAGTGTCCACTCCATAGCAGAGGAAACACTACTCTTGTTTTCCCACAGTGTGCAATTCAAGCTCAACAGCACTCCATACACGTTCATTCCCCGAGTGCTCCACTGGTAACACAATTGCGGTAATTACGGCATGAGCATGTTCTATGAAATGGATATTAGTTCATTAATTAGAAGATGAACGTAATTGATTATTTCAACAGGAAGGCTAAACACAAGGGTAATCCCACAGAGAGAACTGCAGGGGGAGATCTGTCCAAAATGTGCCCTTGACTTAGTAGCTTCTCCCCTTGGGGTGGCTTTAAAGGAGCACAGCCTAACAAGGTACTAATTACAAACTACTATTAGTCATAGTTAAGTAATTCGTGACCTGTTCCCCTGCACAAAATTGCTCCAGAACTGATGTGTATTTCAGGGGATGTATTTGCCATTTACAACCATCAGCCAGACACTTAGACAGAAAATTCGCATGTGGAGGCCCTTGGCCATCTCTTGTGATGATGTTCTGTTCAGATAATGTTCAGATTCAATCTCACCTTTGTTGCTGATATGTCACAGTGACTTGATAAGTGCATGCTATCATTTCTCCCCTGGTGTGGCAACAGAAATCCTCTGAACAAAGTAAGAGTGAAGCATCCCTGTTAGTGCCACCTTCCTTATCTTTGTCACTGAGAACTTGGCTTACCAGGAAGATGGGTTGCAGGCGAAAATCTGCTCACACAGTACTTAACACAGATATACAAATGATGTCCCTACCTTTGGCATCCAGACCCTAAGCCCATGTTCTCAAATACCGTTCTGTGTTAGCTGACAAATCCCTAATTATGATTGCCAAAGGCCTAATTACACCGAGGACTTAAATCAGTCCATTTATGCTTTATAAAAATGCAACATTTTCTGTGGAACCACCAAGCCAACACTACCAAAACAGAGCAACCACGTCCTTCTTTCCCTCTCACCTCGTCACAGGCTGATTTAAGGGTTATTGCATCTGGCTTGATTCAAACATTGTACTCAGTCCAGCTTGTGGTTGACCACATATGGCTGTAGTAGAGGAGGGGAAAAACCAAGAAGCTTTTCCTTACCTCATTGCATTCCTAGTAATCACTTACCCTTGGCAGTCACCATCTCCTGGCAGCCCTCTGTGTTCCCTGAGCACAGAAACAGGTCCAGTCTTGTGCTGGCAGCAGAGACATCAATGCCACAGCAGAGGGCAAGGGCAATGACAGAGTCTCTTGCCACCTCTCACCTGGTAAAAAGCAGCCAATTCTCACGTGGGAAAGAGTAGGTATCACATCTTTTGAATTAACGGTGCTCCCTTTCATGATTACTGAATAGTGAATCAGCCAGAGGTCATCCAGAAACTCACTGAGGGGGCTGGGGTCTGAAGTTACCAGGTAAACCCTGGGCTGATGTAAATCAGTATGAGGGCACCGATCCCCATAAAGATACGCTGATGGACACTTACGGGGATACTCTATGTAACCTTGCCTGAAATCATTAAATCAATCCAGATTTGTTGATATGAACACTGTAGACAATAACAATATTAGTCTCAATAAAATGATACTGGGAGTAGAAGTTCTTTTCAGTTTCTTTATTTGATTAAAGCGATTCTGGCTCAATGTCCCCTGCATATTATCCCATGATGTAATTGAATAAGGAGATTGAAACAGAAAGCTGCTTCTAAGTAAGGGAATACTTCACTGGGGCTTTTGTTCCTATTTAGCATGGTTTAACAATTCCTTCCATTCACTGATGGTGGATGCCTGAGAAACCTGAACGCACCCGTACGCCTCGATGTGGCTATACTCCATGGCCTATCATGCTTGGAAGCACTCACGTTTGTAACGGATAAGAATCCAAAATGGTAAAAGTAATCACTTAGGTCAAGTTCTTCTCTTCCTCAGATACACGCATTCACTCCAGGCTATTAGTAAGTCCCAGTGAACAAAATATTTAAGTCTTTTTTTATTGTGTCAAGAAGTCAAAGAAAAATGTTTGACAGCTTGCTCACTGCTCACTGCTAAACTCTAAATGCCCCTGTGGGTTTGGTTTTTTTTTCCTATATCATCTGTTTTTTTCAGGACAACTTATGATAGCAGTAGAAAAAGAGCAGAACCTTCCCAGCTTTAAACATCATCCTGTTGAATTAGGCTAATATTAAATGTTTATTAAATAAACTGACAGCATAGATGAGAATTAAGAGTTGGAAATTAAACACTATGAATTAAATCTCTGCTGCAAGTGAAGCCAGTAGGAAGGTCAGTAGAGTCAGGTCAACTACACCTAAGGGAAGCAGTGATTTGATCTAGCGATCGAATGGATGCAGATGTTTAAGGATATGGTCCTCATTAAGCTGCTCCTTTAGTCCACAGTGAAATCTAACTTAAAAAGCTGAGGAGGCTGAAGAGATAACTCTTTGCCTTTTAAGAAAGTTATGTTAAATATATATCACACAGATAAAAAGCAGCTTGCTATTACTATTTCTTTCTTTCGTGTTTCTAAATTTCTCGTTTCCAAAATGTCTTGCAAATCCACTCAGAAAAGCTGGCTACAACATTTGCCATATGCTATGGGTGATAGATATAATCCGATAATTTCCAATGCAATGATGAGTGCTTTAATTTTCCTTTTCTTCCTTCTGTGAGAGGGTGTCTGGCTTTGAATTCTCATTTATGCCTGCATGAGTACACAAAACTAATCTGCATCATTGTGAAGTCAATACCTGCTCTGACTTCTTTTTCATTGTTAAAAAGCAAAACCTGACCTGTAATTCAAAGACTTAAGAAAAAGTTTATCCCATCAGGAGTCTTTTTCTTCTTTATTTTGAATCTCCTGTGATATGAGGACTCATTGAAGGAGCTGTGAAGCACTGTATCAGTTTGTAAAAGGTTGCTTTCCTTTTTTCTGCAGGATTTACCATGAAAGGTTAACAATAATCTTAAACTCTGTAAGCCAGCACATTTGCAAACTTGCTCCAATAACATGACTTTTTTTCTTCAGAAAGAGAGAATCCCTATCAAATCTGAGACTAATTCACAAGAGATTTAACAGAGAGAGAAGTCAGAGAAGTTCCTTCCCACTGCCGGGCACTGCTGGGACATGAGAGCTGGATGATTTCCACCACCAAGGGAGAAGAGGGGGAGGCAAGGCAAAGGGCCAGGAAAACAGTCTTTTTTCTTCTCACACAGAGATAGTATGGAGGGGTGCTATTCTCTTGTCTCTCTATGGAACCTTTCCATCTTCCAGCTACCCAGAAAGAGAGCTTTCTTTTTTACCCCTTGCTTTTTTCTTAATGAGAGCATGGAGGTGGAGTTGAGAAGAGCTAAGAACAGAGCTGAGCAACAGCTTGTTGTTCAAGTATTTCCTGTCCAGAACAAGCTGAAAACCTCAAAAGTTTTATATAAAACACATTTACCAATGTCTTCTTTTGTTATGCTGAGAAACAGTTGTTAGTGTTTTATAACAGAGTGAAATGCAACAGCTTATCTTTAGTGCTCTAACCTTTTTGAGTACATCAGCCAAGTAGGGCTATTTATATTTTCACATGCTTATGTGTGAATACAGCTGCAATACCGTGTATTAGAAAGAATAGACTAAAACAATGGGGTTAGCATAGAAAATGGTTTAATGTGTGGGAAGTAGGGTTCTCAAAATATAATTTTCCAGTAGTAATGTTTTATTTCCACATATAATTTTGATTTCTTTTGGGGGGGGGAAGACCTCAAACATTAAAGAAAAGAGAAAGAACTAGTTTAGGCTGAAGATTTTTGCACATCTTCAATATAAGTTATTCAACTGAAGCAAAACATCTCAGCAGTGCTATGTGCAAACGTGTCACTTCAATATTAAATCTGATCCTTGTAAGCTATCACAACCCTTTGTAAGAACTGTATTTTAGGATCCACACACACACATTTTCCCAAAGCAACCTACTTCCTCTGAGATGCTTTCTGACATTGGTTTCCATTCTGTATCGCAACAAGTCCCTGACGTAACCCATGCTGCAATACAGGCAGGGAACCTGGACACATTGAGGACCATAAGGTATGAATTATTTGCACCTCAAATTCTCCACTCATAACCTAATTTAAAAAAAAATAAATAAATATAAAACTACACTTTCTAACACCAAATTGTCACAAAATTAAACATCTTTGTTTAGATAAACTGAGATACTGTAAATCACATTGGAGCAATTAAAAATAAATATTTTGCTTTATGTTTTCAGTCACAGATTTTCATGTTTTTAAAGGAAAAAGAACAGAATTTTCCAAGGAAAGTGGAGACACATTTTTATAAGACCTACTATTTATATGATGGGCCATACCCATTTACTCTGGTACATATTGGGATTAATCCCATCATACAGTGGTTAAAATCAAATTCTGTGCCAGTCAAGTGATATTTTATAGTCAGACCATAAAAATTCCATTCTTAAGTTCAGTTATGTGGCCTAAACTGCCACTCCTGGAAGCCATATGCTGGCACTTCACTTAAGGTCCCTGGGATGCTCTAGTCCTCCTCCAGCTCAGTGCAGGGCAATGCAGAAAAGACCTTTCACTTCACACTCTTTACAATGCTCTTGCTCGTATAAAACCTCTGGGGTTTTTAGTTTACTCAGGGAGGGACTTTCAAGGAAGTCTAGAAAATTTTCATCTGCAGTTGAGAATAACCAAACCCCCTTTTGGGTATGCATGCCATGCCAACTGCAATAATGAAAACAAAGACGACTTCTACTTCAGTTTCCCAGATCCACATAAGCTTTGTCTGAGTAAATTTCAGTACCCATTACTCCAAAGCAGAAGGGTAAATACATTTACGCCATCTTATAGATGAGATTTCTTCTTGTTAAAGCCACAAAGCAAATTTTTGAATTCTTCTTTTCCTTTTCATCATAGGTCAAATGGCTTTTCAAATCCCAAAATGGCTTTTCAAAACCGTAGCTCTTCCTGAGGTAGTTTTGGTATGTTTGGTTAAAACCAAATGCAAGTAAAGTAAAACAGTTTTCCTGAGCAGTAATAGATATTTGTTTATTCTGGAACAGGCCCATGCATTATTAAAACCATACTGCTATAATAATTAGGTGCTTTTTTAAAAAAAAATATAGACATAGACCCATGATTGTAATTATGTTTACCTTTACGTAATATCTTGTTATCAGTGCAACCTACCACCCTGCCATGAAGTTGCTTGGTCCCTGAAAGTTTACCAAGAGGCTCTAGTGCGGGATGTATGCACTGACAAAGCTCCTCACCCGTGCTCCAGCCCCCTCACCCTCCTTGGAGTTTTTCATTATTTCTGTAACACTTAGTTTGCTATTAGGATTATGCGATTTATTTGTTCAGATTGGGAAGCATCTTCTTGATGGGCTGCTGTGTTCGGTAAACAGCTCCCGACAACAAATAAGGATTTAAATAATCACTGTGTAATCAGTAGGCACCAGAACATCGGATCTCATCTCTTCAAATCCAGGTAGCTGTCTGTCAAATCACAATGTCTATCACACTAAAAGTTAGGTGCTTAGCTGCACCAGAATCATCCTGCCCACTTTTTAAAGAGTTTCAGTGAATTTACCAGAAAAGGGTAATGGACTTGATGGTTTTGCAGAGGTTTCTGCAGCAACACATCACGTTTGTCTTGAACTCTGTGTGAAAGTCCTAAGCAGCACCAGGAGTAATCAGGCTTGAGTACAGAGAAGCATTGACTGCCATTTTCTGCCTTGGAGGGAATATTAGACTAATCAAGCAATAACCTAACAACATTTGGCCCCAATTAAACACCTTTCTGACAGCTGCAGCTAGTATCATTTGGGTTTGGCAGGTACATGCTTACTTGATACAAATACATCTGTGTGTAAAATAGCTGTTTCTAATTAAATTTTAACAGGAGGCAATAACTGCTTCAAAACTAGGCAAAATAATCATATTAGGCAGATAATTCAGAAATCTAAAATAATCTTTTATACTATTAAATCAGCCTCCAATTTCATTTTTATAGGCTCACTTATTTTCCACCACCTAATATATTATCTTAAACACTTATATTTTTGAACCCCTAAAGCACAACAAATCATTTGCATTTGAGTTTAGGCAAATGCTGATTAACTTTATTAAGAAGACAGAAATACTGACATAGGGCCAAGGGTTGTGTTATGACTTAGTTGGCACTCTGTCTTCTGGCCAGAGATGCCCAGAAACTCTGAAGGAGCTCAAATGATACTGAAAGCAACCTCAGAGCTACAAGGTGTTGCATGCACATGTCAGCAAGTGAATTCAAACAGTAGTGGGGATGCAGGTTTCTCACACACTAGTTGCCAAGTTCTTTAATATGAAAAGATTCTTGGTATTCAATCAATAAAGGGGAGGTGAAGAGTAGGTAGAAGGAAAACAAGTTAGATGAGAGAAAGAAAAGCTTGACTATCGATAAAGAAAAAATAGGCACTTACAGTGATCACTCTAGAGTAAAGAAAGTGATTTTTAAATTACTTATCTGATTAGTGGGAGCTAATCTGTCAAGTAGAAACAAATTCACATAAATATTCTGTAAATTAAATATACTCTTGTCACTGAATCTGCTTTCAATTGTTGGTGGTTAGTTTTGTTTTTCCTCAGAAGAAGACAGCTTATTACATTGATTTCAGTCTCCAGAATGCATTCTGTAATTATGTAGTTTTAAGTGTCTGGCATTTTTTATTTGTGAGAATTTCAAAGCCAGGTATTGACATGAGTTAGAAAGAAAATCCGATTTCAAATCTGAAAAAGAATCAGCTACAATCCTGTTCAGCAGTGCACTAAAATACAGGTGGAACCATGTGCTTGAACCCATCCACACAGTCAGTAAAATGTGCGACCTATGCTTAATCTTGCCTCTACTACGGCTTAAACAAGTGTAATGCAGCATGAGGACCTACACCCCTAATTCTTGTAGCTGCTGAAGGTGTGCATTGTGCCTTGCAGATACATGTGAAAAGAAAGGGTAGGGGATCTCAGCTTATTAACATTTCAAGAATTTATTGCTCAGCTGCTGTTTGTTTTCTCTGACAACCAAATGTTATGCAGGGCACTTTTGCCAGCAGCAGTCTGATTAGGTATCACCTTTTCCATAACACTGCCAGGGCAGTCAAACTGTGGCATACAGAGAGTTTAACCTTTTGTAGATCTCATAATAAACAACTCCAACTTTCAGGAGAAAATCCACGATAGAGAGAGCCTGACTACAGCTTGTAAATCAAAGTGCTTCAGATAAGATGTGAGAGCCAGACCTCTCAGAGTTGATCACGCTGACAGTTGAGCTTTAAATTCTTGCTTTATAAATCACTTCCTTACAAACCAGCTGCAAAATCAGGATTTGTAAGCCAAAGGGGAAAAGAAAAAAAAAAAAAAAAAAAAGAGACGAGGTTTTATTTTGGATTTATTCATATGATTTGTAAATCTGTTGTAGGACTTGGAGATCTGATTTAAGATTTGCTAATCCCGTTTAGGATATGGAAATTTTTTCTCTGACTTACCACATACTGAAATACTTTAGTAAAAAACAAACCAAAAATCACTGCTTAAAAGGATGGTGTATAAATCAAGAGTTTGCAGTTAAGATTTGCTGGCAGGTTCTATAAATTGCACAGTGCGTTTATAACTCAGCCTCTTACAAGGGCAGATTTATAAATCCAACTTGCAAATTGTCAGACAACTATTATGGGCTCAATTCTAATCTGAGAAACAACAGATGTGCTTCGCTGTGCTTGAAAACCCTCTCCTTTTTTCTTTATCGCCTGCCTCCCCTGCAGCCATCTCACTTGCACCAAGGGGGAGCAATGAACCCTCGCCAGGGGAAGGAGGGAGAGAAGAGACCTCCCTTGCCTCCATCACCCTGCCAAGCAGGGAGGAAAGGATTTGGGAAAGGAAAAGCAGGAGGTGAAGAAGCAGGGGTTGCAGTTTGACTCCCCTTGTTACACAGCTCTCTCAAGCAGTCAAGAGTCAAAGGCTCCCTCCTCAGTTTTGGCTGGTGCCTGGGGGGAAAAAGAGAGCAGGTAGTCCTCACTAATTCCCAGGCTGCTAGGCCTCAGGCACAGTAAAAATTTAAATTTCACACTAACAAAACTGAGCCCAGCAGGAACTAACTAGAGCAAGTGGAGGAATTTTTGTTCTACACTCCCAGTGATGCCGTCTGCCTATCTCAGATTACAATGAGGAACTTCAGGGAGAAACCCTGGCCCTGTGACGGCAAATATCCCATTGATTTCACAAGGATAGGGTTTCACCCTATAAAAAGGGCATTGGGCAGATTCACAGGAATGTTCTGCATGTCCCACTCTGCCCCGGTCATCAGAAGCCTCTGTACAGTCGCATCTCCCCTACACGGTGTGTCAACCACATCATCCCCAGGAAGGAGAATGGGGAGTCAGAAGTGGGGACAGTTTCAGCATCCCGTGGCTCCCAGCCGCTGCCAGCAGCTGTGGTTGTTCTCCACCCTCCCCCACCCCCCAAGCTGTTTTCATGAAGCGAGTGGAGAAAGCAGTATCTCTCAGTAATTATAAGAAAATTTACACATGTACCAGGATTTACTATACCTCCTTTCAGGCAGTTTTACAGCAGCCATCAAGGTTTATCCAGAAACTGAGGGCTATAAGAGTGAAATAATAGCACTATGTAATAGCACTATTTTTCTGCTAGAATTATTGGGTTTTATACAATGTGAAAACTGTGTATGATAAGAAATGGATAATCCTAGACCCTATGCAGGAGATACTTACATGCATTAATGCCTTAAGGCTTCTTTGACTTTATCGCTTTCGAAGGAATGGAAAAAGTGATCTGAAATATTTTATTCTCTGCCACATTTGAAATTTGGTTCTAAACTTTCATCAGTGATTTCCTGTCCTCCTTTACTGCAATGCTTTTTTCCCTTGAATTGCTTGTTGCCTTCGATTTCTTACAAAATTAAATAAATACAAGGATGCTATCAAACATAAATTATATAATTACTTCTTTCATTCTTGCTGACATTTTGAAGTTAAGGATCTGATCATTGCAAAACTCAGCAAATACATATATATGAAGTTAAATTTTCAGGGAGTTTCTGTTAAACACGCAGGATAAACTGCATGTTCAACTGAATCTAAATACTATTACAAGGGTAACTGAAGCAAGCAGTGCAATTAGAAACAGGAACATTTGCTTCCACAGCTTTGCGCCTAACTGAATACTCAATTCCACATGCAAAATATAATCAGAACTGGAGGACAGTGTTGAGGGAAAATGGTTAATATTCTATAATATGCTAAGTCAGCCCTTTACAGACTATACATTTAAAATGTATGAAAATCAATTAACTTGAAAATGGATCCCTTTTTTTCTTTCTCATTGCGTGTTCCAAAGGATATAACCTCACTGTCCCCTTGTGCATGTATCTGACATACACAGAAACCTACAAAAGTCTGGCCCTTTACCTAAATGAAAACAGGTTGATATATGCTTGCAAAGAGAAAGAGTTTGTGGGAGGCCTCTGAAAGTCAGTCGTCACATCGGTGGTGAGGAAATGTAGCTACAGTTGGAGAAGCACTATAAATAATTCCTTTAACAAAGAAGCACTGCGATTTAGTAGAAATAGAGACTTTTCACATCACTGTCTTGCAGGTGATGAATGAAACAGACCTCTCCCACAGTAGCCTGACTGATTTGTTGCAATGTTAGTACTCACTGCTATTTTCTTCATTGCTTCTCTGGTCTTCTTTGGGAACACAAGAACAGTTCACCTGCTTCAGTGAAACACAAATTTGGACTCAACCCAAAAAGACTGCTTCTAGACTGGAGGCAAAATGCAATTCACAATGTCCTAGTCTCCTGATCATACACATCAGGAGACATGGTAGATCACAGGCCATGCCTACCTTCTTGTGTTTCCTTTGAAGAGGAACAGAAGGGACAAGGATGGCCCCTGATGCAGGGTGACTATGTGAGGCACAGCTGGACATGGGAACTATGAAACTCTCTGGCACTCCAGGCAATATAATGACAGGGCCAAGAAGAACAGCACAGCAAACCACTGAAACTAGAGGTCTTCTTTGGGGATATAAAGGATCAGTTGCAAAGATATTTTGGCAAAAGCAAGCTAAATAAAAGGTTATTTCTATAGCTGCAGTATAAAGAGTGTATTACAAAATCATAAAATCTGTAGCACGAGGTGAGGAAGCACCTTTTCGTGGCAGCAATTGTACAGGTTTATGGAGCAATGAATTTCCACTCTCCAGAGGACCAAAGACATAACAGTGAACATCTTTTATTTGACGTTTAAGTTAAAAGATTTAAGTCCAAAGTTAAACTGGACATCTTCTAAAATTCTGAGTGTCGAGAGCACCATCCAATCTACTCCACCATCAGTGGAGGAAAAGGTTAGGGAAGTAGAAATGACAGAGAAGGAAAGAGGAGACAAGGGAGAGAAACTGTCAGGCTTGCCTGTGAATAAAGGACTCAGACATACCAACCAGCAGAGAGGCAGACCACAAGCCTATTTCCTGCTCTAACAATACTAGATCTAACAAGGAAAACAATCTGTAATTAGTTAAATAATTTCTACACTTGTCCTACCTAAGCTTACACATTCTACCAATCCATTCATTTCTGATTTCAGAATAAACAAATCTAACTTGTTCACTACAAATAATTAGAAAAACTCAGGTCATTTAGGGACATTAACTACACAAAAGAATATAATTTTGATATGGGCAATTCCCTACATTCATCCATGTTTGAACTGAATCAAATTCAAAATAAAAAGGAGAAATACTGAGAAAAAGATTGTAAAACTGGATTTTTTATATACCTTTATCAGCAGTGGCAGCAGTAAACATTTTTATTGAAGGTTTCAAAAGCTATGAAAAGAGGTAAAAGAGTCCTAATAAAGGTTTGATCAGAACCCACAATTGCAGTTTGTCATTTGCCCTGTTACATTTTTCCAAAGGTCATTCCAACAGACATGATCAGAGACTACAGTTCCTTGGGGGTAGTGGAAATTAGCTTCAGTGTTTGTCTCGTTGATGAAGATCTAAGTCTGCTGGTGGAATTGCAATAAGCACATTTCACATGTGCTGTTTTCCATCTTGAGAGCAAATTCTTCAGGTGGATCATCTGATCTACTTGTTTACTACCCTCTTCCTCCATAACTGCCTAGATAAATAAAAGCAGGTCTACTGAAAGAGTTTGAATTTCAAGTAGGGACTGTAAATAGGGATGTTACTAGTTTAAAACACCTGAAACCTTCATCTTTCCACATATAGGGTCTCACTTGGATTTTACAGTAAAGATGCCTACTCACTCTTTATCAGCAGTTTGAAACTGAGACAGGTTTATGAAAAAAGCTCATTGTCAGCTTGCTAGCTGGTATTCATCTTTCCCTACAGGCAACCCTTTGCAGCAGCAGAGGAACCCAACACAGGTATATTGCTACTGTGCAGACCCCAAAGTACCAATGGGAAAGATCTCCACCTTGATATGGGCCCAAGCCCAGAAATCACACCCACAAGTAGTATGCAGGAGCCAAGATTCCATCTCTTCTGTGACACGCTGACCATACAAAGCATCTCTTGCATTGTGTTCTTCAGTAGGAGACTGGAGAGGAAGAATGAAGATTAAAAATACAGCCAGTTGTGACCTAGACTTAGTGATTTTTTAAGGCAAGAATCTTAAATGCAATGATGTGTCTGCTGCAGTGTGTATCTGTACCTTTGGAATGAACATTACTCAAACAAGGTAGGCACAGGAAAGAAGTTATATTACAGTAAGAAAGTGTTGGGACTTTCTATGTAAACCCAAACTTGGATGTCAGCCTCACTCCTTAAGGGACAGTTTTTCAGGGTTCATTGTATTAGATTTGTTCACTTATCTAGTTTGCTTAGACTCTCCTGTTGGACTTCTCTCCACAGAAATTTTAATAGCCAGGGAGGACCACAGACATTTCTTCTGCTTAGGACACTTTGGATGTTCTGTACCATCAGTGCTCCATCAACTACACACAGCCTGTTATGGCACTGCAAGGCAGAACCCATGAGCTGAGTTTATCTTCAAGCAAACACAGGCAAACTGTACTTGAATCACAGACACCAGTGGCATGAGCCAGTTGGCCCAAGAATAGTCTGAGTTCTGACATGGCTATCAAAGACTTTAGTGTATATTCTGTATTATATTTGAAAATAAATGTCCTGCCTTAAACAAAAACAAGGCAGTGGCTTCTAAATCAACCATGACCCACAATGCTATTGTTCTCCTATTGTGGAAGGCTAAAAGGACCTTCAAAACTAGGTGGGCAAAGCAGATGTATTTAAATCATTGCACATGAGACATCTTAAGGAGTTAAACCAATTTTCCCCTGCTCTCCCCACAGAAAAGAATGATGAAACTCCAGCACTTGATGAAGCATGACAAAACTTTCATGGCTTCACAGGTTACCCTGTCAACTGAGTTAACCTAGTCCATATTGTGAATGCTTTTGGTGCATCCCAGTCACAACTGCTAACTTAATTCTCACTGAAAAACATTGAACTTTGATAAGATTAAGGTTTAGCCTTAAAATTTTAGCATTTTACGTTCTACAGAGGTGAGATAAAAGCACAAAGGTAGTTGTGGCAGAATAACTTCTCAGGTCACCATGATTTAATTATGACTACTTGAGCCCAGATAAATGATCCTTAAACTTAGAAGTTTGAAAATATTTTAAAAGTTTCACTTTATTAAAAATTTGGGGGGAAGGCTTTAACCATTACAGAGTGAAATGATAAATGGATCGATCTTTACTAGCAAACAGTAGTAATTAGGTCATACCTCATTTCTTTATTAGAGAGAGTCTTTGATGTTTAATCATCATTATATAATCATTTAGCCTTCTCCAATCTCTTTCTTTATAGATACTGCAGACTTAGGCCCTGCACCTTCAAATGGTTCTGTGCAGGAGGAACTCCACGATCAGCTATTTGAATCACCTACAGGATTCTGACTTTATACCATATTTTCTTTGTACAGTCTGTGTCTGTACGATAACACAGATAAAAATTCCTCAAGGATGCTAAGAGGAAAATTAAAAAATACAGCATTTCTAAATGAAGGCACTGCTACAAAAATGAAAGAGTGAACTCTCTAGTAAGACACAAGACAAAGCATGGCCTATGGCACAATACCATCTTGGAGAACATCCAATCACCCACTGTTGTCTGAGGACAGATGTACAAGCCACCAGATGTACCGTGTGTTTGTTTTAGCACGGATCAGTGTTCAACTGCTCATTTTTTGAAATAAGCCTCTGAAATCCAAAAAGAATGGGAAGCACAATGAATGAGTCTTGAAAGAAATAAAGAATATAAAATCCTCTGAATCTATGTTTTTCCTTCATGTTAGACATTTTCTGTAGTACACTTTCTTTTAAAGGAACTAGGAATGTTCCTGTTGGCTGGTAAAAAGTCAATCAGCAGCTTATGAGGCCAGCAATGATAAAATCAGTAAGACTTACTCTAATGGGAATCTCATTTTCCCGAGACTTCAAAAATCCTTTTATTTGACAATTATAACTACAGGGAGGAAAATAAAGAGATGCTGTCTCTGTCAGTTTCCTTAGTGAGACGAGTTCACACTTCGCCACCCGATAGCTAATAGCTCTCTACCAAACAACTTCTCTTCAAGGATGCTGGGCCTGCTATTTTCCATAAGGAAAAAGAAAAGCAAGTAAAAAGTGTTAAATATTTCTGAAAACGTCTTAACTGGAAAAAAGCAGCTTCATGGTGGGGAAGTGGAAGAAGAATAACAACTTCATCTTAGGCATTTTAGTGCATGTAAAACAAGTTTCCTTCCTAATCACAGTCAGTATGAGCTAAGGCCAACTCAAGCGTTTAGTGCTAGCACAACACTCTACTTCAGAAGTGGAAATGCTTTGCCAGGGCGTTATCCTAACCTCAAAGGGTCCCCACTGAGGAATCAGAAAAATAAGCAAAGGAACTTCTGTGGGACTGGTTTCATAAAAACATGAACTCCAAAACCTCTTCTTTCTTTCACATATTTACCTTTTTTGATAAACCTGATGCAAAACAGTAGGTTCAGTCTCTAAACTTCCTCCTGCGCACACAGCTTAAACAGCAAACCTACCTGGGCAAGCCATTCCTCAGGCACTATAAGCTCCCAGTATCCCCAGCATCACCACACTTTAGCCATTCAATGTGCTGAACGATGTGAAAACTGAGAGTGGGGATGGAGCAGGGAGTACAGGAGCAGAACTACACCCTGTGGAAGCTGCAAGCTGCTGGAGCAGCACAGTTATCCTGTCAAACAGCATCCTTGCATAACACACTCTCAAGTTCATTAGTCCTCAGGTCCCATTTCACAAGGTGTCAGATGACTATTTAGTAGTTAAAAAATAAAATAAAAAGTGGGTCTCACAATCTCTGTAGAAAAGAAACACTAGAAAAGATTGGCAATACTAAATAGGAAGTTGTCAGCAGCCAGTGAAAAGAATAGCATAACATAACATAATGAAACTACAAAAATCCTCCTTCCAGAGGATGATTTTTCACAAAGTTCCTACTTTTCTGTTCTGTCCACCACTGGCTGCATAACAAAAACCTTTTGAACTCTTTCTGCTAGCTAAGCAATCAAGAGAAAGGGAGGAGGAAAACGGAGCCTTCACAACAGAGCACTGACAGCACTTAGCACACACACAACCGTATTATTATCCACGGAAGGACAGCTCCACTGCCTGCACTAGTTGGACACAGGATATGCCTTAAAATAACTATTCTGACAGAAAGTGTCCAAATCAGCAGAATCTAATGAATGAAAATAAACAAAACCAACAAAACAAACAAACAAAAACCTAAAAAAAAAGACCCTAAAAGAAACCCCACCAAACCCACAGGACTCAATGAAGGGAAACAGGTATTTCTATGGCCCAATACATCCCATCCTAAAGTACATGTTGGAAACTGGTCTTGTCTCAAAATTGCCTATTTTTCTCCATTAGGATAAAATGACACTAGACTTGTCAGGTCAGGCATAATGGTTTGCATCACAAACATCTGAAGTAAAATAAACCTCACCCCATGTGTCAGGTAGGGTACAATGGATGTCCAGGTCTGTGACATTACCCCATGCCAAATATGGTGTGCCTCAGTTGAAGCCGGACCCCCATGAGCATACACAAACACCTTCCCTCTCCATTTCTGAGCTCTAGATTTCCCAGTCTTTCTTACTCCCATCCCTGAAATACTTCATCACAGCTCCTTTTGCTACATATACTCTTCTTTTCCATTTCTGTTAGATGGATGCCTCCTCCTTTACTATTGACTTTCACTGTCTTAAAGGGTATTGGGAAGCTTTCTGCAGGCCAGAGTGCAAGAAGGTGTGTGAGACACATCTGCTGTACAGCTTTCTGAAGTAAAAATCTCTAATCTGTGATGGCAGGGGACTGGACTCAGTGACTCCGGCAGTGTCTTCTGTATGAAATTTTGCATTTCATACAGGCCAATATATACTGTCAAAGCGTTGCAGCATTGCCAGAACAATTAAAAATGTATTTATATTTAATGTCCTCTGATTATCTCATAGGCTGCAAACGTAAAAAGGCATTTAACTGAGCACAATTAATTAGTTTTGAACACCCACAACTGAGATGTAAATACAGTTTTCTTCAGACAGCTTATTCATCTGTTGCTGTCCTTGTCTCAGCACTACTACCCCAACGATAATATTCCATATCATAAACTAAGCAGCCATTACAAGCTACTCAACATAGACATTATCCTGTACTCTTTAAACATAGTATACAGAAAACCAGTTAAGAAACAGGGAGGAAATTATGTTTGGCTTTATATTTAATAGAGTGATTTTCTTTATAATGGTTCTCTGGAGCCCATTCATTTTATTACGGATTTAATTTACATCAGGAGATAGTCAGAAAACGTGCTGTTCCCGAAGGAGACCTACTCCGGAGTCCTCCGCCTTTGCAACATAGTGGCATCCGATCCATTTTAAAGGGCATCACGGGAGGGCAGCCACACTTCTCTACTTTGAGGGAGCCCGTTCTAATGACCAAACTTGAGAAACATTTGACATACAGCTCCGTCCCTAAGAGCATGTGAATTTATTAAATGCTGTTTATAAAAAAGCATAGCAGCGCTAAAATGCCTATTTGCCCCCTGCTGCTTAGCAATATTAAAGATTAGAGCCAATTGTTTTGTATATGGAACAGCCTATAATGGGTTCTAGAGAAGAACATGTCAGCAAACTAGATAAGGTTGCTATTAAATTTTTGTTGCCGTGGACTGCTGACTTGGGTCATTATATACTTAAATTGAGTTATTGTCATTGTTATATAACGAAACAGAGAGCTTTTTGCCTCCAGTAATGTAGCATACCTTTCAAAGAATGGGCTCTCCTGACTGATTTATAAAATAGTTCTGTTTGCATTACAGTACCAGGCGGTTCGGTGTTTCAAAATGATTTAGATGAACTGTCCGAAGAGTTCGTGTGTATTTCGAAAGACAAAGAGCAGAGTCCTGCGTGAACCTGCTTCCAATAATCTTTGAAATTTATTGAGTGATAGTGAAAGACAGCAAAATTACAGCCCTCTTCTCTCCCATAATCTAAGACTGTTTCATTCCAAAGAAAGTGTGTTTAAGAACTCGTGGGTTTAGGTTTTCTTTTTAATTCCTGTTAATTATTTGATCAGATTAAAAAACAGGACTTGTCCTGATTTCCTCATTCCAAGAATATTAGTCTTTCATAATATCAGCTTTTTACTCTTTAAAAGCCATTTATGTTAACACTTCTAAATTTGAACAAAGAATGTGAACAATGGAGAGATCAGATGAGAGTAAAAATGAACTACTTCTCTCCAAGCTACTTTTTTCAAACAAGGTATACTGCTGGGGGATACTATAACTATTCAGTTTCACCATTGTCTTCACTGAAGCCAGGGATTCTCTCCACACATTTTCCACAGCTTTTTCCCCTTAAATGCATCTAATAGTAGTTCAAGACAGGATAAAAGTGTCTAGGCATATGCTATTTTACTTAAATTCTTTTAATTCCCCATGCCTAATCTCTATTCAGCTGTTGTATTTTAAGAGAAATTCCATGGAGAGTAGTAAAGAAACTGAAATCAGCAGATGTAGGAATATCTGACTGGAAGAGTCTCATTCCCAGCAATCTTAGACAACTACATGCTCAAGCAATACAGGCCTATGTTAAGTACTTTCTCAGCCTTCAATTTGCTTGGCTAAGGAGGTCTTTTTGTTTGCTCTCCAATCCTCCAACCATCTTCCTAGCTGTTCTCTGCAACTTCCCTGGGTCGAGGACTGCACAATAATAGTGAAGACATTCCTCGTTCACTCACATCTAGTCTTCCCTGCCTCTGTTGGCAGTTCCCCAGCAGTCACATCCAGTGACTGAAATTTTCTTTCTGTAGCGTTGTCTCATTTCTGCTACATGCATCATTCTTTGATCAAGCAAAACATTCTTCTGTCTGTTCTAACAGTGAGATCTCAAATCATAAAAGAAAATCTTTATGAGACACCTCTGCATTTCAGATTTTAAGATCCATCCCATTGTTTTGATCGCAGTTCCCAAGGTCACCCAGTCTTGCCAGTGTCATAATATGATCCTCTTTTGCATCAATGATGCCTCCTCAATTTATACCATGAGCAAAAGAATTCCTGTTCTAAACAATGATCCATTAACAAAAATTTTTTAGGAGATACGTTTCAATAGTTTAGCCAGAGGCAGTCTAATGTTAACCTTCCTCTACCCT
Organism: Gallinula chloropus; assembly: GCF_964237585.1. Classification (NCBI taxonomy): domain Eukaryota; kingdom Metazoa; phylum Chordata; class Aves; order Gruiformes; family Rallidae; genus Gallinula; species Gallinula chloropus. The sequence continues at coordinate 19,821,822 of NC_140087.1, forward strand.
ATATCACAAAAAATGGCTATCTCCTTTTTTAGTCAGTTTGTCTCCTGACAGGTTAGATTTTTTGTTTTGGTTTGTTTACCATCTCCAATATTAAGTTTGACTAATAGGAACTTCATATACTATTTCACTGCAATTCTGATTAGCTTGTATACTGTATTTCCCTTGCCTAAAAAATCATTTTCATTCATAAAGAAGATGAGAGGATAAGCTTTCAGGTTGCTGTTTTGGTAAAGTTTTGTGACATTTTATCCAGTCTCTCACCTCTTTTGATGTCCTTAATTATTCTTTCTCTCAAAAGAGCATTCTGAATTTTATAGACATTGTGGTTTAGCCCCCAACCAGTAGCTGAGCACCACACACTGCAACCTCAATTACAGAGGATAAGGAGACAGAGCCTCCATGGATGGGGATAAGGACATTTTACTGACAAAAGCACTGTGATAAGTAGAACCATAACAGCCAATTACACTCACACCTGATGATAACACAGAATACCTTACTGACTCAACTACAGAGTTCTGTGAGACACAAGACCCACACCCAAACTGCTCTGGAAACACACCACCAGTGTCCTTCCTCAACCAGCCCCTTTTATGGGGGAGTGATGTCAGGTTGTGAGGAAATAAACCCTGGGCTAACTCAGCTCACCTGTGATGATTGCCTGGGGAGGTTGACTCTAGCCTGGCCAGAACCAAGACAATATAGTATTCAGATGTAGGTTTCTCTGGTTACTTTTCCCCATAAAAAGATACTACACACACTATACTACCACTTCAAAAATGAAGAAAAACATTTTAAAACCCCTTGATACTTGATCTGTGAATCCATGGGTTGGTCTTTTCACAGTTCTGCAATAACAATTACCTGTCAACTTGAAAGTATCCATTCCTTTCACTTTGGAAAGTCCAGCTCTTCTTAATTATCCTGTTCTGTAGTCATGCTAGGTTATCTTAAAAAATAAAATTGCAAAACAAGAAGAAGAAGAAAAAAAAAAAACCAAACAAAACAAAACACATAAAACTCCACAAACCCCACCAGAAAGTTAAACTGACTTTGGGGGCATAGCAGTGGGGGTTTTTTTTGTCTTAATGTCCTCAATGTGCCTGTGAGCTTGGGTTCTATTTTACTACCTCATCTCCACAGATGGTTAAATTAATAACCTCTGACTTTTTTTTTTTCTAATATACTTTGCAAGGTTGGCATTTGGAAATTTGTGTTTTATCCCTCTGTTTTCTAAGCTCCAACATCTCTGCCTTTGTAGACTACTAACTTTTAGACATCCGAATTACATGATGTAGGAAAAAAGATAGAGAACTGGATTTGTTTAGCCTTAGGAAGAGAAGACAAAGGGGTAGAATCTTACTGCTGAGAGGTTTGCCCAAAAAGGTTGTATGATCTCCATCCCTGAAGAAATTCAAAACTTGACTGCACAAGGTCCTAACAAAACATGCTCTAGCTAATCAAGCTTTGAGAGTGGATTGAACTAGCTTACCTCTAGAAGTTATGACATTATGAGTCTGTGGCTCCATATAGGCCTTTTGATGTTCCTAAGGTGTCCCTTACAGTGAGAATTAACACAGATGTGATTCCAATGGATTTTTTTCATTTTCTTGGGACTGAAATTCTAAACTCATTTTCCATGCTCAATCTATTCCTGAGTTTTCTCCACAGACAAGTCTATGAATATTTCCCTCTGCTGCTCTCCCTGACCAAATCCCCTTCCTTGAAAGAGCTTTTCTCCCATTCAGACTGAGAGCTCTACAGACTTCCTTTTGTCTGTCCTTTCATCCATACTGAAAGGCAGCAGGGCCCTTCAATTCAAATTAATTTTCTATTGAACTCCTTTCTCAACCATCTTCCCTTCATGCAAAAATCAAGCTTAAAATAGCATCAGCATTTGCTGCTTCAGTGACTGTTCAGGAAAATATTAGGAAGACCACTTTTAGAAACAAGGTGCTGACGGGCTTTTTCACAGCTTTTTTTCCCCTAATTTATCTGGGAGAAGTCAAGATTTAGTTAAATAAGTGCATATCCAGTGATATTTATCTTTCTAAAATCAATACCGAATTCACAGCTATCACCAAAACTAGCTCTGATGGTCCCTTGCCAATATTATGGCTTTTATCATCTTTCTCCAAATTAATTTTGAATCCAAGATTGCTTTATCCACTGCTTTTGTCATTTACATTTTGGTCTTTTTCTTCACTTAAAGTTTATCACATGGTGAACTACTGAGTGAAGGTAATTTCTTTCATTGTGATTTTTCTGATCATTTGGGCTTTTCATATCTTTCACTGCTTCAGTCATGGCCACCACTCTTCTCCCTGCAATATGCAATTTCATTCTGTACATTAGCAGCTCCATTTTTTGGCCCACAGTCCTTGTATAGCAATCTCACTTATTCCCAAGCGGCCAGCCTCAGCCCAATGCCTACCTACTAACAATTCCTTTTCTTTTCCTTTTCTTATTTTTCCACTTCCTGATATCCATTTATCCACATAAAAACCTTGTATTAAGTTACTGCAGTTACAATAATCTTGTATAAAGATGATACAACATCCTCAGACTTGTCTTCCTCTGTCATTTTACACTTTCAAAAACTTTTCTATCATTTTGCAAATCAGAAGCCAAGTATTCCAGTTGCTCAGGTGCTATCCATCTACAAAGAAAATCATTTTTCTGTGAATGTCTTCTTGGGACCAAATTTTAAAAACCTTCTTAAAACACCTATCTTTGATCCATGATTTGATCTTTGATACTTTGTAATTTCTTTCAGGAAAATGAAACATTTCACGGAAGGTCACCTGTTTTTTATAGTTTTTATCCACTCCAGCCTGAATCTGGATATATCATTTGTTCTGTTGTGGTAAACAGATAGTCAATTCTGCCCTACTTATGGGTGGAAGCTGTTCAGGATGGTATGCTTAAGTCTGATTTTCTGAAGAGCTTGAAATCTTGGTATTGACCATGTTTGAAAACTGCCCATGAGAACCATAAGTGAGGGTATTGAATATAGTTTCAGAATTATTTTGTCCCTTTCTTTAGTGCCTAGACAGGAGCTGGTTTATTTTTCAAATATGCACTTTTTTTTTTAATGATAACTGCTGAGCACTGTAAAGCTTAAAAATCTAGATATATTCTCTAGCATTCATCTATAGTGACAAAAATAGACCTCTCCAATATGCTCACTTCTCTGTGGCTTTATATTTTTCCACCAAGCATTCTCTTCAGTAAGTCTCAAGTTATTTAGCATTGCAGATTCAGAGGCATTCCCATCCTGTTCATGTGACTAACAGATACAGTAAGTGGATACATCTGTAGTTTTAACAAAAACTTCTGGAGTTCCATGAATGTTTTTGAAGTGGAAATGGCAAAATCTTTTGCAAGAGTCAACAAATTATAGCCGGTTTTACATTTATAAAAATACATAGAAGAACGAAAAGGTTATGCACTAAGACTTCGTAATTAGCTCCAATCCATCAATATTCATTGCCAATGACATCTCCACCACGGGACCCACTTAAATCAAACAACCTTTCTCCTGGCAAACACTTCTGCAGAACCACCGGTCTTGGCAGACAACATATTCAGGTTTCACCAGACCAGAGGCTGAGTGAATATGACACAGAAGTTCTTCACACAGAGCTTTCACAAGAGTGCTGAGCTGGTCTAACAGCTTCCTACCACTAAAAATATGGCTCAGCTTTCCCCTTTTTCTCCCTCCCAGCTGTGTGTACTTACCACTTCCTTTGTGTTAGCTCCAACAGTTTGATGAGTCAATTCAGCTCACTCAGCAAGCAAAAAAAAAGGGAGATAATTTTCTGCCTATTGAATAAGCCGAAATGTCTCATCAAGGGGTCAGGCTGGCTTCAGAGGCAGCAACAGAAAACACACAGGATCACATAGGCAGTGAGCAAAGGATAAAGGAGACACAGGATCTCCTGTGCTGACAAATTAGCACAACCATCTTCTGAAACACACATTTCTTGTCATCCACATTCCAACATTAATAATGGGACTGATAATACAGGCATCTTCAGATACATTACAGGTACACTGAGCTCAGGCAAACACCTTAAGGGTTTGATAATCTGAACTCAAATAGACCTCTATTGTCTAATCAGTAACTGAGATACTTGTAATTCTCACATCTGTCTTTTAGACAGCATAGGCAGTTACAAATATTCACTTAATATTTTCTTTTAATTGAAAGCTACATTTCTGATGGTCTGGGAAGAATTTGACCAATCCCATCACAAAAAAAAAATCCCTCTTCTTAGCTGCAAAGATCATTAAAAATATTGGAAATGCCTGCCTAATATTGTTTTACCTGTGTAAGTAGTGGTTTCGTTTGTCACAAAGACAGTACAGGATCACACCTAGCACTGGAGTTATTCATAAATTAACATTCTCTTTGAAATGTGCCCTGCCCTTCCCCCAAAAAATAAAATTAGGGAATCTTACTATAAAGAGTTAGTTTGAAGAAACAGTATTGGCAAAATACACCCCTCAATCCAATGTCTATTACACAAAACAGGAAAGCTCGTTCCTATATATGAGGACGCACTTCAAATACAGTGTTCAGTTTTCATAGAACCATAGAATCATAGAATGGTTAGGGTTGGATGGGACCTTAAACATCATCAAGTTCCAACCCCCCTGCCATGGGCAGGGATACCCCTCACTAGACCAGGTTGCTCAAGGCCCCGTCCAACCTGGCCTTGAACACTGTCAGGGAGGGAGCAGCCACCTCCTCCCTGGGAAACATGTTCAGTGTCTCACCATCTTCATAATGAAGAATTTCTTCCTAATATCCAATCTAAATCTACCCCCTTCAAATTTAAAACCATTCCCCCTCGTTCTATCACTACATGCCCTTCTAAAAAGTCCCTTCCTAGCTTCCTTGTAGGCCCCCTTCAGATACTATTACAAAAAAGATTGAGGTGCTGGAGCACACCTAGAGAAAGGCACTGAAGCTGGTGGAGGGTCTAGAGCACAAGTCTTACGAGAAGTGTCTGAGGGAACTGAAGTTATTTAGCCTGGAGAAAAGGAGGCTGGGGTACACCTTATCAGTCTCTACAACCACATGAAAGGAGGTTGTAGTGATGTGGATTCTGGGCTCTGCTCCAGAGTAACAAGTGATAAGAAAACAGTCTCAACTTGTGTCAAGGAAGGTTTAGATTAGATAGTAGGAAAAATTTCTTCACCAGAAGGGTTGTCAATCATTGCAACAAGCTGCCCAGGGAAGTGGTTGAGTCACCATCCCTCCCTGAAGGTCGTTAAAAGATGTATAGATGTGGATATGGTTTAGCCGTGGACTTGGCAGTGTTAAGTTTACAGCTGGACTTAGTGATCTGAAAGGTCTTTTACAACCTAAGGGATTCTATGATTCTATTTTGTCTGTTGGTCCATGGCTCACTGACTGTTGTATTTCATGCTTTGTTTGTTAATAAGCTAGAGGGGAAGGCTGCCTGTTTAATTTGTGTGAGGTTGGTTCAAACAAAACTCAGAAAAAGTGGAGGTCCACCCCTGAGCACATTGAGCTGGGAAAGCCTTCTAGTTCCCAGGGTGGGGAGAACAGAGACCCTGAGGAGCTAGGATATGCACATGACCAGGGGTCAGACCAAAGACTGGATATTTTATATAGTATTTGTCATAAACTGGGAAGACACTAAAACTGAGAGCAGAGCCAGAGGAAAGGACCTGTCCTTCAAGGAGCAATGGTTAAGAGAAATAGTGCCTTTCAAAGCTTTTGTGCTTATTCTTATGTAAGCAGACCAGAATTATTTCAGTTTCAAAGCTATTGCATTCGAAGTTAAATGAAGCTTTTGGATACTCAATGTCCTTTTGCATTCACAGGAGGAGAAAGATGCAGGCAGCTCCACCTCAGCACTCTGGATCACTGTGCATCAAATCACACTGAGATCAGCAGGCTGTGAATGTTGCTAAGTGCCCATGCCACCCTCTCGCTAAATCCCGACATCCCATCCCAGTCTGCAGAGCAGTTCTGCCATGTATCGCCGTGACTGCAAGCACTCAGCTTCCTCCAGGAAAGGACCTGCCCATCAAGAACAACTTTGTCCCCATTCCTTGAAAGCAGCTCCAGCCTTGCCCTGCATTTTTCAGGTAAAACCCCAGCCTCTCTTCACCAGAGAATCTGGTATTTCACTCCGATCTGGGAAGCAGGCATAGCATTTTTCTCATCATTAAACACAACAGCTTTATTTTTTTTAAATAAAAGATCCTAAAATATTGATTCACTTCAAACAAGACTGCAACAGGCACATTCCAAAACTAATTAAAATATTATTAGAAGAGTAAAAACTTTCTCATGAATAAGCTTTCTGTACACTTGAGAGCAAAACACAACATACTGAAGGGGAAAGTAATATTAATCTTTGAGAAAGACAAATTTCCTAGTCAGCAAAAATTTGCTGAAGTGGTATACTCTTTATGAATAAATTAATTCATTGAGCTACTCTGGAATCCCTTATAGCTAATAATTAAAAATCTAAAATCTTATTTTCATTCTTTAATAAATACAGTGAACAGTCAAGATAGATGAGACAAAACTAGAAAGGTTTGTTGGATGATTTAAGTTGAAGAAGTTGCTACATCAATATATTGTACTCTAAAAAGGGCATGCATCATTAAAAAAGAAGGCTCTATAATTAATATGTTTTCATACAACCTACCTTATTTCCCCTGAGATCACTAACCAAACCCTTTTAAAAATCGATTAGTTCAAGCACTTAGCTAGTACCACTTCAGATAGGAGCAATACAGATATTAGCTGAATTTAAAATTACAGCAACTTTATTTTTAATTACTTACCAAAATGCCAGATTTACATATTATTAAATGCATTTCTGTGGCAGAACTGACCACTAAGCATTTTTGGACAGGGCCAGAAAAATTAATTATATTCTTTACAAAAAATTCACTTAGCATTCAGAACATCTGTATTGTTGTCAGGAATAATAAATGTGATTAAGCTTGTATAAATTTCACTATATTAACCAGTACAACAACTCAATAGCTTTGCTGAACTGAGCTGATGCTACACTTTGCAACACTGAAATGCCTAAGTATAATGTAGGAGACTTCTAGAAAAATGTATGAAGTTTGAAGGAAAGAGCTGTGTCCTGTCAAGGACAAACTTGCCTTCTTAAACTGTCAGGACAAGGGAATTTTCTGGAACTGAGGAAAAAAGGTTTAATTACAGGTTATGCACTGTTCAATCTTACCGATGCAACTGTCCCACTGGTGCTGGTATGTTAATATGTAGTCCTCTGGGTTGAGCTGCGAACTTGTAGCAGAATATGATTTATGCTTTGAGGCATTATGATTGGCTTAACCTGGGGTAATTGGGTAGTATCCCTGTGCCATTCCACATGAGGCTGATGAAACGGGAATGGCGTTTGGCCCGTATGATGAAGACATACAGCAAACACTCAGCACTTGCATCTTGAACAAAGAACAAAACACAAGCAGCAATATGTCTAAGTAAAGGATATTTTTCTCCTAATGAGATGAAGTTCCAGGCTGCAGAGCTCTTTCTAGCTCAGGCAATAAAGCACCCTACACATCTCTCAAAAACCTGATCCATGGTGAATACCACTAGAGAGACAGGAGGAGCAGAAGCTGGAGCAGAGATCCCAGCCTTGGTACTCCATTACATTCAGCAAGGATTTGCTCAGTGTAGGAAAAGAAGAAGGTGAAGGCACAGGCCTGACACATCCTTAAAGTTGGGCTGTGCAACTAGACATCACCGTTTCTCTAGATGCAAGTGAAGAACAATGGGTACCTGCCAATTTCTCCTACTTATTTTAGACAAAACAAGCCCCTCTCTGTGGTACCCCTTTCTCTATCTATTGACTACAGACAAAGCTTACATAAGAAGAACAGAAAATTTACCCGGTTTAGAGAACAGTATAAGAGTCCCCACCCTTTGCATTATTCCAAACGACTAGAGAAAAGAACAGAAACAGTCCTGTGGACAACACCCTCACACCTCATAATCCCTAATAATTACAGAAGGCTACTTAAGAACCTCACTGCTCAAGTATAGTGTTGATGACGTGCAAGCAAGAGGTAAGAATGGGAATATGTGGTCTTTGTAGTTGTCCCAGTCAACAAGGATGGATGATAAACACACAGTACCATTCAGCAGAGTCTAAAATGAGGAAAGAAAATCAAGCAACAACCAGTTATTAAAATGAGAAAATGTCTCATCAAACTTGGCATCTCCTGTTAACCACTAGTAGATAACATTCTGTTTTCAAAAGTTACCAACATTGAGAAGCACCCAGGGACATAGAGTCAGCTGATACAAGAAGGATGAGTTATTGAAGGAGTGTTGCAAGTAGAAGAGCGTATGCAATGATGCCATACAATTCAGAGGGTGAGACAAAGGCTGAAGTATGAGGAAACATTAATAGGAATCTATTGGAGGACTTCTTTTACTTCTTACAAAAATCCATCTAAATTAGGACAATACCTCTTTGAACTGTCACAGAAAAGGAACATTTTGTAGTGACGCAGGTCCCTGCTGCTGAGGGGAGGATGGGGAATGTTGAATGATTTCTTTACTTATGTCATGGCCATGAGCAGGGAATCAACAAGTATTTCCATACACCGGCAGCAGCTCCTATATGAAGTTGTTACACAGCAAAAATATCTAAGGGAAAACTTTCAAATTGCCTTGCAAGACATGGTGATGCTCTATGGTAATTCACTAATTGAAATTCCAGGGATAACTAGAACAGAGATTAGTTAAACTAAGCAGAAGACTGGTAAGGAAAGCAGAGATTAACTCTTGTATTATTCTACCCAAACAGAGGTTCCTCCATTCTGTTTTGTGTGGAAGAGTGACATACATTGTACCCATCCATGTCCCAGCTGAGCACCTTTTATACGTGCAGAACCTGAACACAGTGTTGATAAAACACTGCATATTAAGTCTTGTTTCCCACAGCACAGGGCTTCAAACCAAATCTCATCTCTGTTTTGTAGCCAGAACAATAAAGGTCCTGGCTTAATCTCTAGATAAATCCAAATATTGAGGTCCCATTTCAGAAATTGTTGCATTCACCATGTACTTCTTCACCTCTGGGGAAAAGGAAAGACATGGAAACTTCTGACTGAGTGTCAAAGAAAGGAATAGGCAAAAAGAGACTGAAGAATCAAGATCCTCATCTTTTTCCTCCACTTGGGATGGCTCCTTCCATTTCCATCTCTTTCCTTTCCAGACATTGTAATTTTTCCTCTTCTAAAGGACTCAAAATTAGATACTATAGGAAGATCTGCAGAATGACAGTTCTTGCAGGGGCTTAAAGGTAATGGGGTAGACAGGAATGGGAGTAGGGACACATACTGCCGTATCCTAAACATATAGGTAGTGTGATTGGTAGAATTACAGCACCATACATATATGCACATATACACGCACACACACAAACTGTGGCAAGGGGCAGAGGGAGTTCAAAAATTAAAAACAAGCCCCAAATATAATATATTCTTTTTAAAAGCAAATACATTTGGGGGCCAGTCTCAAATTATGGGGCCTGACTTGCTGGTTTTTAACCTTTAGTATTAGCAGCGCAGCTCTTTATGCTGTAATTATAACACTCTTAATTAGATTGGGAGATTGCTCCAAGATTCCTGAGACACCTTCTGTAACAAATATAGACACCCTTAGGGCAGTCATATACATTTATGGATACAGCAATTTAAGTAACAGCTAAGAACAGATCAAGTGGGTCTGGTGACATCACCGCAATGAAAATTATTTTTGACAGCACCAGATGAAGCCAGTCATCCTCTTCTTTGTCTTTTCTTTTTTTTTTTACCCCATCAAAATGCACTGATGTAATTTAAAATCACAATTGAGAAAAAACCTCTCTTCTTTCAGTCATGAGCTATGGCATGCTCTCTGAGTATAAGGTTGTAATGGTGCTATACCAGAAATAGCTCTACAAACCCTTTTTGCACCAGTAGGAAGCTATTTAATGCAGTCCTGACACTGTATTTTTGCTTGAGTTGCTGCATGCATGTAGTTACCAGTTCACGTGGTGATATTTTAAGCACATTCCTGATTGCCCTCCTTGTTTTCCACTTCTTTCCTAGTGTCTTCTTTGCTAGCAAAATCTGGTTTGGTTTTAACAGATATGAGACAGAGACTGCATAGCCTTGACAAATTCCCTCCTATGAAATCACTGAATTACAGAAGGCAATCCTTATTTCAGTAGACCTTGGTTGTTTTGCTTGACCTCCAGCAGGTGTCCAATTAAGTCTGAACAATTTATATGATATTCCCTTTCCATTGATAGTTCAAGAATTAAACTGATGAGATCTCTAGAGAAGAATCATCAGTGTTACACCTTTCGTCTTTAATTACACCAGTTGAAGATGAATGAATGTACCAGAAGGATCCCAGCTGGGAAGTAGCCCACTTATTAGATAGTTGATAATTTAATATACGTTCTGAATTCTGATTATTTCTTTTAAATATCTGAAGAGCTTTCTACATATCTGATGACAAAATCTTAATACTTGTTCAGTTAGACATGGACTGTATTCTATTCATTAAAAACACCCCACCGTACAAACACAGGCAAAAAACTGTGACTGGCATTAGAAAACAAAGACTTGTAGACAAGGTGAGTGAAAAGGTCCTGGTTAACACATTCAATCTGTTGTTTCTAACAAATGCAAGCCTATCATCTAAGGGAACATGGGGAAGACCCCTAGAGGACCTCCTGAAGTCCCACCACAGAAGTGTCTCACTCCCTCTGCTCCAGCACTGTAGCTCCAGCACCTCTTTACATATTTTACTTCTAAGAATGTTTTATTTGAAACGTAACTCTAGGTAAGTTCAAATATAAGAGTGAGTCACAACAAAATGGACTTAATAGGTAGAACCAATAGTGCAGACACTTAGGTCTCAGTAACACATTAGACACATTAGGCCTCAGTAACAAGAGGTGTACATCTGAGCTACTTGTCTGGGCTCTTTATAGTTTGTTGAAAGAAACAGGCATGGATGTAACTCTTTTCATTTTCAGGAAGAGGTATAAAAGAGGCCAGATAATACTGCCAAAGTACCATCCTCAGCGTAAAAGTTGCTGAATTATTTTAATATTGCAATGAATTATTTAGGCCTTGCCCAAAGCAAACTGAAGTTAAGTAACACTACTAGATTTTTTTTCCAATATCTCAAGCTAAATAGGAGCACACTGACCTGTTTTACTCAAGTAAACTCATTGACATATGAATGGCACCTTTGTTCAGTCCTTCAGGTCTTCTTCTGGAAGGGAAAACATAAATCATCTCTCAGAGCCTGTGCTCCTTCATTCTAGACTCCAGTGCAGACAAACTGAAATGCTGAAGAAACCATATCCTCTGTTCCAGAAACTAAACCTCAGATCTTCTACTCACACACTTATTTTGTAAGCAGGCACAGCTCAGAGAAGAGATGCTTTGGTATGATTGTGCAGGCAACTTGACAAATCCTTCCACTGGGCATATTTTTAAGCTGTATTCTCATGTTCTTACCGATTTGTTATTTCTCAATTGTCCAAAATGAGTTGAGTGACTCACAAAAACACGAAAAAAATCTGCTCACATACATAGAGTTGGCATGGCACAGAAGGACTCAAACATGGCCACTGAGAACCAAAAAGAAAATCAAGGGTGATAGCACTAAGGTCTCACAACTTTTTTGATTGGTTGCACAATCCTATAAGTAGCAAATCCACACACAATATTCTTTTACTTCTGTTGTACTGACATGATCATCTTTATGCCAAGTGGCAGGACTAGCTGGTAGTAAAAAAATGAACCAAGGGATCAGCAAACAATAATTCTTCCTTCTGCCTCTGGAAATCAGAGTGTATTGTGACATTTGAAAGAAATATTGTGATGCTTGCTTTATTTAAGTTGTGGAGAACTTGAAGAGCCTCTGCTTCAAACTAGATATAGTCCATTGTCATGTCCAAAGTAATCACTGATAATACTCATAGTTAACTTTGAGGACTGTGAAGTAAGACCCTCCTTAGATGCAGAGCAAGTTTTACAGAAACATGCAGACATAGCTATAAGTGCCTTTCAAGCTTTTTTTTTTTTGATTCTTCCATACAGGAAAGAATCCATTCTGCTATTTCAGCTTTACTCTGTTATCAATTATAAATGTTTTACAGCTCAAGCACAAGATCAGTCAACCGAGGGGCTTAGTAAATATGTTATTTATACAGTTATTTGTTAAAATGAGCTTCATTGCATTACAGAATGTTAAGACAAATTGTTGTGCCCTTTAGATTCATTATAGATGACAAAATACGAAATAAATCTTAAATAGGTATTCACCTTTCATCACACAGGAACATAGATGGTTAGATCTTATCAACAGGGGAGTCTTTTTAATCTTCTTCCTTTATTAACCACAGAAGAAAATGATTGTTGTTTTTCCTGCCTCTCTCTTTAAAAAGCCCTATAATCCTTGTTGGGGGGGTTTAAGTAGATCTTCTTTCAAGTAAGGAACAAATCAATCTCTAGTGAAGGGAAGCCTAACTAGCTTTACTGACTCTGGCCTGCCAGGTACTATCTCACAGTGAGACATTAGTTACGCGTCAAAGACAAGCCAGCTCTTTGTAAGGGTACTTTACTGTATACAAGCAAGGAGTGCATTATCTTATCATCTGGTCTTGTAACTTCCTGCTTCATTGTGCTGCTACAGATTAAAAAAAAAAAAGACTTAGGACATAAATGTCATCTTCTGTGTCATTAACCCAAAATCTATTAGAATTTTATTAGAAAATAAGTACTAAGACAGTACAGCTACATTTCCTCCCTTATGCTGTGCTAAATTGCTTGTGAAAGTGATATATTATGATTCTCACACTGCATCCATTGCAAAATATGGAAGACAAGCCCACATACTGTGTAAATTAAATGGTAATGTTAAATTGGCAATGAAGCAATGAACATCTCCCTAAATCTCCAAGCAGGTTCTACAAATTTCCCTTTTGTAGGATACTGATAAATAAATAAATTGTTTCCTTCTAGGATTAAGCAAATGGTATTAGCAAGCTTCCTTGTTGATAGACCCAGGTCACAAGCTATTAACCTTTTTTTTTTAGAGACCATTTTTTAATGACTAACCACCAAAAAAGAAAGTGTTGCTGTATTTCTCTGCTTGGGGCAGGCAGTTCCTTGATTATTAAAAGTCAGAAAAGTCTTCAGAAAGAAAATAGATTTCTGAGCCAAGAATTTAGAGGCTGTGAAATGTTATTAAGGTTTCTGCAATAGAGAAAAGGTTTCTGCAGAACAGAAAAGGTCTCGGTTCATTTAGGTTTTTAAAAAAACACATATTAGAAAGCCGAAGTCAGGAGGGATTCAATTTATTCCTGTGTAACTGGTCAGCACAAGGTTAAATGAAGAGGTTAAGTTATGCATGGACTTTGGGCACCTCCTTAGGGGTCAGTTTTACCCAGCACTCAGCACATGAAGAAACTGCAAAGGGTAGACCCAAAAAGTCAAAATGGTGCATTGAGTAGCAGGCTTAAGACTCTGTAGGGAACTCTGCTCACAGGTAAATCTTGTCAATCTTGAATTTTCTGAATTAGTAAAGAGATCACCTCTAATTCTTGTACAATGAAATCAAACAAAAGTCCTGCCCTTCAGGACAACTGCCCTAAGTCCAAGGCTTCACCTCCACAGCAACCCGCTGAGCTTCAGACCACTTCCCAGGCACAGCTAGCAAGTCTCTCTTCTTCACCTTGAAATTATCCTGTTCTCCCAGCAGGACCCAGGTAGGCTCTTGTAAAGAGCCCGTTTCTAATTCTTCTGCTCCCACGTCTGCGGATGGTGATGATAGTCCATGAAGCTTTCAATCTGCGCAAAAGAGCGCCGGGAGAAATTAAAGCTCTTCAGGCTGGAACTGCTGCTGCAGAATATAATCGACCCATCCAACACTGGCAGCTGCTTTCCAGCCTTTGGAGATTTGAGCGTGTGTAGTGGGACACAGACTTCAGAAATGAAAACAGCCTGCGGGTGGGAGCTGAAGCAGCACATTATAAATCCAGTCTTAGTTCAGTTTAAACTGGGACTAAAGTCCTTCTAGTTTGGGTCCCAGTTCAGGCCCATTAAAGATCATGACCGGGTCCAGCACCCCTCAAAGCATTTAACACTGAAAAATACTGCATTAAAATAGGAATGGGCACGTGACAAAGGGAAAACCTCAGGGCATAGTTCAGCCAGAGATAGTCCCTGCTCCTCCAACTGCACAGGCACCCTTCACTCTTACAGCATTGCTCCGCAGGGTCACCACACTCCTCACATCTTGAGGCTTGACAATACGGAAACAAACTGTGGCACTGTGTGGGTGCTGCTGCACTGTGGAAGTCAAGCAGAAGAGAGAGGAAAAAATAACCCCTCTGCTATACACTTACATGCCAGATGTACAGTAACCCATACATATTTATACCATGGTGTACCTCTCAGGACTGCAGAGGTCCAAAAGAGGGTTCTACTGTAAAAAAAAAGTATTGCTTCCTATTGGAAGAGAAGGGTTACTGAAAAAATATAACTGGGTGAGCACCAAAAAGTACCCAAGTTGATAAGTACCCACTAGCACCATCCAAGCAGCATGGCCTTGTATCATAGCAGAATGTGGCCTTGCAGAAATCAGGGTTTCTCCTGCCTACACTGTGGAAAGCCAGGGTTGGGGAGAATCAGAGGAGGGGTAGGAGTAGGAAAGGATCTATGTGATGTGGCCTTGTATACCCTACAAGGTACAGACAGCCCCCTCGCTCAATAGCTCCCCAGCAGCGATGTCACTTTATGGTCAATTCAGTCTTTTGAAGTGGTAACTATTTGCTGGTTCAATCCCAAACTGGGTATAATGACTTCAAAGCAATGGTTCGGTATATATCTATATTACAGGAAAAAAACAAAGCTTTGATCCAGTTACCTGCTCAGCATTAGTGCTAGGTTTAGCTACCTGATTTTGAAGAAATGAGGGGATAAAATACACCCAAGTATGGAAAATGAGATCCATTATTCTTCACAGTTAATAAATTGTACCTGATTCTCTTTGTCCAGAGACAGAAAAAAACATAACTAGAGCTTCAAAGGTACTGGTATTGCTGTCATTGTCAGAAAGGCTGTTTGTGAGCACACTTCATCAAAGGGCATTTCATCTGTGCATACACACACTTCACGTTCTGCTGCCAAAGCAATGTCAGGCTGGGTCATATGCCTTCAAGGCAACTTTAACTTGGGCACCTTTCTTCAAAAGACATTAAAAACGATTTACATTTTTCCTCCCAAATCAGCATTTTTGGTATCATTTGTGCCAATGCCAAGTTCCCGTCATTCTTCACCTCTCTTCTGGCCTGCCTTTCCCCTCCCTTGTGCGCTCCTGAATACCACTTTCGTGCCAAGAAACCCATATTGATGAATGCAAAGTTTGTTCAGTTTAGGAGAGGAAACTATATTGTACAGCCTTCTATGTAACCCACACTAAAAATCTATCTAGCATTGGCTTATATCTTTCATGAATAAGAGTCATTTTTCTGAAAAGGATACTTTCTTTATGAGTGACACATACCCCAAACTTGGACTTCAGCCATTTTTTTCTCATTACATTTCTTAACTCATATTATACAGTGTATGCCAAGATGACAGAAAGTGACACACTGTGACCTCTGTCCTGCCAGGAGGCAGCTGAGGCTTGAGGCAGACTTTTGGGTTTTGAAAAAGCACTCGGGTACAGTGGTGATTATTTCACATTGATTACTGTTCTTTACTGCTGATCCTATTTTCCCTGATTAACTTTTTCCCGTCCATGTGCCTTTTCCATCAAGGTAAATTATTAAACAATTCATTTAGTTTGTTCGAGGGCTGTTGGTTTGTTTTGGGGTTGTTTTTCCTTTCTCCGAAATACATTTAATTTACCATGCATTAAAGTGTGCAGCAGAAATCACAGTACAATTTCAGGAGAAATTATTCAGAGAACAGGCAAGAACTGCACATTATTCATATCGCACAGAACTTGATAATAAGTTATTATTCCTCACTCTCTGAGGGGTAAGCTGAGCCATGAGAAGTGATTGCTGAGATATTCCAATGCTTCTGAGGATATAATAGTGTGTTTCCAACATGGCTCAGCATACTATCTTCACTTATATTTATTTGTCCATTGCCAAGCACACGGATGGACATGAGGGCACTAAAGTCCTTTCAGATGTTGATGACTCACACTCTTTAAATATGTCACATGCTCGGACAAATCCACCTTGCCATAGAAGGCACCAAATGCCATTAGATTAAGCAGATGTTCCTAGCCAACCTGACCATGACCGCAAAGTGACCCTCATCTATTTTGGATTTATCAACTCATCAAAGGCTCCTGCTCCTGCCAGTGAGACTTGGGGCAGGCGATTCAAAGAGGTCATTATATAATGACCAGCAGCCTGAGTCAATGGAGGCAGAAAATACTGCCTCCAGGGTAGGACCACAAGGGGACCACAGCATGGCCAGTGCCCTTTCCTACCAGGGTGCTGTTTCACCACATCTGAAAGGGGGACCCTCAAGACTGTGATAGGTATCAACCAGCTGGTGATCATTGGATAAAGTGAATGTATCGGACCTTGGATCCATCCAGGAAGACCTTTTGGGAACAGTGGGAGGCAGGGATCAGATCCTGACTGGAGCATAGGTCTGCATATCTCCAGACAGTTCCATCAGGAAGCCAAGATAGAAGGTGACAGAGGTGCCCTCAACATATCTCAACCAGGACTGGGGATCTGTGCTGAAATGGGGCTGCTTGACCATGGGCAGGGAGTACATGAGTGGTAATGGTAACAGAGGCCTTTGGGGCCTTATGTCCCTGACAGTGTCCTTCCCCTTTCAAAGGGCAGTAAATACCAAGGTTAGCCAGCCAGTATCCAGGATGCTGTCCTAGTGTTCATACACCACAACACAGGTAGTCACAGACATCTGGAGGGCAGGACCTTCATCAGGGGTGATGGTTTTAAACTAAAAAAGGGTAGATTTAGATCAGATATAAGGAAGAAATTCTTCCCTGTGAGGGTGGTGAGGCCCTGGCACAGAAGCTGTGGCTGCCCCCTCCCTGGCAGTGTTCATGGCCAGGTTGGATGGGCCTTTGGGCAACCTGGTCCAGTGGAGGGTGTCCCTGCACATGGCAAGGGGGTTGAACTACATGATTTTTGAGATCTTTTCCAATCCAGACCATTCTATGATTCTATGATCAACCGCTCCCCAACCTCAGGTTTGTGTTTTCCCCTGCTTTCTCACCCTGGCATTCCCTTTCACTCTGTAGAAGCAACCTGTCCTCCTGGGGGCAATTCTCACTATTGCTGATGCTCCCAGAATACTAGAGTGGGCTCTTGGAGTGACAGGCAAGAACCACTACAGCGAGCTTGGTGTAAATTTGCTGATGCAAAAGTGGTCTTCAGTGATACAAAGATGCATGCTGCTGTAACCCCAGTAATAACTGACTTGGCAATTTTCTTTTCCAGACAATCTAGCTCAAAAAAGGCAGAGACTCTTTCCGTATTGTCTCGCTATTAGGGAGCAGGGAATAAATGAAGCATGTACATGCATGTGCACAACTTTTGTGTATTGGGAAAGTTACCTGTCCTTCACTTTCTCATTTATTAAACTTATTTTGACAGGTTCTTGCACACATGCTTGGACAATTTTTAGAAGTATCATCGATCTAGCTGCAGCTGAGTTGCTCTCTCTCTGTGACTGAACAATTTCTTTTAATAAATGAGTGATATGGCTGGGTGTCATCAACCTACTGTAACATTTAATAGATATTCATAACATATATTAGTCATAAGCAAGTTTACAAAGGATTCCATCCTGCAATGTGTGGAAAATACTCAACTCTCCTTGAAGTCAGTGAAAACAGAAAGGTTGAGATTTTTGTCCTCCCATGTATGGCATTACAAGCACCAGGTCTTCTTTCCAGACATTAAAAAACATTTTCTGAAGCATTGTATTTGCTAAATGGCCAGTTTGGTTTACCATGATCCCATCACTTGTGGACTGAAAGATTTATTTTTGTTTTAAAAGCTGAATTACAAAAAGAAGCATTCCATGAACTTTATCCCAGGTACAGAAGACTGCCCTGAAACAGAATTTTCTCTGGCTGCTCTTAATCAGAGAAATGCTCCTTGGCATATAAACACCCATATGAAAATAAAAGTGTTGGCATTCCTTTCCAGATGCAAAAGTCAGAAAAACTTTGTGAATTAAAAATTAACCAAGTATATAAGAACAATAACACAGCTTCCTATAATTCAGCAACCTATTAAAGTGAAATATGGAATTACAATTAAGATTAATGGGAGCCAACTAGAAAGAATTTCAATCAGTTTTATTTTGAATGTATATGGCCTCCTTTTCATCATTTATGTGAAATTATCAAATCTAACCTCATTATTGTTGTTTCTTCCCTCTCACATTGAATATAAAGTATGTACACAGAAAGGAACACTGTGTTCCCACAAGCACGACGCACCCTTTTTGACATTTTCCCACCAAAGCAAACTCTAAAGAAAATACTCCACTATGCAAATATTTGAATACAAAGTACCACAGAACATATAAAATAAATTAGTCTCTAACGTGTTATTAAAACTATTAGGCCAAGTCCTTAATATGGGGTTTTAAGAATAAAGTTCAAATTCCTAACATGTAAGAAAAGGGAAACCATCTAAGAATGTTAAATCCTAAGAAAGTATTGCATTTATTTCTTTTTACACAACAGGAAGCTAGCATAGCTGAAGTACACATAATTGTGTTCACGAAATACACACCAGTATAGTCTGTTCACAGATATTCATGCTCTGCTGCCTAGTGTTGGGTCACTTCTTGACATCAGATAGTATTGTTAGATATTTCAAAAGATGCCACCCAAATTCCATACACCACAACAAATGATGGTCTATTCACCCCATCAGCATCTCAGTTTTGTAGTTCATTTTCATCTTAAGAAAGTGATTATTGGTACCACATGGAACCTCGCAGCTTGGGTCTAGTAATCTACTGTTTCACTTTCAAACTGAAGAGGTTACAGGTAAGGTCTTGTATCTCCATAGAGGATATTGAAAAAGACCTTTATTTACTTTTTGGTTTTTTCCCTGAGAGATAAGTCTTGAATAGTGAAGATCATTCATGAGCAATACTGAAATTCATGGGGCTGAATGTCACAATATTTAAGTAGATTTCCAGTATACTTCATTCTCCTGAACGTTTATGCAAGAATTTAAACATGATAAAAAGTATAAACATTTCCTTAAATCACAAAAGTTAGTGGAAAAATCATTGGAAATTAGTCTCTTTTTTTTTTTAGAAAATTGAACCTAAAACTTGGTAGAGGATTAGGAGTGGGATACCTTGGCTTCTGAAAGAGTTTCCACTATGGCCCCTCACCAGTGTGCGTAATAATATTAAAACCTACTTTCCTTTTTTGCTTCTTCTGTATTTATACTCTGGGCTCATTTGTTTGCAATGTCCTATGCTATAATTGTTTTGCCTCTGTAGCCTATGATGAAATGTCATATTAGATGATACTGTAAACTTGAAAAATATTCAACAGCCATGAAAAAGCTATTCTTCACTCTCTTCTGGCTTCTATATGTTAATGTCCCCTTGTCTCCTTCAACATAATCTAGGTTATTTTAGGGGTTCTTTAGCTCTGGACATGCCTTCAAATCTCATTATGCAAATCCAGGATATGACAAATAGGCAAAAAGAATATATTCAAGTTATTAAATGAGAAATCTGCGTTCTTTTCAAGAAGGTGTTAGATACACAGTAATAGGAATTAGAACTGTTAACTGAGAATCAATTTCCCAGCTGTCAGTTTAACAAACAACAACAAAAGTTTTTTAATCAATTCACTTGGCTACCTGATGTTTCCTTCAACAAGAGGCATTCTTCATATCACAGGCTCTTGGGAGAAGAGATGACAAAGCCCCTGTACGTGACCAGAATGTCTCTAACAGGAGACATCCTGCTAACAGCCCCTGTAAGATTCCATCTATGATGCCCTGCAAGGGGGTCAAGCAGGAAGTGGAAGGTGTCCAGTGCTAAGTGAGAAAAGGAAATGGGAGAAGTACAGTTGCAGGGAGCAGGAAAAAGCAGTTGGTGCCAGTAGGCTGTAGGACTGTTGATTTTGGTTTGTAATTACAACTGGAAATCATTTTGAACCACTACTGCCTTTTTTTTAATTATTCAGCTTTGATTGCAATTACAAGCCAAAATCAGCAATCCTAATAACAGAGCTCAGCTTCTGATGAAACAGAAAAACTCCCGAGTGTTTGGAACCTGACCTTACAACCCTGAAATTTAACAGGAAAACTGATTAACATGAAAATCTTGTGGATCACAGGTTGGTTGCCAACACATTCATAGCTTACAACTTTAAGAGTAATAAGGTTACAGTGAACACAGTTGAAGATTTCGTTTGGAAACTGAACTACAGTGAGCAAAGTCAGTGCTTACCAAAGCATCAAACAATTTCATGCACCTTTTTGCTGTAAAGCCGAGTTTAAGGCAACTGTGTGTCTCAAGATGAAACAAAGCCTAAGGCTTTCTAAAACAATGAACATTTTTGAAAATACATCTGACTTAAAACTCATTGAGAACCACCTCAAGTATACAACAAAGCTTGTCAGTCTTGTTAAGAATTTACAAGTAGGTATTTTGAAATCTACCTGGTAGATTCATCCAGCACCACAGGTTCAAATGCAAAAAGTCCATTCTAAGCTTGTGAGTTTTCACAAGCACATGTTTGAGCACCTAGGTGGATATCAAGTATGTTTAATCCTTTTATGCTAAATAATATGTTTTTCACTACACAGTCACCCTTGACAGGACAAGGGGCAATGGCTGCAAATTGGAGCACAGCAAGTTCCACACCAACATGGGGAAGAACTTTTACACAGTGAGGGTGAGGGAGCCCTGGGACAGGCTGCCCAGGGGGGTGTGGATTCTCCTTCTCTGGACACCTATCTGTGCAATATGAGCTGGGGAGCTGCTTTGGCAGGGGGGTTCTTGAGGATCTCTTGAGGTCCCTTCCAACCCCTACAATTCTGTGATTCTGTGAAAGCAAAACAAAAATAGACTTTGCAAAAAGTTATAGAAAATCAGGCTGGAAGTGACCTCAAGAGTACATCTAATCCTTTTCCCCACTGAACTATACCCAAGCCATGCCTGGCAGGGGATTTCCTCAGGCAGAGATCCCACAACCTTTCACAGCCTGTGCTACAGGCTGTCTTCACTTTCATTACCTTATTACCAACTTCAAATATAAATCCTCACTGCTCCAATTAAAGCCTGATATCTCTTGTTCTATCAATAGAACTTGAAGGGAACAGTTTCCTCCCTCCTTTAAGTGGTTAAAAAACTATTACGTTTCCCTCTAATATTCTGTACATAAATGTGTGAATTTCTTCAACCTTTTTATATATATTGCATTTTACACTCCTACAATTAACCTTTTCAGCAATCTCTCCAGTTGAGTCAGGCCCTTCCCAAATGTTAGTACCCAAATCTGGACATAATATTCCAAACAAGCCTTTACCAACACTTAGTAGTGAAGGAGATGTTTTCACATACCCTACAGGTAATATTCTTGTGCAACTATCCTGTTAACTCACAACAAAGTTACATTTTTTAATCTCATTCAGTATGTGGATTACTTCTTATTCTCTCTCTGTGTTAATGTAAGATTATTCCTGTGTAAACCTAATAGCTTGAACTTCTTCGTGTTGAACTGCATTTTGCTGCTTTCGACTGCATCTTTAACTTGTCAAACTCTTTCTGTAACCTAATCCTGTCCTCCAGCACACACCTTAAATGTTGGTATCATCTGAAAGTTCATGAAAATACTGAAAAGTGACAATGAGTTTTTTGATAACTGCTTTCTAGATACAGTTTTCCAGTGTCAAACTAGTCTTTGTGGCAATTAAATTTGTAGTGTGCTTTCTTAGCTAGTTTATAAAAAGTCATGAGACATGAGAATTTATCAAGAGTTAGCAGCATTTCATTGCCTGTTTCTTTCCTATCCATAAGGGCAGGTATGCCTTAGTTCCAGAAAAAAATTAGATAATGGACATAATTTGTTCTTGGCAAATAATCCATGACGGCTGCTAACTTGTTTCCTTTTTATCTCCCAGGTGATTAAAAATACTTTTTTTTCCATATTTTTTCCAATATCATTCCAGAAACCAAAGCTAAGCAGACCAGTCTACGATTTTAGTTCCTCATGTCACCCTTTTTCAAAGTTAGAAACCATGGTTTCTCTTTTCCAGTCCTCTGTAAGACTATGAGTCTTCCAAAAATTATCCAAGATAACAATAACTCCAAGGTTGCTTCTGCCAGGCCTTCAAGTTACAATGAATGTCCCGAGACATGAGACCTGGTTTATTCCTAAAATATTCAAGAGGTATACATATTCTGTAATTGGCCTATAACTTTTCTTATTATTTTCTTCTGAGGTTAGTTTTGTTAAATTTTTGAGCACAGATGACTACTTCAGTGAAGACTGACACACACACAGAGAAAAAACCCACTAAGCCTATCAACCACTTCAACCTCATCTTTTGGCACCTTCTTACTCTTAATAGTGAATCCAGTTTTCTCCTTGGTCTTTCTCTTGCTGCTAACATAGAAGAAAAGTTTTCTTACTGGCATTTCTGTTCCTCGCTACTTTAACGTGTAGATTATTGACAGTGATAACTTGAGCATTAATTCAAACAGCTGGTGTCAGAAGTACAGGGTATGTTGCAGTACTTTCAAGTGCAAGTCCAGTCAGCTGGAGGGTGTTGGTGCACAGCAGTCTGCCTTGCAGCAGTCACTGGCATTTTGGGGAGCATAGTGGAGCTGGTGGTTGCCTAAGTTCACAAGTGGAATAACAACTAACATCATGTCACATGCCAAAAAAGAGGTACCATCAAAGAGATCAGGTGAGCAGACAGCACTCTAATGTATACCACCACATTGTCTCTCTCCTTCTCCTCTTGTTGGGCACACTGGAGGTCAAATCTCAGACTAAATAGTGGGATAATTATGCATTTGGTGGGTTTACTGCACCTTATGATACATCCCACACTGTCATATCTACCTGCAGCTGCCCCTGCTGTGCCTGGTGATGAAAGCAGGTGCTGTTAGCCTGCTTCTGCCCTAAGCTCCAAACAGACTGAGTAGTGGACCAACTGGCTCCATTTCTCTCCGTTTTCTTGTCAGTTCCTCTGCCTGTAAATAATAGAAAATCTCTCTCCACCATGCCTCCCACTTTCTCTGAGCAATGCAATTGGAGCTGTGTCAGGGCAGCTAGTTCTTTCTTTGCTCTGATTGCACAATAATGAAAGGATGGGAAACAAAGACTACCAACTTTTGAGATTAATCCCCCTTCTGTTCTCAGCTGTCAGACCTACTTATTTTTTCCTTTTTTCAGCTAAATCAGGTCATTATACTACAAATCTTTGCTCTGAATGAAAGATTAAACTCAGGTATTTTATTTTCATCAGGGCATAATATTCAGCACAGAATAATTGGCTATAGTTTCATCTGGATATTTGTATGGGGCCTCCTATCAGATTCCACTAAACCCTTACTGACCCTTTCCATTTTGCTGAATTCCTTCAGATCTTACTGTAGCAGAGTCCTGGCAAACAGAATTTTGCACTCAATTATACCTATCTCCACATCTGAGATGTCATGTTTTCATGAAGCCTCTTTAAACAATCAAGAGAATTAAAAGGTCTTCAGGGGTGCTTTGTAATAAAAACAGTAATAGAAAAAAAAATCCATAACCTAAGTGTTTGTCCTTGACACAGTCAGTATTTTTTCTACAATGAGAAGAAAAAAGAGAAAGAACAAAAAAAAAGCAGGAAATACGAAAAGGCTTTCAGACTACATTTAACTGCTTCAAAGCCAACAATAAAAGTACCAGTTAAACCAGAAGACCAAGAAAGCATAAGGTCATCAAAACCAAAGCTCATTGAGCCAGTGTATTTGGATAGATGTCATTACCACTTTGTCTGTACAAAGAGTGCTATGTTGTATATAGAGAGCAGAGCTCATGCGACCATAAAATTAAAACCAAAAAATATCCAGTCTGTTATGGTGGTGTTATGAGAAGCAGGCGGCTTTCTGATACATGAATGGACTCTAGTGTGGATCTACCTTGATGTTTCTTACTTTACTGATTACTTCATGGGCAGTGTCTTTTGGTTTGTTTTTTTTAAAGACACTATCACGGAGGGAATGTATTTTCTCAACCAAGAAAAAAACTGGCCTTATGCCACTTCTGCTGTACCAGAAATCGACCCAACAGTAGCTTTGGGATTTAATTTGAACAGAGAGAGACAAAGCATGACAGAAGCTTGTAGCATAAAAACCCAACACGGGTCTCTGCTAAAGCATAAGAGATCTTTGCTGTTGCAACAAATCAGAACATTTCTAGACCTAGTGTTTCTGTTCATGTTTGCTTTGCTTTCTCTTAAAAAAAATATCAATTTAGAAGCAAAAGCCTACTCTAAAATTCTCCTTCAGAGGTAATAAAAGGCAATGGGACTGGCTGATGTCTGGAGTCCTTGAAAAGTTATGCCTCATATGTTAAAGCCTAAAAATGTTTATGAAACTTTTTGGGTTATTTCTCTCAGAAGTATCAGATTTTCATGATGTAAAGGTCACAGAAGGAGTTCATGTCAGACTAGATCCTACACAGGCCATTTTGTGGAAATCTACAACTCATGTCTCCTTTAGGAGACGTCTTCTCTGATTGATATAATTGAGCGCTTTTACAATATTGTCCTTTGGCTGAGCTCTGAGTCTCCCTCTGGGAAATAAAATACTCCATCACAAGGAGCATACAAATAAAGAAGAAACAGAACAAGTACGATGTCCCAGTGACAGGAATGGCAAAGCATTGCTCAAAGCATGCTGCTGGACAGGGGTTGAATATTTGACCACGGCACCTCAAAGTCACTGCTCAGGTAGGACTGGGGCTTTCATACAGCACACACAGTCCTACAAAGGCAAGCCACAATTTACATCCAATGTTGCAAGGGGCTTTGTCACCAGTGAATGAGTGATCCATAGGAATCAGTAAAGAAACAAAGACAGGCAAAAAATACTTGCAAATATGACTCAGAAATTACTTTATCTTCTAGAAATTTTGAATTTCACTCTTCCACATTTAGATACTGAAAGGCAAGAATGGCAGGCCTCTTTTCCTATACAGCACCAGGGGTAACAGAGACTCTCTTTTCTTGGTCAGTGAGGTGGAAAAAGGGAAAAAAACAGAGAGTTCTGACTGGCTACAGCTCAGCTGGAGGACAGGGAGGGACAGGGTCACCATAAAGACCCATCCCAGCACCCGTATGTGACACCAAAAGCCTGTTCTATCACATAACCCGCATAAGAGAACTTCCACTGACAGGAACAGGAGTTCCCATGGATGTACAGGTAGGTTCACTGAGTGTCATCCTGCTGTACCAGCTGTGCTCTAAACAGAGTACACATTTGGCCCAAATTAATCTTCCTTGATCACATTATCTGCAGCTCCCTGTTGCACGTAAACTAATTCTCCCAAAATGTCAGCACTGCTCATTAGCTGACACCAAACTAATTTTTCTTAATGGGTCAGCTTTGATTTGAGTCTTATCCTGCTGTTATGGGCCTCTGCACCATGCACTCTGAATTTCCATTCTCAGTGAACAGAGAAGGCTCTGCCCATCTGCCATTCCAAGCTTAAACATCAAGTTTCACCTGTTGTTTTTTTTTTTTTTAAATACACAAGATTTGGGCTTTTTCAGAAGGACTGATCTACAAAGTAACTGGAAGCCAGTTTATGAGCCAGTGCTGCTATTCACAGAGGTAGAATATAACCCTTCTTGACATGGCTGCTGTGGGCATTACCAGGATTGCTGCTGAAAAGCTCCTGTAGCTTGTGAAGCCAAGTAACTAACTTAGTGCATGCAGGTCTGAAAAATATAGCAGTTCAGAGCCGTTTAGTGCAGAATTCACTAGTCATTGTCATTGAAGTGGCAAGACCTGAAAGAGTCCTGAGCTGGGAAAGCCTCACCTATTTCAGCCGACTCTCACCCCTATGTCACATTTCCAAAGCGATTTCGATACCTTGGGGGACTCTGTGGGACCTGAGTCCAGAGCTCCTTTTTCACTCCTGAAAACTCCACTCACCCCTGTATCACCACCTGCCCTGAAGCCAAAAGGTGCTCACAGAAGACAGTCAATTCCCAGCTCTTCCATTGGTCAGTGCAAGAAGGCATCTGCAGACCAAAGGAAAAAGTAAATGAAGAGGAATAATAATTGATTTATAGTTAACGTGGGGTTTCTTACTGAACATGTTTCCCTCCATTCATTCCAAATGATTTAAACTGTAGGTAAGAAGAAAGGGATAATAAAGTTGATCTCAGATACCTAGTAAGGAGGGGTCATTCTCTGACGTTGTCCAGCAGGCTCCCTCAAGCAAAATTAAGAACATACCTTAGTATAAACATTTCGCTACCATTCAGAGACCCCCAATTCTATGGATGTCAAAAAGATAAAAAAGTATTTTTATCAATCTTGCCCCTGACCCTCAGTTTCTTACCTGTAAAATTATGATTACAGTACTTTCTTGCCTAATCAGGGCCTTGTAATGAATAATAGTTTAACATTTTACATATTATATGTTGATGAGGGTTTGTATACTTATCTGGCAACATTGAGTGTCTAAGTAGGTGAAGGTGACCAGATATAAATTTATGTTGGTACTCTGAGCTGCCTAGGAGCCACACAAGCTGTCCTGAACCTGAGCAAGTAATCTTTGGTTAGAGCAAGAGCCAGCTGTCCTGTTTCCATCCTGTTGGCATGTCTAGGGACACTCCCCACACAGGTTTCAGCACAACTACAGTTTCAAATATACTCTGGAGAGCAGTAGATTGCAGTGAAGTTACCAAACAGCCCAGCAAGCTCCTGAAATCGTTCAGCAGCTTCTGGGATTTGTGAACCTAACAAATTTGTTCACCTTTGAACACGTCATGCAGGCAGGCAAACACTACACTACTATCATTAAGTTCTGAATCAAATCAAAACACTACTGAAAACTTCATAAAAGTCAGTGAGGAAATTATTCTTCTTCCACTTATTATTGATGGCTGCAAGATAACCTTTATTTATAGTGCCCTGGGGACCTACTCAATAGGATGTAGTGACACTGATGAGGAGGATTATTTATTGTTTATACAGTTGCTTAAAGATGTGAGGCACTGCATAACTACCCTGAAAGGTATCGTTCCATGAAAAAGCTCTTGCTTGGGCATCAAAATCCTTCCTGCATCAAAGTTATTCTGGACTTCGTCTTTGCATCGCAAGCTACATTTGCGATGCTCAAAATGTCTGACTATATCCATTACTTCACAGTAGATGATATACAGTCACTGTAAGAACATCATAGTTTCTACCTGGTGTTCATATAGTACCAGTAATCTTCAAGGCATATTGATAATGGTCTTCACACATCTAGAAGGTAAAAACACCAAGGAAGCTGTGGGCTTGTTCAGAATTTTTAAAAAAAATAATAATTCAAAAACTACATGAATGGACCATGGAACTTGCATTCAGAAGTGATAAAATGGTGTGATAAGGACTGCATGAGCAACAATAACCTGGTCATTTTGTGTAAGCATGTTAAAGCATGTAATGAGTGGGGTATGTATGAGCTCAGAAATTTCTTAAGTAATAAAGGACACAGCTGTGTCCATCATCTCAGAAACAAGATGTAAAAGATGTTAAAGAAACTTCATGTAACCAGCAGGAAGGTCAGACAGCACAGAACAGAGTGCAGAACCTCTGGTGATCATCTTCAGCTCTTTTGCACTTTCATTATTATCACTGGCGCGTCAAGTAAATATATTGATTACGGGATAGTTTCCTCCACTTTCTGCTCACAGTGAGTAGCTCCTCACTTTACGCTAAGATCAGCAACAATATTGATTTAGTGATGAGTTAGACGTATGAATTAGTCATATGACCTATAATGGAGCAATTCATACCAGTAACTGTAACATTGGAAGGACCTGCTGTTTGGCCCACCAGCCCTTTCAGCTTATGTTGTGTGTATTATGCTTCTATGAAAACTTGTGGCTTTTTCATTTTTTTTATGTCTACTGAATATAGATTTTTACATAGTTGAAACCTGTTATAAAATACACAACTGAAATATTTCTTCCTCATGCTGCTTTGTTCTCTGAGCTCCAGACCCCAGAGTCTAACTTCTCCCAGAGGAAGCTGGGAATGCTAGTTTGCAATGAATCAATAACCTCTAATCAATAGAGCAGGAAAGACATCTCTAGAGGCTGATTTTAAACACCTACTACAGGGCAAAATAAATCTTTCTCAGGGACCACCCATCAATCCTCCTGTGTCAACAGCAGAGCCAGCTGCTCAGCCCAGGCACCTGACTTCTGGTGACTGACATCAGAGACACCGAGTGCCAAGGCCATTGGGTTCAACTAAACTAAGGTATGGTAGAGTTGTACTTAGCCCAAAACCTATGAACAGGATATTGTTTAGGAAACTAAAAGTTTGGGAAGTTGAAATGTTGTCTTTCTGAAACCAGTAATCTAATTTTTATTATTTTTTTTCAAATGGGGGAGGGGAGAGATAAATATCTTCATGGTGCAGGAAGCACGGGAACGGAACAAAGAGCCCTTTGTTTTTTCCTGAGGTTGCAGAAAGCAATCCTCAATGATTTAACTCCTCAGAAAGATTTTGTGGACTCAAAAAGATTTTCCGTGAAACTCTTCTGGGCAAAATCATCTGGGGTGTATTAAGACAAATCCAGTTACACTGATCTATTACTTCTGTCTGAGCACTTTGTTTTCTTCAATTTAGTAACAACATAAGGGAGCAGGAAAATGTTTAAGCAATAAGACATGACATACTATACCATGCTGTACTGTTGATTAATGTGTATCCCAGGTGGATGGGGAGTAAGACAAGTGCCTACACCATATGTGGTGAGTGCATTAATCAATATTAACGTGTATTAACAGGTACAGAGAGAGGATACTGAAGACGAGCTAGTTTTGGAGCCCAGTCTGGCTGCGATGGCAATGGGGGGCTGAATCCTGTTGATATGAAAAGTCAGACTGACCTCTGAGGCTATGACTTTAGAAAAGCACGTGCATTTGATGAACTCCATGCCACAGGATGTTGCAGATGCTAAAAGCTTACATGGATTCAAGGAGAGGCAGGGCAAGTCCACAGAGCAGAAATATTTTCAGGCTATAAATTCAAAGAAACATCTCCAGGTCATGAAGTCTCTGAGCTGCAAATAATTGGAAGCAGGAAGAGTACCCACGGAAGTATCATGTATCACACCCCCTGTTTTTATACTCTTTCCTAGACATCTTTTTTTGATGGCCATCAGGGACAGGACAGAAAGCTAGAGAGACATGTGCTGTGACCCCATTCAGTGCTCTTTATAGTCTGCTTTTTTTAGGTCCTGACTTTACAATGTACCGCTCACTAGTCCCCATTAAGTCTACACAAGTTGCTCAACACCGAGAGAGGAACAGCACATACAGCTATAAGCATACCTCCATTGATAAACTGAACACCACCAAAACTTTTAGGTAAGTGTCTCACTGTGAATACCAGCAGGAATTCAGTAGGATCTTCCACCACAGAGACAAGATACCACCAAGCACCCACTGCCAGTTACACAGCGGCTCTCATTTCGAAGCTCTGGTGAAGCATGATGCCTTGAGAACAACTGTCTACCTGAAAGTGAGGAAGCAGTCAAGAGACATGACTCAGTGCAGTGGGAGGCACTTCAGGAACCCCACCGCACCACTGCTTCAGATGCAGGAGGGGAGCGGGATCCCCTCTTGGTATGAGGCAGCAGCTCTCGCTCTTCGCTGAGTTCTGAAACATCCCCATTTTCTACTCTGCAGGGCAGAGACCTTATAAAACAACTGCCACGTTAGGGAAACCAAAGAAACAACACCACCACATTGCCTGTTGGAGCATATTAATGTGCCTCACAGCAGTCTTATTATGACTGTTAAACATTTACCCAAGATACTGAAATAAATGTGTTTTCTATTTATGCCCTCCCCTCCGGCCGCTCTGTTGCTTTCAGCCCCTCCTACCAGCACAGGAAACAGAGTGGTTCAATAGTCCAACAGCCAAACAATGCTGTCAAATGCCTACTTTCAAATTTAATTAAGCTTCTTTAATGCTTCTAATCTAATGCACACAGCAAAAGCAAAGCTTTTGGTTTGACTTTTCTCAGATTCGTGTGGTCCTGTGCTTCGAAGTCTTTCTTTCAGAGGCTGAGATGGCTTTTAAATCACACTTTCAACTGATAAATAAACAAAAAGTTTTGAATAGTGGTCATTTTCTGGGACTGTGATTTTTTTTTCTTTTCCCTTTCCAGTTTAAAGAAACAACTATTTTAAAGATGACTGGCTAAAGGTGAAGAACTCTAAAAACTGGATATGTCAGTAAAATATCTCAGCTATGTCTCATCCTTTGTCTCCATTTTAGGCAAGATGAGGAAGCACCTGTAACTTATATCACTCTATTAGGATCTGGCCCTGTGTGGATCAATAAAGACCACGCGAATTTACTCCACATTCCAGTCCAAAGCCTTAACTACTTGCTAGACAGCCTGTAATTTCAGCAAGAAAAGAGCGCCTGCAGGTGTTGAATTAATGCACCATGAAAGCAAAGCTCTGCTGTGCTGCGATGCAGCTAAAACCAGGCTATTCTGGTATTGTTGACAGTATTCAGCTCCAGTGTATTTCTGACTTTGGGTACATAGGCTACCTAGTAATTTTATCACATTTTGAAAATAAACCGGGGGGGTGGGGGTGGGAATCCATTTAGACTCTTACAGCCGTAAGTGATAATTACTGTTCGCTAACAGACTGTTGTGTTGTGAATGGAACCTGTTTCTTCTCCTGATATCAGGTGGGATAGAGTTAATTTTCTTCCTAGTACCTGGCATAGTGCTGTGTTTTGGATTTAGGATGAGAATGATGTTGATAACACACTGACATTTTAGTTGTTGCTAAGCAGTGCTTATGCTAAGTCAAGGGCTTTTCAGCTTCTCACACCACCCCACCAGCGAGGAGGCCGGGGATGCACAAGGTGCTGGGTGGGGACACAGCCAGCCCAAACTGGCCCAAGGGCTATTCCATACCATATCACATCATGCTGAACAAAAAAAACTGGGGGGAGTTGGCTGGGGGAACAGAGGCCACTGCTTGGGAACTGACTGGGCAGTGGTCAGCAGGGGGTGAGCAATTGCATTGGGCATTGCTTGTTTAGGATGTGTTTTTCCGCTTCTTTTCTGTCCTTTTAAACTGGCTTTATCTTAACCCGTGGAGTTTACCTTTTTTCTCCAATTATCTCTCCCATCTCACAGAGCAGGGGGAGTGAGTAAACTGTGTTGTGTTTAGCTGCCTGCTGCATTAAACCACAACACTTCTTCAGTCCCACAACACAGAAAGTTTCTTCTGCATCACTGAAACTATCAGAAATAAATTCAATTAAAAAGTTACTTATTTCTAAGAAAAATAATCTAAAAATTGTGATGTTAATCAAAAATATCATCAGTAAAACTCTGGAAAAAATGTATTTGGGGGTTGGACCCGATGATCTCTCAAGGTCCCTTCCAACCCCTATGATTCTATGATTAACTGTATATGTTTTAATTTCGAAATGAGAGCTGAAACAATGTACTCAGTAATTTCAATGCCACTGATCCCATTGACTTTGGATGAGAAAACTGACACAGGCGCTGAAGAAAAGCCATCACCCAGGCAGCTGCTTTTTAAGCAAGACACCTGCTCAGCTATGCCTCTGTGGGTAACATCTAGTTGCTGTTCCATATGTGTGACATTTTGGAGGCCAGCTTGTGGCTTTATCTCCCAGTCTCTCAGTAAAGCTGTGAAAATGCAGATTTCTGACTAAGGCCATGTTGACACCTGTCTCTGCTCCTAACCTGCACCACTGAGTCATCCCACAGGGAGGAACAGACAAAACTTCAGTACTGAGGTGGAGGTGAAGACGTCTGCTCAATATTTTGAGTACAGCTGTTCAGTTCCCTGGAGCAAGTTTGCAAGTCCGGATCAGAGCTAGTCATCAAGGTGAGGTGACTTAGGCAGATGCCTCAGGCATCAGGCTGCCAGGGTGGAAATCAGCCACTGCTGTCACTACAGTTGGAATTGTGCAGGACAGCAGCTACATCTGGGTGGGAGAACAAAAGGTCTAATTCAAGAAACAACTGCTGTTCAACCCCCCTTCTTCTCAGCAATGGTAAGTCAGGCCCCCAAGGCTCCCAAAGGCTCTTCAAGTCTCACCCTCTATTTTCTCTGCCTTGGTTTTACTCCAATATTTGCTAAGAAATCTTAGATGAAAAGACATAGACCATCCCCAGGTAACTGCTACAGACTTTCAAGCTACTCGTGACCTTCTGCAAATCTAGGCCAGGTCAAATGTTCCAGTTAACAAATCTACTCATCATATCATTCCCCTAATAAGCATCTGAGTCTGCTTCACAGACATCTACAGTCATACCAGTGTTGGCTGGAAAGGACCTCTAGAGATCACCTTGTCCAGCACCCCATTTGAAGCAGGGCCACAACAAGCACTGGATCAGCTTTGCCCAGTCATGTCTTTAAAACACCCAACATTAGGGATTACACAAACTTTCTAAGGAACCTGTGTCACTACTGCACTTAGAGCAAAAACTTTTTCCTAGTGACCAACCTGAATGTAGTCTCTGGTTGTTGCTCCATGTTACATGATCTTCTACCACCAGGAACTGCTGCCATTGTCTTTTCTTTGTGACTGGCCTTCAAGTTGTTCTAGATAGAACCTCACTTGTGTGGACTGGGGAAGAGTAACTGTTCTCAGTCCACAGGCTGTGCTCCTCCTAACGCACTCAGCATGCATATGCCTCCTTTCCTGTACAGTTTGGCATCCACCTGGTCCTTTTCAGCAGTGTTACCACGCAGGCAGGCAGTTCCCAGGATTACTGGTGTGTGAGTTAGGCAGAGGATCAGAGAAAGGATAAAAAAACCCAAAACACTGCACATCCATAGGAGCTTGAAAATAACATGTTCACTTCCCACGATTCCCTTAGTTCCCCCTTCTGTACACAGTGTGTGTGCTAGGATCAGCCCCATGTTATTATTATATTCAGCTGTTGGAACGGCCTGTACAAAAGCATCCCCAGATGCTTTTAAAATCAGGCGTAAAACAATTACTTTCTCAAGCATAATTAGGACAATTGTTATTGGCTTTGTCAATATTTATCCATGTTGGGTGCATGCGTGTGTCACGCATGCACATGTGGGGCAGGGGAAGGAGCCCCCAGTGTATTTCACCTGCTATGTTCACACAAGCAAGCAGTGTGGTCCAATAGAGGCGGGTATGCTGAGGGCTGAATATACACTTTATAAGAATTTCAAGGCATTTTATTCTGACAACCTCCAATCTGATCCCATGGAGTTGACCAGCCACAAACAGAGTGAAGTCCCACAAGCTGGGACTACACCATTCATATTACTTTTATGCACCCCAGCACTGCTCTACAATATGAACCAAAGTATTGTAATCAGGAAAGATTAAGATTTGTGCTTCAGAAACATTCTCCTGATTTGAACTAAAATGCTACTTTAGAGGCACCTGTAGAGTTTCTTCCTTGCCCATTTCCTGACCTTACTTCTCGTCTCTCAATAGCACGTAACATGGCTTACTCTGACACCCTGAGAACTCGCACATCCTTATGATAACACGCAAATTTCAGGTATTTTGTACCATTTTTCTTTATCTCATACCTTCAGTTCAAGAATCATTGTTGTTTATTTCTCTGTTCCATGTATCACATTCCCTCTTTTTTATGGCATGTACTAGTCCAAGCCTACATCCTTCCTGAAGCATTTGAAGGTTGCTCCGTTTATTTACATCCAGTAGCACATTAATACAAAAATGAGCTGTTAGCTATTCCTTGGGCATTAATTTAGTAGAATATGATAGTCAGAACTCTCTGACATTGTTAAAGTTAATGATGTGGTACTTTACAAGACAAGAGACATTTCAAATCAAATTGATCGTATTAATAGTTTTATCGAGCGATATTAACAGAAGTGTGTTGTTCCACAATGTCCTCAAGCAAAGCTTTTATTGGCACATTAATGGTGACAGAATGTTCAAATCCAAAGTAAAAGAGGCACGTTTTATTTCTATAACATACAATTACAGATAGACTAAAATTCCCTATTAGAAACCGATAACCATATGGCCCTGCCTGAAAGCCCTATCTTCTGTTGAAATGTACGGATAACTGCCACACAAGAATCACCCCACTTTACTGACAGATTCTCTGTGTTTCCTGGTGCCTGTGCCAGGGAAGAGGAATACCTGTTGAAAGGGGATAAATTAATTTCTTCCTGAGGTATAATGGTTCTTCTAAGCAGTAAGATATTACAGCATATCAGGTCTACCTGATGGATGCTAAAGAACCCAGTGAAGAAGGCAAGAGGGAAAGAAGAAAGCTAGGAGGAACAGGCATATTACCCAAGTTAAGCAAAACAGGCCAGTTTCACAGGTATGACTTAAAACTGCTGAGAAGCCATCCACACTGTACTAATTACCTCAGTCTGCTGGATCTAAAAGGACTTATGCAAGGCATACTTTTTCTCAACCAGAGGTATGCCACATTGGTCTTCACATGGATGATCAAACAAGCCATTTCTCACATAGATCATAGGCTCAATTCAGCCACTTATTCTTCTCACAATGTCCATGTCATTTAGGTCAAACTGAATGCCAACTATCCTTAAAATATTGCACAACTTTCAATTTTTAAAACTTTCTCAACGTCAGATTGCCAAGTGATCTTTCCAACATAGATATACAGACACCCTCTCTAAGGCAGTATATCTGTATAAACAAATATGATCAATCCACTTTATACATTCAGGCAGGGGTTATAGGATTATCTGACAGAGTTTAAGGTGTTTAAATGAAGAGAGGGTGTCTTCTTCAACATTCTTTTGAGCATCCAAAGAACTGAAAGCTGGAGAAAGCACAGTTCAACAAAACCTTTCCTCTCCACCTTTCCTTACTGCCAGGGAAGGAAAACATCCATGTTTCCTTTTAACATGTTGCCAAGCATCACACATCCAGAGAAGAAAACTATATTACCTTTAATAACAAAGGGCATATATGATCAAATATAATGACTTGGGCCTGCAAAGTGATGTGTTCAGGCCACTACTGGGAGGGACCATCCTTAGGTGATCTGGCTGTTTCTCTCTACTGATGGCATTAGGAACCTGAATTGCACATTGTTCCCTTGATCTTAGACATCAGAGTAGCCACAAGGCTTACATTAAGCAGTCTGATTACCATGCCAAAGGGATATTTTTTGGATAAGCTTTGAACTTTGTAGCAGTGGTCAAAACTGGCTTGCAAGGGCTTAAAGTTCTCAGCCTGTGTTCTTTTACAGTCTTTTCAACTCAGAGTGCAAGGCAGCCTGTGAGAAGTGGTAAGCATACACATAACCCATTGAAGCAAAAGGCTTGGGAGCTATTGCCTTAGGAGTAAGATCCTATCAAATCATCTAAGCAGTCTTTAGCCACATAGAGTTTCGGCACCCTGCTAGATCAACAAATAGAAAAAGCAATAAAGACCATCCCAACTAATAGGGTAAAGAAGTCTACATGGCAGACCCTCCTGCCATTTCTTCTGTGCTTTGTTGCCTTCTCCCCAGGCACAAATGATTTTCTGTGCTTAGAATTTTCAAGAGAGAGCCTTTGAAACTTCGTATGATGCGACGAAGTTTGACAACAATCCAGCAAGGTCTGCAGCTGAAAAAGGAGACAGCAGCAATCAGGGGGGAACTGCAGACAATTGTTCCACAGCCGCCGTTGCTGAATTGTAAGCCTGCGCTGGTGAACTAAAAAAATCTATCTCAGATAATTGACATTTATTTGATTGAAACAGCAGGGTGCCCTCCATCAGAATGGGAGGAGACCATATGGAATAACAGTATGAGTGGAGATAATGTTTGTCTGCTGAGTGTGTCAATGTGTTTAGAGATTATTCATAGGGCTCTAGGGATTCCAGTATGGTAATGTTTCAGCTAAATTAGAATCAGATTAATTGCTCTAATCTAATGGAAAGACAATGTTTATCAAATTATTGCTCCTTCACTACATGATATTGCAGTGTCATTACTCTTTGAGTTTAAAAAAAAAGAAAATCAAAAGGCTCTCTTGTACCACATCTGCTCAAGAGCTCCGTTAACAGTGCTCATTTCTGCACGGGAGAGTTAATGCAGTTTATAACTCTGGAGGAACTAATGAATCAGAGGGAAGGCTTTGTAGAAGATAAATCCCCCATATTGTGGGTAGGCCTTAAACTATATTAATCAGAATGACTTTCCTTTCATTTGGGCTTGGGCATTTTTTGGACACAGCTCTTTAGTTTTGCTCAAAGGTTCATACCTTTTTGCATGATGTAAATTTTATTTCAGTGGAATGGGGGGTGGGGAGGGAGTTCATAGTAAGTAGCAATAAAACTGAACAATGTAGTAGCAAATTAACGTTTTCTTCACTTCCTCTCACCTTCTTTAATTTTGTTTTTATCTGAAATCTGCAGTGAAATGACCAAAGGCTGGATAAATGGACAAGATGCCTAAACACCTTCAGATATATTTTACATTATTTAACCTTAGGGTAATTTTAAATCACTTGTCAAATGCCAACACTGAGGAGGCACAAAGCTCTTCAGTTCCTTTAAAATGCAGTGGAAATCTACTGCTCTGGTAGCACTGCACTGCAAGAGTTGAGGAGCTCAGAGAGTCAGACACTCCTTTAATCATTCAGTGTCATGACTGCTACAAGAATGGGCTTCAAGGATCTTATAAAGGCTCATTCAGGAGGCCTTAGCCCTTGTATTTTAGTATATTTTCAGTACATAATATACATGCTAAAGCAGAATGTTAAAATATTAGACTTCTTAAAACAGTATTTAGCACAGTCCTCCAAAGAAGCAGCATGACCTCGTCTCAAAAGTGCTAATAAACCAGCCAGGAATATTCCTCCAATCTGATTTTCCACCGTGTTACTCTGACACAATGCTACTGAAAAGCCCCGGAGTTTGCAGGACTTTGTGTATCAAACTGGAACGATAGAAGACAGTCAGGCACTTTGTCTCTGCTTAATTTATAATGGTGACACTGTGTTTGTGAGGCATTCAGTTTGCATGCTTTAGCGAGCACTGAGCAAATATTTTCTAGGCTTCTATAGTAACTAATAGTTGCTCCTGCCTTAAAAGGGTCATATATCCTCTCGAGACATTTTTCACTGAAATCCTATTTAAGAAAAGTAAATACCTTTGTTCGTGGAGTATCCATAATGTGTATTAAAACACATAGTTTACAGAAGTGGGCCAAACATAACTGTAAGAATGATTCAATGCTGAGCAAAAAGTAGTGCTTACACATTCTGTCCTCGGTAGCATTCTCTTCCAGGTACAACCAGGCACAGGGTGCCAAGTTTTTAAGGCATAGCCCTGTGGTGGCGGGGTATTTGTTGTGCTAGCATTCTAAGATTCACTGTTTCCATAACCCATTCTCCCATACATTTTCCTTAGACACATACAACTGGGTTTTCTGGCACTTCTTGAGATACAAAACCTCCCTCAAGCTTTTTTACTTGTGAGACATTAAAAGTTCATGGCAACTCTCCCGCCTAAGGCTTTGAGTTTTAAGCCTGACTTTATAAAACATAGATCAAAGTTAAAGTGGCACGCGTGGTTCAAATTGGGCTGCACAAACCAGATGCGCTCTGAAGCCGTGATGGCCAAGACACTTGCTCTTTTCTGAGTTTCATTACAAAGCTGTTGTTAAAAGCTTTTTGGCTACCCAGCTTGTTATATATCTGTTTGAAACTAACAGGAACGTCTGCCCTCTTTCCTGGAGTTTTCCCACAACTTTTGAAGTGAGTAAGGCTCTAGAAAGAGTCGTGGTGTATGGTGGAGAGACACGTACTCTGTCATCACTCCATGCTTGGATCTTAACTTCATACCTTTTGTTCTGAGAGTTTCAGCAATAGCTTCCCCATTGTTCTTCCTGCCATGGAAGCTGTGAACCGCCAGCCCAGCCACTCCCCACTGGGCTCACAAGGTCTCTGCAGCAGAAAGATCCACATCTACGTTGTGCCAGGGATGGGAAGACACTTCTTACACACGTATATATGTGCTAGAAGTATATATAAATACATACATATATATATAAACCTTGGAGGACAATGTGACTTTCTGAGGAATACTGTGATTCAATGAATAGCTTACATAATGTTCAGGGAAAATATATTGGTTTACTACATATCTGTAAGATCTGAAATACAGATGGCTAATCTAAATGCTTAATTTAAATAAATGACTTATTCACAATCTTTAAACTACCCGCTACCATTATTTAAAGTATCTGTAGTCCCATACAGGAGAAATGGTAGCATGCTGGCAGGGAAACTTCCTTGGTA
Organism: Gallinula chloropus; assembly: GCF_964237585.1. Lineage (NCBI taxonomy): Eukaryota > Metazoa > Chordata > Aves > Gruiformes > Rallidae > Gallinula > Gallinula chloropus. Next base: position 19,860,440 of record NC_140087.1, read on the forward strand.
AAATATACAGCTTTATCTGTTTTGAAGTAAAAAAATGTAGCGCACATAGGACACTCCATGTGGCAGTGAATTAGAAGATTTGCAAACTAGCAGTAGGGGATAGTGTTTCTGAAGGAAAGTCCTTTGCTAGAATCTGCAGGGTACTTTAAAATTGCTATTATTACTATCTATTAAAAATCACAGTGTTAAAAATGCATAGAATGCTCTAAAAAAAGATTAATGTTATGGTTTATTCCTTGCTCCAGAGAATTTAAAATACAGTTCTATCTGCAGAGACGTTGTTGCCATGCTCACGTAAGCCTGAAGGACCCAACAAAGTCAACAGAAGTTGCAGCATATGATAAAGAGCACAGCTGGGCACTGATTTTTATATAGACAAAGCAAGCAAAGAAATGCAAGAAAAGCAAGATATTCAGATCTGAGAATTTTGACCCTGTCTCCTCAGACAGTCTGTTTTAATTGCACTGCATGAAACCCCATTCTCATTTGGAGTCAATGGAAGTTTTATCGTCTATCTAAATGCAAATTGAATTGGCTTAAACGAAGTTTCCCCAGTTTAGTTGGACATGATACTTCCAATGGTCATAATCTGGCCCCGTACACGTGAAGCTCTGCAAAATGCACCATTTCAGCTGTTCTTTGGGTTATTTAACAAGACAGTATCGCTCTAATTGCCGCTTTCATTACCTATGGAATTTTGTGGCATGCACATGTACATCCATCTCTCTGTGTGTACACATACTTGAAAGAAAGTAAGTGATGACACTTCGGAGACTAGAACTATATGTTTTTTTAATTTTGTACAGTACAGTTTGTACAGTTTTCTGGCACCCAGTCATTGCCCAAACTGGTATGCACTAAGAAACGAAACAAAAGAACTTACACCTCTTTGGTTTATACACCCAAGGAATGGGATAAGAGGAAGATCCCCAGATAATTAATGTTGATTACAGTTTTGTTCCAAGTTCTCATCCACACATGTATACAAAATTCATGAAGATATGTGGCCTTCTCTACAGAAAGTCTGAGGCATCTTTAGACCCAGGAGCTGCTGATGTGAGAAGAGAACAAGGAGTGTCATCCTACTTATTTTACTGTAGTATTTCTTCATTATTTTGGAGCTCTACCAGCAGAGCAGAAGCCCATGCTGGCATGACTTGGTAAATATCTTACTACCTCAGTATTCAATCATGAGATCTGCGGGGCCATCACAAGCTGTTGCATCAATAGGTATGTACATCTTTGGTTCCATTTTTAACTGCACAGAACCTTTCTGGTCTCTAATATAAAAAGGCAATGTACTAAGGGCACGGGTTATGTGCATGTTATACAGGTAGCAGAGTAGCGTTGCAGCACAATGGCAGCTTTCCACTGTTCAATAACTCAATTTTTATCTAATTATCACAGATTATAACATAATTTCTGAGCCAACAACATTGTTGTAACTGATTTTCTGCTTGAGCAGTACAAACACTAAAAAACGCCTGTAACTGGCAAGTTTGTGTGTGTAATTGGGAAAAAAAAAACCCAAAACCAAACAATCTAGTTTGTGGTAAACGAAACGCGCCAAGGTTTTTCACCTGGAGCAAATTATTACAGCTGTTAATAAAACCCATTCAAATAGCTTTCATAACACATGAGAAACTGTTCAAATAGCTCCTCTGGATGTGGCTCTTTAGCTTTGTCTCGGGGGAGCAGCCTAGTGATTGCAGTGGAAATAAAGTGACCGCAGAATTCAGTATTGCAGGACTGGCGGTTCCTGTGAACGGATAAACACACTGCTGGTTTTCACAGTTGTGGGCTTTGAAAGACACACATGTATTTTGCATCTGTGTCTCAGAAAAGAAAAAAAAAAATAAAGAGCCCACAACACTTCTTCAATTGATTTGCCCTTTGTCACTGTCACAGATATGTTTTCCCTATTTTGACAGGTAGTTGTAATTCTATTAGCAGCCCATCGACTTCCCTGAGAAATCGATCTGTGTTGGGCTAGCTGGGTCTTCTTAAACTAGCTGATTTATTGCTTCTGCCTGCTAGAAAAAAGAAAAAGAAGAAGAAGAAGAAAGTCTTCTGCCTCCATGGCAAACAAAGTACCTAAACAATGTCTGAAAATGAATAATTTTTAGCCTGGCTGCTGGTCTTGTCGGTGGCAGATGAGCTGTGACCTTTCACCAGCAGTTTTGCTGAGATGCCTGCTGATGCTGGCATGTATAAATGATTGTCAATTTCCCTTATTAATTTACCTGCCTGCCTCATGTATAAACTAGAAGATTTCATTCACCCTAAATGTCCTCAGCATCAATCTATCCTGTTTACCTAATTTTGTGATTTCGCAGTGGGCTGCCCGACAGCCTGAAACTGGAGAACTGCTTGAAACACATTCAATGCCTATTCACTCATGCAGACAGAAAATGGGGGCAGATGGGTGAATTTACAGCTGTTGGTGTTCTAGTTTAGGTTAGAGAAACACATTACCATCATACCCTTCTTATTCAGTGGCATCTGAAGAACTTCAGTGATTCACCAGGGTCTAAAATGATGTTCTGGTATCTGTCTTGGTTGCATTAATTCTTCTTTCCTCTGGGTCAGAAAAATAAATTACTTTTCTATTGGCCAAAAAGCAATTTTATGTTGTTGCAGGTGTTGTGTGGAGCTTTTCTATTATCTGTAAATATGAATTTTGGACTGTGGATAAAAATAGAGAAAAAAAATATTTTTATGCACTTGGTTATCTTAACCATAAGTCAGTTTCTGGCTGCTTTTTCTAATAGGGTGAGGAATCAAAGCAGAGATTTAAAGAGGAATAGCTACCATTGCAAAGTTGAGTGCCTCTCCTTTTTCCGCAGTGGTGGGGTCATTCCTTTTTTTCATTAAGCATATGCAATGTGTTAACAGACCCTGATATATTCTTAAATGTGTGAGGAAGGGTTACAAGAGTAAGTACAGGGTTGCTGTGTTGCAATCGGTCATCAAGAAGGAAGCTGACTACCCAAAATGTTGCCATAGTGAGTTATTTTCCTTCCAGTCTCCTTTCCTTCTGACTCTGTTCAAGATCTATCATGGATCCTAAAGAGCACCTTAAAGCTGACTCAAAAGATCCAGGAGGGAAAAGGAAAACAATCCAGCAGTTATATGATGTCTAAACAGGGGAAAGATGTGTAGAAGGTACACAAACATGTACTGCAGGGAAAAGAAGAAAATTCAATAATGTCCACTTAAAAATAGAGTTTAATACCACCACTGAAGCCAGATATTATGGTTGATAAACCATGCCTAGTAAAGAGAAAAAAAATATCAAAACCAAGACTGAGACTAGCACAGAAAGGAATTATCTTGCAACATCTACAATAGAAAAAGCATTCAGAAGATCTGGGGCTTTACTTAGTCCTTCAGTTATTAAAACCTAAAGAAAAATATGTCAGATAACAGCTAAGCCAACAGCTATTAGGAAGAAACCGGTGGCAAGAGTTAAAACAAATAGCAAGAAATTTCTCAGGTAGAATTCCAGTGAAAAACCTCAGACCAGAGTGCTACAGGTACACATAAAGAAAAGGAACCTTATCACTGAAAAAAATGCACAGTTCGAAACAAGGCAGTAGGCAAAAAGAAGGGGTGATTTCAGTGCAGCTTTCAGACAGCTCCACACCACCACAAACAATGCTTCCTGACGACAAGGCACCCCCAAAGACCTCAAATCAGTCAGTAAAACAACCTCCTGCAGAGACAACAATGGGATCTAGACCTGATGACCTCCCACTTTTCTGGACTACTTCCATCAGTTTTTTCTCTGTGGGTGTGATGCAGGCTGAGATTTTGTCAAAATTTCCCACCAGGACTTGGGTTGGATCTAGGGCAGGGAGGGAGAGAGTCTTCAAAAGCCTGCTTATTTTAAAACAAAGCACTCATCTTCCCCCTTGATTTCTTTGTCATTAGATGTAACAGAAGTTTTGTTACACAACTTGATGACTGCCAAAGAACAGCCAGTGGGATCTGCTGGATTGGCTTACTGTTGGGTAACTGAATTGGGTTACTATTATTACAGCAGGAGCTGTCCTTTTGAGAATCCGTGAAATCCAGCATTACTTGCAGAATAAGTCTTTGTCATTCTGATAAATGACAACCATACATGGGACTCTCCACAGAAAACAAGGACTTGCCAGCCCTGGCAGTTGCCCAACTACAGCATTTGACACTGACTTCAGCTGAGTATAAATATAGAATAGTGCATAATGGACATTGGCCTCTTACAGCACAGGGACCTTGAGTTGAATTCAGTTACAGAAAAACAGGTTCTAGGGGAGAATGTGTTGCCGCTGAAAGGTCACATAAAACCTGTTCTCTCTTCCTTCTCTTTTCCCAAAGGATGGGACCATAAAGCAAACCTTGCTATTTCTTGTCTTGGAGATACAGGTAAGGAGGTAAGACTGCAGAAACATAGTGAAGAAAATATGAACATCAAGATAGCAGCAGGGCTTGTTAGTCCTAGGGATGGAAGGAAGCCATGATGCATCAACTTCACTGAATTTAAAAAGGCAGCAGGTTCAAAATGAGTGAAAGGACATGTGTCAATACCAGCCAACTCCACCAATGCCCGAGACACATCTTTGGGACAAGGCATTTATCATATATCCCCAAACAGGCTGCCTCTTTCAATGGTGAAGTTTAAAGATCAAGTCTACCTAACTTGGGTATCTTTCACCTACATTTGAGGCACAAAAAAGTGATGTTCACCTAATATTCATGTCTATACAGTACAGAACTGTACATCTGAGTTTAACAGTGGAGTCTGGTAAGCACCCTCTTTGGCCTGCATTTGGTCAGGTGCTTAAAGTCCATTGATGGTCTTCGTTAGAACAGCCATGACCATACCAGGAAACTAGACATCTACTCAGCGGTGGACATCCCTAACAAAAAATCAGGCAAAATGAGTACAGCAGTCCTCCTAAAGAAAGTGCCCAACCTTTCTGAGTAGCGGAGACATGTCCTCTTGAGGGATTTTAGGCTTAATTAAAAAGTCTTAGAGAAAAACAACTTGTTAGGACTGGTAAGGAAACAATGCAGAAAGTGATTAATGGACAGCTATAATCACAGTGTGGTTGATTTGTTTTGCAACACAGAACAAATTCTCAAGTTAGTAAACCTCATCTGGCTTTTGAAGGGAATACAGCCTGTCTGTCTTCACTGAACTGAATCCTTAACATGCAACAGCTAATTAAAGACTCCAAAAGTCTGTAAATACTTTGACAAATATTGATATATCAGCCCGAGATCCTCATTCGGCTAGTTGGCCAAGTCTTGTCTCATTTACTTCAGGGATGCTGAGAATGACCATGGTGATGTCATCATCTTCAGCTCCTAATAAAAGAGCTAGCCCAAGTGAAAAGGTTTATAAAGATGATCTTTCTGATCTATAAACCAAAGAAAACACTCCTGAGAACAGAAGGAAACTGGAACTTTACACTTGTAAGATATCTGGGGAGAATGTTTCCCAAAATCCTTTCAATTAAAATAAACAATGAAACAAAGGATCAAATTCCGAACTGACTCACAGAAGAGAAATACTTAAAGAATTTGATTCTGCTGGAGTCAAACTATTTACACCACTTAGACCAATCTGTCTTAAAATACTTAAAACATGGTCACTTGGATGTTTATGGTCTGATTTCTCACATTATTATGAAAGATTTACAAGCTGAGGAACATTTTTTTTCCACCCATTTTCCTAATTCATAGTGCCACTGGCAGGAAAGATCTAGATACCAATCATTTTTCAAATTAAAACTACAGTCTAACTATGGTATCAGTTTTTATTATTTTCCTATCCGCCTGATGCAAAACCTACCCAAAGGTTATAAACATAATCCAAGCTGGCAAGCAAAGGTACATAATTAAGATGCATACAAAATACCCTGTGCAGCAAGTAAATATTTTCTTTTTAATTATATTATTACCTGGGTTTATGTTACTAAATTGCTACACAATTTCATATATAATTGATTTTTCCAAGAAAAATATTACCAAAGTGATTCTGTAGTTCAAAACAGCATGAACTTAATAATATACAAACAATTTTTATCTCGCAACCTATAGTGCTGCATGGGATTTAGTCTGCTGAAAAAAATATTCCTTCACATTAACAGTAATTTTGAATGTAACATAAAATCTCAATGATTTTTTTTTCTCTGTATTTGTTAAGAAGAATACTAGCAGTGCCTCCTGTGAGGATATATTTTGTAGGTGCTTTTGCAGATTATGAAAATAGTTGTGAGAAAATATTTGGATAAAGGAAAGCAAAGCTCCAGGTAGCAATAGGTTTCATACTGAGTTGATAAATGCAATTAGGGATCAGAAGGATGAACAATTACTTCAGGGGAGTTTTGATACCAGAATGCAATATCAGATGATTAGAAAACTGGAAAAATATCATCTTTTTCCTATTGCAGAAGTGCCCAGCAGCCTCAGCACAAGTGAGAAAGCCATTGTGCTAGGGCAAGGGATATTGCATGCCCTGAAGTGTTCACAGGCTCAGTAAACAAATATGAGAAAGGAATACTTGCCTGATCTTGACAAACTATAAAGCTACATTACCCCAGCACAATGCAAGGAGATCTGAGGGAGATCCTTCTTGGCCCAGAGGGTTTGAGATGGGTGGAAAATGTTCTGCCTGGTGCCACTACCATTCTGATGAAAAGGCAGAAGCATTTCACAGCCACTTTTAATGAAGGAACTACAAATTTACCAATGTTAATATCTTGCCAAACTAATTATAGCAATTGCACAGGGTTTGTGTTACTAATTGCCAGAATTTCTCACGTAATTGATTCTCAGAGAACAATATTGCCGACAGCATTCTACCACTGCTGACAGATGCCGAGCACCTCAGCGCACCAATGACTGCATTGAGTTCCCATCCAGTGCAGAGGATGCACAGCCTCCCCTAGACTGCAGGAATGGGTCTTCGCAGCCCTTCAGAGGCGAAGCTGTTGTTGTAGAAAAATTGAACTGAACTTTGTAACTTAACCTCTGTTTTGGTCTCTTAGAACTTGGAGGAAAAAGCAATGGGATAATAAAACATGTGCTGATTAGCTGAGCAATTCTAACTCGGTTATTGTTTCCATTATGTGGCTAATAGCCTCTTCTGAAGGGGCTTGATTTTTGTATCTGTTTGCATTAGAGTCAATTTGTGGGATGAGATTGGTATTATTTATTGAATGCTACACCCAGCTGCAAAGCTAGAAGTATGACAAGCTTCTATGAATTTAATTACACTACTGTGAGACACAGGCTTGTATAGATGCTATAAATTAAGTTTAGCAAATATGACTGGAGCGGTGAATGGTCAAATGGAGGTTACCAACTCCACAAAGTTGCTTTAGTAATTTCAAAAGCTTTATGAACTGTTGTTTTGACATGAGTTGACCAGACATTTGGGACTTGCTTATTTTGTGCAGGTAAGCCTTTGTAATCAAGTCAACTTTACCTAAATGCATAAGGCTACCCTGAGCCCAAATATGTTCAAACTTGGAGGCAAGTCAGGATTCAGTATTGTTGAGCAATGTGACCACACTGGTGATTATTGAGTGCATCTGAAGCTACAGCATTTCTTTCATTACTAAAAATACTTAGTATTCTGAAAGACAGAATAAATTTGATAGCAATAACCGTTAGCACTTTTTTCTATTTTGTCTAAACCCTTCTGCTCTAAGCACTACAGACAGTTTCTTTCTTTTCTTGTTCCAATATGTAATTGACAGCTTTGCCCAATGTCCTTTTCTACCTTTTGATTTTCCCCCTGGCTGCTAATAGCATACACCGTTTTATACAGCTTCAGTCTATTAACCAAGTGCCTGACCTTGTGGGATGCTGAACACCTGCTGGAATACACTCAGCGCCCGTAATTCTCATTGATTTCATTAGGAGGAGAGAGAACTTGCTCTCTCCCAGGTCATTTGGGCTGACGAACAAAACCTCACTAGTAAAGACAAAGCTCTTGGTAGACCCTTGCGGTTCCAGAAAGTCAGACCAATATCAGAGGTAGCTGCTTCCAGAGCACCCAGCCTGGGACTGATCTCAGACAATATTAATTGTGAAGAAATATAAATTAGGAGCAAAGCTACTCTTCATTTCTTGTACAGTCAGTAGAGGAAAATGCCAAGACGTGTCTCACTGGCTCTCACCAGTGGGATAGTGATCCATCTATTCCAGTACCATGCCTCTGACTTGCACAAGCAGAGACACACTGCCGAGGATAGCCCACGAGCCAGGCTGCTTTCTACAGTTACTTCTTCGTGTACCCCCAATACCTACAGCTGTTGCTGTATGCACGTCAGAAGGTATGTTCCTGCCTCTGACACTGTCCTATAGATCCAACAGCACAAGATCTGGTGAGTAGTGGCAGTTCTACTTTACCTTATCTAGCACCTTGGTGACTTCAGATAATTCAGTCATATTCCTTCTCAGCCTTCTCCTCTCAAGTGTCCTGCATCTGCTAACTCCATCAGGCACCTGCCCTACCATATTAATTACTCTACTCTCCTTTTTCTGCATGTCCTTTAGCTCCCCATCTCCTTCTTGGCATAAAGCCAGAAGTGCTCAAAGTGCCCCAAAAATGGGGCACATGAAAAAGTGTAACAGCAAAAAGGTGCCTTCTCCCTTGTTCTGAGTGATGGTGGATCAGAGCTGCAGAGATTTGAATTTATACAGCAGCAACCACAGGAGCTGCAACACCTAGAGCAGCCACATGCATCCACACCAGGGGCACCAACCTCCTTTTAGGGAGAGACTCCCTTCAGACATGAGTCATCTGATCTATTTTTTTCATCTATTTTAAGATAAAATAAACAGCACCTTCTACATGCCTGCTCCTCCCCACTGCCTGTAAAGGCAGACTACACAGCGAAGGCAGGAATAGACACTTGGGCTGTGGCTGGGTACAGCTGAACAGAGCACTCACTCCCAGCCTGTCTCTGATTTCCAGACCTGTTTCCTGCCTCCTTGCGTTGGGGTTTAGGGAGAAGTGATCCAAGGAGGGGAGTCCTGAAGCATCATGCAGTGAGTTAAAACTTGTTTTGACCAGGGAGTAAGTTAGAGAAGAATCATGGAATGGTCTGGGTTGGAAAAGACCCCAAGGATCATTGAGTTCCAACCCTCTGCCACAGGCAGGGACACCAACCTCCAGGCCTGGATCTACACAAGGTTTCCCAGGGCTCCATCCAACCAGGCCTTGAACGCCTCCAGGGACAGGGCATCCACCACCTCTCTGGGCAGCCTGTTCCAGCACCTTACCACTCCCTCTGCAAAGAACTTCCCCCCTAATATCTAATTTAAACCTTCCCTCCTTTAGTTTTAATCCATTCCTCCTTGTCCTACGAGAGAGAGATTCTCAGCATAGGTTCACCCAAGCTGCATGCTTTCTGGGCAGGTGAGCCTTGGGCTAGGCTTGGTTAAAAGGGAGTTTCTTTGGGGAAAAAAGGGAGCTTTTGAAGCATTAAGTTTGCACAATGACGTGAATGAAAATATAAACTAGTGATAAAGGAATATTGAAATATGCTCTAGTGAAGATTGGGACTAAGAAAGAACAATGAGAGGGTGATAGACAGATAAATACCACTTTCTTTTGCTGTGCCCTTTCCTGGAGAATATGTGGGTTTTTTTCATTTCAGGAATATGACTAGTTTATAATGAAGTGTGGAAAGTGACAGATAGAAAGAAGAAAAGATTGACTGCTAACTGCTATCCCACCAATTATTTTGTGCCCCAGTCACTACTGCAAGAGTGACTCGTTCTCCCTTACTTTACATTTGTAAATTTGGTCCTACTCAAAAAACTATTTTGAGGGTTCAGTTAAAAAAAAAAAAAGGAAAATAGGGCGAGTGTATGAAGAATGAAAATACTACCACTGCACTCCAGCCTGGCCTTGTTTTGAGGACCCTGAAAGCTTGCACAATGAATTAACCTCCAGTAAGACATTTCATATGTGATTTATTGTGCATCTTGCTTTGGTTTTCGTGAACTTCCCTGTGAGAGAGCGAGTTACAACACAGTTAGTCACAACCTCTAACTATGGAGACACAACTATCTTTCCATAATATTTACTTATGCTCTTGTTTATTTGCAATTCTCAGGGTAATAAGTCACTGAAGGTGATAATATCCTTTCACTGGCATCACTAAAATGTGTAACTATGAACTATAAAAATTTAAAAACCTGGAAACGGCAAAGATCAAATGTGAAAGCTAAGAGGTATACATTAGAAATAACAACAGATGGCCTCAAAAGAAGACACATGAACTCAGTCCCAGAGCTCTGATGCCATTCTTAAGCCATTTACACTGGGAGTTTGTAGTTTATGACTTAACTGGACCCTTCCAGAAAAATAAGATCTCATATTCACTGTGAAGTCATCATTTGTGTCAAATTCCTTTACATAATCGTTATCAATTTTTAAATGTAACAAATATTTGAATTAGATATTTTAAATTTGAGATGTATTTACTAGCGACCACTTTCTCTCATGTTGTTTGTTAGATACAAACCTACAGAACATCATTCACCTCATAGTATGGTAGCACATGTACTGACATTCAATCACAAATGCAGTGCTGACACTTCTCATAGGCTCCTTTGCTGTACAGTGTTCCTGCTTATCAGGTCCAGCCAAGCCTGCTGCATCCTTCCCAAGAGATGTGAAATAAGCAATGAAGAATGGAGAACAGGATGCCTTATGCCAACTGCTATCCCTTATGTTCTCTTCCCCTTCATAACCGAGTAAGTAAAACCAAAGCTCAACATAAGCAGTACAGCCATCCTCACGCACTGTTTACTGTTTCTTTGGTTTTAAGGTGGGGTTGGGTTTTTTCCTAACTCCAAAGAGGGTTAGATTGGAACATTTTGCCACTTGAGAGTTGAAATATAAAGAACTGTATGAAAATGTATATTACTATAAAACCTTCTAGTATTTACAGTCTACATTTCCCATTTCTTTTCTATTCTAGTCCTTATAGTCTTTCAGACTATTTAGCTACAGCTGTGAACCTCCTTACCTCCTCCACCTTCTTGCCAGGGGGACTCCAGTCTACAAGGGAACAGAAAGGAACCAGCGGCACAAGTAATGGTCAATTCAAAACTCAGACCTGAAATATTTAGACTGCAAAAGCATATTAACTGGGTCCTATGAATCCTAGTCCTCTGCTAGGAAGGATGCTTTCTAACTTCCACTCCTGCCACTATCCGTGTATGCAGCATTTAATACCTTGCAGACACATACAGTTCCTCAGAGGAACAGTGTGACTGCAGCATTTATAAAACCTAAAAAGTCACTCCAAGTGGAGCATCATACACTTTGTGGCTCCTTAGGCCACGCCCATGGTACATAAGCCAGACTCCTTTCCCCGTTCTTTCCCTGCCTCTATCAGGAGGTTCTGTATGTCCTCCTCTCAACCATCTGTATTCAAATAAATAGACTAGATTATTTCAGTTGGAAGGGACCTACAACTATCATCTAGTCCAACTGCCTGACCAATTCAGGGCTGACCAGAAGTTAAAGCGTGTTGTTAAGGACATTGTCCAAATGCCTCTTAAACACTGAGAGGCTTGGGTCATTGACCACCTCTCTAGGAAGCTTGTTCCAGTGTTTGACCACCCTCTCATTAAATAAATGCTTCCTAATGTTCAGGCTAAACCTTACCTGGTACAGTTTTGAACCATTCTCACACATCCTGTCACTGCATCCCAGGGAGAAGAGCTCAGAATCTCCTTCTACAGGTCCCCTCCTCAGGAAGCTGTAGAGAGTAATGAGGCCACCTCAACCTCCTTTTCTCCAAACTAGACAAGCCCAAAGTCCTCTGCCACTCCTCACAGGGCATGCCTTCCAGCACTTTCACCAGCTTTGCTGCCCTTCTCCAGGCACATTCAAGGACCTTCACATCCTTTTCAAATTGTGAGGCCCAGAACTACACACGGTGTGGCTAGACCAATGCTGACTACACTAGGATAATCACCTCTTTTGACTGGCTAGTTATAATGCGATGCTGATTCCTGTTGAGCCTGCTGTTGAACAGCACCTCCAGATCCCTTGCTACAGGGCTTCTCTCCAGCTGCTTCTCTCACAATTTATACTTGTGCTTGGCATTATTCCTTGCTAGGGGCAGAGTACACCATTCCCACTTGTTAATTTTCATCCCATTAATCATCACCCAATGTTCCAATCTATCTAGACCCCTCTGCAAGACCTCCTCTCCCTCAAGAGAGTCAACAGCATCTCCCAGGTTGGTATCATCAGCAAACTTGTTACTACTGCATACAATACCTGCATCCAAATCATTGATAAATATAGTGAATGGAACTGGCTGTCATAGTTTGACTACTCAAGTTGAACCCTGAGGAACACTACTGGTGACAGTTGAGGTGGGCTGACCCTGGCCAGATGCCAAGTGTCCACCTAAGTTGCTCTGTTGTTCCTGTCTTCAGCTGGACAGGGAACAGAATATACATAAAAACACTCATGGATTGAGATAAGGGCAGGGAGAGATCACTATCATAGGCAACACAGACTGAATTTGAAAAAATCAGTTGAATTTATTAGCAATCAAATCAGAGTAATGAGAAATAAAACCAAATCTTAAAAACACCTTCCCTCCACCCTGGGCTTCTTACTGGGTTCAACTTTAATTCTGAATTCTCTACCTTCTCCCCACAAGTGGCAGAGGGGAACAGGGAATGAGACATTTGGTAAGTTCATCACATGTTGCCTTTGCTACTCCTCAGCGGGAGGTCTCCTTACACTCTTCCCCTGCCCCAGTGTGAGGTACCTCTCACAGGAGACAGTCCTCCACAAACTTCTCAAATGGTAGCACTTCCCAAGGGCTACATTTCTTCAGAAACTGCTCCAGTGTGGGTCTGTTCAACAGGGTGAGCGCATTTAGGAACAGATTGCTCCAGCATGCACTCCTTGGTCCATGGGTCCACAGGTCCTGCCACAAGCCTCCTCCAGCATGGATTTCCCACTGGGGTAACAACCTTCTTCAAGTGCTTCTACCCACTCCAGTATGGGGCTGCAGGTGGAATCTCTTCTCCCCATCATCCTCCATTGGCAGCAGGGGGACAGCCTGCCTCACCATGGTCTTCTCCACAGGCTGCAGAGGAATCTCTGCTCCAATGCTTGGGGCATACCCTTCACTTCCTTCTTCAATGAGCTGTTTGTCTGCAAAGTTGTTCTCACATTCTCATTTCCCCCTCCAACTGCAGTTGCCATTGCACAGCAACTTTTCCCCTTTTTAGAGTATGTTATCCCAGAGGTGCTACCATCACTGCTGATTGGCTTGGCCTTGGCCAGCAGTGAGTCCATCTTGGAACTTTCTGGCATTGGCTCTGTTGGACATGGGGGTAGCTTCTGCCAGCTTCTCATAGAAGCCACCCCTGTAGCCCCACCACCATCAAAACCTTGCCACACAACCCAATATACCAGTGGACAGCCAGATGTAGCCCCACTCACTAGAACCCTGTGAGGAATAGTATCAAAAGCCTTTCTAAAACCCAGAAAAATTACATCCACTGCCTTACCTTCTCCACTAGGTGGGCTACCTTATCATAGAAGGATATCAAATTAATTAAACACAGCTTTGCCTTTGTGAACCCATGTTAACTGTGCCTGGTCATTTCATTATTATTTAACTGTATTTCAGTAGTAGCCAGTAATAAACCTCTCCGTATTTTTTCCAGGAACTAAGGGTACACTAACAGGTCTGTAGTTCCTCGGGTCTTTCCTCACACCCTTATTGTAGACTGGAATAACATTGGCTAGCTTACAGTCAGCAGGGACTTCCCCAGACTCCCAAGAACTTTGGAAGATGATCAAGGGTCCTGTCATACCATCCTCTAGCTGTTTCAGTACTCTGGGATGAATCCCACCCGGTCCCATGGACTTGTGTACATTGAGATGCTAGAGCTGGTCCCTTACAATTTCAGTGTCCACAAATGGAGAGTTCCCGTACTCGTGGTCCTCTGGGGACCAGACAGCCAAAGGTCTATCAGTGTTATTAAAGACTGAGGCAAAAAATTCATTGTATATCTCAATTTTTTCTTCATCACTATTAATGAGATGACAATCTTCATCAAGTATTGGTTCAGGGTTTTCTTTAGACCTCCTCTTGCTATTAACACACATTACAGCCAGTTTCGACTCTAATTGGGCTTTGGCCTATCATGTCTTCTCCCTGCATAAACAAAACATAGCTCTGTACTCTTCCAGTAGAACCTGACCTTGCTTCCAGAGATCATACAATTTCTTTTTTTCCTTGTGCTCCACAAGGAGTTCCCTGTTCAGCCAAGCTGGTCTTCTGTCCCACTTGCTTCACTCACCATACAGTGGAACTGCCAGTTCCTGTGCGTCTAAATGGTGGTTCTCAAAAGTTGACCAGCACTCATGGTCTCCTAAGCCCTCAAAACAGACTCCCAGGTTACTCTACTAAACAGCTCCCTAAATAGCTTAATTAATAATTGCTCCTATAGTCCAGGGTAGCAACTCTGCTGTCCTTTTTTCTCATTACACTGAAAATTTTTCTCGATCATCTGATGATCACTGTGGCCAAGGCAGCCACCTACCGTCACATCTTCCCCCAAGTCCTTCACTATTCACAAATAGCAATTCCAGAACGGCATCTTTCCTAGTTGGCTCGCTGAGTACCTGTGACATAAAGTTATCTCCTACAAACTTCAAGAATTTCAAAGATCTGCTCATTACACCAGTATGATATTCTCAGTTATGTCTGGGAAGTTGAAATATCCCATGAGGACAAGGGCTACCGATCCAGAAATTTCTCCTAATTGCTAATAGAATAACTCATCAGTGCTTACATCCTGCCTGAGTGATTGGTAGTAGACACCCACTGCAGCAGCTGCTTTGTTTTCCATCCCCTTAATCCCTACCCAGAGGCACAACATCATTAACTGTGAGGGCTGTGCAATCAAACCTTTCCCTTACATATATCGCAACACTTCCTCCTCACCTGCCCTATCTACCCATCCTGAACACCCTGTAGCCCTCCATCCCAGCACTCCAATCATATGACTCATTCCACCAAGGCCCACCAATACCAATGATATCATAGCTCTGGGACCTGACCAATGCTTCCAGTTCAGCCCCAAATGCCATACCACTATCACTGTTTTTTCTCCTGTCTCTTTGACTGAGGAGTAAGTATTTCAGGGAGTCAGCTCTTCAGACTGTTTTGGGAGGATAAGCAAAGCTGGCATGGACAGTATAATTATTTGGAAAGATGTGAGTGATTGCTATCAACTGTCCTTCTGTTTATAAACAATTAGAGAAGTGAGTGAAGCTGCTGAATCTGCTAATCATATGCCAGGTATTCACATTTTCTCTTCTCATTATCTTTTTTTTTTCCCCCATCCAATTGTTACCTGAAATCAATAGGGTTTTTCCACTGACAATTGAGAATATTCCCTGAAATGCCCTGGGCTGCTCTGCAGAATTTTCTTGTTATAGAGAAAGGAGAGAAATGCCAAGGTGAGTAAAGAAGCTTATTTTATTTTGTTCAGACAAGAAACAGAGTGTACTTTTTCCTCCTCTAAACAAAGCATTCTTAAGAGCAGGATAGAGGATGCTTAAATCAATAACCATTAAGAAGCACAAAGCTCCTAAAAGAATACATCATTGGAGAAAGAAATTATCAGGCTTGATGTAGAAATTACTGGGTGAAATTCTATTTATTCAGGAGGAGTCCATATTAGATGATACTAATAGGCCTGTTTGGCGTTGCAGTCTGAGAAACTACAAAACATGGGAACAAAAAAAAAATAAGTATTGCTCATCCCTGTCACAGCTTTTACACAACACTTCCCCAGTGACACAAAACTCTGCTAATTCACTTACTGCATTGAATTTATTTTTGTTCTACATACGCTTTATTGGATGAAGGCTTTCATATTGCCAACATCATGTTTTTGATGACTTAAACTCTTAAGTCCTTCTCTTCTTTTCAAAGGGAAATACAGAAGAGACAAAACACAACAGCCACTCCAGTTGACAGAACTGTCAGGGGCAGGAAGTGTAGGTAATGCTGCAGGGTGGGGGATGCTCAATAGCCATTCAAGTAACCATTAGAGCCCAGAAGCTGCCTCACAGGAAAATAAGAGCCACACTTGACTGAATGGACTCAAGGAGTAAGAAGTAATAAAATGATCCTAAGGGCACCCATGAGAGTTTTGCCATTCGCTGAGATGAGCTTAATACAATCAAATACTGAATACTTTAATTGCCATGAGAAAAGTTTACAAATATGGAACTAGATCATGCTTAGGTCAAAACTAAAAGATATTTCTACCGTCTCAAACAGCTGAAAACCTCACACTCTATCTACTAATAACCAGATTTCAAAGATTTTAGGAAAAAATCCTATTTCTCTGCAAAAAGACGGAGGAAGCATTCCTTGCTATTCCTCGGTGGCCAGCTGACTCTCCCCTTCCTGCTTGGCTGGTGTGCTCTAGGGATGCTCCAAGAAAAACATGCTTCTATCCCCTCCCCACCCACCCCCTGCCCCCAAAAGGCCATTTCCCTTCCTGCTTCAGCACAGCTGGCCAGGCATTGGAAGACTTACATAAATGTACATTGCTATCTGTTTGGCTTCTCTAGGTGTTTCTACATCTTAGGGTTAAAAGCAGTATGACCTGTGCCTCGTGTTTCTTCTTAAATTCCATAAGGGATATCTAAATATGTGCAATCCCTCTGCAACATGGTGACACAGGAGATAATACAGTGCTCAGGTTATAAGAATATATTCTCTTCACTGGGAATATGTCAAAGCCTTCAGAATTAGAAAAAAAAAAAAAAACCACTTTCCCCCCATATTTCCTTCTTATTTCAGATAACAGATTACTCGCAAGTCAGAAGTCATGTATTAGACATTTGGAAAGGAGGAACGCACAGTGCTAGACCACAGAGTTTTCATGTCATAACTTGCATTCCACAGGAAAAGGAAGCTGAAATTTCCTCACAACTAAGAGCACTGTGATATGAACACATTCATCACAGGTGGGGGCTGGTTCAAGATCTTGCAAGTATAATTTTTAGTGTAAAATCGACTATTGGAATTTTGTTAAGCTTAACATTAATACAACTTCTTTTCAAACAATATTAATCATGATTATGAGAGTTCAGCTTCTGATAACTCTGAGAGTATAGATTCATCACACAGTTTCAGTCTAAACAGAAACTTATCATACCACAGTTTGTTGCCAATTGACAAAGATATTACTGAAACAAAATACAAATTAAGCTGCAGCTTGCAGTGATAAAAACAATACCACAGTCAATATTTCACCCATGGCTGAAAAACCTGACAGATTACATAAAGGTATCTTATCAGAGTGGAAAGTAGAGGCATCAGGAGACAAACAGCATTTAATCCCTCTGTGGACTTAACTTCAATAAACTCTACTGTAGTTCTATCACTGCTGGGATTAGCCCTCCTACTTTGAATTAAAGTATGAACCATGCTCTGACAACATGATTGTAATTTTTTCATTATTTTAATCCTTGATGAGAGAAACAAATTGTGCAGATTCCAGGAGCAGGAAAATAATTGTTACAGTTATGGTTCTCCAATTATGGCTTACAGGGACTGCTTCTCAGCCACCTCTTCACTCCCATGAAGGTTTTATAACAAGGCTTTTGAATAAAACAAGTGTTTTCAATAGCACCAGCAACATAATGACTTACTTTGACAAAGGAGGCATTTTCATTTTGCTTTGATTCATGTCTCAATTTATGGAGAATCAACTTTTTATTTGTTCAGATTTCCTAATCCTCATTCAGGTTCTTGGTTTAAGTGGATACAAAGAGAAAACCCTCATAAGATTGGTCTTTTCTATTTTCACTCCTCCCTCTAGTATTGTTTGAAAGAGGACATACTTTCAAAGGAATAAAGTGTCTATAAATAGAGAAGAAAAGCAAATCCTCTTGTATGTTCTGCCCAGCCTGACTACTCTCACAGGGGTCCAGGCTGTTCTTTGCATCTTTGTATAGGCTGAGACTGTGGATTCTGAACCCAGACACAAGTTTTCACATGCCAGCTGAACATAGGACGTTTTCATAGGCCAGCATGAAGGGATAGCTAAGGGTTTCAAGGTTCATTTGCTTTACAGCTGATGTTCACAGCTTTGGGAAAGCAGAAAAATTAGCAGTTCACAAATTTTCCCAAGAAGTGTTGCTTACCTTCTCCTTGATTTTACAGATTATTGTGAATGAAGCTTCTATATTCAAGCTTAGGCCAGAGAAAAACAAAGATCAAAATGTAGACCTGGCCAAGATGACGTAATTGATTCATAAGTCACAAAGCTACGTGATGATACAATATGATATATGATATGAAATGACACAACACGATTGATATGATCAGTTAGCTTGACCTTTCCTTTCCCCACAGAACTTTAACTGACTCCTGCATCAAGTCTATAATGTCTCAGTGAGTGATAGCCCATGTCTCAGAAAAATATCCACCATTGATCTGAAGACATCAGGCACTCAAAAAGCCATCATATTCCAGGTTTTGTGATTAATCACCTTCAATACTAAAAACACACATCTTATTTGTCTGTCTTCTGTTGGGTTCTGTTACAGCTTTTCCACTGCATTAAGACTCATCTCTACAAATATCTTCTTTGCATAAGTGTAAATCACAATAAGTTCACCTCTTAACCTCCTCTTGGAAAATCAAAATACGTCTAACTTTTTGCTTGTCTAAATTAATGGTATACTTATAGACTTTAAACCACCTTTGTTAAATCTCAGTGAAAGATTTACAACGAGGGCATTAACACTTCCTAGTTTTCAGTACTCTTCTT
This sequence comes from Gallinula chloropus, assembly GCF_964237585.1. Taxonomy (NCBI): domain Eukaryota; kingdom Metazoa; phylum Chordata; class Aves; order Gruiformes; family Rallidae; genus Gallinula; species Gallinula chloropus. The sequence goes on from NC_140087.1 coordinate 19,879,298, forward strand.
GAAGATATTCTGGCCTGATTTGTTATTCTGGTAAATATCTCCCAAGCATTGGAATACCACTTTCCCATTCATATTTAATATTTTTTCCTTACACTGTGTTTGTCCTCTGTCCTTAGCACTTCCCAGTGAGTTCCCCATTCAATGGCTAAGCATATCGTGAACCCTAGCCTTTTTCAATCACTGCATTTTAGGATGTAACACTTCATTTTTCTGTCCATAATTGGCCCAATTTTGCTAACTTTACTCATAGAAAGCTGAGCAAAGCTTCATGAGTTGTTCTGATTAAATGAATGAAACTCTGCTATCTAAAGAGGCAGAATTCAAACAGCCAGGTCCTAACGAGCCTCAACGAACAACCTCCCCTTGACACCAGCTGACACCAGTGGAAGATTTGGCCTCATGAATTCAAGATACGCACAGCAAGGTATTTTGCAACCATTCATATAGCCATTTCTCTCTCACATCCTTTTCTACCAGATAGGACATAAAGAGGGCAAGAGTTCAACTGTTTTTCCCCCCAAACACATCAGGAAAGTAAGTAGATGACCTGCTTGTTGCCATCTATGAGACCTAACCTGCCAACTTGAAGGCTCAGCCAAGTGCTAAGTAAACAGGATACAGCACAGAGCTGACACACTTCAGTGGAGTAAAACTTTAAATGCTTCTGCCCAACTCTTCATCCCATCACAGCAGAAAGAATACTGAGAAAAAAAATCTGCTAACTTATGGCATACTTTATGCAGCCCAGTGCAACACCACAGGCTTTTCTTTCTTTATCCTGACAGTTACTTTAAGTTTGGGCAAAACCCACGGTTTTGTTACATGCTTGTTTCTAACGTGATAAGCTTTTCAACTCTAGAAATCCTTCTGGCTAATAAGGGTCATCAGCAGGGACTACGGAGGGACAAAGAGGGATTTTATTGTGAAATCAGAGACACCAGTGAGAAGCAAGACACTTGAGAAGTCTACCAACGTTCATGCCATAGAAAATAAGGGACCTACATTTAAAAATTATAGCCCTATTAAAGCACGGAGATATTGCACTAAAGGTGTTAAAATAACCAATTAAACATGCAGTTTTAGTCCTGCAAAAATACAGAGCATTTCTGTGGAAAAAAATACCACTGACAAGAATTCACCATGACTGCTAGAAATCAAAATAAATAAATAGCTTTAATTGGAAAAGGAATACTTCAGACCACAGTGCACAGTTTTGTGGGTAAAGCAAATCTGTTAGCCAGTCTTTTAATAAGCCCACATTGTACTGGATTCAATTTAGCTTTTCTGTGAACATGGACACAAGCTATTAATAATTTAACACACCTCTGGTAAAGCAAGAATGCTGTAAATAAAATGTAAACAAATAAAACAAAAGCAGTGCTTTGTTTTTGCAACTAGATGGCCAATTAATGGAAAAGATTGCTATCAAAACACAAAGTCTGAAGACGCTCAACACACAGAAATCATGAGATCTAAAACTTAAGATGTCAAGAGATATGTTTAGCTTTATCATTTCCCGTAATACATATGACATGTTTTTCTTCTGGAATGGTTTTTAATGGGATGTGCCCTCAGTCCTGCTCAGCAACATTGTAGTGGGAATTTCACATTATGAAATTCTTCACTGCATTTCACTGCAGTTCTTCCTCCACATCTATTTTTTTTCCTATGGACAGAAGCACTGAATATCATAGAATCACAGAATGGCATGGGTTGGAAGGGACCCCAAGGATCATAGAACTCCAACCCCCCTGCCACATATGTGATATATGTTCTGAACACATGATCAAGGAACATGAACGCATGATCAACCAGAGCTTTCATACAAGCAAATGTAGGCATTACATGTTAGCTGGGGGGAAAAAGTATTTATTTAGATGAAGAACTAGCAATATATATTTCCATCACAAGTGGAAAAGCACTTCACATTAGTTAATCTGCTTCAGCATGTTACAGGTTTTACTTGCTGGTTATTCCAAGCTTTGCCCTGAGTGAAGGTGATGGAGGCCACAGAGCCTCAGCCTGCGCAGGCGTGAACAGCCAGCTGCCAGAGTCACTCACCACTTTCCTACATTTCACTGTCTGAGCAGGCTCCTGAGGCTAACCCAGGCTACGGTGCTGGCAATGTGCTCCAAGTAAATTTGCTACATTAGCAAGAACAGCATAGCCATGTTAAGCTAATACCAGCTAGAAAGGGATAAGCAGCATGCTGATGAGGAAAGGTCTTCCCCCCCACACCCCCACTGAGGCTGGCTGAACAGCAGACAGCTCTGTGCACCTTCACTTTCAAAGGCTCCCAAAGTCTGTCCCTGTGGGCAACTGCTCTGGCTCACCAGGACATTTGACCTGCTGTCTCCCAATGGCCCACGGGCAGCCAGCCCTGCCTAAGCCAGCCCAGTAGGCCCATCCACTGGCTGATGCCTTTCCCTGGGGTGGGAGAGCCTCCTCAGTCTCCTTCCATATGCAGTGCCAGCACGCAGCATGCCCCCAGCCCAGGCACCATCTTCACCTGAAGTTCCCACAAAATTATTCCCTTTGATGTTCCATCTCACTCTTCTCCAGCTAGAAGCAGCTTACAGACCAGGGCAAATCTCAGCTGCCAGCACATTTCAGGCTGCATTTGTCATGCTCCTGCAACGCTGTGGGTTTGCAGACCCCTTTTGAACAGTCCTGGAGGCCAGTGCTGCTCTGGCTCTGAGGAAGGCAGTCTGAGGAGCACAGGGATCCTCTATGGGATAATTCCCCTATTTATCAAGCTCTTGTTACCTTCCTTCCATAAATCTTTCCAGTTTCCTTTCCACACAGATGTGGCTCCCTGCCTCGGTCGTTAAACTTCCACAGAAGGTAGAACTTCTAGTTTACTTATATTCTGCCACTTGGAGGATAGCAAAGATTTGATTACTAAATAGAGCCCCATAATCCATAACCATGTAATTGCATGTTACGCCTGTGATTTCTGTTAACAACTGAACCCGAGCACAGGCGCCGGGCTGACACAGAGACAGGGGCGGCCGCTGCTGGGAAAATGGTAGGGAGAAGGATAGAGAGAAGGAGAGGGGGAGTGAGGAGCAGCGCTGAGAAATGTGTGAGTCCTGGAAAAGCAGTAATGGAGAGCTGCTGGGAAAGAGGGGGTGAAGACAGATTGGTGAAGGAGGCTTTGCAGCAGCACTGCAATGGCAATCCTGGCAGAGTCTGCCAGTGTAGGTGGCTAATGTGAAGACATCAGGAGACCACAGTAGGGAAATTCAAGGACTGGAGCATCGGTTTGGTAGTTTCTTCTCCTGAAAAATCTCTCCTCTCATTAGGAGGGAATCTGGGAAGTTGAAAAAAAGTCAGTCAAGTGTGTTATGTCTTTTTAGTGTGACGCACATACCTAGCAGACGTGCAAGCATTTTAGGCAACCAGCAGTGAAGTGGTAGGAGAAAGGCAGATAAACCTTTTGTTGAAAAACTAAAGCATAAGCAGAAAGAAGCTCCAGAGCTGTTGCCTCCCGGCCTTTCTAGTACTGGAGAGCCCACGCAGGGTTGTGAAGGGTTAGTCTATACCAGGACAGAGGTGCTGCAGGGAAGACAGAGGGGCCAGATGTGAGAATCAAGCATGATAGGCAGGATTTGCCTGCAGTGTTGTGAGCTTTGCCAGACATTTGGGCTGAGCTTCATTACAGGGTTGAAGATTTTGTGTTCCCCGTATGGCGATAAGCTCACACAAGCAGCAGTGAAGGCACTGGAATATGTCTGCTCTTGTTATTTCCTTTATACTGTATGTCCCTTCCCATTAGACATGAGAGGATCCCATTTCCAGCTTAGGATGCATGAGTGAGAACAAGGACAGAAAGATAAGAGAATTGCGCAAAGCCTCATCCCTCTGGTTTTTATTACCCTTGTCTTCTATCAAGGGACTGACTGCTTCCCTTGCTTTTGCTATTTTTTTTTCCTCCAGCATATTTGTAAATGTTATTTACTTATTGTCACTAGCTCCTTTGGGCTGTCTACTTTAATTTTATATCACAAATTGTGACCGGCAGCATTTTGTTGCTGCTGCTTTCTTTATTAATTTGTATCTTACTGCTCCAGGAACAAGTCTTCATGCCCATCCCCCCCAATTTGTGCTCCATTTTGGACCAAAATCTCCCTGGAATATTTTTAATATTCCTACCCTGGCAAGATTGGGAAAAAACTGTGGACACCACTAGGGCATTCCCACACTTCCTATTCACATCCTGGCCCTTTTCACATAGAGCAAAAAATATGTGTGAATATCATTATCAGCATTTCCACATTTCTGTTTGCATCACTAAGCATCAGTATCAGCCCATTACTAAAAGATATTTACGTTTTACCAGTATTAGAGTATCTGTAGTTCTGTATGTTCCATACACCTAAAAATAATGTTTCACCCTTCAAGGACTTTGGATCCAAATTTTTTGAGTCTTGAGCAGTTCAGAAACTCTTTCTTGAGATAATTTTACATGCCGAATTTCTGCCACCAGAATTAGTATTCTACTCATGCAAATGGCCTCACCAAGTTTCTCTAAAGTCAACATGTCAGTGTTTTATGTGCCACTGAATTTGTCATTTTTTTTTATCCATGAATGCTGTAATTGAATTAGAAGCTTGACTCTTTCCCCATCTATTTAATACTCCCTTTCTGACAGTCATCATTCTCAATTCTCTTAATTTGGACCATCACACTATCTCCAACCAGACTGTAAACCTGAATCTGACAGTACGATTATTAAAAATTATTGAAATCATCTTGTCTTTCCGGACTTGATCTTCTTGAAATACCCATGTCTCACCATAAATAACATTTGTAAAAGCAATTCTTAGTCCCCATCTTTGTGCAATAATGCTAAAGAGCAATAAAAAGTAATTTTTCTGTCATGACAAACTTGTTTGTGTGTGCAGAATAGGTATCTAACTATATTACGAGACATTTAATCATATTTCTTACTAGGGATGATGCAGAAGCTATATCCTATGAAGGGAAGTTCTCCAGACACATTTGGCTACGGGGATCCCCAGAAGGCACATGGTATTGCAGCAGTTCTGGGTTTCTATTCTTTTTCACTAGCATGCATTGAAACTACTGCCTCTATAGTACAATATATTACATTAAAATGTAAAACAGATATAACTGAGGGGAATAAGAGGAAGGAAGAAAGGCCAGAAATCTCTGATATTAACTAGAATGAATTAACTTGTTTTGAAATGTGTTTAATTCCTATAGGCTTAAGTTACCATGTTTTAAATCACCACTCATTTTCTTAAAGATATTAGTCGAGGTACAGGAGCTGAAAGATAAAAATAAGGTTGGGTAAATCTATGTCTGTAGCTCAGCTCAGCATCCGTTAAACAAGAAGCTGCCTGTCATTGTGTCTGCTTTGTATGCCATCACTGCTGATCCCTGAGTGCAAGGATTCATGGCATTATCACAGCTTCCTTCTCTAGACCTAAATGCTGGCTTTGCCACCATTTGGGTTTTTATTATTATATAGCAGGAAAATTGAATGATTCACACTGCCCACACACACTGGCTCATGCATTTGTTCGCAGCGGTCAGAGCCAAGGGTTGTCTAAACGATGCACAGAGCGATGCTTTGAAAATTCACATTCAAATGAGATCCTCCTCTCATTTCTAAATTACTGTTCTTCCTACTTGCAAATGCATACAAAGCATCCACACTAGGAAAAAATGTCTTTTTGCTATAGTAGGTCTGATTGTTCGAGTGAGGACTTTTTTTATTCCCCCAACACATCATCAATTTAGAGAGAAATATATCCCCCTCTGTAGGATTTGTTGCTCTAGAAATATATAGTGAAAACATCATAAAAAGGCTATTAATGACTATTGTTTAATTCTTAGGGGTTTTAAAGTAATTTCTGTAAAATGCTATTACATTTTATTGAACTTGTTCAGGTTTTTAATAGATTTTAAGGCTAGAAGGGACTACTGAATTATTTAATCTGACCTCCTGTACTGCTCATAAAATAACATCCAGTTAGTCCTGGACACCCATTGCATTTGTTTAAGTAACACATATCTTTCAGTTTCAGCTCATCCATTCTAAGGGATCCCTGGGTAGAATTGCCTTTCAAAATCTCTGGATGCAAGTCACATTTGAATTGGAAAGGAAGGAATCCTGGCTCTCCTCTCCCAAAGGGGAATAAAAAATTTAAGAAAAATAAAAAAAAAAAAAAGAGAGAAATAAATTTCAAGTAGAGTACTGTAAAATAAGGAAATACTGAAAATCCTCATAATAATGTTAATAAAGCTATCTGTTGTCCCCTAAGCCCAAAGAGCCTGTCCTCTGTCCTGAACTCACTTTGGCAACCTAATTAAGTTTCTAATTTTGAAACTTCCCAGTCTCAACACCTCTTCTATTTTTGAAGTATATACTTCAGTATAAAACAAATTACATCCCAAAAGTGCCTAGCCTTCTTCATTAATTAATGAAGGTGATTACCTCAGTTACAGACAGCTGCATTTGGGCAGGCGAGTCTCTTTCACCATGACTTGGTATTTAGCTGTCAAAAGAAACAAAAAGATAGAAGACCATTGTGCAGCATTTCTGCAAGAAGATGATTAAAGGATTGGAGCATCTCCTCTACGAGGAAAGGCTGAGTGAACTGGGGCTGTGTAGCCTTGAAAAAAGAAGACTGAGAGGGGATCTGATTAATGTTTATAAATATCTCAAGTGCGGGACACAAGGGGAAACGGCCAGCCTCTTTTCTATGGTCTGTGGAGACAGGACAAGGGGCAATGGCTTCAAGTTAGAGCATAGGAAGTTCCACACCAACACGTGGAAGAACTTTCTCACGGTGAGGGTGACAGAGCCCTGGGACAGGCTGCCCAGGGGGGTGTGGAGTCTCCTTCTCTGGAGATATTCAAGACCTGTCTGGACACCTACCCGTGCAACATGTCCCAGGGAACCTGCTTTGGCAAGGGGGTTGGACCCAATGATCTCTCAAGGTCACTTCCAACCTCTACGATTCTGTGAATCTGTGATTCTCTGCTTCTCACAAAGCTCATAGGGTCTTCACTATTGGGACTACAACATCCCAGAGTAAGACATGCAAACATAACTTGTTAAAGGGTATGACCGGTATCGCTCTCCTGCCTAGAAGAGAACGGCATCATGAAGACTAGGCTCAAACAGTTGCTTATTTCAGGGTTAGAAGCACCTAAGAAGTACTAATGAGATAAATGCTTGTCTATCAGCAGACCTCCTGAAAACAGAGTCCTGAAAGAAAAAAACACTACCTCTCCTTTGAGGCCTTATTAGCATCTACATGCAGCCAGAAACTGATAGGGTCAGATGACATAGACTAAACCATCAAAAATCCAGGAATGACATTGCTGCATTCTCAGCCTTGATTACCCATTATCCACCTTTGCTCAAATCACAGCTGCATGTGAGTGGTGTCCTGAGCCCACTGACCATATCCCCACACTGGTAATAAGCACACTTCACCATAAAGAATAAAAGATGCCATGAGTGGCCACACCTTTGTTATTGTCAATAAAAAAAGCTGGAGAGAAGGGGAGGGTGAATATCTTGGCAAAATTAACTAACATGTGAAAAATGACTAGACAACCTGGAACTTGAGAGACACGGAGGTTATGTTGGTGGCTGTGTTGCACACTTCAGAAAGTTTGTAGCCACTGTGCCACAGCCTTTCTTTGACATTGCATGCCCACAATATTTAATTTGGGTTTGGATTTCACATTCACACCAAGCTCCCAAGGGGCTGTATCCATCAATAAGGCCTTCTTTTACCCCTGGTTAAAAGACTCTATTCCAAGCAAGTCCATCTTAGTTATATATGCCACTATTTTATATATATATATATATACACACACATATATATAATATATATGCCATCATTAACTTCATCTGGATTGTAACAGTGCATTTTATTTGAGCATGAAAAAATCAGATCCTCAGAGACACCTACTAGCTGATTACAGTGAACAAATCATATTACTTTCTCCATTGACTCGGCAAAATATTGAATTAAGCTCAAGAGTGCAGTGTTTATATTCAAAGTACTCCCTGAACCTCAGAAAGTTCTGTCACAATGAAGCCTTAGAGGGTAAGAAAGAAAGTTATTTGCTTGAGAAGGAACTGCCTTGTGATCTAGTCTGCAGCTCCTCAGTCCCCAGAGCATCCCACCACCTCCTCCAAGGTGTTAATTTGGGCCTATGTAAAAATACAAATATTCTACAAAAAAACAAAGTTCATGAGCACTCACCTTTCTTCCCCAGAGGTGAACCAGGGGAACAAGTGAGAAACGTTCCTTGTGGCTGTAAATACTTTATGATTTTGATGGTAGTAAAACTGCTACTACAGTGGACACATTCTAGATCTAGACATTGCCATTTCTGATAAAAATTATCACTTTCAGATGGATTAATAATCATAGAAATTACAACATTTGTTGTGCCTTTGCTACATATTATTCAGCTACTCTTTTCCTGACTCTTATTGCAGTTCTCGTTATGGGACAGACCAGAAAAATTGTATGCAAAGTAATCCCTTCTTCCCATAATGAAACAAAAAGGCAATATATACTGTGACTAACTTGCTTCTATCAGAAGTCATAATACCTCAGGCAGACACACAAAGGGCAGATTTTACCCAGTTTACCTCTGCTCAGGAAGGACTCACTTCTCCCCTTTCTCTGCCAGGCCACTCCTGAGGTTTATTACTAACTGAAAGATTATATCTGTAACAATATTATTTTTCTACAAGGTAGTGCCCACCAGGAATAACAGATTAAATAGTGTTCCAGCTTAGACAATTGTTAACACACACTGCATGAATTCTTTTCTGCTATCTTCAATGATTCCGCACGAGTGTTTACGGAGCCTGTTTCACAAAAGCACTTACTTTTTTACAAGCTTTTTGCATATAAGAAACTGGGTGGGGGGAAAGAGAGCTAAAAGATCATTTGCCCCACACAGAAGGACAGATAAAGTAGAAGTCTTACCATGTGTAAGACTAGCTATGAATAGTGGCTTTTAAGAGACACAGGGGATTTGCAGCATCCTCTCCCCCCAAAACAGATTCTATGCTGTCTTCTTGTATTTTGATTACCTTTAGGAGACTCCAAAGGCTGGATTCCACATTAGTGACAAGGGTCAAGGCAGAGGTCTCTGAGCAACTCACGGATGTGGGAGGGACTGCAAGAGGGGGACCTGACACCCTTCAGAGATCAGCCACCATTGAGAGTGCTTCCCAAGGAGCTGTGTCAAGGGAAGAGGAAACACTGCTCCTGAAGCCAAATACATCAATGTCAGTGTCGTCCTTGCTAGCTCAGATGCATAGCTTTCAGCTGGCATATTTATTATTAATTATTATTAAATTTATTTATTTAAGTGTGCTTTGCATAGATAGACACATTGTCAGTCACCAAGGACTTAATATCTAAATTAGTTAGGACAAACAAACACAAGATGAAACAACACTGTAGCTAAGAGCATGTGAGGGGATTACTAATGAAGAAAGAGAAGTAATTGTTTGAAGTGGTGGGTTATTTAAGCGAGCCTTTAAAGAAGAACCCATAGATTTAAAAAAACAGCCAACACAGTTATTACGATAGTCTAGGCCAACCTTTTTATATGATGCAAGGCAGTAATGTCAAAGTGGATATTCAACAAAATATTTCAACTTAAGTCTTGAACCTACCTCACAGGTGGGATTCAATGCCAAGCCTTCCATGTCTATCACCTATCCCCCTGATTTTTTTTTGCTTTCTGGTGAACAATAAAAAAAAAAAAAATCATAGAAATAGGACAAAGATTTTCCTGATTGTGGTGGTTCAGACCCAACTGGTAGCTGAACACTACACACCGCTCACTCACTCCCAGAGGAGAAAGAGACAGAGCCTCTGTGGTTTGAGATAAGGACAGTTTACTGACAAAAGCACCATGAACATAGAACAGCGGCCAATTACATTCACACGCAGTGATAAGAAAGAGCACCTTACCAACCTGACAACTACAGAGTGCTGCAGGATCCAAGGAAGGATGGACAGACAGACGAACAGACAGACAGACCAACCACACTCAAACCACCCTGAAGACACTCAGCCCTGCCCCTCCCCAACCAGCCCCTTTTTTGGGGAAGTGACATCAGGTGATGTGAAAAACAGCCCAGGCTAACTCAGCTTACCTGTGATTACTACCTGGGGAGGTTGACTTTAGCCTGGCCAGAACCAGGACGCTGATACAGGGAAAGAAGGGATAGAGATGGTGAAACACAGCAAGTGGAAGGGAGAAGGCAAGGGAACAAACAGAGCAAGAAGGGCATGTTCCAAATGGGCCATGCAGAGGGAATCACAGTATGCGTACTCAGGTGAGAAACATGCAGATTGTTTCTCAGGTGTACAGCCTTAAAGAATTTTAGTGAGCTTACTATTAAAAGGGCTGGAGGTAGAAAGCCAGTTGCAGAATTAATAATATATGTTTAGAGTAGCAGAAAAGGATAATAACTGTATCAGCAAAGCACCACTAGATAAAGAGAGGAGGAATGAGTAGGGCATGAAGGCCAAATGAGATCTAAAACGTCTTTGGCTCTTTAATAAAGAAAGGCTTTTATCTGAGGTCTTTTTCATTTCTTTTGTCCAGATAGAACACACCAGCAATTTATATCATTTATTAGATAAACCTGAATCCATTCTTCAGTGGGTGACTAGAATATATGTTTGAATTCTTCCAAAAAATGATAAAGCAATAGAAGAGGAATGTACACAGACTCCCAAGCTTTGAGAGTCATCTGCTTCACCCTAGAGCATCACATAGGCATACCTGGCGAAAACAGCTGAGAAAGAAATTACAGGAGAATAAGAGACTTAACAAAGGTCATTTGCTCAGCTCTGTTACCACTTAAGTGTATTCTTAGAAGATTTCTTATAATCTCAATCCTGCAGTCCCCTTTGGTGGCCACCTCAAATTCGTGACCTTTCATTTTCTTTCAGTAATACCAAAGATGTGCTTTAGTTGAGGTACCCTAAAGCCCAAAATGGCTCATAAAACATTGGGCTTTCTGACTGCTTTACATTAGAGTCTGCAGGTGTTTCAGAGTACATGTGAGCTAAGTCTGGCCTATGAAGGGGTAAGTCCAGCTCAACAGTTTTCTTAGGCTGCAGAGAAGGAGGATTTAGGAAGAGAAACCAAAAATGGAAGCCAGAGGGCTAATATTTTCAGTGTCTGCTACTTTTTGTGTGATATTCCTCTCTGCTTTCAGAAGTGTGATTCTTAAAATTGTCCTGTACAGCTTCAATTCAATCTCTGAAGTGCATTTTTATAACAAAGAAATACTGTTACCAGGACCCAGTGTCATGGAAAACAAGATTCCCAGTGTATAGGGCATACGCACACCTTCCGTTCCTGTTGCAGCTACATAGCTCACTTTTCCCCCTGCAAAGATGACTTGTGGAACCTACAGCAAATTCTGACAAGGAAAAATGATGTCAGAGAAGCATTTAATCTCTTTTCACATGTTTTTTTATGAAGTCTAAGTCCTGGAAACAAGAACCATGCCCACATTACTAAATATCCCTACCAACAATCCTATCCATGTACTACTGGCAAACCATGTCAGTGAGATTCCTTCAGGCATATTTCTCCCATCCTGCAGTCTCAAGAGCCTGTTTAAGACACATATTTATTCTTCTTTGTTACATCTCATTCAAACACACTTGAGACATAGCTCCCAGGTCCAGAATACCTTCCCAGGGCACTGTAAAATTATTAATCTTGATTAACTCCACTGAGAGAAAATGGAAATCTAAAAGAAACCCCAAAATTGTTATTTTAAGCATGCACATATGCAGCAAAGTCCCAGGATGCAGAGAACTTCTTTGTGATGGGGGAAAATAATAGGAAGAAAGCATCCTTTATCAAAAATAGTAGATGGAGATTGTCCAAAACTAGAGCCAAAAGCTGAAGAAGCTGTTTGGTCCTTTTCCAGGTGGGGTGTGCAGACATTTAATAAACCATAGCTTTATGTTTTGAGAAGATACAGATAAATTCTCTGCTTGGTATCTGATGCCCATAGGAAGGGTTCCCATTTGTAAAGTATACAGTATGTCTGAGCAGAAGAGTCTTGTGTAGCTCCTTCTATCCTTCTCTCATGCTATGTCCAGCATAATAATATGGCCATAGTATCGACAACAGACCCTGCTGATCTGCTTTGCAAGTGCTACTTCCCAAGGGATTAGTGGCCCTTCAGCTCTTCTTTTAGCCTCAGCTACTGTTCCCACTCCTCCCACGTCCTCACTTCAGTGTTGGAAGGTCACATATTCCTAAAAAAAAAGGAGTCCCGTTTTCACCCCAGCAGGACTAGCTCTATCCTCTGACCTAGACACCATGAAGGGCAGACCGTGGACCTTGGCAAACAAGGCCTGCTTGGCTGCTTGTGGACTCAAGGCCTTGATAAAGGATTGCATGGGGTCACATGGATGCAGCCCCTTAATTCAGGACTTGCTTGGGGTTTCTACCACTTGCCTGATGCACAATGTAGTCTCTGGCCTGTCATGAAGCACAAGAGCGTGGAGTGGGATGCTATTTGAAAGGGAGATTTGAAAGATAATAGCCACACTTGGGTCTCAAATGTATTACTTCCACTCAAGAAGAATATACAGAAACTATATATAGTAAACTAAACTCAGTTTTAAAACAGTTATTAGATATTACTAAATAAGGCATAGGTCACTGCTTTCTAATAGGATTTTTGTTTAAATTACAGTTAAACGTGAGCCTCCAAATGTATTTAAAAACTCCATTTTGTAACTGGAGCCCATTTTTATCCCACTCCCCCCACACACCTCGCTTTTAACTTTAGATTGTGCGTGACACTTCCTATCTTGTATGACCAACATCTTTAGACTAACTGCTTTTTGAAGGTGTTAGTGGTTTATCCAGGTACGTGGGGTGAATAGAAACAGACCACACACGGAAAAGTAATGGATGTAAAAGCTAGATCATAAAAACAGAAGTTCACGTTCCTAAAACTGAGAAGCCTCAAACCTACCCGGGTGTGTGCTGAGCTTGGAGCACAGCCATGGCTCAGTGGGTCCTAGTGGCTACACCAATACTGGTGAATAAAATTGGCCAGAGCCTGTCCTCTGGTCTTGAGACCAAAAATCACTGCACAAGACATATCAACAGACTTAACTCTCTTCCCTGTAAAGCACAAGTTAGTCAAACCTAGGTAATCTCTGCCTAGGGGAATAGTTGGTGTCCTGGGCTGAAACCCTGCCAGGACTCTGCTGACCATTTAACTACATGCAGACCCCCAGACTATTACTCAAGCCTCTACCCTATCCTTATTCATTTTTTTAATATAAGCTATAAACTACAGTAGTGTAGTAGTACAGACACAACCACAGAAATTATGCAAGTTATCAGATGCGATGGTGGGTGCACAAACACATGGCGTTGTTCGTGCTAGATCTTACAGTCCTCCACGAGCAACTGGAAGAACCCCACGTACTGCCACAGGGGGTTAAGTAATTAATTATGTTTTGTTTCTGTGGCTCATAGTGGTTAGGTCTGGTTTTGAGGGGGGGAAGGCATTTTCCTGAATTTTTAATGTTTTTAATTTATTCTTTTCATTTCTGTAATTAATTGTAAGTGCTTCTTTACTTACATGTAAGTAATGGGGAAACAAAAGAGATGATTTTCTGAATAAACTTACATAAGCTAATGTTCTCATTTCCAAAAAAAAGGACCCTGAAATAGACCAATTAGATTTTTAAAATGCAATAAAAGGTGAAAAAGTCTGAACAGCAATAATTGAGTTTTTCTGATAATTGCAAATTGCAATAAAATCTATTTTAATGAGACAAAAAGTTAGGAAAAGAAAGCACACCAAAAAAAAAAAAAGTCTTAAAACTATTCTGCTAAGAACCTTGATTCTAACACTGAAACTGTCTCCTTTGCAGATGAAAATCTGTCTTTAAAACATATGCAGAAGGGTTACAGAAATAAAACTATAGCTAAAACAAGACTTCTATAGTCAGTACCACAGTACCACCTTGTGGGGAAACAGAAATGGCCTCAGTATTGACTTCCACTGCACAGTTTCAGGAAATACCCATCATATAAACATCAAATTATAACTAAGACAAACAAAAGAGACTCGAGCACCAACACTGAGACGTGTGATTTCTCCCAGTGTCAGATTCCTTTTTTTGAAGAATCCATGTTCCAGGCAAAATTTTTCAGAAGTCTAATGTAAAAACTTCCTGGAAGAAAAATGTCTCCTTTCACATTTACTTGCATTCCTTCCTTGACTCCCATTTGCTGCAAATTTATTTCTCTAGCTACACTGAATCAAGAGAACAATTGCAGCAGGCATGTCAAATTCCACCCCCGCAAAACGCTTCATAAAGTTAAAGGCTATGACATAAACAAACTAATGCCAGGATCTTTGAGATGACTTTTTTTATTGCTTTTCTGTAACTGATGTAGAGATTAGAGACAGTAATATTCCTGAATACATCTAAAGAAAAAAAGGTTATCCAATCTTCAGATGCCCAAAGGGAACTATCACCTGCTTTTCTCCATTTCTTTCACATAGTGAAAGAAATTTGTATGATTAAGTAATTGCTGGCTGTCAGAAGAAACAGTTGCCCAGTCGTCATATTTTAAGAGCTCCATTAAATGTAATTTTCATGCTTTCAAATATATCTTCTTAGAGGCATATCTGAATTTTATGCACCTTATGCAGGGCAACTAGTTCTTTCTTTTCTAAATCACAGAATCATTAAGGTTGGAAAAGACCTCCAAGATCATCTAGTCCAACTGTCCCCCTACCACCTATGTTACTAACTAAACCATGTCCCTTTGTGCCTAATCCAACCTTTCCTTAAACACCCCGAGGGATGGTGACTCCACCACCTCCCTGGATAACCCATTGCAATGCCCAACCACTCTTTCTGAGAAGGAATTTCTCCGAATTTCTAACCTGAACCTCCCCTGGTGCAACTTGCAGCCATTCCCTCTTGTCCTATGACTACTTATCTGTGAGAAGAGGCTGGTCCCCAGCTCACCACAACCTCCTTTCAGGTAGCTGTAGAGAGCAGTAAGGTCTCCCCTGAGCCTCCTCTTCTCCAGGCTAAACTGTCTCAGTTCTCTCAGCCACTCCTCTTAAGACTTGTGTTCCAGACCCTTCACCAGCCTGATTACCCTCTCTGGACACCCTCCAGGGCCTCAATGTCTTTCTTGTAGTGAGAGGCCCAAAACTGAATACAGTATTTGAGGTGCAGCCTCTCCAGAGCTGAGTACAGGGGCATGATCATCTCCCTGGTCCGGCTGGCTACGCTATTCCTGATGCAAGCCAGGATGCCATTGGCCTTCCTGGCCACCTGGGCACACTACTGGCTCATGTTCAGGCCAGTGTCAACCAACATCCCCAGATCCTTCTCCTCTGTGCAGCTTTCCAGCCACCCTGCCCTAAGCCTGTAGCATTGCTTGGGGCACCAAGCTAGGTTTTGAATTCAGACATCTAGAGTTTGGTGGCTCATTCACCTTCTACTGAGAGACTGACACTGGCTTTAGCTGGCCAATAGTGGGATTCCTCTCACATCACTTTAAGTAACTGGGAATTAGGCGATCAGTCCAGTTGTCCACACACACCTATCTAGTGTCATCTCAGATTCCCCAGGATGTACTTCTTGGACCTTCAGCTTGTGACCTACATCACATTTACCAGCCCCATGCAGAGGTCTCAGAAATCTTTAGATGCCTCCAAAGACACTGAATGTCTATGGGTGGGAAGATATATCAAGCCTTAAGTGTCTAATTGAAGTTTGTCATATTAAATCCACCTACAGTCAGTAGAGAAAGAGACATCTCTAAATAGTAATTCATCATGTCCTAGCATACATGACTACAATGGATGGGAAGAAATCCCCTCTGAAGATGCCTACCTCTCCCTAGTGATCAAAGGAGGCACTTGGAAACCATATGTCTAACTTTCAGATTATCAATAATGTTCTGCTGAGATGAATCTGAAATCTAATGTACAAAAGATTGTAGACTTTCTCCCTATTTTTGTATCCTGATAACATATTCCAGGTTCTACATTGTAGGTATGATTTGGACAATGTGATCTGAACTATGATGTATACAATGTGCCACAAGCCTCAAGGGACGGATACCAGTCAGCTCAGGTCCCATCATTAGTGGTGGTATCAAGTCCTGCCTTAGCAGCAGCAACTGCAGTCTGATTGCCAGGTAGTATTCATACGCAGAAGCAATGCTTCTGCACCTAGCTGGTCTTTCAGGACCCCACGCTCCACAAACCATGCTTTTTCCCTGCTCTCTTCTCCATGCAGGCAGCACCTTTCTTCTCCAAATGCGCATTTCAGCTGTCAGCAAGATTTCAAAACGATGCCTGCTGTGCGTCTCCCTGTCATTGTGCTCTCCAACTCCACAGACACCTTAAAGTCACAGCCTCCTCTGAATTCCTTGAGTTTAATTCCTACATCCTCTATCTCCATCAGGTAGGACTGGTCACAGATCCCAGGAGTAGACACTATTCTACAAAATGTAGAGCTATGGCTGCTGTCATCACCTAGGACATTTACCTCGCAGTGCCTCCTGTGCCAACAGTCATATACACCCCACAGCCTAGGAGGTCAAGACTTTCTCAGACAAAAAAATTCGCAGGTCTTATCTCACGCTGACTGTGAACCTAGACATTGCCTTGATTGGGAGTTTTCCCCCACAGTTATGACATCCCTGCATTTAACTTTTTTACAAAACTTCATAATCCTTCCTCGTCACAGGTAGGAGCCAACTGACACAACTGAGATTCCCAAGAGGGCACAGGCCTCCAGGTCCATCAAGGTGAATGAATTAGACAATGAAATGCCTTTGATAATTTGATCTACCTGACCCCAAAGGGAAGTATTGGGGGCAGAGGTATCTCTCTGCATTTCAGTGCAGAGTCTTCCTGAATGCAAGGGGAGAACACCTGCAGAACACCACCTCGCCATAGCAATGGCAAAGGGGCTCTGCAGCTGCACCTCCACTCCTCCATCACACAACACAAAGTAGTAGAAGCTTTTCAACTTGTCAAATTAGACACTGATCTGAAGCATTTGCAAGCTGCATTCTTTTCTGCTTTTTAATTGCTCGTTTTTAATGTTCTGGTTTACAGCTTTTTGCAAGAAAATCAAACCAAATTCTCTGCTGGACTGACCAACAGGAAATCAAAGAAAACCAAGTATCACAGTTACGAGCCCTTTTCACCTAGTTCAGTCACTGTGCAGCAGACCATCATTCAAATCCTTTCTCTGCCTGAGGGGATTCAAACATTCATCAAGCACTAATCTCCCAAAGATGTCATTAATTATCATTTTAAAGCATTATGAATTGAGTATTTTTCATCTTATCTTGTTCCACTTTGCATAAAATACTTAAAAATCAATTGAATTAGGGAGTAACAACTTCTTTAGACCTCTTCCCTTGCTCCAGTATACAGCAGATCACATGGGGTGAAAAAGCATCAAGAGACTGACTACAATCACCTCCCATGTAAAACTCTCATTGTCTTTGGGGCTGGATTCTCCACTAGAAGGCAGCATCTGTGGCATCTCAAATTTTAAAGAAATTGAACATTGTTGCAAGGAGTGAGTTTATGATCTACTAGGTATAGAAGAGAATAATGATTTTACATTCAACAGCTTGACCTTCACTGAGAAGAAATTCTCTCAAGTGTCATTAACATCTAACCTAGTGGTCTGATAACAAGAGATAGATGTATTTGTGCTCACTGAAGAATGATATGCTTAGATACCAGAACTTCTTGTGGTTATGACAAAAATTAGGCATTAGCAAGTTAAGCGGTTCAGCATTTCTATTAAATTGATCTGTCTGTTGAAGGAATGGCTACAGCACTGGCCTGAAGAACCATCACCTTTATGAAACACTCACTTACTAACAGTGGTCAGCCACAACCTAACTGGAAGTTTCTAGGGGGGACAGGCCAGTTTCTGGTGATTTGTCCCTTTTGTTCCTACCTGATCTCATTAAATTGGGAACATTGTATGTCTTGTGCTCCCAGTAAATCAGAAGACAATGTCCATATTTCATCACCAAATAAGTGATACAATGATACAAAGTGCTTACTTCATTCTTCTGTGATTGCATTTGCTTTATTGTGCCACTGGTGAGAACATGTTATCTTGATTACAGACGCTTCTGACCATTTTTTAAGAAACCCAGAAAGACATACTGTCCTAATGACGCATGGCAAAACAAGCACCTCTTTAAAATGAGCCAGATCTTTCTGATTTTTATTGTACATTACAAAACACTGACTTTCAGCATATTGGTTACATAACATGTGGAGCATAACAAGAGCAATCAGAAATACAGCTATTTGGTGGCATCCTTGGGTCGTCCACATGCATGCGTAGGCTGTTTGCCAAACACACAACCACAAGAAACCAGAAGGCAGAGCCACGCACAAGGCACTCCTGCACACGTGCTGTGGTTTAACCCAGCAGGCAGCTAAAACAAGGACACAGACATTTGCCTGCTTCCCCCTTGCCAAGTAGGATGGGGGAAGGAATCAGGAAAAAAAAAAGGTAAAACTCATGGGTTGAGATAGTTTAATAGGACAGGAAATGAAGATAATAACAATAATAACAATAGAATATATAAAGTGAAACAGCACAGTTGCTGACCACCCACTAACCAACATCCAGCTAGTTTCCAAGCTGCAGTCACACTGCCCAGCCAGTTTTCCCAGTGTTACATACTAGGCATGATGTCATGTGGTATGGAATATGTCTTTGGTCAGCTTGGGTCAGCTGTCCTGGCTATCCTCTCAACTTCTCGTACACCCCCAATCTCCTCGCTGGCAGGGTGGGGTGAGAAGCTGAAAAGTCCTTGACTGGGTGTAAGCATTGCCTAGCAACAACCAAAACATCAGTAGGGTTACCAACATTATTTTCATCCTCAATCCAAAACAGCACTATACCAGCTGCTGGACAAAAATTAACTCTATCCCAGCTGAAATCAGGATGGCACAGAGCCAGGCTGGAGCTGCAGGTCTGTATTTGGCACTCACACCTTTGGCTATTGCAAACCCCACGAGACTCAGGCTGACTTCTGTAAAGATGTTTGCTAGAAATATAGAACAGACCAGGTTGGAAGGCACCTCAAAAGATCATCTGGTTCAATGTTGTGTGGGAAAGGGAGTCTAGTACCTTGACCAGTAATGTCTTGAAAACCTCCAGTGATGGTGATGCCACTCCAAGTTAATCCAATGATTGTTCTGTCAAGAATTTCACTCTTGTATCAAGATGAAACCTCTCCCAATCCAACTTTTACCCATTAATCATTGTCTTCTCTGTGTGGATCTTTATGAAGAAAGAACTTCCATTCACTTTGAAGCTATCCTTTAAGTACTAGAATACTGTGGTGAGGTCCTCTCCTGAGCCTTATCTTCCTCAAAAAGACCTAAATCCTTCTGACTTTCCTCACAGGGCAGGTTCCTCATTTGACTTAACAGTTCTGTATGTTCCTTGTTTCTGTCAGCTCTAGCTGGTATGAAACCAGAAACTAAGCACAGAAAGGATTTATTCCTGTTTCTCATTTAAATAGCTGAACAGATCTGAACTGAAAGATTTGAAGGCGAGTTCCTCATCCACAGAAGCCTCAGTGTACATGCACACAGGCTACATTAGTCTTCATCCTCAATACATGATTAAAGTCATGAACTCCCCTGCTACTTCAAGTCCACTCCTCCAGCACTTTGTGTTACTCCACGCAGTTTTATCTTGCGTAAAAGTTATAAGGCTCACCCTTTTCTAATACTATGAGGAGCAGCTGAGGGGGCTGGGATAGTTTAGTATGGAGAAAAGGAGACTGAGAGGAGACCTCATCACTCTCAACAGCTACCTAAAAGGTGGTTGCAGTGAGGTGGGGGGTCAGTCTCTTCTCCCCAGTAGCTAGTGACAGCTTAAGGGGAAACAGCCTGAAGTTGCATCAGGGGAAGTTTAGGTTGGATATTAGGAAAAACTTCTTTACTGAAAGGGTTGTCAGATATTGGAACAGGCTGCCCAGGGAGGTGGTTGAGTCCATCCCTGGAGGTGTTTAAAAAAAGAGATGTTGTAATTGTTGACTTGATCTAGTGTTGGACCTAGTAGGGCTGGGTAGATGGTTGGACTCGATGATCTAGAAGGTCTTTTCCAACCAAAACCATTCTATGATTGTCTGAAAATCATATCTGCTAGAATTCCCTTCCCTTGCTTTGACTCATGAGTGTGAAGCTTTACAAGATGAAAAAGAGATTGATAAGAAATAATAAAAAGAAATAAGATCTCTAAGAAATAATAAAAATTTCCCCTCACTCCAAACTTTGCCTTGTACTTCAGAATAAGGCTTTATGCACTTCTATCAATATAATTTTTACTTCATCTTAAGAACATAGCAGTTCACTTTAATGCAAACTCAGCTAAAGAAATATCATTATAAGAATTCATGGTATTAGTTACATTTTTAATCTTGTTTGGCCAAGACATGATTGGAAGAGACCCCTTTAAGCAATGAATACAGTATGTTGCTCACACAGACAGTTATTATAAATAAATTATGTCACTGATCAGGCACCATCCAGTGAAGCAACTTTTGCCCTGATGGCAAGAAATATTTTTCAGGTTTCCAATCTGCATTAACAGGATTCTTGTGCAAAAAGAAGTTTCCTTCTGCTTGAACATCACTTTTCCATCAGCACTGTTTACCTTCTCAGTATCTTTCTTTCCAATCTCTTTAAACAGAAGCAACATATATCCTGTCTTTGTTTTGCAGGATTAAACATGCCAAGTTGTTTTATTTTCCCTTCTGTGGTAAGCCCTCTCTTATCTTGACCATCTGTATAACTTTTCTCTGCAACTAGTTAGGTCTCAATTCATTTTCCTTGAAACACAGATAACCAACACTGTAGAGTCTCTCAGCTGAGGTCTGCATAACCTTGTCTAGCTTTATTGGATATATCATACAGGATATGCACGCTTGCACTTTTTTTCTATGCAAGTTATCTACAAGACTCATAGTCCTCCTAAAACTAGCAAAACCATGAAAATTGTATTCTTCTTCATCTCTTCCCAAGAAGTCTGTTATAGGGTGACAACATGTTATGAGTTCTCAAATTGATTCATGAACTTGCACGTTAATATTTTAAATATTAGCCACTTTCTTTCTCTTGTCCTTGGAGTCATCTAATTTTTCCCGTTTGATATTTTTATCCTCCTCTCCATTAACTGTGCTGTCTAAACTTGTGTCACTAGAATCACTGTCACTCTTCTAATTCTCTTATCAACATCATTAATGAAATTATTAAGATTAACAAGGTTGCTCTCAAAATTGAATCTTAAAAATCTATTAGAAACTTCATTCCAGTACTTTCCTTTTGATAGTCCCCATTGTCTTCTGACTACTCCCCCATGCTCCTTACCCACTTTCAGTTCTTTTAATGATTCTTATCATGTCCAACTTAATTAATAACTTCCCACAAGGCAATATATCAAATATATCAAGAAAGAATAGTTCTATCCATTCCCTTCGCCTAAAAATATCACAGAATTTATCAAAAATGATCTTTTGTTAATCTGAGATAATCTACCTTTGATTAAAAAGATGTGACATTTCATTCCATTTACCTCCACACTCTTTATTATTCTCTCCTTCACATTTTATTTTAAAGCCTACTGAGAGACAACCAACACATACTTAGATTCCTGGATCAGTTTTTCTAAAATACCTTTGCTACTTTATAGTTACCTCGTAATGTTTCTACCTTTCTCTACACATTTTCTACCAGAAATTTCAGGTATCATGTCTTTCAGGCCTCCCAGTTGAAGATCAGCCAGTCTATTGCCATCTGTCTCTCCCTATGCAAAATTCTTCTGCATCTCTTTTCCACTAGCCACTTGGTCAGTCAGACAACCTCTCTCCTAGCTCTCTCAGTGACTGAGACTACTGGAAAACTTTGAGAGGTCTAAAATGCTTCAGATTAGGAGGCAAAATAAAGTTCAGAAACAACTGTGCCTATTTGAGTTCTAACATTCCTACAAGAGAACTTCTGCTTCCCGAAGTGAATACAGTTCCTTGCATACAGTTGTATTTGGTATTTGGCATAGCAGCTCATGCATGTATCTTGCAAGGCATCTTTTATATATATATATATATATTTATTACAAATTAGAAGACATACCACAATGGAAGTGTGGGGAAGTCTTTGCAGAAAAGAAAACGTGAAGGGTGTTGTGGCTGCTATGTCAGTGTATTTGGCAGTGTATTTTGCTGCTTTTCAAGTGTTTGCAAACATTAATACAAGAAATCACCAAGACTCAAGGTGAAATTTGACATACAACATGTTGCAACCTGCTGTTGGGAAATCTCACCACAAGAACAGAAGGAGGTACATGAGAAGAGTGGATTAGGAAACAATTCTGCCATGCTGGGCAACAAATACCTTTCACTATCATAATGGTGATTTGTCATCATGAGATATTTTCACTGTACTTGGAACAAGAAGTGGGCTTCTCTGGGGTCCCTCCTGGCTAGGACCTGACTTTGCTGTATAGCATGTGTTTCACTGTGTGCTCTGTAATACTGGTCACCAGGGACATGCTCTGGCCTCACACTTGCAAGGCAACACACAAGACTGTTCATCCACCAGTTCTTGTCACTCAGTCATCCAGGCTAACTCCTCTTCTTTAAATTCCTGCAGGTTTCCTAGGAACAGTGTATGTCCAGACACTTTCCAACACACAGGCAAGGCAAAGGCCAATGACCCGCCTACAGCTGGTGTCAAGGTCTTTAATCCCATGGGGCTCTCACAAACTACAATACATAACTTCATATTTACAAGACAATATTTGACAAGGAAAAAAAAGTAGAAAAAAAAAACATTCTTGTCAGAAACCTGAACCATTCCTCTGCTTATAGCTAGAAGGGAACCTTTTCCTGTGGTACTTGTGCCAGTTGTTGAAACGATCCAACACCTTCTACCACTGCTTTCTACTATAGTTCTTCCACTGTTTAAAATGGGAGTATTTTAACCAACTGCAATTTCATATACTGAAAATATGACAGAAGTTGAAATATTTTGAAAGAAATCACTTAGCCCTGTTTTAAACTAAAAACAACACCAGTTTACTCTTCTTAAAAAAAAATATCCTACAACTGCTATATAGAGTAACTTTAAGGGAGCTGGGCAGTGGGTAGCCAGGATAACATATCCATGCCTCATGAAATGTACCCACATTCTAAGCTGTAAAGTGTTGTATATGTTGGATAAACTCAACTAAGATTTCCTGATGTTTGGGCTAAATCTCAGGAATGTTAAGCCAGCCCTGTAAGCTCACATTATACTCTGCATAAGACCTACTGCTTCATATTTTTTAAAAAATATAGATTCTTAAACTCACTCTATGTCAGGAGCTATAAACAGCTCCACAGCAGTGATCTCAGGTTTGAGCATCTGTGTATGCTCTGACCATGGTATCCCGAGATTCCCAATAACTCTTCCCAGAGTTAGAGACAGGTGACTAAGACTCAGGTTCCAGGTTTTTCTCCTAAGCACAGGAGCCATTTTTCTCCCAGATACACACAGCCTGCAGAAGATGCAGCTTTTGTTTTCCTTCCCCGTTCAAATGTGTTTGTTGAATAAATATTTAAAATGTTCTATTTTGGGGGTGTACAAGTTATACCCAGTCCCCAACTAATTAAGCTAATTAAAACTGTGTCAGTCAGAAAACAAAAAGCAACATGAAAATTACCACATCCTTAAAACCCCACCTGATCTTCATGACTCTGACATTTTGATAATGATGATGACTCTGCATTCAAAAAGAGAGAACTCATTATTTTTGAGATACATATTTCTACATCAATTTCTGAAAGGAAATGAACCTTACAAGCAACTATAATTGGAATGCTCTCCTCTGTGCTCTTAATTCTCATCAACAGCACAAAAATAAAAAGGTAACAGAAAAATCTCACCACTAAAATATAAAAGTCTGCAACTGTCACTTGCCTGATGTATATCCTCAAGGGAGGTCTGTGAAGCCTAACAAAAAGTTAAGTATCACATTCACCTTTTATACCAACCACCACCTCACGTATCACCACCATCTGGCCATCTTTCCAAAAAGCACTGGTGTCATTCACCTTCCCTAATGCATAACACAACTGTCCAAAAAAATCAACAGGAAAGCTTTAAATTCAGAATTCTGCCTAGGACCAGGCTCAAGATTGCAACTAGGTATCAAGACCAGCAGCCACAGATTTTCATACATCCCTTTTTTTCCTCATTCATTCATTCATTCATTCATTCCTGTTCTTTGGCTTCAGTTGACTCTATGTGTTGGCTGCCTTGAAACCCAGTCTTAAGTGTTTAAAGAACTTCAGCAACTCATCCAGCACTATGCATTTATCTGAGTCTGGTTTTGATCTGACCTACTGTTTCTCAATATCTCAAAAAAACCCCATATTCTTCATCTTTCAAAAAAACAATACATTGCACACTCAGCAGCTGAGACAGTAGCAGTTGCTCACACGAAAGTGATACGCTTGCCTTTAATAAGTTATCAGGTCCAAATACAAACATGGTACTCTCTGACTCTGCATCATGTTACGACCGACATGAGCACTAACAGTGCCTTTCATAAAACAACTCACATACACCTCTGAGTATAGGCAGGTGGTAGATCTGAATCCTCCAGAGATTTATGTATTGGGAGAGCACTGAGGTCAATATTAACATCCAAACCTCTGAGAAACTAGGGGCTCTGAACAATCCCATTGCTGGATGAAGCAGGTATTAGCCAGATTTAGCAGTACCTGGAACCCTTCCATGCCTAACAGAAGCCTCTTTACATCTTTCTAGAACAAATGAAAAAGCAACAGGAGCTCAGTGCATTCAGGATACAAGTCTGCTCCCCACACACACACAGATCACTTGTGCGATGTAGTCACACTGATCCAACCTGTTCTGGAGAATAGTTTCACCTTGCATGCCACACTGTCAGCTGGTACACGCACCATGACTGCTCGTCTGGGATTTCTGGATCACTAGGCACCTGGAAATCCTGGACAATTTACTAAAACTGACAGAAAAAGGCTGTCATTTTTGGGGCAAACCACCAAAACCGGCAGTTTGTCACAAAGCAAAGTAGCTCTGATAAGAGGTACCTTCTCTTCAGTTTTTCTAACAACGGTTGAGCCACCATGACAGCAGGTCACTGCCCATATTCATCCTTGATCTTCTCTTCCCTAGTTAATCACTTAAGCAGCTTTCTCAGACTAGCTCTGTAAACCATCTCTCCCATTTACAAGCCTTCGTTGTGAGCCACAGACACTCACTAGCATTTTAGCGGAAGAAGATCTAGGAAAGCTTACTAGATCTACTAAAATTACATACTATTAATAGTATTGTACAATAACATAACTTTTTATATATAGCCCCGAGGCTAAACATATCGAAATGAAGCACAGCTGTCTCGGTGAAACACAGCAGCTACACGCACTCATCCCATCGCCCATTTCACACCCCGGCTCACCCTGAATCCCCAGCTTAGAGCTATTACCACCAAAACACCGATGCATTGGTCCAGCCAAAAGCACAAGCAAGCGCTAGCTGTTGGCAGAGCAGGCTGAGGCTTCCATGAGCTGGAAACCGGAGAGGGAGAGGTTAAGGTACACGTTGGTTCCCGAGCCCTATTTCCTTATTGCTATGTGTTTACATCATTCGCCTAATTACCCTCCGCTCCCCAGCTCCCCTCCTACACATGGGCTTCCCCCTGAGAAAGCCGCTCAAGGGCACAGGCCACCCGAGGCTGCGCCGTGCCTCGGGAGACAGCGCATCCCAAAATGCCTGCCCCCCCCCAAACGCCCCCCTCTTCCCCGGGACACGCACGGGCAGATTTCCTAGGGAAGGGCATATTCAGCACTCGAGCCGCGCTGCCCCACGCCCGCACGGAGCTAACGCGCGGCGGTCGGCTCTGTCGACTCCCTCGCCCGCCCCGGGGCCCTCCGCCCCCGCCGGCCTCCCGCAGAGCACAGGCACCGTCCGGCCGCGGGGAGCGGGCGGGGCCCCGGGGTGGGCCGCGCCTAGCAGCTGCCTGCAGCCCGGAAGGACCCGGCTGGCTCTGCCCTTCCAGCCCCGGCTGAGACCTGCTGCCAGGACGGCAAAATCGTTGCTGCCGCGGGAGCCGCCGGCCGCTGCCAAGCTTCGCCTACAGCAACCGGCACACGGCGCAATCCGGCCGGCACCAGCGGAGGCGGCAGGAAGAGGAAGCGGGTCCGGGGCCGGCTCCCCCTGGTGGAGGCGGGAGGCGGGCGGGGCCCTGGCCCCGCCGTGGCCGCCTGAGTAGCAGCCGCTGCCGGCGCGTTTCCCCTTCCCGCCCCCTCCCTCGTCTCCCCGGCGAGGGCAGCAGGAAGCGACTCTGATGTCAGAGGCGGCGGCCGTAGTGCGGCTTTGAGCGACTCCCCCGCCCCCGCCACGGCCCCCTCGCCCCGCTACTGCTGCCGCCGCCGGGGCTAGTGGAGACGTCCGGCTTCGGCGCCGGGGGCGCCCCCTTCTCTCCGCCGGAGACGCGCGGCCGAGGCGGGTCCCGGGCTCCGCAGAGGCCGCGGCCTAGGACAGCCGGTGCGGCGCTCCGCGGGAGTGCGGGAGGGCGCGGGATGCGAAGCGGCGCCGCCGCCGCCGGCGGGGCCTCCGCCCGCCGCCACTGAAGCCCGCGGCCGCCGCGGATGCGGCCTCGCCCCGCGCGGCGGCCCAGGCGGCGCCTCGGCCAGGCCCTCCCCGACCTGCGCCCGCACGGAGGGCGGGAGCCGCCGCCGCCGCGCCCCGCGTAGCCCAGGCCCTCGGCCGCCCGGCGCCGAGCACTTCGCCCCCGGCCTGCCCTGGCCTCTCCTCCCCCAGGTGAAAGAGGAGGGATGTCCGCTGCCGCCTCCGCTGAAATGATTGAAACCCCCCCGGTCCTCAACTTCGAAGAAATCGACTATAAAGAGATCGAGGTGGAAGAGGTGAGTGAGGGCCCCGCTGCCGGCGGCCTCCCCACGCACACCCAGCCCCGACCCCCGGGCGCGGCCTGCGGGTGGGTCGGAGTGGCCAGCCGGGCCCCCGCAGCGGCGCCTGCCCCGTCGCAGCCCCTGAGGGCCCCCGGGGGTTGCCGTCCGCCAGCTGGCGGAAAAGGCCGCGGAGGCTTCCTGGGTGCTCGGGACTGCCGGGACACTGCACACACCCCTACCCCCGTGCGTTTCCCTGCTCCTGTGGATGCTGCAGAGGTTGGCACCAGAGAACAAAGGCGATATGGTTGGGAGAGGACCTGCCAGTTTGCTTCTGCCACCCCCGGTGCTGTTCTCTGGGCTTTTATTAGAGTGGAATAGGTTTATTCAGGACTTTAGAAGTTTCATCACCCGTTTTTTTCTTAACATAGGCTAGTGATGTTGCACTCATGGATCTGTAGCTCATGGATTTGTGCACTCTGCAGTGCATGTTATCCAGGACATGGCATTCAGTTATCATCTAACATAGTTGGAAGCGTTTCTTTTTCTTGTGTAGAAACCTTCATAGTAAAATTATTGCCTTAAATTCTTTGATGCTGGAGTGGGATAAAGTACAGAATTTCATACATACTTCTCGTTTGTCTGGGTTTCCTGTGAAAGTAGGGTGGGTGTGATCTATGATAGTTTACACGCTTCACTAAAGGGCTCAGTAGAATGTTGTTTAACTTTCAGAATTACACAAAAATATTCCTAGTGTTAGAATTATTTTGTTGTTGTTGTTGTTCCACTTCGGCTAACATCTTGACAGGTACAAAGTTGCTTCATGCAGAACCATACTGAGTTTGACCAGCATGGACCTAACAGACACCCAAGACTGCTGACACAGTCTTTGTACTTTTATTTGTACGTTAGCAAAGTTCTCTTCCAGTAACAATTACCCTCTTTTTCTTAAAAAGTTTACGAGGAAGTGCATTCAGTCTTGTGTAGTAGCATTTATGGGTATGAAAACTAACGTCTTCGGATTTTTTTAAGTGGTTTGCTAGATACTGGTTGGTTCATAATTATTATGCTGGGCTTGCACGTGGCGTGGAACAGTTCACAGAACATAAAATCTGCAATATTTTCATAGAACACCAGGGTGCTTTCTGTTGTATTCAAGTAGTGTTGTAGTAACTTTTGTTTTCACCATAGCAGACATGGGAAATTGTCAGAAGATATATTTCCTTTTCCCCTTTCTAAGAATATGGCAATTCTGAAGATTTTTTGACTCTGTAAGTCTTGTTGTTCCGCTTCCCTTCCTGCACTTAACTGTCCTGAAGTGAGAAAATTTTGTGGTGTCTGTGAACTGAAAGTGTATTTGCATTTGATAATAATCTGACATTCTTGCAACACTTACTAATGGACAGGGATCATAGCCTGTGCTTTGGGACAAATGGCTTTTCTCACCTGAATAAGAAAATAAAGTTGATAGGAATGTATCTGTCATAAAAAGGTGTCCTGTGATGGCTTGTAGAAGTAGCACATCTAAAATGTTACATGTAGCACTTTGAATGAATAAAACACTATACTTTAATCATCCACACACCCTGGGGAAGGCTGTTAGCGAGGGTTATATTGCTGGTTTACATGTAGGAAGCATGGAGCTGCATAGTGTGTGATTGGAATTCATCATTCTAAGGGTTAATATTCAGAGCTTGTCTCTGCCCTACATACCTGCCTGGCACCTGCTGAGGCAGGACTACGTGCATGAAAATGTATGTAAAGTTGATGCCTAAGGAGTAATTTATGTTTTATTTAATGTGATTGTTGCATTGTCCTCAAAGCAGTATCTTTGCTGGAGGTGACAAAAGCCATGTGATACAGGCAGGAGAACTCTGAATATGTTCTCTCCATGGGAAAATTTGATGATGACGTTGGCTGGTGTAGCATTTAGAGTTACGCTTGGTCTACCTCTCCTACCAGAAAATTCTTATAGACAATGGGGATGAATACTGTAGCACTGAATCCAGTCTGAGTGCCATTGCATGGAGGGAGAAGCAAGATTTACATTACAGTAAAATGGATGAATTAGAGACCATCCTTAACCCTCAGCTGTGGGTTTTGTACTCTTAATGTACTCTTAATGATGCAGTTTCAGCACAATCGTCAACTTTGCAGCTGTAACAAAACATACATTGTTACTGAGGATTTTCCATGCTGTCACTCCAGGCTCGGAAGTTCAAGGATTTTTAAGTGGCTGTAAGAACTCAGAATGGTCAGATTTTAATATACTTGGCAAACTTCAGATGTTTCATAATGGAGTGTCAACAGATCTACACTGGAAACTTGAATGCTTGTATAATCATAGCTTTGCTGTTGTATTATCAAGGCTGTCTTGTCAGCAGATAGCAGTCCCACTCTGCCACTGGTTTATTAATAGATATTGAAGTTCTGGAATACTTGCAGGCCCTGAGTCCTTGCTAATAAATGTAAGATCTATGAGTGTGCTTTCATTGAGGTTTGGCTGAACTCAACTGGTCAATATCAAGAACAAACCATATTTTGTTTTAGCCGCCATGCACATGACTAACTGTACCATAGCATTACTTCCCACCAGTCAAACATGTCTCTGATTTCAAGCTGCCTTATCATTATTTAAAGTGCATAGATTGAAGTAAAATGTAGAGATAATTATTATTAATGGGTTGGAGTCAAATCAAAATTGATGTGACACAGTGGGAGCATCTTCAAAACTAGAAGAGGTAAAACAACATAAAACTTGAATCCTGAAGAAATGTTCCCTACTTGACCACACAAATTTTTGACTGTCCCTCTCAAGTTTTCAGTTATTAGATAGCCAAATCATTAGAAACTGAACAGATAAAACTACAGAATTTGTCTGAAAACGTAATATAACACATCAAGTTAACAATAAAAAGCCTGATAGCCCTATTTTAAAATCTCATATTTAAATCTAGCCTTAATACTACTGTCTCTTCTACCCAGAGGAGCTTTCACATCTACGCAGTGAATAGAGAGCAGACTTTGGGGTTGAATTGTTCTGGCAACCTGCTCCCTGCCACTCTTTCCTGAAAATCCCACAGCCCTTTCTCCGTCATGTAATCTGATAACAGTCCCATACATGTCTAAAACGCGGACCTCTTCATCACATGATGTGTGTATGCTTTGGATCGTGTCTGGTCATGTATGCTGTGGCCCTACCCAGTCACTGGCTGATGCAGCCAGGTTGAAAACCATTGACATGTTTGCATAGCTGCAAGTTACTTTTGACCAGCCTGTAAAGTATTCAGAAACTGTTGTTAATACTCGTGCTGGTACACTGCAGTATATAGACTGACAATCTAATCGGGCAACAGAGTTAATTCCATGGGGATTTAGGGTAATATTTTCTTTAAGATGAACAGGTAAGCATTCTAAATACTTAGTTTAGAAAACCTACTTAAGGTGCTAACAACTAAGGAGATGCAGTTTGTGGCATGTTCACCTACCGTGGACACTTCTGAAGCAGTTGACCAATTTCATTAACTGCCTGAGAAGAGTGCTGAGAACTGTGTGTGTTCCTTGCAGTTGTGGAGCAGAGCAGTTTAGAGGCAAGAGAATGAGGAATGCAGCATGACAAGTGGTTTTTGCTACCCTTTATGGTAGTTCACTTTTAAAGTTAATGAGGTGTAGTGACCAATTATGTCTGTTAATGCTACAAGGTAAAATGGATTTATATACGATGCTGCTGAACATGGAGCTATTGCTACCTCCCATTTTTTTTTAAGTCCTGGGGGGCTGTGTTCAGTTGTAGAATACCAGTCTGCAGAATTGGAACCACAGGTGTCATCAGAGATCTGAACAGTATTCATGGTTCTCAGGAGCCAAGGGTGGGTAGTTAAGAATCCTTTTGAAGTCAGTCACATCAGCAACTTCTCAGCCTTTTCCAGAAAGCAAGCCTTCAAGGCACAAAGTTGGGCATCGAGAAGCAAAGGCAAAATATTAGTACATGGTGAAAACATAAAACAGAATTTTCTGTGATTTTTACTTTAAATACCTTTCTGACTTAATTCAAATCACTATGTAAATTTTGGTTAGTTACACCAGTGGAAGGTTCTCTTCATTCATCGAAGAAATTAGCTAAAGTGAACACTGCTGGGGTGTAAATTTATAGTGAGAGTTACACAATATCAGTTTCACATGGATGAAATTTAGTGTGCAAATAAGTGTTGGAAGATGGCTAATAAGCTAGTTAAACTGTTAATATAAGACCTGACATGTATTTCTACACATGAATCAATCTGTGACTTGTAAAATAAATTTTATTTTACTCTCATAAAAAAACGTGTGGGAAAGACAACTCATAGGCTATTCTGTTCCAGTGGTTAAAGTAAGATGCATATTTATGAGATAATAATAAAGTTCCATGTCTAATACAGCAGTTAAGGTCACAGCTTGAGTGACAGTGTAACTGCTATCCGAAATTGGTGGGGGAAGGCTTTTCCCTAAGAAAAAAAACTAAACCAGAACAAGCTTCATGTGTCCCTTATTTATCCCACCCAGTGGATTCTCACAGCATTCTGCTGATTACAGAATGATTATTTGTTTTGCGAAGACCAGTAATTTTAGACTGTGCCAGCTGAGCAAGCCCAGCTCAAGTTGGAGCCCTTCACCCTGAGTGCCTCATTACCCAGCATTTTATGTCTAAAGCTAGAATCTCCTGTCTGGGCTGCTGTAACAGAACAAACTGATTCATATTACAACATCAGACGAGTGTTTGCTAATGTTTTTAAATTACAGGTTATTAAAGTGAGTTCAGTTCTTGAGACAGCTGCGTATAAGGCTATCAGTATGTAAAAAGCTGGAATGAAGGTATAACCTGATAACCTATCTTTGCTTGGGATGCACACGCTTCTTAGAATGATCGAGCTATCAGAATGCAAAGAGGGCTGGTAGTGTGTATGGAGCAAAGGAGGAATTTCTGCAAACAGCCATAATTTTAGGAGCATGTGTGAAGGTACTATGATTCTCCACAAGCATGTTCTGAAGAAGTTGAGAAGAGAATGATTTCTTAAAGCAGAACTGAATTCAGATGGCCGAGTCACTAAGTAACTGCCCAGTGTTGTGCAGCGCTAACAGATGACGCACTAAATATGGACCAACCGTATTAGTCTGTGGCAAGCAGAAGTTACGTGTAATTGCTAAGAATATATGTTGATTTTTAATAACGGCTATTTTCCATTGCTGTATGCATCCCAGAAAGGGAAAGCAACATTTAGACTTGGGTTGAGCACCTAGTAGAAATAAACTTAACCAGTCGAAGAACGTAGCTGTGAGAATTGGCAGATCTGAACTCCTTCCTCAGAGCGCTGCCAGGGTATTGGCCGCAGTCATTTGTGGCACGGGGCCGGTTCCCTTCAACCTGCTTAATAAAGCATAGCACAAGTTGGAATTTGAGGCTGGTTGAATGAATGATAGAAAATGTAGGCGTGTGTTTTTATGGGCTGTAAACTGTTATTCACAGCTGCTTTGGTCCCTGCTTTTTTTCTGTATGCATTTTATGTGTCATACGAGCAGATTGGTGAGAAACTGAAAATATTTGTGTGCTGTATTGATACTGCTGGAACTCTGGTAGATAGAATAGAATCATCTAAACTTAAAAGTGTGTTTCTGTTTTTACAAAGCGTTTTTATCCCTGTTTTCCCCCTCAGTCTTGCATTGTGCCTGAAGCTTGAGAGATCCAGAAGTTCAGTTTGCATAAAGCTTTCATTTGCAAATAGACCAGTAACGGAAAGGACATAGATATTAATGATAATTTAGAGACTGCTGTTTGGAAGCACAGGCTTTGTTGGGTTTGTATTTCTTGTTTTTACTGCTTGTCTTGCTGCCCAAAATCGTAAACAAGTGTGTCATGTAGATACTGCAAATTATGAAGACAATTCTCCAAAGAATACTTAGTCTGCTAAACTGAGAGCTATTATATTTTATTGCTGTCTTGTGTATCCAACAAGGTTTTTATAGAAAGAGAAGCACTAGGTATCCAGCATGCAGCACTAACTAACCAGGAAACTTCATAGATACAAGGTTAAAACTATGTATTTTTGAGTGAATAGAAACCCTGTGCAGTTAATAGAAAGTTGAAATTAATTCTTCCAAAGCTTTGACATTTAATAGGGGAATAGAGGGATGCATTTTCCTTGTTTTACTGGGGAGTGGGAATTACTTGGTCACATCCCTTGGGACAAAGTACATCCTTGAGGGCTTAACATATCTACAGTCTCTATTTTTCTGCATGATTTCTAGTCTACATACTTAGCAGGCAGTATAGTCCACGTACTTAAAAGTCAGAATCATGTATCTTTGTTTATGTACAGCATTTGCTACTATTTGTACACAGAGGTAATGTTTGTTCCAGGGATCTTGTGTGGTTCATATTCTTTAAATAAGATTCCAAACACATTATCTGAAAAACATACAAAGGGCACTCTCTTTCTCCATGTCACTTTGTCACACAATAAAACAACTTTTTACTGGTAGGAGTTTTATAGGGAGAAGCATAAATCTGTATATCATTTTCAATCTTCAAAGCTCTTTAAGTATTTCTGCCAGTTTGAAATGTGCCTGTGTCATGTCCTAACCAAATGGTTCTTAAACGTAATTCTCTTGTGGAAAAGTAGAAACATTGATGTTTTATTTCTAAATAGGTCATCTGCTCTACATTTTCTTTTTTTTCTCCTAGAAGATATTTAGAGGGATAAAATCTTTTACTAGAAGAATGTGTTTATTTTTAGATCATTTTCCAAACATACACAGTGCAACAGATCAACTTCTGTTTATTGATTTGTTGTGTCAATAATTCCATTAACTGTGCTTCATATAATTCAGAATATGCACTACTGTCCAAACATATGCTGTGGCAGGGGACAAGAAGGAATGAGCATGAAGATACTAAAGTTCAGGCAGCGCCTCACTCCTGTGCTATTAAGTTACTTAGTTCTAGCACACAGTGTTGAAGGAAACTACATAGTGTTTAAACTGGTCTGTCAAATTCTAATTCTGGCCTTTAAAGGATAAGTTCAGTAAAAAAGGAAGAAAATTAAATATAAGTGGAATCCACCACAAGCTCCCTCCTGTCCCTTATAAAGGATGTTTTTATGATGACTAAGATGCTTTTTCCAGATTGAGTGGGAAAGACACGCTGGGCTTTCACATATGGTGAACTTCAAGTTTGTACCAGACCCGTCATTGCTTCTTAGGGTTGTTCTTTTCATATGCTGTCCAAGAGGCTGAGCTGCTTTAATGGAAGATCAGCTCTTCTCTGTTTTCCCTGTATCCTAGGTAAGTATTCAGTGCATTTGTGTCCTCTTCTCAAGTTCAACCCTCTGCCTAAGCAGGCACCAAGTCACTGATAAATTGTTATGAAACCTCGACCGCATAGTTATTTATCAAACTCTTTTCACAAGCCATAAAATTTATATATCTGACGTTTCTATTACATAATTCAGATTTAGATTGCCTGGTAAATTCTTCCTGTTGGTGCCTGACACTTTTTTAATTAATTTTTATTCTTTGGTCAATAGCATGTGATTCTTGTAATTTATTCCACTTTTGAACTACAACTTGTAACATTCATGGTGCAATGGAAAACCTTGCATGGGGTGGTACCTCTTATTATAGCTTCTTCATCAAATAGAAACATTATTTAAAATTGTGGCAAAATTGAAAAATCATTTCTTTAGTATATGAGCTGTTGGAGCACATCCAGAGGAGGGCTGTGAAGATGATGGAGAGGCTGGAGCACCTCTCCTGTGAAGACAGGCTGAGGGAGTTGGGCTTGTTCAGCCAAGAGAAGAGAAGGCTGCAGGGAGGCCGAATTGTGGCCTACCAATATGTAAAGGGGTGATACAGGAAAGTCGGAGAGAGACTGTTCAGGGGACATGGTGAGAGGACAAGGGGCAATGTCTTTCAAGCTGAAAGAGGGTAGGGTTTGGTTAGACAATAGGAAGAAATTCTTTACTATAAAGATAGTGAGGCACTGGAACATGTTGCTCAGAGATGTTGTGGAAGCTGCATTTCTGGAGGCATTTAAGGCCAGGCTGGATGGGGTTTTGGGCAACCTGATCTAGTGAGGGTGTCCCTGGCCATGGTAGGGGGGTTCGGACTAGATGGTCTTTGAGGTCACTTCCAACCCAAGGCATTTTATTTTTCTATACATGTGAAAAATTGATCTATTTAATATATAAAAATCCCTGTAGTATATATTACACTTTCATAATATTAAAATTGTATCTGTAATACATATATTTGCACTTAAGGACATAAGCCTTTTCAGCAAGGAAAGATATGACTAGCCAAAAAAAAGTAAGCCTGGTGTATCACAAACTGTGTAAATGTTACCAACTAAGTAAAAAACACCCAAAATAGTCAAATTGCTTCATTAAATTTTATCAGATGTATCTGAGACCAGTCTTTTAACTGATGTAGCTTCACTGATGTTTTCAATAAGCAGGGTTTTTTTTCCAAGTCACTGAATTGAAGGTAACAGAACCATAGTCAAAAACGATGAAAAAGTGTAGGAAACAGTATATTGAGAAAAGCTTTCTGAAAGGAGTCTCACACAGCCTTGTGCCGTAATGCCATTTGTATAGAGCCAGGAGAAATCATATGCACATCTCCTTTTCCTTAAGTGGAGGAAAGAGTCCTTCCCAGTTACTTGGCCAGTTTATGTTCCTCCATATCATAGGGGAGCAGCAGGCCTGGATCTGCTGCTGCCAGCGCAGTTTGTCCTGCCCGAGTTGCTCTGTTGATAATTCTCTGTCCTTAGTGCTTCTCTGGTGCGAGCAGGCTGCTGTCAGTTACCTGTGCTTGACACTGGATGATTTCCCTGTGCTCAGTAAATCAGCACTTCTGTTAAATGCAGACTTAGGGCACACACGCTGGCTGTGTGTTCTGGTCAAGCACTGTGTGAGTTGGTTAGGGAGGTTGTAATGGACAACTCTCTTGTACTAGTAGAAGAAGGTGGGGCAGGGCTGCCAGCCCCAAGAAGTTTGGCAATTTTGTTTGAAATACGGTCCAAGAGAGAAGAAATACCAAGGGAAACTATTTGGAACTTTTAGGTGTTTAGGTGACTCACTGTTTCCAGTGTGTTTATATGTATTGTTTTCGTAGGCTGCTTCACTGTCTTTCATATGGGTTGGTGTTTCCAATCTCAGTTGTGGATGCAAAAACAAAATAGTTGAGTATTAAGAGGAGAGTCAAGGCTCTATCCTGTAGTGTGGGGAGGAGGTTACAATCAACAGGTCCTATTTTATGTCGGGAAGAATGGGGCATGTTCTGTGGGTCTGCTGTGGATATCTTGTGATAAACTCAGTCTGTGAACATCTGTTGTGGAGGGTGAGAAGCCAGGAGACCTTGGGATACTAAGTGTGTGCTGTAATGTAAAAGAAAAATGCTTCTTCCTTTGTATTAACAAAACCAGAAGAGGAAAATGCCATGGATCACCATGGATGGCAACTGTCACTCACATCCATACATAATCTTACAAAAATACTGAGCATACTTCCCCTTTCTTCCCCTTTCTTAATGTAAGATCTTGATTGTTTTTTTAATTTGTATTTTTCCCCTCTTCAGATTGGGTCCTTGATTGCAGACTTTTTATATTCAGCATGAAAGTTTAGCAGGTCTTGAACTATGCACCTGCAGCCTTATCTACCCTGTTCTCAGGGGAAATCAGCTTCACTAATCATTTATTTATTGATTAGGAAAGTGTGTAGCAAAAACCTAACCCAAGAATGTTTTTCATACGTGGTAGTTTGCATTCAAATGGAACCTTAACATTTTTGGCATCTGAGTTGTCTTCTCTGGATCAGCACTCTTAGTTTACATTGCAGATTATTACTGCATTGGGGGTCATCTCAAAAAAAAAAAAACAAGGTAAAATTATTAAATGTTATTTCCTCAAAGGCTAAGCATGCAGGCGGTTTGCATTGTTACAGTATTGGTTAGTCAGTATCTCCTACAGAGCAAATGTTAAAGGTGTCTTGAATAATGAGTATGCAGAAGCTGCTGCTACTGCTTGTGTGAAGTTACAGTGAAGAGTTGCAACTCATCTGGTTTTCTGTATCTTTAAGCAATGCTAATTTTGACTAAACTAGAAAGCAGACGTCAACAAAAATAGAGAAAAGCATAGTTTATGTAGACCTTGTGCTTGTTTGATGGACTCCCAGGAGAATTTACTGCTTTTACACTGTTGAGGCATCTGTGAGAAAATGGAAGGATAATTTTGAGTGCATTGAACATCTCATCCTGGCTTCAGCAGAGTCCTGTGCAATTGTTTGCATATGCATTTAAATTTCAGAATTTTGAATTTCTACTACTAGCAAGTGTAAATGAATAATGCATATAGATAAAATTTCACCAGTCATCTATACAAATACATTTGCCATTGTTCTTTTCATTTTCTTCCAAACAGATCTTGTTCCAAATATTTCAGAAAAACCTGATCTTAATTACTGTTACTGCATGTGAAAAATAAAATGTTTTGGTTTTGTGTTTTTCTGTTCCTTTGGTAAATAATATCTGGAGGAAGCTTAGCTAAGCTTCAGTTATGCTTTGATGCCATAATATTAAATTGCTGCTGTAAAACATGATTCTGTGTCTCTGTAGTTTTCTAAGGTAAATATATTTTCTCTTTCTGAAGTCCTGCACAGCAAATTAAACCATTTCAAATTTTAACTTGTTTCATGTTATTTTATTCTAGGTTGTTGGAAGAGGAGCCTTTGGGGTGGTCTGCAAGGCAAAATGGCGAGCTAAAGATGTAGCCATTAAACAAATAGAAAGTGAATCTGAAAGAAAAGCCTTCATTGTAGAGGTACAATAAGTTTACTGGAAAATATGGGGTTTGGTAATGTGTGCTTTCTTAAATTCATGGCTGTATTTAGTGTACTAAAAGCCGTGTCTGTATTATAAAGTAAATATAGCCTGTGGTACCTGCTGCGGGCCTGAACCCCTTGTCATGCAGAACAGGACACCTGTCAGCACATCACAGCTCCTTTAGTTTGCTTCCCATTAAATGTGGAAAGAAAGATGGGAGAGAGGAAGGCACGCAGGTCAGGGAAACACCAGTTCCAGGATTCCATCCCAGTGTGGAGTCAGGGTGCAACTGAAATACCCACCCAAATCCCAGAACTGATTAGCACTTCCAGGGTCTTACAGCATAGGTGATGCTTATAATCAGGTCCATACTTGACACTGTTTCTTTAGTTTTTTTCAACAGTTCTAATCATTTCAGGGTGGTTTATTTTGCATATAAGTTTTTAATACATGTCAGTTAAGGACAATCACTCTTCCCATTCAATGTCTACTTCAGAATGATCTTGAGTAGTTCAGATACACTGATAGACTTGCCAAGATACAGAACATTTTCTAGAATCAAATTAGCCATGTAATTTAAATGAGATCTATTGTGATGTGCTGCTTACTATCAAGCCAGTAAGAATCTAGGATGTTCAAGATGAAATATGTTTAGAATAATGCTCTCTTAATTTTGGAACCAAAAATGTAACACACTGAATGGTTAAAGGAAGCATATTTGTGATAGGCAGCTTCATGTAAATATTTATATGTTGTTCATTACCATGGAAGTTTTTAATGTTATTAATCTAATACTGAGTAGATCTGATCAGTCTCAGCATTTTTGTGTTAGGAAGAAATCTGAGAAGATAAACCCAGAAAAACTTCAGTAATTACTGGGATTCATGAAGCCCTACACAGTGCAGGCATCAGTTGTGATACTGCATTATGGCTTTTTAGAACTTAGGAAGTGTATAGAAAAGAAAATATTAGCTCCCTAGACAATGAACAGCATAAGCTACCTCCAGTGGTCTGTGTGAAGACAAAAAAATTCCTTTTTTCTTGTGCTACCTACAGGAAAGGAAAATTTCAATGCAAAATAGACTGATCATCAATTAGTACAAGCACCAGTAGGTTCTTGAATCTAAGTCATGTTAATTTTTAACTGGCTGATTTATTTTATGGAATTGTGGGGTTTGTTTTTTTATTGTTGTTTTTAAGAACAGTAATTTTCTATACAGTGAATAAAGCCAATATGATTTAGATTGTTTATTAAGTCAATCAGGATTTCAAAATTGGAGGCTTCAAGAACACCGCTGAGCCTATAGAGGTCATAGTTGCACAGTGTTTGACTTGAGCGATTTTACTACACCGTTTTCTTTAAAATTACTTTTATACACAGCTCAAATGAGATACAAACCTAATTACATAAATTAAAATGCAAACAGGGATATCAGTCTTGTAATTCCTAAAAATCACCATCTAGGGTTATGCAGATACATAAAACTGTAATTAGTCTCATTCCCCCCATGGTTTGAAATTGTGTAATTTGTGTTGCAGCTTCGACAACTGTCACGAGTGAACCATCCCAACATTGTCAAGTTATATGGAGCCTGTCTAAACCCAGTAAGTTGCAGCTTCGTCAGTATGACGAAAGGTGACTAGCTTAACACCTGCAAGCATCAGTGCACAAAATGTGTATTTCTTATCTATATTTCTATGGTTTAGCCATAATAAGGAAATATACAGATACATGGGTTGGTTGATACGTTCACATTTTTTGTGTTTTTTTTTTTTTTTCCCTGCTATGAGAAATAAATTCCAAATGCTGTTTCTGAATACTGATTATGCTTCAGTTTGTCAGAACAGCATCTGGTGTATTACATATGTAGAGCCATTCATATCTACGGTCCTATTACTTGCAAATCAGCAATATGAAAAAATACATTAGCCACACGATTCATAGCTTGTAAATCAGTTCCTATTCTCATATATGCAATTTTCAAGATTTGCTTTCTGCCACAGCTGCAAACAGTCCTACATATTCTTAAAGCAGAAGAGCAAGTACTGTGACAGGACAGATGTATCCTTAGCTAATTCTAGTATGTTATCTGTATTGGTTAAAGTAACGCTGCATCCCTTGTTCCTTACTACTAATGAAAACCATTTCACATAGTATTTTAAAACCTTTGTAAGTTACTTAAAAAAAAAACAACTAAGGGCAAATGACTTGCAGTTTGAATATGGTATTTGCTCTTCAAGATTGTTGGGTAGGTCATTCTTTCCAAACTTAACAGTGGGAACTAATTATAAAACTGATTTCTCTTTCTGTTATGTAAGTATGTACCATTCAAACTGACTTTTTACCTCATAGATAAATTTTCCATTAGCTTAGATATGGAGACTTCCCTCTCAAAGAGCTTTCCTTTCAGTTTACAAGAGCTGTTTTCCACATTTAAAACAACCCTATTTTTTGTCCCCTCCCCCCTGCTAAGGTGTGTCTTGTTATGGAGTATGCTGAAGGAGGTTCTCTGTACAATGGTGAGTATCATTTCAACACGGTGTCTTCCTGGAGCTGAAGGCTCGTTGTTAAAGCAAACATGATCTAAAATATAAAGCTGTTTCATACACGTCTCCATCCTTGGAGATACTTAGAAGCCACCTGGACGCAGTCCTGGGCAACTGGCTCTATGTGGCCTGCTTGACCCTCTTTGCTGGACCTCTCAAGGTTCCTTCCAACCCCAAACATTCTGTGATTCTTTGAAATTGTTAAAAGTAATTATAAGGAGAAATGAATGTGCTTTAAAAAAAACACTTCTCAGTCTACTGTTCTGTGTTTTGATATCAGTTTGTTATATTTTATACAAGTCATATAAGGTTTTCCAGTGGAACTTCTGAAAAGATTCTTCCTTAACTTGTAAATTCCTTGAGTATTTAACATAGACTTTACCAGGGACAGCTGAGAGAGAGCAGCATCTTTGTTTTTGAATTTTAACATCAAAAATGACGGAAAACATACTAAAAAAACATGGAAAATATTTTGACATTTCTATTATTTTAACAGTCTGCAGAGGGGTGTGTTCAGTTTCAGTGCCAAGGTACTGATAATTCCTTAGATTCCATAGAGCTTTCTCACTGGTATGTTGTTAACTCTGTTGTATCTGTTGTAATATACAATAAAGTTCTTTTTAGTTTGTGCCTTTGTTTTGCAGTGCTACATGGTGCTGAACCTCTGCCTCACTATACTGCTGCACATGCCATGAGTTGGTGTTTACAGTGTTCCCAAGGAGTGGCATACCTCCACAGTATGAAACCAAAGGCTCTAATTCACAGAGACCTTAAACCACCAAAGTAAGTTTATGGTTCATGTTTCCTATTTTCTTAGAAATTATCTTAAGTTCCAACTGTAATAATTTCATTGCATTTGAAAGAG
The DNA here is from genome assembly GCF_964237585.1 of Gallinula chloropus. Classification (NCBI taxonomy): domain Eukaryota; kingdom Metazoa; phylum Chordata; class Aves; order Gruiformes; family Rallidae; genus Gallinula; species Gallinula chloropus. The sequence continues at coordinate 19,920,603 of NC_140087.1, forward strand.
ATGCCTTTATTTCATACTAATATTATTTGATGTACTATATTCTAAATGAAAGCTGTGTGTTTGAAACTTTGGTTACAGAATGATAGTGCATGGTATCAGAAAGGAAATACACCCAGTTACTTTGTGTTCAACTGGAAAAACATCCTGCTCTTGTCCTGTGTCATGGAAGAGGATTTTGGTAGAGATAGGGCTTCTGATCAGAGGCATTTAAAATGCCCCAATGAGTTACAATGAGTTGCAATGTTCAATAAGAGAGTGTGGTGGATGGGATGTTTGGTTGCTTGGTTTTAACATAATATTTAATCATGTAGTAGAACTCTTTCCCCTCCCCAAACCCTCCCACCTCATGGCCATCTTCCTCTATCCCCTCCTTCAGCTTGTTCCACTACCCCTGTAGTATCTCCCATCACTTTCCACTAAAACAAAAATTGTTTTCTGCCCAGTAATTGTGTTGATCTGACTCACTTTACAGCTTCAGATCTGGCACCATAGATCAGGAGGAAACAGAAATTTGGGGATCAGCTATCACCTTTTGGTGGTAGCCTGCTGCATTTACTACCAGATAAAATTACAATGTGAAGCCACACTTTAAATCTTGAGTTCTTTCCTGTATCCCCTGTCTTGATTTATAGAGCTGTTAACATGTACTTCAAGTGCTTTCATTTAAGTAAATAGCTAGGTTGACTGACATTAATGGGAGTCTTGATTGTTCCTTCTTTTGGTAAAATTGTTGCAGCACTTGTTTTTCAGCCTCTGGCATCTAAAAGACTAATTTTGTCAATATATGCTTAGTGGTTTAGTATGGCTAAAGATACTTATTTAAAATTCAGCATGTAGAAATATTAATAAATTACTATATATTTAACTATTTTAAAATATTTCCTACGTTCAGATCAGGCACAAGTGGCTTTGCTTTCTCAAACTATGAAACTAAAGCACTGAAAAGCAAAGCTGTAGATATTCAACTCTATTAGAATTGTAGTTAAGGTAGAAAAATTCAGTGGTTTATTACCAGAATGTTTTATCCTACAATTATAATTGTGATTTTTTTTTTTTTCCTTTGACAGCTTACTCTTGGTAGCTGGGGGGACAGTTCTAAAAATCTGTGATTTTGGTACAGCCTGTGATATTCAAACACACATGACCAACAATAAGGGAAGTGCCGCTTGGATGGCGCCTGAAGTTTTTGAAGGTAACAAGAATTTACAGTGTCGAAGTTATGTGTTCTTTCTATGGATGTAACTTTGAATTAATTTGACAGAGGAAAAAGATCATCGTGTGATTTCACTTCGTTTCAATGAGTGTACTAAAGTTTGAGGTAACAGCTGAAATAGTCTTGGCAGAGGTCTAACGTTTATTTTAAAATCGGTGTGATTGTCTACTGCCAAATAATTATGCAGGGTTTCGAAGAGCAACACTGAATTGAATTGATCATGTTAGTTAATTACATGAAGATGTGGAACCTTTATTTGTGTCATAGCTGAGATTTACATAAGTACTTTGACAGCTGCTGTTTCTTCTTTTATAAGCAAGTAAAACACAGCCAGAGGGCTATTTCCCCAGGATTGTGCTGTTTCTGATATTCTTCTTAAGTCATTTCAAACTCTTCTGACGTTTAAATACACTGTCATTACTTTCACTCCCTATTCTGATCAGCTTTTATCTTTAGAATTTCCCTGTTAGTGTCTCTAAATTGAACATAATTGCCTTCATTTTCAATCCCCCGCTTTCTTGTAACTCCATCTTTGTCTGCTTTTTTTGTGTAATCTAGAGATTTGATGTACTTCCTCAGTCCTACATACTGAGGAACTCGTTATTAACAGTTAATTTAGCTAAGTAGGAAAACAAGCTATTTCTTGGAGTGTAGCTAGAGAAGACTGATGACACTTGATAATTAGATAGGTATAATTGCTGCATGATTAGCAGAGAAATAATCCAGTCAATATTAGATTGCAAATTAACGCCGTTTAGCCAATCAGTACCTTAAACTGTGATTAGCAGAGTGGTCTGAAGAAGGTAGCAGGTGTCCTGGTTTTGATGTATTTAGCAAGCGCCTATGTGCAAGAGGGTTTTCCCATATTCTGGATCCAAGTGGCCTCTTTTACTGTCCATATGCAAGAGAAAAGAAATTATATATGTATATCAATGTATGTTTTTAGCAGGTATTTTCTCCCAAAAACACCACCTTTGGAGCTTTTGTTTTGAAGGTACCTTTTTCCCCCCCAACGTATTGCTTAGAGGACCCACCTAAGGGTGATCTGTTTCATTCTGGTGGGTAAAAAGTTTTCATTATGTTAGTTCATGTTGAGGCACCTACTCCATTTCTTCAGCTAGGAATGCTTCTTTACATAACATTTGTTTACCAGTAAATGAAATTGTATAAATGAGATACTTTTTTCTTCTAGCAATGATCAATTGGACGATCCATGTTAAAGCTAGATTGTTTTTGAGTAAAAAAATCCTAATCTAACCCAGATTTTCAAATAAGTATATTGTAGTTGGGATTTACAGTGCATATATTAATTCCTCTGGTGTAAGAATTCAGCAAGACAGAACAAAGAAATCTTGTATTGCAAATTTATTGTTGAACAGCAGCAAAAGCCTCCAGTTTATGGTTGGTTTTATGTACTTTTATCTGAAAGCATTTACCAATAATGACAAAAATCATACAAGTATCAAGGAAAGAAAGGAATCTATAGCTTCTATGATGCAGCATGTAAGTTGCCCTTGATACAATCATTAAATTACTAAAATTATGTCAAATGTTAAAAATGCTTGCTTCCGCTACTGCATCAGAATTCAACAATGAAGTAAATGCTAATATTGTTTTAGTACTGCTCTAGTATTAACATTTTTAGATGAGAACATTAACAGCACAAGAAGTATCTGTTGTAGGTGGCAGAGTGCTCTTTGAAGTAATTGCTCTAATATTAAGATTTTCCCCATTTTAAATATTAGGGCACGTGAAGCCTTGTACAGATCAAACAATCTAAGAGAACACAATATAATTTAGATCAGGATAAAGTGATAGAGAGCAAGCACTCTAATATCAGAACTTGCTTTAGAAGAACCTCTTAAGATTGCTTTGGGATAACTGGATAAATCAAAGGAATTGCTCTACCTTTGTCTGTTCTGTAATTAAACAATATAAAATACTCTCTCACTTTTTGACTCTGTTTTCAGAAACAGTCCAAGACTTCTCAGCCACAAAATAGAATTTTCTTACACAGGAGAGTAACACTACCTCCCTGTCACAGGCTGGGTTTCACAGAACCACCGTGGCTGCATAGACAAAAGGGGCTGTTTCGCTTCACTTAGCGATCTGCCTTTATTAACAGATACCTTCTTTTTTCCAACACCTTTGAAAAAACACTGTCTGCTAAAGCTGACTTTGCTATTCCCCGTCAGGAACCTTTGAACTCATTAGCCACCTTCAGCTAGTTTGATACAGGCGTAAAGAGATGCCAAGGGTTAAAGAGTTTTGTAAAATCAGTAGCTGGGAGAAGTCCAGATTAGTGCCTTCACTTAGGGAGGATTTGCAGTTCGTGCTGCAGCCTGCCTGCCTTACAGGCTGGCTGTTGTGCAGGAACTGGCCTGAGAACAGGCTGCTGGCCTTGTGCAGGAGCTACAGGTGCAAAGGAAGATGGCTCATAGGCAGAGTGGAGCCGCTTGCAATGGGGTGCTGTGTGATAGATGCACACAAAACTTGGCTTCTTTAATTCTACTGTTTATGAAATTACTTGTCACAAGGCTTTCCGATTATGTGTTAACAAAAAGTCTCTTGGCTGCTCGATGCCAGTTTTGATCCTTGTTTAAAGACATTTTATTCACACAATTATCATTAGCCATTCACATTAGTTTGTTGTATTTGAGTTATGGTTACAGAGCACACATCTTTGCAGTCTGTGGAAATTCTTATTCAGTATTCTTATATCACCTATGTGTCTTCTGCACCTTTAGCAGGGGTCTTAGAAAATACTGAAATTATGGTGAAAGCACTTTAATCACATGACAGAAAGAGTATAGATAATAAACAGGGAGGAATTAAGATGGTAAAGAATTGAGGTATCTGCTGAGTTGTTCATATGGTAACTTAGTAATTCTGCTAAAGACCTGTAGTTAATAAAGAGTACTGGCTATGACAGAGATGTTACTGGCTGGCGTATTGTGACTAGCACGGAAGAAGTGAGTTGAAGAATATTCAGAGGAAGAAGCAGAGTCAGTTAAATCCTGAATGCAAGAGATCTTTGAAACCTAATAAATTGCATTTTATATTTTATAAGAAAATCGACGCATTTTATCATTTTAGAATGACTCCAAGTGAAGGGGATTGATTTCCAGAGACAGGCATTCTCAATGATCCTACTGTCAAATTATTTTAGACTTAAGTTAGCGTGCATCAGCCAGCTTTAGAAAACACTCTTTTCTCAGCATTAACAAATGTGAAGTGAAAGGAAGCATAGAAAACTATTTATCAGTTCAAACTGTATTTCTTTTTAATGTGTTACATAGAAAAGAGACAAATTCTGTTGATGGCTTTCTTCCAGGTAGCAATTACAGTGAAAAATGTGATGTCTTCAGTTGGGGTATTATTCTCTGGGAGGTAATCACCCGTAGGAAACCTTTTGATGAGATTGGTGGTCCAGCTTTCCGCATAATGTGGGCAGTTCACAATGGTGAGTTAAAAATACTTCATTGCATTTGAAGTTGTGCATTTTGACTTATAAATTTGCTAAACACTCTTAGCTCTCCAGCTTTAAGTTACCGTTTTTCCATTTTATACTTGATTGAATATGTGTTTTGTCATAAAGGCTTAACAGTTAGACACTGCTACTTTCTGTCAGTGGTTTTATTTGACTTCTACAGTGTTTCTGTTTCCTGCCACATGTAACTAGTCTAGGAACAAACAAGAGCCACCTTCGTTTTGTTATGAAACTCCATTTTAAAAGTGATCTGAATCACGTGCTACAAAAACACCACAACCCCTCTGTCTGGATGAACAATGATTTTATTAACCAAGTTATCTTGTTTGGTTGGGGTTTTTTCTTCTTGGGCATCTACAGTAAATGCATGAGTAAGTGCTAGAAACTGTCAAAATCCTGCAGGACCATTAGGTATTAAAAATGTTACTTTGTTTTTCATCTGGGTTTTGTGGTGGGTGGGTTTTTTTTTTGTTTGGTTAGTTTTGGGGTGATTTTTTTTGTTGTTTTGTTGTTGTTTTTTCTTTCTGTTGCTATTCTGCTGTTTGAATTGATTTACCTTTATGTCTAGGTACCTGCAGTCATGGAGCAGGACTTTAGCTAGGTGCTGTACAGAACAGATTCTTGTGAGCTTAGAATATTAACAGGAGGCAATGGTTGGATTCGGCTGGACAAAAGAAAACACGGGGCAGAATAATGCACTACAGAGACTGTAGTGTCTTCATGCTAGTGGTGTAACTTTTTTAACAGTATGTTTTTAGGTACCATGGCAAAGCAGAGTTTTAAGAAGAATAAAAAAATTGTAGTGAAATAGTTCAGTGAATGTCTGCAAAGAGTTTCTGCCATTTGTGAAAGACAACATCAAAGAAAGCACAAACTTGTTTGGAAGATCTCATTAACAAATGAGCAATGAAGGCCGGTACTCTGCCTGAGTGTCATTGCTTCAGTACCAAATGATAGAAGCTTAAGGTGAGCACAGGTACCCTGTTCAATGGAGAAGGGAAAGGGGCAGCGAGCAATAGGATGGATGGATGAATATTAGAGTCATCATAATGCACAAAGATGTTTGCAAATGGCATTTTTGAATAAAGAAAGTGATTTCAGTTTTTCAAGAGCAGGAATCTTAGAATCATAGAATTGTAGGGGTTGGAAGGGATCTCGAGAGATCATCGGGTCCAAATCATTGAGATTAGGAGTGATGAGTGCCTTGGGTAAAAGCATTAACTGTAAAAATAAGTGTCAAAGTCATAAATCAGAAAGCCTCCGTAAGGTGTAGGAGTATCCTTTTGTGGAACAAAAATTCCCTATCTGTCCCTATTTTAGTTTTTAAAACTATTTTTTATTTTCTTTCTCCTTTTCTTCTTTTCCTTGTTAGGAAGGGAGTGTTAGTGCACTTCATCTCACTTGAAACCACTGTACAACAGTTGAAGTAAAATAAGTAATGAAAAATGTGTATAGACCATAAAAAACTCACCCAAAACTGGTACTCCCAGTGCTCAATAACATGTCAGAAATTTCTTAAGAGAAAAATCAGCCCCATCAGAAATTCCCTTTTTTTTTTTTTTTTTTTTGTCTTGTGAGTACAACATTGGGAACCAAAGACTTTGTTTGTTTACTAGCTTGGTCTAGAGCTTTATTCATCAGAAAGTGGTAACATATATTATTAGGCATTGTAATATGATGTATTTGGTCAGTTGGTTATTGAATTTATTCAAACCATTACTGAAGAAAAAGTTCTATTATCATTCTACTTGTTTGTATGGAATTGTAGCTTGAACGTAATGCAAAGGAACCTTTTTTTTGTCAGTTTTTGTTCGTAGAGAGAACATTAAGTACAAGCCAGTTCTTTCAGAGTCCAATTAGCTACATTTTCCCGCGCTTAACGAAATACCAAGGAGATTGATCAGTTGCTGATCAGATCTGTTATCAAATTAAGGTTTTTTTCCTAATTTCAATTCCAGGTACTCGGCCACCACTGATCAAAAACCTACCTAAACCAGTTGAGAGTTTAATGACCCGTTGTTGGTCCAAGGATCCCTCTCAACGACCATCGATGGAAGAAATTGTTAAAATAATGACACACTTGATGCGGGTATAAAAATTTATTTTAGTATCTTAATAATTTCTTCATCTGTTAAGTTGGGGAATTGAATTACAAAAGGTACCCCTTTTATCACACTCTGTAGGTGAGCTTGTATTTTTTCTCTCCCCTTCTCTCTCTTTTTGATAAAAATTAGCCAAATATTTGTGTAGAGAAGAGAAATGATTCCTCTCCTTATGGAACACATATACTAATTTATAACAGATTTGGGGAACTGAATAAAAATAGTCATAGATGTATTACTAAAAATAACTGCATTTTTTTCTCTTCTAAATAAATTATTATAAAGATAATAATTTCTAAATTACTTAAGGTATTATTCAAATAATAGTAAAACAATTGTTAATTGATTTTTTTTTTTTAATCAAAACATTGCTGTTTTTTCACAGTACTTTCCAGGAGCTGATGAACCTCTGCAGTATCCTTGCCAGTATTCAGATGAAGGCCAAAGCAACTCAGCCACTAGTACAGGTATGCTTGTATAAATAAGAGACAAGAACAGCAACATGAAATGAGGGAGAGGGATTGTAAAGCACATGCTGACATTGATTCTGAACTCAAAATGAAGCATTAGCAAGAATCTATTTTTTTTATTAAGACTTCATACCACATCGTGTTTAGTGTTCTTAGCCAAATGGTTTTGCTGGAGTGTACCATTTCTGGAGGACGAGAACATAATAAAAGCTGTCTCTGAATGCCCAAGTTTTAAGGTCTCCTTTTTTCCCCATGAAGGTTGGTAGCAACTGACATGCTTTCCTTGTATGTAATGTTTAGTGGTTGGCATTCTTAAATTTTCAACTATTCTTGAGAGCTGCACCTCCAGTTCCACACAATTTAAACTTGCAGTTGTTCAATGCAAGATGCACTAAATGCAGTAATTTAAATTAAGTGCAAGGGAATCACTAGGAAGGTGAATAGAGCAAAATGTGGGCTCGGTTTTCAGGTTGTCTTGCCCTCAGAGAAATTCTTTTAATAATAGACAATAAAAATCATTCAGTCTTCTCATTTTTAGAATAGTTCTCCCACTTCAGTTGTTTTTAATCTTAGGTGTCTTCACCTATTACTTCTTGGCTTGGTTTTTATCCAAACAAATTGCTGTTATTTTGGATAAGGTTTCTTGGCTACTTCACAACTTAGTGACCTGTGTATTACCAAATCTTTTCAGGTGTAGTGTTGTACTGATTTTACTAGCTGTTCACTGTCGCTCTAAGCATCACTTTAAGATACGATTTATCACTTTAAACTGTGTATATATGTTATTTTTCTGGGATTTGTGCTCCGCTATGGTTCCTAATGCACCTTGTCATTAAATGTGAACAAGGTTGTTGGTAGTGTTGTTGATATAACATCTATCCTGACAATTTCAGGACAAGCTAAAGATTGACTTGAGAATTCCATCAGGTACTCCTAGTCATTTATTTTCTCTTTTTCACTCCTTCTACTTTTTATGCTAATGGATCTCTTGCAGTCTTGCAGCTTGCCTTTCATTAAAAGTTTTCAGAAATGTTGCTTTAGAGCAAAGTAAGGCTTCTGAGAATGCTTGAGCGAAGAGATCCCCTTCTGTGTTTTTAATGGAAATTCTGAAATATTTTTCCTTATTACTGATTTCTAGGCTCATTCATGGACATCACTTCTACAAACACGAGTAACAAGAGTGATGCTAACATGGAACCAAGTGATTTCCAAGGAGCCTCTACCAATGACACTATTAAACGTTTAGAGTCAAAATTGGCACAGCAAATGAAAAATACAGCCAAACAGCCGGTAAGCCAGGACAAAAGTATTGTAACTGCTGTATGAACCATTAGTGTATTCTCAGTCAGATATAGGAAAAGAACACGAAAGGGGATGGAAACTGTCGAATGATTTCAAAGAGGTAAACTGGAAGGCTCCAATAAGATCTCCAATGAAATAAAAAATAGTTAATTATATTTGGAGGGATTTGTTAGGTTAAAAAATTTATATAATTTAAAATCACTATCTTGACTTAGAAGCACAGTATTAGTGTGACATGAAAGGATTAAACACTTAGGTGAATTTCGAAAATACTGTGTTTCATATCAAGTAGGATGAAAAAATACACAGATTCACTTGTGACAATACTGGCCTAGTTCCATGCAATTTTCATCTGTGTAAAGTTAGATTCTTTTGAAAGACGCAGATGTTTGGTTCTGGTATACCAATAATAGCTAAATTATTATGATTTATTGAATTAAAATTTTTAAATGTCACTTTTAAAATGCACATTATAGAAATATATTTTAATCTACATACTGTGCATACCATGGAGGGGCTTCTGCAGAATTTTTTCTTCTCTTTAAACATGTGACTGTTGAAACAGGGTGATCCTGGCCGTTTGAGTTTACCTCCATCTCGTGGGAGCAGTGTGGAAAGCTTATCGGATGTTCGTGCACGACCACAGTCAGCCCTTGTTTCAGGAGAAGCCAAAAGGATGAGTGCTGATATGTCTGAAATAGAAGCAAGAATAGCTTCCATCACAGGTAAAATTAAAGGATGTTTCGGGGATAGACTAAGGAAATGCAAGGAGGGCAAGGAGGAGGGAAGAATGCAATAGTCTTACAGGAGGTTAATACCATTAGATATCTGAAAATACTTTTAACTTTCATGTAGGTTTTATTGTCCTTTATTTCCACGAGAAAAAGTTGCCCGTTCATGATTGTACACTCAACAAGGCTGAGTATTTTAATTGGGCACTTTTGAGGCTGTAGAAGAGATTACTTTTGTTGAATTAGACTTTGACCTTTTAAAAAAATCATTCTGAGACTTCTAAATGTCTGTTCTATTTTGAATGCACAACTGTCGTCTTTACATCTGAAACAATGTTATTCCACCTCTGCTAGAACAATTATTTCTAAAACAACATTTCCTTCAAGGCTATTTTTACAGTATTTTGAAATTAAGAAGTGGGAACTTTAAAGTTCAGCATGTTCCCAAATAAGTTTTAAAATCCACTTTGACATTTTTTAAAAAAACAAAAAAAAAAAGCTACAGGAGTTTTGCAAGGTTTGCTTCAGGTAGCTATAAACTGTTGTGTCTAAACATTGAATCCTTGTGAATTGGAATATATGTGTAAGTATAAATACATAATTTTATGGTGAAAGCAATCTTCTTCCCAGAAGAGTGAAATAATAAAAATGTGTATACTTGTCAAACACTTTTTTCTTGTCTCTCTTCTTCATCAGAGATATTGTTTGTTAGTCTACACAAATTTCAGGTGTTACATTTCATATGTGAAACTTTTGTTATGGTATATAACCACAGATTTAAATAACCAGACAAAATTAGATTGGTTAGTCCAGAGTTATTTACTTGTTCTGGTATTTCTCTACAAATCTGAAAATTAGGGTAATCATGCAGCTTTCATTAATGAGGAAACATGCATCATATTCTGGCTTTCTTGTGCACCATTATTATTTTGGTTTTGTTCTTCATTGTATTACAACAATTCCAGTATCTTGTTTTACTAAATATTATTTCATGAGTAACTTCAGTGTTTATCTTGCCCTAAACACTTTTTACTTTTATGTTCTTATTTTAAAGCTTTATTTCAAGATTTGTCTTTTGTATTGTCAGTCATTGACTGGATGATTGTGTAGCACATCTCACCCTGGATATCTCTAAAGGTTTCCTAACACAGAAGGCAGCTGTGTACTTACCTGATAATAACAACGTGCTGGTTTTATTTTAAAACATGTCAGGACTCACTTTGGTCACTGACACACTCTAAAGGCAATGTAAGTTTTTGACAATAGTGGAGATAACCTGGCCCTCCTTTGTATGAGTTTTTAATTTTCCTGGTCTTTCCTTGTCTTCCTTAAGTACATTGCTCTTGAATAGTAATTATTAGTTCAGAATATTCTCCTTTTTTGACTGTAGGGTTTCATTTTTTTGAAACAAAAACATATATTGAGCATGCTAGTTTTTGGTGGGGTTTTTAAAAGGAAATCACTTCAGACAGTAGTGGACTACTAGAAATGAGGTCAAACCCATCTGACCTTAGCCTTTTCAAGAAAAGCTGAAACAGCATTGTATTGGTTTTGCTTTGGTTTTTTAATCTTGTTAACTGTTTGACAGAAATGTGCTGTGACCCTGAAAAAAAAAAAAGGTGTGTCTGGGTGAGAACTGGGTTGTTAAGAGTAAATCAGGTCAAGAACTATTGAATCTCCTTGTTCCATTTATCATTAGATTAAATGTAAAAGTAAATCTGGTAACGTACATCACTGTTACTTATTAAGTTTGAGATGGATTTGCTGTAGCTTTCTACCTTTAGGAGATGTATTCAAACTTTTCTTTTCATGGGGACTATTTTTTCTTAAACTATACAAGTTGTAAAGTCAAAATTTAAAAATCTCTGCTTAGATTTTATTCCAAAGTATATAATATTTCTTCAACATCATTCAAAAATTAAAAGGTGGGTAGAGATACTCAGTTTGCAAACTAAAAAAAACCCAAATTCACTAGTAGGACAAAAGAACAGAAGGCAGGAATGGTCGTGAAATGTAGTAGGAGTAAGCATTTTTTTCAGAGATGGATGAGATTTCCTTTAAAAGGAGGTGATTTAAAGAAGAGTACCCAACTACTAATCTTTATAAAATAGTTTGTACCCAACATGATAGAGAAAATGTTATGTAAGTTCAGACAATCGAGAATTTATTGCAAATATACATATGACCTGAAATAATTTAATTTGCTCTCTGCATAATTACACTTGGTTTTCCCTTCCTTGTTGCCATGCTGCTTTCTGTGTTTGACTTTTGTGTTGCTAACTACAACTAATGACACAGTGTTGTAATGACGGCTAGTTCTGCATTTTTTTGCTTTTTAACAGTTGCTTTTATTATGTGTAAGCATGAGTGGAAGGCAATGCAGTTTACTCTGCATGACACATTTTTGCATGAACTATAGTTTAACCGAGTTTATGAAAAATGCAATATTAGGAATTTAATAATTTTGCTATTGCCATTTTAGTGTTTTGCATGTGTATTGTATATGTGTATTTTTTCAGCCTATTCCAAGCCTAAACGAGGCCATCGTAAAACTGCTTCATTTGGCAACATTCTGGATGTCCCTGAGATCATCATACCAGGTATCGCAGACCAGGTGAACGGGTCAGTTGGTTAAGATGCCGGAATAATGATCAGACTGCTAAAAATACTTCTTGCTCCAGTTCCTTTAGGACAGAACTAGAACTGTTCAATATTTTTTTCATAACGCCTCTGTGAAGAGGAGGATGATATTTTAGTACAGTTACTTCTATCAGGAAAGGATTCGATCTTCTAGTTTGAATTTACTTTTATCAGTAAAGGTCGTCTTATAGAGCAAAACTATATATTCAGTCTTTTATTACACACTTTATGTAGTGGAAGTGGACTTAAGCCTGAAACATTCCTATCTAGGTAGCTCTGATTTGTGTTGGGTTTGAGCACCCATTTTTAACCTAATTAAATATTAGTAGAAAAAAACCTTTAATACATTATGTACAGACCTTCAAATCCACGATACCTGCGATTAAAAGAAATTATGCTTAATCTATGTAATTCCTGTATTTTACTACACTTCTAGAGCTAAAATATCTCTGCATGAGGTATTTCTGTTGTGTTTAAGTTAATACAAAATAAAATTATTAGGAGAGGCATCTAACAGGAAGAAAATCGGTACAATCAGGTACTATAGCTGGTAATTTCAGTTGGGACTTCAATGATTAGCTTTTATCAATCCCAAAGCTGTATTTAGGTAGCAGCACGTTGCTTGTCTTTCCCATTGCTTTTTTTTTTCCCTGCAATCAGAGTGGTTTTCTTTCTTTCATACTTCTCAAAACCTAATAATAAGGGAAGTAACCACTACTAAGTATAATCAGTTCCAAACTGTGATGGATATACCATGAGCAGTCGCTTCAAAATGATTTGTCAGAGGCAGATGATGTAAGTGATAGGATCTACTGCTAATCTGGAGAGCCATTAAAATCTGTGGGCTCCCTACTCTAAATGTGTCATCTGAGGAAGCTTTCTTGCAATTCTTGACATTGTTTGGTATTTTAAAGTTGAATGCAAAGGATATTCTTGTGCAGAAGATTCTTTCAAATAACTTTATTGAAGTTTACATGTACAAATACAGAATGTCAAGCAGCCGATTCCAAAAAATTGCCTATTTAGCATTGAGAGTAAAAAATTAGCAAGAAAGCCTACTTGTGTAGCTTTCTGCTGTAATTTTGAAATTGTCCTCGCCTGCCATGACATAGTGAAATCCTGAGAGAGCAAGGAAAGTGATATGTCAAGCTTTGCAGTGCTGACATGTCATGAGAGCCTGGTAAATAAGCTCTATAATCAGAATTCTTGTCTGAGCACGCTGTGTGCATGTAACAGCGTTGAGGCTTCCAAGAAACCCTGAAACTCTTAGAGCATAATTAAAAACTCAGTGAATGCTCTGTCATTTTCACAAAATAGATTGTACCAGTCTATTGGGTTTACTTATTTAAGTAGAGGAAGTCAATTAGATATTCTTCACCTGGGTTGTCCTAATTGAACTTGACAGGGTGGGATTCCAAGGAGAATTTGGAAAGAGACAGCAACCTGTAGAGTGAAAGAAGGTACAGGACTTTTTTTCAAATTTACTCGTAAGGTATTTAAGTCTTAAATAAGTGATAATGAAATTCACCATGCTTTATCAGGAGCAACTATTCCTAAAGAGGAGGATTAGAGTGTCACATTGGGTGAACTTTGTTTTGACTGGGCTAGGGGGGAAGGTAGAGGGTAAAATTACGGTGTCATGCACCATAGGTCATACACAAGCAAAAACTTCTTGTTGGTACATGGGACCATAGCAGGTACATGCAGACTAATCCCAGGTAGTATAAGCCACTGATGTAATGCAGTTCTGAAAACGTATGAAATCTTAGAGTTCATTTCCACAAAACATAAGGAAGCACTAACACTACTTACAGGCCCTTGTTGAAGTTTAATCGGGAATTTGACATACTTGTTCTGGGCAGCCATATAAAAGAAACATGTATGCTCTGAAGTGATAGTAAGAAGAGCTACTAGGATGCTATGGTAGAACATAGAGAAGAATCTGAAAGGGTGGCTTTTCTAGCCCACAAAATGAAAGCTGAGAAATGAAAAATTATTTTATATAGCTAAATCTGCAACTAAAGACTAGGAAGAGAGAATTGTTTAAGCTACAGGACAGCATTGGCACTACAGAGGAAAAAAATAAAAATGCAAATTGGGTGCAAATAAGTCTCTGTTGTATATTAACAGTTTTCTGGTTGTCAGAGCAGCTTTCCAGTAAGAATCACAAGGCCAGGAAAGAAAAGAGACTCATCTTTACATGACAGGGATGTGATCCACTGCCGAGTAAAATAATTACCTATATATTTAAAGCAGATATTCAGAAGTATCTTGCTCAGTTACTCTTTGTAAAGGCAATATTACGTGGCCTGTTTCTCCCCTCTTTTTCTTTCCTTACTCTCTCAGCACAAGGCCTCTCAAGTCCTGGCCTCTTAAAGGCTTTTCCCCTTCTCGCCATACTTCCAAGACCCCCAAACCAGCAGCTTCATCTCGATCCCACCCTGCTACGTTCCACAGCACTTCTGCCACATACCCAGCTCCTCAGAACTTTTCCTGGGCACGTCCGTCTTGGTCCTCGGGGCAGCGCAAGTGCTGACCCAGTCCGTGCTCGTGCCTGAAGTTCTGCTGAGCACATGGTGAAACAGCTGCTCCTAGGCGAGGGGAGGCACCACGCAGGCATGTTACCATGAGTCAGCTGCTTTGGGGCAGGGTTATTTTAGAAGTATGAGTATTACATCTGCTATCATTGGGGGTTTTCGTAATGTGTTGCCTCAGCTGCTTTTCATCTGTGAACTGATTATGCTACTGAGGTGGTAAAATGCAAATTTTTAACAGTTGAAGGTAAAATGTTGCCAGAAGTTTCTAAAATATAGATGCTATTCTTTCTAAATAGATTTAAATAAGGGTTGAATAGAACTTTCATTTAAGATGCTGTTTTGTGTTACTAGTTTATAAAACTTAGGAACTGAAAAATGGATCAACTAGTTCCTTTTTTGTGTAACAATTTGGCAAATGAGTTTCAGCAGTGGTGCCCTGTAACCAGGTAGCCAAGTATCAATTTATTTATTTATTTATTTATATCCAATTATAGTATAATGGTATAGATAGTAAGCACCAACATCTTAAAATATATATATGAAAAATAAACCCCCTAGTAAGTACAAAAGACTTAAGAAGCTATGTGTTTAAAGAAACAAAAAGTCCAATCTGTAATATGATCAAGGAAACTAGTCAGAACACCTTTTCTGTACGAATCAGTCAAGCTGTAACTATCAAAAATACCTTCAAGTACAGCGTTTTCTTCACTGCCAATGTTAGACTTCTCATGCATATAGCGTGCATACATTTGGCTTTGTAATTTTTTTATCTGAAACTGTGCCACAGCATTAAGATTTTTATAGCATTGACACTGCATAAATGATTCCTTAGGATAGACACATTTTGTTGAGTGTCTTTAGAAAGTGTATAGGAATTATAGATGCTTTAGGTCTGTAGTTTTTCCATCTGCTTTTAAACCAAGTAAGAGCCAGAAATCCCACTCTTGTCTCCCCAGATCACTTCATCCTTCTGGTACTCAGATCAATGTTTTAACTTCTTTAAAATGTCTTCTAGCACTGTTGCATTCACTGATCATCCTGTGCTGATGAGAGGTTTGGATCTTGTAGGTATGGTTAGGAAGAGATAGTACTGTGGGCAAATAAGAAAGTGTAAAAGGGAGATACCAAGTATCTGCTAAAGAGCAGGGAGAAGAGTTTGTAGCTGGTCTGGATATTTGATGGGAGAGGGTGGGTGGGGGCAGTGATCAAAAGCCTTACGTTGTAGATTTTTGTTTCGCTGTAGTATTTGGGACATCACACAGTGGAAGTTATCTGTCCCATTTGAATGTACTTTTAGAAAACAAATGACAGTATGTGAAACTGGGATTTTTGAGGCCACAAAGTATGTTTGTGATGTTTGATTTTTAATCTTAAAATTCTGTAAACCACTGAAGTCCTGCCATAGTGTATCAAGCTACTGTATATGAACTTCTGTGTATATCTTAGTTTCTGTAATGAGAATTTGTTCTAAATAGATACATAGGTAAGAACAATCTCAAAACTGTGAGAGGAAGGCACAGAGAAGTAGCAGCGATCATTTCAAAGAAAGGTTGTATGTTATAGAGTATATTTTTCAATTTATATTTGTCTTGAATCTGGAGCAATAAGTATTTGTTGATTCCTAGTTCTGTTTCTGCTTTGTCTAAGCTATTGCCAGATGTCTGCAGTAGTTATACTAATTAAAATGGCATTGCCTAGTAGAGCTTGCT
Organism: Gallinula chloropus; assembly: GCF_964237585.1. NCBI lineage: Eukaryota > Metazoa > Chordata > Aves > Gruiformes > Rallidae > Gallinula > Gallinula chloropus. Next base: position 19,936,797 of record NC_140087.1, read on the forward strand.
CTTCCCTCATGCTACTAACTCAAAGATACTTCATTTAAAGGTGTTCATTTATTACAACACAATAGTTTTGACCCTTCTTACCCCAAGGCATTTTCTTTTCTTTCTTGCACCCCACCCTGATTATTTTAACGTTTTGGCAGCCATGTTCTAATATTTCAGCAACACATGCCCTGGGTTCTTTAAATTCACAAATGTTGCTAATCTGAAATGAGAATTTCAGATATTTTTGCAAGCCTATTTCAGCTGAGCTAATTTTATAACAGTGTTGTTGAATGAAACGTGCACATAATTTTGTACCAGTCGTGGGTGGCTCGCCCATATCTTGAATATTGAGATGAGCTGTGGCATCCAGATGAAGTATCCACAGCAGAGAATTAAATGTATGATCTGGTTTGTTAAATGACTAGGTAGTGAAAAAGTTCACTTCAAATGAAAAAAGTTCAGAAATGTTGACATACATTTATCATTCACACAGTCTCTAATATCCAAGTATTAAATGTAATCATAGCCATTGTTGCTTAGGTAAGTATATACTTTCCCTGAATTTCATAGGCAAAAAGATCAAAAGCACAGAAAAGTTGCAATTCAAATTAATTTGTAGTCAGAACAAACAATATTCCCATTCTAGAATCCTTTTTGATTTTCTTAGATGCTTGTTTCTCATAGTACTTGCTATAAATTTTAGACTATACAATGCCATGACAAATTGGGGAAGTGACACTTAGAATTTTGTATTGCAGTTTTGTGGTAATACGTTCCTATGTGTAATAGTACCTGTCTTTAAAAAAATAAAGTATGATACAATTAAATGTACTGCTTAATGTTCAGTAGCCTTACGTTTTTATAGTAATTGTTGCAAATCAATACACCTGTCAAGACAGGCTGTGGAGTCATGTGGAAGTGATGCTGAAGAGGAAGAACCTAAAAGGTTAAAAATGCGGCGCCTGTTACAGGGCTTGGAGCGAGCTGGGCTGGCTGTTGTGTGCAGGGTCGCGGGGCGAGGGGCTGCCAGGGCTGCAGGACATGTTTCAGATGCTCCCCTCTAGTAGAAAAGTTACGTAATGCAGAGCTAAGAGCAAGAATTTTGAGCATTGTCAGCTGTTACTCGAGGCGTTTTGGTGTTTCCTTTTGGACAGCTGACCTGCTCTCAAGAGACAATATAAACAATCGCCGTAATAAAAATCAAAGTAGCCAGGGAGATTCCGTTGCATAATCTCCTTTTATTTTTAAGGAGACTTGGTTTCCTGGAAATGCCTTTGATTACGTGTCAGTGTTAAAATTTAAACTGTTTTATGTAGCTGTCACTGGTGGATAATTGCTAACAGGTGGAAGGAGAAGAGGAAAAGATTACAGCATTGTGCTCGGTAGGTTGATGGTGAGATGTGATTTAGCCGAACCATCCCCTTTTCACACTTCTCAGACCATGAGAATAGGACATAGATTTGTTGGGCAGAAGAAGGCAAAGGCCAGAAGGAAGCACTTTTGCTGCTTAGTTTTCATGAGGGGAGCAGCATGCAAGCCGAAGTCCTTGCCGTGTTCCTTGAGCACGCCAAAGAGCAACAGGTTAAAGCTGGCAGCCTGTTATCTTTGCGGTCTAGCTTTTAGAAATCCCCATAACGTAACGCACTTGAAATAGATGTCGTCACCAGCTCCTGCCCCAAGTACTAAGCCTGACCAAATACATGTGACAGAAGATGGTGGAGTAGAGCGCAGCAGCTATTCATGTGGTAGGAGTGGTTATTGTGTTAGGATATACTTTTTGTTGACAGGCCAGCATGTTTTGAGTTAAAATTCTGCAGCTGTCTCTTTCTCCCCCCCCCCCCTCCCCCCCCCAACTTTCTCTCAGTGGATTTGTACAAATTCCAAGCTCCTCTGCAACAGTCGCACCCTACTTATTTTGTTCTGAATAGATTTCACTGGTTTGTTTTTGTTTTGTTTTTTTCCCAGCAGGAAACGGACAGCAGAGGCGCAGATCCGTTCAAGATCTTAGTGTTGCTGGAACAGAGTCCAGTCAGGTAATGTCTTTCTTGTCTCTTCTTTCAGTAAAGTCAACACCGAATCTGTACAGGGAAAACTGGTCTGGAAATCTTCATCTTTGATGCTTTTGTGGAAATGATATGGAAGTTTGGTAGACTGTAGTGTCATTTGTATTGCATTTAAATGAGATTCCATGAGGGTTATCTGTGAATGAGCTCTAAATGAGAAGTCTCTTTTTTTTGTAGAGCTTGTGCAGCATTTATCATTTTTATGTACACATCGTTTTTTGTGTATCACTTCATTTGACTGACAGCAGATGTTCTACAGGAAAGCCTTTTCACCTCTCGATGTAGAAAACATTTTAAGTACTACTTAAGACTGTCTGAAGCAGTTATACATATATTAGACTCGCTTTTTGCATAAAAATAAAAAGTATGTGTTTCAATAGCTATTTATTATTAGTCTCTGAACCTTGAATAGTAACTTACAGTTCTACCTCTCTGTTTCTTGAGCAAGGTTTACAGGAGGATGCTGTTCTAAAGTTTTCTTTTAAAAAAGGACTATGCTACTAAGATATTTTATAATAAAATAGCTTCTTATCTGATACCCTAAATGCCATGGTAACAGAGTCTGTGCTATGCTATATAAAATTAAAATTAAACTAAGAACCTGTTAAATGAAAAAAGTACAGCTAACGTTTCATTCAGTTGTGTTCATTTTGTGGTTTTAATTGCTTCATTGTCTGTGTCAATAATTTGCAGGGACTGTTTAGTGTGAATTGGTAATTTTGAGACCACTACTGGTATTTGCATGCTGGAAACTGGAGCTTAGCATATTCATCAGGTTAATCAGGTTTCCATATTAAACAACCTACTGCAGCAATCTAAAATAGGTGGTAATTTTGGGGGTGCATAGTTATCTGGGAGGTAAACGTTTGATCCTTATTTAGTTTGTGGAGTGGGATAGCCACACAAACATCATAAATTCTTCAGGTGGTGTTAGAATTTACTCTGTACACCTATCAGAAACTTAACAAATGAGCCTTAAATACATTGTAATATCTTCAGAGAAAATAGGTTTGTTAGAAAGAAATTAATCTGCAAAATTTAGTAAAGAAATTATTAGCCTTTTCAGTTAATTGTAGAACTAAAATTATTCAAGACTTGGGGAAAAAAAAATTAAGTGACTGTACGTCAGTTATACTGAATTGCCCTGATTGATTTATGAACATGTTTAAACATAGCTTTACTTATTGAAAATGTTTCATTCTGTTAATTTTAAAGAAAGGTTAATATTTAAAAATACAGAATTTCAGAATTTACTTTGTATCTGAATAGCAATCATAATACTCTTTGAAAGCGAGTCTGTTCCTTGTATGGATATTGCATCTAAATTGTCACAAAAGTTTGTTTACCTTGAGATTTTCTGATGAGAAACTGCTATAGAAGTACAAGAACCACACTTTACTTTCTTGCTTCTGATAGGTGAGATGTTGGAAATCTCAGTGAAATAATTAAATTGTCTCCTAATTTACAGTTTTTGGAAACATTATGATAAAATCTTGAAAACATAATATTTTAACAGGCGTGAAAAATCAGTTCTTGGAAGATGTTTTTGTACTGTCCTTATAAATGAATAATGAATTTTCATTCCATTTTTGTGTGTGAAAAAAACCTACAAAATTCTGCTGAAACTGATGCTAGTTTTTGACATAAATATGCTTGTATATTAAAAAAAAAAATCAAAGTAATGAAGAAAGCAAGCACAATGTAATTATGGCAAAAGACTTAAGATTACTCTCTATGAGTTTCTATAACTCTGGACCTCACTGTCTTCAATTTTTATTAAATATCTGGATCTGCTACCCCTTGTAAGCAATCTACTACCCAAAGCAGAAAACCCCATCTGTGACTAGCGTAGCTCTGGTCAGTTTATCATATCTCCCCATAAGCACCATACCATACATAGGTTATCCCTTCTAATGTGAAAAACCCCTTCCCCCTCCCTCCCTTCATTGCAAACATCCTTCTTCCCCACATTCCATTCTCTTGTACACCCACCCTGCCACGCAGCCGCCTTCACCCCGCTGCCATGGCACTCACTGCCTGCCTCTGCTCCCGCACCCAGCCCTTGTACACCCCACTCCAAATTCACAGAATGCCCCAGCTCTGTTTTTCTTTTTAGCTAATTGACCAAGGGGCTAAAGCTGATCGGAAATCTTTCCATTAAACATTCTTCTCCTGAAAATTGCAGCTGTGTCAGTAGAAAATTATTCTGTTGAACTATGGTGGTGTGTTAGGGTTTTTTTTCTTAATTGGGGAGGATTCTACAGAATGGAATATTTGTTAAGGTGGAAGAAAACACTGAGCTTGGTATCATAAATATACCAAAGTTTTGGAATGTTTACCTGAAAAGGTAGACCAAGGCATCTCCCTGCCTAAATGCAGGTCTGTTTTAATCCAACCTTCTTGTACATATTATGATATTTATGTATATTTTATTTCTGTGTCCTGTTAGAGTAAGTTTTGGTGTGCTTTGTATGGGTGATTACTATTTTTATGTTGTTGAGATGCTTTAGGCATTTTCCGTTACTGCTCTTAGCGATGTTATCGACAGCAGTAGTGCTTCGCAGGTGATTCTACTGCTCAACTGACCCTTTTACATCGACAGTTTAGATGGGAAATATCCTGGGCCAAAGGTTGGGGTGGTTTGGTGTTGAGAACCTGTGTTTCAGTCCAGTTTTTCACAGATTTCTCTAGTACTTGTGGACCTTAGACTAGACCTTACTCGAAGTGACGTTAGGAGCACTTCTACAACCCTCTGTACTGTTAAGTGCTACATTTCCACTTGTCTCCATCCATATACTCTGATGCTTTTTTTTTTTCCCCGCTTGATTGTTTCTTCTGCCTTCCCATTTCCCTGCACATGTATTTTGAAACACTGCAGTGTGCCATCTATCCAGCCCCTTACCTGCACACCCTCGTAATGGGAACAGACATGCAAACTCTGAACTGCAGCCATAAAACTTTTGGAGGCTTGAAGGAAACACAGGCTATTTATGCTGGATAAAGTCTTTACAAAAATTTCTCTTTTATACAGATACTGATTATTTGGCATAATTACTAATGAACTGCAGGTTGTGATCAGATGCCTGTGTATCTTCTGTTGGGTTGGTTGTTTTGGCACATCATCCTTTACACTGCTATCATAATATCAAAACTGTGTCTTTTAAATGTTTGGGGTTTTTTTGTAAATAACTGCTGCTGAGCCTTTTGTAACTCTTACAGTTCACTTCAAAATGGAAAAAAAAAAGAATAAAACCATATACTGTGTTGAAGAGTGGAGAAGCAAAGTCAGAATGTACATGCCCACATGCATGCAAGCTAAATATGACACTTTGGGGTATCTGATATTATCAGATGAATCATTCTGTCCGTGAGATTGTGAAATCAGTCACAGATACACTTTTTTTTTTTACCCCCCACCCTCCCCTTCTACAGAGAGATACAAGCCACAGACAAGGAAATGAGACAGGGCTAGTAGCAATGTTTTCTTTAAGTTGGATAGTCCATTTAAAACTGAGTGGAGGATCATTCCTCAGAGCACACCAGGTTCTCAAGACTCGGCAAACCTTGGAGAAGTGGTAGCTAAGAAGCTGACAGTACCACGTGGGTTTGGCCACCTGGCAAAGATGATTTTAGAGTAACCTGGTAACAAGTCCATTGAACATGCAGAGATACCTGGACGAAGCAAGGATGAAAGGATAGCTGCAAAAGGGTAGCAGAAACTTACTGCTGAAGAACAGTCTTTGGCTTACCTGTCAGAGCTGGCGCCTGGGGGGCCTAAAACATCTCACTCAACACATGCTCATAGGCTATAATCTAACAAGTTGATTTGAGGGGATTTACAGTGCTTTTTAGAGTTCTTTCAGATACAAATCCTTCATTTCTACCTCTAGTAATTTTATCTGAATAATGTTACCAAGGAAATGTTTTGGTCCATCAACAGAAAAAAAACCCAGACCAAAAATAAAGCCCAATCCAGTACAGCAAGCATTCTAGTATGGCATTGAGAAGCTGCTGTAACTAGAGTGCTTCTCAGGTGCCCTTTGCTATCAACTGTAGATATTCAACAAATCTTTTTGTTTAAGGGACTTACCCTCTGTTAAAAGTGCTTGCTCTGTCTTCTGACCTTTCACATCAGCACAGTGTGTTTATCATTCCTATCCAGGGATGCTGACAGTAAGCTATAAGCTCGGCACCTTAAACCAGGCTTAATCATCAACAAAGGCTCCAACACAAAAGCTTTTTTTAAGAAGTGTGATGCCATCATCCATCAGAGTGTTTCTACAGTGGTTTATTGCCATGTTCCAGGCTACAAGCAGAAAACAACAGGATAAAAACAACAGGAGAAACAGAAGGCAGTTGAAATAATGGATATTTCAGTGTGTAGAATCCTGTTACTGTTATGAAATCCTGTCTTTTAAACATAAAATTAGGAAATGAAATTACATGAGTATTAGGAAATTAGAATCATAAAGGCATACAGTTTCCAGATAACATATATTTGAATGCTTCTTTTGAAAAATAGGGACATTTAATCAAAATTGCATGATAAATGCACAATATTGAAAATAGTTGTATTTTAAAAGCATCTTTTTACTTCGCTTTATTATTAACTTTTTCCTTCACTTTATTTACTTAAGTCCTTTATTGTACTAATTTTGTGAGTGAGGGTGTATAGGAAATACAAGAATATATATTGTAAATAATAACTGTTAAGAAGCTCAGTAGAATAATGAAGTCTTAGCATTTTGCACTTTGATAAAAGGATTGGAGGAGTCAAGCTTTATGTAAAGGAACTTCCTACAGCATTATATTATTCTGTTCTTAATTTGCTTTGTGACAGATGTACTCACCTTCTAATAGCTTTGCTTTAGTTGCTTGATCCTTTTTGATTTGATAGGGGTTTTTTCTGTTTCCTGAAGATGAGTCACATAACCTCTGAGTTAGCATAAGAACCGTAAGAAAACTGTAGATTAATACACCACAGAGTAGTGCAGTTAGTAAGCCGCATTCCTTTAGTTGAATGTGGTTCCACTCATTGATTAAACATTGGAAACAAACTCTTATTGCTTCCTGATGTGAAGGGGCTGCTAGATTTCGCTGAGTAGCGGTGTGAAAATTAAACATAGTGTTGTGATTATACATAAAAGATCTTGAACACGTTGTTCAACACTGCATTTTATTATGCTAAATAGCCAAATTATATTCATTTTCATATGGTAAAGAGTAGAAATGGGGATGAAATAATCCCTGTGATGCATGTAAAGTTTATCAAAACTATCTGGAGAACTTTCAGGATAAAAGCTTGGGAAAGAGGGAATTTGGGAGGATTCCAGGTTCAGGTTTCTTCAAACTTTATTTTGCTCTTCAGTAATTTATTTTTTTTAATGAACCCTTCAAAATACCTTCTGTTAACTTTTCCTGTAATGTTATTTTGTTTTCTTTTATCATTTCAGGAGAGTAGAAACAGCAGTAGATCATCTAGTCCTAGTGTGAGAATGATCACTACCTCGGGACCAACCTCTGAAAAGCCAACTCGTAATCCATGGACACCTGATGACGCAGGTAATCATTTGTTCATCAGTTCACTTTTTTGCTGGTAAAAAATATAAAATATTTATTTGATTATGGTGTGGGGTGTGTTCCTAGACATTAACAAAAATAAGCTATGAAAAGTTACATCCATTTTAGTTCTGCTCAAATTAAATCATTACATTATTGTTTTCCTTTGCACAGTGGCTTTAAGAACTTTTTTATAGAGATTATATTAAGTTACATCAACTTTTAATCATTGTGCTTGTAAGAAAGTACTGTACATAGACAGTGGTGGTAGTCTTTAATGCAGATTCTTAGCACCATGTTTTTGGAGAGTTAGGGGAATAGACATGTTAAAACATTTTAGGCTTGTGCGTTTGTAATATGGATGCACAGTTAAGGCTTTCGTTACTCTGAGTTCTGAATTGAAATGTTATGTAGGTGAGTATCAAGTGGAATTCTGGGTTTTTTATCTGTGTTGTAATGTTGCTTATGCAGAATGTACATGTACACACAGTCTTACCCTTTTTAAAAGAACTAACGTAAACGTGTCTGCAGAAGTGTTGTGAATACTTGTAGCCATCGCTGTTCTTTTGTTATGAAACAGGATTAAGAATGAACATGATTTAATAGTTGAACTAAAACTTAAAAGTCATAATGCCTGCCATTATGAAAAGAACCAGTACTGGACTGCATGAAATCCCCACAATTTCTTTTTTTGAATATAAATAGGAATTACAAAAATTACCAAAATGTACATATTAAATCTTAAGTTTAGTCTAAATATGGCACCTCCATAGTGCCTCAAATTCTGAAACCTTTTACTTGTGATCCATTTCGTCATTGGCTGGCAAGACTCTTTCCTTCTTTTCTTGTAACCAACTGCAAAATAGAAACCCACATGTGGACTGACTCTTGTACAAGCATATATATTCACACTCTATGTGTGTATATATACGCATACTTGTATTTTACCAAATATAAGGTGATTCCTTATGTAAGATGCATACTTTTTTCCCCACCCCCTATTCTTGTGGTAGGAGGACAGTGACATGCTTTTGTGTTTTGCTTCTGTGTTTTCTTCTTTCTGTCCATTCTCACTTTGCCTGATCCCACTCTCTGCCTTGTCACTCATCATTTCCCAAAGCCCTTGCCCACTGCCACAGACCACTCCGTGCCCTTTTCTGTGTAGTGTGGGTCCTGAGTTGCTTTGGGCAGTGAGCGCTTATGGGAATTGCTGCCTCAGACAGAAACAAGCTTTTACCAAATTAATCATTCCTTGGCAACTGGAAGTTGCTGGTCGTGTGCCAGTGTGAAGGCTGTTTGGCCCAGGGCTTGGGCCGCAAACGCAGCACAGCACTAGAGCTAAAAGTCAGGTCCATTTTCTGGCCCACAGAAATCCCTCACCTTATACTCAGGTAAATACAGAATGTACCACATGTTTATTGTTTCTTGTTAGGTTTATGCAGTCCATGAACGTGGAATTCTTTGAATTTAGTTTTCTGTGAAAGAGGGTACATTTTTAAGTTAATGGAGCAAAATGTTAAAATGAGGATGCAGCTCAATCTGGTCAATCACAGGAAGAGTCACAGTTCTGTGACACAGTGCTGAAATGCTCAGAAATGTAGTCTGAAGGATTTTTGCATGTATTGATGTATTTGAAACAATATTGCAATAATTCCTTTGCTGTAGCACTATTCCATACAGTGCAATAGTCTAATGTAGGGAAGGATTTTTTGTATTGTTCTCATTTAAGATGCCGTGGTGATTAAGTCTCTGGTTTTGGGGTTGTTTTTCTTTTTTCTTTTTCTTTTACCACCTTCCAGATTCCTTACAAGCATACACTTAACCACGTTTTCTCCATTCCCACCCTCTTATTTCTGTTTCCTTTTGAAGCTGCTCTTGGAGATAGCATAGTCTTTGAGGGCAACACCTTAGTTTCTCTACCACGACTACTCTGTGGCAGGTGCTTTTGGGGTATGGGTAAGCAGCCCCTTTTTTTTCCCACCTACCCTCCTCCATATAATCCTGTAGTAGCAATAATACAGCTATACAATCAGTAGTTTCTCCGTGTGTCTTTACTCCTATGTCTCTTAAAGCTTAACAGTAACCTTGTGGTCCCCAGATTTTGGGCTACCAAAAGATAGGATCTCTAAGAGTTCAGAAACATGCCAAATTTGGAATGAAAGCACAAGAGAAGTTCAGAGCAGCCAGGCCCGGGTGATAGATTGGTTACTGGGTTCCTTGCTACCCACAAAGTATCACTACAGAGCAGGGAAGATGCCCTAGAGCATGTTGTGAGGAAGATACTTACAGACCTCACTTGGAAGCAGGTTTCAAAACTGAGCAGGAGGTTGTGCTTATTTTATTTTGGCAGAGCTGGTTTGCACAGCTTCTAATTTTAAAATCATTAGATGCATGGGCTGGCTGGCTGATCCTTCATAAACAAGAATGAAATGGCAATTTTTTTATAAATAGAGAATGTGATTGCAAACTGTATAAAAATAGTATTTTAAAAATCTGTATGCTGCTACGTGGCTTCTAGAAGTGTAGGATGATAACCTTAATCTCTATTTCTTCTTGGTGTGATAGACCATACTTTTGAAGTTCTTAACTTCATCAGAAAAACAAAATGATTCATCTGCCTTGGGATTGGAACGCTGCTATTTCCATTTGCCTTTCCACATTCAGACTGTGTATTGTGAAATGATGTAGAATTCTTGTTTTTGTCCTGTAAGAATAGAATTAACTCTGAAAATATATTAAAATTTTCTTGGCATTGTTACAGAGACCAATGGGTCAGATAACTCCATCCCAATGGCATATCTTACATTAGATCATCAGTTACAGGTAATAAATAAATGTCTATTAGATGCTTTATCTTGCATTTCATTCTAACGTGTGAATTTTGGGCTGTAAAATACAGTGCTGCATATTTACCTGTGTTTATATTCTGTCTAACTTTTCACCAAGGCTAAAAAAATATGTTGTGTAATCTGAGATTGGTTGACTCAGATTTGATCAAGCTATTAAAAACAAGCCCTGGAAATATGATCCCCAAAACCAAATGTAAGTGGGGTCTGACTGTCCAAATAAGACATTATTAGCTTGAGTGTTACTGAATTAAAATGTTGTATTCACTTTATTTGTTGTGTGTGGGATTAAATGCTACTTTGATTTTTGTGACAGAGCATCAGATTAATAACTGTAGATTTGAGGTTTGAGTCAACATTGACATCAGTGCATGGTTTAGCACTTATTTTTAAAAGCTTACCAGTTTTTAAAAGACGTTATAAATACACTGCAGGGACATTCTAACACACTATATACCAAGATACCAGTTCATTAGTTTTTAACATGTCTGATTTATTTTCAGCCTCTAGCACCATGCCCAAACTCCAAAGAATCTATGGCTGTGTTTGAGCAGCACTGCAAAATGGCACAAGAGTACATGAAAGTTCAGACAGAAATTGCATTGCTGTTGCAGAGGAAGTAAGTGAAATGTGTTTAACCCTTTCTGATCTTACGCATTTCTTTTACACAAAGTCTGTTATTTGTGACTATTATTTCTAGTTTTATGAAGTGGCATTTCAGAAGGCATAATTATTGTAATCTCAGAAATACTGAGCCTCTCCATACAGGTGAGATACTTAGAGCAAATAATGGAAAGGAAGACTCTTTTTCTGGACAAGTCCTAGTTTAAAGTGCATGGCCTATCTGTGTATGGAACATACTAGTCATGTTTGTATCATCTGAAATGGAAGACCCGGACTATTGAGAATCCTTGGAATTTTATTTCCCATTGCAATTTGACGGTAATCATTTGGATAATGTATTATAGAATTTAAAGTAATAGGTCAATGTTACTCATTTTGCAGTTAATTTTATCTTAAATCTGACTTTTGTCAGTCATCACATTTGCAGCAGTATTATCCACACATATCTAGTGGTTTTCTACTAAGGGTTTAGGATCTAATACTTAAAAGCCATTATGCACTTTCTTATCCTTGTGCACTGGAAATAAACTCTTCCCTCTTACGTTGTATGCTCATACAAGTGAAGTGACTGCAGGTATTGTTGGATATGGGCTGGGGTCACTGTTGATTCAGAACTCCTGTTTGCAATACTATAGTTCTGGTGTGCTCTGCTTCTCCTTGTTTCTGTTTCCCAAGGCTGGGGAGCTGTTCTGACAGGTGATCTGTACTCCCATGCCAGAACAAGCAACCAGCTCATTACCCGCCAGCGTCCCAGCCGCTGCAGGCGAGCGGTGGTTAATGAGGAGCTTGCCTTGGTGTTTGTGGGAAAGCTAATGAGAAAAATGTGTGTATGACCCTTTCGTACATCAGAAATGGCATACTGAATGGGGGTGTGGGGGCAAAGCTACTGTAAAATGTCCCTGCTGTCTAATCAGTTCTGGCCTAGCTTCCTGAGAGCAGACTTTGTTTTTCTATTGCAATTGAAATTTTTAGACTTCATGTGGAGCTACTGAAGCTAGTGAGAAGATCCTCATTTTTGTCTTATTTCTGTTGTCCAGAAGGGTCAATAAATTATATAAGAATGTGTTTCTGTTTCAAAGCTGTCAATTCTGTACCTTTAGGTTCCTACTTTATCTTTTTTTCTAGGAAGTATGTATACACACTTCTCCCAGACTTTTTTTTCCTAATCAGAACATAATTGCCCATAGGTGTTAAAACAAATAGTATTGTGACTGATGAACTAGATGCTGGTTAAGGTAGTTATTAGTTCAACCTTTATAGAATGATTAAGTTTTCTTTAACTGTAATTACAAACCATATGGCAACAATTAATTAACATGAACTTTCTCCTCTACTATTTTGATGTTAAAATATTGCTGGCAGCTTGCCTTCTTGTCACCTCATAAACAAATAGTAAACCAAACTGCTACATCAGTTTTGCAGGATAATTTATAGCGAGTTTATCACTGTGTTTGTTCCTCGAAAATTGTTGCTAAAAACCATATTGAACACTTATGGCAATATATTAAGTGAAATGACAGTTAAAAGAAAATTTGCTTGATTCTGTTTTTCCACTGCTTTAAAAAGTTCAAGTTCAAGCAGAAAACAGTGCTTCATGGAAAAGATACTAAAATTATTGTAATTTGGGCTTTCAGATTGCCTTTTCAGTTTTTAAATGTACATATAGTTAAGCAAAATTGGAGGTCAAATAGATTTATAAACTCTGAATCCTTAGATGTTTTACTGTGACCTGTAGAACTACATCTGAAAGACATTAGATAAAGGACAACTTTAGCGACTGAGGCTATGGCTTGCAGCTCTTCTAAAGTTTAAATGTGGATTTTATTTGGAAGAGAATTTTTCCCTGGGCTGCCTTTAAAGAGTAAGATTTCTTTTTTTTCATCAGCTTCCCCCTACCCTCCCTCCTTCCCCCCAGAATAGCAGCCATGAGTTCAGACTAATAATCCAATAATGATTTGGAACATCCTAAGTCACCTACACACAAAGTAGATTACAATTACTTTTTTCTTTTTTTTTTTTTTTTTTAGACAAGAACTGATAGCAGAACTGGACCAGGATGAAAAAGACCAGCAAAACACATCCCGTCTGGTACAAGAACATAAAAAGCTGTTAGATGAAAACAAAAGTCTCTCAACTTACTATCAGCAATGCAAAAAACAATTAGAAGTAATCAGAAATCAGCAACAGAAACGGCCAGGCACATCATGATTTCCTGGGACCTTTCAAACGAGAAATATGCACAGAAAAGACTGATTATTTTTTTTAATTGTTGTTATTATCCCTTATTACGACAACTCATGAGTGTTAGCTTCTTGGTGTGATCTGTATTTGTCTGCTACACTTAACATCATTTAATTTTCTTTTTCCTATGGTGGACGTCCAGTTCAACAGGTTAATCGAATAAGGTGAGAAAACAGTGACTTGAATTAACCAACAGCCCTCGATTTAAAGCACGAACAGTGGCTGTATGCATGCTCCTTGTGTGAAGGCTAGCCTAACAAGTGTTAAAGTGGCTGCTGAACTGTAAGATCTTAATTTTAGGTTTTTTTGGTGTTACCTCGAGAAGAGCAAAGCAAAAACTTTCCTGTTTAAGAATGATTTCGTTCCAGTGTCTCATCTCAAACAATTAATATGGTTATTTTCAGGTCTTAAAACATGCACCAGGCTGCAGAGGTGATGTTGGCTGACCAGAGTAATTCATGATGCATTAGTGATGCCTTTTTACCTGTAGACATAGTGTATTTTTTCCACATGCAAAATGGTAGGCAAACTGATGCCAGCATCCTTGGTTCAGTGCTTGATAGCCCTGCATTTTGACTAATATATTTCTTGTAATCTTGCATTCATAAACTATTTGAAGTAAAAGGCTGTATTTTCTTTACTTTCTGGGGGGGAATGGCATGATACCAATCATCCTGTAGTCACTGGGCAAAAGTTATGAAGGTGATTCACTGGGCAAAATCTGTCCTTTCTATAAAAGAGAAGAAGAAACAAAAACGTGTGAAAGTGTGTGTTAAGCCTCTAAAGCTTTTGTCCCTGTAGCATCTTTGGAAGGAAACTCAGAAAGCAAATCAATACAGAACTTTGAATATTTGCTCCGTTTAAACCACTTCTGGGATATTTTTCCCCCCCTTACAACTTGCTGAAAAGCATTTACTATAAATGTAAATAAGTTTGGTTTAGATAGGGAGAGAAGGGTTTGGGGAAATGAATTTAGTTTAAATAGCAAATTACGAAATGGTGTTGAGTATGCAAATAGCTGAAGCTATTAAGAAAATGAGGCAAATGGCTCAGATCTCTATCAGGAATCTCAGCTATTCCACTCATTTGAGCACAGTTCAAAGGAAGTCCATCACAGAATGCCTGTTGCCCTTGTGACTGAAGAACTGCATTTAATGAACTCAAGCGGAATATGTAATGATCAGTGTCGTTATTTACATGGGAGAATATAACTACTTGTTTACATTGCAGATTGATTAGCTGTATTATGAATTAACTTTTAACTGGTACAAAAATGAAGAGCTTCTAAATATAATGAGAAGCTCTTCCTTACATAAGCTTTTGGTGTACTCAGTTGTGGGCAGGGCACACTGTCTTGCAAAAGGAAAACAGAAAGCTAAAGTTTAGCTGCTAAGCCCTCAAAATATGAGAAGTAATCTGAAATCTAACTTCCACTTCTTTCGTGAGAGCCCACGAGCAGACCTTGGAAAAACATTAAAGGTAAAAACCTCACAGGTTTTTTTCTCCTTCCTGCCTACTTGATAAAAAACATTAACGCTGTTGTGCTGATCTGTGAACAGATCTGATGTCTGACGACAAACCATTTACTGAAGAGTGGCATCCTGTCTTGAAAATGCATCTAGTGCTGGCAAACCTCTGGGATTTAGGATCCCTTCCCTCATTTTATTTAAATAGAGGAAGGGTTATCATTTCCAAAACCTTAGCAGATAATTTGATTAGTTAGCTGAAACTGATATTGGGATCAACTTAAGGGCACACATATTTATAGCAAAATGTAATTGCCAGAGAAAATAACTGCAGTATTAGGAATAGCACAAGTTATCCAGAGAATTGCTGTTCACATACATCTGTCCGTCTACCAAAACGGACACGCTCGGTGACCAGCAGCCTCCTTAACATATGCCAAGGCGTGAAGGAGAGCAGCGTAAACACCAGTGCTCAGCTTCAGAGGCGAGGTTGGTAACTGCATGCACAAAATCACTTCCCAGGACAGTTTTTACAGCTTGCCTTGTCCTGAGCCACATAGATACTCTCAAGATAGATCAGTATTGAGGAGGAAAAGTCACTTTATGGCAAAGTTTGAATGATGAAGGTGAATGCAATGCTGACTTAAGGGTACATAGTACAGACATCTGTGCCAGCGTCACTTATGACTTTTCAGGGTTTACATTGAAAAAGGGTCTCTGATTATAGAAAGAAGTACTGTGCCACCATGCACTGTTGAACTTGGCTCCGTCCAATACTTAGGTTGTGTTGCTCTTGTGATTTTTTTCAAAGAAAATTTGAAGTTTGAACTCTGGCCTGACAATTGTTCCTTTCTGAATTCCACCAAAACTTTCTCGGCGAAGTGTTCTGTGTGGCAAAGCCTGCGCATCATAAAAAAAAAAACCCAAGCTATAAGGGTAGAATGCTACAGTTTGTGCTAAGGAGAGTTTCATAGCTTAACTTGTGGTGACCTTTATTATTTTCATAAGGCTCTTGTTTTAAAGTTGTTTACAAATGTACTTTTATTTTTCTGTTAAACTATCTGGAGTGTTCAGGAATTTTTTCATGTACTCCTTTGTCCAGTTCAAGCTGTTGCTCTGATAATTGGAGGTGCAACACCTGGTTTTGTTCTGGCACTGCCTTCTCAGCAAAGGTAACAGGCTCTGCTTTTTGTTACAGTACGTGTTCTGTAAGATACTGTGTAATTGAAATGACGCTTCTGTACACTGTGCAGTGCTACCAAAAATGCTCTTTATAGGCTGTTTGGGTTGTTGGGGTTTTTTTTCTGATAAGTTGAAGATTGTAATTCAAAACTTGTACATAAAATGGTGAATGATTTGATATGATTCAGGAATGAGAAGTGTGGCTTTCTGCTGCAGGGTTTTACTGCATTGTCAGGAATCTAATTAATAAAACCTGAGAGACTTCCACAAACATGTAGTAATGCCCCCGGCACTTGCCAGGGCATCCTTGATCTCCAATGGAATCCCACACAGGGTGGGGGATAATCATCATGCAGTTGTTCCCACCACCAGAAGAAAATTCTTCTGCTATTAGCTCTTCCCTTCCTGTGTGCAGCAGTAGGGTGTAGGATGAAGAATCCTGCTCATAGCTGAGCATTGAGATATTTTAAGAATGCCGCATCTTCCACACGGATGTTCTGTGAAAAGATAAGCATGCCTCTTCCATGGTTCAGTTCGGACAAATTCCATTCCCTGAGACTCTCTGTCTTGCTCGTAATGGATCGTACCACTGAAGAGCTTCCGTTTCCATACCGCAACCAGAGACAAACCCTTAACTGTTCCTTGTCTGAGAAGACCACCAAATCTTGCACCAGATCTGTGCTGAGCTGCTTTGAATGACTCGGCTGTTCCAGGTGTTCTGCTCCAACCTGCAGGAACGTTTGAAAGGGTGAGGCCTAAAAGAGACTCAGCCCCTCAAAACACAGATTTCCCTGCGCTGAACTGGTTCAAGAGGAGGATCTTGTGAAAGTGAGCCTGTCTATGTACATATGCACCCATACACATGCTGTTATGTGCTCAGAGAGCAGCAGGTAGCAAATCGTAATTGATAGGTGGCTTTTTATTTCCAAAATCTGGGCTTTCCATAGCTAGCTTTTGTTTGCTTCAGCAGTGTCAGTAGGTGAGTGGTGCTCTAAGGTGTTCAGTACCCAGTTCTATGGGGAGAGCTGAATACAGGCGAGTGTGTGTTGGGAGCACGCCGGTTCTTTCCTTCACCCATGGAACACTTCTCGGCTTCTTGCAGGGACAGTTCTGTGCTCCCACCACACTTGGATGGCTCTGCTACAAATGTTTTGGCTTCCAACCTGCATCCTAACTCTGATACTTGCACAAAGAGTGAAACTTAATTTAGACTAAATACTTTTAAGTATTTTAAGACAGTATTTTATTAATACTTAAAAGAGCACTGCTAACCCCAGGGCTTTAACCTAAACAAGCATTAATAAAAAAGGGGTTTCTTCCTAGCTGCATGCTTTATGCTAAGTGGCTAAAAATTTTAAGGTACTTCAAAGGGTAAAGTAGGCTTGTGTTCACAAAATTCCACGTGCTTTGTCTATACCCTCTCTTCCACCACTCCCTGGATCAAGGCAGCCCAGCTACTCTTAAGCTTGGGAGCTGTTGCCTGTCACGGATAGAAGGAGTGAATCGCCATGGTGTAAGAAGTTACATGTGTATCCAGCCTTGTGAACCCAAAGGACTGGGAGAGGCAGACCGTGAGGCAGGTGGAGTGGAGCCCCTTGGTATGAGACCACGGCTCTTTGTTAGTGCTGGGGCAGGGGGAAATTTACCCTAACTGTGGCTGCCAAAGCAGCACTCAGCAGCCTGTAGCTGTGAGTTTTGGCTTCCCTTGGACCTCTCCCTGCCCTTAAGCAATGGGTGCTTCCTGCGTAAATATGAACCCACTGAGGCTGGCATGCATGCTGGTAGAAATGCAATGGTCTTCCCTTTTCCCTCCCATGGATTTCAGAGTGGGGAGGCAGTGGAGCAACTACATGTAGGCTGCTCTCATGTGGTATTTAGGCTGAGCACCAAGGAGTAACCGTATTCATAGAGCTTATGGGCTTAGCACGTGGGAAGGGATGCAGTTTTAGTTTGTAGCATAAGATTACAATAAATGTCCCTAGTTGTAGGAGACTTGAGAATCATATGATGAGGTGGATGTACCTATAAACTCTGAGAGTGTTCTTTTTTCATGAGGAGCAGCAAGGTGGGCTTCACCTGTAGGGCCACCTCTGGGCGACATGCAGAGCTACCATGACTGTCCTGGTAGCTCCTGTGGTGTGAGAAGAGGGGTGGCCAAAAAAGCCATTTAAGAAAAAGTAGAGAGCTGTTGTCAATGTGGTATGTTTAAAACCACTCAGGCTCCCTTCCAAAAACAAATAGTTTCAAAGACTGGGCTAAAAGAGGGAAGAAGTCCTCTCATCTGAGGATGTCTCTGCTGCAGAACTGATCCCCTGAATGTCTTGGGCTCCTCTGGGGCCTCAGAGAACTGCCAGTGTCCATCACCGGAGGACTCCTCCAACAGCTGTCTGCAAAAAGTTAAACCTGGTACGTGCAAATCAGACTCTTATTAAAGTCTCTTACATCATCATTAGTAATGCGGCGAGAGCACGGCCGGGAATTGTTCATGAGGTAGGAGGTGAAGCTAATTTAGGCTGTCTGGGGTCTGCAGGGCTGCCGGCACACACTGCTTCTGTCAGTAAAGGGCTCGGGTAGGACCTCGGAGACGGAAGCGGCACACGGAGCCATTTTGGTGGGTGCAGCTGTGCTTTACATCAGAGCCGACTGCTGTGATGAATGTTGGCAGGCCTGCTGGAGAGACCTGCCTGCTGGAGAGAGAGACCTCGCTGCTCTTCTTCCTTAGAGGTCTTTAGCCACCACTCCAGGTGCCCGTGAATGCCATCAGGTACCAAAGCTGTAGCCAAGTTTGAGGTTTGGGGTGTTTGCTTTAGGCTCCTCAAAAAAAATGGGTCCCAAGAAAGGCCTGAGGAGGGATTAATTTTATTTGTTTTGGAAGAAAACCCCGTAAAGCCCTAAGGGGGTGAGGGTCACTGAGCGCACTGTATTCTACCTCTGGATGAGAGAACTGCCTGTAGCCTCAGCACAAGCCGTGATGGAGGCTTTCTGTTTTGTTCATGGTTGCTTTCCCGAGTGCTCTGACTTGAAAGGGCAAGCTGGAAAAGAGAAAGAGGAAAATGCCATGACAACACATCTGGGGATCTGAGCGTGGCTGCATTACTGTTTAATGTGTGTATTAAAACAGCCCCCCAAAAGAGTGCTACAGGTCAGCCTGAGTTGTCAATCTCAGCTCCTTTAGTTCTGTCGTTTTAGGACCAGATGCCCTGCACCTCCCGGGCAAGTCTCAGCTCTCACCAGCTTTGAGCAGGTACAGCTGAAAGAGCTTTTCCTTTCCAGGAGCGGAAGGAGCCTGTGTACTCATGTGCGAGCTACCGGCAGCTGCAACTTCTGTTCTCCAGGTCAGTCACTTGAGCGAAGTAGAAGGGCAGATGAACTCACCCCCTCATAATTTTTTATCCAGCTATGTCAGGAACAGGAAGGGGATCTAAGAGCCTGATCTCCTTTTAGTATAATCCTATGGTGGCAAATCAAGAAAGGTGTGGAAAACAATCAGTAATAAGAATGTGACTTTGTTTCAATTGTCTGAGATTTGGGGGATTTTATGGTTTTTTTCTTCCTTGGGGTTGAGTCTCAGGGCTCGAAGAGAAGCCAGCTGACATACCCCAAAAGCACATGGCTTTTCTGCATTCCATTCAGCTCCTGTAAGCTTAGTCTCTGTCAGTGAGGTTCACGTACAGAAATCAGTTGCTAAAGAAAGCCCTGAAGTCTAATTACAAAGAGGATGGCTCTAGAGGAGTTTAGCCTTAACTTGATTCGCTTGGGGGCAAATTTTGTTAGTGAATGAGCCATGTTCTGAATGCTGTCAGCAAGGTGAGCGTCAGAGCCTAATGGCAGGTGTATGGTACGAATTTTTAAGCATCGCTTTGTCTTTGGTTACTGCATTTCTGATTACTGATGTTCCTGGGGGAAAGCAGAGCTTCAGGTTTACAGAAAGCAAACCTGCCAAGTCCCTGTCTGGAATCAAATCATAGAATACATAGGACCTGGTTGATGACAGGTTGGCTGTGAGCCAGCAGTGTGCCTTGGTGGCTGAGAGAGCCAATGGGATCCTGGGGGGCATCAGGAGGAGTGTGGCCAGCAGGTCGAAGGAGGTGATCCTTCCCCTCTACTCTGCCCTGGTCAGGCCCCACCTGGAGTATTGTGTCCAGTTCTGGGCTCCCTGGTATACAAAGACAGGGACCTGCTGGAGAGAATCCAGAGAAGGGCTACAAAGATGATGAAGGGCCTGGAGCATCTCCCCTATGAGGAAAGGCTGAGTGAGCTGGGACTGTTCAGCCTGGAGAAAAGAAGACTAAGGGGGGACCTTATTCATTTTTATAAATATCTGAAGTATGGGATGCAGGGGGGAATGGCCAGCCCCTTTTCAGTGGTCTGTGGAGACAGGACAAGGGGCAATGGCTGCAAGTTGGAGCAGATGAAGTTCCGCATCAACATGCGGAAGAACTTTTTCACAGTGAGGGTGAGGGAGCCCTGGGACAGGCTGCCCAGGGGGGTGTGGAGTCTCCATCTCTGGAGATATTCAAGACCTGTCTGGACACCGACCTGTGCAATATGAGCTGGGGAGCTGCTCTGGCAGGGGGGGTTGGACCTGATGATCTCTCAAGGTCCCTTCCAACCCCTATGATTCTATGATTATCTGTTGTAGCCCTCTGTCAGCCAGTGCTACCGTGTACCAAGAGCCCTTTTTTCTCACAGGAAAATTAGCTGAAGGTTTTAAAAAACGGCTTAAAAGAAGTTAAAGGCGCTGAGTGATCACATTCGGGTTCGGCGTCCCTCCCACTGTGTAATGGAGAAGCTTAGAGCAGTAGCTCTGACAGACACCTTAAATACAGAAGCGTTGAGGTGAGGTGAGACATTCACTCATGTGCATTCGAGCCACCACAACAGCACTCTGCATTGCGAAGACCTTCACAACACAAACCTCATTGCTACCAGCTGCATCGTCTGCCCTGCCGCCCAGCCTGAGCGTGCCAAGGGAAGAACAGTGGGCGCCTCCACCGGTCCAGTCAAAACTCGAATGCGACACCAGTGCTACTGCAGCCAGTTGCATTAAAATGCTGCTCTGCAGTGTGGCCATGAATCATGGGCGATGCTGTTCACTTATTAACTTGGCATAAACACAAATCCCTTAAGAGTCAGATGATGAACACTAAGTACTTTGAGCTCTCCTGAACCTTTATGATCCAATGCCTGGTATTTACTTGGACTAATGTTCCCCACGGTATCTGCTTAGACCTAATCATTGCTCTGTGAGTGATGATAACACACTAATACCGGCTCCCCTTTCTTTCAGCAGAGTTTAAAAAAAACTTCTATGTGATTATAAGTAAGCCATGACTCTGGGAATCTTTGTTTTGTTCTGAAGAGATGAGGAAAAGAAAACTACAGGTTTCCCTGTACTTTCAAGAGCTGAGTGTGCTTGTCAGGGTTGGAAAGCCTATCCTGGTGCACCTGGGACAGCAACAAATGGAAGAAGTTCCTGCTGCTGTGAGCTTGAAGAGATGCAGCCTTCTGCAAAACAAGCATCAGGGTTATAGAGGGACAATGCTGTCACTATTCTGTATATCGCTGTTCTTCCCATACTGACCATTTTCTCAGTTCAGCCTTGGAGCAGGTAACTGAAGGTAGAAGTATTCACAAAGACACTTCCTCCCTCTTGTTTTACAGGCAAGAGTGAAATGTGTTCCTCCACAGCAATTCAAGCCATGAACTTGGATTTAGGCTCCTGAACAGGATGATGCAGAATATACAGTTCTGCATGGGGAGCCAGCATCCCCATATATTATGTAGGTGGATGTGGGAGAGATTGCTCTCAATGCCTGAAGTTTAGTAGTGATGATCTGGACAACCCCCAGAGGTCCCTTCCAGCCTCTACCGTTTTGTGCTTCTGTCAGTACCCTAAGATGTCCCCATCTGTCAGCACCCAGCAATGAAGAAAACCAGAGGTGATACCTGTACCCATTTTGACCCTTCTCTTGTGTTTGTGGTGCTGAACACGTTCTGGACCTTAAAATCGTTTCATTATATAATGGACCCACGGTTCTCACAGTAAGACTGTGTAGCGTAACGCGCCCTGTTATTTGGACCAAGTGTAATGTTTGACATATAATAGGCAGGTTTATCTAATTACCCCCAGAATGAGTAGTATCAAGAGCAGCACAGGCCTTGTGTACCCTTGGTGTGTCTGCGTGCAGGCTGCAGGAGGAACTGTGACACAAGAGGTGCTGTAGCTGCCACAACTCTTCACTTCAAAGAGCAGCCAAGGTGCTAAGTGGAGGCAGCGGCTTTGCAAGGCAAATGCCCAGAACCTGGGCTAGCCTCACCGACTCACTCTTTGCCATCAGTCAGAAAAATTAATGGCATGAGTCACCGCCAACGCCTACTAAATAAACCAGTGACCTGGAGATGAAAGGCTCTGTGTCTAAACTGTTTTCATTAATTGCACTGTGGGGCAAAGATAGATTTAATTTCAAGGATGGGAATATTAACCTCAATTCCTTTCCTTAATTGAGTGTGGAGAAACAAGAGACGTAAGCAAGGGAAGCAGAGAACAAGGACATGGGTCATTAGCACTGTCATCTGGTCTCACAGACAGCAGCATCTTGTAAAAAAAGTTATTGCAGCAACCAGGAGGAAAAAGCTTATTTGGCAAGGAACAGTACATAGGTAATAAGAAATTTACAGTACTGACTGGATTTTTACCAGTGTTTAGATGTACATGTCTTAGCACAGACTTAAAATGATGAGAAAGTAACTGGAGGCCATTTTTCAACAATTCATAGGTAAAACACCATCGAAATGTTGCAGAACAATCCCCATGGGTGATGCTGGCCCCATGGAAAGCCCATAGGGGGAAAAGATGTGGTGGTTAGGCCTTCTTTTCTAATTGATACATAACACTTGCAGAGTATTCCTTACCTGAAGGCTTCCAATCGTTTTCCAAGAAATCATTCCAGGGAAACAGAGGCCCAAGGGAGTGTAGCTGACCTTGCAGAAAGTCCATACCTGATTTGAGAGTAAGATTCAAGTTTCCCACCTGTCCATCCAGTACTATATCTGGTCAGACCCAGTGACACTGCCCTGAACACAAATCAGTAGAGGTTTCCTGTATCTAGCTTGGCTAGAGAGTACATCCTTCCAGATGTACCCCTGCAGATATGGGGTACTTTCTTGACATTATTATTATTTGTTTGTTTGTTTGTTTATTTGATAATATTTTTTACTGTTGTTTGCAGCTAAGCTCATTAGACTGACACAAGGAGAAGTGAACCGATTACAAACCAGGCCTGCTGTTGTTACAAAGGTGGGATGGCTATGACTGTCTTTCGGATACCTGTAGCAGGGTGATGATCTCTTAGTATGAGATAATAGGTCTCATACATATAAAAGGCTTTAATATAAGACCACAGGTTTGGGGCTTACTACTAACTAGCTGATTCTGCTTAATCTTGTTCGGGGTCATAACTATTAATAAGATTAAAAAAATGCAAGAGAGATAAATGAGATAAAAAAAACGCAAAAACAATCCTGGTAATGCTCTAAAGAGCTTTCTAATTCAGTATAGAATATTTTACTCTAAAGCAAACACATTGTTACTTCTTAAATTTTCTGTAAAATCTTTTAAGATTTATGGTGCCCTTTTTTTCTCAATAAGACGGTGACAGAGATCTATTTATGCTACACAATTCAAGACCTTCCATAGAAGTGACTGTGCTTAATTATATTAAAATGCTGTGCAGTTAGGAAGGAATGTGCCCAGGGCTGTTATCTCCACATGCAGTGCTCGCAAGAAGAAAGAATTTCTCACCAAGCTCAAATCCTTTCTTTTCCACTATTTGGAGCACAGGGAATGCAAGATCATCTTCCTTGCACAAACCCAGCAGCGGCTGCAAAGCCATAAATAAAAATGCCTTACTTTCTTGTGACACTGGTGAAAGAGCAAACAGAAGTTAAATAAAAGCATGTTTCACTCGTGTCTGGAGAAAACCTTTAAGGATCTACAAAACAATAACCGTTGCTAAGTCTCTTGACTTAGCTCAGTTACTCCTGGCTCCCTGGAGGCCCATCATTTTGAGGGAACTGTGGCCTACTTGGCTTGAGAAACGGGGCCAAGCTCTCTTTGCTTTAATAAAAGCGTAATAAATAATGCCAGAGCTCCTCGCAATGAGCCGGGAAACAGCCCAATTCGGCAGGGTACAGCCAAAGCCCAGCACGCGACAGAACGGCGCTGCGCCGCGCTCGCTCTCGGCGCGCCACTGCTGTGTTAGCAAAGATCTGACGTGCTGCCTCTTGCTCAGAGTGTCGCCTGTTTGAGACTGGCAGAAATCACTACACACCCTTAGCCTGGGGTGCTCTAAACCCCCCAGGGACCCTCGGCTAGGGAGCCAGCCAACGCCACATTGGTCCAGCAGAGCGTGCCCAAAGGTCTGCCCCACCAATACCCTAAATTATGATTGGAATTGGTTAGGTTTCCTTAGGTTTGGTTTGTTTTGGGTTGGGATTTTTTGGGGGGTTGGGTTTTTTTGAATCAGTGGCTTCTTCATACCCATCTCAGGTTTGGTTATCCCGTATTCTTCATCACTGAATTTCCAGCAAGTGCAGAGGCTGTACACAGACATCCTCTCCTTCTAATCTATCTTGTAAGAGACTGCTCGGGCGCACGGGCGGGTTTTAAACTACCTCATTATTGAACTTATTTGCAAATACATACTGATAAATGCATAGACACAAATTCCTGCAAAGTGAAAAAGGAAAATGCCTTGTTCCTCTGTCCATACTGGTAGACAAACACAATATATTTTTCACAATGTAATAAATACACAGAGTTTCTCTGCAAAATCTGTCAGCCAAGGCACAGCGTTTGCCCTGGATCTGCAAGAAACCACAATAACTTTGAAAAAGTTAATTAAACAACACTGAGACTGCCAGCACGGGCTAAATCACGTCGTGCTAGAACCTGGATTTCCTGGAGGCGAGAGAGACTTCTGCGGAGGGAAGGCTGAGCAGCAGGAGAAAGCTGCTTTTCCTTCTTTTTGTTGAGCTCTATGTGTCTTAGGGAGCTTTTCAAACCTTGGCGCTGTGCTCCCTATAACTGCGATGAGACCCCAAATAAAGACCTGGCAACAGGGGGAAAAAAAAGGTGCTCAATAGCCCTCATAATCTCTTTTGTGCAGCGAGGCAGTTTTCCCCTGGCATTAACATGTCACAGCATTGAGGACTTCGTACTTACTAAGACTTTTTGTTTTGCAATTTCCCACAGAGCGGTGAATTTTGTTCTACCGAAAGCTGTGATTATGCAAAAATATGGCTCTCCACCCCCCAGAGGCATATCACTGCTTTTGAAGAAGCAGTTCTGCTCTGCAGAGAGAACTCGTCAGGCCTGGTAACTTAAAAATTTGATTGCCAGTGAGTGAGTCTTCAGTTGTACGCGCGTTTCATTTCGACGTCGTGGTCTGGGAGCATTCCCGAGCTCATTAAAATGCACTAAGTAGTCAGCTGGTCTGTGCTGAAAGCTGCTTTACAGCTTGGAAATGGGAATTGCAGTGATTTCCTCCTTCTGGTCCGGAATTGTTGGGAAGGAATGTCACGTGGAGCATGTTCAAAGCACAAAGCCTCTCTAATGGGTGCAAAATGGTTTTGTAGCTGAAATTAGATGCTGTTAATATTTTAAGAGCACAGAAAATGCATGCTTGGGTAGAGGCTGGAGTTTGCAACTACTACAAAGAGCCTACTTAAAACCCAGGCAGACCTTGATGATAGCTGCACAAGCTCAGACAGAAGAAAGAAGTTGGATTGTATTCAATTAATGAGAAGTAAATTTAGAAGTATTTGAAATTAGCCCTTATTTTTAATAAACGACTTGAATGTTGCTTTTGCTTTAGGATTTACCACATTTGGGAAGGAAAAAAAGAAAAAAAAACCAACACAAAAAAACCAACAGCATCAATGTGGTACCTGAGTCACACAGATTGATTACCAGAGTGGCCTTTGGAATTACTCAAGCGGCCAAAGGATGCTCTGCAGCTGCTGCCAAAGAGCAGAAGGACAAGTGCAGGGCTCTCCTGCTCCTGGTGGTGATTGCCATGTGCGACCCCTGGCACAAGCCTCATACCCATAGTGGCTTCTTACCTCTAACCCTGGAAGGATTCAAAAAGTGCTTGCTGGAGTCCGGCTTCAGAGGAGGGCAGGGCTCTTCTGAGGCAGAAGTGTGGCATTTGCATTGCTCCCATCCTCCTATCTGTCACAAAAGACGCAGACAAATCACTCCAAGATGAGGCATTAACAACATGCTCCGTCTGACTGGATTTGGGGTTTCTTTTCTAGCAATGCAGCCTTTCTGCTTTGGCAGGGGGGTTGGACCCAATGATCTCTCGAGGTCCCTTCCAACCCCTACAATTCTATGATTCTGTGATTCTAAGCCTGCCAGTGATTTACCTGAGCTTGACAGAAAGGAAGACGAGGTGTGTTTTTGCATTGCCCTCTGACAAAAGACCGTGAAGTGTTACAATCACCTACAGAAACCAGAGGGGTGGAAACGTGAACTTTCCTCTTCTCGCTGCAATTTAAAGAAAGTATATGGAAACTATTTTGGTGGATCTGCAGTCTGTATCTTATTTAAAATTAAAATTGTCCATTGAGTAGATTTCCACTTACTCTAGCAGAGCTCTGGTGATTTACATCAGTTAAGAATCAGCTCATCATTTCCTTTAAAGCTACTTATATCATTCTGTGGTTATGAGCACTCTACAGAGCATTTAAGCTGCATTTTTAAAGAGAAGAAACCCTCAACGAGCTTTCTGTTGCACATACAAGTTTGAAGCGCTATTTCACGCTGAAAACATGGTTCATTTTCCTCTTCCGGAGATGTTAGTGAGGTTCAGCGGTGGCTTAGATATACTAATCTGTTTAATAAAATGGAAATGTTTCATCCCATCGGTCTCTGTGTCAATATTTGCACTTTATATTATGTTTTACCAAAAAAAAAGTCGTTATCACAAGCGGTTTTATTTAAACTCAGCACGTTAAACACGGCTTTTCTGAAGCTTTGATGTTCCTTCAATTATTTAATAAGCATGAAGATTACAGCGTAGCTAAAGGTTATCATCTATAATAGATACATCTGCCTGTGTTGTCCTGAAAGCAATGCATTTTGACCTTTTTTTGCTGTAGAAAAGAGCAAACTGTTTCTGCGCCTGTACAAACTACGATGAGACTGTGGTTTTCCTCTTGATTTCGCCCCGCTCGCTTTAAATCATCTCAAATAAAAAGAATGCTAAAGTTGCAGCAGGTTTACACTGGAAAATAAACACAAACGCTGCTGTAGCCTCTTGAACGCAGTCATGATGATGTCAAACTTTGTATTAAAACCCATTTTGGACACTGTCAGACTGCAACGCAGAATACACCCCTGAGGGCAATGCTCTTCTTGGGAAGGATTAAACTTGTGTCGCAAATGAGGCCATTTCTAATGAGATGACACCTCCTTAGGGGAGCCGGATGACTTTAGTTATCTGAACTGCGTGCTCAGAGGGGCATGTGGCACCTCAAAATCTAGATTTCCAATGAAGTCAACTGAACTTAGTTTCCTAAAAGATCAAGTTGCTTTTGAAGATGAGCATGAGCTGGACAAATCATTTTGATCTGGCACCATGATTCTGTAAAAAAAACTTCAGCACCCCTGAAACTGAAGCCCCTGGGCTCAATTTTGCTCTTTTGTACAGCAAAAAAGGTCAAAATGCATTGGGGTGACACAGACCACAGAAATTTGGCATCTAACCTTCTGGATACAACAGTGGGCATTGCTGAAGAGTGGTCCAGCAATCCCACACCCAGAAATCAGGCCCAGTCACCACTGGTGGCAGGAAGGGATCAGCTTTCCAAGTGTAGGCATTCTTTTTAAATGGGGCAAAGTCATTTGTTATACATAAAATTTTCAGCCTAGTCCTACCAGAATTACAATTTTAAAAGCATAGGTAAGAGCTTTGGGTTTATAGTGAACCCCCAGAGCTGCTGCATTTTAGTATTTCAGGGTATTTCCCCCCACCCCACCCTGCCCCTTCATTCACCACCTGAAGAGGACCCTCACCACTGGAAAGAAATTCTTCTGGACTGATGCTCAGTGCTGTGGCACCTTGGAGTTAGGTTTTGCATGTGGTCAGGTGAGATGTTGTTTCTCCGGTTTACTCTTTCAGGAAGACGTAGCTGAGGCTTTGTGGGAGAATTCCCTTTGTTCCTTCCATGAACCTGTAGTGAAGCAGGTAGGAAACATCAAGCGATCCTGTATTTTGGAAGAAAGAATGTTTAAACCAGAATGCCTTGAAGCACCTTAACTCTAGACAACTGGAAATCATTTTCTAAAACCTCTTATTCAGGAAGAATCATTTAATTCTTTGAAATGTAGGCCATTTTCAAGTCATTTTCTACAACAAATGGGACCAGCTCAATCTGTTCTTCACATTTTAGTAATTTAAAAGGACATAACTGAATTTTATTTTAATGGTAATTGTAAACTCATGCAGAAAATGTAAATGCACACTTCCCGATTAGCTTGCAGCATAAACCACGGCTTCTATTAATGTATTCCAATTTGTAATTCTTTGCACAGTATGAGATTTGAAAGCTGTGATTAAAATTAATTAGGTTAAGTAAAGTTTATCCCCCCTGAGCACTGCTATTTGAAGAGAGAAATAGTAAAACACTAGCTACATCTGGCACCGCAGGAGGCTAAGGCATCACAAGGAGTAGCAGCACTGCTTTTTCAGAGGAGTTGCATGCTGCTTTTTTGGCGTACCTTAAGCACAACATGTTCTTTTCTACAGGCTAATTGGGAGCCATTAATTTGCTCTTTGCCTCTTGTAAATGCTCTGGAGCTACAACATCTGTATGAGCATCTGACAAGCCAACCTTTGTAATACAGTGGATGACACTCATTTTGAAGTGGCATCATTGCTACCTAACAAGGCATTAGAGTTCTGCCCCAACTAAATGGGAAACAAGTCTCAGGAGGCAACAGAAAAGTTGTCCTGAGGGAGCTCCTGGAGTTTTTGCTTGCTGGTTTATTTTGTTGTTGGTTGGGTTTTGGCCAAACCCTTTTTAATGGATTTCTTTTCCAAAGAAGGAGTACTTGGATAAAAAGGAGTGTAAGTGTTGGGAACATTGGGCTTGCTGGGATGGAAAGGCCTTTCTGAAAGGAGAGACAGTCATGCTCTGACCTCCCCTCTCTGGTCCAGACACCAGGACGCTGGCTGGAAACACTGCATAACCCACCTACGTGCTGTGTTTACACTCTCTGATTCCTGTCACTCTAGAGGTGGCAGTCAATACCCCAAAATCTGGCCTTTTGCCATTCTCTGTTCCTTCAGAGCAGTTAATTGATTAATTGAGCAATTCTTTATCAGCTGAAGCCTTTTGCAATCAGCATCTGTCACAGCAAAACTCTTGTGTTAGTTACTGGGTATTGAATATGCTTGACCCAATAATCAGGTTTGTGCTGGAAGCAGGAAGGTATTTTTGGAGACTGATGCCATTTGGTGACCCAAGACAAAGGCCTCATGCCTTTCTGATGAAGACAGACTGTTCCCATCGGGTGAGGGTAAGGGTACTATGCCAGATGATAGTTCTTAAAGATGTTTTGCTCTGCCAGCAAGTTCTCCCTTTGCCTTCTCTTCCAGCATGAGCTGTGCCCAGCAGAGCTCTCCCCACCCTCAGGAGCCATGCTTCTATGCCTGGAGCCCCTCTGTTCTTGTGCGGTTACCAGGATGCACCTCAGAAATTCAAACAGATGGGAAAGTGAAGACTGCAGGTGTACATGGGGGTAGTCCAGGCAGGGAGAATGAAGCCAGGCAGGGAGAATGAGGCATCCTTGCAAAGACCGAAGCGTGATGGGCTTAGCCCACAGCATTCACCAGACAACCCAGCGGATAGCAGAGGGGCAGACATAGGGATGGCCCCCAAGTTAAGCCAGTTCAAAATCAGAAAATATTTTTAGAGGAATTAAGGTTTGCAATCTAAATCATACTTCAGGTCAGCAGCAAAGTCCAAGGGGAAGTGTTCACATAGCTATCTCTGGCACTGCCGTAGCAGCTGATCAGGAAAGAAACAGAAATTAATTTTGCTGTTGCTCTCCTTGCTCTAGTCCAGCATTCACAAGCACAGCAATACATGAGCTGTGGTGCCTTTCTCACCCAAACAGCCATACCCTCCCACCTCACGCTGCATTGCCTTTCCCAGTGGAAGCGTATGGCCGAGCTGCTGCATGTGGCAGAACCACCACCAGTCTGGCATTCAAGGCAAAAGATGTTTGTTTCTACTTCTTTGGTGTGAGAGTTGAAAAAGATGAGATGGGAAGTCCCACTGAAATGAGAACGCTTTGCACTGCATCCCTGACAGTAACTTCCAGACAAGGATTTCTTACCACTGATGGTGTGTCTGGGTTAGTAGGAAAGATTGGAGAAAATACAGTCGTACAATCCCTCAGCTATGCAGGTGCCTGAGCTAGTAAAAGTGCTGACATTGGGGTGGTAAACAAAAGGGACTGAAAGAAAAAGAAGACTTTGCAGTCCTGTGCCAAGCCGCGGGCTTACAAGGTGATTCATGTTTTCTCAGGCTCACGAGTGAGCTCTGCAATCCCTGGGTCTATCATCCTTTTAACTCAGGCCAGGGAGTTACACCCAGTAATTTCTGTTGCAGGCCTGTAATTTACCTGAGCTGCAGCCATGTGCTTTAGCAAAATGGCAGGGAGAATGGAGGGATTATTGCTAGACTTGACACGACAGTAAATTCTCACTGAGAAAACAGCAGGAATCATAGAATGGTCTGGGTTGGAAGGCACCCCAAGGATCACAGAGTTCCAACCCCCCTGCCACAGGGGACAGAGTTCCAACCCCCCTGCTACCAACCTCCAGGCCTGGATCTACACAAGGTTGCCCAGGGCCCCATCCAACCTGGCCTTGAACACTTTCAAGGACGGGGCATCCACCCACTCTCTGGGCAGCCTGTTCCAGCCCCTCACCACTCTCTCTGTAAAAAAAAAATCCCCCTAATATCTAATTTAAACCTTCCCTACTTTAGCTGTAGTCCATTTCCCCTTGTCCTGCCATTGTCTACCCTTTTAAAAAGTTGATTCTCCTCCTGTTTGTATGCTCTGTAGGGAGCTACAGAACCCAGCAGATCTGGTGCCTCCAAGCACAGCAAGATGGGAAGGCTGGCAAGGTAGCGGCAGGACAGCTGCATCTGGCCAGGGTCTGCCATGCCCAGTTTGAAGGACACCCATCCCACCTGGGTTGAGGGTTTCACTGCACCCTCCTGTCTTCAGGGCTGCCATCACAGGACCAGAGCAGGTCTGAGTCTTGCATTCAAGTCAACAGCAAGGAAGAGAACCTATAAACATGAAGCCACTCACCTTGCTAGGTACAAAGACCTCCTTGAATTTTTAAATATCATTGTCAGTCCAAGTTCTTCCAGCTGTCCCTTTTCCTCCCTCCCCTCTCTACTTGGCCCAGCACTAACACTGTGCTTGCTCTCCTCTTCCTGCCCCTCAGTGCTCCTCACCCCTGCTGCAGCATAGACAAGCCAAGCAGCATGGGCTTGCTTGTTTATCAAAGGAGTCTGAGAGCTGTGGGAGGAAAAGACATGACAATCACAGAAAAAGTAGACAAATAGGACATGCTGGCTGGCAGCACTGGCAGCGCGTAGGTAACCAGGAGTGGGAGCAGCATGTGGTGAAGGATTTTGATGGGAAAAGGAAAACAGCACATTTACGTGGGACTTTGGCAACTGTGAAACATTCAGAGCAGATGAAAAAGTGAAGGCCAGCACGGGACTGGTGTCCACTCCCCAGAACTCATTCACCCATTCATACCCCATTTTATGGGAGCACAAGAACAGTCAGTCTGAGCCATTACAGAGGGCTCCGGGCCCTTCCAGCTTGTCTTTCATGGGTACTTAAAGAAACAGGGCATCGATGCTGAAATCTTTCTGGTGGAAAAGTGTCCTGGGCTTGGGTGAGCAGCTTGGGTTTTCCTTGAGCTGGAAGCTGCAACATAAAACATCGTGTTTTATGAACCTTCAAAGCTGCTGAAGTACAAAACGAAACCGACTTGAACACGGAGATCTTCCTATGCAGCACTTGCCCTAGAGGGCTCCCTCTCGCCGTGTACCGGAGGGAGATGGCATGTCATCAAGAAGTGGGTGGAAAGGGCTTGTGAGATGAATTTTCCTATTTCTTCCCTTTTGCTCACACAAGAAAGCTTGGCACGAGCCGATCGAGCTCCCAGAAAGTAATTTTGCCGAGTACTGAGGTGGAAAACAAGCAGCGGTGGGATGGGCATGGAGCTACCAGCAAGAGCATACAGAAGAGGTGAGAGGAGGTCTGCCACACCAGCTGTGGCAGGAGATTGTTGTAAGAGATGGGTCTTCAACTAGGAGACCAATTCCAATTTGCTTTATGTCTGGATGCCTTATTTTGGGGAAAAGATGATCCTCCAAAATAACAGCTCTGAAGAAAGAGACGTGATCAACCACCGTATGGTAAGAGTATAAACTCTCGCTGACCTGCATGGTGGCACGGTCCCAAAGCACTGGATTAGTGAGGTTACCCTGCACGTGGGACTTTGCATAAGGAGAGGCTAAGATGTTTCTGCTGGCCTGGCAAAAATTCGTAACAAATCTGCAATGCTGCTTCAAAGATCCCCATAAACAATTCAGTGCTCTCGTTAGTGTCTACACCCTGCAAATGTTTAAACCACAAGAAACCACAAACCACAAGAAACCTGCGAACTGAACAAACAGCTGCTGCTCCAAACTCAAAAAATCAAATTTACAAGATTCTCTTAATAGACAGGCATTTGCATTGCAAAAGCAGATTTCATTTTACCAATATCTATGTCACAATTAGACTATAGCTAAGCTTTTAGGTGTTTAAATGCATGATAATATACTCAAGAAAATCATCACTTCCATAAAAAAAAAGAAAATGTTCTAAAATGTCAAAAGATAAAGTGGTACAGGATGTGGATGTATTAACATCTCAGGTAAATGGGACTCATTAGCTACAATATTTCATACATTACAATATAAGGTATGCACATAAGAAAAAACTCCCCTGGGCTTTTGTAACGCGTGAGCTCTCTAGGTCTTCCCCTCTGTTGTTGCCTGAGTTGTTTTAACACAGCAATTCAGTATGTAAATGCAGGTGTCCTCACACCTGAGAAAATGCCACCCTGGGAACTCCAGTCTAGAACTTGCTTTTGTTACTGCTTACAGGGCAAGCAGGGAAGAACTGCCACCAAGGGCATATCCAGCCTGTCCCCAAGAGTGGGAGGTGGAAGATGCTTAGGGAGCCGTGTTAGTAGCAGAGCAGAGATGAGGTGATCCTCCTCTCCCAGTCACTCCTCTCACCTTGCAATTACCTAGGGCTCAGGGATCTCTGAAGAAAGCACGAAAGGTCTGAAGTTCCTTGGTGGGTCTCTCTGCCATGAAAGTGCTTCTTAGTGCTTCCCCAGATCCATTACACCTTTCCAACAGGCACGGCAAGAAAGGTCAGGCCTCACAGGAGGCACACAGGGATGCCAGTACAGCTATTGAAGTTCTTCCCTCACCTGCTGAGAGGGAGGGACCAGGATGCTATTGACTGAGGACTTCTGGCCAACAAGTCATTCATCATTAACAGTTTTTATTATACTGATTAGAATGACCTTAGTAAATAAAATGGGCCTGGAACTGCTTTTTAAGTCTGACACCTACCTGCTGACAACCATCCAGCTGCTGCAGCCTGTTTAGGAGTAGTCCCAAGATACGACTCAGCATTGATGGGAGAGTGCTAGTGTGCTAGGACCTTGCTCATTGACTGCATGGACAACGACATGGCACTGCTCGGGCCCTTTCCCTTGGCCTGTTTTGTAGCAGAAGTGTGGCTGCTGTCTGAACTTCACAGAAGGAGAGGCCGTGGTCCCCAGAATAACGTTGTTAGTCAAAGCTGCGCTTCTGACTAAAGGAAAGAGTGGGTCAAACGGAAGAGATAGGTCACAGCGGAGCTCACTGTTTTTCTGAGCAAAACCTGCTGGGCTCTGCAGAAAGGGCCAGCGGGGAATGTAGTAGAGGAAGAGATAGGCAGAGGCCAAAATGGGTGAAAAGGAGCTGAATGTCCTGGTGTGGGACCCAACAAAGTCAGAGAGGCCAGCTAGCATGATGGCAGATGAAAAGAGCAGAGGAGCCTGTGCTAGAAAAACTGAGATTTCCATAGTTAGTGTCCATGGCATGGGAAAGAGAGAGATGTGGCTTTGGAGCCAGGACAGAAGAGATGCTCAAAGGTGTGAGCAGCAAGAAGTTGGGCTGGAGAATCTCACACGGAGCTGGTGGTGTGCAGCCATTGATGGACTGGAGGTCTGAGGAGAGCTGGGGTGGTGGGAGCAGGGGCAGCTGGAGTTCCTGGTGAAGGCATGAGAAGAGGATGGAGAAGCCTGCCCTGGAGGCAAGGGCTGCAGACAGCTCAGTGGAGTGACAGGAGTGTTTCCCCTCTGTGTGAGGGGGCTGCAGGTGAAGGAAAGGAGCAGGAGGCAGAGAAAAGCTGCTCATTCTCAGACACGGCCTCAGAGCTGCCGTCAGCACTGACCTCCCTCTTTCTTTCTTGCTCTCTTGTGGGGAAGCACTCTCCCACCAGTTCAGTCTCTCAAGAGGCAGAGCGCTTACTGGGTCATATAATCAACAACCTGGCTGGCAGTGCTCCCTTCAAGGCTACTACTCACTGGCAGGAGAAGACATTGCCCATCTCTCAGGAAATGCCCTGATGCTGTCCTTCCAGGTGAATCACAAAGGGAGGCACAGCCAGAGCCTGGCTTGCTTGTCCCTTGGTAAACCTGTACGTGTGTTTCCCTTTGCTGAAACATTAAATGTTCACGTGAAAGGGGAATTTGGGTCTGAGCTACCTCCAGCTTTTGTCAATCTGAACCGCCCTAAATGTTTGCCTTTTCTAATCGATTTTCTATGACTCTGAAATAAAATGAAGACCAGAGTCCAGAAATTCACCTATTTAATAAAATGCTCTAATCCAACTTTCACCCTAAAGTCTGGGACTCCCCCAACTTCACAACTTCAATACTGAACTTTGCATTGACCCATTAGAGAATACTCAAAAAAAAAAAAAAAACAAAAAAAAAAAAAAAAAGAAAGGAAAAAAGAAAAGTATGCACAGGAAAAATCCTACTGAAAAGTCAATCTTGGACAAAAAGGCAAACAAGTGGTGTTGCAAATTCCTTGTGGTCGGGCTGGCAGCAGTGCTGAGGGGGAGAGCTCCATAAGCGCGGTAGCCACTAGATGCCACTGTAAGCATGGCCTTATACTTAGAAATAAGGTTTTTTTAAAAACAAAGCGAATGGCCAAGGTTTGCTAACTATAAAATAGTCCTTTCTGTTAAAGTGCATTTCCTTCGTCCAGGCCGTTCTCGCTGTAAAACTGCATTTTTTCCTGGGCAAGCTTTCTGCTACCTGTTTCCATTCACGATCACCACCCTCCTGTGCAATATACAGAAACGTACTTGCGTGCCATTGTGAGTACCCCTTTGGGATTTGCTTTCCCATGCCACCCTCCTCAGGAACACCCAAAGTAGAAATTATCTTTGGAGTTATCCCATATGTCTTTTAAAAGCACTTCTCTCGCTTCCGTCAGGGAGAGATTCACATGTCACCTCGGGCAGAGGAGTGTATTGCAGTATCAGCAATGTATCCTGCTGCGTAACATCAGCAGCCACGTGCCCCTGTGCATGCTGACCCCATTTCCTACGTGGTGCGGAAGAACCATGGCTTAATCTCCTTTCACCCTGCCACCCAAAGCAGCTCTGCCCATTGCAGAAGTGGGAATGGCCAGAGATCCTTTAGGTGAAAGACCCTTTATGCAGCTCAGCTGCGGAGAGGGCAGGAGCAGAGGTGGGACCAGGCAGCACACAGGCACCGCACCAGGCCCCCATCACTTCCCAGCACTCTGCAGCGTCATAGGAGAGAAGCAGCCCCATCCCAGGGCTCAGCTGTGCCTCTCTCCACAAGAAGGGGGCTATTCTGCACCCCAGGTGGGTCTCATGCAAGCACGGTACCATCTGCATGTCCCCTCCAGGCTCCAGCAGCCTCTCACCCACAACAGGGGCCAGACGCCCGCCCTCAACCCCAGCGTGCTGAGCAGATACATGCGAAGCTGCCACAAGCAGGACGCACACGTGCTGTTTGATTAACCTCCTTTCTCCCCCATCTCGCCCAGGCAGTCAGTGAAAACAACACCGGTTGTGAAGGAGAAAGCCTTACCCCCACCCACATATGACTCAACCCAAAACCCTCTAAGCCTGCAGCAGCGGTCAGTGTGCTAATCTTCAGCGCGGTTCAGCCGGCTCGGCGCACATATGGGTCATGGCTCTCGTAGGGCAAGCTAACAGTAAAAGTCACCTGAGGAAAGCAGGGTTTTTTCCTGCTGGCTGCCAGTGCAGCAAACCAGTGCCTTAAAAATAAGCAATGATTTCTCAGCCCCTAATGGATGCCTAACTGACGTCTGGTTTCAGACGAGGTGAAGCTCGTCACAGTTGTGGAGGTCTCCACCATAATTACCCATGCATGGAGGAATGAATGTAGGTGTTGGGCAAAATGCTCCATTTTTTGACTTCCCAGCACAGTTTCCAGCGTTGACTATTTACAACTGAAAAGCCCAGTGGGAACTGCTGTTGCTCACTGACCACCCACATTATGTTTTAGAGCTGGTTTTGAAAAGTGAAGAAGGCATCTACACTATTTTGTCAAGAACCGGTTGAAAATACTGAAGGTTTCGGTGTTTTTCACATTCAATAACAATTTCAGTTGAATGCAGTGGAGGTCTGTGGGATCTGGGTGGCAATTTGAGTTAGACTAACGAAATGTGCCATCACTACTGGTGTGCACCTCCAGTTTGCTACTATGTGAGAGTTAACATGAAAAAACATGTGGGTTTTTTTTCTCATCACCTCCCAGTTATTTTAAAATGGAAAGCAGAGTCTTAAAAATGAGATACTTAAAAAGTTTTCTTTTCCATTTTTACCCACACAATTTAGTACTCTAAATCTAGAGCTCTTTCCCAAAGGACATTAGTAAAAATTGATAAATTCACAAATGGATGGGGAGAACATTGGAGCTGAGCATTTGTTGGGCAGACACACAAAAAATGAGAAAAAGTATCAATTCTCATGTGAGTCCTTTCCCTTGGGGTGGCGCAGACACAAGCGATCCTCATCTCATTTGCAGTGGGGTTGGTTGCCTTGCTTTACTCTCTGTAGATGTGCTAGTAAGAAGTCCCAAACCTTCCCAAACCATTTGCAAATGCTTCTAAGCGAAGAAGCTATCTCTATTAAAGCAATGAAAACGAAGTCTCTTTCCCATGCACTCCCTAAGATACTCTCTATTTTGGCCCATATTCAGGAAGGCAATTAAATATGTGCTAACTCTGTGCTCATGAATAGTCACATTGAAATTTACAGAATTACACATGCCTAAGTGCTTTCTTGAATGAAACCCAAAGTTTGTATCCCAAAGAGAGCTAGGAAAACTGTGTCTGAAAGCCACACACCACTCTTGAGGGCCATGTCAAGGGAGCTACAATTCAGCAGAAGCTCCCAGGAGGGTGCACAGAGTAAGGGAAGGGAGTCCGGATTTATACATGTTGCAAAAGAAAACCCACCATTTTCCATTCGTAACTGCTGCCCTACCCCTCTGAGGAAAAGGATAGGGTGAGGGGGGGGTGTGGGGGGTGTTCCCTGTTTCTCCTTCCCAAACCTAGTAGAAGTTAAATAATGCCTGTCATTCACCATTTTGCAAAGTTCACCTACAGGATCCATCCAGTCCTCAGCTCTCATGCTGTGGCGTCTGTGCAGGGAAGGTACAAAGAAGTTTGGGGATTTTCTGCAAACATGGTGCAAGAATTTGGTTGGAGCGCTACCTACCTCCGTGGTCTAGCAAGGGCAGGTAACTCTCTGGCTCTTTTTCCCCACCTAATGATAATAACTGCCCAGGAACAGTTGTGCTAACAAGCACTCTGAACACAGTAAAATACCTTTAGACCTATTTACTTGTAGTATGTGCTTACACCAAGCTCATAGTGTCCCCTCTTGGTAGCACAGCTACTGCCAAAGTAGAGAACACTTCCTAATCAGTTATCACGAGACACAGTAATTTACAATATCATCTGTGAAATGATTGTCCACCATGAAGATTGTCTGCCACCTTAAACACCAATCTTGCGCATGCCAATACAGTCTAGTGGCTTGTTTGTGCCTGGTTTGGGCTGGATTAGTCAATAATTGGAGAGGAATGGGTTTGGCCATGTAGCAGATGTATCCTGATGGTATTACCAGGTGACTTCCAGTTGCTTCACTTTCTGCTAGACGTTCTGATGCGTTCTGCATTGTGCAAAATACAGCAGAATCTAACTCAGCACAGGAGATCATTTTTTTTCCATGCTGAGCCACTTGTGGACATGCTCTGCCAGGAGCTGATGAATGATACTGTCACCATGAAGGGACACCTGGGTGACAGCTGATAATCCACACATCATTTCCTTGTCAGCCATTCAGGGAAGAAGCAGTGGAATCAGCACACAACCTCCACAGGCGCCAGCAGCTGGCTCACCTGCCTGCCAAAAATTTCTTGTGTGGCCTTGGACAAGGCACCCAGGCTCCCAGCACCCAGCGTTCCTTTAGCCCATTCCTGATCCTTTCCATCTGCGCTCTCCACTACATCTTGTACACAGGGGAAGGCCTAGTTCCATCAGACCTGGCTTTTGGGTGGAGACCAGCCACTGCCCAGCAGAAGAGGTCACACAGAGAAGTAAGAGACTTCAGACAAGCCCCTTCTCTTCAGCCTCAGAAATTGCTGCCCTGGATTTGCCAGTTTGGTAGCAGTGGCTTTCAAGTCAAGGCTCAAGATCACAGGGAAAAAAAGAGGAAAACATTAATTCTCAAGAGCGGTTTGAAACATCATGTATCACTTTATCAATGTTTTTTTTCTGTTGGGTACTTACCCTTTTTAGATGCAAAGACTTTTGGTTTCTGTTGTGCAGAAAAGTGTTTCGCACAGTGACTTTTGGTTTCGGTTTAGCTAACGGGTGTGTGTGAAAAGAGCACTTTCTTCGTTCAGACCCATTCATTCACAGTTGAGAAATCAGTCGGGAGTGGAAGAAGCAGCAAAGCTCATTTCCCCTTCCAGCCTGTGACTAGAAACAGGTGGACAAGGTCAAGACACACTCATGAAGGATGTGAGTGAGATTTTCCAAACTGCAACTCGAGCAGATAGCGTTCCCACTTGAACACAACTGGCGCCCATTTCCAGTGAGATGCTTTGGGAAAGGCCACAGAGAGCTGTGCCTTTAAGAACTTATATGTGGTTGAATATCTAGCTCACAGTGACCAGAAACAACCTGTCCATTCATTAACTGCAGTTCCTACTTCCCTTATTTAATATGTCCGTTAGATGTTAAGTACAAAACTTGTTTTGATGCCTTGTCTACTCAACCTTCCCCACAAAACACTGAGCACATTCGAAGCAGTTGGGTGGCTTTTTTTTATTAATAGGAAATGATGGTATAAGAGCTGATTTGTGTACTTTTAATTGACTTTCTGCTTCCACCCATCAGCTTCTTGACACAAATCATGGAAAAACTAGTTCTCGCACAGTGAGTTACGAAGTGTTGTGATTTACCATTTGCTGGCAGGATGCTTGCATGTCCGCACATACAGCCTTGCTTGTGGTCAGAGGAAATTATTGGTCCTGTGCCAATTCTGAGCATCAGAAAGGGGGCTCCTGGTTACCTGTCACCCACATCAGCCAGCAGACCTCCGTTCCCTTTATGATCCGCCTCTCCAATGCAGATCGCCCAGTTTCCAGACTTGTTTCGCCAGGACACCAGCAGCGACAATACAACCCATCTCCTGGACCCCTCTGCAAATGCAGACCAAATCAAGAGCATCGCTGCAAATGTTTTCTGGAGGCTTTGTTGAGCTATGATTTGTCCTTCGCTGACGTTCCCAAGTTATTACCTGACCTGTAACCTAAAACCAGTTTCCGTGAGAAATATTTTCAGTTCACTTGCTCGTGGAGGTCAGAAGATACTGGTCTGGCACAAACGTCCTGTGCATTTTTACCGACCTCAATTTTTATATATAGCAAGCACTCCTGTGAAATCGATTGGTTACAGTTGGCTGATGAGCGTTATTTCTACCAGACAGTGAGATCACCTTGCTAGCGTGGAGACTGTTTTGGAGGAGGCTGCTGTTTTAAGCTTGGTTGAGGTGTGCCCACAAGTCTGTTTATTCTCATGTATCTTATGTGGTCAGGGTGGTGGTGCTGGAGTTTTTCATCGCTGAGCAATTTCTTCTAGTTTATTAAATGAAATTAGTTTCAAATGGAGTACTGGGTTTTCATTTGTGGTGCTGCTTTTCCTGTTACTGTTGTTGTGGTTTACCGTCCGCGTTGGGGTGTTCAAAAACTGCTCTTCAAACTCCACCAGGCCTGTTTTGTGATTTGTATTTTTACAGTTCTGAGCATCTTGGGGTGCTGAACATGGGCTGGGACTCACTCCAAGAGGAACTACAGTATATACAGTGTTGGGGCAGAACTGGAGCCAGTAAGGCCTTCTTTAATATACAGATGCTGCTGAGAGGTTGCTTTTCCAGATTGGCTTATTCCCTATATCTAGCAATGCATTTTCATCATTAGAGCAACTCACTGGGAGAACAAACAAACAAACAATCAAAAAAAGCAAAAGCAAAATAGCACACAGTCTTCCAGGCTCAAGCAACGGTGTAGAGGACGATGGTGAGCAAGTTTTGGTACTGATTTTCCCATCTGTAAGACAGAGAGATTAAGATTAATCACAGTGGGCTAGTCCCTAAAGGATGTCATGAAGGTTAACTTCTATTAGAAAGTACTCTGAGCTAATCAAAGAAAAGGTGCTACCCACACATATGTAGTGGGAGGCCTGGCATTTCTCTACCCAGCTAATGTGACAACATTTGAGATCGTGACTCCAGTTCCCAAACATGAGCAATAAGGGATTTTGGTCAGGGTGGTAGGAGTGACACAACCCATGGGCAACTCCTCAGGCTCTAGGGAAAAGAGTAACTGAGGGCACCATCTGCACAGCCCCATAATGGCCAGAAAAGCAGGACCTCACCGTTTTCACATGCCGATTCACATCAGCGCCTACTTCTTTAGGCTTCAGACAGGTACAGTTTAAACAGCACAAGAGGCACAGGAAACAGAAGGATGTCCCCCTTACCCTTGTCAGCAGCTCTGCATCACTTTTTGCCAATATATCTGACAAAGACTGCTCAGTAAGTATTTGCAGTCATAAAAAGTCCTGCTTGAGTACCATCGCCTCAAGATTTTGTCTGAGCTTCCCTCAGAGGTTCATGGCCGCTTCTGTTGGGTGGTGTAGTGAAGTGTAGCCCCATTGGGTCACCACAGCTGTGGAGGGAGGGAGAAGGAAAAGCCAGCAGCAAACGCCCCCAGCTGTGCCCTTCAAGACCTTACCGTCATCTCACGTCCTTCACATCAGTCCTCTCTGCTCCCAGCCCTGTCTCGTTCCAGTAACTCCATGACCACCCACAAGAGTTTTTAGTTCCCCTTCATCACCACGCATCCCCAAGCCCACTTATTTCTTGCTTGCTTTAAGACTGATGCTTCACAGCTGTCTGATGTGGTTCCTCTGGCAGAGCCTCCCAACATCTACCACCATATGAGCTCCTGCATACCCCAGTCATATCCCAGCCAGATCCCAGCCAGTTTTCCAGCCCCATTCCTCTCTCAAAGACCATTACAAAAGGTGGATAAGTCCCCAGCTGACTTTTTATTTGGTTTTAGTAGAGTTGGTGTGTTCGTTGTGTGATGTCTTCTCTGTGTGTCATCATCATCATCACCATCATTATTTCCAGTATTCAAAAGCCTTTAAGGCTCTCTGTTTTAAGACAAAAAAAAATTTGCCATTTAACAATGGGAGGCAGAGCCCTGCCAGTTTTCTCAGGTTGAGGTTTGGTGCAAAACAAAGATTGGAAACCACCGGCCTAACCAGTTCTTTAATCTTACAGCAATCTGCAGTATGTTCCAGTACTCAGTGGTGCTTATCATTAGAAAATGTTTCTGATCACTAACATAAATCTTCCTTGCTGCAAGTTAAGCTTGTTATTTGTTGTGCTATTGCCAGCAGACATGGACGCCACTATTACTGTCTCTGTTGCAGCTACCTTTTACATATTTGAAGGCTGTTGTCTTGTCTTCTCTTTTCCAGACTAGACACAGTCTCGTCTACTAGACCTCTGATCACTCTTATTGCTTTTGTCTGAGCTTTCTCCAGTACATTAGTAGGGCAGCGAAATATATCGCTGCTTTTCTTTGATATTCAAATCGGCCTTTGTGCTATGAATTATCCCAAGAGTTCCCATAGGCTTGGTTACCAGCCTATTCACCTAAATCCTCTGCTAAACCACCACTTTCTAGAATAAAGCCCTCATTCCTGTAGGAAAGCTGCCTTTATTTATCCCTAGCTTCATGGTCTTTCATTTGGCTGTCAAAATGTATGCTGCTTAACTGACCTTCCTTTAACAAGTAATCCAGA
Source organism: Gallinula chloropus (assembly GCF_964237585.1). Taxonomy (NCBI): domain Eukaryota; kingdom Metazoa; phylum Chordata; class Aves; order Gruiformes; family Rallidae; genus Gallinula; species Gallinula chloropus. The sequence goes on from NC_140087.1 coordinate 19,979,370, forward strand.
TCCATTTTTCTAGCTGACCTATCACTAATGCTTCTTCACAGGTTTGTTGTTTGGAGTTTGTTGGGTTATTTTTGGTCTCCAGGTCTTCCACGAGGACTAGAAAGGAAACCTATGGGACCCTGTGAGGAACATCCCCCAGGGTGACAAATTGTCATTTACAGGCAATGTTTAATCTGTTCAATATAGGCTCTTTCAACTGTGTACTTCTCATTTATTTTCATAGTCATGCGCAGTGATGTCACTTGTCTTACAAAACCCTAAATGTGTTGTGTCATCGCCTGTTCCCTTACCAAACCTGAGATCTGCTCAGGAAGCAATAGCAAATGCTGTATCTGGGAGGAACCTTTCAGTTTTCAGGGTGAGTGATAAAGAGTTCAAGAAACCGAAGGTGGCATGTTGCTTGGAAAAGAAAGAAAAAAAAAAAAAAAAAGAGAGGCAGGAAATCTGTTAGACATAAGAGGAGTGTATCTGTACTCATTTCATAAAAATATGAATTAAGGACTGGAACTGACTATTACTCTAAATTGATTGCATCTGGTAGGCATTAACTGAGTACACATTTCTGAACTGTTTGCTGCTTTTTTGATCCCACTGGGTAGTCAGCTTCTGATATTTCCACTGAACCGTGTTTAATCATGTTTAGCAATATTTTAGTGATAAGAGTTGGTGGTATTATAGCTCCACTTCCAGTCTTTGATGCATATGATTATATTACCTGCTTCTTCAGTGAATGCAAAAATCCTCTGGTAACTTGTACTATTGACGTCTGAGGAAGTCAGGGCTGTTATTGTTTCAGTGTTCAGCATGCTGCCGCCGCATCGCTTTGATCCATGGCCTTATGTGGCTTTTGAAAGTGGAGGAGGGTGGAGGGAGAAGGGTTACTGGGCTTGTAAACATTTCTATTACATCAGATTAGTTTCCCTGCCATGTACAATCTGCTGGTGTGACTCAGACTTTCACATTTTATAAAGTCAGCTATGTCTACAGGGACTACAACCACTCTGAGAAATTCTAGATAAATGTGAATTAGTTTTATTCTTATCTTATTACACAATGCACAATTGTACAAAAATGCCCTTTTGTTGACTTTGAGTGCAGATGTGCAACCAATGGCAGACAATGAGAACAACGTGTTCTCCACCTCACCAGCTCCTTCATTCTTTGGCCGTGAGTCTTAACCCAGGTTTAGGACTAACCCATGCTCGTTCACAGTGTTCTCAGCTGCTCTCCACTCGCCTCTCTGTTTATTTATTTTTATTTTTATTGAGGCTGCACCTCAGTGATCTGAGATGGCTGCCACTAAATAGTTGGTGTCATGTTTCTCAGAGTAGATCATTCAACCACTTTTACTCTGGGGACTAGGGCATGCTTTTTCACAGCTATAAGAGCCAGGCAGGGCAATTTATTTTTGCCCTTGTATCAGTTTAGGGCACTGTCAGTACCACGGGAAAAGCGACAGTCATTAACAGCAAAAATGTTAATGTCTTTAATGATAGAATCTGGGGCACCACACATAACATTTTCCCCTCAGAACATTCTGGGCAGGATTTTCAAACACTCTGCGTCGTGGCAGCCAAAGGTTGCAATTGCTTTGTTGTCTCCCACATGATTCCTTGCCAAATGTTTCCACAGTTGTCTGCTGTTCAAATAATGTCTTACTAACGCAGCGGTCATTTTGAACGTGACAGGGAACAAGCAGGGTTCATGGGGTGTTTGCAGAGATCCTGTGCAGGAGCTGTTATTTCTTCAGCACTGGGCTGCACCAAGGAGTGTTTTTGTTTTCGGGTGCCCTACCTCACACAGGCACATCACCATGTCTCACATTCCTGGCAGTGGTAAATAGCCCCAGTCAGGTGAAGCAACTGTGCCAGATCCTTGAAGAAAACATGATGGTTATTCAGTGGGAGGCCCCAGATACTCACCCAGGGCCCTGCAATGCATCAGTCGACTCAAGAGTCAAAGCAAATGTTTTTGGAAAGTGCTAGGTAGGACTCAAGACAAATAAAGACAGTGAGTGAGAAAACAATATTCACGAGGTCCTGAAATATCTTTATTAGCCCTTCACATAGTTGGCCAAGTGTCACTCTGTAATTGCTTGTCCAGACACTAAAATCATGTGCAAACAAGACACGATTCAAGATGTTCACTAGATCAGCTGTCACAGTGCGCTGGTGCCCAGAGATTTCTGGTAGTGTCACGCATGAAAAGCCATTGCCACACACATCAGGCTTGAGGCTGGTCTCACGTGGGAATGGGAGACAGGACTTGAGAACAAATCAAGAAAGAAACTCTGTGACTCAAGGGCAGCACGGATCTAGTCTGACCTTCCTTTTTAGGTCTTTCTTCAGCTGTATTCAGTCATTCACTTGGGGCCAGTTTTGGACGTGGAAGCCTCTTGCAGCCCAGCCCAGTTCACAGCCCCTTGTTTCTTCAGGTGAAGGGGGGAACCTCTGTGGCTGGGCCAAGGTAAGCAGAGCCCTACTCGTCCATCTGCCACTGAAGGCCTTTCACCAGGGCACAATGAGCCAGCGGCCTGTGGTAGAAGTCGTGAAGCTTTTGTCATCCAGAGGATTGTGTCAGCAAGCCTAAATACGCTCTATTTGTGGAAAAGCATTTTCTTATTAACCAACCTGTATTTGACAGGGTTTTTACTGAAACAACAGCCTCCCCCAGGGCAGGTAAATGTGACTGTGGCAGCAGTTAGCGTTCCCCCGGGCCTTCCTGCATCTAGGATACAATTAGATACATTTGTCTGCAAATGCTTTAAATATTTCAGCTGGTATGCCATTAAGGAATAAGAAAGGGTTTTATGCAAAGAGAGACTTGGAGCACTGCAAGGCAGCCAATATCACAGGCAAGGCATAAGAATGATTTGGGATAGATAATGGTTGTGAGTAATGTTATAAATGATCTCATAGACTTTTTTTTTTTCCTGTGAAGTAAATGACCTTCCTTCTTCCATTTAGGGAGCCACGTGGCCATTATGGTGTGAAAAATGTCTCTCTCTCTGCCAGGACTGTTTAGTACATTTTTACTGAGGTCCACTGGATAATTTTAATGACATTTGCTCATTTTCACTCAGCTCTTTCACGTGGTCTTACCAAGGGCCCCTCCCCTCCAAGGCATGAGGAGGATGACAAGGGACAAGGGCTCTCTCTCAGGGATGCAGGAGGTTTCATGCATCTAGGTCTTTTCCGAGGTCTGAAACACCATTTACGCAGCCCACATCCCACCTTTACCTTTTTGACCCCAGATTCAGTGCTAACGCTGTCATTGACAGCAGCAGGAAGATTTACTTGTACCGCAGTTTGATTTGTAAGCACTAATGAGAACCACGGCATAGCATAAGGAGACACTACACATCTGTTACAGAAAAAAACCCCTATCTCTCCTTCAAAGATCTGATGGGCAATAAGATGTGAATACAGGACGTATGCAAGGATGCAGGCAGTGGCAGTCTCTATGAGCAGGAGGCCCTGAGCAAAGAATGCAGGACGTGAAGCATGTGATGCTACCAGGTGGGTTATCGGTGGGTATTGCACTGTGTCAGCAGTTGGCTCAGGCTTTCTCCTCACCTCTCCAGGCCAATTCTTGGCAGATGCCACATCTTCTACCCCTGCCGCTGTACACTTAGCCATGAAGCTGTAATGCGGCAGTTCTAATTTGAGATGCGCCTCGAGGCAGGGCTGCCCTGAGATCCCACCTTTGCTCTCTTTTTCTGTCTTAATGCAATGACAAATAAGCTCCATTTGGAAAAGAAACCCACCCGGGACCCACTTAAAAGCTTTCCTTTTCTCCTTATTTGGTAAAATTTTCCTCCTTTCCATCTCTGTGGCATGTGCAAGTAATGTGAAGAGAAAATAGTAGTACCTTCATTATGCCTTTGTTTTCATAAGGTATTTGCACAGGAGATCTTATGAAAGGAGGCCTTATGTCCCAATCAGCTTTTATTATTATGGATGTCTATTAATGGGTGAATAGCATGAAAAGGTATTACATGCTTGTTTTAAGTTTAAGCATTTGTAATAATGTATTCAAAATTGTTAGACATCGTGGCTAAAAGTCCAACTGAGGCATCTGTGGGAAGCTCAAACCCCCCAAAAAAATATTTCAGTGATATAAATTATTCAAATCATTATTAATCTCACCCACTCTTCTCGTCAAAGTGTATCTGAAGGATTCCTGCATGGGATAAGATTCAGCACACAAGGCAACAATTCTACAACTTCCTTTGAATCCCAAGTTGCTGTATTTGCCACAAAAACTTTCTTTCAGCCAGAGTCCCCTTGAAAATGTGCTTCAACTTAAAGTGTCAGTTAAAACGCTCCATCAAAACCTGAAGCCCTGCCTCCTTTTTCATTCAGGATTTATTCTGGCAAAGCTCCCCTCGAGTCAAGAAGAGACACCACCAATCCAAACAAAAGGTTCACTGTTTGACTCAATGAACTTGTCATCTTTGCATAAAGAAATGGATAAGAATGCAAACAAGCCATTGTCCTGATGTGGCACGTAGCTTATAGGAAAGACGCTTCATTCAGCCTTATGGCTCAGGTGGGCCACTGGATCAACTCTGTGCTACTAAGTTTAAACCTTTGGTCATGGCAGCCCTACTGGTGATCCTCAGATTGCTCTGCTTTAACCATCTGTGGTGGCCACAGAGGGGCAGGTGAAAATCCAGCTCAAGCTTGCAAGTCCTGATGCATTTCTGGAGCTCACACTGATGCCCTGGTCTCCCACCCTGCCCCATCGCGTGGTGTGGTGGTGGCATATTGAGGTACATCAGCCCTGAGTGCTGGAAGCCTGCCAGCAACAATCCCACAGGCCCCCATCACTCCTTTCTGGCCTTTCTGCCAGAACATTACGATTTACTTTCCACCGCTTCCTCTCCTTTGTGTAGATAAGGTCTGACAGCACTAGAAAATGGGCTGCTTACTGACGCACGGTGAGGGTGGCTCTGGTGCCAGACTATAAGATGTAATTAAGATACGGGCAGGTGACTCCCATATGGTGCGGGCTGACCAGTTATGTGGAGAGACCTTATGCTAGACTAGTAAATTGTCACGTCATATTTCTAGGGAGAGTAAATGGTGTGTTTATGCCGTATCAGTGTACACTCTCTGCTGCATTTGACAGAATATTTCTTTCAAGTTTATCAGTGTTTTTCAGCACCTGCAGACCAAAATACCTAGCGTAACTCATTTACCCTCTTCTCAACATTTGGCTTCTAAAATTCACGGGTGTTCGGGATAAAGGATTGCCTGGATTTGAGGTAGATGTCTCTGTGCAATAAAATGTTCGTGTTTGGAGTTGAAAAGGACAATGATTTAGTGGAGTATCGATTTTTTAAGGAGAGGGAAAATTGCTATTGGTGGTTGGAGTTAGTCCAGCTAGAGATGAGGCAAAGCAAATGAGAAGATTCATCTGCTAACGTTAGGTACTTAGTTTCCCTTACTTAAATAATTACTTATCTGCCATTGTAGAAAACTTTACAAACATAAACGCAGTGTCTCTCTAAGGTAGGGAATAATTGCTGTTTTCCATTATGATCACAGCAGAGGCCCCAGGAGGTTGAGACAGTGCCCACACCAGTTGGTGAGGTCACTGCTGAAAGCCACCAACATAGTGCAAGCCCTTAGGGCACACCAGCTGCCATCAGACTAGGGGTATGGTTGACCAAACAACCTGCCTCAAAGAGTCATGCTTACATTCACCCCACACTTGATATGCCTGCACTTCCTATACCCTCTGATCCCAACCTGTGGAGTGGTGTGGAGATGCATCTGGTGTCCGGAGACGCATCTGGTGTCCAACACCCTGCAGCCCTCAGATTCATGGGGCTGTGGCAGGCTGATATGGGTGAGCAGAAAGGGAGCTTTCAGAAAAGAGGGTGATAACACCACTCATGTTGGTATCAAACACAGAGGGCCACGGGCGGACTGCTCTCCGCTGTACCAGGAGCTCTAGAAAATCTCTGGAGGCTGCTTCCACCCAGCTCAGACCTGTTAAATTCAGGGTACTCATCATGAACCTCACTTGCTTTTTGCACCCATGAGATGTATAACAGTGAACAAACAAAGAGTTTGCCCAAGGGCCCCCAAATCAAAATAACAAGCAGATGTTGTAAAGTGCAACAACATTTTGCAATTGTCAAACGCAAACCCTTTTGTTCTCAAATGCATGAAAATTGTAACAGTTTCCTGCAGAGAGGCTACTGGCAAGGGGTAAATCTGAAAACAAGCCCACATTTAATAGATTCATGCCATTAACAACTAAAAATAAAATAAAACTTTTACAAAAGTTCCAGACTTCCTCACTGGGGAATCCACAGATACAGAGGTATTTTCATATCGCTTTTTTATTTGTGCCAGCTCAGATTAAGCACAGACCACACACTGAAAGACTGGTCACTCTATTACAACAGCCATCTGGAATTCCCTCAGATTAAATGTGCCCAGACCATTGCTGGTTTATGGCTGGAACAAGTTAGTGCAGAAAACCAAAAAGCATAAAAATGTAATGTGGCCAAACCCTTAAAAATAACTAAGAAATATAGTTTGCCCTTTTTGCACTTACTTCAGGTCTGCAGAAGTGCAGTAAATAAAAAACAGCCACTAGACCTTTCTGACGACTTGTGCCAGGTCTCACACCCAGATTATGATCTATCCATCCACCCTCTTGGTAAAGTGGACCTGTTACTATCATTGATAAAGGAACAGAGACAGGACAGTTTACCCTACTGAAAAAAAAATTAAAGAAGTGGGAAATCCAGAAAACAACTGATGGCCTCCCCTTGGGTCCTGTTGTTATTTTTCATGCTATCCTTTCCCAACCTGGTCCCCCACTGCCAGCCCACCTGTATGTCTCTACAGCCAGTGTCCTATCTGTCACTCCTAGGTGAGACCAGCCTCTACAACCCCTCTCTGATGCACTGAGGAGGTGTGAGGGGCAATTCTGTCTGTGTACCCATTGCCATTGTCTTGCATAACGTGATGCACAGCTGAGATCTGGTGGTCAAGATCTTGCTGCCAAGCATCCTCAGGGTTGCATAGGTTGCTACTCCTCAGGGATGTCCTGAGCACAGTAACAATCCAGATGCAACCCATTGCTTAAGCATTTGACTTTCATGAGATAACTCATTCTAAAACTTCTCAGTTACAACTAGGATGTCATTTACTCTGTGCAGACTACATGAGTCTTACAACAGTCAGAATTCATCTTGCTCCTGACAAGTGGGCAAAGTGGAAGCTGGTGTGTCAGAAAGGCTGCAACCTTGCAGATGTGCCAAAGGAGCCACTCACCCATGCCAGGGCTATGTGCAGAGTCAGGCCTAGGTGCTGTGTGAAGCACCTCACACCCAAAGCAGAATTGCTTCATACATCATTCCTGTGGCTGTTCCATCCCTAGCCTTGCAATAGGCTTTCTTCTCTTCTCTCCCGTCTCTGTTGCACCGGTTGTCGCATGAATTTACCCATAACTTCATTTGTCATTCAGCTGCAATCTCTATGTGGAGGTGGCTGTTCCAGGTGGCTTTTCCAAAGCAACAATCCTCTACTTTTTTTTCCAGTATGGAAAGGAGGACATAGGACTCCAGCCAGGCCATACACCAGGTTACATCTTCTGTTCATGACTTGGTGACTTTGTGGAGGCAAACTGCAAGAAGATGCATGAGGATGCCATCAGTCTTGTCACACAGGTTTCTTATGGCTGTGGCTTCAGGGTTGTGTGCTGGAGAACTCAGAGCGAACATCAGATATTGCAGATCACAATCCGTCTTCTCAGGAGTGGATGCTGTGGAGAGCAACATAAGGCCAAGTTTCTTATTGGTTTCACCCACAGAGATCCTAGCTGAAGTACACACTGCTTTGACAGCTGGGCACCTGTACAATGAAGAAAATTGGCCTTGAATTTAGCAGCAGGGGCACTGCTTGTTAGACAGTGTTTTTACCTGAAGACCATGTTGCAGACAGCACAGGAGACAACAGGGCATTGGAATTCAGGTTTGTCAGTGCAGGCCATCAATCTCCTCAACAGGCCATCTTCACCGCTGCTGTATCCCCTCATGCAGATGCCTACGTACACAGCAACCCCTATTTCAAATAAAGAAAAGCAAATACATCTTTTTTTCCCCTTTCCTTATCACCTAGCAGGCTTTGTAACACACCGTATTATTTTCCTTCCAAGCGTAACAAAGCTCTGCGGCAGGATTTATCGGAGCACCGGTAGCACTCTGCATTTGGTGCAGGTGAGACAACAAAGCTGCACCTCCCCGCCTGCCCTCCAGGACCTTACGCGGTGCCTACACAAACATTAGCAACATGTGTAGCTGTTGCGCTGTGCACTTACAGGGTGGAAGTGTCAATCTGATCTCCTGAAAGGGTAGTTTGCGTGATGCCTCATGACATAATAGTCTTGTAGCATCTTTAATTTAAAACAAAAGCTCCTGCAGAGGGTTGCTCTTACAGTCTCACCGACCTGAAAAAATCAAGCGGGGAGACAGCATGCAGACAGCAATACCTTAGAGGGTGGCGCTCACGGCTCTTCCGCTGTTGGTTTGACAGTAATGCAAAAAAGGCACAACCAAGATCAGCGTCAGTTGTGCTGTGTGTCGCCCAAATACACACAGATACAGTTGTGGGTCCGAAAATCTGTAGGCAGATTTAACTAGCTGCTTTTGATCTGTATAGCATCTTCAGGTGACAGCAGCTCCCACTTGACAGATAGGGCAGAGGCTGAAGAAGCCAGGTCTGCACAGTGCTTTCTACACGCATGCACTACTGGCACTATTGAAACGAAGCATTGTCAAAGAAAAACTTGATCTGATTCAGCAAATCATAGTTCTCTCCATGCTATGCATCCATGCTGGAAGTACTTACAGCTGAATTTGGCTGTCTTCCCGAGCTGATTCCCAAAACCCTCAGTCCACTTTTTGCACATGAGTGCATGCAACGAGTCATGGTCACCGCAACCATTTATGCTGTGGAGGCATGAGCCAGTTTTTGAGGAATATGCAGGAAAGCTGCATGTCTTGAAGCCTGTTCCCCCCTGCCTCCGAGTCTGAGTGCTCTACAACTGTCATGCAGGAATGGACTCAGGGTATGGGACAGCAGCAGCAGGACAAGGCAACCATACCCCATGTCCCACCCTCGCACCACAGCAAACCCTCTCCTCATCTGTATCAGTGCAACTGTTTATGGATCACGTCTGATTCTAGACCCAGAGACCCCCAAAATATGTGTTTGCTTCTTTTTTTCCGAGCAGAAGAGATACCTGATCTAATTTACAGCACAGATCCATGAGCTGTTCTGTCAGGAGCAAAGAGTGGGTGAAGGTGGAATGAATGCTCCTGAAGCTAGCACTGACATCAGCACTGGGATGTGGGCAAAGCTCAGCCTCAACAGAATCAGGTATGGGCACCTCCACTCCTGTCAGGTAACATGTGTCCATTAACAGCTGTGCCTGCCAAAGTACCAGGGTGCAGAGGAAGAGAATTAGAGCACACGAAGAGAGGAAGAGGACCATTAGCTGCACAAGAATGCTGTTTTTAGGTGCTGGCTGCCATTGCTTTTCCTCCCTTTATTCCATTTCCCTGACATGAATAATTTAGAAAATTAATAGATTAAAAATTAATATATGCTGTTGAAGAACATGCATCCTTTCCCCATTCATACTGCAGGCCCAAAGATGACCCTACCCCACCAGTCTCAATTATTTTTATTTTTCCTTTGTGAATTTTGGATCCAACAGCTGAAGGGGAACTGAACAAAGCTGGGAAACAAAATTACGAGCGTACAAACAACCCAGATCTTGACTGTGGCATTTCTGCACTAAAAGCTGAAAAATAAAAACATACAGAGGAAAGAAGGACTGACCAAAAACATACCTGAAGAATTCCCCTTTGTGAGCCTGTTTCCATGTCTTTTGGGATTAATTTAGTCAAGGAGGGGACTGTGGATATGTTATAAACTCCTGCTGTTCCAACTGCAGGCTATTTTAAGCAAAACAAAATCTTAAAAATACACAAAACAAAGGCATAAGCTCGAGAGAGATGCCCATGAAGCAGTGTGTCCAACATTCAACAACCTGTATCTGATAGAAAAGTTTCTATTTAGCTCAGTTTATGACATTTTAAAATATGTACTTTAATCATAAAAAGGGAAAATAAAACATTTCATTGAAATCCTCAAGTTACCATTTGCAAGGAAGGTCTGTGAACTCACCAGAGGGTGAGCTTTGGGTTTGAGACAAGTTCAAATTTTAGTAGACTCAATGCGACGCTTCATTTTTCCAAGGCAAACCAAGTGAATACCTGTCAGCGCTCTACCTATTTTTACACTCTTAGGATTTGCATCACTGTATTTTCTGAGCCACTACTCTGTGTGAACTTTTATAGGAACTTTCAGTATTATCTGCCTGATACGGACATGGAACAACTTGGTCAGGGTGATGCTGAAGTCTGATATGGTGCACTCAAAATTTTCCACCATGCAGGCAGGATTTTCTCTGCCCAGAGCTTCTCATCTCTTTGTTTCCAGTCTCTGTAAACTGCCTGTGGTCTCTTTATGTTGGGATCACTCTTTGCTTTTCTCCTCACCTGTTTCTCCCCGACTCTCACTCCTTACCCCCTCCTCCCACTCACCTTGTGCGTGGATTGTGCCTCCCTAACTAGAGGTACAAAAAGAACCAACCCAAAACCAAAACTCCAATAACACATGGAGGATGGAATTCATCTCATATTTGCTGCCATCACATTATTTTCTGTGCTTGAACATTACATTCTATTCTGCCTAGGCCCAAAGCTAGGCAAAGATGTTTTGGCAACTGATCTCACTCTACTATTTTATTTTTAAATTCCTTTGTGTCCCCCACTCCTCCTCTGCCACAAACACTGATCACCCAGTCTGGAGAAACACAGAGCACCCCATAGGGTGGGGAGAAGGTCTTCTCCCCACAGGTCACAGGCGTTGCTACTGACACAGCAATGCAGCAGCAGGTAAATTGGGAAGGCAAAGGCTCCGTACGGAGGGGAAGGTTACTATCCAACAGTGCTTCTCCCTGTATTTCTCTATCCCAGGTCTTCCTTTTAAGGGGCCTGGACCCCCAGTATGGAGTGACTGGGGCTCTGCAATGATGTTACATGGGGCAGGAAACTGATGTTTCATCCCTGCTGGGCTCATTTTGAAAAAACAGGCTGCTAGGAACATGCTGTCACACTCAGGGCTCATCCCAGGACATTTGGTCTTCTCATCCTCAACATGAGGAGGCTATGGTTCCACAGGAGCTCTCACTCCCACCACCAGTTCCCAGGCAGCATCAGGAGCCAGAAGGGCTGCAGCATATCCACCTGCTCCTAGCACCCCTCTTCTCAAAGGCATCAAGGGCAAGGTCTCCAGCCTACCCCTCGCTAAGGCCTAGTGTCATCTGTCTGTCTGTCCAGCAGGAACCAGCTGGCAGTTTTGCAATGTCTGGCACACTTGGGTTCCAGTACTGCTGGCCCTTTTTATGGCTGTTCTAACAAATTGCGTTATTAGTAATTCTTATGGTTGACTTACATTGTCCCACTCCAGAGTGTACGAGCTGTTGTTAGCAAGCCTTGTCCCCCAGCCCAGCTGCATTTTCCGTGGTGTGCCTGATCTGCGTGTAATTCATGGCTCAGCTGGGATTTCTGTGGCATAAATAGCATTACACCATTATGAAATGACAATAGATGCCAGAGCTGTTACCCGTCGAAGTGGAGCCTGAGAGTGCAACTTCCACCAGACTAGCAACAATTAGGTTCGTAAGTGTAACCAGATCCTATTGTTAATCCCAGCTCTGTTTGGGCATCTGTAACAACTGGTTATGTTGTAAGACCACGATGGCTTCCAAGTAAGAAATCACAGCGTTCTCATTATGTGCTGAGTGTTCATCACATCAGATCCATTTCTCAGCATTTAATGTTAATTACTAGCTTGGTTTTATATTAGCTGAGAGCTAAATGATGTAGTACTGCAGAAAACTATTAAGATCTGCGTCACATAGGCAAACATAACCATCCACTTCCAGAATGTGAAATGGATAATGAGTGGGTATAAAGGAGTTCTCAGAAACCCCAGCTGAACGCATTCAAGAGCAGCGCTTCCTCTTTAATGGGCTCTCTGCCAGAATGACACATCACTCTGCCTCACTGAAGTAATTTATAAACTGTCCTTCACAACACTCTTTTTTTTCCCTCTCCTGTGTGTGCTGCTTCTCCTCTTGGGGATAGGCACAGAGGGAGGATGCACCTAATGGTAAAACACTGCACTGTTCAGAAGAGTAAAATTCTTGGAGAGAGCAAGAACCCAACTGTCCTCGGGACTAAGCCTAGAGGAAAAGGGAGGGCAGGGGGATGTGAAAAGCAGAGCTGCACAGAAGGAGTTGGCTACCAACCAAATTCCTGATTCTTTGAGGCTGACTTGGGTTTTCCACTCGAAAGCATTGCTTTGGTTTCAGACTGTAATGCAATATCTGAAAGCATCCTGTGTAGTTCCCTGCATTCCTGGAGAAAGCCAGGCTGGAGCTGGAGGTTGAAGTAAAGGTCTGCAAGGTTTACACAGCACTCCCCTGGAGGGATGGTGCTGAGGTGTATCAAAGAGTGTGTTTAAAGGGAGGGAAAGGAGCTGCTTAAAATCTCTGTGTACCTTCCCCTCCCTTCCTCTCCTTCTGCCCAAGCATGCTCCAATACAATGAGTCACTGGTGGTTGTCACAGGCCTGGGATCCCCACCGTACTGTCCTGTGCACAACAACACAAACCTTGCTCACAACACCAACATGAAAAACTTGACCCAGAGATAAAGACACGGAGAGCACAGGACAATTTTAGCCATCCTACGGGGATTAACAAACTACTGGCGAGATTTTGGCCTGCATTGTTCCAAGGAGAGCCTTTCTGAAAACAGGGCTGGAAGAAAGGGAGAGAGCGTTGCACATTTTTTATGAGGAGTTCCTCCCAAGCCCGAGGAGAAAATAGCAGAGGTGCTTGCTTGTGGTTGATGAAGGTGGAAGTCAGCCTCCTGACAGTGAACGAAGGTTTATGGGCAGAGTGGGGATAGGCTCTAACAGAGCTTGCAAGTGAAGAGGAATTATTTCTTCCTGATATAACAGAGAGACAAGACCCAGCACAGGGATGTGATCACCAGAGAGAAAAAGGAGCCAGCAAAGAAAAAGTGATGATGGAGTAGTCCAAGTGATGAGCTAAGGAAATGACCATTGCAGCAAAGTTCCTGCTGTAATAAAAATATTAAGTTGCTGGATGCTAAGCAGCTCTGCAGACAGCCAGGAGAGCTTATATGTAGATGGAATATGAACAAGAAATCTGCAAGGCATAAACTTGGCATGTTTATTTAAAGAGAAAATACTAATTACTTAGGTCATCAGAAAAAATGAAAAAAGTGCTCCCACTACTATCTGAAAATCCTTATGCCAGAAAGACTGTTATGCCTTTCTCAGGAAAGAGGAGTCAGCTTTTCTTTTGGGTAACTTGCCCAGCAATTACCTGATTCACCGAAGCAATTGCCTTGTCCACTGTCAGCTATTTATGTAACTATTTATACACGGCCCGACAGATGTTCTGTACTTGCAGTCTAGATGTGAAACTACAGACTCACATCGAAAGCTTAAACAGGACCATAGCATGCAAAAAATGTCCCCAAGCAGACAATTTCTAGGCAAAATCCTTTAGCAGAAGACTGCCCTGCCTTTAACCAGTTCCTTGTGAGGTGCAGCGCTGAATATCTAATTCAAGATGCAGCAGCTCTGTCAGCAGAGTTCAAAGCACGGGGAGTTACAAGGGAAGCATAGGTGCTCAGTAGCCAGCTTTATAAAGAGAAACTACATGTTTATCCTTCCTTGCTCCGGTTTCCCGGGCTCTGGAGGGCCTTCCCTTTTGTTCCTTTGAACATCCAGTACTTCTGCCTTGACACGCTAGGGCCCCAGTTACTTCAAAACCATTGTTGGGATTTTCCACAATCACGGCCTTCTCCCGCAGTTGGAGGAAAGGGTGGCTTCTCACAATGAACTTCACATACGTGCAGACAAAAAAGGCATTGTGTGGGCTGCCGCTCGCCTTTGTTTCCCTGTTGTGCAGAATTCGCTTCTCTCATCCACCTGCCTAGGGCTGCCAGGGACTAATATGGGCCACGTGGCATTGAATTTGTCCAATGCTGAGCTTTGGACAGAGAACATCTTCCTTTACAATTAAGCTGAGCTGCTAACTGGGGAAAGGTAAGGCTATCTGCTCCAAGGAAATTTTTCTCTGGTAATCTCCTCCCTGTTTCAGGAGTTTGTGACCTCAGTGAAAAGACACTGCAAATTTTGCTACTATAGCCATTTCAGTAATTCAGCTAAATCCTATTGAATTACTTGAGTTACTTTGTTTTCATCTTTAACAGCAGACTTAGACTTGAACACTCCTGTAAATTGAAAACAAATGTAGATTAAATACCCAGCAGGGACTTCTCTACCTACCCCAAAAGCTACTTAACACTTTCTCTCGTCCTAGGAGCATCAACAAACTCCTCCTTGTTAGGAAAAAGTATTTCTAGGACCATAGATCAGCTTACAGTGATTACTAGTGGGTAAGAAAAAAATGCAGCAGTGAGTGGAGGATAAAAAGGAAAGCATACAGAGAAAGAAAACTTGAGTCACAGCTTCACAATCCACAGATACAGTTCAGACATTTTTTTTTTCGTGAATTCATGCTCATACGAGAAGCGCTCACATAAGCATCCAGTTGCAGCAACCCTTAGGACCAACCAGATTTTCTAATGGAAAAAATAAAATTGCCTGCAAATAGTCATGCTTTGGGGTGAAGGAGGCGGCTGCTGCAGATGTTTGGTGCTGCTCTTAGATATCACAAAATCACAGAATGGTTTGGATTTGAAGGGACCTCAAAGCCCGTCTAGCTCCACCCCCCCCCCGCCATAGGCAGGAACACCCTCCACTAGACCAGGTTGCCCCAAACCCCATCCAACCTGGCCTTAAACACTGCGAGGGAGTGTGAAGCCACAGCTTCTCTGGGCAGCCTGTGCCAGTGTCTCACCACACTCACAGAGAACAATGTCTTCCTAATATCTAATGTAAATCTACCTTCTTTCAGTTTAAAGCCATGACCCCCTTGTCCTACCACTACACTCCCTGAGTTACTGGAAGGCTGCTATAACGTCTCCCCAGAGCCTTCTCCAGGATGAATAAGCCCAACTCTCTCAGCCTGTCTTCATAGGAGAGGTGCTCCAGCCCTCTGATCATCTTTGCAGCCCTCCTTTAGCCTCACTTATCCATGTCTTTCTAGTAGTGAAGGCCCCAGACCTGGACAGAGTACTCCAGATGGGGTCTCACAAGAGTAGAGTAGAGGGGGAAAATCACTTCCCTTGCTGGTTTTGGTGCAGCCCAGGATATGGTTGGCTTTCTGGGCTGTAAGCATACATTGCCAGATCATGTTCTCATCCACCAACACCTCAAGTCCTTCTCCTGAAGGCTGCTCTCTATTCATTCTCCACCCAGCCTGTAGTTGTGCTTGGGATTGCACTGACCCATGTGCAGGAGGACCTCGCACTTGGCCTTGTTGAACTTCATGAGGTTTGCATGGGCCCATCTCTCAAGCCTGTGAAGGTCCCTCTAGATGGCATCCCTTCCCTCTGGTGTGCCGACCGCACCACACAGCTTGGTGTCATCGGTAAACCTACTGAGGGTGCACTCAATCCCACTTTCCATGTTGCCAACAAAGAAGTTGAAGAGCACTGGTCCCAATATCAACCCCTTTGGAATGCCAGTTGTCACTGGTCTCCACTTGGACATCGAGACAGTGACGACAACTCTTTTGATTGCAACCATTCAACTCATTCCTTATCCACCAAGTGTTCCATCTATCAAATCCACATCTCTCCAATTAAGAGGCAATGATGTCATGCAGAACAGTGTCAAATGCTTTGCACAAGTCCAGGTAAGACATCAGTCATTCTTCCCTTATCCACTAATGCTGTAAACCCCTTAGACAGCCACCAAATTTGTCAGTCACAATTTCTCCCTAGTGAATCCATGCTGGCTGTCACCAATTGCCTTCTTATTTTCCATTTGCTTGAGTGTAGTTTCCAGGAGGAAACAAGCTCCTTGACCTTGCTGAGCACAGAGGTGAGACTGACCAGCCTGCTCAGTACTGCTGAGTCCGAAGGTGGCAGGGCTTTTTGCAGCCTTCCATCACTATTCAAACTACCATCTCCTTTGTGCAGCACAACTGTTTTGCCAGTAATGCTTTGCCCATCTGATGAACATGTTTTGTGTTTAAAAACTGTCGGATTACAGGTCAGGAAGGAATTATACTCAAGCACTGAAGCGCCAGGGCTGAATAAGTGTTGAAAGTATGTTTGGCTCACCATTTGGGGCAGGTGACTATACTCTACAGGCTGTTATGCCAGGCGTGGTCTCAAAGGAATTGGCAGCATGGGTGAGCCCATTGCAGCTTACCTGCTTTCTTCTCTTGACCTAACCCTGGAAAATTCATCTTGTCGGATACTTCTTCCATCCACCTCCAGGATCAGATGAAGTAATTTTGGCTTGTTCCACTGGTACATCACTTGTAATACAAGTTTTAGGAAGAGCCACGAAAGGGCTGATTCAGGGCATGCAGGTGCTTGCGCATGGGGTCCCTTTCAAGCCACCATGGTACCTCCATGTGCCCTTTAGCAGGTCCTGTCCAGGCTGCGGGGAGCCTTCTGGCCAGAGCAGGGCAAAAGAACTGCCTGGTTGATTAAATTACCCATGATGATGAGCTGTTACATCTCACATAGGTCGACAGTTGTTAAGAAGAAAAATTATAACATTGAGAGGGAGTCAACTAAACTTCAGGAAACCAAATTTTCTCACGGGTTACCTCAGTTTAGATGTGCCCAAATCCCTTGAAACATCCATACAGAAATCAAAATGTAATTTAGTCAGTGAATTGCAATCTGCTCTTCATAAAGCCACTGGAAAGTGCAGATGCCATGATTGCACTGTGTGCTCAGCGTGACGCGGAGCTTTTGAGGAAAGACATTACCCATCGTTTATTTGCAAGGGACCATTATTTTCATTATTGCTGTATCACCTGCTAGCGTTGTTACCATTAAATGTCTATTACTGACAATGTCTGTAATTAACTTCTGGTTTTAGAAGTTTATAGCTTGGCGACTGTGGTAGTATTTCCAAGGTGTAATGGTTGACTGATAAAAATCTCACCCTGGAAACATTTATTTCCTAAATTCTGTGCTCTAGCACTGCCATCACTGTACTTTGAAAAATAATTTCACAAAGTAGGTTAATTTAAGCAAAAATGGTTTTTACCTTTTAGGATATCTGTTCCATCCTTTCATTACTGTCAATGATTTAAGGTTTCAAGATACTTGGATGAGATGGGAAGGGGAGGACAAAAGACAGAGGCATTCACAGATTCCAGTTTTCTCCTCCTCCCTTGGCTGCCAATATAACCAGACACACACTTCAGCCTGGAGGAATGAGCCCTTAGAAAGAGCACCTTCCTTGTGGAAAAGAGATGATTTCTGCCACACAAGCAAGAGAGACCCTTGTATTTCCTGGCATGGGGTGGCATCATAGAAGAGCAGCTCTGCTCTCCACTACATGATGCTCTCAGAGAACTTGGATGAGGTCAAGCAATGACTGAGCCAAGGGGGTCAGATATTTAGGGTTGTCCTGGACTCTATGGCTTAGCTCACTTTGCTGGGCTGTAAGTGCAAAGGAGAACAGCCAGAGCCCCACTGGCAGAGTTTCCACTGGGAAAGAAGAGAGAAAAGGAAAGAAAGGGAAAGCCGCTCCAGAAGAGACAAAGTTGATAATGGAGTTTATAATTAGGAGAAAGGGTGTCAAACGTTTCAAGGCTCTTTGACTGTAAGTCACCAAGTTGGAACACCTTAGAGAAGAGTGAGTGTGGGTGTTCAGCAGAGACAGATGCCCCCAATTAGTAATTATCCGTGCTTCAAAGAAAACTGTTTTAAGTTTCCTGCCTTACAGATTTCACTGGTAGGGTTACTTGTCAAAGGAAGTACATATGCATAGTACTAATGTTAGCAATGAGTGGGATTTACAAATGACATTTATCTCCAACATTCAAAGAATAATAGCTGAGGGAGTGAAGGGCTAAGGAGTGCTTGTTTGGCTGTTTCATTACTCTGGTATTGCCAAAAATTGGAGTACTTTATCTATGGCTTTTGCATCCTGAACTGTGACAAATTAGTGAAAAGACAAATATATATATATAAAGCTATATATAAATGTGTGTGTGCGCGTATGTATTCTAGCATAAACTGAAAGCATTTTCCCTGTTTCTCCCTGAATCATTGCAGTGATCCCTTTTAGTCTGGCTAAAAATATGAACATGGTGTCATCCAATATGACCAAGAGGGAGCAGGATCAAAGATGCTGCATTCTCACAAACAGCCACAAAAACACGGGATTACAGAAGCATTTGCTCTGGAAGAAATGCTGGATGGTGAACTGAAGCATTAGCAAACTGCTAACAATACACCTGGACGTGTCTGGAACTTCTTTTGGGGTTCACTTTTTTTTTTTTTTACAGAGCAGAGACTCCAGTCCCTGGTCATGGTGCTCCACAGAAGCAACCTCCCTCAGTTCTCCTCCTCTGACCTATTTAGTTGGGTTTGGGTTTCTATTTTCATACGAAGTAGTTGAAATCAGCCTCATCATTACAGCAAAGAGCATTATCTCTTGCTGTTTTCCATCTAGCCCCAAGAATAACTCTGATGTCAGCGGGGAGCTCTCTCTCTCTCTCTCTCTCTCTCTGGCAGCCATCTCCTCCCTGTCAGTTTGTCAGATAAAAGGTCAGCTGGCTCTGCCAGCTCCTTAGAGGGTCCTAGTGCATGTGGTACTTTGCTCATACCCCACCACCCCAAGCGAAACAGCCCCGGGAGAAGCCAGCTCCCACTCCTGACTTCCAAGATTTCATTCAGTTCTGAACCTGTCCTCTATTAGACCAGCCAGCTGCAGCCCTCAAAAATGCATATTGCACCTGGGGTGGTGCTGATGCCTCGTGGTCCAGCAGTTCCCCCCTCCACAGAAACCATCCCAAGCCAAGGCCACAGGAAGGGGGAGTACCTTGCCATCCTGGTGTCAGGTCTGTCCCAGTAAGCAGCTTGCAGGTCACTTCTGTATCTGTCCTGCTGTAGGACTGTCACAGAGGGAGGGGGATAAGGCAGAAAATACGGGACCCAAAGTTTCGACTGGCGGTCTTTGGGCATATGGAGGGAGCACGTACTGCTCTCACCAGTAAAACTAGGGTATTTTATCAGTCTTGGGCAATGCTTTCATCCAGCTGCAGAACAGCCTAGAGTTCCTTACATTAAATCACATGCTCTAGCAAGGGTATAAGAAATCACAGAGTGATCAGGTGTAGCCCCTCAGGTGTCCAGCCCTGAACAGCCAGTCCTAGCAAACCTCATTCATATCGTTAACCACAGCGGCCATTCTGCCTGAGGAAAGACGGAGTTAGGACTTCAGAGTTTGGCCCAAATCCTAGACTATATAAATAGATTTCTATGAATCAAAGCTCCATTATGTAAGACATAAAAACAAGAGAACAAATGAAAGGAAAAATAAGCTCAACTTCAGAGTCTGCAGTGAAGCATCAGCTTAAGAGTTTGGGCACTGAGTCAAGACACAGATCTTTTTCTTATTTTTTTTTTTCCCCCAGTTCTCCTGCTTTGCTTGAAAAGTGACTCATCCACTCACTCCCCCTTTCACCAGCACATTCCATGTTGTTTTAGACATGCCTGAACATTTTAAAGCTCAACAAGACCATCAAAACCGCCTGTTTACTGACTGTGCATCGACACTTGCGCTTCCGAATTAGTGGAGAGGAAAGGGATGTGCACAAGCAAAGAACACCTCAAACATGTCACTGAGGTTAAAAGAACCGTAGTGAGAGGCTTGCTGCAGTTTACAATGAATTGAAATGTGACTAAAGGCACCATGTGACAGCCATCTATATTTAGCGGTGGCTTATGCTTTTACACTCTTTTGAGATACCCTGTCAGAAAAGCATCTATGTTTGTGCATCTCAGCAGAAGAATGAGCCCCCGAAGGTGTAGGAAATCTCCAACAATGGCTTTGTATACATTCCAGTTGTCACTGGGGCATTTGTTTATACACGTTGCAGGCTTGCCTCCCTCCCCACCTCTGGCACATTCTCATCCGCTCTTTGCTTTGACCAGGGAGTATTTTTAGCTGATACAGCACAGCCATTTCACCGTTGGATCTCCTTGTTACACCTTTTCCACAGGCCGTTAAAAGAGAAAGCTTGAGAACAAATCAAGGTGCCCCTCACATAAGTGCTGCAGCTATCATCCCCTTAAGAGACAAGATGCTTATTCCATTTGCTTTATTTCTTTTCTTAATTTATGCTACTTGCATAGTCAAATGAGTGAGGAGCATGTGTTTTGTGCAAGGTAAATTCATGTTGAACGTTAATTGGTCTGAAGTGTTTTCTTTGGTTCAGAGAGATTCCATTAGTCATACCTGAACCCTTCCAGCAGCAAAAAAGAAAAAGAAAAAAAAATAAAAAGGAAAGAACTATATGTATTTTTAAAGACATTTAAAATCACCCTGAACTGTTGTTCTTTTGGGGGGAGGGGGATTCTTTTTTTTTTCTTCTTCTTTTATTGCAGCTTTTCTCTACTGTTTAGTAAATAAAAGCGTTTCTTCCATGCCCTTGTATTACATGCATCCTATTAGGTTTATAAATAGTTTCAGAAAACAATACTTTTTTCACAGTCCCCTTACTAGTCTGTTTAAAGCCTTGGCTGACTGCTTTTAAAGAGGGCTTAGCGACATTTAGATAACATGGTGATGCATGCATATAAGAGCTTGAACAGCACGAACAGTCTAGCTGGGATAAGCTTTAGAGCATTCCCAGTATTCCAGATTTCCATAAATAACATAAATAAACCTCCCAGCTATTTATACGTGGCACCAGCTACAATGGCCTTTTATTTCATTCCCTTTTTCTCCCCATTTGCTAAATCAATATTCAGCTGGCATTCTGGGGACGGCATCCATTTTTTGCAACAGGCTGCACAAGCACAATGGATGTTGCATAAGTTTACTGGGAAACAGTCATCAAAATGTCTCGCTGCAGCCCATTCCTGCTCCATATAGGCCTCTCCACTGGGAGATCTGCAAAACAAAAGTAAGGTTTGTTTTACAAGAAGCTCGACGGTATCATCATCCTCAACCAGGATGACAATATCTGCCACTGAACCCATGTCAGCCCTGAGACTATACAACAGTCAAAATATGTCTTTGCATAGTCCAGGAAGAGGACAAAACTCTCATCCTCCAGAGCTTGAAGAGATTCTTGGTCCACAGCTCAGCTCTAGACCTATACTCTGTGTTTCCAGAGTTTGGACACAGTATTTTGTGTGCTACCATAGCAACTGATGCTCACATATCTGCTAGCAGATGGCAGTTCCAGGAAGGAGGCCTGAAAATGTCGGTGTAGAGATCTTGGCATTCCTTGGACATTTCAGAAAGACTCTATCTTCCAGGCTTGTCTTTCTAATCTTTCGGACGTCGCTGGTTGGTGTGTGGCTTCCTGAAGTAAAGATAGGGTCAACAGGGAGCTGTCCTGTCAGTAACACTGACAGGTGTCCCAGATAAATCACAGAAACTTTTTTAAAAGCATAGAACGTGTAGACACATGGAAAAATATGATGTAATGCGGAACAACCATGTGTTTTGTGCAGGGAAGCCAGACCTCACAAATCTACTAGAGTTTTCTAAAGGAGGTGATGAGTATGGAGGTGTAGCGCATTTGGTTGATAAAGCAGGAGTGGATTTTCAACAAGGTTTTACAATATCCCTCACTAAGAATTCCTGGATATGATAAAATGGGGGAAATTTCTCTCATGGATTAAAAGTTAAAGGAAACAAAGAGGAGTAATAACTCTTGAGGTCCCACAGAGATTTGATCTGCTTCTGTGTCATTAAACATAATCACTATGCACCTAGAAAAGGTGGTTGAGAGTAAGCTGATGAGGTTTACTGATGATATCAAGCCATCAAACCTGTAACAAATGAGTGATGACCATGCAGAATTACAATTCAGCATTATGGTACAAAGCAACAGGGCAATAAAACATCAGAGGAAACTTGGTGGTTATGAACCCAACATCTGTGCACACAGAGAAAAGCAACCCCAAATTCAGAGACACAGTGGTGGGTTTTGAGCTACCTGTTACCCCACAGAAAAGTAATCCTGGCATTGCAACATGTTCTATGACATGTTAACTCAGGGTTTTGCAGCACCAAAAGATCAAATGGTGTCTCAGGAACTATTAGGAAAGGAACAGCATCCAAAAATCCTTGCTAGTCCCGTATTTTGAACCCTCCATCGGGTTCCAGTCCTTCCATCCATCTTTTAAAAAAAATACAGTTACAAAAAGGGCAGACAGGCAGCACAAGCGATTCAAACTGTGCAAAATAAAAAAGATTCAAGAAGCAAGTAAACAACCTAGGAGCCTTTCACCTGGAGAGATTTGGATAGGCAATGATTATTCAGTCTTCCTATACAATACAACAGGAAGTGCACAGTATCAAATTTTGAACCTACCAGGTGGTGGTTTCAAAACAAAGGTGGGACTTCTTCAAAACACAAAGGTGATACTGAGGCATTAATTGACACCAGATGCTGTAAATCCTGAAAGTTAGTGTGGCTTCCAAAGAGCAATTGGACAAAGTCATAGGCAAAGACCATCATGAGCTATTATATACAAAGATGCCACCTCCAGCTCAGGAAGCTTCTAGGTTAGAGATTGTCAGAAGCTGAGAACCTGTATAATTGTCACCCCAAACCCATTTTCCTATCCACTGTCAGTCACTGTTAGAGGCAGGGTGCTGAGCCGGCTGGGGTTTCAGACTGGGCAGTCAAAGTCTTTTCGTACTCCTATCATTTGAGCCATAGGAACTGATCTCAGTCTGTCCAACCCATGAGGTAACTTGGTGGTTTTCCCTGAAAGCTAATCTCCATCAGATGTTTCAGATTTACCATAAATTTACAAGCGCCCACACACAGTTATGGTACAACTCTGCCCCGCCTTGGCATTACATGCTCTTTTACAGCAAACTAAAGGGGGCACAGAACACATGAAGGGAAGCAGAATTCTTGGTATTGGACTGTTGCGACACTCTAGACCTTATTCTTTTTCTATGATTTTTTTTTATGATATTTTCTTCCTTATTATATCTGAATTGTCAGCAGAGATGCTTCCCTTATAAGGAACATGAAGATATGCTGATGTGATGACCCCCCTTGTCCATCAGCTGTTCTCAGCAGGAAACGACTGAGATTTGGTCTGAGCTTTCCTAGTGGAATAAGGAAGGGTCAGACTCTGACACTGGATTCACCCTACGTTGTACCTCTCTCAGACAGAAGTCACATTGCAATGGCTGCCACTGCTTAGAGGATTAAAAATTATAAGGCTAATGAGAATGAGAATCTGCCCCTAATGTACCAGGAGCCTGTTTAAGAGTCCTATTTGGTTCATCTGACTGTGGCCGCTGTCCCATTAAAGCCTTAAAGAGAACTCATAAATATAAAAATACCCAAGAGCGTGGCAGAGAATCCTGCCCTGAATAATCGTACTGAAATGTTCTAAAAGGAACTTAATTTCCTTCTCGATAGCCTCAGTAATGCTTTGAAGAGAGAAGAATGAAGGTGAGGACATGCATTACATTCTGTAGAGGTACAGAAAGAAACCTTTTTGCAGTGAATACGTCAGGGGAATATGTCTAAAAGGGCTTATATCTGTGAAAGTATGACCTCTGATTTTGCCAAGGTCAGTAAAACCTACTGTGATTCGCTTTGTAAGTGTCGGTCACACAAGTTAAAGCTGCCTCAAGGCGACTTTAATTTCTGTACCCAAATGCAACAAGACGTGATGCTTCTGAAACGTTTGCAAAATCCTCCTCTGTGTGGAGGAGCAAGATTATCTGGTCCAACATTTGTTTATGATTATTTATGGATCCAAAACAAGTTTGTTCTTTACTATAAATTCATACAGAATGGCAGATCAAAAAGCCATTAAGAGCTGTTAATCTAACATGAAACAGGCTTCTTAATTTCAGTTTCCTGGCTCATACTGTTCATGGGTGGGTGCTATTCTCTCAGGCTCTATGATGATAGGTACCAGAAGACCCTAGCATCATACAGGCCTGCAGCACCATTTGTTGAGAGAATCTGTTACAGTTCCAGGCTGCATGATTTGCTGAATATTTTTTGGTTTAAAGCTGAGAATAAGAGGGGATGTGTCTTACAATCTGCCCTGAATGCCTTTATATGGCTGCTCAGAGGCTGTCACTGTACCTCGTAATCGCTGTTTTTGGAGGCAGAGATGGGCATATGGGGTCACACCATTATCCATTCCTTCAAACATTCCTGGTTCTTAATGTCAGAAAAATGAGCTCCCGACATCCACTGCACTTGTGTTCACATGGGATTTCTTTATTGTGCTAGGAATAGGAGGATTTCCATAGAAGGTTAAAGCATTTTGTGTCCTGCCTGAGCCTGGCCAACTCAAGATGTTTCTGAGAAAGGTGCCAGAATCTTATAAAGTACTTGTGGAGAAAACTGATTTCCAGAACAGTTCCAAATTTACCTGCAGCAGAAAAAGAAAGTGGCTCATCAATTGTGATGTGTTTACCACCTTAGATTTTACAGTTATCCTACACAGAACAACAATACATATTATTTTATCGATGTAGTTGCCTAAATGCCTAATAGTGCCTTTATTTTCTTCATATCTTGCACCAATGAACTTGACTGACTGTTGAAAAAGTATTTATCATTTACTGGAAATGGTTACCTTTCAGTTTCACTTATTTTTCTTCTTCTTTTCTTTTCTTTTTTTTTTTTTCCACTTCAGGCAGTGCAATACGCATTAGTGTGTGCCCATTTATCCAACTCCCAACTCACTGAGCAAGCCCAGACTTTTTGTCCACTGTCTATCAAGAATTCTCCCATCACTTTAGTTGTTTTATCACCAGGTTTCTGTATCCTGTCTAGAAAGAATGATCTACCACTAAAGTGAGCATACTTTGCATGACAGATTACTTTATAATGCCTTTATGATGTTAAGGGTATCCTCTCACTCATTTTTTATTTAAATTTTAAAAGTATCTATCTCACTTGTTTTCTAGTATCTGATTTTGGAAAATCCCAGTTTGGACTAGAGCTGTACACAGCCTGAACACACAGCCCCCAGTGATGGGCCACAGAGATGGTTGAGCTCTGGTGGGGCACTATGATTGAGCTGCAGTCAGACAGGTTCACTGCTGTCAGCAGGTGATGCCCCACTTCATCCTCCAAACACATACCACTATATCTCAGTTGTGCAGTTGCGCTGATTTCCATCCTCCAGCACCAACAGTGCTTCTTGGATCTCTCACCTAGATGAAGCATCTCACAAAACAAGAGGAAAAAGGACATTTTCTGATGGATCAGATAGCTGGATCAGCTCTACAACCAGTCTGACAAGCAGTGGGTGTCAGAGAGAGGGTGAGAGTCCTGGTCAGCAGCAGCAGAAGAGGAATGAAGTGCCATCTGTCAGCAGCACGAAGCCAATAGAGGACTTCCAGGGTGGTGGTAAGAAAACAGAAAAACTTTGTGATGCATCTGTTTCAAAATACAGGACATTGGCAAAAGTGCATGTCTAGAGCTCCAAAGCCAGAAATACTTCTTAAACTACCTGGCCCTTAAAAACTAATGGCACAGAGAAAGAAAGTTCACTTCTCCATGCAACTACCAAGCAAGCTCCCCAAGGGGTTGGCAGACCCAAGCCTCCAAAAGTGTTACACCACCGTTGTCAACAGCATGGTTTCCCTCTTGCCATCTTGCTTCATCTTCTCAGGTCTCTTTGCTGCTCTTTACAGCCTTCTCTTGAGTCATGAACCAATGACGGGTTGTGTACAGCTTTGTGGCCGCAGTGGTTTCCCCTCCTTTCCAAACTGACATACTTCAAACACTTGCTCTAGATAAGGTGCTTGGAGCTTCTCCTTATTAGCACTCAGCCATGCTGAGAGTTGCCAGCCTACTCCTGCCCTTCTCAGCCATCAAATACCACTCCCCTCATCCTGTGACTATGTGGTCGATTAGCTTTTTGTCTGGAACTTTGTCAAAGGCTTCCCAAAAGTGCAGCTACTCAAGGTCGTGGTAGAACAACCTCAGCCATGCCTCTAAGGTCTCTGTGGAGCTGTAGTGTTTTCTCTTTGCTTTAATCTCCTGCTTTCTCCTGTGAGTTTTCTTTATATTCAGATGAAGAAGCAATGCAAAATTTCACAGGAGGGAGAAGGTGCACAGCAGAAAGAGATGAGATATGGAGTACAATTATGCAGGAATCCTGTGCAACTTGAATTGTAGGAAAGTCATCTCATCTCCTGCGCTGGAATGTCTCCTGCTGATGGGTGCAACCCTTTCCCAGTGACTGTGAAAATCTTGATAAGGAAAGTGATGAGACACTCAGCGCAACTAGAGCTCTAAGACTTGGGTTTGCCCTCCCACGCATTTTGGGTGGGCAGGCAAACCACAGACTGTCATCTGTGAAGTCAGAACGCATTGGGTACATTTAATTACTACATTAGCGCTTGCTAACACCTTCAATGCCAAGAACTGGTTATGGAGGGTTTGGGGTTGTTGTTGTTCTTCGTGCTTTGTTTTTACCATGACATAACTATTGGGGTAGGAGCTCACACATCTGAGAGCTCAGTCAGACCATTAATTGGCACTTAGTGCAACAAACAGGTCAGGAAATAGTTGTGGCAAAGCAAAGAGCTGAGTGGCTTTGGCTTATTCTCATACTTTTCTCCTCATTGTTTCTTATTCTGTTTTTTTTTTTTCCTACTCACAGGGATTTCTCTTTGGCAGTTTTCTATTTCCTACAATTTAATTTCTTCTGAAGAAGAATAAAATAATGTAAATAAAGGATCTTTTCAGTTAAAAAAAAGATTTTCCAGCCCTTGGGAATTAGGCACCACAAAAATCCCCTCTGAGAACCTATGCCTGACCATTTTAACAGGATCTGTGGGTGGCTCACCACACAGCCTATTTATCAGCAGTGGCCACAGACTGGCCACAACCTCATGGTGTATCCCATGGTCTAGGCACTCTCTTTACCCGAAACCCAAAGGAGTGGGCCAAATCCACTGGCAACAGCAGCAGCCAACCCCTTTACCAGGGGTGTACAGCCCTGGCACAACCCCATGGTATCACTGTGCAACAGGGGAGCAGAAAGGGGTGCCAAAATCCCTGGGAGACAAAGCAAGTTCTTGCAACCCTGAATCACCTAACTTAACCCCATTGCCCAGTTGTTTGCTCCAGGAAGCAGCCGGTCCAGGTCCAGCTGTATGAGCTGCTCTGTTCCTTTCGTCTGGAACACATGGTCCAAGTGAGAAGCGCAGAGGGTGCTCAGCACCTCTAGGAGCTCGCCTGGGGCTGTACTCAACCAGAGGCATCATACAGGACAGCTTTGCCTGTCGCTGCAATAAGCCATGTGGCCTAGCAACCTAAAAGTTTTAGGCACTGCTGCTTCACACGAGAAAGGGAAGTCATAATTGCATTAGGCAGTTTCCCTGAGAGTGCAAACTGAGGCATTCAGAGGGGCACACAGCTGTTCTGATGGGCTCTGGTTAAATATTTGGGTAGGCAAATACCTGAATCAAAACGAGCTTTGTGACAGATTTGGGATCTTTCGGTTATTTTTCCGTACCCTGGCTATCTGAAATTAGTCAGTCCGTGCAAAGTCACTGTTGCTCAATGCCAGGGGATCGGTGACAAAAAAGAATCCCAGTTCGGCGCTCTTCTGTTAGTCAGCATTTCCTTCCTGATCCCGCCACAGGAACTGAGGCATGTGTGCTTCGCCCTCCCCGTGCACACTTGCCTCCTGCTCACTGGGGAAGACAAGAGCCTTCATGCCACTCATAAATGTGCTGCAACCCGGCCGCCTGCCCCGGGGCCATGGAAATGTCCCGACACTGTGTGCCTTCTCAAAACGTGCTCCGGCTTGCAGGATCCATCTTGTCTTTTCTACCTTTGCTCTAAACTTGGTGTTGAATCAGAGGCTGAAGGATCACAGAGTTTGTTGTTCAAAGCAAGATTAAAACACCACATGGGTCAAAATAAGAAGATAATTTCCCCTTTCTCTGGTGTTCTTCCCCCCCACCCCCACCCAGTGATCCCTCTTCACCAAACTAATAACTTTGTTTGAGGGCGGTTTTTTTGTTCTCTTTTATTTCACCTTCAACTCTGCCATCCGTGTCCCTGTCAAGCACAAACATGACTGAACTCATGCATCGGAGCACCACGGTTTTGCTCCATGGGGAGTTATTAAGCCTGATGTAAACATACTGTTGTTTTCTTTTAGCTTATAGCTGAGATGTTAAGCAGGTTTTGATGGCTGTGAATACATCTGGTCACTGAACCTGGCGTAGAATTTTGTACACTGGTGTCCTTTGTAGGACTTAACTCAAGCTTCTACACATATACCAAGGTGAATGAGTATAACCACATCCTAAATCAGTCCAAGAAGATTTGCTCTGATACAATTACATTCGTGGAGGTGTGGGTGTGGACAAGCTTCTTAGTATCTAGCAACCATCTTTCTGCAGAGTTAAGGCCCGTATTCATATATACCATTTTCTAGAAAGAAGGAGGGTCATTGCCACAGAGAGCACTTTCTGGACACCTCTGGGTTATGCTTTACTGGGTTCAGCGGGCTCCCCAGCTCTTTTGAGCTCTAAACCTCAAGCACATAGCAACAGCAACCAACGGAACCAAGGACCACATAGGCTCTGACCAAGGAGATCATTCCCCAGGGCAGGGAAAACATGCAAGGGCAAGGGTGCAGCTGCAGAATGGTTCACACACCATGTGATGCTGTCAGCTGGGCTAACTGTGTCACCTCGGCACCCCTGTCATGCTTGACTCACCCACACCACTCCACTTCTGTACATTATCTTCCAGTGTTTTGTCACAGTAGGAACTTTTTTCTACATGGCATCACAGAGTAAAAAAGAAAGAGAAACATAAAAATACAGGACCTACATGTTTTTTCAAGGTTGACCTGATCAAAAAAGACACTTCATAAAAATGTCCATCTCAGCAGTGCAACCATCAACATTCTGTTCTGTTCTGTGCAAGTTCTTGAGCATCTTCAGCCTCCAAAATGGCTTGGGTCTAACCTGGCCCAATCTCTTGAGTTGGAGTGCCAAGAAGACTATGGAAATGCCAGACAGAGTCACCAAACAAACCAACCCTTTGGAGTAAGTGGGTCTAAAACCTGGAGGAAGAGACCCAACGTCACCATCAAGGTTTGCTGACTCCTGCTGGCTGGAGTGAGGTTATCTGGGGCTCCAGATGCCAGGCACTTCACCCAAGGTTGCTGAGAGAAAAGGCAGATAATAAAAGCTGCAAAACACAGATATCAGATTTTTTTCCTTGTGAATGACACTGGCATTTTCAGGAAGGTGGGTGAGTGCCTGCTTATCATCTAATATTTATACACATTTTATTTTTATATTATCCTCACAGGGTATCAAACTCTCAGAAAGATTTTGGTTAAATCATTATGTGAATGGGGATAATCAAACTTGTTCTTTTCTTTGCTGAAGCTTTTCCAAGCTTACTATAAACTAGTTCCAGGACAGTTTTGCTATCTATTCCTTTTACATTTAACCTTCCTGTCACTTCAGTTTTACCATTGTGGGTCTGAAACTTATTCATGTAGAAGCCAACTACGGACTTGGTTGTTGTGTAATGTCCCTTGATTTTATTATTTCATCTTCTTTTTCATCTTACTTGTGTACAATATCTACAGCTAGATACATTCAGTGCAGTTATGAAATATCGGATCCCTCCCTCTGCTCCCCAGGAAGGGAAGGAGAAAGAGAAGGGGAGATTTCATCTCCATCCCTTGGTATCATCCTCTGAATGTTATTCACTGGGCTAATAACTGTATCAGCATGTTTATAAGCTGATGTGCTTTTAATTGTTTCACTCACTCTCTCATACACATGAAGTAAGCACTCTAATGGGTTCTGTACCTTTCATCCTTTATTTTATTGCTAATGGTATCTCCAGTAATATAAAATGACGGATGAGTGCAGTCTGAGGAAAGCCTAAAAATCAATGCACGTCCAGACTGTGCCTGAAAGCAGGCGAGGAGCTGGGACTGCGAGGCACGGCAAAGCCTCTTGGGCCAGATGGCAAGAGCGAGGAGGTGGGTGAGCAAGGAAGGGCACATGGGCAAAACCTCTCTTCTCGCGCTCGTGTTTGTAAAGAAGGTGGCCCCAGTCGTGCTTGAGGTACAGAGACACACAGGCAGGGCAGCTGCCAAACACGTGGGCGTAGGATGTTTCCATCCGGCTGTGAGCACATTGCTCACGCAGCAGCTGGGGTCACCCACAATTCGGGCAGCACGTGGGTGGAACTACCCCAACACGAAAGTGACTGGGTGACTGGGGTTGTCGTCTTCCCAGGCTCTCCCTGATGTGAGATCCCAAGAGGTCTTGAGCAACCAGAGGAGCAATGGCTACCTCTTCTTCCCAGAGATGTGTCCATGCGGGCAGGGGCCGTGTCCAGCCGTGGGTGTGAGCAGACCCACATGTGCTTGCACAGTTCTGCCCTGAAACATGTGACGGTGCCAGATTGTGTCAGCGGAGCAGCGGAGCAGCTCTCTGTGTCTTGTGAGGAACACCTGATAGTGCTTTGTGTGGCTAGAGAAGCATGTCACACACGCTCCCCAGGAACGCGACATCCCCGTGTCACACGCAGCCATCAGCCAGCAATGGTGTTGATAATGCAAAGGGGCAGCCACTTGCCATCTCCAATTCTCTAGACAGCTCTGTTTTCCCTGCAGGAAAGTACAGCTTTATCTGTGGCCGTGAAGAAGGAAAAAAAAAATCTGTTAAATATCAAGAAGATATATACCATTGGTTTTAAAGCAACAGAAATGCAAAAATCTAGCAGATACCAACAAATTTTAATGCGTTTAGGGAAAGGAACCCAGTGGTAGGGAGAGGCATTGTTTGTTTCAAAACAAAATCCCACCTTCCACGTCAGGCTGTAGCCTGGAGTGGGTATCATCCTGCCAAGTTATAGGAGCCTGTAATGGAAATGCTGACAGACCTTCAGCACCACCACAGTCGCAGTCACTCTATAAATAGCCTTTGCAAATGCCTGGCATGTGAGATGGGTTCAAGTAGCCACTTGACAGAATCTGGCAATTTGACCAATGATTGTTTAAGAAAACAATCATAGCTTAGATCTGTTTGCCTGTGTACTGACTCTTGCAGGTGGCTTGGGTGCACATCCTACCTATGTTCTCCAGTGCGATATGATGCATTAAGGATACTATTCTGGCTGGTACAGTGCTGCTTCCCAAACAAAGCTGTAATATGACCTACTTTGCTCAGTCTAGTACTATTCAATAATAAGTGGCCAACTATTGGGTTTCTACATGTAGACAACATCAAACACATTTCACTGAAACGTTTAGATATTGATTTTATTTAGCCTGAGAACTTCAAAGTGGGTTCTTTCCATGTCATCTTGAAAACGTGTCCTCTTGCTCCCGTGCTGTAGATTCTGTTAGTGCATGTGCAAGCTGCTGCTTCACCCCATCTCCCCATCCCCCTCCACCCCCTCCAGCTGCAAGCCATCCCTCTGCTATTTGTTTCTAAATTAAGGGCAGTGCTGTGTCCCTTTATCCCCTAATGGCAATAACTATTGTGTATAGTAATGTAGGAGCTGTTGCTGCAGCTTGGCATCCTCACAGTCACCCAGCCATGCCTCAAAACTTTTTTTAACCAGATGGCAAAACAAAGCACTGGTCCCAGATAGGGACACTGGGGACACTGGAGGATTGTTAAAACCTGTGAGCCCATTTCTATAGCTTCAGGGGGTGTGTTTAGTTTTCACCGTGCATTTGTTCATCACGTCATATGTTTTGGAGCTCTGCCTCTGCCTAATGGTTGCATGGAGACTTTTTGCTGTTGTCCACTAATTGGGGTGTATAGCTGGCTCCTTCTGCTTTCGGTTTTCTGTTTTGGGAGAAGATCTCTGTCAAGTACATAGAGGTGGAACAGGCATGTTGTTACGAGCTAATCAGAAACCCAAAAGGACACCATATATACTTTCAGTGGGGGGGCATTAAATCCTCTGCCTGAGACAGGTTTCCAAGCACGAGGTGACACTCTTTTTCCTAGAGTTCTCCCAGTAATTTCAGGCAAGTGAAAAGTGTCCCCTTCCTGTCCCATTTCGTTACATTATTTTTCTGCATTACGTTGCCACAGGTCAATCCAAAGCCATCGCATCCAGAGTCAGTCTCAGAAAAGTGACTTAGGGCCTTTGATCTTGAAACACAGGGCTCTTTAAGCAGGCTGCCCCAAACCCTGCTTAATCCTGTAGCTGGAAAGGCCACTGGCATCAGAAGGGATCCATGCAATGGAGCCCTACCCAGGCACAGGCCATGTTCTTCTTGTGCATTTGGGACCAAAAAAGTCATTGCTCACCCACAGTCAGGAGACATTGGTGTCCTCTGCACCCTGCCAGAGGGTCATATACCAGCATCCCCCCTCCTTATCTACGGGCCAATGCAGGTGCCATATGTCTCATCCACATATCCACCTTCAAAGTCGAGTATGTGGTACATATTCAGAAAAATGAGCAAATAAATGCTATTTTTAGGGTGTCTTGATACAGAGTCCTTATGCAATGTATTATTAAGGTGCGCTGGATGTGATACTATTATTGTTATTCCTAAACTAGCATCACTAGGTTAAATGGCAGCTACTTTCTTGAAGAAAATAATGAGTTAAAAGCACTGCAACAGATGAAAGCCAACAGGCACCTGAAGCAAAAGAGCAGCAATATTGCTGCAGGAGGTCAGCTCTCTTTCAAATACAGCACGCTTGCTTCTTCATTGGCACAAATGAGTGCCCTTGACCAAGTGCCATTCCTGATGTCCAGTAATCTTTCCTCCTAAAAATTCAGGGCAGATAGTGCGTCATCTGTATTCAAAGCAATTATTTCCTGCAAATATTATTTATTTGGAGGTATGAATACAGAAGCTGGTAATACTCAAGGTGATTTGACCCAAAGCAAGGCTAATCTCATGGAGCACCCCACAGTGAGAAATACATTTCGCCTGGGTAGCACAGCCAAGGCAGACAAGGGCAAGGCCTGCCACTGGAGCCCTTTGCAGAACCCAGGGTGCTTGCTGCTTCCTCAGCTTTCTGCCCAGCCTGTGATAGATGTGCTTCCTGGGACCCCTGTCTTTGCACGGGCACCGCTGTGGGTATTTCTGTGTTTTGGTATTGCTGAATGCTTCCCGCTCAGTCAGCACTGGAGAGCACATGTTTCTTCACCAGGACTTGGTGACAGCAGATGGTTAATCAGCGAATAGCGCCAAAGGCAGAAAGGATGGGGTGGTGATTTTAAGTCAGAATCCTTACGGTGATGGGGGATGTTAGAGCACTTTCAGCATATATTAAAAAAAAAAAACCAACCCCAAAACCCAAAAAATCAACAAAAAACCAACAAAACAAACAAAAAATACCCCCCCCCCCCAAACCCCGACAGATAAATCAGGACAATTTGATACTGCCAAAGTGAATTACATTCCATTTCTTTGTGCATAACATACACCAATTAACAATTGCACGTTTCCTTCAAAGGAGCATGTGGGATCCACTGTGGTTTAAAGAAGGTGGACGAAACCCTGACAGAGAATAAAGATGAGATACAAAACCCATAGTAAAGGAATGCCTCAGTGGAGATGATCGCTTTTCTGCATCTTTCCTGCTTTCCTTGGAGCTAAGCACAGCACTGCACTGAACTCAGGACCAGATCCTGCTCACCTTTTCAAGGCCCGTCATATTCAGTTTTGCTCTTTGTGTACAGCAATTGTGATTCTGTCCTACATGTTGAAATCAGGATATC
Organism: Gallinula chloropus; assembly: GCF_964237585.1. Classification (NCBI taxonomy): domain Eukaryota; kingdom Metazoa; phylum Chordata; class Aves; order Gruiformes; family Rallidae; genus Gallinula; species Gallinula chloropus. Next base: position 20,013,380 of record NC_140087.1, read on the forward strand.
AGCAAGCAGAGAGATTTCCTTCCCGAGCTGTGAGATAACGTGATGGATTCAGTCTGCTTTATGAATGCTAAAAGGAACGTGCAGGGTCTGGAACACGTGAAGCTGGCCTGCAACGTTTGAGACCTGCCTATAAAGCTGCCATTTGGATTAGATGCTTTCAGAGTGGGTAGGCCAAGCTACACTCTTCCTAAGTATCTCCTAATAACCTTAATGGAGTGCAAAAGCATAGAGCGGCACCAGAGGGGATTTAAAAGTGGGGAGAGCAGGAAGGGCTGGAATGTCACTCCTCATACAAAACCCCCACCCCAAACCACACCGAGACTCCGGGGTAGGCAGGCACCTCTGGAGATTGTCCTGTCCCTATCTCAAAAACAAAAACACTGAAATCTGCACACCCACACACATTCAAATGGGCACTTATGGGCACAGACATCACAACATTACCCTTTGACCAAAAACCTTGGAGGAGCAACAGCATTGTGAGGAAAAGGAGAGGTTGAAGTCATAGGATGAGACCTGGGAACATGCCTGAGGGCGTTGGCGCACCGGAGGCTAAATCTCCTCGTGACTCAGTGCTGCATGACTTAGTGACTTAGCAGTTCTCATCAGTGGGAAATGGAGCCCTGGGGCAGAAACCCACATGAGGAACCCCATGGGCGGCACCTGGAGGATGACAAGCCTAACAGTGGGGTCTTGCAAGGCTGGCAAGGTGAGAGCAACCAGCCCTGTGAACGTGGGTGGCTATTAGTGGTGAGAGGAGACTGGGCAAAGCCCCTCAAAGAAGACAGCTACATCCTTAGCTCCATTTGGGATTCTCGCCTGGAGCCAGCTGTCAAAACTTCCCCAGGCATTTTTTACAGGAGGCAAAGAGCTTTCCTGCTCCGCCCCAGCTTTGTATGTCCATTAGCCCACAAAGAGCACTGGCTGGGGAGATCAGCTGTGCTCACAGCCCCACACCTCTGATGGAAGCAGGTTATGAGTCCAGGACACCCACCGTGTACAAAGGCTGCCCTCCCTGTCAAAGAATTGCCACTTTGTATGAGACTTAGCCTCTTCTATTAAGGACATTCCAGTCATGATGACCCATACTCTCTGGTGGGAGGGGAGATCCCATGAGATGCCAGCATTCAAAGTGGTTTCTCCAAATGAGGCAGCATGAGGATGAAGCCTGGGCTTTGCATGTTCTGGGGAAATACTCCAAGCACTCAGGTGAGATATGAACTTACAAGCAGTGTTGCTCCAAGGGCTTCATCTGCACTGTTTACAGAGACATCAAGGCAGCAGTTTCTTTTGCCAAGACCAGTGGAAATTTGGTACTACTCACCCTTAAGGGGGTTGAGAAATCCCACCCAGAAAAACAGAACACACCCAAAGGTCCCACTGACGCCAAGTGAGGGCAGTGGAAGGGTAGATGTGAACAGGGATCTCCCTGAGGGCACCCTAATTGCTGCCAGCATCTACTGGAGGTGTCTGGGTAGCAGTCAGGGTGAGGGGAGAAGCAGCAAAAATGTGCATTTGGCTAGACTAGTCCCTTTCCTTCAGGCAGCACAGCCAAGCTTTGAAAAGACAGAGAACAAAAGGCTGACTGGGGAGCAGGGGGAGAAAGTGCTGGAAAGGAATTTGTTTCTACAGGAAGCTCAATGGCTTGTTGTAAAACAGACTGCAGCTCTGTTGTTTCCATGTTAAACTCTAGAAAGGGGCAGCTCCAGCGAGCAGTGGATTTTCTAGTGCAAAGACAGCGGAGGTTTGAAGTGGACGAAAGGCAACTTGAGATTCCCAGCTGGATCAGCAGTAAAAAATAATAACTGAGAGCAAGCTCTCTTTCCTTTTCTTCTCATCCTTCCAGAAATTCTCTTGTTTCATCTTTTTGATTCTTAAAAATTCGTTTAATCCCAGGCTTGCCTTTAAGAGAAAACAAAACGTGTATAAGGCCTACACCCCAAATCTATAGCAACACTTCCAATTTTCATTACCAGAAATAGCAAAAGGAAATGAAAAGCAGGTGTGGGAAGGCTTTTCTGAATAATGCCAAGGCTGTGCTTTAACCTTTACTGGGGGAAAATACACATCTGTGCATGCCAGGCTATTGCCTTATTGCATAGATCCCTTACAGCCACAAAAAACTGACAAAAGCAACCAAATACTCCAAGTTCTTCTAAGCATGTTTGCTGACAGCCCATGCCACTGAAATATTTCGCTGACCTTTGACAAAGACAGTAAATAAGGTTCGCTAGGCTGTAGGGAGGGGGAAAAAAAAGGGGTATTGGGGATTTTAGGATTAAACAAAGAAAATAGTAGCATGAAAACAACTTTGGATATGAGTGGAAATTAAAATAAGCACCTCATCTCTTGACCACTCCACATCCTTCCTGGTTTTTGCATACATTAGTGGCATTTTCCCTGAGTTACTTGAGATGGCTTTGGTTTGATCCAGCCAGATGCTGATCTACAAGCCCCTGCCAGGCTCAGCAGCTTGCAGCGATCGAGCTGAGATTAGTCCCAGATTACTCCGGTGCAGCCTGTGAAAGCCAGTCGTCCTGTTTTTCATTTCTGTGGCAAAACTGCGAGATCCTGGAATTTGTTCTTTCTCCTCCTATATACCATTCAGTGAAGCAAGAATGAATGCCCCGGAGCTAGCAGTACGCTGCCAATTCAAGCCTTTAAAATGAACACAAAAAATCACAGCCCAGCCTCAACAGGGAGACGTAAGCCCGAACCTGGCCCCAGCGACAGCGGCTGCTGGAAAGGCCCCCCGAGGCGACTCCAGCGCTGTAATAACCTACGTAAACACGGAGGGTGTATTTTTTTTCCCCCCCTTTTTTTTTTTTATTTATCCTCCCCCTCGCTTCAGTGGAAAGGGGAGGAAAAAGAATTCACTTGCGTACACAGTCATTTAGGCCCAGTCATGATTCCTTTAGAGCCCGTGCCAATGGATTTTAGTCATTCTCTGGCAAAGGTTTCCCTTTCAACCACAAACACTGAATAGTTAGTGGGTGAGTCACCACCTTGAGTAATCTAATTCCTTGACCAGTACATGCTTGCTTCCTGCACTGCAGAGTGTCTTTTTTCACTCGGCTATTCCAACGTGTGCTGCTCCCGTGGGGTTTGGGGTTTTTTCTTTCCTGCAGCATCCAGCATTGTGGAGCTGGGAGTCCAGAGGAGTCCGGACTCTAGCTCCCAGGATGACGATCTCTGTCCATCTCAGGGCTGGTCTCCCACACCTCAAATCCAGCATGTGCTGTCCATGGGAAAGCAGCAAGGTCAGGGCTAGAAGGTAATTTTTCAGACAGCGAACCTTTACTCAGCAAGTCTGGCCGTATCTGGAGGCAGAAGGCAGCTCCACAGCTTGGCCAGCAAATTGTAAACCAGCCAGACCTGCAACATTTGCCTCGTGCCAGTCTCCTGGTCAGCCCTCTGGACAAGAGCCGTCAGTGCCCATGGGCTGCTCAGATTGACTTTAGGGAGAGAACACTAATAACAACCGCAAGCAGCATGGGATGGTGTCAGTGCAAACCACGTGTCGTGGTTTAACCCAGCCAGCAGCTGAAACAACCACACAGGCATTCCCTCAATTCCCCCCACCACTCACAGCGGGATGGGGAAGAGAATAGGAAAGAAAGAAAAGAAAACCCAACAAAACCAGGTAAAACTCGTGGGTTGAGATAAAGACAGTTTGATAGGACAGAAAAGGAAGAGAATAAGAACAGTGATAAAAGAATACACAAAACAAGTGATGCGCAGCACAATTGCTCACAACCCGGAATTGATGCTCAGATAGTTCCCAAGCTGCCCCACCTCCCTGCCAACCCCCAGTTATATAGGGAGCATGACGTCACAAGGTAATAGCCCTCTGGCCAGTTTGGGTCAGCTGCCCTGGCTGTGTCTCTTCCCAGCTTCTTGGGCACCCCTTGTTAGCAGGGCAGCGTGAGGGGCTGAAGATCCATGACTGCTTGGCAACAACTAAAATACGAGTGTGTTACCAACATTATTCTCATCTTAAATCCAAAGCACAGCACTAACCAGCTGCTATTAAGAAAATTAACTGTATCCAAGCCAAAACCAGGACACCACACCAAGCCCCAAATGTGCCTGCTTTTGCAAGGGGTGTGGGCTGCTTTCCCTTTCTCATGGACTGGCTTTCCAAGAAAATGTCCTGCTAAAATAACACAACATTTAGAAAAACTAGAGAAGGAAAGTATTTTTTTTCCCCCTTTAGAAGATGTAATGTTTCAGCAGCACTTAAACGCTCGAGGATTAAATTGTGGTGAGCAAGGCACCTTTTGAAGAATGTTATTAAAATCTTTCAGAGCTCCTTCTTTCACGATTGCAGCTTTCTGTTTCATTTCCTATTTACAGGGGACCATGCTTTCCTCGGGGCATCTTCTGGCCACTACTTAGTGCAAGCTCCATCTCTTTAGGGGAGGAACAGAAAAGAGAGGCAGCAAGAGGGGAGGATTAAATTATACACTGATATTTTCAAGCCAAGAAAAGCAGGCTATCATAAAAGTACTCCGATATACATTTATGATCCCAGTAGAAAAACGTCTTTGAGAGTAAGGTGTCTTTGTGCATTCATGCTGACAAACAGAGCAGATCCAACTGTGACTATATGGGATAGCCTATATGTCTGCTAGGACTGTTAGGTCCTCTCCTGACCTAACCCATGTGCACATCTATACTCAAAATACACACACACTCCTTGAACAGGGGGAGAAAAAGTGTTTTACACAAATTGTCCAAAGATATGATTGCTCCTGAACCTGGTGACTAAGCAAAAAAGATCATTACTCTAATTTTAACACCTGTCTTCAAATAATTATACCGTGTTGCTTGTGTGTGTGCATTAATCTGAGTTTTTAATATTTCTTTTTTTAAAACTTGGTATCAATAATCTGGCTGCCTCAGCACTAGAGAATGTTGTCAGTAAAAGCACAGGTCCTATGTATAAGAAACCATTAAACGGTGATGTGAATTTAGAAAAGATATTTTTTCATGATATAGGGAGTACAAAATCCATTGAAAAACAGAAGTATCAGAAGAAATTAGAGCAGTTCAGAGACAGCCCTGAGGAACCCAGTTACCTGAGCTAGTACCGTCCACAACACACTAGTCAATGGATACTGGGACAAATGGTATTTGGTACCTTCTCCAATGGCTGAGGCTAAACATTTCCATATTTGATATGACATTGGCATAATTTTTCCTTGCCTCTGCTCTCATGGTCCTTCTGTTGGCTGATTTTTTTCCATTATAACCGCAGAAGCACACCAAGTCAGACTGGAAAGGACAGGAACATATCGTCTGCTCCAGCTTTTTTCAACCTTTCTTGAATTGTAGGCCCTGAAAATCATCCCCATGACAGAAAGGTCCTCTTCTGAGGTTCGCAGGTGGCATGGGTCAATTTGCATTGCTTTTGAGCATAACCTGACATCACACATATGTCAAACCATTGCCAAAATGAGTGGCCTTCTGCCTTATTGTCATCTCCATGAGTTACTCATGGCTTTTTCCTTCTGGGGCACAGGTGTTCATATGAGGCCAGACTCCTCCAGTACAAGAGCTGAACCAGCAGGCAGCAAGTCACCTTGTCTTCTGGTGTTAGTTTCTTTCTGGCTTTCTGCCCCAGCCAGGCCATTGCAGGGCCAGGTCAGCAAACCATCCTTGGTAGCAGTTCAGGGAGCCATGGTACTGCAAAGCCAGGGCCAGAGGTAGTGGGACATTTTGAAGGCATTGGCTGCATTATCTTAGTTGTAGCATAAAACTGAGCCTTGGCTGGCTTGCATAGGTGGACCTCAGGCCACTCTGTGGAAACCACACACTCTGAATCAGGCAGGTCTCTGCTTTACTGATGGTTGTCAAACCCTGTCTTTTTTTAAAACTTCTTCCCAGAAGTTTACCATCACTAAGCAGCTCCCTTGGCTTAGCTCCTTAAAATTCCTTATAAAAAGAATAATTTTGTCCCATATATAAACCTCATGTAGGCTAAATAATGTGAGCAAGATAAGGCCTAAGAAATTAAATTAAGCTTCAGGACTCTCAGCCACAAGCCCAAGGGAGGAGAAATACGCCTGCAGCCACCACTGTGTAAAGGAAGCAATCGGGGCTAATGCCCAGATGCGCCCAGCAGCAAACCTCTGCCCCTGCTGTACAGCCCCATGTCACAGACCTGGCTCTCAACCCTTTGTGTCACCCAAGACCATGGTCCCTCCTTGCCCTGCCTCCACGACAGCTCTGGCCAGCCTGAGGTGTGGGGCTCAGACTCCTCAGTCCCAAAGGCAGAAACAGCTCTATCACCATAGACTTTCTGACACTAATGGGATAAAGACACATCATTCATAAAGGCAACTGGTCTTATCCTAAAGGCATGAAGCAATGTCAAGTCCACCACCATTATGGTAACCTATTTCAATATTCATTTACCATCACTGCTAGGAAACTGGTTTCATTTCAAGGTTAAATTCATTTATCTTCAGTTTATAGATCTTGTTACACTTTTACATGTGACACTAAAACACTGCCCTAGATCTCGTTTCTCTGTGTAAATATCTATAAACACAGATTGAGTCACCTCTCAGCCTACATAAGCCTTATCTTCAGGGCTTGCCTTCCAGCCCTTGGGTCATTTTTGCAGCTCTCCTTTGAATTCTCTGCAGTATTTCACATCTTTCTTGAAGCATGAAAATGAGAAGTGGACAATGGATCATAATAGCAGTCATTAATTCAAAATCACTTTCCTTCTTTTACTTCATATTCCCTTATTATACATCTATGGGTTGCACTGGCCAATTTTTCCCATGGCATTGTGTTAAGTGCTTGTGGTTGGGTAATTATTTGCAATGACCCCTGTGTCCTTCTGTTCAGTACCACTTTCCAAGAAAGTGCTCCTCATTCCATGCAAGTTTTTTTTTCAATCAAAAGATAATGTGATATTAAGTCAAATGGCTCTGAGAAATACGAGCCTATATATCAGTGCGGATCTGAGAACCAGTAATCCTCTCAAAAAAAGGCAACAGCTTTGTGTGATGAGACATGGCACCCCTGAAACCATGCTGTCATTTGCCATAATTTTAGATGTAACTAGAGTTTAGTTTATTGTTTGAGGGTCCTGAATTCACTGTCCTGTTAATTTAACGAAGATCTTCATCAAGGTGTGACACTTTGCTGAATCACACTGTTCACTCCTTACCTAAAGATCTAAATTTTTTCAAGCTCTGAGCACCGTGACTCATTCCTTGCAGCCTCTTGGCTACACATAATCTGAACAGGCTGAATTGAAATTTTCGATCTTTAGCAGATGCTACTTCATGCACATTATTTTTCTGTACATGAGAGGTTTCCACTCCTGGCTATAACTTAATCTAAGCGGAGCATATCGTCCTGTTCCGCCCCACCTACAGCACAAAAATCTCTTTGAAAAGGCCAAGTTGGATAGGGCTTTCAGCAACCTGGTGTAGTGGAAGGTGTCCCTGTCCAGGTCCCTTCCAACCCAAACCATTCCATGATTCTGTGAAAATGTCCTCTTTGGGATCCTATTTATACACCCACCATTTGTGAGCATCAGTGGACCCTTACCTGACCTACAAGTTTTCTATTCCACTATATATTGGGAGCTGGGCTTGTTCAGCCTGAAGAAGAGAAGGCTGCAGGGGGACCTCATTGCAGCCTCCCAGTAACTGAAGGGAACATACAAACAGGAGGGGAGTCAACTTTTTTTAAAGGTAGACACTGGCAGGACAAGGGGGAATGGATTAAAACTAAAGGAAGGAAGGTTTAGATTAGATATTAGAGGGAAGATTTTTACAGAGAGAGTGATGAGGTGCTGGAACAGGCTGCCCAGACAGGGGGTGGATGCCCCATCCCTGGAGGTGTTCAAGGCCAGGTTGAATGGGGACCTGGGCAACCTTGTGTAGCTCCAGGCCTGGAGGTTGGTGTCCCTGCCTGTGGCAGGGGGGTTGGAACTTTATGATCCTTGGGGTCCCTTCCAACCCATGCCATTCTATGATTCTATGATATGACAAAAATACCTTGTCGTTGCCTCTAGCCATTCAATCCCAAGCTTCATAAATCCTTCAGCTCTCCACATTGCCGTGCAGTAATTACTGTTGCTAGTTTCACTGTCCTTCCTTTCAGCCTGGAAATCTTTCCGGCAGCACAACTTCACTGTGTGACAGTAGAACCAGGGCTGAAGGATGCCAGTAGGATGCCATGAAACAGTGCTCAGGTTGAGGTAATGCTTCCCACATTGCAAATCAGTTATGTCAGGAAAAGTTTTTTGGAAACTTCTGCTGTTTGAAGTTCCAAGTATACATGATGGATGTTGGTACTTTCTTTACAAGGTCAATGAAACGAGGCTGCTTTCACTGGTGCAGAGGCAGCTGCCAATTTTTAGGTCAGTGATGATCTCATTTTCATCAAGCAGAATGAGAACCAGTATGCAGAGTTGTCATATGTTCTGCTGATACCTGCGCAGCTACTGCGGCATGGAGGTCAATGCTAATTTAATCTGCTTTTGTGACTGCAGTGAAGCCACGGCACTTCTGCATTAAGAAATCATTCGTCATTTCTGGAAACTCAGAAAACGTTGCTACTGGCCAGAGGAATCTAGCCAGTGCATCCTGAGAGAAAGGTGCACATGATAATGCTGGTTTACTGCACATTATATAGAAAGATTAAGAGCACGTAAGATTAGATGCAGTTTAATAAATGCTTGCCAACATCTCCTTAATTCACTGCTTGAAAGTGGAGGCTATAACCTTTCAGAGAGCCTGGGCATGATCTGTAATGGTCTAAAAAGTAGCAATGTCCTTAATGGACAGTGCCTTCAGTGAAGCTTATGTCACCAGTGTAGATAGATACCCACCAAATACACAGCTCTGGGATGGATCTGTGTCCTTTATTATTGTGATCACATCCTTCACTTCTGGAGAGCAGAAAGCTGATGTGGGATCCACCTGTGCCTCCCAAAGCCATACGTCCCACCAGCCCCTCTGTGCACCTGCATTGTCTCTGTTGACTGGGACCAGCTGGGAGGACCTTGTGGGCTTTTCTGAAGTTTGCCCCACTAAGAGACCAGCAGTATTTCTCAGCTTCCTACTCCATCACTCTTCTGGTTGGTTCCTGCAGGTTCTTCATTCAGGTGTCTAACTCAACACCTGGAGCTCTCACCTCCAGACGTGACAATAAAGTTTCAGTTACTCTGCTTCTGATGATGACAAACTGTCAGACCTTTGCTTTGTTCCTCATGTTTCCTGGGCAAAATTCCACTGTCAAAGGTTGAAAGATATGCCATAATACTGACCAGATGGAGGAAACTTGTCAGAAAAGCTGACATGGCCATTTGGAAGAGGGTCAGCTTTCTCATAAGACCTTTAACTTCCTTCTGTAGAATGTCTGGTAGCTCCCACTTCATGGAGACCACAGGTAAAAAGCAAATATGGCATGTGGTACAGGTCAAAAGGATGGGTCATGCTCTTCCTGTCCTGGTCACTGCATTTGTAGAAGCAAACTCTTAAACTCCCAGAGGAAAACTTCCTGTATGAGAGGCCTGTGTTCAAGCTTTTACTTTTTTCAAGAGTTAGTGGTTCAAATAAACACTTCTACTTTTCCAGTGCAAGTGTTTCCACTTTTAAATGATATACAGTGTTTGATGATGACATAAAGAAATTGACACTATTAAAAGAAAAAGTTTTAAAAGGGATTAGAAGATAATTATAATAAGGATTATGAAAAAGAAATAGAATATTTTTCTTTTTTATTCACTGCTTAACTCTCCATTTAAAAAAAAATCAGACAAAAGATATTTATACTGCATATAAGCTTAGCTATGACAAATATGCCTGCCTTATTATTATGGTATTTCAGCCTTTGTTCTGTGGCTTTCAGTTTATTTTCTTAACTACAAAGACAAGTTTTCTATTGTTGTTTAGTTCATTGTGGGTCAATATGAGAACTTTAAATGTATTTTAATTTCTGTCATTACGATCCACAAACCAAAATAATGTTTCATAACTAGCAGAGTTGGGTCTTTGACTGTGCAATAACTGGAGACCGTTGTGAGCCTTGTTCTCCTATTACAGCCTTGTCAGTGAAGCAGCAGGGCCCAGTTCTGCTACCATTGGCGTCGACAGGATTTTCACTCTTGAGTTTTGCAAGCGTAGGGTCAGGTTATGCATTGCATGGAATTAAACACCCAGCAGGTTTTGTTTTCTCTTAAAGGGCTGGCTCTTCACACCAGGTTACTGGGAGCTGCAGTGGAAGTGGAAAATGAGCTGCTTCAACCTCTCCTGGCTGTGCCACTGGTTTGATCTTGATTACACAGGATTGTTGAACATGAACAGACCTGGTGGCTTTGAAACCAGCCCCAGAGTGGCTGTGAGCATATTTTGCCCCACATCCCACCCATTCTCAGTCCACACAGCTGCTTCACAAATAGCTTGCCCTTGGCCTGTTTGTGAATGCACCTGGGAGCATCCTAGCCCGCAGAGCAAGCTGAGGCAAGCGTGGTCCTTGCAGCTGCTGCAGAGAGTGCACCTTGGACCCAGGGTGCCCTTACAGGCTTGCAATATGGAAAACAGTCAAGTCTGCTCTTGAGGGTGGTGTTGGCATAGTCAATATTCTCTCTAGAGATTTCTGGGGATCTCTGAACCCTCTTCATGACCCAGTTTGGTCTCTGTTGCACTACTGCTTGCCCACAGCATTTCCCTGGCGTGGGTGGAAAGAAAAACATGTTGTCTGCCAGGTGCAGCTGTGGGAAAGGGCCAGGTCCTCTCTGCTCTGAGAGGAGCATGCCCACATACTCATAGGAGAAGCTGTAAGGAGAAGAGCAGAGCTGGGGTGTGCAGAAATCGAGGGCTAAAGCTGCAGCTAGCACAGATCAGCCATGCTCTAGGGACGTTAATGATGCTATCCTCACTTGTGCCAGCCAAGGATCTGGCTTCTAGCATCCTTCTTGGCCATTGCAAAGGCACAAAATGCAACATAGCCATGAACAAGAGAGGAATAACAAAGCACTTTGCTAGCAGCAAGGGTTAGAGAGCTGTATCAGTTTCTTCAATTGCTGCCGGAGTCCCTGCTGCTGGCCTCATCACCTGCCTGTTTCAGGCAATCTCTTCTCTAGGCTGCCTTAGCCATCTGGTAAGATTACAAACAGAACAAAGCAGCAGCAAGAGGAGAAGAAGGAGTTGGGGTGGGGGGAGTTGTTCATCCTGCTTTTCCCTCCCCCCTCAGCGCCTCCTTTTCATCCTCTGAATGTGTAAATCCTGGCTGTGGCCTGGCTCCTAACAAGCTGTGTGTGCAGAGGTAGCCAAGGCCATTTGATTCAGCTCTATTGGAAATCTGATTTCTCGTTGGTTTTACACAAAGGTCTATTAATTAGGGCTGATAGAGCTTAGTAAAAAATCTGCTTGGCTAGCAAGGGCACTCTCTCACTCACTCTTGCTTTTCTTAGATCTTGCCAAGATCTCAAAAATAGAGGGAGCTTAATTACAGTCAATGGATTAATCTCCAAGGGAAAGAAATTGTAATTAGCTCTTTGAAATATGCCACTTTTTCTTCTGGGCTTTGAGAGTTTGTCAGTGTGTCTGTCTGTCCTTATGTAGGACTAGAACAAAGGTAATTCCGCGCAGCCTTTATGCTTGTTTTTCATCCCAAGCCAGAGGTGCAAATGGCAGCCTGACTTCATAAACATTTCCAGTTGATCTTGAAGAGGCTGTTGTTTCCTCCATTCCTCTCTTAAATCCCGCTCTCCACTTCCTGTGGGGCTGTTCTACTCACCTGCAATGACTAGTGGTCCTGCAGGAAAGGATGTGGAGGTCTCTTTGAATGCTGGTGTCTCTTTGAATTCATACCTTTTCAGTTCTCCACTTCATCAGAGTAATGAGGAAAATTCGGGGTTTGACTCCCATTTTTTTGAGCTGTTCCTGTAATGCCATGATCTCATCAGTGATCAATGGGAAGGCAATAAACCCAGTGCCTTGTAGTCTATCATTTACGTTCATATTCAAGTAGGTTTGAAGGTGAACAAGAGTGTTGGGGAGAAAATCTAAAGCCAGAACAAGGCATTGCAAGGGATTTCAGAGAATTCCCATTTCTCACGCATGGGAATTAGGCACCGTTTTAAAATTCACCTTGATAGATGAGAATGTGTCCAGCAAAGACACGCCAAGCACTCTGATTTATAACAGCCATTGAATGCAGTCATGTCCCTGATACACAGCACCTTTGCTGTTGAGTTTCCATATATGCAAGCTAATTTTCTAGAGATGTACATAGGGTACATCACACATTGGCAGGCACGATCAAGACCTTTACGCTTACTCACTGGCGGTGTACCAAGGAGAAAAATAAAAAGAGGAGATTAAATACTCTTCTGTGAGGGAGTGAGCATGGAGGGGGCCTTCAAGATGTATATCCCTTAATCCTTCTGCCTAGTATATCATCATTCCTCAGCAGTACAATAAAGCTATCCCTTCATTAAGACTCTCAGTCCTAGGGAAGGTGACCCAAACTCCCCTTCCATCCATTTGAATCTTGCTCTGACAGCCAGTGACTTGTTAATTATTAATATGAAATATTTGATGGTACATAGAGCAGCTGAACCCAGTTTAATGTATGCTCAGGGCGACTCTCTGAAGCTGAAATCAGCCATTCTGATGCTTTGGATTTTTCTACTGAAGTTTTGCCTTTTGCTTCCTCTTTTACTTCTCCGTCTTTCTTTCTTGTGTCTTTGTGCCTTCATGCTGAGTGCATTCTTTCATCTCAGCGATGAACTTACAGGTCTGCATGTCGATTCTATTCCCTTACTTGCTTATCATGCTTAATGGAAAATAAGGAACAGATACAAGCCTTAGTTTCACCCGGTCCCCCAAAACCCTATTGCTTTCTTCCACCTGAAATGGTTATTCTGTCCAGCAGCACACACTGTGAGATGCTGCCCATCTCTGTGTACCTCAGGAGTGTGGGCTGTGGAATTAGCTTCAACTGTAAGAGAAATCACATCACCCAGAGTTAAACGTGTGCTACATGTGGTAAATACAGGCTTTGGAAGACTTATCTTCTGGCTTAGGGCACGCTTTTAGGATGCAAATCTCCTCTTTAGAATTATTTGGTTGCTACAAGATTATGATTTGCTACCTGTGTGTTTTATCGACACAAACGTTACGGAGGTCATAACCACCCACCTGCCCTGGGTGCCGCTGTGGCTACTTACAGAATCTGTCACTTTATCATTCAAAAGAGGGGGATATCCTCTGTTTGACTCCCATGCGAGCTCTTCAGTGCTGATTTTTCAAAAGCATTTTCCTGTCTTCAGGTCTCATTTGGCTACACCACCTTCACCCTTCCGTTTGTGGACCATCTGCTGTGCTGACCAAGAGACCCCCACTTTAGTTTAACATCCCCTATTTCCCGCTTCCTATTTTTTGTTCTGGCGTTTTGCCCTTTTGAGAGCCACGAGCCATGATAATACACAAGGGCTGTGCCAACATGGTCCTGTATCCAAGCTTAGCCCTGAAGAAAATCCCCTACTCGCCCTCCCCCCCGCCTAGACTGGCAGGAGCAAGCCCCAAAGCACCCCTGTTATTTTTTCCCACTGAACATGAGAGTCAGCTCAGCTAAAGCCTCTTTGGAAACCCAGCCAGGAGACCATCCAGCAAAACGTAAACTGGCACGGCTATTTCCAGATAGCCGTCATATCCAGCACAGCAAAGGCACTGGAATTTGGCAATGCCTGTCTGCCCTTTCCTGCCTACCGTGCTGCCTGTACTCATTTTATGATCACCAGAATGCACACAGTAGCTATATGCTTATTATATATGTCCAACCCTCTCTAGGAAAGACGTGAACGTGTATTTAACCGATGACCCGTTGTACGCTGTAATTCTAACTCGGGTAAGGGACCTAGCGAGAAACACCCAGGAGCAGCAACAAGCCCCATTCCTTATTTCTCCTCCGCTCATCCAGCAGTTGCACTAAATCATGCACGTTGTTTTTCCCAAAAAATTTCTTTAAGCAGCATCACAAACAAGCAGCATTTGCATGGCAGAGGCAACCTTTGTTCTACTTAGCACAAAGTAAGACTGTTATCTGTGTGCAAATGCAGAAGGGGAGGTGATTCAGAAAGTATTTTGGAAGAGTTTAGAGAGTGGGATTGAGATTTTATTATTATTATTATTGGAAATTTGAACATTTTCTATCACATTAACTGGCTTTACAGCAATTTATTTTGCTGCTATCATAAAGGGAGGTAATGAACCATGAAGTTTCTTCAGGAAATTGTCAGCATCTGCCTGCAAATAATTTTCAACCACATGTGAGCCATGAAGGAAGAACACAGTGATTCAAAGGAAACTGCTTGTCCTCATCCTAAAGGAAAACTAGTCAGTGCCACCGGTGCTTGACACATTCAGGAGAAGGGTCTGGTGTAAAGACATGTCACTGGCATGTAACAACACAAAAATTTAGATGCATGTTAGTCATCTCACAGATAAGATTAACTCCTTTGAAAGCATATGTTTCCGCAGATGGATAATCATAGTGAAAGGATAATCAATAAAACGAGAAGAAATTCAACAACCTGCTTTTTATTCTCTCAGGGATCTCACTTTTTAAAACAATTATCTCTCTGTTATCTGTGACACCTCCTTTGTTCCTCACAGTAGGTGCCTACCACTAAATCAAAACCAAAACCCATATCTAATCAAAGATAATAGGAAATTTAAAAGATTTCCTTATCAGTTCCAAACACATACACCATCACATAGTAGTTATCTAGGATTAGGAAGCTTTCTGGGTGTGATTCACTGATAGCATTTATATCATATCTCTGTAGCTTTGGTGACAAACATGGTGCTGAAGAATAAAGCAACATCCTCAGGTCGTGATATGCTGGAAATCTATGGGAAATGGATTCTCCATGCCCAAAGCCTTGTGTGTCATTTATACAGGTGCAAGGGGAATATAAAATGCAACCAGCTAAATGTGAAGCATTTTATTCTCACTATTAGTGGATGTAATTGACTGCAAAAGGTACCCGGGAGTGAAAAGCCAAGCTCATGTATGTTTTAGTCTTTAAAAGTTTCCCAATGATAGAAAAGTTGTACATTTCCTCTATTCAAGCTTTCATTTTATGCAGTTAAGACATCTATCAGCCCCTCTCTTGGGTCTCTTCTTCCTTGATGTAATAAGAAAAAAGGGGGTTTTATCTTTTTCTCTTTTTTTTCTTTACTGACATATTACCATTAAAAGTATCTCAGACCTTGTTATGTCTTCACATGAAACACTGGTCATTGATGTTTCTCTACCCAGAAGAAAGCCAGTGTTTGTCTTCATACCAGGTTCACTGGCCAGAGAAATGACTCGGTAAACTCATCACAAGCAGAGAGTTAGAGTTCATTGATTTACTCATTTTCCCTTGCACTCATCACTTTAACAGTTGAGCATTTCATAACTTTTGAATGGATTTATCTCTGAAGTAGATCGGTGAGGTAAAGAAATGTTATTTACTTCCATTTTACTGGTGAAGAACTGAGGCAATGAGAGATTAAGTGACTTGTCACAGGTCACAAAGGAATCCAATAATGCATCCAGGAACAAAGGCCAGAGCTCTTTAGTGTCAGTCCGGTGCCTTAGTCACAAGAACATCTTTCTTCTCCCTTAATAACCTCTAACTCATTTCTTCCACAGATCCCGTATCTTGCAGCAGTCTGTGGCTCTGTTCACAGCTTGCTTGCTTTTACCGTAATCCCATCAAACTCTCAATCCTTATGGTGCCTTCAAAAACATTTTATATTTATTCCTGATATCAATACAAACAAACGATCGCAGTATTCTCAGAGCAGCGCGACAGCAAACCTGGCATGAAACAGATGGAAGAAATAAAACGAGGTGATGATATGCCACTCTAACAATAGTGAGAAGACAATATATTGCTAACAACACTCCCAGTCTGCTGCTTCTCCACCTTGTGTGAACAAATAAAAAAAGCTTTGTTAACAGAAATCATAGCTAGTTATTTACCGGTATTATGGTTAGGACTTGCTTTTAGTTGGTTTTCAGCTGGGAGAAGGACATGTAGCAATTACTCCCAGAGTACCTATCTGTAACATAAAAACAGCAGAAATACCTGGTTTCAGTTATGTGCTGCAGTGGCTTTTCCTTGGCTGGGAAGAAGAAAAGGAGAGCTTAGAGTGCTTAGACAAAGAGGAGAAACACGGTATCTTTGAGCATGGTGGTAGAGACATCAATCCCATTTTCCGATCTCGCTGCATGAACTACTAAAGCATAGCAGGCAACGGAGTAAATGGATGGTTGTCCATCAGGGTACCTGGGGTCAGTGACAGTCCCAGTCACTGTCGTGAAACACCCAGTGAAGTCGGTGGGACAGGGTCTCCAGTGGGCCACAAAGTCCTTTCTCTGGCCCGTGTGGCTGGTACAAAGCATTCCCATTTCAGAAGCAACTTACAAACCAGTTTGCACTGGTGTCAATGAGTAAGCAATGCAAAAAGCCATGTAGAATCTGAAGGCAGAATTTATCTAAGTGATGGCAGAACTGTTACCCGTTTAACTGAGCTGAGACATTTTCAATCTGATGTCAGGTCATCAAAAGGGTCTATTCTGTGTCTGAGATGGGATTTCTGAGGATGCCCACATCCTGTCTCCCCAAAATCCTTCCTGTGCTTGCATTCCACCTGAATTCAGGCTGATGCAGCTTTCAAATTCTTAGCATCCTAGTGGCATTTCTGGGCCCTTAAGTCTTCTCATCCACCCAGCTCTGACCATGCATCATGGCTGCAGAGGCTCCTGGCTGGGGAGAGGTTGCCACACTGTGCAAAGACGAAGGTCCTCCTCCTCACTAGGGTTGGCGGAGCCCTGAGCAGGCTCAGAAACACGTCTGAGCCGAAGAAACAGACCTTCACTTTTTGTGGTTTTTCTCTCACCATGACTTTCAGGGTGAGTACCTCAGTTCTGGAACTGCCGGAACTACAGAAACTTCAGCTTTTTGCAGCTTGCAAGGGCATTCTCGGACACTGCCACATACCAGACCAAACTGATTTTCTCCAACCTTTTTTCAAGGTCTGCCTTGACAGAAAACCAGTCCAGAATCAGCAGTGACAGCCCCAGTGCGGATACGCATCCACACAGCTCTGCAGCCACCACTGCATCCCGTGGCAGGGGAAGGCGGCTTGCATGGGGCCACTGAAGGAGTGGCTGCTGGTACATCACTGCTTGTGGTCATTATGTCAGAATCCACTGGAGAAAACCTGAGCCCTTGACACTGAAAAATGTATTTCTGGAGAAAATGGCTGTTCGTGTTTATTAATCAGAGTGAAGAAAGATGGAAAGTTTATGCAACCAGTCTAGTAACATCTATACCATGCTGTTTTCAGAAAGTGCCTTAGGTTTTTAACAGAAAAATCCAGAAACTATGGCAAATAATAATAATAAAAAAACCCCAAACCAGATAATTAGAAACACTAGTACAGGGAGTGATGGCTTTCTCTCGTTATGCTATAAAACAGAAACTTGCCTTTACATGAATTGCCAGTAACCTCTGTTTTTCTTACTCTTTTATACACTGTCCTCATAATATTTTTATAGGATGCGACAAAGAAAGTATTTCAATAAAGCTTTTCTTTCTTCATGTACTGAGGAGCTATAACTTTTCATTTAGCCTTTTAAGATATGACACATCTTTTGACACTTTCTGACTCCCAGTACAAGGCAAAAGCAACTTTCTGAGCTTGTGTTTTGGTTTTCCTTCTCTTTTTGACCTGTTTAACTGAGCCTTTGTCAGTTAGGAAAAAATTTTTAACTCATATGTTTCTGGATGCTGAAAAGAATTGCTTCTCAGCAGCACCCTAACTGCTGCATTTAAGAGCTGCAGTAGAGCTCCTTTCCACTACATAGGACTGGACTCTCTTTATCCTTTAGTCCTTCCTCAGTTTGCCTGGTTTGGGTTGGAAGGGACCTCAAATCCACCCCCCTGCCCAAAGCCCTATCCAACCTGGCCTTGAACACTGCCAGGGAGGGGGCAGCCACAGCTTCTCTGGGCAGCCTGTGCCAGGGCCTCACCACTCTGACAGGGAAGAATTTCTTCCTAATACCTAATGTAAATCTACCTTCTTTCAGTTTAAAGCCATGATCCCTTGTCCCTGATAAACAGTCCCCTTTAGGTACTGGAAGGCTGCTCTGAGGTGTCCCTGGAGCCTTCTCTTCTCCAGGCTGAACAAGCCCAACTCTCTCAGCCTGTCTTCACAGGAGAGGTGCTCCAGTCCCCTCATCAACTTCATGACTTCCTCTGGACTTGCTCCAACAGCTCCATGTCTTTCTTGTAGTGGGGACCCCAGAACCGGATGGAGTAGTCCAGGTGAGGTCTCAGGAGAGTAGAATAGAGGAGAATAATCACCTCCCTTGAATGTCCCAACTATCGAAGTTTTCCTGTGATAAGCTCCCTTTAATAACTTCCTTATTTATTACTCTTTGTCACCACAGCTATTGGCTTTGATCAACAGCATAATCCCACCTGCCCTAAAGATAACACTGACTACACAGATAAACTTACTTGCCTTTCCCTTCCTTGGTCCTTACTGACTTTCTCATCTATGTTAGTACAAAACCCACAAACACCCAACAGATTTATTTTTTGTTTCCCCTCTTCTCTGGCCATTTTGGATCTTTATGACTGAAATACTGAAATTAAGTAGTCACAATTTTTCATATGAATGTGATCCTACAAAGGCTACTAAGGATTAATTTGCATACTCAGCTAAGAAAATTAAAAAATCAAATATCCCTGCGTGGATACACAGTAACATGCATAACAATTTTTGCAACTGAATCTGGGTTTGATAGGTTTATTTTTTCCTTCGAGTTAACATCAAGACAATGTTTTGCCCAGTCACACCCATATTCATTTACAGAATTTAGCCCTAAGACAATTCAGATATAATTATTAGTATTTCCTCCTAGTTCCCTTTAAAGTACTGTAGACATCGTTTGCTTTGAAATGAGCTGGCCAATTTTTCCCATGGATTACACAAAATGATCCACCACTTACAGGACCCATTTCTTTCCTCTCTCTATGCAGCACATACAGTTCTCATGATGAGAGAAGAGATTATTGTTCTCTCCATTTTAATTAATCTGGTTTGTACCAAAGTCTTAAAAAGAAGGTGAAGATAACCTAGTCAAAAGGTTTATTCCTCTCATGACCTTCTTGGCGATGAGTTAAAATGAAAATTGCTTGGAATCAGCGGCTGGGTAAGGTAGTGAAGTAGCCATGCACCTTCACATGTTCGGCTCAATGCTAGCTCACACTAAGTGTGCAGTCTTTTCCTGAGCCTTCCTGGTACAAATCCCAAGCTCCAGGAGGGCATGCGTAAGTCACCCACACAGGCAGCTGAGGGGTGCGGGTGCTTTGTTTCAGCTGTGGTACTCAGGTCAGGCAGTCTCAGCACTTCCCACCAGCTCCTCATTCAGCCCCACTCTTGCCTCCTGCCTCATGTCTCTCTTCCAAAAGTCCCCACTCCCCTTCCTAAAAAACACACATTTTTAATGGATGAGCTTGACACAGGGCATAGAAGCAGAAAGACAGGAAGAAAGTATCTGACAACCTTAAGTTAAGTCGCTCTCCTGGCTAATATTGTTGCTAATAATGCTATTTAAATAATCAAATGCCTCGGTGAATTATCACATTGCACTGTGTTATCACACTGAACCAAGACAACCAAAACCTTTGTATAAAATTCTGGAGCCTTAGAGGCTCTTTCAAGGCAGGAGCTGCTGTACTGGAAGAAGAGTGTGGTGCTGTGAACTTCAGAGACGTTGCCTCCAGAACACCACCGAGGGAGCTTTCACACAGGCGTGTTAGAAATTCTGCCCAAACCAGCTCAGCACAAGTCACAAGTAAACCGTAAATAGATAGTAATTCAGAGGGAGGAGAGGGAGCAAATAGCCAAAGATATTAAGATAAACAATACATAATTATTCAAACAGACTAAACATAAATAAAGCTTCATGTGTGTCTCTGTAGGCCCTCCGGGTCACTAAGGAATTAAGGACGCAATTAACAAAGATTAAGACATTTTTCAAGAAGCTGAACTTATTATTTGCATTTGTCTTCACTGTGGTGGGGGATTTGGAAATTTATGGAAATGATGAGTGTGATAGTATGAAGATAAACATTTCTGAAGGAGATGTACTGGAGCAAGTTTAGAAAACCAAGCTGAAGAAGGTAAAAGAATCCAGGAGCGTTCAGGGGAAGCTAAACTTCAGCACAGAGTGACTGGCAAAAGCCCACAACTCTGAAAAACAAGGGTGTTTCCCAAGATTAAAGAATGTCCCTGTTCCAAAAGATGAGTCAGAAATGAACGTAGGTAATACCGACCCCGGGGCCGAGGATGCCCACCGTGCGCAACCACAGACCGGGTTAGTTTGGGTGAGCAGGATCAGGCCAGCTGGGCTACAAGGTCTCTCCTCTCAAACCTGCAAAACGCCCCAGTGGATTAAGGAAGCGGGAAGTGTCAGTGGCTTTTCAAAACGCTTTTGACAGAGCTCCTCGTGGCACGGCAATGAGTCAAACAACAAACTGTGGATTAGTATGTCGTGTTAGAAATGGATTAAGCGATAGGGAACAAATAATCTCGGTACAGTCCTGCGCAACAACAGTAAATGCTAAAGCCCTGGTGACTTAAAGGTTAAACCTCCCATCTTCCCACTCTTATTACATCCGTTTGCTCATTGTGAGGTTTCATGAAGAGGCTGCCCGAAGATAAGAAGGAACATTTGCCTTCAGGAAAGCCGTGTTTTCCTTGACTCTGCCACCCCCAGGACGATGCTACTAGGTTGAACGACCATGCCAAGGTTCGTGCTAACACATTATCCATTCTAATTTCTTACTGTCGGGGACGTTATTGCACACCTTGCTGGCTGTGATTTTTCTTCTGCTGTGTCATCCTGCCACGTCAGAGCCCGGTCTGGAAAGCGGAGCAGGTGAAATGCAGAATGCCCCGGGTCCAGTGCTGTCCCTCGGATGATTTTTCACAATGATGTAGAGAGGAGTGACAACGCTTTGCCGAAGTTTATGCACGCTGCTAAGACTGAAGGGCAGCATAAATTATGGAAGACGGCGAGCGGCTTCAGTAGATCACACGTATACACCCCAGGCATGTAAAATGTAGTCTGAAGAATGCAACATAACACGCACGTAGGTGAAATAACAGTTTCTTGACATGAAATGGCATTCTCTTTGCTCAGTGGCTTCAGGAAAATTCAGTATAGCTCGGGGAAGGCATCCCTCCCACCTCTCCCAGGACGCGGGTAATGACATTTAGGTAAATAAAATAGCATGAGCCGCGCTGCATAAACAAACTGGCACACTGCAGGCAGTCTGAGACCTCTGTATTCGGCAGGCTGCACCCCGCCTGTGGAGATCATTGCCAGACAAGGGCTCTGATTTGGGCTTTGTTCTGTTTGACCTAGCTGGAGTGAAAGATGAAGAGATCCTGTGAAAGCTGATGGAAACAGAGGCATGGGTGGCTTTAGGTGTGGCGAAAGCATGAAGGGAAATGAGCCTTATCCAGCGAAACATGCGTATGACCAACCTCACCACTGGTACAGGCTGCCTGTGCCCAGCCCTCCTAGTGCTCCCAGCTTGCCCAGCGCCTCTGCCTCACACAAAAGGGGCTGATCAGGCTCAAGAATTTCCCGGCTCTCAGCCTGTGATGAGATACCAGACTCAGCATTTCTTCTATACAGTCTGAGCCCACTGTCTGGCCCTGATGTCCCCCTGGCACCTCCTTCCCAACCCCACCACCTTGCCACTCTTCCCTGGGCTTAGAGCACTGCCCCTCTGTAAGATGCAGAGGTGCTGCTGGTTCTGCCCCATGGCAGATATTGACGAGGCTCCGTGCTGGGAAGCACAGAGCAGGCAGAGCACCTTCTTGCATGGCTGCCAGCCTGGTTTGCAGACTCCTGAGGCTGCACGTCTGTGCAAAGCCAGGGTCCTCTGTCCTGTCCCCAGCCTCCCATTCCCACTCCTCCTTTTTGTACCAGACTATCTGATCTCCTGGTCAGCTGGTTCAGGAAGCTAAGCTGGCAGAAAACTAATCCTGCAAAGAAATGTGCAGCCACTTTAGCTCCCAAACCGGCTTACTACAAGGTCAAATGAACACCAGTGTCTGTCCGAGGGGCAAATGATACGGGATCAATGGGAAAACACAGCCAGAGGTAAGGATGGGATGGCAGCGGTGCCCAAGAGCGCTGCTTGGAGCTGTCTTGGATGCACCGGTCTGCCTGCCACCATCAGAAGTGAGGCTTGTCTGCACCTGAGCAGCAATGACAGCCACAGGTTGCAAAGGCAAAGCTTTGAGATGAAGACCTTGAGAGTTAGGGCACTGCTTTGTTTAGGAGGCACCGGTCTCTTCTAGGAGCTCAGGGCCACACCTTTAAGCTTAACCAAAACCTTAGTTAAGGTTTCTTTGTATCTCCTTTAACTTCTGGCATTGCTGTTATGGTCCATGTGCTGGATTGAAGTAGCCGTTTTGAGATACGCATAGAAGAAACCCACACTCAATGGGGAGAGCGCAGAGAGCTCTTCTGCAATGGAGCCAAGACTGCTCCACATTGATGCTAAAGGTGACTCAAGGTCATCAAAGGATGGTTTGAAAACATTGCTTGAATTCTTGCCCAGGAGAGCAGAAAATTTGGAGCAGGCTGGGAAGGAGAAGGAGTCTCACAGGCATTGCATGTTTCCACAGAGCAGCCTGCGTGGAGGAAATGCTGGAAGGGCAGAAAGGAGCTGGCACCACTGCTGCCTCCTGTGAAATTTGCCTCTGCCCTTGTTCCTCTACCCTCTCCTTTACAACAGCGAGAGGCAGCAGGGCCAGGCAGCATCCCCTGCCTGCAGGCAGACCTCTCGTGCTGAGGTGAGATGCTCAGAGGAACCCGTCCAAACCTCCTAGAAGGATAGAAAGCAGGAGCCGCTGCCCTGTGCCAGTGAAAGAAATCTCCCCAAAGCATAGCTTTGCAAGTGGGGGGTGGGAAAGATTTAGCTGCTTCAGTTGGGGAGGACTCAAGGGGAAGGGAGTGGTAGCTTGGGTATTTTTCATCTAGACAATTAGGTCTGATCCTCAGGGCAGTGGGTGTTAGGCCAAGGCTGGAAAACTTTCCCTAAACTAGCAAAGCACAAAGCTTCCACGCAGTGTGTGCTCAGCCCCGAGAACTTCCTGGTAACTCAGGTTATTGAGGCAGATTGTTGATTAGGATCCAAGAGAGGATTAGAAACTCTTTTAAGCATAAATAGTATTTGCAACTGTGCGAGTTAAGCAAACGGATACAAGGGAAATCAAACCTCACGCTTCAGGGCATAAACTGCTCTCTTGTGAGTCAGGATCAACCTTTTTTTCCCTCTACGCAGAGCATCTCATAATTAGCGAGGTGCTCGCTGTGGTTTTGATTTGCTCTGAAGCATCAGTTACTGGCCGCTGCCAGAGGCGGGATGCTGGACTAGATAGACCCGTGATGTGTTTCTGTAGGGCAGCCCTTTTGTTCCCGTATTGGCAAAGCTTTGTGGGAAAGCTTCAGTGATTCATGTCTTCAGCAGCTCCTGGTCTCACAGAACACTGGCCTCTCATTTCCATAAGCACTGAAGTCACTCTGAATCGCTACAGAAATAAAAAAGGCAGAGCTGCACGAAGGGTTATTTATCTCCATGCCACAGACAGCATTTATTTGCTAAACGCAAAGATGCTTCTAGGACCTGCACGGGCCTTTCTTTGCTAGCAAGAAATTAATTATTTCCTGTAGCCTGTTTCAGCTGCAAAGGAGCCCTGCAACTTTCAGAGGGTTTCTACTTTGAAAAACACATTGCTGCGTGCGTGTGCGTACACACATACATGCGTGCGTGTGTGTATATATAAATATAAGTTGGGCCAATAAAAAGGGCTTGAATTACTAACATTTCCTTACAAATTAAAGGCAGGCAAGGACCAGTAATGCAGGTGACAGAGCATGCACTAACAAAGTCTGCCTCTCCATGCTGCCTCTTTGATGTACCTCCTCTTTGCCCTGAAGGAATTTCATTATCCTATGGCGAGCCAGTAATGAAATCTGTGCTCAGAATCAAGCCTTCATAGAAAATGATATCTTGACTCTTTGTTCTGTGCGGAGACTAGCTGTGTGTGGTAGGAATATGTTTCTATTTGTGTGTGATCCGAGTGTACTTTGAATACTGATCTCCAGATAAAAAAGATAGAGATCTAATTTGACAAAATATTAAATTCCCTCTATCTCGCTTTATCTAACAAAATTCTGATGCTTATTATTGTGATGAACATTTGGGGAGATACTTGTAGCGTTCAGCGCGTGTGAGAAAAATCTCTGTGTGGAGAATTGAATGGAGTGTCAAAGACCCTGATTTATAAAGAGTGCAGAGGGCTCTTAAGCACTATTTTTAGAACAATGCCGCAACAGATTTACACACAGAGAAAAAACCCTCCTCTACAGTCACTTAGGAGCAAAGTAGCATTTCACTGCATAATAATGAGGAATTAATTGCTCTTTGTCATCACTTTTTATGCAAATTGCCATAGAACATTTGCCCAATGTGCATTTTACCTTTTAACAAAGAAAGTAGTCATGACAAACTAGACCAAATTTCATAAGCCAAAGACAAAAGTAGGCTGTACCATACATAAATTGCAGCTAGCAAGTCTATTCCTTTGAGGAACTCTATCAACTTCCCATGAAAGTCCATTTAAGAAAAAAAAAAAGAAAAGATAAAGGTTTCTTGGCCTACACGTCTAGTTAAATTAAATTAAGTTCAATTATTAGACAACTGAAATTTCCTCCCATGGAATTTGCTTGTCATTCTTTGCAGCTTTTGTTTGTTTTTCTTTCTTTCTTTCCACTTGGGATAATCCCCAACCGTCACCAATTTTTCGTTTCCCAACCATTCATGTTTGAGCTTTGACTCGTAGGTATCATGATGTGAATTTTGGACATTGCAGGTTGCCAGCTGTTACATGATGTTTTACTTTTGTATTTAAAAATCAGAAAAATAAATATCATCAACCTTGCATTTTACAGATGTTTTCACAACATTTGCGCTTAAACTGACAATTCTTCCATGGACACCAGAACTGCAACAGCCATGGAATAACATTTCTTTTTCAGCATAAGAAAGAGAAATACATAATAAATGGTCTTTGTTCTACGTGAAGCTTTAATTTTTTAGTCATTCTGCAACTGACACGGCAAATTTGATGCAAAAATTGCCTAGCTGGCAGACCAGGTCAAAATGTAGACATCCTAATGGATTGCATTGTGTCAAAGCATTTTCTCCAGAAACATCTCAACGTGTTTTCTTCTTCCTGAGAAATGTAGGAAGGATATCACTGTGCAAGGAGTTTCTGTCTTGCATGTGCAATGAATTCATTCAGTGAACTAACGGGTCTTTTCAATCTCTAGTTTCTACCAACTTCAAACATAATAGCGAGTTCCAGCAGAGTCCCTTTTCTATTCATATGCTATTCACAGCAGACCTTTGTAGTTCACAACTTCAAGTTAACATAGCAAAGAGCAGTTTTAAATCACTCCAGTAATCAGGGGTCACAATTATTTGCCACAGCTACAAAAAAAATAAAAATAAAAATCACACACACACATGCTGCAAGCCAACGCACTCTGCTTTCACCTTTAAGACAGAAAAATAACAGAGACTTGACCTCTGCCTTAAGTGCTAACACTTCAGCAACACTATCTATTAATCAAAAAAAAAAATATGAATGTGGCTTATAAATCCCTTTGCATGAAAAGAGACATCTTCACTCTCACAGAAATATATTTTCTGTCACGGTCCTTGCTTAAAGTGGAAGAACCTCCTGCAGCCTCTTTGAAAAAAAAGCAAAATCAATTGATGTGAGAAGTAATGAATCAAGCTGTTGTTAGCTATTTGAGTGGAAACCCATGGATTCATTGGGGTCCCAACCTCTTTGGTTAGTATTATTGCTGAAAACAAAATAAACTGCCACTGCAAAAGCCAAAGCCTCCAGTATAGCACTGAAGCATTACAACTCCCATTAGAACTGCACAGTGTCAGGGATTCTGCCTGGAATAACAACTCCAAAATATTCCAGCATCTACTCCAGGGCCATCAGAGGCAGTGGGAGCCACCATGCTGGTACAGCTGCTGTGTCCCTGCTGTGTGTCAGTACATCTGTATCCTCCATTTTCCCCACCTGCCCTCCAGCTGGTCCTTTACAGGCTTCTGTTCAGCCAGAAGCCATCTCTGACCTCCACAAGCCTTCTTATGCTCCAGTCACGTTTCAGCTATATGAAACACATGCTATTATTAAGCTACATGATGACCAGACTTGCCTCTTAAATTCTACATTCCTGCATGTTGCTGCCTGTCACTTCCCACCCCTCCCTCTGAAGGCACACTGATGGGCACCTCGGCTGTGCCCCATAACACAGTAACATCTACCAGCGCCTGGCTCTGCCAAAACTCATGGTTTGCTCTCTGCTTCCTTCTCACCTCCATCTCCACTGCCCACCTCCAGTGCCCTGCTCTCCTCTCCCAGCCCTACCAGCATTGCATTGTCTTTGTGGCTTTGTGTTTCCCACCATCTGCTACATCTTGCATGACCAGAAGTCCCTACTCGCACTGAAGAAGCAACGTGCTCAACAAGCAAAGCACATCTCCTCCTGTGGAGGCAAAGGGAGCACACATCTGCCATGGCAGCAGCCCAGCGCTGAGGACCAAGAGAGAGGTCACCAGAGATGTAAGTGTCATCCAGGCATCCAGTTGGACATCCCACCACCACTGTCAGGTCTGAAGAAACTCCTCATGACTTGCTTGCAATGACAGCGAGATGTCCCAGGCTGTGGCTGGCTGCACACCCCAGCCTGGAAGAAATGTATTTGCACAGAGACTCTGCTGCAGTTACCCACTGACAGCAGAATCACGAGCACTAGGAAGTCAGAGCTGTTACCAACTTAGGATCTTTGTTTGTGAGTAATAATTAGCTCAAGGCTTTTACTCTAATTAATGGATTTGGGTCTAGTCAGCCACTGGTGCATGTGCATAAAGTCTCATTGATGTTAAAGACTATGTGGAGTATAAGACTCCTTAGAAATAGTAATTTCTCCCTAAGGAACAGTGTTTTGTTTTCTTACCCAGCTCCCCTTCCTTCCCGAAATCATGACTTTGAATTAGATCTTGCCAGATTACTGGTGCCCTGCTACATGCCAGCACTGGGACTGCTCAGAAATACCTCTGTGCTCTTGAATGGAAAAAGTCTCACGGCTGATTATTTACCGTGGGGAGCACAAACAAACACTGCTCCATCACAAACACTGCTCCGTCACAAACACCGCTCCATCACATCTGGATTAACCTCCACGTGCCGCCCTTGTTGTCCAGTCCCAGATGTTTTCCCTCCCTCAGCAGTGCTCAAGAGATAGGAGCTTTTTTCCCCAACCCTTTTGCGCACCCCTTGATTCGCAGAAGAACAGCCCTGCCGAGGCAGATGCTTTGTCTGCGCCCTCATGGTTCGCTGCAGATATTTTTGCTTTTCTGAGTAACTGGAAAGACAGAGGTTTGTTGGGAAAAAAAGAAAAAAAAAAAAAGAAAAAAAGAAGGATTACAAGGTTTTTGAGCAAGCTGATCTAAAACAAGGTTGAGCTTTGTCCACAACTGCCCTCAAACGACTTTTGGAGCTGATTTGCCTGCGCTGATTCTTAGTGATAGGGGAATATGAACTGAGGTTTAAATATGTCATTACGGATGTCCTTGCTTTTGGAAGTGGGTTCTGGGATCATCCTGACCTGCAGAATCAGGGAATTTGCAAGATTTGACCTTTGGAAAGCTAAAAAAAATATACATAACACCCTCAGTTTTATATTCTATTTGAAGACACAAGTTTAAATGCAAATTCTAAAATGTTACTTGCTAATTGTAAATAATAATGGATATATTAAATAAATTTTTAAAAAATATATATTTTTTGAAAGCAGCAACAGAACAAAGACTTAATCTTGACAGCTGTCTCCACGATATGGTGTGGGCTATGCTTGGACAACACTGAATGTGAAGATACCAGAAGACTGCTAGGATTGCATTTGCTCTGGGGCTGACAAATCCTGAACTCCTCCTAAATAATCTTTAGGCCGTTCACCCTATTTGTCTAGCAGAAGTGTTGCAATTACTTTTCCCATACTACTACATGTCAAATCAAAGCCTGGCAACCCCAGCAGGCAGGTGACCTGCGTAGTGCGCTTCTCTTTTTTTTCCAAAAAGATGACCACCAGAGCAGACCTTATTCTTTGGCTTAGTGACCACAGAACATGTTTTGGATGCAACATGTAAACCTCAATGATAACTGACTCTCAATTCCTTGACATAAGAAGTCAACAACTCCTCAAATTTCCTTCTATTATGTTACCTGCATCTATTTTCTTAAAGGTCAGTGCCTGCCATTTTTCCCTGCCTTGCTTCCCGACACTATAATTTTAGCCCTGGAACAACTCTGTTAATACTTCAATGTCTTTCAAATACCATATCTCACCAGCTTCTCAAAATACCATGCCCGAGATCTGATGCTCTGTGCGTGGCAAATGTTCTGTTGTGGAGCTTTTGATGTGATGTCAAGCCACTCTGCGGAAACATTACATTGTGGATCTTTGATATCAGGCACACCATGACAATGTCTCCTTCGTAGCCGTCACAGCCGCTGACTCAGGGCGTGCTGCTCATGCTCGGGGAATCGCAGTGTACCTGGGGTGCGTTAGAATCTGGTTGCGAAAAGACATACGGTGCCTTTAGTATAATCAGTAATCAACGATGAATTTCTTAATCACTGCAAAGAAAATGATGCAATTTAATGAATTCTACCTGCACGGCCCAGGAGAATATGTGCATAATTATCAATAATGACTTAGATCTGTGCGCAGGACCAGGGCTCATCCAGGAAAGCTGATCCTTCTCACCCGAATACTGCAGGGTAAGATGTACTTCGGAAGGAAATGACAATTTCCTCAATTAAAAAACCGCAAGATTTGTCCTTATTTTTTTTTCCTTTTTCACTCCTTCATTACCATTGTAAAGATCAAGTTGCATAAGATCCTCAAACGTGTTGCTCATTCAGAGTCTTTGAGTCAGCGTGGTTGAAGCCGAGACCGCGACGAAAGTTGTTCTCTGCGGTACTTCATCTCTTCCCAAAGCACTTTAAATTAGGAATTACCTCTCCCCAGGAAAAAGCAATTTGTTTTTATAAATACGTGATTGAAATACCTTGCAATACACAGCGCTCTCCAACAAGTGGCACTATTAAGACTATTCAAGTTACGAGATTGATATGCAAATGAGATCTCAGAAAGGGATGTTGGGACATGTTTTACAATATTGGATTCCATTTAAAATCTTTTAAATTTACATATGAAATATGACTGAAATAGATATTCATAACTTGGATACTCTGGAAAGTTTTGTGTCACCCATAAAGAAAACACTGAAAAGTAGGTCAAGTGCCATAAGCTCAATCAGGCGGTGCTCTCTGAAGGGATGAAGTCACGGCAGTGTGGCGAAACCACCTAATTAAGACATTAGTGAAGGTAACGTGTAACTGGAAATTTGTTGTTGAATGTGTTGATGCAGCCTTTTCTCGAGGACAGCGTTCACGGTGAGTTATCACTCTATTATTCACCCTAAATTGTACCTCTGCACGTTTATTCTCACCTTATTTTGTCACCTTTGCTCGACAAATTGTGGACCATTCCGAGAGACCATACATGACATCTCATCAAATAATTTACAGTCGTCTGGAATACATGTTTGGCTCTACTTTGAGAAAAATGGTCCAGAAATAGTTGCATATACAAAAATTGAGGCATGAAGACAGCTGATTGCAGTGGAAACTGGATCAGACTGGATTTGTTGCTGGAACACAAGCAATTTGGGAAGGAACTGGGAAGCCAATACATTCAAATGTAATATACATGATACAAACCTGGCATTTTTAAACAGTAGGTATCATTCTGTTACTGTAGTGCTTCTTCTGTCTCTGAAAATCAGCTGTTCGGCTTTTTCACCAGCATACTCTGTTTTCCCTTATGAATTGACCATGCTGGTTACAAAATTATTACTGGTATTTGGGTACAAAAGCTGCCCAGAAGAGCTCAGTGAGGTTTTAAAAAAACCTACGTACCCAGTTGCTGCCCAGCTCTAGCTTCTTCCACTCTGCGCCAACCTCTGTCCTCCACAAGCGCGACCTGGCTCACACTGAAGCCACTGCCAATTTTATCACAAATGGAATTCATAAAATCCAAAATGGACATTTTCACATTTTGCTTCCCTTATGCCAAATAGGAACGTTCATTTTTTAACTGTCGGCCAGCGAGGTAAGTGGCAATTACAACGCCTTTCAGAAGGGCGCGCTATGGGCAGAGGCATATGCAGAGTGCTTTGTTGAGTCTCCTACCCTGGCCAGCTTTGACTACCTGGAGCCGTATTAAAGGCTGAGTGAGTTGGGACTGTTCAGCCTGGAGAAAAGAAGACTAAGGGGGGACTTTATTAATGTTTATAAATATCTTAAGTATGGGATGCAGGGGAAATGGCCAGCCCCTTTTCAGTGCTCTGTGGAGACAGGACAAGGGGCAATGGCTGCAAGTTGGAGCACAGGAAGTTCTGCACCAACATGCGGAAGAACTTTTACACAGTGAGGGCAACAGAGCCCTGGGACAGGCTGCCCAGGGAGGTGGTAGAGTCTCCATCTCTGGAGATATTCCAGCCCCGTCTGGATGCCGACCTGTGCAATATGAGCTGGGGAGCTGCTTTGGCAGGGGGGTTGGACCCGATGATCTCTCGAGGTCCCTTCCAACCCCTGTGATTCTATGATCTCCTGCAGCGCATAGTAAATAACAGAATGCGTGCACTTTGAATGCAGCGGCACAATGGGCACGTAGTGTGCTAACTAAAGCATCGCAAATGCCGCATGGTTTATTTTTATCTCTTGGTCCTTCTCGATGTGGTATTTTTATCTCTCACGCCAATACAAAATTATTTTTGAGCCTCTACAAAAAACACGGCAAGAGGGAGACTCGGTCCTTAAAACACATGACAAGTCCCCTTTACACGCTGTGGGGCTTCTCGTGTGCATCACGCTATGTATGCCTGCAGAACCAGAGCCCAAACGGCGCTTGTGAGCGAGGCTTCATACGAACACTACTTGGGAAGTGAAGTTCATGAGTCGGATTGTCCAGTCGAGTGCTATTCTGCAGCCACACGCAGCTAGGAAAAGCCAGGGTAAAATGCTACCTAACTAGAAGGCTTTTTGCTTTATACAAGCAGACAACCGTGCAAAATGCAAGCCAGGGGAGAACTACACTTTTGAAGAGTGACGATGTATTTGTTGTTAAATACAAAGAGTTGATTTTGTGTTGGCACGCAGTTATTTACAGAGTTTTCTGTAGCACTGTAGAATCAAAAAATGTAGGTAGCCAGATGCAGCCACTGCAATTTCAGAAGACATCAGTAAAATAACTTAAATTGCTCTTATGGAAAACACTATGTATCATCTGTCAGTAGTGAAAGGGAGACAGAGGATGAAAATGTACAATAAAAACTGACATAGAACCAGAAAAAATAACAAACATGCACATGTTAATTACTGAACGTGCTTTTGTTAGTAGTAGGTCACCATCATTCTTTATTGACATTTACTGCAACTGCAATTTCTTTTTCAAGACCACTGACCCAGGAAAATGTAACCCTCTAGTTATCCAACGCCCTTTAATTAGAGATGTCTCCAGAGATAATCTCACTCATGGCCCCTATTGTGAATCAGTTATTTTCCAACTTTCCTCTTTATCAGCCATCGTTCACCTTTCCGTCTTTCTGCCCCAGCCAGGCTGAATAACTTGGGCTTGCAGAACGCAGCTTATTCATTTACCGGTTCTCCCAATTGCATTTCACGTCTGGTGGTATTTGGGGTCTCGCTCAGAAGTGCTGGCTGCCCGCAAGAGGAGAATCTGCAGGAATCACAGCTTTCCACTCGCTACGAGGGACCACGGCGGCTTCAAGCCTTGGGGCCGGGAACGGCCTGAAGAACGGGCACCTTGCACCCGCTGTGAGGAGGCAGAGAAGCGCCAACCCTCTCGCGTTGGGAAGACTCGATGAGGTTTTGTTTTCATTTTTAGTCTCGGGAGCGCTTATCTATTCTTGTGCTGTTCGGCAGGGCTGACTCATGACAGTTGGACGCTTGCGGTCAGCAGTGTAAGTAGGATGAGGTTTCTCCGGGGGCGGAGTGCACAGAGTATCACCAGGATCAAGCCCGAGGCTCCGGCGGTAGCGAGGGGTGACCGGGTGGGCATTTTCTGCCCTGCCCGTCGGGCTCGGCCCGCAGCCTCGCCCCCCACACGGCTGGGCCTGCTGGCGGGCCCCGACCTCCCCCGCGCGTACCGCCCGGGGAGGGGCACGCCTCGCCCCTCCGTGGGCAGCGGGGCGGGGCCGGGCTGGGCCGCCCCTGTGGGTTCCCTCGAGCCGCTGCCGAGGCCAGCCCCCAGCAGCGCTGCCGCCATGGCGGCCGGCCGGCGGGCCCGCGCGCCGCCCCAACGGCCCCTCGCGGCAGACTACGGCTCCCAGAGCCCCCTGCGGCGGCCAGCGCGAGCCCCGACACGGGGTCCGGCGGCACGCGCGCGCGCGCACACACACACACACACACACACACACAAACATACACACACCCCCGAGCGGAGTGGGAGTGCGCTCCTTCGCTCTGCGCATGCGCGGTCCCCTCCCGGCCGGAGGGGAGGGGAGGGGACGGGAGGGGCGGGGCGGGGCGGATGGGCCGTCATTGGCGCCGCTATTCGCGGAGCGGTTGTACGCTGCTTTCTGTGCGTAAGGGCCGGGGCAGCCGAGGGAGTGTGCGCTGCGCCGTTGGCGTAACGTTATTGTGAATGGAGCGGGCGGCGGGGCGGGGAGGATGATGTCAGCCTGCGAATGTCAACAATGTAGCGATTGAGGGGCGGGGGCGGCGCTGGGCCGGGGCGCGCGAGGCGGCGGCGGCGGAGGGCGCGGGCGGGCGGCAGAGCCGGGCAGCAGCGGCCGCGGGAGCGCAGCGCCGCCTTCCCTCCTCTGCCGGGCTGCCACCGCCGCCAGCCCCGGGTGCCGCTCCGGCAGCGACACAGCCGCCGCGGTGCCGCTCCCCCCCCCTCCCTCCCGCCTCCTTCCCTCCCACCCTCCCTCCGCTGCGGCTTTCTCTCCTCCTCCGGCCCCCCTGCCAGCCCCCTCCCTCTCTCCCTCCCTCCCTTCCCCCTTTATTTTTCTCCGCAAGACTTTGGCTCTGGAAGCAGCTGGTTCAAAGCAATCGCCATGTGATGAGCGTCTGGGTCGGGGTGTTTTTTTTTCCTTTGGGGGGGGGAGGGTGCAGGTTTCTGACCGCAGAGAAATATTAATAAGAATTTCCGAAACAACAACAGCAGCAGCAACAACAACAAGAGAAAACCCCCCCTCCCCAAACCTTCTCAGCTGTAACAGTCTCCCCCACCCCCCCCTCCCGCCCCCCAACCCCGGCCCGCTCCACTCCGCCCCACGGCCTCCCCCCTCCCCCCTCCCCAAGGCGGCGGCGACAGGGGCGACCCCCGAAAGTTGCGCGGAGGCGAGGTGAGTGCGCCTGATCCGCGGCTCGGCAGCCCCGCCGGGCAAGGGGAGGGAGGGGAAGTTTTGGGGGGAGGCTGGACGGGGGGTAGCGGGGTGTATGTCGGGGGAGGGAGGGCGGGGGGGGCAGCGGTTTTTTTTCCCCCCCTCCTTCTCCTCCTCCTCCCCGAGCAGCTGTTGCACGGGGTGAGCCGGGGGGCTCTGCACCCCCGGAGCGGCCGCGGGCTTTGCAGGAGCGCTCGTTGCTTATTCCTTAAAGTGGGAAACACGCGCGTTGCGTAACGGGGAGCGCGCGGTAGGCGCCCAGGCGCGCGTGTGTCCCCGCGCGAGTCCCCGCGCGGATCCGACCCCCCCCCCCCCCCCACCCCGGCCCCGTACCACCGGGACCCCCCCGGGGCAACCCCCCTACGCGAAGGACCGTCCCGGCGCCTTCCCCCGGCCCCGCCACCGCCGCGGCCACCTGCAGCCAGCCGCTCGGGGCGAGCGGGCACCGCGCCGTGCCGCGCCGCGCCCCCGGGGCGTGCGCCGTCCCCTTCGCGTCCCCCACCCCCGTGCTGGTAGGGCTTTTTTTGGTAGGTTTGGAGGGAGATGCGAACTCCGATTAACAGTTCCTTGGATCATTAGAACGTGTACGCGGCGTGTAGGCAAAGGCAGCGCGCCGCGAAGACGCTGGCTGTCATGAAAGAGGCTAAGTGTGAAATCATGCCTCTCTCCTTTTGTGGAGCAGGCTATTTTGGTAGTGCAGCGGGTGCCTTGCTTAAAACGCCTCAGTTATCGTGAGATCGTCGTGCCCTTGTCGTTGAAGCCCCCCCCAACCTCCCTCCCACCTCCGGCAGCTCCGGAGTAAAGCGCGTTTTGTCGTTCTTCTTCAGTAAGAAACGCGAGGCAGGGGCGACATGTCGTGAGAAATAACTCTCCGGGATGTTGAGAGCGTTGGGGAATTGACGGCGCGGCTGTTTGCCCCCGGTTGAAGCCGTGACGGTGTTTTTCGCCATGAAAGCGCGTATTCAGGAGACTTCCGAACTGTCGCTGAACTTGTGTGGCGTGTTTTAAGTCGGTATTCTGGGGCCCCAGCTAGGCACAAGTAGGGGGACGTTTGGTTTTTGGGTGGGTTTTTGGTTTGTTTTTTTTTTTATTTAGGCTGAGAATGGTCTGATGTTCTGCTGTAGACGGTGGAATGCTCCGCAGTTTGGAGCGGGTGGAGGTGCTTGGGTAAATTGGCTTCTTCAGGTATGTAAATACCGAAATCTGAGATAATTGCGTTTGATGAGATGGATGGAATAAAGCGATGTGGTTGTGTGTTAAGGTGGTGTCTGGGAGGGGGCAGGGGCCGTTGTAAGAAGAGCCTTAAACTGGTGTTTTAGGAGTCTGTACATCTGACAGAAATAAAGCTCGGCTTTGGATGTGGGGTTGTTCTTTTAAAAGCCTGTGTTGGCTTTTATATCCCCTCGCCTGACACACACCCCTTCCCTGTCACTGGGATCGGGGCACTTGTGCAGCAAAACGGATCGACATTGCGCTTCCCTGCGGTGTGCTGAACCCACGCTTTCAGCGTCGCTTGTCACATTTGACCCCTCCAGCTTCAAAGGCTGTTTCTGAAGGTGCTCTGCAAGAAATGGCAGGCAGCTGTGACTTAATTGGGAAAGTAGAGGATTGAAAAATCATAGGTCTGGTTTCCCTGTTAGTCTGCTCTGTGATACCGGCCGAGCCATTCAAACAGATGTGTGCCGAGCTGTGGAGTGGGAGAGAAAGCTCCTCAGTAGTGATTTTTGGAGACAGGGTGGTTGTCAGGGTGTTTGGAGGTCTTTTGTGGAAGTGCTCCACAGAAGCACAGCGTGTGTTTATCTCTGGGCACTGTTGAGCAACTCCGCTGGGTAATTTTTGCTGAAAGAACTACCTTGCTTGAAAACTTTCGCAGTTGTGAGGATGGGATGGGAAAGGTACACGCAGCTGATGAGTGCTGATGAGTACGCTGACAGATCCCGACTGGTTCATCGTCAGCAATTGTTTCGCCCAGGTATCTCACACCCGGAAACGGTACTAGGACAAGTACCCCTAGTCCTTTTCTGACCTAGAGGCACATCTGGAACATCTGTCGGTATTAATGTCACGCACACTGGCAGAATGCAGTGGTGGTGGAGGTGGGACGCCCTCCTCTCCTGCCCTCTTTGCTTTCCATCATCAGGAAGAAAACCTTAGCTGTCAGTTTTTCCGTGCTGAGCATGAAGGAAAGTTAAGAGATGGCACCTGAGTTCCTAGCTCGGACTAACGGTCCAAATCCCAATAAAAAAGGGCATTGGCGTGATGCTCCTAATACGTGGAAACATGTAGAAGGCCTCATAGACTCCTTGAAATGAACAGGTTTGAGATAAAATCCCTGGACTGTATAGCGGTCCTACCTATGTTCCTTCGCGTGTGCAATTAATGACAAAGAGAGCTGAAAATAAACCCCAGTCTAGGTGGTGTGTAACGTGGAGCATGGGATGGAAGTCGCTTGCCTCTGCTTATTTTAAAACTTTTCATTGCTGGATATTCTGTTCCAAAGCACGAGAGCTATTTTTCTTAACGAGGCTGCAGTGTGATTGCCAGTTGGTTATTTTCCTGACGCTTTTCTCTAAAAATATCACTGGCTGTGAAAGGAAAAAAAAATAATCAGTGATTGTGCTTTTATATTTTAAAAGTCCAAGAAGAATAAAAAGAGCTATTTTCTCAATTGTGTGCCTGTGGTACCCTTTTTGGGTAGGACTTCATGTACGCAGATAAAGAGGAGACCTCTTAGAGTGTGGCTCAGAGACGTTTATGGCACTAAGCTGAAAAATGAGATGTGTAGCATTAATATATGCAAAGTAATCACTTTGGTAGTAATGACGTTTTTATGTAATAAACTGTTGGTGTAAATTGAATAGCATTTATTGTGTGACATGAACAGAGTCTCTTGTGATTTCAATTTAGGTGGCGTGAGCATGGTTTATATATTCAAATCAAAACGTACGTGCCTTTTTACTCAAAGGAATGCTCTCTGAATGGCTTCTCAGTTTACAAGTGGCATGAACGTACCTGTAGCGTTTAGCAGATCTGACTTAGGTTTGAAGGCATGCTTGCTTCTGTCTTTCAACGCTGGGTCTCAATTTCCAGCTTGGCTCATTTTGGGTGTGATGGTCCCGTATTAGTGGTTTCTGAGTGGAACTATGCTAGGGGATGTACACCAGTAATTCCATTCATGTTTTGAAGAAAATTTGGACTTAAACTGAGAGCTTTCTCTTAAGTCCAAGTTAGCTCTGC
Organism: Gallinula chloropus; assembly: GCF_964237585.1. Lineage (NCBI taxonomy): Eukaryota > Metazoa > Chordata > Aves > Gruiformes > Rallidae > Gallinula > Gallinula chloropus. The sequence continues at coordinate 20,050,314 of NC_140087.1, forward strand.
TGCTACCGATGCTTTAAGAGAATGTGGAAGAGAGTCTTTCTGACACTGCAGTTCTTTACTGGTATTTCAGGAGGTGCCTAAATGATTTTGTTGTAGTAGCTGAATAGGCAGTAGATTTCTACCCCAAGTAACTCCCTAAGGTTTTCCAGAATAGCGCTCAAACTGCTTATTCAGCTTTTTACCAAAAAAAAAAAAAAAAGGTCATCATCCCTTTAATTTCAGCCAAAAGACATTAACCTTGGCAGCTGCCTGAATATTACATGTGCATTTGAAGCTTGCATCGAGGAGATGTAAAATGTATGAATGTAGCCAGCTGAGTTGCCGTACGTTCGTTTTGCTTTTTAGTTAGGCAGAAACATCTTTGTAGTGGATTGAAAAGAGCACTACTTACTCTGTCACTCTTGGACTGTGAATTATGATTTTAAAGCAGGCAAGAGGTGGTGTGCATACAAATGCCTTTGTGGCCAGTGATGGACTCGCAGCTCCCGAGTTACTAGAACTAATGATACTGATCAAAGAGCAACCATGTGTTTGGAACAGGTAAATAAAAAGGAACGTGGGAATAAGTTCAGAGAAAACCTTTATGCAAAAAGTTTACACGTGCAGCAGGACTTCGATCCATCAAAAACCGGGCTCAGAAGACTCGTCTGCTTGACTGTATTGATCGTCAGGCAGAAAGAGCCACAGCAACAGCCTGAAGAACACCAGCTGCGCTGCACCGGCATCTCAGCAGATTGATAGATGTGGCCCCATTTGGCTAGAAACAGGTTGTCCACAGAAAGCGCCTCATGTGGAGGGGGCTGAAGTGCAGCTTCTGCATGGGTGAGGGGGCTGCCAGGCATGCAGCACCATCACCGCATCCCCCCCTCCTTTGCATAACCCCTCATCCCTCCCCCATCTCCTCTGCCTCTATAAACCTGCTCGGTGCAAACCTGGGACACTTCAGATTCAGCGCCTCAGAGAAGAGAAGGAGGTCGTGGTGGTTGCAAGGGGAAGAGGTACCAGGACCTGAGGAGGTACCCCATTTTCTTCTTTTTAGTGTGAAAGGTAACCTGAAAGGGTGGGATCCTTCCAGATTTATACCCAAGACCTGCAATTTGCATGCAACTTTCTCTGCTGTTGTATCAACTAAAGAGATGCTTGGAAAACTGTTAGGAATCCAAAGTCTGGGAATTTCCAGTTTACATCTAGTAGGAATTGAAATGGAAGCTGGGAGCTTATTTTTTTTGTTGCTCCAGAGCTTTGAAAACGCTCAGCCGGGCTCTGATGGGTAGATGGGGTTTGGTGCAAGGGTTCAAGAGGAGTCTCCCTGCTAAGAAAAACAGGAACTGTTTGCTGCTCATCACCGTGCAGGGCTTCTGGGCTGCGGAGCAGTGATTTTGTTTTCCGAAAAGAGGAAAAGCGGTTACGTCTGTTTAAATAAACAGAATGACCCTGGAGACTTAATGACGGCTACTTATTACAGCTGACATCCACGGAGGGTGGGATTTGGGGTTGGGTTGTTGGTCATCCCCCCCCCCCCCCCCCCCCCCCCCGCCCCAGTTTAATTGGTGATCACTTTAAAATTCAAACCTGAACTAGGAAAACAGGAACCGTAGGTGTGGAGGTGTTCCTTCACCCCGATTTGCATGCAGGCTGTTTTTTATTTAGTGGGTAGGTGTGCTCGGTGGATGTGAGAGCAATTCAACGTGTCAGCAGTTTCCTACAAGCTGCTCTTGCTGACTCACGTGTCTGGTGCAGCTTGGAGCTACCCTCACTATAAACCATCTACAATGGGAGGCAGAGAGACGGTCGGCGCGCAGCCCTCGTTCAAAGGTTATTTTCAGTTCTCCGGTCACTGCTTTGCTGCGGTTTTCTTCCCCAGTAATACCAAAATGCGCTTGTCACTTTGCCAGGCTGCTGTTGCGTTAGGCGCCTAGAGTAACGTAGAAGTTCATTGCACCGCTGCGGAGGTGGTGCTCGAAGTATGTATCTAAATGCCGCCGAGGTTCAGCAGGACTAAACCTCTGGGGTTTATTTTGTTTCTTTTGGGGGTTTTTGGGGGTTTGGGTTTTGGTTTGGGGTTTTTTTGGGGGTTTTTTGTTTTTTTGTTTTTTTGGTGAATGGGACATTACCAAAAAAAATACCCCCAAACATTATTCCCAGCTTGGACGTTGCAATTGCTGTGGATGAATTGCATCTTTGCTTGCTGGTTGCAAGCTGTAGAGTCCCCTGCCCTTTACCTCCTTTTGCAGCAGAATTTTTCTTTAATGCCAATGGGGAATTCTGATTAAAAGTCTGTCTTTAACTGCCCTTAATTTTCAGAATGTTACCATTTTTTTGTCTGTTTTTTTCTCTCCTGTGTGGCAGTTAGGATGGCTGTTGGCATGAAAGTATTCCTTCATTTGCATGGAGAGGGAAACTTACGCTCTTGTACAACTGCTGCTTTATTTACAGACTGTCCTGATTACTCATAAGGATCTTAAAAAGATCGCTTCTGCTGACTGATGATTTTTAACTGATCTTGTGTTGGTTTGTTGTGGGGTTTTTTCCTTCCCTCCTTTCTTTTCCTTTTCTTAGTCACAAAAGCCTTTGCAGAAGCGGAGCGAATTATCCATCTGCAGTCCTGGATTTACTGTTGCGGAGTTTAGATTTGTAGTCGTCTTTTGTGTATTTTTCTTCCTTTATTTTGGAACAGGGGTAAAAATAACTGATCTCTACAAGTGTGATAAACTAAGCCAGCTGGTATTAAAACAGGTTTTAATAACAGTAAGGTGAGTTCTTGTCTCTTGTTTTGGTTTTAGTCTATTGCTTTGACCAGTAATGAATAGAAAACCACATTGAGAGCTTTGTAACACATGAAGAAAATGCGTGTTCTTGGTTTCCGCCAATACAAATGACTCATCAGTATCAGTAGAGCTTCTACTTCTAATAACAAAACTGTGGAAGACCTTTAAAACGTGCGGTTTTGACCCCTACTGTTAGTGAAAGGTTGGAAAATATTACGTAGACTTTTTTTTTCTTTAACTAATGGAAGCTTTAGCGGTGTGCTGTGCAACAGTGAAAGATCTCATACCTTCAAAAAGAAAGGAAAAAAAAAAAAGTAGTCTAACCATACCACTGCTCATGGTGCTAAAACCTTTGCCTCTCCTGTCTCTTCAGTATCGGGTGTTTGATCGCAGTGAGTATTGCCGACGCTTAGCGTCGATGTCAAGAGATGCGCATCTGGAAAATATCATCTGTTTATGTTGAGTTGGGGAAAGGCTTGGCACGCTCTGTTGGTCTTACTGAGCCTGCTGTTCTCCACCTCTCTTCCACATCGGTAAAGAGAGGACAGTTAAGTTCGCTGAGTGACCTGTATTGCTGTTTGAGCCGGGGTCGGAGAATCCAGAGAGGAAAGTAAACAGAAAATAGGAGCTGAAGAGTACACGGTATCAGCAGGATGTGTCTGTCATTACCTAGGAGGAAACACACGTCTTCCAGTACTGAAACTGATACTGAAAAGAGGGCAAATCAGAAAGTGATCTGTTCAGCTCCTCTCTTTCTCTCTCTAGTTTTCAGTGATGCTGGCATCCCTTTTTAGCTGCTCACCTGTGAGGCTGAGATCTTTTTGTCAGGACTGCCCCACGTTCACTGCACCACAGCAAAGCAACCCCTAGCTCCTACTCGTTTTCTGTGACACAGTGCTGTGTAGAATGAAAGGTTATTTTGGTTTTAATATAAGCAGAGCACGCCCTCCATGCTGTTATAGTATATCAAATTTTAATTCTTTTATGCAAGGTATTCTGCTTTTAATGGTAACCCGATCACTGTCTTCTGATCTGCTGCATTAATATATAGTGTTGCTGCCTGCTTTGAAGTTCCTTGTGTTGTTAGATTTGAGGACTGCAAATGAGGCAGAGCTAGTCTTGTCTTCCCTGTTATAATTCCAACATTTATGAAACCTCTGTGTTTGCGTTCTCTGTTGTTGTAATATTTATAGTGGTAAGTTATTCCTTATAAGGATGTGATTTTTTTTTTGTTTGTTTGTTTCTTATATTTTAAAAGCAGAGTGTGCTTTTCACAAAATCCATTCTGGGACAGAATCTCAGTAAACCTAGATCTATCTCAGCTCTCTCAGTGTCAGCATCTTTTACCACTAAATATTTAAATATGTCTATATAGGTAATTTGGATTTTGCTGAAATACCTTGAATGTATGTGTTAGTTCTTTGTATAACCAGACTGCAATGGAGAATCTTTGTTTTGTAGCTTCATACTGGGCAAGGAACACTAAAAATAGAGACATGGAAACTTGTGGAGATAAACTTTGAAACAAGTGAAAATCCAATTGTTTGTTACATGGAAACAATAAGAGAGACTTTGCTATTTCCACATCAGTGTAACAGAAAAGTCCAACTTCCAGCTTAAAAGTGTTTTGTATATGGAAGGTTCTTACTGAAGTTCACAGAATAATATTGAGTCAGGACTGCACAATTAGTGTCAGTGGTTACTCAGAGTTCAAGGGGACGTGGACTCAGCACTCTGATTTCAGCTTGTTTTCTACAAACCTGACAGTCAGAAATGTCATGAGGGTATGGTCATGGTGAATGAACGATGTGTCTAAATCTCCCCCATGTTGTGAGCTCTGCAGTCTCGTAAACGGGACTTGTGTCCAGAATCATTGAGGGCTGGACCAATGTAGGGTAACAGCCACTGCCGCTACTGAATCTTGAGACTGGTATTCTGTTCTGCATCACCTCCTCACCTTTCCATGAGCTCGCCCTGGCACCTGTCTCATCCCACAGTGGGCCAGCCCTGAGAGTCCAATTGGCAGAAGATTATTCAATGTGTGTGGGGGTTAACTTTCCACCGGTTGAGTTTATTGCAGGGTCTGGCAAAGAATTGGGTGAGACATCAAATGAAACCAAAATTTTTTGGAAGTCCTAGAGCTGGTCCACGGGACACCTGGCTCCCAAAACCTGATGGCTGTCATGCCCCATCTCCTGAAGGTCCCTTTTGTCTTGGTTTTGCAGTCTGGTGGTACTGCAGGAAACCATTAGCAGCCTGTGCCCAGCCTTAACCTGTAGCTTGGTGTTAAGAGCTTACTGCCAGGGCATGAGAGGTTTGGGCTAGGACCAAAGCTGTTTAAATTTGGCTTGTGTTTGCAACAGACAATTGAAAGTACTGTTAGGGGAAAACAGAACTCAAGCAAGTCTTCTATGTAAATATTGAAATATTCCAGTAACTGTTGTTATTCCCACCCAATTCTGTTTGCTTCTGGTCTCGTGTGACCTGGTAGTGCCACCTATCTCTCAGCTGTGATGAGCTCTCAGGAAATGAGGCCTAAAACCTAAGTTATAGCTGAGATGAGCAGACCTGGTGATTGCAGAGGGTTTTTTTTTTTTTAACCAGGTAGCTGCAACTCTAGACCCTCAGGTCTTCCTTGCAACCTTGTATCACTGGGGATGACAGCAAGGTTGTGCGCTTAGAGAAGTTGAGTAATGGGTTCAGCAGATGATCAGAGCAGCCTTGACTGGCCTGAATTTGCTCAGGTGAAGGAGGGAGTCCAGCTTCATCCTTCATAACAAGAGGCTGAAGTTAGGAGCTGTGCTGCTGTGTGAAAACAGGAGGTCCTGTTTGGCTGTGTGCTTGTTGGACTTCGCTGGGCTGATTTGGCTTTCCAACCAAGTGCATGGCAATTTATCATCTTGGCCTGACTAATTTCTGACACAAGTAGATGAGGGAGACCACAGGTCCAAAAAGCAGCAGAGCGAGAGCAGGGGAGACAGGGGGATGCACCTGGCGGCACAGGGCCTCAGCCAAGCAAAGCCAGATCAGCTTGAACCGTTGTGCGTAGTTTCACCCTGCATGGCTACTGGAACTGGTTGCTGTTGTTTAAGAGGGGGGTGGTACAGTGTTCTGTGTTCCTAAGTACCACCCGTGGTGGTTCTGTGCAGAGCTCAGTGCTGGCCGTGCATGTTAGGCAGACTTTTGGCCAGAACTTGACGACCAAAAGATATTAGAGTGTCTGCCTAACTTTTGGTTAGGTCATGCTCTTGGGCTGGAAAACCTAGATTCTGCTTCAGGTCAACTTCAGGTGTCTGCTGAACTTGAGGTGCTTGCGTGTTGAACCTGTACCCTTCCAAATGCTTCTGACTCTACTCCGTGATTTAACTTCATTTCCAAACCTTTCATTTGTTCCTGTAACTCTTAATAAACCGTGTACTGAGGGGAAGTGTGGTGCAGAACTCTTGTCACAGAAATATAAATTAATTGATGATGTGAAGTAGTTGCGAGGCGTGTCAGTGAGCTAATGCCACTGTAAAAGTCACGGTAACTTAGAAGATCGTTGAGTGGCTTGGCATAGCTCTAAGTTCACGGTGCGGTGCAAACACAAGGACTCTGCAAGGAAATTTTTTGTTTCTCTTTTTCCCCTGCTTGTTCCTCTTGGTTTGTCTTGTTATTAGACTAAAAGTAGAGTCAGTGATTCATTCAGTAATCTGTTTCTTGGACAGTTAGTCATCTGCCAATTTGTGTTAACTTTCCACTTTGTTCAGAAAGTGAGTAATGCTTAACGCAGTAACCACCAAATTCCAGGCTTAAAGAGTTGTGAGCATCATTCAAAACATCTCCGAACTTTCTCTGCAAAATTTTTTGCTATTCCATAAGATCAAAGCAAGTAAGGTCTGGCATACGGTTTGTAGTACAGCTACAGTCCAATTGTTTTGTCTATCCCCAGTTATTGCAGCAAAACACAAGGTTGTGAATGTTCTGTTGTTCACCAGCCGGTATTACTTAAATCAGTGCAGTGCCGCTTGTTTTCCTTTGTGACTCCCACTTTCAATGGGTAAATATTGCCTCCTTATTCCCCTCCCTCTCCAGACTGCTACAACTTTATTAATTTATACCGTTCCCTACCTCAATAAATTCTGATGCTATCAAGACTAATTAAGTGAAAATAGCTTGCATGGAAAGCTGGAATTGGTATTAGCTGCCTGCTGCAAATGTTTCTGGTGCAATCTGTAATTCTTTTTTGGTGGGAAAAAATGATAGTGCTGTTGCGGTGTTAGCTATATAAAACTTGAAGCTATAAAGCCTTCCTATAGCGATCGGGTAGCTATTTTGATCTCAAGGTGATGCCAGTCATTTCTGAAGATGAACACAGTACTTGTTTGAATCACTTGAGACTTTTTTAACTACTTTTCTTCTTTCTTCTGGAAACTGGAGTAGCATAAAGAGTAACAAGGTCAGTAATGTCCCAGGAGAACTTTATAGGACCTAACTCTTTACAGTCTCCTCTAAAATAACATGAAAGGGCTGACTACCATGCTCAGCAGCAAAGGTATTTGAAGTACAGGAGCAGCTTGAGTGCTGCAAAGGAAGATGTGCATGCATGAGCATGGGGTGAGATGGTAAACATGGGTACCAGAAGTGGTTCGCTTGGAACAGCACTTTCCATGTCCCTTCAGCGAATTTGTCACCTCTGTGTGTAATTATTCTGCAGTGCACATGGTTTTAACATGTCCCCCGTGCCACGTTTTTGTAAATGGGCAATGCAGAAGCTAGAGGATGAGAAGGAATGGTCTCTGGTTGTAGTCTGTAGGCAGCCCATGGTCCACTCCTGCAACAGCATAACAGGGCTAAAGCAGAAGGTCTGTCATGCTCGGCTGTTGTTGGAATAAGAAGGTATTTGGCCTTGAAGAAAAAGGGGAAGATCCATCTCTCCACTCCTAGAATCCAATTCCAGTCTGTGTAGATGAGCAGAATGCCTTGGCAGCCATGTTCCAGTGTGAAGAATTACAGCTTCTGAAAGGGTTTTTTTTTTCCCCTCACAGTGTGACTGAGCACACCAGTGAATTTGAATAGCTGGTTTAAGTTTTGGATGAACAGCTATTCCAGGGATGCTTATTTCAACACCAGCCTTTGATATTTGCACATCTTGATTACCTGCAGATTTTCCAGCATCGTCAGTGCTAGTTAATGCACTTGCCTCTTTAGACTGATTGCAGCTCTCATATTTCAGAAATAACTTGTTTCTGGTTTGGTCTTGGTTTCAGCTGCTGAACTTTACTTTCCAGGAGCAATGCTGGATTGGAAGTTGAAAATTTTTTGGATCAAATGTGAGCAGAGCTTTCACCTGCTTTTGTTTGAAAGGCACTCAGGAGACAACCTGTCCAAGTGCTGCTCCCCTGCCTGGTTTCAAACAAAAAAAAATTAAACCACGTAGTACTGCATATGGAGGGACTCAAAAGCTGCACCAGAATAGCTTGGGAAACTCTCTCTGTAAAACAAGCATACTACAAAATTGCTCCCTCTTCCAAAATCAAGGTTTCCACCTTCCTAGGAGGCACTAAACCTGCTGCAACCCGTTGGCAGTTGGGATGCCGGCAGCTGGGCAACTGTGCTCATGGTCTCCTGCGCTCAACGGAGAGGGAGTTGCCCATGGGCTCCTGGTCAGCAGAACCATCAGCTGCTGAACCTGCTCCACTCTCTTCCGCCCCACATAGGATTTCTGTGCCTATACCAGCCTTGCTTTTAGGTTTCTAATTTAAACCTGCAGAGCATTACAAAGAAACTTTCTTCTTTGCTAGTTTTGGAGCGGGGGACAAGAGCAAGGCCTGAGGTCAGCAGTGCAGCTCTCTGTTGGGTTCAGTGCTGTCCGTGTGCATGTGACTTGAGCAGTGGCTGATTCACCACCTGAAGTTGCTTTGGGTTTTTTTTATTTGGTTGGGGTTCTTTTTTAGCATTTTTTTTTTTAAAGCTGGTAATCCACCCAGAGGTAAGAACTGGTGCTGTTTTGTTGGATTATGAACAAATTGAAGCTGTGAGGAATGTCTTTGCTTCCAGCCTTCTGCTCCTGTGAGCTCGGGTGGTCGATACGGGGTGACAGACCTTGAAGACTGAACTAATGCTCCGGAGGAGGCAGGTACCAGCCTTTCACAGGAGTGTACAGTGTTTGGGGGACTGTTTAATCACCGGGCTTGGTGCTTGAGGTTTCAGGCCACCTGGGTGGGGTAGAGGAGGCTTTAGGATTTACAGCCATACTTGGCCTTAACACCTGGCACAGCTGCTTTCTTCAGCTGGATAAGGGTCAGTGGGGTGAAGGAGACATGACCAGGCACCCAAGAACTTGGTAGCCGTTGAAACCCTGATAAGGGCACTATTGACTTTTGCAAAGCCGAAATCATATTGAGGGCATTTTTATCTGAGGAATTTTTCATTTTTTCCTCTCCCCGCTCCCCCTCCCCCCCCCCCCCCCCCCCCCCCCAAATTTTTTCTCTGACTGTAAAGTTCAGGCCATTCCCATGAAGACGGGAACCCCGGCATTGTCCTCCTGTGCAGAGAGGGGCCCCAGGAGGCGCAGCTGGGCCAGGGCTCTCCCCGGTATTTATAGAGGGGTGTCTCCTGCCCCTGCTTGCTTGCTCTGCAGGTGCACTGCTCAGTCGGTTAAAGAAACCACGAGATGACATGATCACCAGGGTGAAACAGTTTACAAATAGCTTTTCAGTGTTTGTTTTTATTTTTAACTCCTTCCCCACCCACGGGGCCCCTCCCCTGGTGTATTGGTGAGGTTGAAGCGTCTCAAGGAGGGAAACTCTTTGTTGTTGAGTGTACAAAGTGCCCTGAGAGTTTCCAAAGGACCTTCAGAAAATTAGTTCCTTTCCTAATGACAGGGATCCCACACCTCTTCCTTCCCCAAGCCCCACTTATTCCCATCTGCTCCTTTCTTATTTGGGATTTAAAGGGGTAAAACAACTTCTGTGGCTACTGGGTTGGTTTTTTTGTGGTGGACACAAAATGGATGGATGTTGGGGTTTTAGGGATTTTTTTGGTGGGGTTTTTTTTTTTGTTTGTTTTCATCAGTTGTCAGGCCTTAAAAAGATACTGGTAGCGACATACATGAAGCTAATGGAGGCCAGATGGTGTCTTTGTGCCCCCTGTGAGGAGAAGAGTCCCCAAACCAGGTTCGGCTGCACAGCCATGGACTCCCAGTGACCCTAGCAGTGTCGTCCTCATGGGACTCTCCTGGGCAATAAGTATGTGCCCTTTTTGCCCTAATTTTAGTTTATTGTGGAGAAGTGTTCTCAACTATACCACTGCATCTGATCATGAGAGGAAATTCAGGCATTTCTCTTTTTTTTTTTTTTTAAATTTTTTTCCCCCTAACCCGTGTTTAATTGCTTATGGAAAATTCTGATCAAAAGGGTGAAATTTCTTTGCTGGATGTTAATCTCAAAACCACAGCTCCCAATACCCAGGATGCACTCGTGGTAGTGCCCTGCTTACAGCCTTTTTCCAGCACTGTGTAGGTGTGGGTAGGTGTGTGTCTGGGGGAGAAAGGGAAATGGCACGAATGGGATGGAGGGGTCTCTCTTGCTCCTTGGGCTGCTTTTCTGCTTTGGTTTTTAAACTAAAAAGAAAAAAAAAAAAAGAAAAAAGAAAAGGTCTGGCTGCCTGCAGAGTAGGTTGATCATTGCAGAAAGACTTGACGCGGGCACTCCATGTATGTATTTGCACATGCATGCCGATGGCTGCGTGCGTACTTTGCGGCTGGTGCAGCGTAGCTGGAAAGTATGTGGGAGCACGTCTGCTTCCTCTGAGGCTGCTACAGGTGGTCAGAGGAGGATGGGGGGCGGAGGAGGAGATGCTCGGGGTGAGGTACGACACCCACTTCCTCTGGCGTGTGTTGTCATGTGCTCGAACCTGCTGCCTTGCCGACAGCCAGGCGGCTGCAGGTCGCGCCTGCGGTACTTTGCCTTTGCTCGTACTGATTTGCTGTTGTAGGTTTATGACTAAGGTTGTGGTTTAATATGCCCTTTTTAGGTATGCGAAGTGTTTAAAATTATCTAGTGTTGCATTTCTTTTTTTTTTTCCTTTTTTTTTTTTTTTTTGATCATAGCCTTTTCTGCCTTCAGAAGTTTTCACAACTTTTGGAAAGCAAGAAGCAGAACTTTTAAAATAAAGAAAAAGTAGTTTTCCCTGATTGATATGTCAGCCGCGAGCAAGCATTTTTTTTCTTTCACAGTTTAAATATCTACTACTGCAAACTGTTGGTGAGCCTTAAAACTAAAGAAAAGGGAAGCTTAAATATCTGTCATTTGTGAGGAGACTCTCTCTCTCTCTCTCAATTTAGATAAGATGCCTGCCTTCTGCAGCCGTACCCCGAGAAGTCTGGTGTTAGCGTTTGCAAGTACAGATTCATTGCCTCATAATTTTGAACTCTTTACTTGAGGGCCTGTAATTTTCCTTAGCTGTTCAGGTGCTGCCGAGTGCCTCAGACATGTGCTGAGTGCTCGAATTCCCTGACGTTTCAGATGAAATGCTACAGTTTAGCAAGCTATGCTGCCGTCCTGCTCAGGATGAAGATTGCACATGCTGGCTTGGGGAGAAGGTGGGAATGGAAGGAAGTAGACCTTTGCTTACACGTACATCTGATCAATGCGACAGCCTTCTTTCTTAGCATATTGTGCAGCTTTCATGCCTACTGATCACCAATTTTTTTTCAGTTCATGAATGGAGCTAGGTAGGGTTTGCCTGCTTTTCTGACTTTATAAAAGGGTGTTTTCCCTGTGCTGGGCTATCTCGAGGTTGACACGAGCTCCAAAAGCTGTGCTCCAGGGTTGCTCCTGCAATTGAGCTGTCAAATGCAGCTATTAGTTATCCAGCAGAGGTATGGAGCAGTTGTTCTGATGTTTGTGCCACCTCGTATCTTCTTGTTAGTTGAGATTGCAACAGGAAGACCCAACAGTAGGCTGTGTTTTTGACACCTTTGAAAACGTTGATACGCAACCATTTGGGTAAGTGTTAACGCTTGATAATATGTGGTTTGAAAAGGAGTAACTGAAGGGAAATCTAATGCCCCACACGGCTGTAATGAGATATGTGATGCGTTAGCAAAGTCATACGGAATTAAATTGATTTAATTTGGGAAACAGTGCTCAAAGTCTTGTAGCACTTTGGCTGAAGTTCATCTCCCGCAGAAAGACTGCTGAGCTGTTGTTTCTTGTGTGTTACTTACTTTGAACTTGAGGTGTTTGGTCTTTGTAATCCTGTAATCCGCTGACCAAAATCCTTGTATGGGTGAGGTAGTGCCACAGAGCCAGTGGGAGAAGTTCAGGAAGAAGGTGCCAGTTCTTCTCTAGAGGATTTGTTGCTCAGTGATGCCTTGGTGCAGCCTTTGCTGATGATCCTGGGGTCTTGGGAGCCCCTGTGGACTTCATCCATCTCAATGCTGGCAGGGTGATGGCTGGTTCACTGCACCAGCAGAGCCCATGCGCCCCTCAGGTCACATAATCCATGGGAACAGCTCCCAAATTGTGTGGAAAGCAAAGGCTGGTCATTCTGATTTAGGGGCTGTTTGTTGAAAGGAACAAGAGGAGGAGGATGAGTTGAAGTTACGTGCAGCTGCCGTTTCTGGGTTAGAAAATAAGAGACAAAGTAGTGCAAAGGCAAGAAGCACCTGAGAGGGGGGGAACCCCTGAAATTACAGATAATAAGTGGGAAGACAATCAAAACTCTGTCCTCTGTCACGTTGGAAAGGCGAACATAAAATTAAAATTCCTGTGTTGGAGTAGCTTGTGTAGGAATTAAAATGCATACCTATTCCAAGTTGCTACTTTCTGTGCAACCTAGCTTCAAAATTGCCCAAAGCAAGCTGCTTGCGTACAGGAAACCATGTTTTTGACTAGAAGGTACAGTAAAAAGACAGGGTGGGGCATACATGTGCTTTATTCTATGAAAGTAAAAGGAGAGGGTATGCTGCAGAGCACTCAATACATTCATGTTACTTTTCTTCCTTCTTCAAAATGAGTTTAGAAAGTATTGTGCTGTCAAGGTACAATGCTGAGGCTTGAACAGTTTGTGTGAGGGTTACAGTGTGCCATTTAAACTGCCATTTTGCCATCCATTTGGTGAACAAGGGACTTAAAGGTTGCAGGAAGTTTAAAAACATGCAAATCCCCAAAACAGAGCAAGTATTTGTAAGTTCAGCACACCAAACTTGCATTGTAAATAAAATACGTTTCTAATTTATTTTAATTTTCTTTTAGAGGTCCTACTGGTAGACAGAAATGAAGCAGATCAAGATCTCACCGTGGTTGCAAGCTGTGGCAGAAAAATTAGCACCACACTTTCCAGTGGAAGCAGAACAAAAATGTAAAGTCTGCCAATTAAATTGGAAACAGCTCTTAATTTCCCCTCTCCTCCTCCCCCAAAGGATGAATGGCTTACTCTTCTGGATGGAACTTTGTGTAATGACTCATAGTTTTATATGGATTAGTGTGAATATGTAGGTGAGGGAAGACGCTGGTATCTGAGAAACTATATATAGTGTCTAGGAGAAGTGTCCTGGAACACAGAATAAATGAACGTTTGATCTATTTCTCTTGCTGAATTAACGGAAACATAAATGCAGAATATTTTCCTCCCTTTACTCCCTACCCTCCCAGTTGTGCTTGGCAGATGCAGAGGAGGCTTATGATGCACAGAGAACATGCCTATTTCAATAAGTGAATTAGTGAAATAGTATCCCCCTTCGGTCTGTTTGAAATACGCATGGACAGGGCACCAGGAGCCAGAAGTGTGACAGTCTGGACATCAGCAGTGAGCATACAAAGTTTCTGTGGTACCCTTCCTGAGGTGGTGGTGGTTCTGGTGGGTTTCCATCTCAGGGCTCCTGTATCACCCTCTCCTCCCTACAACCATTTACTATGCATCTACTTGAACCAGAATAGCTATTAATAAAACCCATATCAATGAAACTTAAGGGTTAGGGGAATAATGAAAAAAAAAAAAGGACAACTTTTTTTTTAAACATCTTTTCAACTCAGCCATTTCACTGTGTTGCTCATAAGCAAGCCTGAAGAAATTCAAAGTGGAAAAAGTAAGGGGCCAGTGAATTTTGTAGTACAGGAGAAATGGAATCAACCAGATGAGGGAAGATGGAAATGTGTTGAGCTGGCATTGCTGCAGATACATGCTGTGGGGCCTGTGCCCTTCAGTGTTGTTTTCTCCTCTTAGTCTGCAGCAATGCTATTTTCATTCTGGGAATAATGGTCTTCTCTGTGAAATCTCCATTATGGCCAAAAGCGAGAGACAAAACTCTTCTTACGTCCTTGTATGACAGTCAATATCTTAAAATTAGGCCTTACGTAAGGAACGGCCCACCTTGAGCGGTTGTCTGAAAATCTGACATAGTGAGGTCCTCCTTTTTGGGTTGCTCACCACTGCTTATTTTAAATGCAGGGACCTTATTTTTACACTTTGGACTTTGAGGCTTGTATTGTGCTAGCGTAGCAGTTGTTACTAGGTAGGAAGACTGAAAATCCTGAGGTCAGTCCTGAGGTCCTAGCCTCTGCTTTCCCCTGGTAGCGTATTGCTGCTCTTCTCTGGGAGAACCCCAGCTGTGGATGGTCCTCAGTTCTCTTGGGGATGAACCTTCGGTTTTACCTTCAAGCAGGATGCCACGCAAGGCTTAGTCTTGGGGTGCCACAATACCTTGGGAAGACTTTCCAGAGAAGGGGAAAATATTTAAATTAAAAAACCATAACCAACAACAGCAACAAAAAGAAGCAGCTGCTTCTCTCATAATTGGTGGGGAATCCCACAGTGTCTTCAGAGAAATAGATTTATTTGGCCATGTATAAGTATCTCAGACCTCCCACCATCAGATGTCAAGGAGGTCTGACTTCCATTTTAGAACTAGTACCTGGTGTGGAATAGAGTTGTACTGAAGTCTTATTGCCTAGAAACCCAAACATGGGGAAATCAAGAATTCATGTCATTTGGTGTAGTTTCTTGAAAAGAGATTAGAACTCCAGTATTTATCTTGGATCCCCAGTGCAAGGAGCGGGAGGGGAGCGATGAGGGTATTTTATGATTAATGAGCCTTTTTGCATATGTTCCTCATGCCTCTTGGCGTTTAGTAGTCTCGGTGACCTAGCTTTTTATTTCATTTTTCTCCTGTTGGCATTCTGATTAGTAGTCTCCTGAGGTGCAGGAATCCACCCTAAACCAGTGGGTCTCTTCTTGGCTGTGAGGATGCAGGCCAGTTTGCTCTCCTTTGACTGCACTGGTCAAGTAGGTTAGTGTTTCTGTTCCATTCCTACTGTCACATCGTTTGCTCTCTGTCACGAAACAGTCCCTACAACACATAAAGCCTTCACACTCACCTTGAAAACAGGATCCGCTTCAGATGGGGATCAGCTTTACACTGACGTTGTTGGTCTAATGGAGACCAGGATTAATTTGGGTACTCTGGGATACCTGTCGTGCAGTGGGAGTCAGGTTTGCAGCCCAGGCTGGCCCCCATGCACAGCACTCCAGTGATGTAGACCTGGCCAATGCCAAAACAAAGGCCATAGGAAGAAGTGCTCTTCAGCTGCTTCTCTTCATCCTCAAAAGAGGAGAAACCCAGGATAATAGCACATGGTTCCTGGCATTTACATGTGCAAAGCAGCAAGAGGGGGGAAATCTGCCATACGGACCAAGCAGCACAGTCTGTTGCAGCTGGAGACTTTTTTTTCCTTTATGAATCTGTGTGATTTTTAGGGATAGGGAGGGGTTTGTCCTAAGACACCAGTCCGATCCTTCATCTAGGACAGTATGAAGCACATCTGATACTGAAGATAAGCAATTTATCCCTTTAGATGGGAGTGTTCTCAACTGGTGGCAGGCCGTGTATGGCACATCAATAGCTCTGCCTCCCCTGGGGTTTCTCCCCACAGCTGCAGACCACGTGTATGTGTGTGCACTCACCAAGGAGGCGGGGGTTGTATTTTAACCAGCTGCAAATCAGTGAATCAGTGTAGGGGAAATGATTTCCCTTGAGCAGAGGAAGGCCGTGCTAAAGTGGAGCCTGAGTTTGGCAGGCCCTCCAGCGGTTCAGGGGTAATGGGAACCTGTGCTGGAGGTTCACCAGCTGAAACCTCACCTGGCTCCCAGTTGTCAGGTCCCAGTGAAGGAGTCCCTAGGTGTCCCACTACACAAAAGTGACACAGAATTGTAGGGGTTGGAAGGGACCTCAGGAGATCATCGGGCCCAGCTGATGGTTTGTGTCATTTTCTGGGTCACTCAACCAAGGTGTGGAGGGGCTGGACAAGGTGCATGGGGACAGAAGGCTGGAGCATGAACCAGTGTTTCCAGGACAGGAGCAAGGAGATGAAGAACTACTGAAAATTAAGCATGCTGCTGGACAGGCAGCAGCTCCACAGGGACTGGAGCATGAGATGAGCATGCTTTTGCTCTTCTGGCAGCAGGGCTTACTCTTCCTTTCCTGCCTGTCTCCTTACTTGGAGAGTACTCGAAGGGGAAGTCATCTGGTCAGCCTGCCAGAAGCCTTTCTTCTTGCTTCTGCCCAGCTGAAGAGACAACCATCAAAGTTTCCTCATTCATTTCTAGCTCTTTTTTCTTGGCTGTTGATGCCTAAGCAAGTTCAGTACTCCAGTCTGTCTTCCTCACATATGGGTAGACTATCTATGTAGTAAATATTTTTTGTCTTTCTCCAAGCCCTGGGTGCAACACACCTGTTTTCTGTGGCGATGCATGCCATTTAACTAGCTGTGCTTCAGTGGAGGAAGTCACGAGTAGATGAAGGGTTTTAATTTCACTGAAGCCATTCAGGGAAAGCAGCTGGATTTCTGTTCTGCATGCTTCCTTATTGCACCCCATCTTTGACTAGTTGGGAAGCGCTGTGATGAGCACAGCGAGTGAGTTTTGTCACATGCATGAGTAGTTGGATGCTCACCACAGAGGCTGCAGATTGAAGAGCACCTAAATATCCAGGGCAGAGAAAGTGGTTCAGCTTTGTTTTTATAGAAGAAGCCATAGAGGTTTGCACAAGCCTTTTCTGCACCCTGGTGAGTAACCCAAAGGAATGAGGACTTTCAGGATAGAAAGTAGCTGGCAGCCTGGTGCTTTGGGGCATAAGCATCCTCATAAGAGCTTGGTTTCCAAGCAGGGCGAGGAGAATAGAAGAGACAGGGTGGGGTAGGTTTTCCTGTGACTGACCGGTGTTAATTTTCTTGAACCTTGGCTTGAAGCTTCTGTAGCTCTGCAGCCTGAAGCTGATGGTGGAGTGAACCGTGCGATCTGAGAAGGCGTTTTCTTGTGTAAAGTACTACCATTCAGTTACTATGAAACACTGCCAGTATTTGCATTTGGAATGATACATTTGGAAGTCTTAGTATGTAAATAGAAAGTACCACTGCATGGGGAACACTTGGCTTCTACAGAAATGAAAATTAGCAAAACTAAATGTAGCTTTGACCTCCATCATTGGATGGATTGGATCTATTGATGCATCTGATGGATGCATTGCCTTACCTCCATCAGACCTTGAGGCTGTATGCAGTGAAATAGGTAAGGATCTTAGATTGATCAGGTTATAAGTATACTGCATTGACCTGTGCAGGTTAAGGGGCCTGTCTTCTCCAAATGGAGTAGAAGAACTACAGTTGAGCATGAGCTCATGTGTGGGACGACTAAGGCCGTGCTTTCCAGCTCTGACCTAAATAATGAAACAATTTTCGTTGTGGGGTTGGTTTTTTTTCTGTTGATGATTTTCTTTGCCTGGGAAGGGTGGTGTTTGAAAATCAGCTGCTCTTAAATGTTTAATGAGGTCCTGGTGTTCTTGACAGTATTATACTGCTCAAAAAGAACGTATAGCAAAGGTGTTCCAGTAGGTTTCCTCTTGGATCTTGAACATGAGGAATACCACAGAGGTAGGATGGTATATCAGATGTAGTCCTTCACAGTGAAAAGAAGAAGATAATTGCCCTAGGAATGTTGATGTAAAAAAAAAATCAGCCCTTCAGGTTAATGCTTTTGCTAGGTCAAGATGACAGCAGAAAGTTTGGACCAAGTTACAACATGGAAGTAAATTGTGAATGTGACCATTAGCTGTTGAGTGCAGCAAGGAATGTGCCCTATTTTGTTCCTACTGCATGTATCGTACTTTTCACTTCTTACAGAAACCCCAGATTGTACACATTCTAGTGTACTGGACCTCTGCTTAGTAACATGCCTTTCTGGGAAAACCTATACATAATAGCATTGTTTTAGTGGGCACGAATCCTTGCTTGGGCTGCAAGCACATGTTTTGGACAGGACGTGTTTTGGACACTGCGCATGAAATTTTATATAGCAATTGTCCTCTTTGCTTTTGTGGGTAAATTTTCTAGCGCTAAAATACCGAGCTACAACACTGTGCTTCATTGTTAGACTCGCTGACCTTTGCCTTTAGTTGGAAAGGGGGCAGGAAATCTGTGTTTCCTAAAAGCTGCCTGAAGTCATAGAAGAAAGCAGTATCCCTTCTGCTTAGCAGCGTACAAAATGACCTCTCGGTGCAAGCAGGAATAACTGTGGCCACATGAAAGCCATGTGGAGTCTTGGCTGTGGGAAGTCAGAGATGATGGGAAGCAAACAACAGGCAACTGGATGTTGATGTTGGTTGTGTCAGAAAGGTAAACTTGTGTAGTTTGCAGTAGTTCTTACCAGGATCTGCAACCCATCCCCTATCAGGGTAAGCATGAGCCTATGGAGCAGATGTATACACACCGCTTCAGAGGCAAGATCCTGTTGTGGGGAAAAGTGGTCTTGGAGGGGTGGGAAATGGAAGTTGTTCGCTCTTCCCTGACTCTTGGACTGTGTAAGGAAACAAAAAGCAATCCAGAATGGTGAAGACAAAATATCTCAGCATCTCTTGCCAGTTGGAGAACTGCTAATAATGTTTATAGTCTTGGAACAAAAGACAACAAAACAAGTTACTTAAGAAAAGAATCCATCATTCTGACAAAAATAGAGCTTTCAGCTATTTTTTTGTCTGAGCCTGTGTTTCTCCAGCCAATCAATCCTGTTACTGAATAAAACTCTGGAAATCAACTTAACAAGATTAATGTCTGTAAATATTTGTAAAACCTATGTGTTATACCGTTTCTTTAAATGAGATTATGTCATGTTTATAATACTTACTCATATTTTGTACTCAGTCTGGTCTAAAATTGAATAGTTTTCATTAATTTTTCTTGCTTGTTTAATTTCATGCCTAAACCAAGTAAGTTACAAATCTGCATGACTGCCCACTTATTGTTGCACTCATAATAATTGTACTGAGTCACTGTGCATGGACTTGGATTGCCATAGGGTGTTAATACTTGATTTTTAAGCGAACTTGTTTATCTGAAAGCTGGCTCGTCAGTCTGTGGAATGCAGTGTTTACTACGTGAAGTTCAGCCTGGATCGATTGCAGTTAGGATATGTAGTCTGTGATCATTAATAATCATGCTTAGAATTTGTGTTCATCTTTTCAAGGGTGTTAGGGAATCTATCTGCTAAATGTGGGAAAATAAGTGTTAGGCTTTGAGAAAAGGGAGTTTGTCCACATTTAATAAAGTCTTTTTCAAAGATCCTTTTTTCTTTACTTTTTTTTTGTCCCATTAGGTATCTGTTTTTTGTATATGGTCTATCTTGAATGTCTTGTTTAACCAGAGGAGAATTTGGGATTATGCAAGTTAATAATCAATTTTCTTCATAAACTGAAAGATTACTTTTTTCCTGTCCAAGTTTATTTCCAAGGTTTAGTCCAAGTATTTAATTCCAAACACTGATGCAGAGGGTTTTCTTTTTTTTCTTTTTCCTAATGAAATTTTTCCTCTGTGGCAAAAAGAACCCAAGGGAAACCAACATGTGAAGTACCATTTCACCTTCGTTTATTTTGCTATTGTGTTTGCAGGAAGTTAAAAGGCTGAGAAATCCAGCAGCGGCATCACCTGCAGGACTCTGTTTTACAGAAGAAAAACAAATAATGAAGGGGAGGTAACTGCTCCCTGTTTACTCATGCCTTCTGTGGAGGGGCCGTTCACCGGTCCTGGAGGAAGCATTTGATGCTCTGCAAATCCTTGGCGTGCAGGTGAGGGCAGAGAACCCTTCCCAGAGCAGATTGTCTGCACCAGAGCTTTGCTTCCTCAAGCAAGGTAGATGGTTTCTTGTAAGGCATTGTCAGAACCGATAACTCAGGTTTTAGCAGGAAGGCATAGTCTTTTTAAACTGCAGAGGGTCCACAGTTCCTGCCTTTGGGATTGCTAGCAGTGTCAGCAGCGGGCTGGGTTTCATTTCTCCCAGGGTAACGCCTGTGCTGTTCTGCAGCCTGAGATAAAGCAAACTTTAGATTGGAAATCAGATGAGTTTGTGGGCCAGAGTAACTGTGTTGAGGAGCCACAGGTGAGGAGTCAGAGGCACTTCATTCTTTGCAAAAAACAGAGGGGAGGTTTTTATAAGGTACCACTCTCTCATCAGTAGTATTCACTGCTGCTGAGCACAGTTCCTCCTGACCGAGGTTGTTTAGTTGGTTTTCTGTTACTTGGAATGTCCAAAGGAATCGCTGTTATTAGGAGACCAGCTTGGGCAGCTTAATATTTTGTGTTTCAGGTGGTATTTGCATGTCCATTTATCATACTTAGAAAAGTCTATTTTCATTTTTCAGTGTATGTGTTATGATAAGAAGGGAAAAAGAACTGGAGGACATCATAGTTTATTAAATGTGCATTAATTTCTATTTTCTTACAAGTTCATTTCTATTCTTTGATGATCTTTTGTTGATATTTTGCCATCTATCCAAAGAATGTTTTAGTAAACAATACCAAAATGTATAGAGAACGTAGGAATGTAGGGGAGCATGTAAATACGTATGTGTATGAGAGAGGCTGACTTTTTTTTTCCAACTGCATTAGACTTTAGATTTAAGTATTTTGCATTATTCTTAGCAGCGATAATACATGGAGCATACTGAGATATATTCTACACATATAATTTGTTCTTGGGCACCACTATAACATACGTGGGTGTCAACTGCATATCGCTGTGGTTTTTAACCAATTTATGATAGTTTTGTTCTGATGCAAAGCTTAAGTATGCTAGAACCAGGATTGCCACCCACTTCCAGTGTTGTTGTTAGCAGATAGCATTTATTTCAGTCACTTTAAAATCTTAACATTAAGAAGTGATTTTAGAAGGTTTATGTCTTTTTAAAGCAACTTTTATATCCCATCTGGATAATACCTACCAGCACTGGTGCTGGAGATCATTCTCCCGCAACTTGTAATGAGGATATGGAGTTCCACTGTGTTAATTGACTAATTCCTCTGAGCTTTTGGATCTCCTAGAAGAGTAGGGTCATCCCCGTTAAGCATCCAAACAGGATACAACTAACTGGACAGCAGCCTTCTCTCAAAGCTGCTCTTGATCCTCTCTGGGTGGAGTCCAGCGAGCCCGTCACTTCTAGGAATACACATGTCAGAGCATATGACCTTACGTAACGACCGCGCGCGTGAGAAGCCCTGAGGGCAGGTACTCTGTGGGATGTCCAGCCATGATGCTGGCAGTGGGCTGGTGAGTTCCAGGTTTGCAGCTGGCTACCTCGTGGTTTCTGCAAATGGCATCCTCCAGCTTTTCTTTGTCCTCCTGCTTTTCTCATATAGCAGTTAGGCTGGGAGGATGTGAAGATTCCGTGCAGAGATTTCTGAAGGAAGCTCACCAGGCTGCATGGATTGCTCCTCTTGCCTCCAGTCAATTCTTGGGCTGAAATTAGCTCGAAGATTAGAGGAGAGGATACAGCCACAAGCGCACGCACACGCTTACAGAGCAATGAACATACCCAGAGAAATTGCCCAAAGTAAATTCTTTCTCTACGCCACGTAAACAAATATATCACAGACATGCAGTGCCTACTTGTTAGGTTTATTTGGTAGGTTACCCTGTGTTGCCCAGGAGGTAAGTTAAAGTGCTACCAACGTTGTGCTTCGTTTTCAGGGACCTACTGAAAGAACCGGGCCGAACTACTCCCCTTGTTCCATTTGTGTACGTGTGAAATGGAGGCTACCTGCCTTCCCGGTGCTCAGATAGGATTAGCTACTCTTTATGGCTGGATTTGGAGAGGAAAAGCACTAATCAGGGTGTCGTGGCATAGGTCTGCTGCAGAGATCGGAAGGGAGAAGACACTGGGGTGGTGGCGGAGAGGGAGGAGCATTAGCTGGTGAAGACATGGTCAGGAGAGCCCCTGCGTGGGTGTGGAGGGAAGGCCACCAGCAGCCACAGGGAGACCAGAGCTCGTGGGGCTGGCTGGCCGTTCTAGGACCTGCAGCCTGCTCGTTAAAGCAAACAGAGTGAGGCAGGCAGAGGTGAAATACCCAGAGCGTTTCAATAAATACGAGCACAAACCTGTTGGTTTAATCAGCTTAGGAGAAGCAAACTGTGCCTGGGACCCACACGTGCCAGGCTTGCAGGGTGAGCTCCGGTTTGGGCGTGCACATCCCTGTGTCCTCCCTGGGCACACACCCTGGGGTGGGGGATGCTGCCTTCAGGCTCCATGTCATGGCCTTCTGCCTACCTGGCATAGTGCCCTCCCCCCCGCCCCGAAAAGCTTGCCAGGAAAGGAAACCCTCACCACTTAGTAGCACAGTCCAGCACAAATTTGGTGTTTGCCTGGAAAACCATGCTCAGTGTCTGCATTCAGGCAGATTCAAAACCTGGACCTATTTACCCTCCTGTAGCAGAATCAGTGGAATGCTTGGCCGCCTCTTCCCACTCAGCTGAGCGCATTTTTGCCCTCATGAGCTCTGTCATTCCCATTAGTCCCTGTTGCCTCTGTGGTGAGGGGATGCAGCCCCACACTGCCCTTCCCAATAACAGCTTCCTCATCATTCTGGTGGGGGTTTATTCCCTTTCCTGCCTGCTCCCCCTCTGCATCCTCTGGGATTTAACTCCATGTGCTTGAGCTGGATAATGCCCAAGAGATAAAGCAGTGTCTGAAACTGGGTAATGAGAGCTCCTACACAGTACAAACCCAAGGGATGCCCAAGTGCATCCCTGCCTTCCAGAGGGCTCCGCATCCATTGGTTAAAAATCATCTGATTTCTCACATTACCTAAGATTTCTGTTTGGCTTTCTTTTTTTTTTTTTTTAGTGTTCCACATCCCTCCCAAGAAGACAAAAGGCTGTGATATTAAAAGATACTTCTATGTAAGTCCAGGGAAGACATACTTCTTCCTTGTGCAAATTAATGTTCTGTAATAACTACCATGTAAGAATTGATTTTCTCCGGGTAACAACTTTGTGGTCTTGATACAATAAAGTAATAGAGCTGTGCATGTTGTCTGTAACACCTGCAGTATTTCAGGTCCGTGGTAGAAACAACCTTTGGCATGCAAGAATAGCAGTTGCATTCCAGCATTTTTCAGGTTTCAATGTGTGAACATCAAACATAAGAACAACAGAACAAAAATACCTGAAATTCATCAGCGTTTTCATCAGAGTTTGCCAGACCCCACACTGTGAAGTGTGGTGGTACTTCAAAGCCTATGACAATTCACTTCAAAAATAAAAAAAAAAAATATTTCATGCTCTTGAAATATTAACATAGGAGAAAAACAAAGGAGAAAGCTCTTGGCATCTGCATCTGTCATGGGGTGGATGATTTGTCATCTTGAAGTTCTACCTAAAGTTGAGACAGAAAACCCTGGCACTTCATTATCATCAGGCTTCTTGCTGTCTTTTTTAAATGCAGTTGGCAAGCTCCTTACTTTTCCCTTGTAGCATGAACAGGGAGTCTCCAGCTTGCAGAGGCTCTGGGACAGCATGTAAGGAATTGCAGGAGTCCAGAGAGGAGCTGTGAGGTATCCTGTAGTAAATGGGCTTGTTGCAGCAAGAAGTAAGGCATGGAGAGCATACAGTGGTGGTCCCTGACAAAGAGGATGAGCCCTGTGGTTCTGGACTAGCAAGTGATGTACAAAGTGTACCTACTGTATCCCCTTCTGCATCAGCTGGAAGAAAGGGTAGAGCATGTAGGGAACTGTGATGTGCCTGGTTATGCACGTGTCTGGTACTTGTTGAAGTAAAAGTTGGTTTCTAGAGCCCATAGAAATTCCATCCCTATGTCAGAGTCTCAGGAAAGAAGTAAACTTGAAGACCTGGAGTGAGGCCTGAATTCTGCTTAAGCGTGTGCTTAAGCCTACAGGAAGTGTGAGAGGACCATGCTGCTCTGGGGATGGAGGGGAGCTGGACCATGATGTACCATTCTGAGTGGAAGCAACGAGGAGGGTGACCTTGGGAAGTACCAGAGGAGAGGCTGGTGTGGGTACCTTCTTGGGTTGAGACCAACCCAGAGGGTGAAATTCACTCCCTCACACAGTGAGACCAGGTGCTGATCAGGCTGTAATAGTGCTGGTTGTGTGGGCTGCATTCTCCTGCTTGTACCCAGAGGTGTTTCTTTAGCAGGGAAGGCACCCTGTTTGAACAGCTACATTTAAAATGCATTGTTGGTGATTACGCAGAATACCTGCTTTTCATCACCATGTCTTTTTCCGTGAATGCTGGGTTGAGTCCTCAGTATGGATTTCATATTTCCTGAATATTAGATGTTAATTGTTTCCAATTTTCTATTGCTTCATCTCTTGGTCATTTCAACTTAAATTACTGTTGTAGCTGCCCTTTTGTGAGATGTGTTGTGCCTATCCTGATTTTTCTTCTCAGTTTCATTTAAATATTTGGCAGCTTAAGGAAACATTCTTGCCCTGTGTATTTTGTTTAGAACAGATTCCTGTTAAATCAAATATGGGAGTTCAGTTAATCGGGAGACTGTATAGCACCACTGAGTGGGAAATACAGTGTGTTGTAGCCTACAACGTTAAGGTGAGAACGGTGCATTTCTTGGAAGTTTGGGGTTTGCATGTTGACTCATACATATCAGGGTCTCAAAATTATTGCAGATTTTTATCCAGAATTTCATCATGACAGATGACCTGTGCTGTTCACCTAGGTCTGTTTATAGGGAGTAAAAAAATCCTCTGCATGTTATGTTGAATGAAAAGGTGCTCCTTCCAAAGGCTAATGTGTAAAACCAGACCTCAGCAAGAAAAATATATCAAGGCAGTGTATCCCTTAAAGCCTAACTCTGAAGTTTAGGAGAATCTTCCCTCAGTGGAGCAGGAGTTGCTACTGGAGTCCCTCTGAAACACAGTGCCAAGTGTCCTGTCCAGAAGAAAACTACTTCTGGAGGACAGAGGGGGAGAGGGGACTGTGCAAAATTTAGAAGTTGTGAGGCAGTGATGCATGAGAGCGATGGTCATGGAAAGCTGCGTAGATGGTGGTTGAGTTTTATCTCAGCCCTCTTAAAGAGCCCAAAGGCCCCCTTCCCCTCAAGTGTGATAGTGACACAGTGACAGCTCTTCTGAGCTTGTCCATTCTGCCAGGTAGCGAAGGGTGGGAAGCATCTGCCTGGGATGTGAGGGAGAGGGACCAGGTGAAACAAAGGGTGGTTGGGAACGGCACCCACTGAGTTGTTGAGTGGGTTATTAAATAAGATGACTTGTGTGCACACAGAGAGGTGTCAACATCTCGACACAGTCTCAGACCACTCTTTTCCTGGCCAGCTCACTATGCAAATCCAGGTCCTGCTGTTTACCCCATGCTGAAAGTATTTGGCTGTAAAGGGAATGAGCCCACATACAGACTTGTGTGAGGAAATGCAAGATCTCCTAAAGATAGCACAAAATTGTTTCTTAATGAGTCTTCGGTACAGCATTTCATAATGGACCTTTGGAAAACTATGAAAAGTATTTGTCTTCATGTCTTAATAACCTCTCCAGGGGAGGGAGCGGTCTCCTTCCCATGCGTGTGGCTGCTGTGAAATGGAGCCTGGGGTTCCTCCGGCCATCAGCAGCCCCATGGCAGGCAGCCCCTCTGGCTCCTGCGCGTCACCCCTGAGATTTTGTGTTGAAAAGTGAGGCTGCTCGCAGGCTGGGATTTGACCGTGTCTTTGGTAAAGTAACATTTAGGAAGGAAACGAACAGGCTTCGCTGGATGCCCATGAATTGATCCAGGTGCTTGTTTCTAATGTAAACAGTAGTTCATTCATGAGTATAAGCTGAAGAGGATGTAGTCAGTTGTATCTGTTTTGGTTGTTTTTTTTTTTTTTAACTGAAAAAAAGTATTTTTATAAGTGATTTAAAAATGGCATTAAGTTAAAAAAAAATAATCAAGCAGGTGTTGTGCTAATATACAGAGTGCTTTTACGGTTTCACAGCATACCTGGTTTAGGTTTTTCTTTTTCCTCATCTGTATTACCATTTCCCACAAAAGCAAATGGATTGAAGGCACCGAGCAAACGACTGATCATAATAGACTTTAAGGTGCTGGATTGTGGCTGAAGTTTGTGCTGCTTTGGGGTGCTGGTTGGTTGCATGCCGACTGCAGAAGAGTTCCATTGTTTTAATCGTTGCAAAGCAAAGACGCGTAGGATCAAAAGCCTGGGTTACTGTTGAGATGTTAGAACTCAACAGATTAAAAATAAATATGCTAAAAATGCCTTCTGTTTCCATTCCTACTTATCCCTTCTTAAAATAAATGAAAACAGTATTAAACAAGTATCCATTTATTTTTAGAAATTTCTAGAAAGTGCTGGAATACGAGGATATGAGCACGACAGCACTACCAGCCCACTGCAAGACCGCATGGAAGTGTTTAATTGAGTGAGGAGACCAGTTTCTTTTGTTTCAGATTATAGGATATTATTTAAAACGGATGGCAGCTTGGTTTTAAAGTCAGTTATTTTGAGGCAGTAACCTCGAAATGCTGCCTGTTTGGGCTGTGTCTGCCCAGCACATGCCAAGGCTGGGAGAAGGAGAGAGGGGCAGCTGAAGCTGGGAGGGATGTGCCCGGTACTGCCGTGCCTTGTATGCACCAGATGGTCCCACCCCGTAGCTCACTCGGTGCTTATTCCCTTCAGTTTCCTAAATCTTACTAATTTTCTCTTCCATAAATCATCAGTCCCCCTTCCCTAGCAATTAATCATTTTGCTTATTTTTTTGGTTCTATATTTAATCCTTCCCCATTCATCAACTCTCCCACATGGTAATCTTCCAACATTAGAAGAGTTGTGTGTGTTTCTGTGCCAGTTCAGATCCCTGTCCATGTACCCCAGATTCCTCTCTTTATTTTGGTGACCAACGACAAGATGCTTCAGAGGAAGGAGCAGTACTCCTTCCCAGCCTCCAATGGGAAATGTGGCCTCCTGATGGCCTGTGGTGGCTTTACTCTTTAATTATTGGGTCAAGACTGGAGCATGAGACATTTATGTTCTTTTCCAGAGTCTTGCTGAGATGGGAAACTCACATCCAGTTCCGTTTTGAATCCAACTGCGCTCTTGGCCTCCCTGGTATAAAGGGGAATGATTTACTATTGAGTAAATTGCATGTTGTGTAGAGAGTATTTTCTTTTACATGGGTTGAGTTTTTATTTGGTTGACACTTACTTTCTTCTTGTGTTATGAGATCGAGAAACACAATCTCCTATTTTATCTTTCCAGTTTATTGTCTAAAACATATATTTTAAGCAGACCAAATGGAGCATGTTATCCAGAAACTGCTGCAAGGGTTTTGCTGTCTCCTCTTTCTTTCTGTCACACGGTGCTGGAATGCCCTTGTTCCGAGCTCAGGCACAGTGGTGGCAGTGACTGGCCACTGGCCCTATGCTGTCCCGCTGCCCCAGCAGGCCAGCTCAGGGCGTGCATCCCCAGTGGTGTCGCAGACTGTCACTTAAATTGGAGGGGTGTTTGTCAGATGATTTAAAGGCCCTCTCTGTGTGCTTGTGTTTCTTGGGGGGGTTGAGGAGGTCGACAAAGCACGAGATAAGTGTCGATCAGCTGAGCTGTCTGATTGAATGATAGCTCTTTTGTTCCAAGATATACCTGCAGCGCATCCCTAGACTCTCGTATGCTTTATTTTGCTTGTATATATGAATTGTACAGAAAACTATATAAAAGCTGCATCATTTTTCTTATGTGATTCCTTGAACCAGCCCCGTCGCAAATGATGAGGGGGTGTGCTGAGGTGTTGACACCTGCAGCAGCAGTTGGGAATGAAAGACCCAGATCCCTATTTCCAGGGGTTTCCAGGGATGTACAGCTCCCTAAGGGACAGATCTGGCCCAGAGAGACTACAAGAGGGTGCAGCGAGGGGATTTATAGCTCTGCATTTGGATGCATGTATGGAATGCCATATCTTTGACAACACGTGCTGCCTGCATCTCTTATTCCAGGACTTACTCAGACATCTGAATAACTTCCCACCTCTCGACTGCAGGTTGATAGTTGTGCCCTTCGTAGGCTCGTGCTGGTGAATTCTCTATGGCCCACAGCGCTGCTCTGCCTTTAGTGTGTGTATACATAACTACTCAGATAAAATAAATTCATCGTACCTCGCTGCAGCTGTCAGTGAAAGGAAATTGTAGGGTTTTCCCTTGAGTGTTTGGATAGTTTTCCTCCAGTCTTTCTTTCTTTGAAAGCCCTAGTAGCGTGCTACTTTGTAGATCTCTGTCTTTTCGGAGGAATAAAATCACTTTCTGCTTTTCTTGTGTTCAGGATTATGCAAAGAAGTTGCCAAACATAAACATGCAACAGTAAATGCCATAGAAATGTACTCTACAAAGATTCCACCGTTAACCACACTAAAGAAAACAAAAATGCAAGGTTCTTCAAATCGATGTCACATGCAGGAAGTGACATTTAAATTCTTACTCATTTAAAATTAAGCCGTCTTACCATTTTCCTATTTTAAATCATTGAAGATTTTCCATTAGTTAAAGGTTTGTCTTGCAAGACTTCAAGAATAAGTTTTTCCACGTTTTTTTAAATTTTATTTTAAGAGGCTTTTTTAAGATGACGGTGTAGATGTGAGCGTAACACCTTAATGAGCATTGCGTACACTTAATATTGGCTATTTGAGAGCCTGTGTTAGAGAACTGACCTCAAAACCCTTAGGAAATGGTAGTTCCACAGCTTATCTTTACACTTTGTAAAAAGCACTGTTTAACTCTTGGAAGAAGAGGGTGTTTCAGCCTTGGTTTGGGTTTTTTTTAATCTATTTTATTTTGTTCTGGTACACTTTGCTTCTGTTGGTGTTTTTCCCGGTCTCTTTCAGTGCTGGAATACAGTACTGAAATAACTGTGTGGTTTATGGCTTTTACTCTCAAGTTTTTCATTTTTTCATCATGTGGAAGCCTCATGTTGTCCCTCTAGTAAACAGATTTTCTTGAATCCAAACAAAAAGTGTAACATGCACACCAGTTTGGCTGTGAAATCAGGGTCAAAGTCACTTGCACACATCTACTGCCGGCGGTGATGATCTGGGACTTGCCCAAGTGTTGATTTTCTCCACTGCTCCTGGCTGACCTTACATCCCAACAACAAACAGTGCTCAGGACTCCTCTGGATGGCAAGCCAAGCCATCCGTCCCCTCTGCCATCGAGTTGTCTTTCTTTTCCTTCCTTTCTGAAGGAACGTTGGTGGAGTTAAGCATCTGTCCTTCCTCTTCGTTTGAATTGCTGATCTTTGCACGTGCTGGGTGCGCTGTGGATTGAACGCAACTCGTCGATGTTCTTCTGGAGCATGAAAGGAAGATGCGTTTGTCTCATTCATCAGGCATCTGTCCAAGATAGTATTCAAGTGTTGAGATGCTATCTCAGTCACTTAAATTCTGTACTTCAGCATTTCTCCATTGCTAAGGTTGAAAAGAAAACCACCGAACTTGAAGTATGAACTCTTTTTTCAAATGAAAACATAGCATTTAATGTCATTTTAGGTGGTAAAATTATCACAGTTGCTAATTGGTAAAATGTTTATCATTATGGTTGATGATTCTTCATCACAATGTGTTTGTGTTCCTTTTGTCCTTTTGAACATAACAGCATTGTGGAAAAATAAGTCTTTACCTCCTCTGCATCTCCTGTATGTTATTCTGTCAGCCAGAAGTGTCTCTTCGGTATTCTGGAAGTATTGGAAGATTTTAAAATACAGTCTATTAAGGAAAAAAAAAAAAGATACTCTTTAAAAAAAAAAAAGCTAAAATCTTGTTAAATAATTAAGATGCTTTGGGCTTTATCAGGATTGACAGTGTTCTTGCCATAATATACATATGCAAAAACTGTAAGAAGTTTAATATTTTATAGCAAGGATAACTCCAAAACCTAAATCTGCTGGCTTGTTTCTATGGTAACAAATATTGAAATATGTCTAGCCAACACTGTAGGTCGCCCCCCCCCCCATTTAATTTCTGTCTATGGGTTCTAGGAATTCATTAAAACTGTAGAATCCTTTTCAAATTGGAACGTTCTGTTGTAAAATTCCCTAAGATTAATGTCGAACATAACTTTAAATTTTAACATAAACATTTCTTTGAAAGAGATTTCTTAGCAAGTGAGGGATCAGAGTTACGTTTCTAAGACTGCATGCTCATTGATCTGGTATTTTTGTTCTTCATTGACAAGGTGATTTTTAGTTTGGGTTTTTTTTTTGGTGCGTGACTATGCTTGAAAAATGGATCCCACCAAAAATATTAAAGGCTGCTGAACTGGAATGGTCTGGCTGGAAGAAAGCAGCAGCATGAAGTCAGCACCTGCAGGATTAAATTTAGTGGTCAGGACCTCTTGGCCAGAGCTACTACTTAAGGATCCCATCCTACTCTCTTAAAATTAAAATGATGACTCGCTGGGAGCTTCAGCCTTCATTTCAATTAACTGCACTTAATTTTTTTTGTTTATTACATAGGTATCTGATTTAAGCTGTTTTGTGTCTGACATCATCTGGTTGTTTTTCTTTTGAGGACAGCCTGGCAGCATTGGGAAGTAATCTGAAGTGTTGGCCGAGAGTTTCCATTTCCCCAGTGGTATCTTCAAACCACAAACACCAGTAGGAGAAAAATTCTGAGACTTTGAAGTGAAACGTAAGGTAGATGCAACATTTTGAATCTGGTTGACTAGCCAGCATCAGATGCAGCTGGAAGCATAAAGACTTCCTCCCTTTGCCTGCGGGGACTCTGCTGGTTTCTGCTGGGACGTGGTAAAGATAATGAGGCAACAGAAAGAAAATTTCAGAAACTGAGATTTGCGCTTAACAGCTGTTTCAGGAGCCCGTGGTTATGGACTAAACATCTGTTTTCTCATAGGGCTGATAGCATCCAGTCTTTTTTCCTTGAAGAGACTTAGAGCTGGGGTCTTGGAAATCAGACCCCACACCCTTAACTGGTGCCTAAAAGGGCAAGGAGGTGCGACTGAAATTGGTAACTGAAGTACTCATAGCAGAAGGTGGTCAGGAAAAGAGCAGTTTCTTCATTCGTATCCTCCTGGAGCAGTGAGAAGTGGGGTATTTAATGGGCACATGATTATCTCCATGTAATAATCGCTCATGGAACAAGTGATGTCAGTGCTGAGCTCGAGGCTGGCATAGGCAGCAGTGTGCTCTGAGAACCAGAAGTTTTGGCAGTTCTGCTCATCAGACAGAGCTAGGCTGAAAGAAGGGGACAGGGTATGTGCACAGGTCAGAACAAAACAACAGGCATAAATATATCGAACAGGATGGTGAGCAAAATACCCTGCCACTTTACAAACCCTAGGTAAGCATCCAAACCCACCTTTTACAATGGCAGACTTCGTGGCGAAAAAGAACTGAGTGGTTGGTGAAGAAGTTGCTTTGAGTTGGATTTGGGGGGCTTGAGAGATCCCAGCCCTCAGCTTACCCCACCTCTACGTGTGTTTACTTGTCGCTAGCCTGAGATATACTGCTTTTGCTTTCGTGCACATCCTCTGGTGTTCCCTGCACCAGCACGGGTTGGGGAAATAGGAGCTGCAGGGTCACCATCAGGAATGTTACCAAAGTCTCCCTCTCGCTGCGCTGTCTGATCACACGCACGAGTGTGTGTTGTCGTGGTACCTCCAGCAGCACCCGGGCTTCTCATCCCGGGAAGTGTGTGGCTGGTGGAGGAGTCTGCCCTTCCCGCACCTCCACGCCACGCAGCCAAGGACGGCAGTGTCTACTCCCAGCAATATTCTGAACTCTGAAGAAAAAGATTCTGAATTAAACTGATGCCAAACCTGCTACAAACAACTGACAGAAATTGCCCTTCCATTTCTTGGGTTGAATACGGAACTTGGTGAAACTACAGATGCGCTCCAGCCCAAGCCTTTTGTCCTTTAAAATAATCCACTTTTCTTAAATAGATACAGGAATATGCATAACAAAATGAATTCTGTTTTGAGGCTTTCTCACATCATACCAATAGACTTGCCAAATGTATTTTTTTGAAAAACGAGCAGGATGGAGAGCAGGATTATACGTATGGCTGGTGGCATGGCTGGTTGGTGGCCTCGGGAAGCTTTCATGATGGACCAGTGTGTCCACACCAGTTTTTCCACCTTACTTGGAAACATCTGGTATGTATCAGGGTCCTACACACCCTTTTTGACTCTGGGAGCTGTGAAGTGAAAAAGCGACTTGTGTTCTTCTGTGATCAGCTCTCACGTTCTCATGCGGTGCCTGTGCAGTCGGACACATCGAATTACACTTTGACTTGCTCCTACAGTTGGAAAAGTACTTAGCGCCGGGTTTAGGTGAACTGCTTAGGAAAATCCTGCAGAGAGTGAGCGCGAGTTGAGGGGAAGCCCGTGTGAGGGGTAAGATGCCAGCGGTTACAGGATCTGCTCGGCGCAGGGCAAAGGCAGAGTTCAAGCCACGACTGCTGCTATTAACCTTCACAGCATTTGCACAGAACGGGAGTCGGTGTTTTCTGCAGAGCTGATGTTGGTATTTCCCTTAACATAAGCAGTCCTGTAGGAAGATGCATACCAGATGATAAAAAAATAATAAAAATAACAGGCAGCATGAGTGCATGCAGAGAAAAATCTGTTTTGGTGTGGGATCGTTTGTTTCCTGGAGGAGATGTGGAGATGTGTAGCCCCTTGTGAGAGGAGAAACAGGGATTTGTGTATTGGCTTAAAACCTCTCTGAGTGCTTAATGCTGTTCTGATAGCGAGGGAAACATTCTTCTGATAGCTTTTGTGAAGTCCTGCAGTTTGGAATAGCAGATGGATGGTACCACTCCATTGGGACTTCCATCTAATTATGCATCCAATGGTAATGTGACCAAGAGCCAGTCTCCCTGCCCCATTTCCCTGCTGATGAAAAATTTGGTTTCTTGTATTCGAGTCCTCTGGAGGTGAAATTTGGAGAGGTCAAGGGTGGCTCTGTTGCAGCTCCTTTTCTGTCCTCAATTCCCTAGCCTTATGGCAGAGTGTTTTCCTCTAGAGTTACTTCTGCCATGCTAGTTGAAGACAAAATATTTAGCTTAACCCTGAGGCAGCTCAATCCTTGTGCTGGATTAATTAAAAAATAGCACTACGCCCTCCACAGCAGCAGAGTACTGCTCAGGAGGGGAGCAGAGGGAGGAACACTGTGCGCTGGGGGCAGGAGGACTCATCCTGCCTGCCAAGATCCCTACCGTCGGCGGGACATCCCTGCACGTAAGGGGAGCGGGTATCTGCTCCCAGATCTAGGCACAAGCTCCCTGAGCTAGATTTTGCCTGCAGTGCTCTTGTTTGTAAGGGAGCTCTGCCACCACCGGAATGTTGTATTTTCTGAAGTCGTTGCAAACCCCTTTTCCATCCTGGGAAAAAACAAAAAACCAAAAAAACCCACACCCAACCCTCTGGAAGAGGGGATAGGTAACAAAGTGATGTGTTTCTCCGTCATGTTATGTACTTTGTACAAGTTAAAGGGCCTTTCTTGCAGACTGTTTTCTGCAGATATTTCCTAACTTTTCCCATGACGTTTTCGCCTGGTTCTTCAGAAGATTGTATGGGCTGAAAGAGACTATTGTTTCTGCAAGAGCGCAAGCATGTGCACATCAGCTAATCTGGTTGGTACAGGATTTCAGGAGTGGGTGTTGTACTGAGAAACAGGATTGGGATGTGTGTGGCTACTAATTCTTGTGAACCGCATGCTCTCTTATGCTGTAAATAACACTGTGTTCCACTTTCTAGGTTCACTGTTCATGTTTCTCCAAAAGTTGAACTCCGGTACCGTGAGATGTAAACCAGGAGATGGCATACAGGAAGATTGCAAAAGTTTTGGTTAGCCGAGATTGGAAAGCTTGTTTGGTTTTCAGTCCTGTGCCTGAATAGGCGTCAGTGACTTGACTGCTTGGAGGCTCAGCACCTTTGTTTTTCACAAACGTCTTAGGTTTAAAATTGATACTTAGTGGACTTTCTCACCTTCTCCTTCCCCACATTTGGGGTTTTGCTTTTTGAAGTGCAGAATAAGAAAGCGAGTACTTTTCAGCGTGGCATTTAGGAGGCAGACTTTGGCAATCGAGATGCATTTGCCAGCTCTCGAGATACTGCAGTCTGACCCTTGCATTTACAGCAAACTCTTCCTGCAAAGTAATTGTACACAAGACATTCTGCCATACGGTTTTAGTTAGGGTTTTGTTTGTTGGGTTTTGTTTTTTCTTTTCCACTGGATGATATCGCTAGGGAGCAAAGGAACCGCCCGTGGTTGTTTTTGTTTTACACCCAGGATCTTGTCAGATGCAACCTCGGTGCGGATTTGTTTCCCCTTGCAGGTGCATTACCTAGAAAAGATGGTGCTGGGATAACTCCAGCTTCCTGGTGGTGACCCAGATCTCTGCTGGCGATGAGATGTCATCTCTGCTGGGCACGGAGCGAGAACAGCAGTTGGGTTTTCAGCTGCTGATCTGCGGGGCATGTTCCCATACGGTGTTTCCAAGCTCGTCAGCAGCCTTGCAGCGCCTTGGCTATTGCTGCTGACATGCCCATGTCTGGTGGCGAAAGGCGGGGTTTTTTTTCACGGTCTGGTTTCGTGTAGGTCTCGTAAGAGGGTGTGAGGCAACTGCGGGCTGTTCTCGCATACTACTTTATGTATGTGTGAGACAGCGTAAAAATCCTCAGAGGTTTTTTAGCAGAAACAACATGGTGTAGCTGGCGGTTGGCTGTTTCTCCATTTCAATACGGTTTCCTTGCTTGGTCAGGAATAGTTGCTGATTGTGAATGACTGCTTGGAACTAGAGGATGCAGGCTGGGAAGGCTGAGGCTTGCTGGCAGTTTAAGAATTGATGAGGACTGATAGCGTGGTTTGCTGATGGATTTTGTCTGGCTGAGATGTTTTTTGACCAATGCACAGGAATTCCCAGGCGTTGATAAAAGCTCTTGACCATGACCAATTTTGTAAAAGGATAGTGAAAAGAGGTTGTGAAATGAGGAGGAGTCGTCAGGAGTTTGTCTGGCTCCTTTTCATCTACCAGCTATTGCATTTAGCAGAGAGCTTGCAGCCTCCCCCGTAGTCATTGGTATTTTTAGCACCCCTTGACCGGAGTGACCGGTTGGCTATACCTGAAGGTTATTTCTGATGCTTCCATGGGACGCAACATGGGTCAGCTACCTTGGTTTGCAGATCACCGCACTGCTTGCCCCAGTGATGTTTCTGAATTTGTACCTCCCTCTTCAGCAGCTCACGGGTACGGCACAGAGCCCTGGCACCAGGCTGTGAAGCTGCCTTTTCCTATCCAGGACTCACTTTGTGTTAGACAGGAGTCTCTGTCGCTATAGCCAGGAATATTTGAGGCATGTTTTTGCTGACAGTTTTCTGACCTACACTCCTGAGGATTGGATGTAGGGCAGTTTGGAGGTTTCCTAGCAGTGGAACTCCCTACTTACAGTCAGCGAGTTCATTAGAGCCCTAAATTATTTACCTTCAAGAATTCAAGCCCTGAATTATTTACTTTTAAGGTCTGTCTTCCTACATTGTGTGTTTCGTTGACTGCAGGCCTAGGCTCTTTTATAAGCTATGAACGTCTTAAGGCAGCATCATATCTAGGGCGGTTTCAGCTATTTGATGTTGATCTTATTTTCATACACAAATACATAAAAATGTTATACCTACTGTCAAAATGCAATTTGGTGAGACACAGAATGCATTTGTGCAACCCTAATTTTAAGTCTTGTGGATGCATGGACAGTTTTTGATGCAACGGCACCCTGCTCTTTCCGTCAGTCCCATGCCTGGTGCCGAGCATTCAGCTGTAGCTGCAAGCCCTGGGCAAATGCCCTGTTCAGCATCTTGGTTCTTCCCTGCTGTTCCATGTTTGGCTTCAGGCGTTTATTTACGACACCTTGGTTAAATCCTATTGAAGAAGCTTGTCATTTCCTTGACAAACTTTTCTGTTGATCAGTGTCAGGCTTGAGGGTTTGACAAATGATTTGGGAAGCGTTGCCACTTCTCTACAGGAAGAGAGTTAATACAAGAGGACAAAGGATCTTGAGGGTCTCTCAGCTGAGATGTCTCCATACTATGTAGTATTTCATGTACTGAGAATACGGTTCCCTTTTGCTGTGAGCGTTCATTAGTTGTGCTTGAGAGAAGCCAGGGTTTCAGGTTGGTTAGGAACTCACCATTAATGGCCACCTGGGAAATGCCGTGTTTAAATGACTGGAGCGGTGCTGCGTGGCAGCTCTCCAAGGCACAGCTCATCCTCCTGAGCGCGGAGAGGGGTGGCAGGCAGCGGCAGGGTGGCCGCCGTCTTTGCTGCCAACAGCTGTCAGAGTTGTCCTGCACTCCTTACCCCACAGCCCTGATGCATGGCTCAGGTACATCCCATCTGCCAAGCACGCCGCGTCTCCCTCCCTTTTCAGTGCTTTGACTCGTCGGTGATGTCTCTTGTAATGTAGCTTTGTTACACCAAAGGAAAAAGCCGGGAAGCAAACCAGTGGCAAACAGCATCCATCCACTGGCATCTTAGAGGCTTGAACACAGTTCTTTGGCAGTGCTGCAGCTGCACAGCCACCATGCAGCCCTCCATGCATAACCAGGTTGTCACTGCCTCTCCATCCTAGCTCAAATTTTTTGTCCTCATTAAGTGATATTTCTTGTTTTGATGTATTTGCCCTCTGTACACTGGCCCAGCTCTTGGCTGCTCTGTGTTGAGTGTAGATGGCTGCAGGCCTCCAGCGCTGCAGCAGGGAGAGGGACGGTGCCTGTCCTTGCTCAGGAGGTGGCCCTGCCCGGTTGGGAGCAGATGCCAACAGTGGAGGCCACCTCTCTCCTCCTTGGCCCTGCTCTTTGCTTCATGTGGCACCTGACTGGTCCCAGGTTTAAACTCTCTGTTCAGAAGTTGCCAGAATTAGTTGAATCTTACCAGCCAGTTTTTTGGGAATGACTCAGACAAACAACTGTAAACAAAGCCTTGCAACAAAACTTTCTGGCAGACATCCATGTCATCGACGGGCGGAGTATGCCCAATGCCCAAACCTTGAAATTGCAGGAAGGGTATCACAGCCGTGTCTCCCACCCCAAGCTGTGTGGCTGTGTTTACTTCATGTGCCCTTCTGGAGGTAGACAAGGGATCATGTACTGGTGGTTGAGTTGTGTCTCCTTAAGTAATGGGGTGGGTTTTGTTTGCTTTCAGAGAAAGTGATGAAATACTGATGTTAATGGCATTTCCAGTACTGAAAATCCAGTTGCATTTTTTCTGTACTGATGATGTGTCTTTTGGCCATTCAGAGAGGCCAGTGGGGTTTTTTTGAGGTTGTACCTTCAGTTGGGTTTCTACCATATGGGCTTTTTTCTTCCTTATTTAAGCATGGAAATTTCTTTTATGAAGTGTACGTTTTGGTTCACCGGCATATTGGTGGGAGAGTTTGACACCGAAGCTTCAAGCTACTAATCTGTGAAGTGGGGAGTAAACACATATATTAAAAGAGCTTTTTGAGAATTTTAGGTGGAGTCACTACTTAAATAATATTGTAGGTGCAAAGTTCAGGGAAACTGTATGATTAAGTAATTTACGGTCGATGTAATCTTGCAAGTATTATTTTTACATTGCTGCTGTGGTTATTAGTGGCATGTACATGTCAAAACTGAAAGAAACTTCAGCAGCTCTCTCTTCCCCCGTATTTCTGCTTTTGGTGGCACTGAGCGTCTGCTTGGCATTGCTCCCAGTGCTGCCAGGCAGGATGCCCTGGGGAGAGGGCAGAGGATTTGGGTGTTCTCCTGCACAGCTCTACAAGTGATAGGCTGTGGTACCTGAGCCACCTTGCCAAATCATTCTTTGGCACTTCCATTTGGTCAGTAAGCAATTTTGGGAAAAGGACTTTTTCTTGTTTAGTATCTTTATGACACATGGCAGGTAAAAAAAAAAAATTAAAAGACCTAGATATCTGCTGGGAAAGTCAGTGCAGGTAACAGATAACTGTGTGCAGGTAATCGATTTTCTCTTTTGTGTTGTTTTTCTCACAGAGCGATGACACGAGAGAGAAGTTCTTAAAGACAGAAAAATGTGATTGCGTAAACATCGTTGCTGGCAGGAGGACTCGGTGGATTCAGGTAATAACGTGACACTGCTTTTTATTACGCTTTAAAGACTGGCTAGGTTGCAGGCTGACAGCGGCCCTTTGTCGGGGACTGAGAAGCAGAGGAAGGTGACAAGGTGTAACAAGGCCTAGAGGCTGGCTGTTAAATTAATTCAGGCCAGACAAGAGGGTCTGAGTGTTCCCACAGCATGGTGATTGCTGAATAGGACAACATTGCTGAGGCTGCGGTCGCCTCCTTCTTTTATGCCCCGCTGTTGAATCTGAGGCTGCTCTTTTTTTGTTAGGTTGGGTTTTTTCGATGGGTTTTTTTGTTGGGGTTTTTTTTTTTTCTCTTTTACCCTCAGAGATTCTCTAATTCAACCCTTTACAGCTGCGTCAATGTAGGCGGGGAAGCTCCTTGCCTGTTTTATGGGAGAAGGTCAAATGATTAGCTGTCCCTTCAGACTGCACAGCTCTGAATCTATGAATATTTCCCTTGAATTCCCGCTTTTAAAAGATTTCTGGATCAGAGCAGATCATTATCTGCTAAAAGACCCAGACCTAGACCTTAACTGCTTGAGATGACTACCACTGGTTGTTTTTTCTGTGGCAGTGAAGGCGATTTCTTGTTCCATGGTTGTAGGAAACCTAACATGTGATGTTGAAGCATGCTACTAATGCGTTTGCAACAATTTTATCTTTATAACAGACCTTAACATATTTAGATCCTATTTTGTAGGAAATAAAAGTTGCTAGCTAAAATGCATCTCTTATGTTTTTAATCATTTTAATTATTCCACTCACTGAGGGGGAGTGGAAGAGGAAGGGGGGGGAGTTTACAGTGCTAATTGCACTCCATGTACATAATTGGGGCCAGATCCTACCCTCAAACTTCTTAGGCAATCCCAGTGAAGTCATCAGGCTTTTCACAAGCATATGGGTTTTCCCCACATGTATTTGATTCCAGGATAAGGGCCTACAGTGTGCTTTTCTCTGCACCAATTTCTCACACATAGGAGGAGATTCAAAAAACATACATCTTTTTCAACGTAGCCTCTTGTTTTCCAGCACTGACTGGAAAAGTTCTGTAGTGTTTGTCAAGAAGCAAGTCAGCAGAGCCAGTTGCCTTAGACTGAGCTGTTTTTAACTGGCAGGTCCTTTGCGTTTTCTTTAGGTGCTAGGTGGGGAAAACACAGTTGTGGCTTT
Source organism: Gallinula chloropus (assembly GCF_964237585.1). Classification (NCBI taxonomy): domain Eukaryota; kingdom Metazoa; phylum Chordata; class Aves; order Gruiformes; family Rallidae; genus Gallinula; species Gallinula chloropus. Next base: position 20,089,661 of record NC_140087.1, read on the forward strand.
GCATCGCTTTAGTCATGGCCAAGAAGGACGTTTAAACGGCATGTGAATGGGTGTGGATTTGGTATTTCCTACAGCCAGCTTCTTTTTAGTATTAAATTGCATACTCTGGGAAGATAGTTGCTGTATCAACATTGGTATAATGACACATTATTAAAAAATCAATATCCAGTCATAGAAACGAGTCCTAGTGTAAGCAGTTGGGTGCTTACAGCTGCGATTTGTATGCATTTGCAAATGTAATGGGCTTTTTTTTTCTTGTAGCACTGGTAACTTGGATAAACACTGTATGTGTGACTCATTGTAGAGTATAAACTTATTTTAAAGGAGCAAGTGTGGGATTTGCTGAATATCCTATTGCTTGCATGCCTGAATACTTGCATTAGGTCATGATTAATCTTAAAATTGGCCAACCTGAGAGGAAAATTACTGGTGATGTCCCATAGGTGACTTCAGAAATAAACAGAAGGATGGAAGTGCTTTAAAAACATAAATAGTAGTTAGAATTCATAAAATCATAAAGCAAACATATGGTGCAAGGTCTTCTAAAATATAACACTTGAAAGCTTTTTTTATAGTTTCAGAAAGAGCTTGTTTAGTTATCACAGGAAACGTAAATATTTTCATTCCTTTTCCTTCAGCACTCTTTCATTCTGTTCACCTTTCTTTCTCCCTTTTTTCCTCCTTCCCCTCCCCTTTTCCCCCACCCCCCCAGAATCTCCTCAATTTGGTGAGCTGGGGAACCAACACCTGCTGTGCCTAGAAAGCCCTACTTGGGAACAGGAGATAACACTGCTAATTGTCCTCCTGTTGTTAGGTTCATTTTTGATGTCCATCTGCAGTGTTGGGATGGAGTTGATGTAATCCCACTTGAACGCTCCCTGCGCGCATGTGTGTGCGAGTGAGATGCGATGGGCACTGCAGCGGCTCCTGGGCCCGTCAAAACCACGCCTGTTTTTTAACATGGTACCCCATGCACTGACAAATGCAATCCCTCTGTGTGTGTGTGTGTGTGTGTGCACGCACATGGGTGTGAGCTCATGGTGGGCAGCACACCGCAGCACCCCCTCTCTTCTGCTGCACCTTTGGTAGGGTGACGCACGGTCCTCAAATGCTTCAAGCATCGTGGTGGGGAGGCAAGGATGCCACTGAAGGGGGGTGAAGGAGGAAGACTGGGAGCGGAGGAGTGGGGGGCCGGGTGGGGAGGGGGAGCTGGGGAGGAAGACGCGGCTCTGGAGGGAAATACTCTGTGCTTTGCAGTTGCTTGTGTGGATAGAAACCAGATGGTGCGCTGGAACACCCGCTCGCTCAGGCGGCGGCGGAGCCAAACATATGGTTAATGGTTAGGAGAAAGAGCTTTGCGAGCCAGGGCTTTGCTGACTGCCTCACATTACAGATTGTTGCAGTGTGTCATTACATTGCCAAACTAAGTGCTTAATACCCGCTGCGGGCGCTGGGCAGGCATTTGCAGGGAGGATGTTGAGGCTCCCCGGGCAGGGCAGGAGGCTGACATCACGTGTGTGTCCCCCGCCACACCCCCTCACGCCCCTGTTTCCCACTGGAAATGCCCTAAATCTCCCCTTCTACAAGCTCAAAACCTGCAGCAGGCAGTTTTCCCATCCCGCATGTCTTTAATCTGGTTATTTCCATCAGCGTACGGCTGCGTTTTCCCATTTTTGTGCCTTGTTTTTGTTTTCCTCCTTTAAAATGCTTTGGGTCCCCACTCAGCCAAGTTCACCTAGGCTGCAGCACTGCACTCCCATGCTCGGCATCCAGAGTTCCTGCTCTGGGATCTTTGGGCGACATCAGGCCCATGTTATCTAAGGAACTGCTGAGCTCATTCATCTCCTTTTCACGGCCCGCTTCCTTTTATTTTTAGCCAAATCCGTCAGGCCTGACAGGCGGGTAATTTGAGCCAGAGAAAGGGCAAAGCTCCAGGTCCTTTCCACAAAGCAATTCTTCTCCTCCCTCCTGGGAAGGCTCCAAACTTGGCCTGCTCCAGGCAGATGGATTTGTTGAGTCATGTGAGATCATTTACACAAAAACACAGCGAGGCAGTGAAAAGGAAAAAAAAAAAAAAAAAAAAAGAGAAAGAAAGAAAAAAAAAAGAAGGGGAAAAAAAAGGGGGGGGGAGAAGGGGTGGGAGAGCGTGCGCTGCTGCCGGGGCTGCTGCGAGCGTAGGAAATGTGCTGCGAGGCAGCTAGACAGAGGAATGCAGCAGATTCATTCTTGTATAAGGTAATGTCTCGTTTACAGTACAGGGTGGAGCCAGCGCGGAGGAGAAATCACTCGAAAACAGATTACTCATTTAAAAATAACAAAAATTCTCCTTTAAAATAAATAATAATAATAACAATAAAGCCAACAAACCAACCAACAGGCGAGCCGCGCGCACGGGCGTGCAACAAAGGCGGCGTTGTTGACAGCACCGGATTACAGTAGCGGTAAACTCCGGGCTGGGAGGTTGCTGGAAAATGAGTTTGCTCCGTGATGCAACCGGAGTTTGCTTTGTCTGGCCGCCAGCACGAGCGGGGCGGTGGGGACGGGGAGCCCGGCAGCGGCAGCGCGTGTTTCGCTCCATCCAGGGATGGTTTCGGGCGATGGGGAGGGATGGAGGGAGCAGATGCAGGATACTGAGCGGGCAGGCTGAGGCTGGGCATTGCTAAAACAGCAAAAATGGGAGTCGGGGAGGAGGTGTGTGTGTGTGGAGGGGGCAGCAGGGAGCCTCTTCTTGTTTGGGGTTTGAACTGGTTGTGGCACGATCTTCATTACATCAGGGAGTAAATTGCATTTATTCAGTTGAATGTTGATTTTATTACTGTTTGCAACCTAAGCTAACCCCAGCGTGTTGGTTTTGGGTTTTTTAAGTGGGTGGTAAGAGAGAACATCAAACTTGGGGCTTTTTAGATCTTGATGCATCCCAGAGAATTAGGTTGGATTAATTTATGCAGTGTTCTAATGAGATGCATTCAAACCATTAAACAGACATGGGCTGTATTTAAATATTGCTAATGTAACTTCCAGTTGCTCTGGATTTCTTAGCAAGGCAATATCTGAACATTAATGTTTTGTCCTGATGTTGATTAAAAATCAGAGTAGGAGCAGAAAATGGAACTGGAAAGTGGTGAAAAGCATGTACGATCAAACAGGTCCAGTTCAAGCTGTATCATTAAATCCTCATCTGCAGTTAAGGAACTCATGGGAGTGTGTAAGCATGGGTTTGTATTTTAACTTGACCCTTTCCCCCAATGAGGAGCATCTTCTGTAGGCTCCACAGTGGTGTCTGCTGAGGTGCTTTCCTCTGGGGAGGGTACGGTTTGTCTGGAGCCTGCCTCCCTCTGCTTGACCTTGTCTTCCTTTTCTTTCCTCCTCCTGCTTCTTTTTTACAGTTTTGTCTGAAAGGCGGCCGGCTTTCCCAGCCCGCTTGCCCTGCTGGGCTGTGCCGCTGAGCACGTTTGGCGTGGGGAGTTTTCTCACTCGGTGGAAACCTTTTGTCTTCTGTGTCTCTTGATCAGGCCGCCTCATTAATTACATTGAAGGAGTACTTGGCAGCACCCCGAGTCCCGGCTGGGGTCCCACACTGCACAGGGTCCCCGCCCCTCAGCTTTGCAGCTGATGTCTGGGCTGAGAGTCCGCACAGGGGGTAGAAGTATAAGGGTGAGAAGATATGGCCATGCTTGGGACCTAGACTTAGCTGTAAGCTCTGGCCATAGCACGGCAGCTTTTAGTGAAGAATGGCTGTAGATTGCTCTGTGATGCTCAGAAAGGTCCCAGAGAAGGACAACATTGTTATTTATTCTGTTTGCATAGTTACTGTAACTTACTTTCCCCTCTTCCCCAAAATACCTAATTATCCTACATTTTCTGTTGCTGTGAGCAACATTTCCTGTAGTTACCCAGAGCTGCAGTTCCAGTTAAATTCTCACTTTATAAAGCTAATCTCCCAGCAGTGACTGTGGGATTTCCAAAAGAAAAGACGCTTGTGAGGAGCCAAAGTTTTTAGGATTTTTGTCTTAGTGGACAACTCTGCACAACTCCTCTGTTAACTGTTGGCGTTCGTTATCAGTAGAGAGCTCAACGGTTTAATCTCTGTTTATGGCACTTTGCAGACTTGTAGGTTTTTTAATTCCGCTGCACAGTGCCCCACTCCCCAATATCTCCTTTTTCCGCTCGGAAGATGCCGCATCTGTTCCTTTTTGCATCTTTACGTTGGACAACCAGCCCAACTAGACAGATTTCAGGAACCGTTCATGACCTAACTATCAGGAAAATCAGCCTTACTCTTCCTTCCCCCTCTTTCACGGCTGCTCAACTTCCTCCCCTTCTTCTAGAAGTACACTGTCTATAAGATGCTATCAGCCCCGTAATTCTTTTATCTTGCTTCTCCTATCGTTTCCATTCTTCTGCTCCTACTGCCTCTTCCTCTATCTCACGACCAGACCAGAAACTTCTCTGCTGCTGGCATCTTCCCTCCTCGCACATGCTGTGGCGCTGCCTCCTTCGGGATCTGAGAAAGGATGAGTTTGGTGTTACTATGTGTTGCGTCATGTCCCGTGCTTGGCTTCAGTTTGCACAGGTAGAGGGCATAGTCTGTGGTATTTTTTCTCTCCTTGCTACCATAAGCCGTCCAACTTGGGTTGAAAGATGAGCAGTAGGTCCTCAGTGCCTCCCCCACCAAGGAGGCTGCATGGGCAGGGCCATCTTGGTGTGGGAGGCTCCGAGAACCTCTTGTTGAGGTTGCTCTTTCCAAACTGGAAAAAAGGGGTTTTCTTGGTTTGATTGCTTTCCTCCAGGCACGGGAGCACTGTGTTTCCTTCCAAAGACCTCTGCCTTAACTGTGTAACCTTCCTCCACCTGAAGTTGTGCCAAGGAGAGACGCTCTGAGAGCGAGGTAACCCTCTACTTTTGAGCTCAAATTATCCTGCTTGACCGGATCAGGTAGCAATTCCCTCCCACAGAGATGGTGACCTCCCCATATCGCAACCATTCATTTATGGGACTTAAGAAATAACCTCAAAATAAATAAATCTCTAGCCTGACAGCTTCCTCCTTACAGAAAATCATGCAAGTTATGATGTAGTGGTGGCAATTTCCTCTTCTTCGTGTATACATCTACAGGGCATCCCAGGGGAGAGGCTAGATTTGTTCTAAACAGATTAATCTAAATATCCGTGGCATTAAATCTATGTAAATTTTTCTCATCCAGCAATGAACTGGTGCAGTAGTGAAGTGCAGGACTGTTTGTGATGTATTCAGAAACCCAGACAAATGGTTGTGGCCAAATCCCATTAACTGTGATTTCCCTGCTTCCCTTTTCCTCCTGCCGAGCCTTCTGGAGAGTGACTTCTTGTAACAGCTTGTTTGGAGAATCTGCTCTGAAAATCTCTCAGCCTCCCTGCTCCTCTCAAAGCAAGGGAAACTCGGAGAGCAGCTTATCACCTGCTCATCGACTGACTTCCATTTCTGCTAGGAGGACTCCATCAGCCATAGACCAAACGATCTTGAAACCTCTTTCCCTTCCGTTCAGTTGAGTGCAGCAGAGGTAGAAGTCCTTTTGGAGATTAAACTTTGCCTGTTGGTTTAGTGAGGCATCAATGCAGACAGCACAGCGTGTGTAAAATTGCCTTCTTTAATTCCCTTGGAGCATCCTTAGGGATCTCTGAGAGTTTTCTGAGAGTTTCTAGTGAGGATGTGTGAGCACCCTCTGACAGCGCCCTTGCAGTAGTAGATTTTTCAAGTTTGTGTTAAAAACACCAAGCTGTTTTAAGGCTCTGTTCAGTCTCTTAGCTTTTAGCCGATAGCTCCTGTAGCATTACTGACTGCTAATGTGATCTTTTCGGGTTTGGTCTTGGTTCTCTTATAGGTTAAATCGGTGTCAGCAAAAGCTGCCTCCGATCACGTGCTGTAAAAAGATTTTTCTTAACTGTTTGCAGCCTTTGTGCAATTAATGGGAACATGCTGTTGCTCCCATATAAATTTAATAGATATTTGTGGGCTGTATTTGGCTTTAAGTAGACGTATTGCAGCTCTTAAGGCATTTTGCGGGCTAAATAGCTGGGATTAGACACTCAGGCCGGTTTAGATACTCATGCCAGTTGTTTTCCCGTGTCCATACCGAACTCTGTGTGTTGCACAAGTATTTTTAGTTATAACCTTGTCAGTTTTGTTTAAGGAAAAGAGACATCCTCATTTTTCAGAGATGTTCATCTGTGAGGGAGTGGAATTATGTTAATGTTTTTTCTCTCAGTTGATCAGATTCTAAGCACTGAGATGAAAGGCTCACGATTACTTGCAGAAGTAAGACTTGCTTTTGCAGGAGTAGAACAGTTTATCATCTGTATCTGCTTCTCTAATTGCAGCCTATAAAGACCCTAAAGAGTCAGGCTAGTCAACGATTTCCTTACTGCAACCAGTGAAGAATCAAATTTAAAATGCATTTAACTGATGCATGGTTCCACATGTGGTACCTCTTGATTACTATGGTCACGGCATAAATAAATACTTTTGATAGTTTACTTGATCTCCTTCATCAGAATATTCCTTTTATCAAAGATGTCTGCTGTCATAGAACCAGCCCCAAGCTGTTGATTAGGTAAAAGGGAATGCCATATATGGGAAAATAAACCAGCACCTGCAAGGTGGCTTCTTACTGGAAGTTAACGAGATTTTTTTTTAGCACCTTCAGCTTGTTGTTTTCTATTTGAGGACTTTGTCCAGACTAACAATAAAATCATAAAAAATAAAACTATCACGCCTTCTGGGAGGATGGCATAAATAATTAACATGGGGTATCTGTCTACTCGTTTTCAGCTTGATTGCTTATTGGTTTCAGTGTAGTACCAGGAGTGGGTTTGAAACCTCTGCTGTAGGCTGGGGCCGTGCCGGACCAAATCAAACTTGTTGCTGCCTATTCACTGTGACTGTTAACAGTGTCTGGGTTGATGGTAGAACCCAGATGATTTTGACAAAATAATTGTCTTCTCCTTGGACACTTCTCCATGCCACTTGGGCACAAGCGTCTGTGAAGCCCTTTCTGCAGCCGGTGATGTTGGAGGCAGCGGGACCATGGGACAGCATCTTGTGTGGGTAGCACTGCGCTGCCAGGGGTGTGTGTGGCACAGCCAGAGTTGCTCAGCCGTGCTTTTTTGAGAGCAAGAGGTTAAAAGGACAAGGGTAAACCACGGTCTGAAGCAGACTCTTGCATCTGGCAGGTCTGTTCTTGGGTGACGCTCATTTGGTTACGCAGCTCAAGTGCAGCGACAGTTTCACCCCTGCCCACAGGCTGACAGTCACACGCCCAATGGGAAGTTATTTTTCTGCTGGGTTTTGCCCCTTGTGAGTGTTGTCATCGGAAATAACGGCAAATAAAGGGATGGAGGTTTATGGGCCATCGTGGCCTGTTCACTGGTTAAAATAAACCTTCTGTGATTAATTCTCTAAGGGACAAAGGGGAGAGCAGTTCATGCTCTAAACTCCGGAGAATTTTTAGTATTTAATGCTAATTTTAACCCTGAAACATCAGTGAGTTAAGTAGAGCTCAAAGTGCTGCATTTAGCCTTCATCAGGAAACACCGGATAGCTTCGCTGGAGGAGTTGTGACAGCAGCAGGGAGTTCCCCCATGCACGCAGGGGTACTTCTAGAAGAACCGAAGGTTGGTATGTCCAAACAAGTGGAGACACATGCAAGTTGGTGACAAATATTTTGATTTTCGGTACAGTAGGTGGCAGGAGAGACAAGGCGACAGCTTGGCTGAGGTAGGTGTTTGTCCACGTGCCACAATAATAAATGAAGGCAGCACCATGTTTACACCCAATACCCTAGAAAAAAAAGTGACATGGTAACGCCAGGTGCTTTTGTGAGGTCTGTCACCTGGTGTGATAAGCACAAGGACGTAAGGAGATGGGAACATTAGAACACGTATTGCAATGCACGTGTTAGATGCCATACACTAAGTCTTGTGCTTTTACAATGGCTTCTGGTAGGCATCAGGGACTAAAGGTTTCATGGCAACCAGTTACGCTGTTCATCCACTTTCCCTCACCACAGTGTCCTTGGCCAGGGCTTCCCCCTTGCATCTGCTTTGGTGTTTAGGAGGCTGTACTGTGAGCTGCTTGATGTGCTGAAGACAGCCAGCATCTAACTAAGCTAAAGATGTGGTTGGATTTAGGGTAACTCAGCAGAACTATCTCACTTTGTTCTCATGAAACTAGGGTTGAGGCAAGTGATAGGAAAAAGGGACTGATGGCTTCAGGCGGCAGTAGACCTGCAGCCTTGATTTACCAACCCATCAAACTAGATGGAAGACATGCTTCTTTAATGGATAGCGAGGTAGATACTGGAGGCTTTTCTAAGACAGCATCTGATACTCTGGGATTTCTGACCAGCAGTGGGATAAAATAACCTTAAAAGACTGAAAAACATGTCCTTTCTAAGCTTCCAGGAGTCTTTCCTAATGGAGAGGCGAACTGAACATCTGAAATTAGTGGTGTTTTCCCTTCTGTCTCTTAGAAGTATGTTTTCTTGTTAGAGGTGAAAGGGATGTTCCTTATCCCACTTCAGTTAAGATTAGAAGATTGTTTCCTTTATTTATGGGAGATTTGGCCTCCCACTGCACGCAAGGACAAAGTCTGCTCTAGTGGATGTGTAACTCGAGCAAAGTCAATGAGGTTGCATTTGGCTCAGGGTTTGTAACTGGAGAAAGGAAGCACTTTTGTCCATTGATTTATGGGGAATTAGTGTATGGCTAAAATAGGCCTACCCATTTGCTGTGGTTTTTGTTCAAGGGTCGTTCTCCAAAAGACTTTCAGTCATGATGGAAACAGCTTCCTTGAGTAGGCCTGCCAGAGGGCATTGAATTTGCCTTGCAGCCATAGAGGTGACAGTATTTGATTCATAATTGTCAGAGGAACCTTTACTATATATAGCAGCTTCCAGTGATAACTTTAGACCTACTTTGAATTGTAGTTGGACATAAACTTTGATTCTAGCACATCAAAACATGAAGTTGTACAATGGCTTAAACTCTGCATTTTTGTTTGCTGTGAAACCCTGTTCAACAGCACCTCTTAATTGCTTGCATTTGGTTTCTGTGTCCACTGGTTTAATAAGGCTTTTGCCAGCATTTTTTTAAGATTTTAATGTTGGTTTTGTTGTTGAAGTTGACTGAGAAGTGAACGGGTGTTGAAGTTGTAAAAGTGTCGGTGTGATGTAGTAGCAAGGACAAGACATCTGTTCAGGTAGAACTTGCTTTGTTGGCTTTGCTGGAGAGCCTAACTGCCCCATAGACAGAATCTGAGCACATGTGGGCATCTAAAATAGGGTGAAATATCACCCTCACACTGATGAAGAATGGAGGCAGGAACATGGTGATTTATTGGAGGTCATAGAGGAAATCTGAAAGGTCAGCATCCAGGTCTCCTCCACCCCAGGAAGCTGAATCCTGTGATTTCTAGTATGCTGAAGTTTCCCTTCCTCTCCCCTGAGAAACATGAGACTCCTCCCATTGCTACAATACCTGTTCTTATCACAGGACGTGTAGGCACACATTTACAACTTGGGAATTAAGTTTAAGACTTGTTGCTGTGAAAACATCTAAAGAGTAGCTAGCTATAGCTGTGGTGTGCAGTATTTCAAGGGGAAATTGTCTGAGGGGTGTGACCAGCTGTCAGTAGCTGCTCTGTTGTTGCTTTATACACAATTCAGAGAGTTTAGTAGCTGGACCAGAGGCATACACCGAGTTGGAGCAGCTTTTGGGTTGCTCCATCTGTAAAGCCATGCAGTCCCATGCAAGGACAGGTCCTTTCTCATAGGAAAGCTGCTTGTAAAGAATGGGACCTTGGCCAAATTTTCTTTAAATAGGTTGGTATCTTGTAGATAGTGATATGTTGATATAAAGCATATGGCTGCACATGGTTGTTTCTGTAGCCAGGCTTGACTGTGGCATGCCCTTTTTGGTGAAGAGGATCAGGAAGGAGTTCCTATTTTAAAGCAGTAACTGTCTGAGGCTAATTACAAAAAACATGCCAAGTTGAAATATTAATTTTTAAAATTAACTTCCATAAGGAGCTCATAGATGGGTTTATGCCATGCTGGAAGAAGTCTGACTGCACTTTAATGTTGATACCTGGATTGGTGATTAGGAAAAGATTGTTAAACAACTGGAATTTAAATACCGGTACGGCTTCATTGTAATAATTTCCCCAAAGGCACGTTGGTAATTCTGCTAAATAGAGAGTTTAATAGACTTTAATAATGTGTACTTTGGAGACCCTATACACAAAGGAATTATGCATAAAACATTCATTATGGTAAACTGCTACCTTTGCGTGTAACGAGGAGTCTGTCGGAACAAAACCAGCGTTTTGTGTGTGGCAACGCGTTGGGCATTAACGGACAGAAGTCATCATCACTGCCTTACCTCTCGCTTCACCTCTTCTGATCAAAGTTGCACCCTGTATCATGTACCTAACGGTCAGTGAATTATCTGAGGTAGACATTGGTTACTTTTCTGAGAAGTCCTTTGTGGGCAGGAGGGCGCTGTGGTGGTTCGCAGGGCTTTGTTTTCCTTCTCTCTGCCTGTTTGGTTTCAAGAGAAGAGATACCTGCTAGGAAACACAGAATAACCCTAGGTTTTGGTTTGTTTTTTTTTAAGAAAAAATCAACCTTAGCAAGTGAGTTTAGCATTGGATTTTGATGTGATTTCGCTGTGCTGCTGCTAGGCTCTTAGCTGCTGGAGAACAGGCGAGAAGGAGGAAGGAGCAGATGCTTTTGGTAGAACAGTAGGGCATTTATCTCTTTTAATGAGGTAACATCATTAGTGCTGACAAAGTGCTGCAAATCAATACGTGTAATGGACTGCTGCTGTCTTTCAGTAGTGCACAGGCTGTTGTACTTCTGAGCATTTGAATCTGCTGAATCACAGGTCAGGCTTTATCTCCTGTCTGATGTGCTGGGTTTTGTTTTGTTTTTTACACTGTTCCCTCCTCCTCCCTCCCCCCACCCCCCCCCAATCTTTGCTTATGATCTCGAAGAATTGGAGCGAACCCTCTGGGATATGAGTTGGGGCAGGCAGAAGTGCACTGATTTTGTGAGCATGGGAGCACGTTGAAACACTGTGTACGTCCGTTGTGGTGCAAGGACCTTCTCTTTAATTTGAAAGAGCGAGGTTACTAATGTCTATTTGAGCTTGATTCCTTCTACCTAAAATGGCTGCAGGTTTTGTTTTGGGTGGTTTTGTTGGGTTGGGTATTTTTTTTTTCCCCTTGCCCTCTGCCTGCTTCCTTTAGAGCAGTGGTGTAATGTCAGCCACACTAATCATGTCAGCCAGTGGCACCGATGACCCTGACATTCAGCAACAAAGAGCTGCAGAAGAAAGGAGAGAGCGAGGTTGCTGCCGCACTGGACAAGGAGCAGCAGCGGGTGGGGGGAAATCTGCAGGTCAAAGCATTTCTCTGTACAAGACCCATCGGTGTAAAAATCCTGTGCACAGCTGTATGTGAGGTGACCAAGGGAAGGAATGAGACAGATCACCTTCATTCCTCACTTTTCACAGATGGTAAGCACGGCAGCACGTGACTGTAATAGTATGAAGATAACAAAAAAAAAAAAAACCCAGCAAAACAAATACAATTTTTTAAAAGGCTGTAGGTTTTAATAATGTCCCTGTTAAAAATCACTCGGTTCTCCCAGAACCCCATGAAAACCATGTCGTCCTCCACCACAAGCAGGTAACATAACCTAAGTGTTTGAGGTACACTCTCTGTTTATCAGCAGGCCCCAGGAGTGAGTGACACATGGGCATCCGTGCCGATTCCAGGAAAAGAGGCTGTCGGTAAAAGAGATTCATCTGAACACATCAGTCGTCTTTAAAAAAGAAAAAAAGAAAAAAAGAAAAAAAAAAAAAAAAAAGTGGTTCCTCTTTCTTTTTTTATCTGCGTGCCCCTCCCGTCCCGGGCTTCCCAACACCTGCTTGTGGTGAAAGAATATAAACAGAATTGCAAGATTCCTCAGCATTAACTGTTGCCTGACAGCTCCAGTTAAGCACTGCAAGGTCATCCAGTTTCTTCTCTTCGTTTTTGTTTCTTGCTCCCCATCACACATCCAAACAAGCCTCTGCAGCATCCCTGCGCGATGCCATCCCTGGTGGAAGGCTTTCCTGTGGTTTTGCCCTGCTGTGATCTGTCAGTCAGTCATGCTTGCCAGAGTTGATACGAATCTAGAGTTGGGGTCTCTCATTATCCTCCCCTGTCATGTTACCCCACTGAGTGGGGATACACAACTGAGAGGCAGATGAGCCTTTCCATCTCAGTTGGTGGGGCCACATAGTAGCATGTGCTGATTTCTGTTCAGTGTTAACACTGCTGAGTGTCAGTTTGGGTTGAGACCAGATAAGGCTCCATAAATGCTTGTTACTTCTGTTAAATTTAATTGGTGTACCCACTGGAGAGATCAGAGGGGTACGCTTCGGCGACACCCAGGATACAGTCAGCGTTCCTCGCCGCTGAAATTAAAACATCATTCCTGCAAAGCAAAGCTCTCACTGGAGGTTTGTTACCTCCTTATGCTCTCAGCTGTCTTGGACTGGCAGAAAGTAATGGCCAACAGATACCTAAGTAAAGATATCATATTGGGAAAGCTGTAAAGACCTTTCTCTGTTCCCACCACCCTTGAACATCGTTTTTATAAATCAGCATTTCTAAATCACATAGATACCATAAGCTTTCTGTGCTGTCTTTTTCCAACAGGGAAACCAAAGTTCACTCTACCTCCCTTCCAAGGTTGGGATTACAGAAACCTTGCACGCATCTCACCCTCCCCTCACTGCAGGCGCTCCAGTCCAATAAATAAATACTTGGCCAAGTTTTACTGCCCTTTACCCAGTTAACTAAAAACAAATGCCTTTTGCTTTGTTAGAGGCAAGTCATGCCTACTTCTGTTGCCTCAGCCAGCAAAGTTTCTCAACCAGCTTGGCCTCTGAGGGGCTGATTCCTTTTTAGTGACTCTGAAATAGTTACCAAATTTTTCTGTGATCAGCATATGAAAAGAAAAAAAACATAATAGTGGGCTAAGAAGGGGAAATAGCTGGTCATACCCTTTCCTGAGACTACAGATGACCTACCTTTGCTTTCCTTTTCTCAGTGAAACTAGGGTGAAAGTACTGTGATGAAGGAGAAAAAAAGGGGTTGGATGGGGCTTTGGGCAGTCTGGTCTAGCGGAGGGTGTCCTGTGGCAGGGGGTTGGAACTAGATGATCGTTCAGGTCCCTTCCAACCCAAACCATTCTATCACAGGGGGTGGCAGGATTTGAGAAGTAAAGAGCTGCTCATATTACAGGCTCCTGTATTGATTATCTACTTTTTCTTCTCCTTTTGTTCTCATGGATGGTGTGTTCAAACTATTTTAGTACTGAATTAGAACTTGGCACAGCTGCTCAGGAGGAGGAAATGCAGAGCTGCTCTTTAGCATTGTTTCAGAGCAGACGTAGAGGTGATGCTGCTACGGGCTCAGACGTTCGTGAGGTTTGGTGGTTACCTCATAGTAAATACAGGCCGAAGCACTGATGGAGAAGAGCTTCTGGTGTGCGATTGCAGCACTGGTGGACGAAATCATGTTTGCCCGACTTCCATGGGTGGTCGCCTGGCTTGCACGCCGCAGATGGAAACAGATCTTGTGGAATGTGAAACCGTGCCTTCTGCATTTCTCCCACAAGTATTTTATAGTTTTGACTGGCATGCGCAAAGGAAATGGAGAATAATAGAAGAAAAAACTTATATAACCCTTCAGCTGTGCTTCCTTTCCATACCAAAGCTTTGCATTTCAAGCAGAGTGACCACTCTGAGTTATTGTGCGAGTCTTTTTTTAAAGTTTAGTGATGAGATTTTTGGTAAATGAGCAAAGGGGTATTTTTTTTTTCCTTAAACTTGTCTCCAGTTTAGACAGTGGATACTCCTGTGTGTCTTCGCTCAGACAAACTGAATCTGTGTGGGTTTAGTGATTGTGCAATCTGATTCTTAAAAAGGTCCCTTCATCCCAGACAGATTTATTTGATTCCTTGTTTTGTAGAAACAGGTTGTGAAGGGATCGTAATTATTTGAGTAATTTTTTGTTGTTCTTTTCATTTCAGTAATGACATTATTAACCAGTAGGTGTCTGGGCTTTGCTAAGTCTCATTTGTGAGTGTTGTGTTTAAGATGAGGAGAGAACATATGCCCAGCATCTCTCTTCCCTTTTTCTCTAGATGTAGCCATCATCCATCTACTCACTAGCTCTGTGATCATGGCTCATAACCTTTGGGGTAAGATAGAAGTAGCATGACTTTTCAGATCCTTCAGAGAGAGAAAAACCAGGTCTTTGCCCGTGGGACTCCTTTCTCCCTCAGGTTCAGCTGCACAGCATGAAAGAGGCAGCCCACACTGGTAAAGTGTTGTCCTTCAAGAGCATGTTGAGGATCCAGCTTTGGTCCAAGTGTGAATCAACCACTTGAAGCTGAGGATCCTTTGCACTGCTGGAGAAGTTACCACCCCGTACCAGTAGGATCTTTGCCTGGGAAGAGAGAGCTTGAAAGGACACAAACTTCTGGAAGGGGCATTGGAGAGGTTATAGTATACACATTAAGAGCAGTAAAGTTGTGCAAAAGCATGGGGGGTGAGTGGGCATGTATGAATGAAAAAGAAATGCTTGCTTTTCCCCCAGCTCTACCCTTTGAGGTAGCCTCATCCTCTGGGAAGGTGGTCCCAGTTTTGTGAGGGATGCCCAAGGGCTTGAGTCACTTGCCTTCTGATCTGAGCTTTGTAAATCAGGGGATAAGTGTTTTGTTGTTTGCAAGGTCCTTGCAGTCCTCCATTGGGAGTGTGTAAAAAAGTATACATGTAAAAGTCCCCCTGTCTTTGCAGTGGCTTTCCAATTAAGCATCTTTTGTTTCGTTAACACTATGGCTCCCTATCCTGCTCTGTCGGCAGCTCACTGAGATGCTTCCCAGCAGTTTACAGCTCTTGGTTTCATCTGGCAAGAGCAATCTGTAATCCAGGGGTGTACAGGTAAGGGAGCCCTTCAAAGGCTTGTGGAAAGGAGTGGTGCATTCAGCATGGTACTTGAGTAAGGTGAATATTCTGGTGGTTTCCCACTGTGTCACACTATTCAGTTTCGAAAATTGCGGCTCGCATTTATCCTCTCAGTAGAACGAGGCACTCCTCTGGGGCTCCTGGAGGAGACCAAGAAGTGTACACTTAATTGCTTTGTGAATGATGTGAAGCCTTGGAATGCAATCTAGCCACTGCTCATTAACTAGCTGAACCTATTAAACCTGGACAGCAAGCAGGACTGAATCGGCTGCCCTTGATTGCAGGCAGCTAATGGAGCTGTGGGAGCAAGCTGTGACTGCGGAGCGGAATTGGCAGTAGACTCCCATCAACCTTCTCTGTTTTGAACTCGCCCTACACTCCATTTAGACTTCTGGCTTGGAGACAGATGATTTCAGAGCAGCAAGGGGGAGGGGATGGAAGACCGTGGAAAGCATTGTCTCTCCAGCTATGCTGGCTTTGATCTGAAGTTGAAAGCGAACCAGAATTCGAATGGCATCCATCGCTAATTTGACTTTTAGACCTGCAGAAGTGGAGGGACTTGTCATCTGGCTGTGTCTGGCTTTGATTATTGATTTGGTCTCGTGCAAATGGTTCCGCCACATGATGCTAAAACAAGTGAAGATGCCCAAATAATGTGACTTGGCATCTTCTTGATGTTTTTTAGCTCGGAGGGAATCGGCTGGTCTTACAAAGCATGCATATAGGTGGTTTGGTACCAATGAAAAATACCCTGTCTTGCCAAAAGACGTGGTAGGATGTTCTTACATCGTCATGTCACGCTGGCATCACAGGAGAAAACAAAATTCACTAAATGTTAACTGGATATTTGAGGGTTTGTTGGTTGGTTTGTTTTTTTCTTCCTTAGTAACTTGAGAAAAAATTAACAGAATTGAGATTTGCCCAGGAAATTTGAAGTGTTTAACTTTTTAAACACATAAGGGCCTCAACTGGAGATGGATACAGCCCTGGCTATGCAGTGTTTTACCTCCAGAGCACTCTTGGCGTGGCGCTGGAGCATTGTTTCTGAGCAGTTTGTGCTGTTTGCTAAATCACCAGCATCTCACCCTTCAGCATGCGCATGCCCCTCATCCAGTTGCACTTTGTGCCCAACCTTATTTACCTTGTGGGTTTTGCCAGGATCACAGCTTGGTGGTGTGGCTTTGGGCCCAGTCAGTCCGTCTGTCAAGGAGAAGGGGAGGAGAAGTAGTAGTTCAACAGGTTGCCTGAAGAAGGGCATGCCCAAATGTGCTTTGAAATCTTTGTTCTACTTGCTTGTTTGATACTTTCGAGCTGCTGCATATTGTGGAGTTTTTCTGGGGGGGGGGGGTTGCCTTAGTTTCCCCATTGTGGAGAGAGCATCTCATTTCTGCTTTGGATTTGTACATTTTGTTTGTGCTGCTGGCAGATCCTATCAACACCCACTTTTCTGTGATATTTAAACTTTACAAGATAAAATAAAAATCTTTGGTGTCACAGAACACTGACTTGCTTGTAAAATAGTTCCATATACCAGAGTTGCTATTTAAAAATATTGTAGGAGTCTAGTAATACATTAGCATTTTGTGTATTTCACTCTGAGCAGTCCCAAAGCAAAGCCTGTAGTGCAGGCATGGAACCCTGCTGAGGTGCAGTCCCTAGGATGGAGGCTGTAAACCAGCCCTGCATTTACTGATGATGTGATGAGCGACGGATGTGAGCAGCCTGAAACAAAGCGGCCAGAATAAACTGCCTTCTGGAGGAAAATACTATCGAAATGATCAAGCTTCATGCACAACAGCTCGGGATGCCGTTGGAGTTGCCCACCCTGGAACTGCTAAGCGCTGTGCGGACCTGCACTGTGCCCCCCGCCAGCCTGAGCCGCACTGGGCTTTGCCAGAGGTGCACTTGTGGCTGCGCCTTTGGAGTGGCAGCTGCTGAACGAGTGTCCGCAGGGGTTCTGTGTTAATAACTTGTTGCCCTTAGTGATTTCTGCTGCATTAAAAGCAAATAACCCCTTTGTCAGCCGCTAAAACTGGAGTAACCCACGTTAGCTGTAGGTTAAGCTGGGCTGAGTTGGCTGGCAGCAGCCGTGTACCGGGAGCAGCACACAGATGGGCAGCTGCCACGGGTCCCCGGGTGGCTGGTGATTTCTTAAGGCATTACCAAAGCAGTTGTGGCACCGGCACGTGTGAAGCATGTTTCCCTGCATCGTCCTACATATCCTCCAGCCCATGTAATATTTGGGCCCTTTTAAACCCAAGATGTGAGTTGCTCTCAGATTAGCTATTTTATATAGGGGGGACATAGAGCTTTAACATGGTAACACCAAAACCATTTTCAGGTGATGTTGAGAC
The DNA here is from genome assembly GCF_964237585.1 of Gallinula chloropus. Lineage (NCBI taxonomy): Eukaryota > Metazoa > Chordata > Aves > Gruiformes > Rallidae > Gallinula > Gallinula chloropus. The sequence goes on from NC_140087.1 coordinate 20,107,071, forward strand.
ACCAATTGCCTCATTCTGGGAAATTCACCCATGCAGAGGCTAATAACTAAAATTCAGGCTTTTATGATGTTTAGCAAAACTAATACCACAGCACGTTTTCTGGCCATCATTTCAAAACCTTGGTGACATTTTATCTGAATGTTCCCGTACAGGCGCTGTTATTCACATGTGAGTCTCAGGAACAGTTGCTGGGGGGGGCAGGGGGGAGAACAGCAATTCTCTGGTGTATAACAGAACACCATCTTCCGAAAGGAATTACGTCATGGACATCTGTGATGTCATAGCTCAGGGCTCAGTGAACTGCCAGCAGCCTCCGAAGCTGTTTTTTTTCTAACCAAGTGGCATAGCAGCCTGTGCTCATTTTTCACTCTTTAAAGAAAATGAAGTGATTAATTCTTTCAGTTTTAAAATACATCATGCCTAAAGAGAGAGAAGAAAAAACCCCAGCCTGTTTTATTTTCACTGACATGTCTCTGTTAGGCAGAAATAGTCTTCCGATACATTGACTTGGGAAGTAATTAGACTTGGGAGTGTGAGATGGGTTATAATCTTAATGTCATTTTACTGTTACTAAAATAGGCTAATTTTGTCCTTTGCTAATCCATGCAAATCCCATTGATTTAACGATTTAACAGGGTTGCATGGATGAAAATAAGAAATGTGGCTGGCCTACATTTTGGGATCTCCTTGCCTGGCCTAAAAGCTTACAAAACACATTGTTCAATGGAGCAGCCATCGTCCCTCCTGTATGCCAGAGCACCACTACCAAATGCTGGCAGGAGCCAGAGTATCACTTGCAAGTGGTGCTGCTTCAGAGCTAGCAGGTGGAGCACAAGACCTTTCATTTCTGTCGATTCAGGAGAATATGCCGATGCGCAGCTCCTTGGTGCATTTGTAGCAAAATAGGCTAAGAGCAGAAAACATTTCCAGAGGTGGTGAAACCTGCTTTAAAAGATATGAGTGGCTTTTAAAGCTTATGCAGATTTTGAAAAACACAAAGGGCTGGACCCAACGTTGCCGTTGCAGTCAAATTTAGAACCTCCACCTACTTACACGGGAACACATTTAGGTCAGTGCTTTCTGCTTTGCAAAATCATCTCCCTAATCTCCTTCGGAGCATTTCTGACTATGATTTCCATGGAGGGGGGGAGGGAAGTGCTTCCAGGCTGAGACTTGTAGCTAAGTTGTCATATGGAGTTAATCTGTTGAAAGACTGAAGTGGTGTAGATAGGAAGGCGCTGAATTCTGAAACCTGCTATTTACTGGCAGGTTTTTTTTGCATGCACATGCTCATTATTTGGAAGCATTCAGCCAAGGTATCTGGAAACTTCAGGGGTTTAAAACCTTTTGCCTGAATCATGGAAGCAAATTTTACTTACCCGGGTTGATGCCCCTTTGTTTGTGTGTTCCAGCAAGATTCAGAGAGGTTGTGTCAGACGATCTCTTCTACACAGTTTCTTGTATTCGTCAAGTAAGTGGAGCAGAAACACGGTGTCCTCCTTTCTCCACCCCCTTTTTTATTTAATGAAATGGGAAATGTTGAAGCTACTGGAAACCCTGATGTGACATTTCTTGATGCAATGATGCCGTCCCTTAGATTTGAGTCCTACAAAAACAAGTTGCAAACATCAGAAGCTCCTGTATCACTGGTCTTTTTAGTGGTGTTGTTTTATGAAGTTGCTAAGGATTAAGGATTAATGCTAATATATATTTAAAAACACATAATGAAAAGTACTTCCTTGGTAGATGATGGCTGTGGTAAAGCTGTTGGTCAACCTTTCTGTTACTATAAAGGATCCTGAGTTTTGAGTCTGCTGTCAGAGGACTTGGAATAATGGGAGATGGGTTTGGGATTTAAGATCTCTTTAACTAGCATCCTGCGAGCAGAGGCTCCAGCAAGATTGTAGCTAGTGCAGTTACGATTGCAGTGTGGACGTGGGTGTCACGTAAGTGAGACTGATCCTCCTGGGAATGAACGTTGGTGCTCTGTCTTCCATGAAACCCCCATGTGCTCACCCACGTTGGTATGTATGGCAGTCACCCACCCGCTAATGAAGAACGAAACAAAAATGTTCTGTAAGGAAGTCTTCGCTTGGCATTCATCCCTCAAGTATTTCTTCCTCTGTCTGCTCAACAGGCACTAAAATGGAAAGGAAGAGAATTAGAAAAGCGGAGGAGTTAAAGAGGAGGTGACCCTGTGTGGTCTCCAGGATTCCCAAGAATCTCAGGCCTTGCTTTTGGGAGCAGCCCATTCTTGTTTGAGCTGGTGCTTCAGTCCCTGCCTTTCTGTGTCCGCACCTACTGCTTTTTCACACACAGCAGAGTCAAAAGCTGGCAATAATTCCCATCTTGATGGAGCGTTGCAGTGGCAGCCCAGCTTATCTGCAAGAACAGATGATATTAAAACGTGCTCCATCAAAGAGTGCTAGTTGTCAAGAGGTAAAAACGAAACTGCAGCGTGCGAAACTGCGCACAGATTTGTTGTCTAGCCATTTTGAGGCCAAGCAAAGAAAGATAGGTATCACAAAATTAAAATTGGTGATCAAAGCAAAAGAAGCAGTGTTGTAATTACTTGGGGCAACAGAAGCAATTTGTTCTTTTGCAAATCTGAAATAGTTATTTCAGTCGTCCTTCGACTTCCTCTTTTCTTTATCTGAGACCTAATAGCTACAGATTTTTGTGACACCTGTATTTACTTAGACACCTGCTCTTCGCTAGAGAAAAAAAAGTCCATTGGAAGTTGTCTTGCAGAGACTTGGTGGGGAGTTGGTGCAGACAGGTACCAGCTGCGTCCTGTATCTGCTTGCCAGTCGCTCCTTCGCAGCGGAGGGTAGCTCCGCAGCATGATGGTCTGCCTTGCAGAAGGTCTAGGAGCATTGTTTGCAACACTGTAATGTCTGGATTTGAACAAGTGGATTCAAGAGTCTCTCTCAGTTTCAGAAACAGAGGACACTTTTTTCATGCTCTTTGTGCTTTGGAACAAAGCTGCATTTTCTAGGGAGAAATGATGCATCAGATAACCACAAATAGCAGAATTACTTAACTTTTCTCCGAGTTTTACACTGAACAGTACTGTAACCACCAGAGTGTAATTAAACCCATCTTAAAGACACCTATTGTGGTATATGTACAGCTTCCATGTATGCATAAGCTGAGGCACAATGAAGTTGCTTGGGGGTTACACTAGAAGGTTTTTAAATACAACCCCAGTCTCTTGTTGTTTGCTGGAGACTTTACATGGCTGTTTGTTGCAGTGTGTTACCAGCAAGAGGTGAAATGAGGGTGGTTTGACTCTCAAGGCAAGTTGCACATTGGTTACACTCACTGAGTCTATATTTGTACTACTTGAGAGCTGGTTATTTCTGCATGTCATGTAATTGTCTCTGGGTTTTATATTCTTCTGGATGTCTCTTCTTTGTCTTCTGTGTTTGTGTCTTCTGTCTTGATTTGACAAGATTAAAAAGCTGATGCTGATTTATGAGTATCTTGGATAATTGCATTTTTGGTCTCATTTTTTTTAATCAGAAGATTAAACCCCTGAATTCCATTTTTTCCTTTTCCGTTCTTCCCATCTCAGGTCCAACTCCATTCACTAACCTGGCTGGTGCTCAGGGTTGAGACCACCACATCAGATAGTGCACTGATCTAATCCATTGGCCATCCTTCAGCTTTACAGAGCAGCTCATGCCATGATGATTTGGTCTGGTGTCTACAACTCTTGTTTAGTTGCGAATTTTATTCTGAACAAGTAAGTTAGCAAATCGCAGGCACTTGGGGTTAAATTTACCCCTCTGTGGAGCCTGTCTCCCTGAAGGATCGGGCTTTTTGCAGTGTTGAGTGATGGTTCTTTTCAACATTGCTAGCCCATTTTGGCTGTCTCTTGAACCCTGACTTCTGAATGTTAATATTTCGGGTCTGTGGCTTGGCCATCCAAGTGCAAAGTCTGATACTCCCTTACAGTTTGCTTACTGTCAAGTCCAGAATGACTTTGTCACGTGGGGCCTGAGTGTAGATAACATCTCTCACATGAGGTAGTATAAATTGTTGGCAAAAGGGACCTTCCTTTTCATTCTCCATCTGCTGAACCAAATAACACCATAAGTGTAGGAGAATATGAGCTAGTTCAGTAGCCAAAAAAAAAAATGTTCTCAATTTTTTTTTCTCCTAGCTCTGGTAGGTGTTAAGTTTCTGTGTTTCACTGAATTTAGGGAGTCCTAACATGAACCTGCATAAGATTTGGGTGGCGATAACTACTAGTGTATTAGTGAGCTGGGGACGAGGGAGTGGAGGCATGCAAAATGTCGTGCTGAAGAAGGTATGAACAAGTCACAGCAGCTCTGGAAACAGAATGCAGCTGCTTCTGAGATATAAGATGTGGTTTCTTTTTTAAGCCAGGTATTGAAATGGCTGCTGTTACTGTAAAATGTGAGTACTCTGCAATCTTTTCATCTTGCAGCATCCTTATCAAGTAGAATGTAGGTGACAGGAAAACTGTTGTGTTCCCTTAGCGGTTGGTGGTGCATGGGTACCACCTAACCCAACGACCAAAACAAGGTTGCAAATGAACTTGCTGGGGGCGAGGTTGTAGAGTCTCATTAGCCAAACTGAACTGGCCAAATGACATGATTGAAATGAAGAGCAATAATTGTGTTGGGGGCTAAGCTACAGGCAAAAATCTGTCCTTGGGAAAGGGACAAATTAGAGGAAGATGGTGAGGTAGCTGTTCCAGCAAAGCATGAGAGGTAAGTAACACATTCTGTCTTGGGTAAAATGATATGAGGAAGAGAAAATGATGTCCTCTACCTGGACTTGTGCAAAGCATTTGACACTGTCAAGCATGACATCCTTGTCTTTAAATTGGAGAGACAAGGATTTAACAGATAGACCACTCAGTGGATAAGGAATTAGTTGGATGGTCATACTCAGAAGAGCTGTGGTCAATGGCTCCATATCCAAGTGGAGATGCATGATGAGTGATGTTCGCTGGGGGGTTTGTATTGGGACCAGAGCTGTTTAACATCTTTGTCAGGAACATGGACAGTGGGATCGAGTGCACCCTCAGCAAGTCTGCCAACAACAACAAGCTGTGTGGTGCAGTTGACACGCTGGAAGGAAGGGATGCTATCCAGAGAAGATGAACCACATGAAGGCCAAGTGCACAGTCCTGCACATGGGTTGGGACAGTCCCAAGCACAGCTACAGGTTGAGTGGAGAATGGATTGAGAGCAGCCCTGAGGAGGACATGGGGGGGTGTTGGTGGACAAGAAACTCAACATGAGATGGTAATGCAAGCTCACAGCCCGTAAGGACAACCGTATCATGGGCTGCACCTAAAGAAGAATGACCAGCAGGTCAAGGGAAGGGATTCTCCCCCTCTGTTCCGCTCTCATGAGACACCACCTGGAGTACTGTGGTCTGGAGTACCTGGACTTCTGGGGCCCTGGGGTTCTGGGGCCCCCAGTAGAAGAAAGATACAAACTTGCTGGAGTGAATTCGGAGGAGGGCCGGAAGGATGATCAGTGGGCTGGAGCACCTCTTCTATGAAGACAGGCTGAGAGAGTTGGGTTTGTTTGACCTGGAGAAGAGAAGGCTCTGGGGAGACTTTGTAGCAGCCTTTGTGTATCTGAAGAGGGACTACAGAAAAGATGGAGAGGGACTGTTTTCAAAAGCATGAAGTAAGAAAGGATGAGTTGTCATGGTTTTAAGCTGAAGGAGAATAGGTTTAGATTAGATATAAGGAAGAAGTTCTTTACTGATAGGAAGGTGTGGCACCAGCACAGACTGCCCAGAGAAGCTGTGACTGCCTCTTCCCTGGCAGTGTCCAAGGCCAGATTGGATGGGACTTTGGGCAGCCTGGTCTAGTGGAGGGTGCCCCTGCCCATGGCAGGGGAAGTGGAACTAGTTGGTCTTCAAGGTCCCTTTCAACCCAGACCATTCTGTGATTCTGTGATAGGACTTGCTTTGGTGAAAACCATGAGCCAGGGAAGCCTCTGAGAGGTTCTTCAGGGATTGTTCAGGGGAAAAAAGCAACCACAGAAAGTGGGTTTCTGGAACACTGAAATAAAGGCTGCAAAAACAAATGAGGTGCAGGTGAAAGAGATGGACAAATACATTAAATAAAATCCTTTGAGTAAGCAAAATATCTGTGACCAGGAATTGATAAAGAGCAATCCAAGAATGAAAACAAAGCTCTAATATATTCATGAAGCAGGATGATTATAACTCAGAGGGTGTAGCATTAATTATTCCACGGCAGAAAAATAGCTTATAGACTGGGAACCAATTAGCGGTCGATTGCTCTGAACTAGATTTCATGTACTGTGTTTGAAATGACAATTATACAGTGTTACCAACAGACAACTACTATGATGAGATAAGAGCTGTCAGCAGATTTGGACCAAATTCCTCAGCCTGACATCTGCTTACTAACGGGGAGGCTTCCTTCTCGTGGTTAGGGACAGTGACAGAACAGGGGAATCTATGGCCAAGCAACATCTTCTGTCTTCAAAGCAATCATGTGGGGCCTGGCAGAGCTCTGCCAGCTCTCGAGGCTCCTGGTGTTGGCGTGGGCATAGTGTAAAGATGTCCCCAAAGCAGTTGGTGGAATTGTAGTGGTCTGAATGTATTGGAGGCAGACATAGTGCATGTCTTCAGCAGATCTCCACAGGCAGTAGAAGTGATTGTTACTTTTTGTGACAGGACCAAAAAGAGAAAATCTCCTCAGGAGAAATAGTAAGAGGTGTTTCCTTTGGTTTTGCTGTCAAGTGAACAAGGCATAGGTCGCTAAAAATGTAACTGGTTTTCAGCTAAGCAAATCCAAGTAGTGAGCTTTCCAAGGATGGTAATATCAGAGCCCACGCTGGATGGTTGAATGGTGATGGGAGGAGCTCTATGACTTTGCCAAAGGAACTGAAAATGCCAGATTAGAGATGCTGTCTCACAGCGCAAAGGCAGATGTGAAAAAAATGAAACTAAATTTGGAGGGGCTGCAGGTAGAGACCGTTGCTGAAAAATGACTGAATGAAGAGCTGCCAAGTTCTTCAAGAAATAGGAGAATGTGAAAAAAATAATAGTCCGACTGATGGAGAAATTGCATTCCAGTTAAAGTATCCTAGAAGGGTAACTGATTGCAAAAATTGAAATTATCTTCCTTTCAGTGATACAGTCATGGAAAATGAAAAAAAAAAACCCAAAACCACAAAGCAAAACAGGAGAAGTTGTGGTATCTCCCTCTCTGGAGACTTTCAAAACCCATATGGATGTGTTCCTATGTGGCATACCCTAGGTGAACCTGCTTGGCGGGGCGGGGTGGAGTGGATGGTTTGGATTAGATGATCTCTAGAGGTTGTTTCCAGCCCCTGCCATTCTGGGATTCTGCAGTTCTAATTTTTTGTCTCTTACAGCTTCAGCTCAGCTGTTTCAATTCAGGAGACAAAGGAACGGCCAGGTTTTTGGACAGCCTTTCCTGCTCCACAGCATGAGGCAGATCACCTGCTAATCTGACGCAGTTGTCTGGGGTTCTTGAGGAAGGCGGAGGGTATTTTCATTACCTTTTTCAGGAGATTTGTCTACTTTTTTTGAGCATGTATTTGTAATAATTGGGAAGTCCTGATGTGCTCGAACCACTGAACTAAAAGTAGAGAGCTGAGTGAATGGTTCATTGTGGATAACACTGGTGTAAAACAGACATACAATCTGTCACCTCCTTACAGTCGCTGTTGACTTGGTGTTGACATACGCAGGTCACCATGAGGAAAAGTACAGTTAGATATAATATAGTGAAGTGTTACATCAATTATTATCCAGGATTCTGAGCATGGAACGCTTAAGTGACAATTCAGAAAACATGTGAGGAAAGACTGTCTAGTATTGCAGGGCTAATAATTACTTGGGAAAACAAATCTCAGGAGACCTTCAGCAAATCCCAACTGAAGCGTTATATGAAAAGGCAAAGGAATACAAGGAATGAGTCAATTTACATGCCTTGGCAGAAACACACCAACCAGCGGGGAAGTCCAAAAGGAAATGTCACCAACTGGCAAGGCAACAGCTGCGTTTACCAACTTAAACAAAATTAGTCATTGAAAATACAAATGTAAAGACCAAACTAGGAGTCTTCCACTCAGATGTTATTTCCATTTTAACATGTGGATGTGAGTATTGGAAACTCACCAAAGGCACAGACGCCTCGTGCCTCTTGAAGTAAATACCTGGGGAAAAGACTAGGTAACAGACGGAGTGAATTTGTCACAAATGCAAAGAGCTGTCACTTTGTCACCAGTGTCCCCCCCAAGTTCTCCAAGGTAAGTGATGGAAAAACTTGGGTCGTGTGCTGAGAGCGAAGCCAGCAGGCCTCTCCTAGCAGATGGGCTCTTGAGCAGCTGGAGGAACCCGCGAATGGTCAAACCAGATATTACTTGGAGTGTGAATGCTTACTGGCACTCGATGATACAGATAAACTGGGGAGAGCTGCTAAAGATCAGCGCAGACAGACGAGCCATGTTGGCTTCCAGAGCAACATCTGCGGGTGCAAGAAGGCTTTTGGGGAAAAAGTTACTCATGGTTCACTTGGTGGGGGGGAGGAGGGTAGGGCGCAGAGGACTAATGTGGTGTTTTCTCCTTTGCGCGTTTAGACTGTTTAAGGTTAAATTACTGAGAGGAACCGGAGCTTCCCAGTGACCACTTTGCTGGCCCCGGCTGCAGAGTGAGTGCTGCATTTAAATGCACGAGCCAAAAGATCCATCATCTCTGGTCAAGCGTGCTTTTTCTGTCTGACCTGAAGCAAATCACGCGACCTCGCCATTCCTCCAGAGCTCTCTGACCACAGGGCTATGGGATTTTAATTAGGAACAGTGGAAAGTGCACTTCTTTTTCTGGTTTCACAGCCGTCTGCAGAGGCTAGCATAGTAGGTGAAGCAAGCTGCTGTGGAAATAGGAAAAAAACACGTGTTTCACACACTGTGGTGGGAGTAAAGAAGTTGCTTGTAGCTTTATTTAAAACTGACCTCAGATGATGTAACTGTAGCTACAGATTGGCTTCAGAGGTGAGAGCTAGCCCTTACCCTCCTCATTTATGGGTGCTTGCATGTTTGACTTAGTGCAGTTCTGTGGGCTTTTTTTGTTTGGTGTTTTAGGTGATGGCAGTTGCTACACTAATAATATGTTTCAGGTTACTGAGTTTCAGACCACTTTGTAGAATGTGGGGACAAAAATAACATCCCACGTTCTTCTTTTATCCCTTCTTCATTGGTGCAGATAGCACTTTGGCTGGCTGTTCTTCGTAACTCTGGTTTCTTTATGCAAACTCTGCTTTCATATAAAAGTTACCAGACTCTACTCATCCTCCATGCTTTTATCACTGCAACTTAGCACCTTATTGTGCAATAGGGCTGAAGTAGTTTCACCCCTCTTGCTAGGGCAGTTGCACTGCCTCAACTACCTGCTCCTCTTTTGACAGGCAGCTGGGTAGACATACTGCACTACCTGCTACTCCTCTTTTGACATCTACACTTGGGTACAAACAGCCATCGTCGTTATTCCTAATAGCAATGTCATCAGCCTGTTGGATAAGAAGCTGATTTTTCAGAGAATTAGAAACTTAAAGCAGATCATCTGCTTGTGCTCTCCCTGCCAACCTCCTATTATTTCTCATCCATCCTAGTTGTACAAGGTGGAAGTAAGGAGATCCCTTGCTTGTGCCCGGGGAGGCAGTTCCAGCACCCAGACCCAAGCTTTCTGCCATGGAGCTGTTGCTAGTGAGAGTCCCAGTGCTCTCTTCCTGGATTTAGTCTTGTTATGTTACTTGCACATGCCTCAAGGAAACTTATTTCCATTTACTATGACCTTCCCAACTGGTCAGGTTTTGTTGTCTTTTGACTCTTCTTTCATGCTTTTGGTTCTTCCTCCAGCAGTCTTTCTCAGTAGCCTTGTAGCATAACTGCAGCTCTTGGAAACCAGAAACCCATGATGGACCATTGCTTTGGAGGGTTTGCTCTCTGCCTGCACTCCTCCATGCAGCAAAATCCCCCTGCACCAGGGTGAGCCATGGCAGTAGGTGCAGACAGACCCGTGTGCTTCATGTGATGCCATCCTTTGTGTCTAGAGCTACTGGATGACAAAATACACTCACCTATTTGCCAGCCAAGAGCTAAGTCAGTCATAGGCTTTCCCTGCAAGAACTGGTAAGCAGCACAAGCAGCCAGGTAAAGGCACAGGGTTTTCCTACCTTGGTGGTGTGAGTTATGCTGCCCTCCCTCTCTAGAGGTGCTCAGAAACCAGGGTCTGAGTTCAAGAACATGATCAAGGAGCCACTTTCCAACCACAGTGGAAGTCAGTCTATCTGAAATGATTGTGCTCCCTTTTGGAAACAGTCTGCTAAATGGGGCTGCAGACAGTGAGGGCAGCCGCTGTGTGTGCTGTCCATGCCAAGGAGCTCATCTGGATTGGATTTTAAAAGGGAGTTTTGGATGAGAAGAGCCTAAATGAACACAGAACCTGCTCTATTTGAAGTTTCAGAATCGTCAGGCATCAAAATACAGGTTGGCACCTAACCTTATAAGGAGGTTGGGACGCAGCAGAGGCCAGTTGTGAGAGCTGGGGGCTTGCCAGGGGGCAGCTCTGGATGCCCAAGGGCTTCCCCGGACAGCACTCTGCAGAGCCACAGAAACACCCGGTGGTTTCTGCAGGGAGCTTTGCTTGCAGGATCTCAGCTGGAAACCCTGTTAAAGTGGAAGGCAGCCTTCCTGGGACCGTTTCTCTTCCCCATCACCCAAGGTGGACGTGAGCAGCGCTGCCTGCCTAGCTAGGCTGAATCGAGTCGTGTGGGCCTTTCGCATAAGTGGTTGCAGATACGTCCCTAGAACAAGTCGTAATACAAATTGGTCGTGGCAGCAGGGATGGAGCTCAGCAGGAGTTAGCCTTTGGGGTATTTTGTCAAATTTTTGAAGCGTGAACTGTTGGTAAACCAGAGCTAACAGGGCAGATTCATAATTTGCAGTGAGAAGCAGTATAAAGCAGCTGCAACCCCACTGCCGGTGCCCAGCATTAGATTTCTCCTGCCCTTTCTCTGCAGACTTGCTGTTGCTGTCACCACTCTGCCCTGGGGCTTGGGGTGCACTGAAGACCCCAGTCCAGCTGGAGATGGCAAAGCTGCTGAAACACTGCTGTGAGCAACCTTGGCCCAGAAGACCAGACTCAGCTCTCCTGCTGCCAGCCCCTGAAGAGCAGGGTTTTTTCCTGGGTGCAGATGGCCACAGGGGAGCACTTAGTCCCTTCTGTCGGCAGCAAAGGGGTTCATTCCAGCTCCTCGAAGATGGTTACCTGAAATGGTGTGACATGTGCCCTGGAAGGGACTGTCACTTTGCATCGTGGTATGTGAAATCTGGAGAGATGACTGTCTCAGCTGCAGGTTTCTACCTTGCATCTGAATCAGATGAGATGATCCTGTTGGAAACTGCTGGAGTGATGGGGCTGTAGAAGTAGCTGGATAAGTAGTAGACAGGTAATTAGATGCTATTTTACTCTGTAAGGTGCACTCTATATAGTGATCAGCTGAAATAGAGAGACTGGTGTGAAAGCACCCTAGTGCTGGGATTCTTGTCTCTTTAAGTTCTGCTTGATAATGCAGTAACTGGCAGCAGTTTAAGTATTCTGAGGTGGTTTGGGACATTTCAACAGGAGAAAATTGTTTTGCAAATAAACGTGGGTGTATATTAATTTCTGCAGGAACATCACAGGTAGCTTTGTATTTGCACCTAGCCATTTCAGGATTGCATTAAGAATAACTGGATCCTCAGCATGCCCCAAAGTCCAGGCTTTTTTAATTTGAAGAAAGCTTTTATAAATCATCTAAATCTTTTGGGTTTTTTTCCTTCTTCTCTTACTGTATGGAAAATGTTGTTTTTAAACAATAATAATACATGTAGGGCTTCAGAGCCCCAGCTTAATTTTCATCGGTCAGTTTACTTATCTTTTCATTCTTCTTGATCAGGGCAGCAGGAAGAGCTTTTAAGATATTTTCCATCATATGAAGTGATATCTGTGTTATGGCTAAGACTGTGAGGACTTCTTAATTTCAGTTGTCTTCCACATCCTTTAATCTCTTCCGGCTCTGCCTGTCTTTTTGGATTGTCTCAAACCAATTAGATGCAAAATTAAAAGTTTAGTTGGCAATTACAAGAAGTACTGAGAAGTGTCATAGTCTTTGACTCCCTTGCTTCCAGGAGGCAGTGGGTGGGAAGGAATAAAAGCATACCTTAATTATACAGTCTAGCTGTTTATTTTTACAGCTGTAGCACTGCTGAAATACACAGCAGACATCCTAATTCCACCAAGGATGGTCCCTGGGTATTGCACCTGCCAGTCCTGCAGTCTTGGTACCAGTTGGGGATGTGTGTGGGGCTGAACAATGCAGGAAGACTACAAGAGGTTTATCCCATTAGAAATAAATTACAGTGTAGTGTAGCATGAAAATGGTGTGTCAGTGAATACAGAACACAGGATTACCTTCTGTCTCTTCCCTTTATCATAGATAACAGAAGCAGTATGGGAAGGAGATTTATATTGCACTCATTTGAAGCTGACCAAGCAATTTAGATGAGATGAAATAGGGATTTTATTTCTGGAGAGAAGAATGTGTTACTGCTAAAATGCCATTAATTGCTTTATTATTTAAGGCACAAGTTACATCCAGTAATTTGTTGGTCTCCTATTTTTTCCAGTGGAAATAATTCACTGTGGAAAGATTATTCTGTCAAAAAAATGATGATGAACTTACTAACAAATTTAGTTGAAAGAGGCTGAACTCTCAGCTTCTATTTATCCCCATCTCTATCTGTCTCTAAGCACTCTGTGCATGTGTGTGTGAATTTCGGTACAGCCAACAGTGACTTTACTAAATAGGAAAATCTTAACAAAACTCATGGCAAATAACCAGGGCAACCAGGGCAAGAACAACAGGCATCCTCTTGACATGTTGGGAAGCTGCTGGCTGTCACATTGCAGTAGCGGTGGCACTGCATGTCCATTGCAAGCAGAGCTTTGCTGTGCTGGGTGCGGGTAGAGGATGGGAGTTTAGGAAAGGTCCTGGGCTCTCCTGGAGTGAGAGGCGCTCGCCGGGTTGGACCAGACCCATCCAGGTCAGGTACTAATCTCTGCTTCTGCTTCCCTGCCCTTGCATATGCCATGTAGGGCTTGCTAGTACTTGCCATGTAGTACTCTGCAAGTACTGTCCCTGCCCAAGCTTCCCTCCTTTGGTCCTTTTTTTGCCATTTTTATAAAATCGGTCTGTTATGTCTCTTTGCTACTGTTGATGCATTTTTGTTCCCCCGCCACCCTGCCACCAGGAGGCTGGTGGCCTATCTCCATCACCCAAAGCTGTGCTCTTTCTCCCATGACTTCATGCCTAGAATTTGCCGTGCCAGTATTAACCCAGTGGTTGCACACAGTTAATTTATTGGCCATAAAGGCAAATCAAGCTGAGCCCGAAGGAGATGCATCTCCATGCAAATCACAGTTGTCTTGTACAAGCCCTGCTTGCAGTTGCTGTAGAATTTCTGCTTGCTGTTGGCTTTAGATCAAGGGAGATTTGGAGGTTGCAAGATGAGCAGCATCTTTTGTACCATTAGAGAAAGGCATTAAGGTGTGTGTCCAAGGAAGACCAACAAAGCTAGTGAAGGGTCTAGAGCACAAATCCTGTGAGGACCAGCTGAGGGAACGGAGTTGCTTAGTCAAGAGAAAAAGGAGGGTGAGGGGAGACCTAACTGTTCTCTACAACTATCTGAAAGGAGGGTGTAGTGAGGTGGGTGTTGGCCTCTTCTCCCAAGTAATAAGCCACAGAACAAAAGGCAGTGTCCTCAAGTTGTGCCAGAAGAAGTTTAGATTGGATATTAGGGAATATTTCTTCACTGAAGGGATTATGAATCACTGGAACAGGCTGCCCAGGGCAGTGGTTGAGTCACCATCCCTGGAGGGATTTAAAAGATGTGGTGCTTAGGGATATGGTTTAGTGGTAGACTGGCAGTGCTGGGTTAATGGTTGCACTTGATGATCTTAAAGTCTGTTCCAACCCAAACAGTTCTATGATTATATGATGAGTTATTTGGGTCACCTCTAAAGCCCTTGCAAGTATTGCTTGCTTTGGTCACGGCATCAGCAGTTTCCTTACATCTAGGGCAGGGGGCAAGAAAACGTGCGTCTGGATGTGTGCAGGATGCATGCGGGGACCCTCTCCTTGTGGTGCCTGGAGCTCAGCTCTGTGGACTGCAGCAAGGGCATCTGTCCCTGTGGCAGAAACCCCTCCAGGTGCAGGGCTTGCTGTGCCTGAGGTTTAACTCAGCTCTTTGCCAAACCTCGTTAAGGTTTTTGGACTAAAAGAAGGGCTCAGTCATAACCTAACATGGAAACATCCTAATTTTCTGTGTCCTATTTATGTAGTTGTTCTTTATTTTTCAAGGGAGGTCTAAATTGTACTTCATGTGGTTGCTGCCATCATTTTCCCCCACTGCCAGCTGAACAGTGATCATGGCAAATTAGATCTGTCCTCACACTGATGGACTCAGAGTTTTTTTTCTGGAGGGAGGTGATAATTATATTGTACTTGAAAAAATAATAGTTTATCCGTGAAACAAGATATTTGAGGCCATTTCTTGTGTTTTCCAGTTCTTTACAAATAGAAATGTTTCCAAGAATAACAGCTTCATCTACATATATATTCATATATATAAAAATATATATATAAAAATAGTTCCATTATAGCTCTTTTCCTTGTGAGACAGCATTGTGCTGTCTTGGTCGGTATTTAAAGCTGCAGTGAGACCCCAGAGTTGCCAGTGACTCTTTATCATTTGTGTCACCATCGATAGGGAAGAAGAATAGCTTTTAGAAAAACTATTTTTGTTACAGATGTGTAGACGTGAATTTATAGCTTCAATCATGCTTCCAAGAGAGCATCTGTGAAAGTGAGATAGTTATGAAGCTGGATAAAAGAGCTGGCAGGACGAGTTAAATATTGCAGGGAGGTGGGGAGGAGCACAGGAGGGGGTAACACCGGAAAACATCCATTGGGAGAAGCGAAGCTGGGGGAGGTATGCAGCCATTAAACCTCACCAGTCCCTGACCAACTGTTGGCTTCTTTCCTGCTGGTTTGGGTTTTTTTAAATTACAGTTTGACATTGCCTGGTGTGCTTATTCCCACCCTTATTTACAACAGGCATTTTTTTATAAGGCTCGGAAGCGAGCGAGCACTTTTTCCAGCTCTCTGCTCTCCATGCTGCTGGAACATCTGTACACACACACTTTTCCTGTCTAAAGATAGTTTTAGTGAGCGTGCCCAAAATACAGCTTCAGGCTTCGGTTTGTTGTTGTCTTAGTAAGCATAAAAATATGTTCTAATATTATGTCACTCTGGTTGTGTGTTTCAGCAGCTGAACTCTCTCTGTGTCCAGTTTGTCAGGAGCGGCCTTGCTTCCTGTGATTTGTTTTTCCATAGCCCAAGTCCTGGGTCACTTATGTTGACCAAGCCTGTGCGTTGCACCCTCTCTGTGACAATGATTGTTCTCTCCCAGTAGGATAACTCAGGCATGGTTTTCTGCAGGAATGACGTGACCTCCTTTGATTGACCTCATGATCTGACAGCGATGCCATTTAAAACAGCATCCCTTCCCACCCACCGCTTCGCTCATGTTCCTGTCCCTGCAGGCCTGGCAACAAAATTCCTGCCCCTCTTTCCACAGTGCCATCAGCATGTCAGATATTCCTGCTTTTGCTTCCTAAATTTCCTGACTTGACCTCTCCCCCTCCCTCCATCTAACACAGGTGTATTACACTAATCCCCTCCGCAGATATATATGTTCCTGCAGTGTGCACATTGTAAAATGAAATTTACTTGGTTGTGGACCTTTCCTTACTTTTCTTTCTGTTTTATTATATGTAGTTTAATGCATTGTAGCCTGTGCTGTATGGTCACAAGGCTTAATCTTGCACTCCCCATTGCACATTCCCAGGTAGGAAATGGGTATTGGAGCTTTGTGCTGCCTGGGGACATGGGGAAGAGAATCTCTGCTAAAAGGCGAGTTGTGCTGCGGTTGCATTTCTGGGTCAGCTGGTGTTTGGAGAGCTGAAACATGCTCAGATGTTCCAGATGACTCTGGTGGCAGAGGTAGAGAAGAGTACAGAAGTGACCAGGATCATCCAATGTAAATGTAAATAGATATCACAGTTCACGTATTTGCATGGAGATGTTAATTTTTGTTGAAAAAATTAAAAAACACACTAGGTGCTTTTATACATAAAGCAAAAAAAAAGTGCCATGATCACATGTGGTTGTAAAAGCTTTTATACTGCTGTAAGCTTGGAAATGTTAAGTGGTGAAGTGGATGAGTTATGTGGGTCATCTCAAGTGAGCGCCCATAAAAAAGAGCTTTGCAGCTCATTATCGGTTATTCTCTGTCTGAGGCTTATTTTATGGAAAGGGAACTTTTGAAACTTTGAAGATTCTGATTTTTATTGATGTTCTTCATCTGTCCTTGGAGCGGCAAAGGCGGGCTCTCCTCCCTGCAGGAACCCAGCACGCTTGGTCTTAAGGAAGGTGGAGGCATCAGCTTCCCTAGCAGAGAAGACGTGTGTCCCCTCGCTGCTGCTGGCCACTCGGAGCCAGGAGAAGTAGGCAGGAACCCATACAGCTGGCATCCTGGTTATGACTCTTAGTGGCTGCCAAAGTGGGTTTAAAATAGCTTTTACTCAGAAAGCGCTATTACAGATTTGTATTTGAGCTATTTGGACTTCACAAGGGTTGGAAACCGAGATGTCAAGCAGTGCAGCTTGCTGGGTTTTTGACGCAGGCTTTCACCTTGTGAAGTTTTTGTCACATAAATTTCTGTTTTGAGCTCTGGCTGCAGGGTGTTTGCTGTAAAGCGTGCCATTGTTCCAGGGCTGAATGTTTGCCCTTCTTCGGCATTTGGGTTATCCACATTTATGTTGCAGTGATGACCAGAGGCCAAGTAGGTGGGTTCTGGGTGAATGAGGGGGGCAAGCCCCTGCCCAGCAGCCTGATTTACTGGTTTCAGAAGGCTGCTGCCATCTGGGAGTGTCAGCTGCCAGTCCAGAGCTTACTGGGAATGGATAAAGCAGGGATAATTCAGGTGAGGCAGCCAAATGTGCACTGTAAAGGCACTTTACAGTCAGGACATCAGTGCTGCCTTCTTCACCTGAGTCAGCAGATAGAAATGCTCAGCTCATTGTGTCACTGACTCTCATCATGTATTGCAAAACCTTAAAAGCCCTGACCTACTATTTGGTGTTTGCCAACACCAGTTCTGGTAGGCCCAGTGTGAAAGCAAGCTGTTAGAAATACCAATTAGAGATACGTGTTTTCTCCTTCCCAATGGACACTCCCTCTGCCCTGTCCTTCACAATGCTCTCTGGACAGCATCCATGGGAGAAGGATGGGGGAATGACATTTTGGAAGACAAATGTTTTGAGGAGCATCTGGGAGAACTGGGGCTGTTTATCCTGGAGAAGAGAAGGCTGAGGGGAGACCTAACCGCTCTCTACAACTATCTGAAGGGAGGTTGTAGAGGGGTAGGGGGTGACCTCTTCTCCTTAGTGACAAGCGATAGGACAAGAGGAAATGGCCTCAAGTTGTGCCAGAGTAGGTTTAGATTTGATGTTAGGAAAAATTTCTTCACAAAGTGGATTGTTAGGGATTGGAACAGGCTTCACGAGGAGGTGGTTGAGTCGCCATCCCTGGAGGTATTTAAAAGATGGGTAGGTGCAGCGCTTAGGGACATGGGTTAGTGGTGGTTTTGGCAGGTTAGGTAAATGGTTGGAATTTGATGATGTGAACCGTCCTTTCCAATCAGGATAGTTCTATGATTCTATGAATGGTGTCAGGGGAGAGGTTGAATGGTAACAGTGAAGTGGTGGGAAATTTTCTCCATGTTCATGGTATGCCTTAGTCAGGGGCACATACAGGTTGGAAAGCAGGAAAGTCGGAAAGAAAACACAAGCAAACAAAAGAAAAGTCTAAAATATGTATCAAAGCCAAGTGGGTGCTATTTGTATACTGTATAGGAGGGCATGAGATAGTTTATATGGGATGTTGTCTCAACCATCAGTGTCATTCAGTGATGCCTTTGCCTCTGATCTGCAGCTCTGGTGAGCCAGGGCAGGTAAAACCCTGTCCCCTGCCCCCCTTCCCTCACCAGGCAGCATGTGTGCTGTGCAGAGCACCAGCACGGGGACCAGCTCAACGAAAACTTCATTATGTTTGACAGTACCTTCTGAGCTGAAGCAGTGCCACGATTGGCATGACAGCAGTGAATCCCAAAATTGGTTGATTGCCGAGAGAGACTTTCAACTGTGAAGAGAGACATGAAGGATAAAAAGAATTAAATGCCTAATTATACTTCCTGGTTTTTGGAGCATGACTGTTTTTCCTCTTTCCTGTTTAATTTACCTTAAGGTGCCATATATTCCACTTGAAACTGTATAGGAATTTGGTAAAGCAACCTGCATGTCAGAATTAAGAGGATTCTGAATTAGTTGAATATTGGACCTTTTTAATGGGAACATATTTAGGGCTACCAACATAAAGGGGTTATTTGGCCAATATTTCATGTCCTGGTGACAGCCCCTATAGAACCATGCAATTACTCTTGCTCCTAAGGGACTAGAATGAACTCATTGCCTTAGCTTCAACTTCTCGTGACAGAAGTTCTCTCCCATTTTCATGGGCTCCTGCTAACATTTTTTCATTAGAATTCTGGTTATGAACATCATTTCTTTGGTGTCTCCTTCTGTTAGTTCCTTGCTTCCCACATGGTGTTTTATGTGAAGGTCTTTGTGAGTTGCTTAAAGGAGTAAAATCCTTCATGGTAATGGAGATGCTAACATGCGTGACAGTTCTTATCCACCCAAAAATGGCAGCAATTGACTTGTAGTTTTTCATATAAACTGATCTTTCACTCAGAAAAGTTTTCACTTAGAGAAGGTAGCTATTAATTACTTATCTATCCATGTTTCAATATGCCACCATCTCGTTAAATAGCTCCCTTGTCTATTTCTTTCTGAAGCTATAAAGCACTCTTTTCTGCAGAACAAGCTCAATGACATCTTGACACTTCCCTAATGTTTTCAAATCCTAGTGGGTTTGAGTGAATTATTGGATTTATTTGAACTTGAGATTCAGGGCTTGTAAATATGCACAGATGAAAGCTAAAAAGGTTGACAAAAATGCACTTGCAGATACAAGTGCCAGGTTTGACCGAGTTATCTTAGGCAACATGAGCCTCATCAAGTCCAGGAACTCGTGTGATCATAAATCTGTGGTGATAGCAATTGTTGTCTTGTATTGCAGTGGTTAGTGCCATCTCCACTATTGTTAGATTGGACCCTGGGGAAATGCAAAGGAAAGCCCAAGTTTCACCCACAGTGTTAAGGTACTAAGCAAGCCAAGCACTTGGAGAAGATCCTTATCTTCACTTTGTAGATGGATGGTAAGGCGAATGCATGATACCAAGCTGCTGAAGAGCACCTAATGCAAGTGTTAGCTGGTGGGTTCTTGTCTTCCAAATGTTAGTCCAGAGCCTTGATGCTGAACGACACTGCTTTCATGGATTGGTGCTGCTTTTCTCTTACCAAACAGCAGGGCTGCTACCCACAAGAGATGTGGAAAGATGTATTCACCCAATCAGTGAAGCTTTCAATGATGGCATTGCTAAGGATGATTTCAGGAGCTGATTTCTGATATTTTGATGGTCTGAGGATTTGGAAAATCTGTGAAACCCTCAACCATAGTTTTCATAGAATCATAAAATGGCATGGGTTGGAAGGGATCCCAATGATAGGATAGAATAGAATAGAATAGAATAGAATAGAATAGAATAGAATACAATACAATACAATACAATACAATACAATACAATACAATGGTCTGGGTTGGAAGGGACCCCAAGGATCATAGAGCTCCAACCCCCCTGCCACAGGCAGGGACACCAACCTCCAGGCCTGGATCTACACAAAGCTGCCCAGGGCCCCATCCAACCTGGCCTTGAACACCTCCAGGGACGGGGCATCCACTACTTCTCTGGGCAGCCTGTTCCAGCACCTCACCACTCTCTGTAAAAAACTTCCCCCTAATATCTAATCTAAACCTTCCCTCCTTTAGCTTCAGTCCATTCCCCCTTGTCCTGCCATTATCTGCTCTTCTAAAAAGTTGAATCCCCTCCTGCTTCTAAGCTCCCTTCAGGTACTGGAGCATAGAGCATCCACTACTTCTCTGGGCAGCCTTTTATTTCAATGAAAGTATTTGTGTAGTGACATTAAGCAAAGAGGGCAAGTGGGTGGCACCTCTTTTGGTACTACTTCTGCCACTTCACTTTCTGAGCGAACTGCTTTAGTTCGAGTGCTCCTGTCATACCACCAACTCCTGACGAGCACAGATGTTTGTTAACTGGCTCTTTGCAGGGGATGATCGGATCAACAGGTGTTTCGTTTACAAGTTTCACCTACTCAGCTTGTTTTCTATTAATAACTTTGTGTTTTAATCCTGTAAATATATTGTGCCATGCATCTGTCTATTTGGGGAGCTAATCCTGTTGTGGTAGGCATCTATTTCAGGAACAGCATAGACAAAGCACAGTGTATTCAAGTGCAAGCCTCTGTTATTGTCTGCAGTGGCTTATATTGCTGGCACTAGTGTAATGTAAGAGTTCAAAAAGGAAAGATGTTATTTGCAGTGTGAACTCATTAAAAATATTCTGTATGGGTTTTTCCCAAAGAATAAGCAGACCAGGCACAGTGGGCCCTGTGCCAGGGTATGTAATAGCCTTGCACAGCATCGGCTGAAGCTCCAAGTTGGATAAAAGGCAGCTTTTTATGGGTTTGTTGAATATTGCTTTAAAAAAAAAAAAAGGAAAAGAAAAAGAAGAGGTTTGTGTACAGAAGTAGCAAATTAATTCAGTTCTATCAGAAAGTAGGTCAGTGACTGACCTCCCGATAGTATGAGGCAGCAGTTTCTAGCAGAAGTGACAGCTCAGCA
This sequence comes from Gallinula chloropus, assembly GCF_964237585.1. Taxonomy (NCBI): domain Eukaryota; kingdom Metazoa; phylum Chordata; class Aves; order Gruiformes; family Rallidae; genus Gallinula; species Gallinula chloropus. Next base: position 20,128,108 of record NC_140087.1, read on the forward strand.
GCATGAACCCTCCCTGTCTCCAGGAAACTTGTTTTGACAAATGTAAACACATTATAACCTGTATTCCTCTTACTTATTTATTTCTTTGCTGCTGCATGAGAAACCACAAACTGTCACTCTCCATCCCCTTTTTTCACCCCTTCTGGCCCCCAAAGGGAAATGCCTTGTAACATAGCTAATAATTTTTGCAGGGCTGCGTAATGAGTACGGTGTTCCAGCAAGGTTAGGGGTTGGGGTGGGTTTTTTTTGACAGCCGAGGTTGAGCACTGTAAACCAGACTTGACTAAAATCCAAACCAAAGACTTTCCAGTGGTGAGGGAAGTCACTGGGAAGACAGGAACTGGGCTAATTTAGGATCCCTGTGTCCTGGTCTTGCCTTGCTTTGCGCTGAAGGAAACTTTTGCGTATACCCATGTGCCTCTTCAGTGTTTGTACTGCCAGGGTTGGCATCTGCCAAACAAACAGTGCTTTGAACATACACTTGCTGTGGCCCAGCAACCCCTGAAATGAGATGCTTTTGTAATTTGGGGGGGGGAGGGGAATATAGAAGAGTTGGTAAGATTTTCCCTGCTATGCCCCACCACCCCATAGAGGGGGTTGGTGGCTCCTTGAACAGGCTGTAAAGAAAAATAGCCTCAGGGAGGCTATTTGAGGGGAGCGTGTTCCTCTTTTCATTGAGTTGTCTCTATCAGCAGGGATAAAAGATGGATTGTGGACTACTAGTTAGCTACTTTGACTGGTACCCTTTCCTGTGGTGATTTCTCCTGTGGAAATCACTGGATCAAAAGCTCAAGCAAGGTTTCCAGCTGCAGTGCCGAGGTGAGACCAGTCTCTGAAAAACTCTTGAGCTGGTTCATTCTCCTGATTCGCAGCTGGGTTGTACACACGGAGCAGAGAGGAAAATTTCAGAATGTACTAACCAATATAGTCCAATTTAAACAGTTTTTGCTAAAAATCTCATAAAACCTGACATGATTTTCTTTGCTACCTAGTTACCTTTCTAGCCTGAGGTGGCTTAAAAACATCCAGAGAAACCTGTGGTCATTTGTACAAACCCTGTACCAAGAGTGATTTTTTGCAATGTGATAGATAAACCTCTAGAGCCCCTCACCTGTGTGTTGCCATTTAATTGTCAGATTTTTAAGTTCATTTGTTTGGAAACTTTGCACTACAGTAAAAGCTGGATGGCATTGTCTCAGACAGAAATAGAGATTTGATTTGGGAGAAAGAGAATATATTTGTTAGAAACAGAATGCTTCTGGCTTTGGTAAAGGTTGGATCTGAGCAGATGCAAGTCAAGCAAGAAATCAGGTGGATTTAGTTAACAAAACTGGGTATGAGAAGTTGGGGAAGAATGAAGACCTATTTCAGTAAAGCACATGTTTGGTGCTGATGTTATAGGTACAGAGAGAGATCTGATGCCTTTTCCCACTGTTCTATACTTACAGAAATAACACATCCTATTCCTTACTCTCCTGCAATGGGGAAGGAGAGTCAGGATGAAAGCAGCTCCTTTAGGTCCTGGGCTTTGCTGAGCAGAGCTTCCTGTGCAGAGCTGGTGCAGGTTGAGACCCTCTGAGTTCAAGGCAATGTGAGCATCTCAGTCTCTTCGTAAGGCTTAAGAACTCGAGCCATTTTTGAAGCACCTCCCTCCCCCAAATGGAAAGCTGCAAGGATTCTCCCCACCCCCAAATGCTTGCAGGAGGTCCTGCCAGACTGTCCAGATAAGCTCCTTCCCTGTTTGCTGGTGGGCGGCAGACCTCAGTGCAACAGATATGATGCGGTGACCTTTGCAGCAACATGAAGACAGGCGTAGAGCAGAGACAGGAAAATTGCCCACGGTGTAGTTAGTCACTGGTGCCACTTGCCCTGGGAGAGGAGAGGCCCTCTTTTAACACCAGCAGCAATGAAGCTGGCCTTGCTGGTGGGAAGAGTGGTGCCCAGGGAATAAGAACGCTGCAGCCCTGCTTTCTTTGTAATCTCTAGCTAGGGGAGTTTGTTTCATACAGTCTGCATCCCGTGCAGGCAGTGACTATCCAGTGCATACTCAGTGTGTGTGTATACATATGTGTGTGTAGGTGCATGTATATATTTATCTATTTGTTTGTTTGTTTGTTTGCCTCTTCAGTTGCATGTATGCATCATCAAGGCAGCGAGACAACTCCATGTATTATTCCCTTTTGCTATGGAATCTTGGTGAGGGCTTGCTGAGGCAAAGGTCATCTTTATGTCTTTTATCTAATGCCGTGCAAGTAACAGCAGGAGGGGTACAGCTGTGGGATCAGTCAAGACTCTGCCATCCTCTCTGTACAGAAACCTGGAGGGCAGAGCAAGGAGGCTGCAGGAGATCCTCAGTCAGCATTTCCCTAATGTTGAACCTTCCCATGCTGGCCCTGAGTTGGTTAGAGCAGGCGCAAACTCACTCAAAGGATTTGGGAAGAAAGGCCCCTCTGTTTCTAAGATGTTTCTTCCCACTTGCAAGTTGGATCCATCAGGAAAAAAACTTGTCACAAATAAACAGGTACTTTTTCTCAAAAAAAAAAAAATAAAAAATAAGGGGACCCCAGGAAAACCCAAGTCCCTCTTTTTTCCTAATAGTATTCTTTGCTGGGTTAGTGGGAATGACTTGGGCTTTTCCATCCCAAAGTACGAACCCATGGAGTTTAAGTTGCTTGTGTTTCCTTCTGTACAGCGAAGAATGCATGGGAGGGATTGTATTTGGTTGTTGAGATAGCTTACAGTAAAATTTAAGATTATGTTGGTTTTCCTTCAAGGTGGAGGAAGACTAGTGTTACCTTCTGGGTAGTTACACAGATGAAGTTTTTGACTTAATAGTTGAATTGTCTTTATTTCAGTTGCGTTGACTCTTGGACTGAATCCGGTGAAGTAATGCCTTTCATGCGATGCGCTGAAAATACTTGTAAGGTTTTGTTACTTTGGGGGAGGGAGGCAGAAGTTGCCACTTGAGTGCTTTTCTAAATGTACAACTATCTAAGCTAATTAAGCATGGATGATATCATTCCAGTCAGCAGCACAAGATAATGTCCATCCTAACTGTAGTGATGTAAATATCCAAAATATCCTTTGCTTCCACTAGATCTATCAGAGAATAATATATATATATTATAATATATGTCATTTGTCAGAGAAGCATCTTGGATGATGAAGACATTCTGTACAGGGTGTGTGAGGTGTGAACAAGTGTAGAGTCCTTACAAAATTTCTCTGGCCCTTCACGTTTAGCAGGAGCTCTTTTTGGTTGATGTTCTGTGTTTTGAGTTTCATAGGGAATTTACATGGATCACTCTTGCACCAGTGCCGGCATAGGCAGGTGGATTGGATCTGCAGAGGTGCAACGTTGACTCTTTTTGAGACTTAGCAACCACTTGAAGCATCTCTTCTTTGTGCAAGTGTTAGGGGAAAAAATAACCTTAATTCCCTGTATTGCCAAGTTAACTTCCTGAATGAATTTCCTCTGTGTTCTTGCACAATGTGTGCTCTGAGAGGTGGTGGAGCTTAGGGAGTGGTATTGGAGCACCACAAGTCCAGGTCACTGGTGCACAACGTAAAAGCGGTGGCTTTTAAGTGCCGGTGGTGAAGCCCGTTTGGCAGGCGCTGAGAATGCTCCGCTGCCCTGGAGTATCACTACTGTTTTGATTTCTGTCTCAGGGTTGGGCCCCTTTCTTCTCGCCTGCATTGGCAATGTCCTGGCCGTCAGCAACGCCAGCGGTGAAACCAACCAGCAGCTTGGTTTGGTTGCTGGATGATGGTCCCTACCTTACATGGGTGGACTTGCAGAAGTGCAGAGCAAAAGATGAGAAAAATAAAGATAATGTGAAGCTGTTGAAACCTCAACCAAATGGATGCCTCGGGTATTTCCAGCTGGCTTGGTTCTCTCCATCCTTGGCCTTGCTTTAGGAGAGCATGAGGCTAACGTTTTAAGTTCACATTGCCGCAGAAACATGTCTCTCTTCAGCTGAGACCACTTTTTCTGTCACTGATTTCAGGGTGTAAATTACACAGATTATTTATCCTGCCCTGAGGAAGAAGAGGAGGAGTTAAAATTTAAGACCCACCATGGGCACGAGTGCTGACTAACACTTACTATCTTGAGTACACGGAAATCAATTTGGACCTTGCCTGATGAATGCCACCGCTCTCTTTTTTTTCTTTCCCCCATATAAAGCTATACAGAAGAATCGAGAAATAAATGCGTTTGCTTAAGATAACATTGTGTGACAGCTGAGAACAATTAAACCTCTTACTTGCAGCTACATTTTTTTCCCTTCCTTTCTACAGTAGGAGGGTGGTGTCTGCAGCTCTGAGTAGTTCACCCAGGGTATTTGTCATTGGTCTGATCTTATCTAGAACAAGTATCGTGCAAGGTAATTTATTTTAACAGCCTTTTCTCCTGGTTTTGCACAACATGCAGATCTGGGTTGATGGGAAAGGATTTTTTTTCTTACTAGAGTCTTTTTGGCAATAAACACGCCTAACTGTAGGAGAAAAAAAAAACAACTTTCACAACCAAGCTTGTTTTGTGAAGCCCAAACATTTGTGAAGCTTACAAACCCTCAAACTTTGCATAATGTGCCCATCCCTGGTCTCAAACATGAGGTGGCAGAAGAGGGAAGTGTTACTTTTTTTAACCAACAACTTATGACTGTGTCAACACATGACAGTTTGTCAAAGCTTGCTGTAGCGGTGCTGTAAATTAATTTTTAGCATCGGTTGTGAGTGGTAAACACTTTGTGCGGTGTGAACAGCTCTTAGTACAGTGTGAGTTGTCAGCAGCTTGTGAGCTACCCTAAAAGAAAAAAAAAAAAAAAGCAAAGGAGGGAAGGATGAAAGCTCATTTACTAGTACAAAATGGATCTGAGTCTGCAAAAATTCTACATGTGGTGGTATTATTTTTTTCCCCTCTTCTGTACCAGCTGGATCAACCTTGAAAATTTGGGTTTTTTCCGTTAGTAATGATCACCTGCAAAGTTGGGAAATCACAACTGCATGGTGCCTGGTAACAAACAGGTTTCTTGGGCTTTGTGGCTAGATGAAATAGAGGCCTACCTTTTTTGCCCTCCAAAGGCAAAAAAGAGGTTTGCCTTTGCTTGCTTGCTCTAAAAGCAGAACATGCCCTGCAAATGTGAGCATGTTCCTTCGTTGAGAAGTCTTGCATAAACAGCAAAAAAAAGAACCTCGAAAAATAAGATGGCGGCCCAAAGAGAAACGGTGAGGGCTGAACTCCTCCTCGTCCGTCCCTGTGCTGTTTCTCCTTGCTTATCCCAGCTTCTGCGGTGGAGCTGGCAGTGATGGTTCATGCAATAGCAGTTGATGTGATGGAAGAAAATTATTTGGTACAAAAAGCCAGGGAATATGTATTGTAGAAAACAACTTTTCAGATACAAACCTATTTTAACCTGTCACTTCAGCAGAACAAGCAGTAATAACCTCCCAAACTAACAATGACTGTTAAGTTGAATATTAATTCGCTCAGTCGTTGAATTGCTAACATGTCTACAACTCATAAGTGAACACCCACTCAAGAGAAAGGAAAAAGAAGTTGGTGCCTGGAATTCCTGGCCTTGCTGAAATCACCTGCGTTTTTTTGGTGCTAACACCAGTATTTCGCCTTGGGTTTCCTGGGAATGCCTTGAGTAGAACTAGATGAGAAAAGCAACCGCATGCTTTTGTTCGCTGCTTTGATATGCTCAGCGTGGGGCATTTTTTCCTCAAGCGCAGTCACGCTCGGCTTCAGCACTCTAGGTAGGCCTTGACTGCATTGAAGCTTGTTCTCTTCGTGGGTAGCACACGTGGAGCCTGGCACGAGAGCCCAACTAAAGCTAAATTTAACCTGGTTATGGGTTTTTTTAAAGAAAGATGACTTTATTTGCGTGTTTGCTCACAAAGTATTTTGATTTTATTTCCTTTTCTAGATACAACTGTAGGTGCTGCTTGTATGAAAGAGCTGAGCCACGGCATCCAGTAAACCGTCTAGAGCAGCAGTTGGCTTGCTTGGAAATCGCTTCCAGAACTGTGTTGTAAGTGAGTATTTTTTGCAAAAGCAGCATGGAATGGTTTCTGCAATTCTGGGGCATTTTTTGAATGTTTGATTGTTCCTTATAATTTCACAGTTTTATTCTGACATCTGCTAGAAAGTAGCAATACATGTGTGGAACCATGAGCACTCCCATGTCTAAAACACAGAGGTAAAACCTTTTAAAGGCTGACTTGCCCTAAAAGTCCCTGGCACATTACCAAACACTTCTGAGAACAGGCAGCTACATATAAGCCTAGGAAGATATTTGGCAAAATAGGTATTGATTTATTTTGTCGTTCACTCTGTGGCATACATGTTTTCTGAGTGTTCATTGCTGCCTGAGGTTTCACACTTCAGCATTTTAGCTATGCCAGTTGTAGCCCTGCTAGGTCAGATGCTTTGCCAAGATTTTCATAAACTGTGATCTGCCTCAGCTTGAAATAGTCCACAAATAGCTGCCCTGACTGATCTGAAAAGAGCACTGGTTTGTCTCTTCAGATACACTGTGGGGCTGGGGAATCTCAGTAGGCTGTGAGTGGCAGTGAATTTGGTCAGCTGCATCTCTCCATGATGAGTGCATGGCAATGAAAAAGAGTCCATTTCAGGGTACAAGCCAGTTGCATTGAGTATGGCATTGAGAACGTATTTGTGCTTAAAATGAATAACATCATCTTAGAGAACTTGGAGATGTACACCAAGAAAACCTCATCATGCCATTTATACAGTTACTTTTGAAAGCATAATCCATTTGGGGATGTTTGTGACCTGAAATTTTATAACCTTTATTTCTTTTTATATTGCCTTCATTTTTCTGCTGATGCAGGCTATGAGAAGCATGATACGAGAAGTATTTATGACTTAAGTGCATTTCCCTTGAAATGGCCTCTGATAATACGGCTGCTTCAGAGAGTAAGGGTGGGAGGGTTGGTGACCTCGGGCTCAAATCACTTGACGTTAAGCATATTACACAGGCTACTCACACTGCTCAGCACCTAGCACATTAATTCCCTACAGGTTATATTTGCTGTACATAAACTAGTTTTTAAATATATATGCTGATCCCATCACCGAGTCCTTCAAAGCCAATGGGAAAGCAGTTAAGTCAGTCTTTGGAATAGATTTCCTATTTGTGGGTCTTTGTTCTGTGCAGTCAACTGACACACCAGGTCACTCTGCAGGTGAGGTTGTGCCCAACAACCTTGGCTTAGCTCTGTCAGCAATTATCTGCCAGATACACTGACTGCCATTTGATCCTTGCTCTGTACCTACCAGACCTGTGGGGCGCTCAGCTGCATGGGTGAATGTGGATGAGATGACAAAAGGACACAGTTGTGTCAGTGGTGGGACACCTCAGCTATGGCAAGTGGGCAGACAGTGAGTAAGGGAACTGCTTAGGGGAAATTAGGACTTAGAAAGGTCTAACACAGTTTTGTAATTAGACATTTAGTACAAGACAAAATGTTTGTTTTCAGCATCCTTGCCTGTAAATGGTCTGTCTGCTCCTGGAACTTAAAGCCTGACCTAGGCCACCATTGTTTTCACAGAAACTTCAAATTTTTTAAGTTGGAAAAGACCCTTAAGATCATAAAGTCCAACTGTTAACCCAGCACTGCCAGTCTACCACTAAACCACATCCCCAAGCACCACATCTACACAACTTTTAAATACCTCCAGGGACAGTGACTCAACCTCTGCCCTGGGCAGCCTGTTCCAGTGATTCATAACCCTTTTAGTGAAGAAATTTTTCCTAATATCCAACCTAAACCTCCCTGGTGCAACTTGAGGCCATTTCCTCTTGTTCTGTCACTTGTTACTTGGAAGGAGAGACCAACACCCACCTGGCTACAACCTCCTTTCAGGTAGTTGCAGAGAGCAATTTGGTCTCCCCTCACCCTCCTTTTCTCCAGAACCTTGCTCCCTCAGCTGGTCCTCACAGGACTTGTTCTCCAAACTCTCCACCAGCTTTGTTGCCATTCTTTGGACATGCTCCAGTACCTCCATGTCTTGTCTTGTAGGGATGGACACAAAACTGAACGCAGGACTGGAGGTTTGGCCTCACTGCTGCTTCGTTCAGGGGGATGGTCACTTCCCTAGTGCTGCTGGCCATGTTTCCAGTGCGGGAGGCAGGATCCTGGCTCCTCGTGGGTTGACGAGTGTTTCTGGTCCCTTTTCACAGGGTGCTGCAGCACATGCCGGCAGAAAGCCCTGCTGCTGTCCAGCCCCAGGCTGGCACCACTGTAGAGATGCCAGTGAGCCTTACAGCTGTTTTAGGGGGAGCTTTTTGCTCTGTTGCTATTAGCACTGGTTTTTTGTTCATTTTGTCATGGTATTTGAATCTCTATGCGTTTATTTAATTTACCCAGAGGTAGTTGCTACTCATTTGGTAGAGCAGGCTTGGACCTGGTGTCACAGGGCACACTCTACTGAGGCAATCTCAGTGACACCAGTTCTTGAAGGCTTCGCTATTCCAGCTTGGCTTTCTGGCTCATGTTCTTCCCATTTAACTGTATTAGTCTGTTTAATGGTGCCAGAAGGCCACATATTGGCTCTCCGTGAAGCTTCAAACAGTAAATGCATTCTCTTAAATAGTTAACTACATGTTAATTATGATTCATGAATAGTTTTTCCCCAGCTATTAAGTAATATCAAACACTGCGTTTTTTCAATCAGCAATTGTTTTTCCAGCTGTCGAGTGGGACCAAGTATTCAGTATTTTTCAAGGGTTATTTTTGCAGCTGCTTAGCTGCTCTAAGTGTGAAAGACTTATGCTATTTTGTCTGGCTTGACAGCCTTGGATGCGCAGTGGGCATGAGTTACTGAAAGGCTGTGGTGGAAACGGAATGATGACAATCTTCTGGTGCACCTTAGTTAGCTGTGGATATTTTGGGCTGCTTCCAGATAAGCTGAAAATAGCATATTGGGCACTTTTGAAAGTTTGTGGTTTTGCAGCATTTTCTCACAAAAGTCTGAAGTCTTTTTCTTTCTCACTACGCTAGTTATTACACGGGTGGAAATTAGCTGTTTTTCCCTCTCAAGATCTTGAGACTTTCTGTAAGGGATTCAGCCAGTGTGAATTATTTGATGAAACAACCGTTTGACTTGTTACACCTCCTTGCAAACAGTATAATAGCACAGAATTTCGTCTTAGAAATATATAGTGTGTGCCTTTCACTGAATGATCTTAAAACGTTTTTAAATACCAATTAAACCACAGATCATGATGATAAAGGAAGAGACACCGTTCTCACCCATCATGAAGACTACCCTGGCTGTGTGCACGTTGCTCACATTTGCCCAGTGATTCATTAGCCAAACCAGTAATGTAATCTGGGCACTCTGATGCAGTGGCTTACTGGTAGCTGTTCTTCAGCTGATTGCTCATTTTGACGTGATGCGTAGCAGCATCGGAGCATCGACTTTGGAACTTACCTTTTTTGTGCATTTCCTTTATCTGGTTTTCCCACCAGATCTGCTCTGCTGCCTCAGAACGCTGCTGTTTGCATAAGCAGTTGTTGTAATTCTTTGAAGCTGTGAATAAGAGAGACACCTCCGTGTAAATATCACTAATGTGTTGTGGTGAAGCTGTACTTGTTAGTGCAGGGTGCACAAATAAAGGACACTTAAAGCTCAGAGATGGAGAGGGGCTGATGGTGGTACAGGAGAAGACGGAGTAGTGGAGGTTAAATTCTGTTTAATGTTCAGTTGTGTTGGTTTTTTAAGCCAAAACAAAAAGAGGCAGAAAAAAAAGCTTCCACAAAGCAGAAGTGTGAGTGAAATGAAACGTAGTGGCTAGACAAATTAAAAAAAAAAGCACAACACATTCATTAAAAACACCATCAAACTTAAATTTCAGAGCCTCCGTTGAAGAGGTTATCTGTCAGCCACCTAACTTGGACTGGGCACCCAACTGGAACTCATGGTCTGGGTTCAGTTCCCCGCATCAGTCACAGGTTTCCTGTGCATTATCAGGCAACCTCCTTCATCTGCCCCATGACTGACTTCCTCATTTGTGCAGCAGAGATTGTCCTCCTCCCTCCCATCATGAAGGTGAACCCTACTCATGCTACTGAAAAACGTGGATGTTGTCATGGGGAGAGCCAGCCCGGGACTACAGTGAGAGGGACGCACTTCCTTGCAGGGGATGATCACCTATGGTCCTCACCTGTCAGTGTTCAAGTACAGAGGAAATTATTTCCAGATCTAGAAATGGCCAAGTTTTTCCTTTTTGAGTCCTTCAGGCCTGTTTCTCATGGAGTTTGGCTGCCCCAGCACAGCAGCAGGCATTTGGAGTATTCCCCGTCTCTCACCTTTCTCCTCACAGTCTGTCTCCTCATAGCTTGGAGTCATTCCTGTCTGCTCAGCACACGTGACCCACACAAACCCAATGGGATCGGAAATTCAGTTTCTGTCATCTCCCAAGTTACACAGAGATCTCCTTGACACTTAAATACAGTTGTGTGTAAGAAGGAAACCAAAGAGTACTTGAACCTGCACAGGAGGTGACCCTAGCAGATGAGGAAGGTGGTACAAGGGTCATCACCTTCCCAACATGCTGGCAAGGTGTGTGCTGGCACAGTGCTGCTGCACCTGCTGGGATGACTAGATAACCCGTTACCACCATTGGCCTTCAGCCCCTCTGCTCTTCCACTCAGCCCCTGATAGGCAAGTACTCATTTAAGATATTTTGATATGAATCTTACCCAGTGCCGATGCTAATTCTGAGTAAAGAATCAGAAATGACAAGTCACATGCCTTTTGATGTGTCCTTTTATCTCCTGTGGGTTTGCAGTTAAACTTTTCTTACCCCTTACAGGAATTTCTTTTTCTCTGGGAAGAGGGTGTGGAGTCCCATACGCTCTTTTTCTTCTCCAAACATTAGTAATGTTTTTGTCATTAGTGAATTAGTGTCTTCTCCAGCCACTTATGAGATCTTGAAAGTACAGGCAGGTTCATATACAGACCAGAGCCACATATTGTTTTCAGTTTGATTCTCCTACAACAGCTCTTGCTGTTTCCTGTAGTCCCACCTTCTTACTGCCTTCCCTTTTTTTTCCCTTGTTTTCATAAACCCTCCTTTGACCTGACCCTCAACTTCTTACCCAAGCTGCCAGGGTTAATAAGAGATCCTCCTTTTTGGGACCTGTGTAGTCCTCCCACCCCTGCTGTGTTTCAGTCTTCCTCTGGTGGCCACAGAAATGCTTTCCCAGCCTTGTTTTGATGTCCATACTCACCTGGACTTCTTTCTGCCACCGATTCTCCCTGTGGTGACCCCTCCATGAGAAGGGATGTGACTTGTGTCTGGTAGGATACAGAAGTGGCACAAGTAGCTCTTCCCTCCCACATTCTCCCTCCTCTCTTTGTTCCTTACTCCCAAGTGGCAGCCAGCCTTTGTCTTGGGCCAGTTGTCTTTTCTTCAGTAACTCTCTCATCAGGTTACTTTCCTGTTCATTTTTTCCCGACCATTTCACTGTACTCAGATTTCCTTCTCTCTTCGTTTGTGAAACAGTTTGGTTGGGTTCTGATTTCTCACTCAGAATCCAACTGAAGGCAGCACACAGCAGTCTAAATTCTGAGCTAGGGTACAGAATGCGTGTCACACCAGAGGACTGTCAGCCCTGCCTCTGACTGTGGCCAGGAGCTGATGTCCGTGGAGAATGCATGAGAATACAGCAGGCAGGTGAGGGTAGCACCAGGCACTGGGGAGATGTGTGGGAGAGGCTTTGATTTAGAGCCCTCTGCAACCATGGTGGACCAGGGAGCAGTCCCATTGATTTTGGTTGAATTACTCGCATTTTAGATGGATAAAGAACTCACCGCTTGGAGAGATGCAGTGAGGCTTCAGGGTGGTTGCTGTGTCTAATCCAAACCTCTAAGTATAAGGATTTTCAATTACAGGAAAAGCAGTGCCTCATCCTTCCGAGGCTGGTTAGCTCAGAGCCCCCTGCCATGAGAAAACACAGCTCCTGAGATGCGGTGCTCTGGATGCTACAGGTGACCCCTTTCTGCCCGCTGTGCTTATCCCTGTTCCCAACTGGTAAAACTGGGATTCGGTCTGCTTACATCTCTAAAGGACTCGTGCCTGAAAATATGGCAACCGCTTAGCTGTCCTTTGCTGTTTCAACCAAGCTACCAGTGATGAGTTATTGAACTAATTTAGCTTTATACTGAAGAAGTGATGTTCCCCCTGCAATCAGGAAGCCGGCTATTTAACGCAGCGTAATTGACTTTAGCTGTAAGATTCAATATACTTATCTAGGATTACAGTTCAATAAAATCTGATTGCGGCGAGAGCAACGGGAATCGCAGAAACACCCAGGGATTGTTTTGTGCCTTTCCCATGGATAAACTACATCAGATGTCTTCGGGGCTTGGGTTACACTGCTGCCTGACCTGCGTGTTGGCAGGACCAGCTTGAGGCGGCACCATTCGGTGCGAGGAGGTGAAGCCCCGTGGCTGAAACGATGGGTAATCCTTCTGCAGTCAGATTTACATTTGTGCCCGGCCAGTGTCGGGCTGCGGGGAACGGGAAGTAAGCTGTGTCTGGTTTCGTTATGATGGTGATGATAATAGGATCGCCGAGGTATATGAGATTAAAAGCCCTATAACGTTGCAGGCCAAACCATGCGCAGAGAATAAAACCTGAGATCACATCAGTGCCTAAACATCCTTTTGTCTTGCCTCACCCTGTGTGGGAATAAATACGGGAAAACAAATATTTATTCAGAATTTCCTCTCACTATTACCAAGTAGGAAGCTGTGTTAAGCCAATTTTTATACAGAAACATTTGCTGACCATCGTGGATTGGCTTTTATAGCTGCGTGCTGTGATTGCAGAGAGCCTTTTTGCCCAGGTATTCATTAATGAGTTTTTCATCAGCTTTTCCCTGAACAAACAGGAAAGCATTAGATTTAGTTTTTTGCTTGCAGAGCTTCAGAGTGAAGTAGAGATTTTTCTGCTGGGATGAGGGCACTTGGCACAGGCGATGAGTATTTTGGGATGATGGCTGAACAGACACTGTGGCATGTGTCCTTGTCACACAGCAGAGACACAAACTTTGTTATTCTTTCTTCCAAGAGGTGTATCCCAGACCACAGCCCGTGATGCAAATGTGAGCTTACATCATTAGGAGCGCTTACCTACAGCCGTGCCTGTTTCCTCTGTTATTTCATCATTTCTTCCAAGTATTAATTATCCTGTTGTAAGAAAGGAAAACTAAAGTTGCAGACCAAACTAATAGATGTGATCGATTCTGGTACACTGACTTCGTAAGCAATACAAATATAGATAACATTGGTTATGGTACAAGCTGTACTAATCATTGTCTCTGAAACTGCCTATATTTTAACATCTTCTTAAACAAATGCCAGGACTACAGAGAGTGGTAAAACAAGGGAATCAAGGCAGAACAGGCAGATACTGTGCTATGAGGTGCCAGAGATCTCTGACTAGCATAGCCACAGTTTAAGAGCAGCAAAGGGAGCTTACTAAGGAAATGGCTCTTCCCGTTATAGAGTTAGCTTTGATTCTGGAGGGTGGTTCTTTTGGTGATGGTTAACTGAGATGCCGACAATACTGATGTTAACTTCAGTTCTTAGATGGCATGAAACTGAAAAAGGAGTTCATGTAGTGCCCAAGTTTTCAGTTTGAGTTGAGCTATTAGAACTAGGAAGACATGTCAAGCCCAGACTTTCCTATTTTAGTGACCTTTCTTTATAAGATGGTGAACCCTGTTTTGCTTTGTTCTCCATGATTTAATTTTTTTCATTGTGATATTCAGGAGTGGGTGCAAAATCAACTAAAAAGAAGCCATGGCAGGTAGACTTAAAATTTTGCCTACTTAGCTTGCATCAAAACACTCCACATACGTTTGTATATGACCTGCTGGTATGCAACACCAGACAGCAAATGGTTTGTTAGTATTGGCAATGCTTTCATGAAGCCAAATAGGATTCTTTTGCTTGCTGGCTTGAGGGTGCAAAGTGCTTTCAATTCCCATTCAATTTTTCTCTGCTTCCTCTGTCTTAATACTGCCAGCCTTGTACCTTGGAATAATAAAACTTCAAAGAGTTTATAAAAGTCTCGGTCGAAAGCATGTGTTATTCTAGGTCAGGCAGATAAAATCAGTGCTAAGTCCAGTTTCTTCTCAAATCTGGCCAAAATAGCGTGTCTCCTCACGTTGTGGGCGTGTGTCTGTCTGTTCCTCTCTCAAATAGCTGAAGTGAGTAAAAGTATAAATAGGAGATTCCCCAAATACGTTGTAAGGTTTGTGAAATTCATTGAATTCTGTGCTGATTATAGCTAGAGCTATATGCTTCTGGACATCTTTGTTTCTAAATCACAATGAGATTGCATCTTATTTAGAATTGCCATAGGTTTGTTTCATAGACATAGTTCTGCACTGATTTCTTATTTCAAAAGAGCTGTTTAAATTGCTTACACAAAGATGTTTTTTCATTGAAGAAGACAACTTTAAATCCACTTCTGTCCGCCTTGACAATACTTCCAAGTTCATATCCAGCCACGTACAGAGTTAGGGAAGTAAAATTTAATGTTGTCTCCAGCCAGTAAATTACTTTCTTTTCCCTTTCTGTGCCATTTGCTCCATCATTCTGAGGAGGAATTTTTATAATATCCCACTGTCTTCTCTAAAGTACATTGAGGTTCTCCTCTCTTCATGCATTTATTTTAAGAATTAGTAGCAGGCAGTGTGATCCATGAGTTACTGATCTGATCTGATCTGAGAGTTGTGTGTCCAGCAGCATTGCTGATGTACTCCAACTGCTGGTGGGTACTTGGTCTGCAGCACCTGGCTGAACTTCCTGACAAGCAAAAACCAAATTGGTGGCTTCAGTCTACTGGCAAAGACTAATCAAAGCATGGCCATTAATTTCTCACCCATCCAGGGACATACTTCTAAGAAGAGCATGCGTCCACTTTTAAAATACTGTCCCCACAACCTATAAATTATTGTTCCATTTAATAGGGCTCAGTGTTCAGTCCCAGCCTTGACAGCTGACCAGTACCCGTTTAGCCTGATCCTCCTGCCCCAATCACCTCTCCATTTCCATGCTAATGGGGTAGCCTAAGTCTCACACCTGTTTCTTTTTTTGCTGTTTTAGTGTTTTTGCTCTTCTAAGGCAGATTCCCTGTCAGGAGACCTACAGTACATCTCTCTAGCATCACCTTTATCATGGTAGCAGCGGACACCCTCCTCCTGGTTTGTGTCACCTCTTCCTCAGGAAACACCACTAGAGGCAGTTGCAGTCTCACTTAATCTTTCCTTGTTTAGAAGATGTAAAAATAATTAATGAATTGTTGCAGGGAGGTGTGACCTGAGGGATGCAGGCACATGGGAGTGTTTGGTTGCTGAAAGCATCACGAATGGAATCGCTCCATTGTCCAAGTACTGGTATGAAAAGGTGGGAAATCAGCATGCTCTGAAGTTTCACTGAACCTTGTTGCTTCTCCTCTCTGTCTCTTCCTAGAAGTTACTTCACACTGGAAAAGCACAGGGAAAAGGGAGAAAAGCAACTCTTAATTTCCCAGGATTTCCTTTGGGGGAGTGGTCCCACAGGGGAGGGAACTCTTCTAATAATCTTCACAGCATTTAATCCCATGAAAACGCAAGAAAATCAGTGCTTCCGCTGAGAGTTGGCAGCGTATTTTTTCCGTAACAAGACCTGTTTTTGGTTTCTTTGTAGTACAGTCTGATTCAGACTGTACCGAGTTGACTGAGGAGAGCGAAATCTGTTTTCGACAGATGTTTCCCGTGATCTGGCAAATACAGACACTTCTGTGAGATGACAGGCAGCTTGTTTACATAGGATTTTTTTTTTTTAAATAATAATTAAAAAAAAACCAACAAAAAAACACAAACACAAAACAACATTCGGATCACTCATTCTGATCAAGGCAGTGTCAATTATTAGGCTGTAAAGGGAACTGATGACTCAACTTAGGCACAGCGCTGCGGCGGTCTCCGATTTTCGGTTTCATAACAGATTCTTTTCAGGAATTATTTTCATTCATACCCAGCATTTAAATGTGTCTCTGGAAGCGTGTATCATTCTGTGATCAGGGTCTAAGAGACCGGTGTCAGACCGTGCCAAGCAGTTGTTCAGGGTTTGGGAAGTGTCCCCATGGGATGGCAGGCACCCATTCGGAGAGGGGTCCTCTGATCCATCGCATCGCGCGCCCGGGACCATACCCGCACACCACCAGGCTGTCAGTCACCGTGTTAAATTTATAGATAAGTCTGCATCAATAAAATTGAAAAGCACTTTGATTCAGAAAGCGAAATGTTTTGATCGGATCCCGTGCTTAGTAATTCCAGCGAGCGCACTTGGTGAGTCAGAAATGGAAATGCAAAGCATTTCTCTGAACGGTGGCCGGAAATTAGCTCTGAAAACTGAAACGAAGCCTAAACCGCAGTTTTATCTATTTACTTAATAATTTTAGATCTGCGAAAATCCCTTTTGTCTTTGGGAGACATTTTGATTCCTCTGCTGCAGCGCTGGTGCAATCCTGAGGCTGGATGATCAACCGCGTCAGGACGGTCTGACGTGTCTTTAATTTCTTCATTTAGAAAAGAGTGCCCTGTAAACCGCTATACTGCCTCCGGTGCTGCCTGACTCAGTCACGGTGTGGGGTAGGAGTTGGTGGAAGTACTAGGCAAGAAGGAATGTTGAAATACTTGAGGTCGTGTAATACTGAGGAAGAAATCCAGAGGAATTGAGTGGAGCCACTCAGCTGCTTCTTGCCCAATGCGCAGGTTATATTTGTGCCACACAAGGCTGTCTCGCTGCACCAAACGCCCGTCGGTTTGCTGCTGGGTGCTCCCTGGCTTAGTGTGGAGTCCGCAGTGATGACAGTCCCACGGTTTGTAAGGACAGAGCCCTCTGTCCTTGGAGAGAGAGCAGAGGCAGGTCATCAGTTTCGGTGCTGGTAGAGGTGGTCCTGCTGCAAAAATCTTAAAA
Organism: Gallinula chloropus; assembly: GCF_964237585.1. Taxonomy (NCBI): domain Eukaryota; kingdom Metazoa; phylum Chordata; class Aves; order Gruiformes; family Rallidae; genus Gallinula; species Gallinula chloropus. Next base: position 20,145,122 of record NC_140087.1, read on the forward strand.
ATCGGCATCCTGGGTAATAGGCAGCAGCGTTCTGGTCCTCATCCTGCACGCAAGAGTTTGCCACTTTCTTCTCTGCTGAAATCTGGGTACCTGCTGCTCATCCTTAAGAGTGAGTCTGGATGCTTTAGAGTCACTTCATGGCCTTGGGACAACGTAGGGGCTGTCTTCCTGGCAGCCACTCTGTCGTCTGAGGCCCACAAACGTAAATCATGGTGGAGGAGGACAAAGTAATACATGTGTTTAAGGGACTTTCAGTTCCCATGGCAAGGCAGGAATGAACACAAGTATAGCTCCTTTCAAAGAGAAGATGGTCTGGGTGATTCTTCTTAATTACTGTTTACCTAAATAAATAAATAATGCATATTCATGGCTTTAACTAAAGTAACTCACGTTGAAATGTTTACCTCGGGTGGGGCGGGGTAGGGGGCTGTGCAGCAATTAATAGTAAAACATTTAGACAAGATTACAGAATGTTGTGATTGGAATAGTAAACATTATGCTAAAAATAAAAGCAAATACTTGGAGCTGTCTTGAATTTAAAAAAATAATAATAATAATACTCTGCTATCCAAAGAAACACGCTGAAGAGAGGCAGTGTGGGTGAAGGGGTGCACCTCTTGGTCTTGGAGGTCTTCAGCATCACATGGAGGTTCCGTCAACATGAACTTAGATTTCTGGGTAGTTCCTTCAGTCACAGTCTGGAAAAAAATGACAGGAATATTGGCATACACACAGATCAGTGTGGCAGCTCCAGTGCCCATCAGCACCGCTTTGAGGCTGGCATGCATTGATTCTTAAACCCAGCAAGGCAGAGTGTTTCAGCTGTTTGTGTCAGTAGTAAACAAAACCTTTGTTTGTGTTGTGAGCCTTCTCCCGCCCCTCCATTTCATACAGTCCTCTGAATGAAATTCCTTGCTCAGCTGAGAGTTTGAGATCTGGACCCATCCTTTCATGTCTTTTGGCTACAGCTCCTTATCTGGTTAATCAGCTCAAAGAGAGCCAGTGATGTGTTCAAAGATTTCTGTGACAGCTGCATGCCATTAGGCTGAATGATTAAAAAAAAAGCCCTTAATTGTAGTTCAGCGCAGTAAATACAGATTGGGCTTTCGGTTTAACGTACAGTAGCAATAGAACAGAGCCTTGGACAAGGGAGCTGCTGCTTGACCCCATGCAGATGAAATGTGCAGGGATGGTGGAGCTGGTCTGCCCCATAATCCTAGCCTGCTTCCAGCTCTTTGGGACCAGCAGAGGAACGCGATTGAGCAATGGGGTATAGGTGCATTTTTGCACTGAACTGGAGAAGAAGAAGAGCGTAGGAGGTGAACTGCACCAAGGCAGCTTGCCTGGGCATCGCCTGCTGCTGCTTCTTCTTCGAGCTCATCACCACCTCGGAGCTCCTGGTGCAAACAGGGTGGGCTCTCCCTCGCTTACTGCAGTGTCCTCAGCCATATTTAGGAGGCACAAGATGCTCTTCTCCACAAGCCTTTCTCTAACTCGGGTGTCTTTTGGTGATGAGGCTTTCAGACCTCCTCCTCTAGAACAAATCAGTCCCTTCTGAGGTAGCATAAGAAGTGCTGGGGGCGCTCGCTGGCACCTAGCGCACCCAGTGTGCCGCTGTCACGTGTCCCTTGGATACACTCTCATCTAGAAACTGAAAAGCGGCTTTTCTTTGACTGGAAGTGCAGTATTGACTACTAGATGCAGTGGAGTCTTTGCTTACGTCAGTCAATAGTGGAAGTCCCTGGCCATGCACTGAAACAGAACAAGATGTCGAGGAACGAGTGCTGGCGGGTGGGCTGCCCTGTTCCCAGCAGAGGTGGTGGGAACACCCTGTTGACTTCAGTCCTTGTGATGCAGCTCCACAGCTGCTCCTGGCTGGCTGATGAATTTCCTCGACATTTTCTTCCTCTGCTTTGATGGGTCAGTCTTTTCCCTGACCAAACTGCCTGCTCTGCAGGATCTGTGAGTGGTGCCTGTACCCCAGAGGATGAGGATGCTAAGGGTGAGACAATGTGTCCTGTTGGTCCATCTCCCCTGTAGCAGAGAGGGTGGCTTTATAAGCATGGTGCATTTTCCCTATTGAAAAAAAATAATAAAACCTTTCTAGGTTCACCTCAGAAAGATTTCTGTGGAGCAGAAGTACCACCTCTACTTCACCTTTTTCTGAAAGGGGTTTCTGGGAGTTTCAGTCACACACCGTCCAGCGAAGCCAGCGGCAGTGAGGCAGCCAGAGCCTTATGCCACGTTTTGCAGGTTACGAAGGCCCTGCACAAGTGGAGTGAAAAGCACAGTAAACCCGATATCAGCTCGCAACTAATTATCTGTGTATAAAAATTCCCCTGCTCACTTGTTTTGCCGTTAGAGGCTCACTGGTAAGATTTATGACTCTGGCTAAAATGAAGTAGTATTTCCCTTTTCTCAGCATTACTGTGCGTGGCCTCTCTGGCTTTTCGTGTTAAACAGACTTGAGCTCACCCAAACGGGGAACATATTTTTGAAGCTCTTTCCCATCACGATTCTGCCTTTCTCTTCTCCTCTTTGTTACGACCAGGGAAGATAGCCCACTGAACGTTTTCAGGTCTTTTGACTTTCCCCTGCTTGGTGTGAGGCTGAAGACAGTGAATCTTAAGAGATAGCTCCTTCATGGGAGATGCGGCACCAGCCCACACTGAGCCACATTGTGGTTTGCGCAAGGCTGGCGGTGGACAAAACCCTCCATCAGCCCAGACTCCCTCTTCATGGTTTGATGCACAAGTGTGGCACTCAGTGTTTCTAGGAGCTAAAGGATAATGCCTTCACATCGTGCTGGAGCGTGGGGGGCCAGCCGTGCGGCTCGGAGAAAGGCTGTATTTCTCCCGCCCTTACATTGCACGTGTGTGTCCTCATTTCACAGGCTGATGAAGAAGAGGCCACTGGCTGAACTTTCTCAACCAGCAAATGCTCCACTGATTTCACCCTGATCTGAAATCACCTGAAAATTAGTTTGTCTGACATCGTGAGATGGTAGGGGTTTTTTTATGAGCACAGAGAAAAAAAGGGAGCAATGTTGAGCTGCTGCCATCTCTCCCAGTCTCAGTTAGATGTAGTTATTTTTGTATTAAAGCTCAGAGGAAAACCGGTAGAGATGCCAGATAAACCTTCCCAAAAAAACCATTTGTGTTAATACTTAAATATTGTTCATCTTTCGCAGCATTTACTTATCTGTTTCCCACATGCTGAACCTTATGGGGAGTTTTTGTGGTTGACTGTGGCCTGTTCTTTCATTCTGTATGTTAACTGTTTTCTCAATTTGCATTTTTTAAAAGAAGTCGGCAGTAAAAGTCTGACTGTGATAATCATTCAACGCGGGAACATCCTTTCGGCAGGCCAGGCCTGCATTCATGTGGTTGAGGTGCGTTGGGGCAGGAGTCCTAGAGCATTAACCCTAGTGAGCTGCATCATTTCGTGCCACCCTGGGAAGCATCCTTTTCTGAGAGATCCAGCACTGGCTGTCCAGTGTTGTCTTCTGAGATACCAGGCTCTGGGACAGCAATTTCATCCCCGTCACTGAACCAACTCATTTTCTTCTATTTGCATGTATATTAACCAAGAGTTCTAGTCCTTAAGGAGAAATATGCCAGAAATTTCTGGGGCTCTTTCTCACAGTGTATATTAACTTTCCTGTTACACCTAACCATTCTTTCATGAGTCATACCACCAAGATAAAATATTTTCAACGGTGGCTTTATTTTAAGTTGAGTATATTCCAGTGGTAAAGTCATTCAGATTTTACATATAAAAAGATTTAAAAGTTCCCGTGGTGGTGCCCTTGAACTGCAGTCTCCCACCTCTCCTAGCTCGGCCTGGTTGATGTGTCACAGAGTTAAATGCAACCAGAGGACAAGAGAGGGTGGAAAATTCCCCCCACACACATCCCCCAGCCTCTCTGAGGGTTTTCCGTTTAAGCCCAGTTGGTGCTGTTAAGTGTAGCAGGGGAAAATCCAGTTTGCAGACCCTGGAGCACTACCCTGGCCAGCACAGGGCTGCAGCAGCTGCCTTCCCCTTCCCTCAGTCAGCAGCGATTATCTCGCTGCTTCTCCTGATGACTTCAGTCATGGTTTCTAGCCAGGCTGATCCCTCACGTGGTTTTGCCGTTATCTGAACGAACAGCTCAATCTCATCTGCGCTGTCTGTTGATACAGCTCACCCAGATAGGGATGTGCTGCAGAGACAGACGGTCCTCGAGGTCCTGGGTGGGTGTCTCCCTGCTTCTGGTCCATATCTCCTCCACTGCAGTGTTCCTCTGCATCCCACCTCCAGGTGCTGGGGAAGAATCTGCCATGCCCTTCAGACTCTTGATTTTGGCTGCCCCTGGCCAAACCATGTGCTTGAGCACAACCAGGAGTGATGGATGAGCACGTTCCTTCTCTTTGGAAGAACCGAGCAGGTTATTAGGAGGAAATTAAATGCACTGATAGTGAAGCCAGGCTATGCATCTTTTCTGACATAGGTATCGATATCATCTTGGGTTTAATTTACAGATTTCAGGGAGAGATCCTGCACTAGATGTCAGGAGCATTGCAAATGCCTTCTCAGCCTCAGGCGATCCTTCAAGCAGTTGCAAGCTACAAATGTTCCAATGAAGCTGTTTTAACCAGAAAGAAATACTCTGTAGCTTCACTCAAAACCACACCAAACAGAGGAAAAACGTGTTTGCTGATCTGTAATGGTGTTGCATGTGACAAGCTGGGATCCTTGACTTCACTGGGACAAATTTCTGCACACGTGTGTGTAAGCAGTGTTGCACTCCACCAAGTGAGGCATCGCTTCAGAAAGCACCAGCTCTGTTTGCGCGACTGCGCTCACTTCTTCCTGCTTGCTGGGGCGCAGCCTTCCTTCAACATATATATATATATTATTTTTTTTTCCTCCTGTCTGTGTCTGTAAGAAGCTCACCAACTTGTCATGTGGGTTTGTTTTATTTAGCCCAAACTTTACGTCATGAACACTGGTCTTTTTGCTAACCCTGCTGTGGATTTGCTGCTCGCCTCCCTCACTGTCCGCCCGGCTTCTCTGGTTTTCCTGAGCATGGTTACCTGTTAGGGTGTGTTTGAAGCATCTTTCGTGCTAACTGGAGTAATACCAAGGTACCTTCATTGTGCTCTTCTCAACTCATGTTTCTTTGTTTGCTCATTGCAAACTGAAGAACTTAGCAGTTTTCCTCCTCTTAACCATCAAAGCTGTGTTATTTTACGTTAACAACAAAACTTCTCTTTGAAACACACCCTCTGTAGAACAGAAACCCAAGCTGGAAGGTGTTTTCTTGCAGTAAATACTTCTTTTGCTTTGTGCTTCCTTCTGCCAATTGTGGTGTCTGGTGCATCTTCCTTTACATTTGCATTCTTCAGTGCTAACTTAAGGTGACAAGCAGTACTGGAACCCCACAGAAAGGGGAAAAAACCCATCACCTGGTTCAAAAATGTACAAGAGGTAACAATGTAAATTTAAAAAAAAAAAGCACAGAAACTTACAATGTCTGGTTTAAAATCTTGTTACTTTTCTCATTTTCTATGCAGCTGTGATGGCAGATGCTTTTTGAAAAATAAAGTTTCCTTGGACACTCATGACTCTGGGAACTGAGTCTTCAGGTTGATGTTGAGCAGTGATTCTGTGGCCTCTCATGATGCTACAACTGATTGCCTGTGTATGCCGGTCTGTGCCGAGAGCCAAGACCTCAGTGTGAGCAAGCCTTGGAGTGAGGAGTCCATCTTCCACTGACTAAGATCCAGCTCTTCCCAGGCTGTAAACCTGACCAGTCAGCATGTTAAAACGCTGAAGCATCTCTTCAATAGATGCACCATTGCCTCTTCATTTTGCATGAGCTCAGTTTTCACGTATTCCTTGCGAGCTTACAGCTGGGCTGGGGGGGGCAGTTTTGCTTTTATAATAATTTCCCTGTCGCAGACAGAAGATTCTTCTATCGAACAGAGAGCATGAAGAAGCCCTTGTAGTGAGCATAGGCACTGGGTTAGGTTTCAGTCTACCCTAAGCTGACCCCAGGCCAGAGAGATTCCTGCTTTCATGTTTTAGATCATGTGTAAAACCTGATGCTGGCTGGATCATCCTGCATAGGGCAAGAATATCTAGGGAACATGGGGCGAGATACAGAGCGAGACATTTGCAGAGGGGAATGAAATGTTTGGGATGCAGCCTCATGCTTTCTACAGCAGTGAACATCAATCACACCTTCTCAGAAAAACATGGCACGGCAAGTCTCTTCCCCTCCTCTCCTTTTTTATTTTTCTTCATTTCCCTGCTCCCCACTTCTGTTTATTCTCCCTTCCTTCTGACATGCCCTGGTAAGTGCAATTTTAGCTCAGAAAACTAACTTGTCCTTGAAAAAACAGAGCATTCACTGCTTTTATTCCTTTGACCATTGAGTAAGCAACAGTTATTTTTGTTCCACCAGTGATTTATGATTGAACAGATTTGGAGTTCATATTTTTAGTTTTATACGCAATTTAAATAATGCAGATTTTGGACCATAAATGTTTGGTCCTCTTACAGCTTGTCAATGAATGGTATACCCAGTTGAAGAAAGTGACGTAAACTGAAGAGACACACACGTTGTGTTCCTAGTGTAGCCTCATTCTTCACAAGTATCTATGTAGGTAATTCTTAAAGGTACCAGTACTTTGAGCATCAGTTTGTGAACCATCTAGGAGGGTGCCATCCAGAAGAAATACCCTGGTTTTTGTAAGTGATCCAGTTCTCTACAAGGCTTAGAGTAAAATGCAGTAGCATCCTTGCTCAGGAAGTATTGAAGAGACACATCATAGGTCCAAAAAGCAATAACTAAACCTCTTTCATTTGCGCTGCTTTGTGTTGCTTCTTTATGGAGTCAGTAATCATTTCTTGGGAAACCAGAAGTTTTCACTGAAGACTTTGTTTTGCAAGTTTCAGAAAAATAACAGTAGTTAAAAAAATATTCTAAAGTTTTGGGGGTCTTATTTGATTTTCCTTCACCTCCCCTTTTAATCTAGCTTTACTTACCAGTAATGCTGCAGACCCAGCCCTCACAGTGATCCTGAGAAGACAGATACATACCACTGCTTGTACTGCTGCTGTCCCCTTCTGTTCAAAAGAAAATCATCTTCATTTCCACTCCTAATCACCAGATTTATTCAAATAAATAGTAGTTAAGTGTTAAAATGCTGTGTTTTTCCCCAGGAAGACGGTAAAGTGTTGGGCACTGGCAACTTGAAAATCCCTGTAACTTAAAACTAATTACTTCCCCTTCCACAAGTATTTTCTTCCTCCCCAGCCACTTCAGAGCTCGACAGCTCCCTTGGTAGATAGGGGAAGCCTTTCAGAGTCAGGTGGGACTGGGTGTTGGGTGGGATCTGGGCTGAGCGAGGATGTCGGGTGCTCAGTGGTCCACCCCGCCATCCCCAGCTCTGCTCTCAGCAGCCCTCCCCGTCCTAAAGTGCTTCCTCTCTGGGGACTGAGCCCTGAGCCCTCTGCATGGATTTGCTGTGGGCACACAAACCTTTTACTCCATCTCCAATTTTCTTCTGACACGGACTGGCATGGCAGGTGGCTTTCCTGTAGGCTGGATGGAAGAGTACGACGGGCATTGCATTAAGACAGGGATACTGGATTATGCTTATGGTGTTTATTCTCTAAAGCTCTCCAGAATAAAGCAGAAACAAAGGAACAAATTTGATGCTCCTAATTTAAATTCCTTGCTAAAATCAAAAGTGAAGATTTGACAAAAGCCAGTATTAGTTGTTATTTAAAGTCTGTTAGGTAATTTTACCACTGTTGTTGGAACACCTTTCTGATGTCACATGCAATTTTATAGAACCACAGAATGGTTTGGGTTGAGAGGGACCTTTAAAGATCTTCTAGTCCAACCCCCTGCCATGGGCAGGGACATCTTTCACTAGATCAGGTTCCTCAAAGCACCGTCCAACGTGACCTTGAACACTTCCAGGGATGGGGCATCCGTAACTTCTCTGGGCAACCTGTTCCGGGGCCTCACCACCCTCATTGTAAATAATTTCCTAGTATGTGTGCATAAGTATGCACATACCTGCAGTATGATCTGGTAGAATAATCACACAAGTGTTAGTTTATCTGTTCTGTAATTCTTCTCAGGGGGCTAGTGTCAGGGTGCTATATGAATGTAAAAAGACCCGTAGTCTCTGTGGAAAGGTGTTTACATCTTAAAGGTAAGAGGGGATATCTAATGGGCAACATGTAATCATCCTGTTTGACATAAAGACCTTACATGTTTAAAAAAAAAAAAGGCTCTCATACTGTTTCTAGAATTAGAAGGGGGGGAAAGAGGGGTTTTGTGAAGGTTCAGTGCTTGGATTTTTTTAATGCCTGCCTTTATTTTGTTTTAGGTTGGTATCGACTGAGTTGCCAGAACATTGCCCTGCAAAGCTTTGGAGGGCCACTTCTTAATGGATTGCTGCAGCCTCTTAATTTCTCCATTGATCCTGTTCCCTGCATCGTGAGAACGTTTTAGCCAGCACAGAACCTAGAAAAGTTACATGTAAGTCATGATTCAAATTCCTTACTTACTAAATAAAAAAAAAAAAATAAAAGAAGGAAAAGGAAAAAGAAAAAGGTCTTGGGGAGGCAAGGTGGAGGCAGTAAGCATCGTACTTTAGAAAAATACTGTAAAAGCTGTAATTCAACAGCAAACATTAGGTGGTGAATAAATTGTTATTGAAGTAGTTACTTGCTTTTTTAACCTAAATGGTGATTGTCATTTTGAAGGCTTTTCTAAGTGTTCTACTACCATAGTAAACCATAGCAAGAAGTATTTAAAATAGCTTCTCTTCCTCCCATCCCCCTAATTACGACCAGGTAAGCGCACGTACACTTACCTGGGTGTGCTGTGCCCAAGCCTTACATACTCTGTGCAACTTAGGGGGCTGTCCTTTGCTCAGTGGGACTGTGGGCATCCCTGTATTTTTTCCATGATGAGACCCATATCCTCATCCATTGGGGTTTTCAGAATGCTTCCTTCAGAGGAGCCCTGATAGTTCTTCTTTCAGCCTGCTGCCCTGAAAGGCTCTTTAAGCATCAGTGGTACCTTCACTGCCAGCTCCAGCTCCTTCTAGGTGGAGCCAGGTGCTATAGGAGGGTGGAGAAAGCCATGCACAGATCTACGAGGGACAAAAGGGGATTGAGGGGCCTGCAGACCCCTTCCTAATTCCTTGGTCTGGGTAGTAGCTCTAGTGCATGTGTCATGCTTTGATTTTCCTCCCAACATGGCCAGGTGCCGGTGGTGGTTTATACACATTTCCTCCCCCATCATGGCTAAATCCTCCTCTGACACCTCGCGTAGCATCAGCCTGGTGCGGAATTGGTGGGCTGTTCTAGAGGGGAGAAATTGGTTTGACTCTTTTTAACTTGTCAGCAGCTCTAACCCTAATTCTGGGGTGGATCTGCAGGTGGAAGAAGTCTCTGGACCTTTAGAAGGACAGCATGGATGTGGTGGTCTGTGCTGTCCAGAGGGTGATACACCGTGGTGCTGCTTGAGAACAACTTTATTGCATGATTTTTTTTTACAGAAAAGCAAGACTCATTGTGGTTAGGAGGTTTTATCTTTGGGATGATGGTGATAGAGAACAGTTTGGCAAGAGGCTGCCCAAGCCAGAGATAATACAAAACTGTGGTCTGCAGTGGGGGATTGTGCATGTTCCTGCCCTTGTTACTCACTCCAGTAATAAACTTGTAGGACACAGTTTAATGATTAGTAGGGAAGGGACAGTGAAGCTGACCACAGCACTTGATGTTGGTCAGTTTTTCTTGAATGCTTCCTAAAACCATCTGTAATCTTAGAAACTGATTTATGATACTACTTTTTTTTTTTTTAAATGGGAGCACTTTGGAACCCGGAGAGTTTATATTAGAAATACACCTTATTAGAAATACACCTTAATTTGCAGTACTTTGTTTGCTTCTGTGACACTGGAAATATAATTTAAAACAAGAAAACTTTATTGCAAAAGAACAGGTTTTTAATGCATATGGAAATTCGTTTTTTAAAGAGAGAACAGTTGTTTCTGGTGTAATGAATATCAGCAGAAGTAATAGTGAAGTAGCATGGAACAGAAAAAAGCAGGGTAGGAAGAGATTTTGCTGTCAAAGAGGCCTTACAAGGTGTTGGCTTGATTTTGTTTTCCGAAAAAGGGAGAGTGTTGCCATTTCATTGTGGGCTTGGCAATATATGGTGCAGCTATTAATCAAACTCCTGATAGCAGGAATCATCTGACTACAGGAGAATTTCGGATCTGGCTTGGAACTTGTTTTTAGTGCTTGTCTTAAGGGAAGAAAACTTGAAACTACAAGCTGTAACAGCTCGGCAGGCAGGAACGACGCGTTGTTCATTAGTCCTTAGCACCATTCCCATGAGATTTAGAAGCCTTACTCACAGGTTTTTGCAGGGTTTTCTCATGATGCTTGAGAAGCTTGTCATTAGGCATCTTGCAAACTCAATACTAATAATCCTTTCCGGAGGAACTAACTTGAAAAATGGCATCTTCTTAGGGGACTTGAAAAAACAGTCAGAAACTGAATGGACATAAATGGAAAAAACCCCTCTCTCATTCCAAGAAGCGTGTAGCCGGTTTTGTCCTGCTGCTTCTCGTGCTGCAAATAACAAGGAGTCTCAATTTCCAACAGTAAAACAAGGTCTGAGGGCCAAACAAACTCGAAAACCAGTGTTAGTATATAGGAGCCATCATCAAAGGTGTCAACTTTTTTTTGCTGTTTTTTTAAATTATTTTTTTTTTACTAAAGTGACGTGCTTGACACGTGTCATCCTTCTAGTACATGATGTATGCGTCCTCTAGCTCCTCGAAAACACGTGTCGCCTCATAGGTTGTCAGACGGGTTTCATAGAATCATAGAATCATAGGGGTTGGAAGGGACCTCCAGAGATCATCGATCCAACCCACCTGCCAGAGCAGCTCCCCAGCTCGTATTGCACAGGTCGGCGTTCAGACAGAGCTGGAATATCTCCAGAGATGGAGACTCCACACCCCCCTGGGCAGCCTGTCCCAGGGCTCCCTCACCCTCACTGGGGAAAAGTTCTTCCGCATGTTGGTGCGGAACTTTCTGTGCTCCAACTTGCAGCCATTGCCCCTTGTCCTGTCTCCACAGACCACTGAAAAGGGGCTGGCCATTTCCCCCTGCATCCTACACTTAAGATATTTATAACCATTAATAAGGTCCCTCCCTTAGTCTTCTTTTCTCCAGGCTGAACAGTCCCAGCTCACTCAGCCTTTCAAAGGCTGATGGATGTTTGCATCCATCGCGTATGCAGATCCGTTCCGACAGAGGTAGACAAGAGGGCAAGCAGACGGTTCCTTACTCAGTTTCTCAGTGTTTCCTGCTGCCTGGCTTTTTTTTTATGACAAACTCTGCTTATAACAATCACCTTGTATAGCAATTCCCACAGAAAGAAACAAATTCTGCCTTGTTAATTAGCCCTGGCTGGAAAAGAGCAATTGCGCGAGGTTGACCCAGCTATAACAACGGCTTTTCCCAGGGTGCTGTGTGTTTCATAAATAAGTATACCTTCCCCCTCCTTCTAGTTGTTGTTCAGGTTGTAGTTAATACTAGGAGGATGCTGAGGAATAAGAAGTACCGATGTTTGAGTTCAGAGCAGAGGGTTTCTTCCTTGTTCCGAGGGAGCAGATTGCAAAGTCCTGTTGTAGTGGATGTGCCAAGATTTAAAAAAAAAAACAAACCACTTTTTTCCGGGTCCCCTGGGAATTAATCATGAGCAGGTTACACCATGTTATGTTATAATCAGGAAGTACAGGAGTTAGGGAGAAGCTGTGCTCTTTGCTGAGCGGCTCAGGGTTTGTCATCCCAAATGATTGCTAACGGCAGTGTGCGAACGGGGCTTTGCTCAGTGCTGGGGTTGTGGCCTTGGAGCAGATGGTGGGCTGGGCTGCTGGCATCCCAGAGGAGATGGGCAGGGATTCCTAGTGATTTCCACCCTCTTCTCACATGTCTCTCTTTGGTTTACCCCCATCCTAATCAATGGCATTCTGCATCTAATAAATTGCCCTGATCTGTGTCGCTTGTGCAGTGCTGAGAATTCAGCAGTGGCCTTTAAGTGCTTTGTTCGGGCGGGGTGGGGGGTGTGTGGAAAGGGCAACCTGAAACTCAGAGACTCTGCACGCAAACTGTGTGTTTCCTAGGTATGAGTTCTTCAGAGCATTTCAAAAATTTTATAATAAAATTTCTTGAAGTCTGTCCTTCCACCATCTGTAGGCAGATGTAAATAATGTAATAATGTAAAGTTTTAAGATGCAGATTTTGGTGATTAAATGTCTGTCACCCGCCTACAGCCACAGCCTGGGAAAAATGTATCTTTTTAAAATCTGCACCAAAAGGTCAGGTAACTTGATGGGATTAAGAGAGAAATCATATTTCTCAAGGTGAAGTCACATCCCTTTGAACACTGGCTTAATTCCTAACCCTCGCTACCAAACCCACTTCCCAAGTGCACAGCCATAGCTGAGGACATGGGTGGTTTTATCCTACAGGATTTTGATGCCCTATATGGATTTCATTACTTTTCTGGTATGTTTTCCTGTTGGAGTGTTGGTTTTATGGTGGAGAAGGCATTTTCTTACCTATTTTATGATACTGACATAGCAGGGCTCTGCCCCTCATGCAGCATCACAAGGAGCATCTCCTGCCATGAGGAGCTTCTCCCATGGCATCCTGTCCCTGGTGTGCTCACAATGGTCGAAAAGCATTTTCCTAGGATCTGAGGAAATCTTCTTTGCCACTAATTGATCTGGTTACTCCTGCTTGCCCCCTTGTTGGGAATACATTAAACCATTGACCTCTGCCTGTGCTTCATTGGTCACTCAGTGTGATCAGGTGCTCCCCAGAACCATCAGTGTCTTCCTAGCCGAGGCAGGATGCAGCCTGGGTTGCTGGGGATGGCTTTTGCTAAGTATTTTCTGCAAATACATATGTTGATTTAATATATTTTTATTTTAAATATGTATATACATGTGTATATATAAAAACTATGTACATTTTTATATTAAGTAGTTGTATTAAATACATAATTATAAAAACTATGAAAACCTGTATCTGGACAAATATTTTCAGCGTGGTCTGAAAAGCACCAGGGTAGTTTCACACACAGCAGCTGCATGTCCACACGCGCGTGGGTGGTGAGCCGGCATCCCTCCCTGGGTGCTCCCAACCATGCCAGAGTCATCCCCATCTGGGGACACGCAGTGACCCTGGGCCATACAGCCAGGAGGAGCCTCCTGCTTTTTGTTTAGCTGGTACGAGGGAGGAGGATAGCGGCATTTGTCGCAGTACAGCGTGTGGTATGAAACCAAATTATTCAGGCACCTCTCCCTCCCCGTCGCTGCCGTTGACCACAGGTTGGTTTGCTCACCGCCCCAGCGGTGCGACGGCCCGTGTGCGTGTGCGGTGCCATTGATCTGTTTACTCGGTGTTTCCCACGTGGCTGCCGTGTTGTGGCGAGGACTTGTATTTTTCGCTGCGGCAGGTGACAGCCTTGGGTGCGTGTGTGTGTCAGCCCCAGGGACTGAGTCACAGCCCTCCCTCCCTCTGCCTCAGCCGGCAGCACTTCCCCTTCCCGGGGCGGCGGGGCCAGATGCCAGCCTGTCTCCGTAGGACAGCTTACCTGCCCACACGTTGCTTAGTTTTATTAATGTTTTTTAAAAAGAAAGAGGCTTGAGAGAGAGCGCCGGTGAAATCAACTTTCTCTGTAACCCAAACTAGTGAAAAGTAAAATCCATCTCACCGCATCAGTTTTGTTTTCACTGCTGGCTCACCCTGTCCGCTCCCTCTGGCAGAGCCCTGCACAGTCATTCGGCACCCGGCTTGGGGGTGGTGTGGTTGTTAGCTCAGTGGTGTATGACCCATTTATTTTCATAATACTTAGATACCCGTGCTTCTCCAGCGTTCAGCACACGGGTCCTACGACCTAAATCCTCGCCAGAAAAGCGCGCACCTGATTTTGGCAGCGTGCGTTGAAAACGTCCGGCTCTCCAGGCAGGCAATGGGCTGTTACTAATGAGCAAGGGCAGGTAAAAGTACATTTTTCCAGAGCTGACACTCTGTCTTAAATTGTTTTGGTAAATTTTTGATTGTTAGCTGAGGGGACGTGTTTCCTGTTACGATTTGTAAAGAGTTGAGAAATAAAAGTGTGGTAGTGGAGGCTCTTCTAGCTACAATAACTTGCATTTTCAGAGACAGCAAGGTAATTAATGTCAGGAGGCTGGTCACTCTACCCAACTCCAGACATAGCATCGCCTGTACTCTTGTTGATCCTGGTCTTAAGACAGAGCTTTTTTTCTTTATTTCTTTTTTTATTCAGCTAATTGGTTTGAATTTCTGCAGGTTTTTAGAAGATAATTAGCTTCATGCTTGCATTGCTTTCAGTAAAGGGAAAGAGTCAGGCATAGGACAGACAGGAGGGTAAACTAGCATCGTCGTAGACGGGAGTTTTAGGTATAAAATTAAAGAGTAATTTGCAAAGCAACTTGAAGTGGATTTAAACACAATGAAATCATCCTTGACAGCAATTTGTTTGAAGTTCTACTACTATTATGAGTGTAAAGGGATTTTTTTTTTTAATTACCAGTTTCTGGGTAGAGTATTCGGCATAATTTCTCACAGGTAAGTGAAGCGTTAACTCCCTGTACCTCAGTAGTTTGGGTGAGAAACTGAGAGTTAGGGAGAGGCACCTCCTTTTTATCATCCTTGGAAAATCAATCGGCCACTGGTCAGCTAACTTAGTGAAGCCTCTGCCAGGTAACTGAGAGAAAACAATTAATTAAGTGTATGAAAATGCACGAGGATCCCCGACTGTAGATACATATGGTCCTTTATGTTCAACCAGAATACAATGGCACTCTGAATACAAACTGGAAAAAAAGTAACAGCAATTAGCCAGTTTGCATCCCTTGTTCAGATGAGCCATGAGTTCTGGGGTTTTTGCATTTATATACTTTTGCTGTAGGTGTTGGAAGTGTGGGTGGCCATGAAAAAGTGGTGGTTACAATAAGATTTTCCATTTATTGCCCTTTGTATACAACTAAAAATAAGATTGAAATGCTTCAGAATTTGTAGAGCAAGCATAATCCTTCTCTTAGCTCTGATGACTTGTCTTGCGTGCAGCTTCAGCTCTCTCTGGTGAGTCCCAGGCTTAAATGCTTGTAAATGGGTATGTGTTTACTTGTGGTGTGGTCTAGCTATGTTAATTCATCAACTTCTTATTTAAAAAAATAAAAAAGTCATGCATAAGTGCATAAGTAATGAAAGAATTTTGGAAACGGAATTGTTCTGTTCCCTGGAAAAAGCAGCTTTGGAGAGGACTAAAGATCTTTAAAATCAGCCTCTCCAAAACTTGACTGGTGTAACTTGAACTGTTGATCCAGAATTTCTTCTTCTGGTGCTGAATAAAAAAAAAGGAAAAGGAAAAAAGAAAAAGGAAAAAACAAATTCTCAGGGCTGACTTTTGGCATGTAAAGTCCTTTAGGTTTGGGGTTTAGGGTTACAGTATTGAAATATGCTGTCTTGGTAGGTTTTCCAGATAATTGCACGGGTTTGGAATCCACTAAATTAATTGCAATATCTTGAGCTACTAAATCTGTTCTGACCACATTAATTGGTATGTCAGCTCATGGCCAAGAGAAACGTTTAAAGAGAGATGTTGTCAGCGTGTGCAGGGAAATTTGTAACTTGGTGGTGTAAGGTTTGGTGCTGTCCCAGCCTCGCTCGTTAAGTAGCCGTGGCATTTCCAGAGAACGAGTGTGCCTCTGCGCGTCAGGCTTCTCGGTTTGATGTCATTCTGGCGATGGATGAGTAGAGAGAGCATCTATCCAAGAGCTGCAGAACCAAAGGTAGAGGCTGAAAATGTGCTTTCTGCTGCGTGGCAGCTTGAACTTCGCTACTTTCTTGTTGCTCCGTGACCTTTCCAGGTTTTCCAGGCTTGACAGGGTAGCAGAGGTGTCGGTCTTGAGAAATCGGGCTGCGTCAGACAATAGGTTTTCACTCTGAGTAACACCACGTGGTGAGGAGGATGTGGGGTGCTGGGGGCACTGAGAGGCACATGCACTTGTTCCATGGAATAGCCATGCTGTCAGTGGTGAGTCTTTTATTATGCAACATGTAATCCCTTTTAAATTAGCTTGGTGTAACCCTCCCTCTCCTTCTAGGAGGAGAGCTCTGTGCCTGTCACTGCTGCCTTACTTTTGCCTTCTTGCCAAAAACGCGCGTTTCTGCTTTCACATCAGTGTGTGCCTTGGTGCAGAGCATGAAAGGCAAGGGAGCCAATGCAGCAATCATGGTTTTAAACATTTCAGGTGGGAACGGGCAAAAAGCTTCAGCAATAATTACTCTCCTCGGTGGTGGCTGCTGCAGGGAATTACATCTGTTACAGCTGCCTGCATGTCTCAGTCCTGTAGGTGACCAGATGCAGACAAGCGGCGTAAATGTTTGTTGTAATTTTTTCTGTGGAATTTTCCCCTTTTTGGTAGAGAAGTAGAGGTGGGTTGGGTTTTTCGTTGTATTTTTTTTTCTCTCCCCCTCCCTCCTTCGTTCTGCTGCTGCGCCCCATGCAGATGAGTTCAGACCTGATGGCTTTGAAGATAACGGCAGGAGAGAGTGCGTCATGCACGCGGTGACGGCACTCACGCGCCGCTCACCGCCGGCCGCACTTTCCAGCTGGATGAGACACCCTGGTCTTTTCCAGGGGTATCGCCGCACGGGCTATTTTTAGAGATGGCACATGGGACGCGTTGTGCAACTATCAGTACCCGCTGCAGGGCTCTTCATTTTTTCCCTTGTATGGTGATGAGGTTTTTAAGGTGTTTACCTTTCTCTTGAAGAGGTAGATGGATCTCTTTTTGATTGTTTTAACCGTTTGCAAGGATGCTCCGTGGAGTCTGTGGAGCTGTGTTTTCTGTACACAGTCTGAAAGGAACGGTCCTGCCCGTAAAACTGGCGTTAGTGTAAGAGACTGAAGCAGCGTCGTTCAGATGTTCAGTTGAAATGCTCTAGCAACCTGTTGGGTTGCGTAGCAGAGGATCTGCTACCTCGGGAAACCCCCAGCTTGGGTGGTTTGGGTCTGTTTTTTTTTTTTTTAACTTTTTAAAACTTTTTAACTTTCTCTCAGCAAATGAGCTGCACTCAGACATTTTTACAGTTGTCATAAACTCTTTCCGTGGTGCTCAGTTTCTGGAGCCCTTTGAACAATCACCTCAACTCTCTCTGCTCCCCGTCATGTACGGGACGTCCTGTGAGACGGCGGCAGTGGATTCTGGCCAGGCAGTGATATCCCCAACCCCCACCACCCATCCAGGGGGAACAGAGGATGCTTAGGGATGCGGGGCAGTCTCGTGCTGGGAGTGGAGCTGAGCATAGCAGTTGGTTCCTGGCTTATGCCTGTCACATGCTGGAGGAACAGGGCTGCCCAGTCACTGGCTTCTTATTGCATTGCTCAAATAATGCAAAAAACATTAGCAATGGAGATTTGCTGTAATGATGTATTTTAAGTGCATCCCTGCTCTGCCAGCTTCACTTTTAATGTACTCGGTTGAGGAATGCTTTGGAGGTTGCTGTTAATGGATGAATCTTCTGGAAAATTGGAATTTTCAAATACGATTGACACTTTGGAGTGAGAAATATAAACCTAATGAGAGTATTTCAGCAGAGGTTTGTAATTAGGAATGAATGGAGGAAATTTGTGCGCGCAGTCTGCAAAAGGGCACAATGGAAGGTGAAATTGCACCCTCTGCGCTGAATGAGGGATGAAAGCCAATGTATCAGTGTCATGGCATGACAGTGTAGAGTATAAATGATACTGTCACTGAGTGCTGCAGAAGGTATCAAGGGAATTCCACTCCAGTAAATTACATTACTTAGACAGACCTGAAGGCATTGTGTCTGAATGATTGGATGGAAAAAAGGTTGTCAGCACAAAGCAGAAGATATTACAGAACAACTGGCTGCAGGGTTCGAAAGCGATGTTTTTCTGATGTTTACCATGCAAAGCTCTTCAGATGCTTTTTAATTATTTTTTGGGGGCTGAATTACAGATGTATTGATGAAGCAATAGTATTTTTTGAGTTGGTGTTTGCAGTGGTTGCCACCCCTCAGCAAAGACATCTGCATGCACAGCTCCCATTTTTTCCCATAGGAATTGGGACTCCTCCAGGCTTGGGAAAAATCTAGTCATGTGTTCCCAGCTCAAGCAGTGATCTTTACATGTTGCTTCATTTGACCAAGGACTTGCTTTTTGGGCTGGGTTTTGTTTATGGGGTAATTCTAGCTTAGGTTTGTGGGGAGGGGAAGGTTGTCGCTGTTCTCACTAGCAGTGTCAGGGGCTGCATTGTGGTGAGCAGCAGCAGCAGATCACAGGACACAGTCTTTAATTTTATAGTCTCATTTAGAGGCACTCAGACAGCATGACGAGGTCTGTGATGCAGGTAGCTGGGAGCATGATGTCAGGGTGACAGTGCAGCAAAACTCCAAAGACGTCACCGCTTTCAGCATGCATGTGCTGGCACGTCATACGTGTGTGTTCCTCACGCTGTTTTGCTCGTTGCCCACCCAAACCCACTTCTAACACTGCCTTGCTTCCCCCAGACGGGGTGATGGTGTGGAGTGGAATAGTTATTTCTTGCCTTTTTTTTTGTCTTTTTTCTCTGTAATGACCTATTACATCCACCCTCAGAGGGGCGGTACCTCAGAGACGGGACTCAACCGCTTCTCTGTCTCTGACCTTACACGCAGATAACACCTACAAGCTCCTGTCATTTCCTAGTTTGCTCGTGGGTGAGACAGCCCAGCTCCCACAGTTCTCCCAGGCTGCCGCTCAATGATAAAAGGGCTTCTCCCCAAAGATGCTACGTTTCATTCCTGTGGCACATAATAAGCCCTGCCTGCCTTGGGGCTTCTTGTAAAAACTTCAGCAGACTTTGTGCTGCTTAAAAACGTATTTCTTCACTTGCCTACTCGTGAAAAGCATCACTGAAAGTGCATGCTGTAAATAATGATGAGAGAGCAGGCTGCATCTCTCCTCTCCAAAACTTGATTTGCAGCAAAGCCCCTACACACGGCAGAAGGATGGACACACAGCACAGTTAAACTGTTGGTCCTTAGCATTCTTCACCTGGAAATACTGTTTCAAGTCACATGGGCATCATTAACTAGGAAATACAGCCACGCGGAAGGGTGCTGTTTTGGATGCCTCCGTGGAAACGGTCCTCAGGATGCAGGATTCAGTCCTTACGGCCCACAGCTGGAAACTATAGCATCAAACCTACAGGCAGTGCGAAAAAGCAGTGAGGCATCTGTGGAAAAGAAGATGCCTTAACGTGGGATGGGCTTCCACGGTACAGCAATTTGTTAGCTGGTCCTGATCATAGCCAAAGGTGAGTGGGAGGAAGCAAAGTGTCATTTTTATCTATACTTCCCGCATTAGAACTGGGCTGGAGTGGCCCAGGGTGTAGGACTCTGTCTGCCTGCCTGCCTGCCTGCCTGCCTGCCTGCCTGTCTGTCTGTCTGTGTAAAAAGGGGAGTTAAGACGTGAGGGCTGGGAAGTTTGTCCTTACGCCTATGCCTGCTTAAGCACCCGCTTGTAGCATTATTAAAAATCTGCCGTCGCTCACTTCTCCTGTTGTAGTTTGTGTCAAAAGCTGGCATTTTGGCACAGGGATTTTTTACTGCATGTTGAGAAAGCAAATGCTTTTCCTAATACTCAGAGCCATTCCTGCGGTCACGGTTGAGCCACGTTTCGAAAATGTGGCTCTTTGTAGTCACGCATCAATCCACAGAAGACCCATTTGTTCTCACCGCCCTAGCTAACCATATGATGCCATTTTCCTCTTCCCACGCTGGTCCTGCGGCATGAACGCCTATAACCAGCACCTGTGAAGTCACAGGGGTCAATCATGGGAGCTGTGGATGCAAGACTGGAGTTTAAATGCCGCAAAGTACCGTGACTACAAGAATGGGGTAGAGCAGGAGAAGGAACGACCAAACTCTATGCCTTAAAGAAGACTGAGGGACTGACCAGTATTGCTTTAACTGAGAGATATTGAGCCCACTGGGTCAGATCTGTATCCCCTGGAAAATTTATTTTGTTGTGTAAATGGCTCCCTGCTGTCCCAGAAGACTATCGTTATCTCTTCCTATCTTGTACAATGGATTTTTAAATAATCAATCTTTGTGCAGAGAAGTTGTGGTTCAGTAAGCCCAGCTTGCTAACGAGTCAATGGTTTAATCTTAATTCTCCCTGCTAGTGCTCTTGATAATACAGGGCTATAAAGTTTGACATAGCAGAAACTTCTCTATAAACTCTGATTTGCTTGCCAAAAAGTCAGCCCATTACCGTTAATTCCCCTCTTATCATTAGTGTTATTAAACTGACGATTGATGTGTAAAAACTGCCATTTGCATGAAGTTCCCAAAACTGCAGTAAAAGAGACTTTTGTTCTGACTTGGTAAGGGAGGGGGGGTGGGGGGGGGGAGCAAAATAACGCTAGTTCTAACAGCGGAGATGTTCATATAAAGACATGCTCCGAACAATAAGATCGTTTATCCATGTATGACATAAATACATCGGAATTTAAATAATGAGAGATCTTGTGAAATGCGGCAGAACACAAACCACTGGCATTGTGAAGTTTCCCTTCTCTAAAGCCCTATTCTCAGGGAAAAGGAGCTTTACTTTTGCTTTGAAAATCCATTATCATAAGCCGTTTTTTAAAAAA
Organism: Gallinula chloropus; assembly: GCF_964237585.1. Lineage (NCBI taxonomy): Eukaryota > Metazoa > Chordata > Aves > Gruiformes > Rallidae > Gallinula > Gallinula chloropus. The sequence continues at coordinate 20,165,911 of NC_140087.1, forward strand.
CACTTGTCTTAGTGCAATATTAAGGCAATTTTATACCCTAAGAGCAGCTCTTTCGTAAGGTAAAGTGCAGTCCTGCGTGTGTGTGTAATTGCAGTTTATAATACTTAATCCCTATTTCCCCAAAATTAAGAAAACCATTCACCTTTTTAGGCTTTCCTTTTCCTAATTACTTTTTGTTCTCCCTGTTTTTCTTCCCCAAAAGATCCTTTTTTAAAAAAATCCCGTCTTAAGGAAAAAAAAAGAGAAAAAGGCACAGAACACTTTCTGGATTCATTGCAAAACACTGCTCAAAGGAAGCATTTTAAGAGTTTTAGGTTAAAAAGTTTCTGCCTCTTTCAAACTGCATGGGTGACATTGCTATTTTGGGAGGCAGTGCCATCTGCTTCTTCAACCAAAAAGCAGGGAAGATGTTCCTAGTTCTAACATAGACTTTTGGGTTGATTCCACATAAAATTCCCAACCAATCTTTGCTTGCGCTTGCCCCCACTATAAGCTGGGGAGAGCAAGACCACTCGCCTCTTCCACCTTCACGGCTTCCAGGGGAAAGGTGTGCAGTTCATGGTCCATAGTGAGTAAGACATGTTTGTTCACAACAGTCACAGTCTTTCATGATGCATGACATGGTCCATAATTCCTCCACACGGCTGGTCTTGTTGCAGGACTTATAACAAGGAGAAAAAGAGAGCAACATAGAGCCCAACACCTGAGATTCTGCAGGTGTCCTATGCCTGTAGGTGAAGAAGAGGGTGTTTGGGAGAGACTTGGTTGAGTTTTGTTGGAGGAGTTGGGTTTATGTTTGCTTTTGAGTAAGAAAGAGGGAGGACAAGTTTTCTGGGGTTCTTCTTGCTTTTGGGGAAAATTAAAAAAAAATATGGAAAACCCCCTAAACAAACAAGAGGACAAGGTTTCCTGGAGCACAGACCAACCATCTACCAGCTAGCGCAGGTGTAAGGGGTGTGGGAGCTGGAGAGGACACTAAGAATAGGTGGGGAGGAATGGCAGGACTCGTAGGTACTACAGATGAGTTGAAGGAAGAGATTGACGTGAGTAGGAGCAAGGTGGAGTCTATGTGGTATATACTGCAGGTCTGTGGAAATAGCACAGGGCAACATGGAAGAGTAAGAAGAGGTTACTGTAGTGCTCCATAGTGGATGAAGACATTTCTCTGAGATAAGAGAGGTTTAAGTCTATGTTACATTGCTGGAGTATTTGCAAATACGTATGTATCATCGTTACAGTGTCTTCCTGACTGGTGAAATGTTTCATCCAATCTCTGTTGACAGAAAAGATTGCCTACTGATAATTGCCTTTGCTTAAGTGTCTGATAATATGCCAGAAATGAGAGCATTCTCTGTTAGGTCATCTTTAATTATGCATGTACCACCTGTCAGCTTTAAATCTGGAGAAGATTAGTTTTCTCACTGGATTTAGAGTAGGGAAGAAAGCCTTCAACAAGAGGGACTGGGCTGTTGCAAACAGCGTGCCTATGGGGGAGTTTCACAGGCAGTCTCCTCATCTTCTCTAGTCGTGGATACTGCTGTTGGCACACGGGGAAATATTTGAAGTATTGCCTAAGCTATCTGCCGAGCGATGGTTTTTCGCAGGAAGAGGATTTCAGACCATCTGCTGCGTTTCCTAGTTTTCCTTTTTTTCCCCATTTCAAAGGGAGAGGGAGAACTGAGGTGGGGGAGGACACAATGGGAAGTCATGGCTCCCTTGGCAGCGCTGGAAGAAAATCCCACCCCCCAAAAGCCTCGGGGAGGGGTATTCACTTGCCACTGATGAAAGCGCTGAATAAAACTAGTCAGGCCAATAAAGACATGCCAATCTAATAGGAAATTAAGGGCTCCAAAGACTGAAAAACTATAAGGATGGGTGCTTTGGGGAAAACCTCAACAGGGAGAGATGGTGAAGGTCTCTGAGGATATTAAATAGCGGGGTTGCCATTACCAGGCCTACTTACAATATTAAAAATTGCCTTGGAGAGGAAATTTATCTTTGTGCAAGGTGGGGAGACAGTAATTGTTCAAGAATAGCTGATGGGATTTTCCGTTCACAGTGGAATACTAGCTGTTTATTTGGTACAGTAGTAAATTTTAGGAATCTCCGGAGCTTCCTGGTCTGCTTTACTCCAAGGCCAGTCTGGAGAGTTGGGAAAAAAAGGATGGTTGTATTCTAAAATGCCCCATTTGTACCTGAAAACAGGAATGGTCTTTGTTAAACTTTTCACCTGCTTTCAGCAGAAGAGAACATCACCTTGCACTCTCAAATGTTGGTCCAGCTGCTCCTTGCCTGTGTATCTGAGAGGCCTATGCCTCTTCCTCTCTGGGATTTTGGTTTTCCAGCTTCTGTCATCACTGCCTCAGCCTCCTGGAAGGAGTTCCTCAGTTACACTGGTTAGCTGACGCTGATCATTTTTCCTGGTAATACCTTCAGCCAGTGCTATTTCTGAAAATCTGGGATTTGGAACAGTAGGTCAATTTGTAAAACAGCAAGAACGAGAAAAGAGGGACAGATGGCTCTGGATGCGAGAGCGTGTTTCTGTTCATCTCCCGTTTGGCTTTTGCTGATGCTTTGTCGTTGTGTTAGCATTTGAGGCTGTTGTTCTGCATTGGTGAAGCGGTGGTTGCTCCTTTGCTGCAAAGATTGGCCTATGGCATTTGTTGTGCCCCCCCTCTCCACTTCTATGGGGTTCCAGGGCAGGCTCCCTCTGCAGAAGCTGGCAGTGCATTTGCATCCAGGGACATGGAAGGAGTTTGGGAGACGAGTGAATTTTCTGCTTGGAAATCTGGCTGTGTTTTTCCTGACCTTTTCTCCTGGCAACTGCCCTGGCTGAAGCTTGCCTGAGTATTTCTTTGCTCAGGATAAGGTTGCTGCTCACCTTTCTTTGTTATTCCTGTGTAAATTAGGACTTCTCCATCCTCTGTCATGCTGAGGGATTTTGCTCAGTTCTTAAGACAGAATCTGATTGATTCTGACTTGCTCACTTCTCTCTCTGGAGGATAGTGACACAGTAGCAGCTTCATAGCATCACCTGGACACAGCTGAACTTTACAGAGCTGAAATGGAAAAGTGTGGGGGTGTGCCACAACCTTTTTTGCTCGCTCATGATTCATTCAGCCTTTCCTTCCACCCTCCTATTGCGTACTAAAGGGCTGCCAGTCTAGCAGTGGTCACTGGAAGACACACGCCTCTTCTGTACCTGCTTCTTTGTTAAATACGAGGGTGCATGCATCTTACTCTCTCGTGCTGCTACTGAGTTGTTCAGCACCACTGGGCACTGCTGGAGGTGTCCTTTCCACCACTGTAAGGAACAACCATACCTGAGCAAATACAGTGCTCTGCTTTTGTCTCTGAAAAGCTGGGCAACTGGGTGAGATGTAAGGATACCTATAACTATCAAAGAAATATTTACTTATAATCTCTTGAAGCAATGAAGCAGATTGCCTCCCAAAAGAGGGTGGGGGCATTCCCTAGCAGGGATTTTTCTGAGGCCTTCTGGCTTGCGAGATGTGGCTTACGTAGTCCCCAGGCCCGGCCAGTCCTGGGTGCTCTTTCTTGCCCTGTATTTTACTAATTATTACTTAAACTACCCAGACCAGTTCTTTTGGAAAAACCTTCCTGTTCTCTAACCCAGGATGTCATCGCCTCCTTTCTCCTGTCTTCTGACTGTGTGCCCTTTTTCTCTGCTGGACTCTTCATTGGAGCTTGCCCACTGCCTTGGTCACGGGAGGGGCTTCAGCTGCCTCCTCCATTTCTCGCTGGTTCAACATTTCTCTTGTAACCTTTTGTGTGTTGCTGGTTTTAGGCCTCACACTTTTTCTCTCTCATTTCACTCTTTTAAAAACACTGCTGTAAAACTTTTCACATGTCAGATTTAGTATCTGTTACAGTAGAGACTCCGTACGGGATTCATGCATCTCCTTCCAGAGCAGTGCAACAGTGCGCGACAGGGAAGCTGTTGAAATTCAGAGCTATGTGTTTACATCGAGATACCCGACTGTATACACTGCTCATTTTAAGAGGAAGGGGAATCCTTTTTGGGATAATTAGTTTTGCCATATTTATAGACGCGACCTGTTGCTGAAGCACATTTTTCCTTGCTCCGAGTTGCCTGCTGACAGCCGCTATTACTGGAGTTCTCTGTGAGTCTCGTGGTCCGTGTGAGCTTATGTATACATAGTACAGAAAAGATGAAGCCGTGGAGAGATAATGAATCGCAGAATCACAAGGTTGGAGAAGACCTCCAAGATCATCAAGTTCAACCATTCCCATCCTAAGCTAAACCATATCCCTAAGTACCTCATCTACCCATTTTTTAAACACATCCAGGGATGGTGACTCAACCCCCTCTCTGGGCAGCCTGTTCCACATCCCAACAACTTTTTTCAGTAAAAATTTTTTTCTTAACATCTAATCTGAACCTGCCCTGGCACAGTTGTGTTTGAAGAGAGAGTGCCCAGTAGCGAGGCAGTTGTACAACCAACACAGGCCAAATTCTAGCTCCTGCCCAGGCCGTACCGATCAGGAAAATCGCTTCATCCTTTACCTGATTTTACTGATCTGGACAAGTAGTTAAGAAGCCAAGGTAACCACCTCTCTCTTACCTACAGACCTGGCAGTGGCAGCACATCCTCCTAAATCAGGTGGTTTGCGTGTACCCCCACGGCGTGCTGGTAAATGGGGATAACACCGTACCGCCCTATATGCTCTTCTGAGGTGAGGAGGCAAAGTGGCATGTGGCTCACATGAACACACCGCAGTCAGCATTGCAGTCTTTCCACTGCAAAGTCAGCTGGCAGCACAGTGCTGTAGATGGATGGTAAATATGTGCAACCTTCTCGAAAAGTTCAAGTGGGCAATCAGAGCAAGGCAAGTGGTTGCTTTTACACTCCGGTTGCAGAGCGTTTGTGGAGGGATTTCAAGGAAACCTCTCAGTAGCAGGAAGCTGCTGCTGCAGGCGTTCGATGAACGAGCTGTGGTGGCGTCTTCTGCACCCGGTGCCTCCTTCCCCAGGCTGCTTAATAAATATGTGAGTGTGGCTATTACGAGCCAGGCTCCATCTCTTTCACCCGCACTAATGGGCCGGTATTTTATGTCGCATCGAGTGAGGAGGGAAAGCAGAGGGAAAGCAGTGATAGGAAGCCTTTTTTCCCTTTCCCTTAAGTAGGATTGATGACCTCAGCTTAACTGCATTCCAAGAAAAAGACATCTGATCGGAGGTGGCCAGATCCTCCCCTGAGATACTGCATAAAAATGTTCGTCCTGATAATAACTTGCCTTTGCCATTTCCAGAGCAGACATTTCCTAGTGCAAATGCTGCGTTAGCTCACTGCAGTTCACGTGTACGTACATATATATATATATATATATATATATATATATAAAGGTACCTCTTTGATTTCCCTCCAGGCTGCCTCTCCCCACCTCCCATGCAGGCCCACTCTGCCAGCAGCTCCATCTCAAGGGGATTCCTCCAGCACCCACTTGGTGTCCTTCGGTGCCCCTTTAGCCATGGGTTTGGGGGGGGTCTGCTCTGCTGTGCAGGAGCACTGGGGAGCTTACTACACACCGAAGGCTGGAATTCCCTCTGTGGCACTGCGATGAATATTGCAGAAACCTTGCTAAGCAGGGGAAAACATCATGCTTTTATGTGCAAGAGCCTGGCAGTTTGACTGGTGCCTGTTGTGTTACGGAGGTGAATATTGCTCTGGTTGCAGTGGGTTAGTGGAGTACTAGCAAGTCGCATTCACAGTGGGTCCCAGGCTTCAGTCTAATCTAATCATCTGTCACCAAGGGAAGGAATCTACTCTGACAACTTCTGCAAATGCTGGTTTCACTTTTGGTTTTTGTCCCCCAGCTATGCCCATTGTTTCTGAAACACTGTTTATGTACCAGGGATGATTATTTTTTTGGTGCAAATCAATTAGCTTTAATCTCTTTCTCAACTACCTGATTTTTTACCCTATCACTTCACCAGCATCCTGTTGTTAATTCATACAATATATGATAATGCCATGTAATATCCCTCCCTGGTTAGCAAAATGTTAGTATAGCCGTTGGCAGCTTCTGGAAGAGTAATTGTCAAGCAGGAATTATTCAAAGATGTGCGCAGTAGCCAAAGTAGGCATTTTCCAGCTGTTTTTAAGTTCAAAAAACTAGTAGGGACTTTTCAGGCTCTCACACAAGATTAATTCCTTGCTACTAGAAAAGCACATTTACAGAAATGTGTGGTGTGCAGTCAGAGCTACCGTGTTTCGTTTCTTGATTTGGAAATGGACTTCTTTGTCACAAAGCACAGGATTTTTCCAGTATTTGGTAGTCATTTTCCTAAGGAGGTGAGTCTTTTCGTTACAAGGGGATGTCAAGCTCAAACTCAAAAATAGTAAGCCACCTAAGAAGGCACTTAGGGCTTTGTGTACATCAGTCCCCACGCCTCTGGGTGTAGCGCTGCCTTCTGTGGGGATGACGCGATGCAGACGCCTTTGTGCTGGCTGCCTGAGTCAGGATCCCCAGCTCCGCATGCATCCTGGCGTAGCCCAGGACATCGGCATCTCCTTTCTGTCTTTCTAATGTGCAGGAGTTTCAGTCCACGAGGCTTTCTTTAGAAAGCCATTTGCGCTGCTGTGCTTCTGTTTTGCATGAAGAAACCCACGTAAATCAAATATAGCCGCACAGCTGTGCTAAAAGCCTCCTTTTTATCCATGGGCAGCTATTGTCAGCCAGCTTTTATTTCCCTGCTTTCCTATTCTGTTGCTCCTCCAGGATCAGCCTGAGGGTGGCTGGATTTCTGTTGGCTCCCTGCTGTAAGGTAGTCAGTCTCTGCCGATGCGATGGAGGGAAGGGGCAGGCAGAGGGGAAGCGTGCGACAGGTGCATTTGGGCTGCTTGACAGTTTTATTTTAAGCTCAGGCTCTTCTTGCCACCTCCGTAGCCTCTTCTGCTCTCTGCCTTAACATCTCTAGTGCCTAATTCTCTAATCAGCTGGATTATCGTCTCTTGGCGCTGTGTCCTCACCCACTCTCCAGCCTCTCAGCAGCGATTACCTCTTCCCTCTCGTCTGTTCTCTGCTCTGACACTTCTCCCTGTTTGCTTCTCTGAGTGCCGTGACTTCAGCTCCCCTCGCATCCCATTGGAAATGCATCATCCCACCTCTCACTGGAGGAAAGGACAATTTCCACTAACAGTTTTATCAGTGTCACCTCAATTCCCACTGCTCTTTCAAGCTCCTTGGCAGTCGTTCCCCCCTCCTTTCTGGGCAGTGCAACCTCTCTCTGCCACCTGCCCACTCTTCCCTGCTCCCTCTCAGCATCCTTAAATGCTTGCTGTAGTATGCAGTGGCTTTATCTTCAGCCTCTTCAATTTCTTTTCGCTCGCTGAAAACACTGGAAAATAGCCATTCTTTCCCATGACTGGTTCCCTGGTTCCTCTGCCCCTCTGCCCTCCCAGAGGCAGCCAAGGCAGGTATCAGCTCCTGCCCCTTACTAACAGACCCTTCTCTCTTGAAACGTCTCCAGCTATCTCTGCCTTTCCTTGTGTATAACTCCTGATCTGTAAGCCCCCAGCCTTTTCAGCCTCCTCTGTCTCCAAGATGAGCCTGGCCCTTTCCCTCATTTTACCTTGGATCCTTCCATTCATCCCTAAAAATGCGATTTTTAGCATCATTGTGGATGTTGCTCCTGCCCCTTGCCCCTCCCTTCAGCTTTTCACCATTGCCTCTAGACTAGTCCCATGTAAGAGCTTTTCCCACGAATCTCTTTCCTCCTTTAGTGTTACTAAAAATATTTTCATAAACATCCTTTTCAGGATTTTAATTTCTCCTCTTGCTTCTACCCCTGGAAAAATTCTTGCCACGTGCAGCAGAGCAGAATACGTGTGTGCACGTGTACTTCAGGTGAGAAATGCATGGAATAATGGCTACAGATAATACTGAGCCACCTAATTTGTGCAGAGTTAAAGAAGTGTTTCGTCCTTGATCCAAACTCAGGGTAGTTCTACAGATAGGGCTGGCTCAAGGTCCCTTTCCATAGGGATCATATAATTTTTTAATGTTTGAAAAGCTCATGCCAGGCTATTCCAGAAACACGCAGTGATGGCTATACATTTTTAAGAGCCATTAAGGAAACATTGTGCATATATCTGCACATATATATATGTGTGTGTGTAGCTGTATACACATATGTAACTATATGCACGTGCTCATATACGTCTGTTTCTAAGACACTATTACGGAGCACAGTATGCTGTGTTGGAATAGCCTTATGTCAGTCATAACAAAGCATTCCTAACAAACACAAACTGTCCTGAATTTCATTAAAAACAACAAGTGATTCTCAAGGCTTTTTAACATTCCTTTGGGTATATAACAAAAGTGTCTTGCTTTATCTTCCTAGGACTTAAATTCTGGAAGTAATGGCATGAATCTGTAGATGTACTTACCTGATCTTGACTTCTGATAGATATACATTATCTGAGCCTCTTTCCACAAGACTCGAATTGTGCTAATGACAAAATCTTCATTTAGTCTGAGAGTGGAAAATTGTTTCTTCCATCCATGAAGCTGTCACAGTGTGGTCAGGTTTGTCTAAAAAGGCCTGAGTTTGGTCCTGCAGACCAGTGCTTGCATTTTTCTGATACTCCAAGAAGCACAGTAGATTCAGATAGGAGATTTGTGATTTTTTTTTTTTTTTAAATTATGGTTTATTTTTCATTGCAGCCTGCAATATAGGTTAGGTAGAGTTAGGGTAGGCAGACGTTGAGGGGGAAGAAGTAAGAAAAAAGTGTGCTTGTTTTTACATTGCGGACTGTTCTCTTTTCCATGTATACAGAGACAAGCTCCCTGGCAAGCACTAGAGTTTGCCATCTAGCCTCGTCCCCTTTTTAGCACAAAAATTGCTGTAGGGGTTTGCAAGCACTGGGAAGTATTGATTGTTTCCTAGCATGCTATTTGTGTTACATATTTTAGTTAGTAGTGCTTTTAGCTTAGTTTCATTTGAATTACTAATCAATGAGCTTTATAGAGTCCCCGCTTTATACATAAACACGTCAATCTCCAATGGAGCGAAAGAGCTTTATTTTATCTCAGACTGTTTATACTGTATAATTATTAATCTGTAGTGTAATCTCCTTGTCTTCATGCTTTTATGGCTTGATCCTGCTTGTTGCAGGGGATCTCAAATCTCATTAAAGGTACTCAACACCTTGCCAAGTAAGTGCTGGAATGTGCCAGCTAAGTCCGGTTGCGTGTAGACCTCACAGTGCTTCTCACTCCACACGTGCACCAGAAATAGGACCTGCTGCCCTGTATCTTGTCGTTTCCTTCTACAAAGCCTCATTTTGTACCACAGAAAAGTTTGCCAGACTTCAGGTGCAACAGGTCAGCAGTTCTCTTGCCGTGACATTCTGTCAGCCCGTAGCTGGAAAACCACCACCAAAGTGTTTCAGCTGAGGGGGAAGTAAATACGAAAATAAAGCTTGAAATTATGTGTTGATTTTCCGACGTTCAGCATTTTTTGAGCACTTTTGAAGCTCTGGTGCCCCCATGCTGTGGAGCAAAGACATGAGATCTCAGCTGCAGGGTGGCTTTGGGCCCACAGGTGCAGTCCTTGCCGTTGCTATTCCCATGGAAATCCATCTGACCAGCCAGAAACTTTGGAAGAGAAAGCCGAGTGCAGCTGATGGCTTCTCCTTAATGCTGCCTCAGAAATCTGGTTTCTGACAAACTAGAGGGACCTGCACAGCTGCGCTCTACTCGTGTCACCCGTGCATGGTGTGGCATCATGGGAGTGCTTGGTTCCTGCCCTGCTCCTGCCCTGCCTGGGCTCGAGGGCCAGGTTACACAATGGCACCTTTAGTATGTTTAAGGTAAGGAAATTATGCATAAAAGCTGTTAAAAGAATATAAGGTTGTCAAGTCAAGCGGGAAATGTTAATACATCGCCTGCTCAGCCTTCAATTGGATCCCGTGTGCATGCAAATTTGACAGTCTTTAATTGTATGTCTCCAAAATCTATGGAGAATATAGCTTCTCAGTTCACATCAGAAAAAGCACACCGACTTTTTCTTATCAGAAAAGAAGCATGTGCTTGTGCATCAAATGTCATTATTTCTTAAAGGTTGTCCAGGCTGTAGGTATGGGGAACATTTCATCAGCCAGGCAAAGCTTCCTTAGGTCACAGCTGCCTGAAACACAGCTCTGAACAAACCTGCCATGGTCCCGCAGGTGGTGTGGCTGTGGCGATTGCCACCACACAGACAAGGTCCTCAGCAGTTTGTTTCGTGTTGCCCTCAGCCATGGTACGGTCAGATGTCCTAGAGTGTCCATCCCCTTGTGAAAAGAGAGGGAAGGCAAAAGGTAGCTGCGGGGGGGAGGTTGCTGTCACCACACTGCTGGGCGTTGAGAACAGCTTGGGATTTTGTGGCTCTCCAAGCTGTGTACTGCAGAGCCTGTGAGGAATGTCTGGTTTTGGTAGCCTCTTTCTCTACCAATAGTATATTCCCCTTGAAGACCAGTGAGCAAAGGGGGGCTGTAAAGTAACTGCAGCGGGGGAGAATAGCATCAACGAAGACCCAAACGCATAAACCAGCCCTTTCAGGGTATGTAATTCTAAACCTTTAGGGTTGCACAAGAATCATGTTGTTTGACTTTGTATTAGCTGGGTCATTAGCATTACGGGGGGGGGGGGGACACGGGGGGGAGGGGGGGGGGACGGGGACGGACACTGGAGAGAGTGGCACATCATCAGAAATCCCAAAGAGTTTCAAGGGGAGTGGTTCTTTTAAGGACAGAGTGGAAAACAAAGGTTTACAATTTGTTGCCTGAGAAAATGAAGCAAGAAGGGAAGCAATTTGTCAGGCACTATTATTTGTGGACAGTCTTAAAGAATGTGAGTAACGGGCCCTCAACTCCCGTGTGGTGACCTTGTGCAAGCAGAGTACACCACCTACCAGGAGATGATAAATTCATGCAGGCGCTGTGCTCAGAACTGAAGGAGATGTTTTCCAAAGTTAGAAACCTGTTGTGTTGGCATAACATTACATTTAAAGTAAAAAGCGTTGAACGCGCTGGGAATTCCTGAAGAATATTCTGCCAGCTGCTCAAAATTATGATTTTATACTGCCATCAATAACAAAAAACGTTACTCTAATGAGAAGCCATTCTGGTTAAATGAAGCAATAGAAGTCGCGATAAAACATTAATTAATCAACTATCAAAAAGGGAAAATAGAAAAAAGCAGAAATGTTCCTTAGGTGGTTCCCTGGGTGGTTTCGTATTTGAGACAGTGGAAGAGGATGTGTCCGTGCTCTGCGGTCGTGTGGGAAGAAGAGAAAGTTTACTGCTTATAGCAAAGGAGTATCTTGAGATGGGCAGGAGCGGTTGAAATGAAACATTTTCACATCCTAGTAACTTCCACATCCAGGAATTTTAAAGGAGGTAGCTGAAAAGCTCTCTTAGAAGGCTGCTAATTTATAATAAATCTTGGGAAACGGGAAATTCCAGAGAATTGGAGGGCTGCCAACTGTATTTCTGATATTTCAAAAGATAAAAGGGATGTCCCGAGGAACTGAAGGCATGTTTAGCTTGACGTCAGTCCATAGTAAAATAGCAGAACAGCTATTTCGAGATCTGTCAAGAGAATTTGGAGGCTAAAGGTGTAGGTAATTCCAGTAACAGTTGGAGAGTGTGTCAAGCAAACCACTGATTTTCTTTGCTCTGTCGGGATTGTAAATCTGCATGATAAAGACAACTGTTGATACTGCCTTTTAAGAGGCCAGATTAGGTGGTGGTTTTCTGCCTTTGGGGTTTGCAAACCCTTCCTTTGTAGAAGGAATGCCCTGAGATTAAAACTCCCATGACAAAGACCACTAATTCAAACAGAAATAATCAAGGCACTCTGTTTCCCTGGGATAAAGTGTGCCTTAGTTTTGGGTTTTGCGTGTTAATCTCCTATTTGATTTGATTTGATGGCATTTGCAGCTTTAAGTGTATTGAGTACATTGTAGTTCTGTGGGGGCAAAGAAGGCAACCAAGCTTCCAAAAACTGCATGAAAAGTGCAACAGATAGTGTGTCTCAAGATAAAAATGCAAGTTTTTATGGCAGCCTTTGCATTTTAATCCTTCCTTCTCTCCCATGGCAAAGCTTTCATAAACTACTCTGGATCTTCCAGGAGAAGGCAAACTTGTCTTTGCCTTCTCCTGTCTTTGCAGTCCTCTAAGAAGCTCTAGGTGCTACACTGGCTGTACGTACCTTCAGAACCAGGACCCAAAAGCATCGGGTCTCTTCTGTCTCTCTGGGCGCCTTCAAGCTGTAGTTGCACTTAGTCAAAATGCCCATTTCTGCTCACATCTTCTCCTTACCTCGGCTGTAGCCTGGTAGGTGATGGCAGCAGAAGCGATTGCTTTCTGTACACTGTTCACTGAGGGGGGGGTGATTTATTGTCTGCAACAGGAAAGGCAGTTTAGTTCCAGATTAAGGGTGGGTCCATGGATAAAAGGACTTGAAATAGGAATCGAGGCATGTGCCAGACTCTTGAGGATGTGCTAAGGTTTGTGATTCTTGATTAAACTTTCCCATAACAAAATGGCAAATCTCAGATTCTTTCAGGATCAAAACCACTGTCAGAATACCTTGGCATAATCCAGGTATCCCCTTGGTGCTTGGTCTGGGAGTTTATAAATCGTTGTTTCAGTGACCTTCTGATTATCTGATAGTTAGAAAAATATGTGAAAATTGATTTTTTTGCATGTGTTGATAGGCCTTCCAGCTTTAGATTTGTAAATCTGTGTATCCTAATGCAGCAGTCACTAGAGTTTGTTTATTTATTAATTAATTTACTTTTAGATCAGTAAAAATCTATGATTTAGCCATAGGGAAATATTTTTCCTTTGCTCTGTATGTTGTCAAAGGGGAACATTATTGTTGATAGCCATTTGATTGTGGAAAGCGCTGCACAAGCAGACAGTGGCCCAATCTCCAAGGAGAAGATGACACCTGTATTCTTTCCCACGAGCAGAAGGTGTGAAGTTACACCCTGCAAAGTTCTGTCCCAAATTTAACCCAGTGACCTATTGCACGGGTTCCTGCTCTTCACACATTAATCACAATGGACGTGTTCCAAAGGACATGCCAGTTTGTGTCCCAAGGAAACATGAAGGATATTTTGAACACCTGCTATCTTGCAGTGAAGATGAAGAGCTTGCATTTTAGGGGGAAGGGGGTGGAAAGAGACCAGATTTTTCCCATAACAACCATGTAGTATGACAGGAGAAAATGGGCTTTTGTCATTTTTGCAACCTCTACGACTTGAGTAGTTGGAAGATGTTAGCAGTGGTTTTGGCCATACCCTCCTCTGCAGACAGAACTCCTTCCAGATAGACTGGAAAAGCAGTAATTAGTGCAGCTTAAGAAGTGAGGAGAAGATGAACCAGTAGTTCTGAGAGAAGTTTTGTGTTCTTTTCTGGAAAAAAAAAGCAAAAAACAAACACAAAAAATTTTCATTTGATAGCAGCCAAATAATTAAAGTACAGAGCTTCAGCATTAAATTCTACTGGAGTTATTAAAGGCTGGGCTTCCTTGAGAATAAAACATAAAGGAACTGAATAGCTTTTACTCCAGTAACTTGGCATAATCTTTCATATGACAAAGCTGTTAAAAGAAGCAGAACAGCACAGTTCGTAATTTGTAGCTTCCAAACACTGGTGGCATTGGCTTAGTGTCAGCCTGGCCTTTGTTCTCACAGTCATATTAACACAAGAGATTTCAAATAGAGAAACACATTTTATACTGTCCCAAAGTATTGTCATACAGGCAAACAGCCTGGCAACTCAGATACTTGACCAACCATTTGTACTTCAATTTTATCATCCCAGACAGCATCGTACTGCATATTATATATATATTATATATATATATATATATGCACACACACACACATATATATATGCACACACGTGCACATATACCCATAGAAGTAAACAAATTATTTAAAAGTTCAGGAAAAGGAGGAAGACCATGTCACTATACTGCTTCTTAACAAAAGCCCCAAAATACTAATTTAAAGCAAGGAAGGCAGGACCTAAATGTGATGGGTCCTTGCCAGAATATCCAGCCTTGATTTATATGGAGACCTTAAACCTCTTCAGAGAGTTCACTGAGCTGGAGGTCAAGATAAAATTCTCTAATGTGGCAATCCAGTTTACCCAGCAGTAACCGAAAAGGTTGTGTCTTTTCCCCAAGGTCCTGAAGTCTTTGACCACTTCAGAAAAACATGTTGCTTGTTTTGCTTGGTGGTTTCCTGGCACTGTTTCAGTGTTGGGCATTCCCCATTCTGCTTTCAATAAGCTATTTTGAGTAGCGAACTTGGTTCCAAACCCCTCCAGTGTAGTCAGCTACTGTAAAGAGCAGTGTGAAAGCTATGAGAAGAGATTTTATCAAAGAAGAGTTCTGCATGTCTTGCTTCTCAATACATGTATGTCAATTATCTTCTGAAAAATAAGGATAGAGGACATTTCTTCTCTTGTTCCTTATATTTTCCTTCCCCCACCACTTCTACTATGCCTCTCTCCTGGAGGCATGACCATTTATATTTAAGGAATATTGAATTTATATTTAAGGAATATTATTGCCTTATTGTCTGTAGGACAATTAGTAGTATAATGAGATAATTTTTCCTGAGTCATAAGAAGATGCATGTGCATACTTGGCGCAGAATGTATATGTACCATGCGTAAACAGGCTTTGCATGTTGACTAAAGTCCCTAGAGTGCAAGCTATTATTAACTTGTTCAGCTGGGTTATTCTCTCAAAAAAACCAATAGCAACACAACCCTCTGAAGTGAAGAAATAGGTTTTATCTGTATGTGGAACATAAATCTATTTGAACTCTTCAAAGCAGCCTTCTACTGGGAATCCCTGCCTTCTTACAGTACCAATCTCTGAACAACCTGAAGCATAGTTTCTTTAGAGTACACATGCAGGGTTTAAATAAACATTCATCATAGAGACTATGGGCATCCTGACACTAACTTTAAAAAAAAGGCAACAAACAAGCCAAAACCAACAACAACACCAAAGAACCAAAACAAAACCCAGGATCTATTGCAGAAATCAAGCTGTAGTACATTTCTGTTTGTGTGTGCAATCTGCCAGTAATTAAATCATTTTAAGTAACCAAAATGCTACAGACAAAGGTTGTAGTCAGTAGTTCTGTTTAAAGGTCTGCAGGATCAGTCCTATTTTGTTTGGTTTTTTTAACCTAGTCTCTGTCCAGTTGTGCAGTGGAGTCTAGGTGAAGTATAAAACAGCCTGTAACTGATTTTGCAATGGGACTTAGTTCCCACATGTACTGTCACTACATACAGGCTGTGCAGAAGGAGCCATCCCACAGTCTGGAGGATGCACCCCTGTTGGTTCTTTTTGGTTTAAACTAAGGAATGAATTTCCAGTATGCTTGTCTCTACTTCAGAAACACATGAAGCTTACCATGCAGAAACAGGACTCGTTGCCCAGCGCTGCAGCCAACCCAGGCATGGATACTTCTGCTCACCCATGGTGGTGTAGCTCATCAGGGACCAGTTTGTGGTCCTAGAACCATGTGTAGCTGTTTAGCAATTCAGAGGGTGCTCCCTAGGCTGTGAGCGCTTGATGTGTTGCAGCCACCTGACTTCCTCAGCAATGTAAGTTGTTGCCTTTAGGAGAATTACGGAATGTCTGTCAGGCCCTGCTGCATGCCTAACCCAGACCTCCCTCTGTAGAGGGCCTGTGGTGAGATCATCTCTTAAGTTTCTCTTAGCTATCCCCCTTCTCGCTCACGGGCAGACAGAGGTTTTGCTTTGAGGCAATAGGGTCAGAAGCACCAGCCATCGGTATCAGCAGCCACACATGTCTGCGGCTGCCAGTCACCCACAATCTCCAACGTCTTTCCCACTTGGCCACGTATCCTCTGCTTTACAGCGGGAGTTCCTTGAGCAGTGTGAAAACCGCATTTCTGGAGACCTCCTTGCCAGTGGCCCTGGGCCCCGCCATGCGTTTGGCAGGAGGCAGGCCCGTGTAGCCTGGCGGCCTGCTAGTCTATTTTCAATTATCTAGGGTGCTCGGAGAAGAAGACATTAATATCGCTGAGGATGACATAGCAAATTACTACTGCTCCCTAACCTTTTAAAATTGCTAACACTGTTGTAATCTGTAATTACAGAAATCAGAGTGAGAATCGTGGCACAGTATAATTATCTTTCCTGATACTTTATTGCTGTATGAATTATTAATCAAAATCAGTCTTGTATAGTATTTGCAGCAACTAAGAAGAATAATGTATAATTAAATTTCATTATTTCTATTTTTGTGCTGGTGTTTTATGATGTTGTAATTGATAATTAATTGGTTAAAAATTCACACAATTCTTGGGAGTTTCATATGACTATGACTGCTTGGTATTCAGCATTTATTAATTGAATAATGGGCTCACTGAAGAGACCTTTGTATATAGTCTTCTGTCATTACAGCGAGCTCTCAAAAATGGTGAATTAATCATTAGGCCTTTCAATAGTTTCTTTTTAAAGGAAAGCAGTGACAATATAATCATATCCTTTGTTGTTATAGTTATAATTGAGAGATCGTAATAACCAATTATAAGGATGGTCATTTTAGGAGCTCTGAAGTGTCATTTATTGATGGCTTTTTTTTTTATTTAAACCAAAGTGTTGATTACACAGAACAAGTCTTTTCATAGAAAAAAACATTAGGAGATGGGGAAGGAAGCCTGGAAAATTATTTTCCTCCCACTTGCCACTTAAAAACAGTGCATGTTTATCCCTAAGAACTGTCAAGTCTGATGTGCTTTTGCTGCCATTTCTCAGAAGTATGGGCTGCTCTCAACTTTTTCATTATTTTATCATCATTCTCCCCATTTTTTCCCTAGTACCTTTTGCTAAGTTGTTAGGGGGAAAAAATAATAGAAAGCCTCAGGACAAAAGAGTATTCTTTCACATGTTCTGCATCCTGTTAAACAGACATTTACATGCAAATCTGTAGTGCAGAGACTCCAGCTCCATCTGACCACAGAGCCTTAGATGCATTCAAGCAGACCGCTTCAAGGTATTCCTAAGTATCTTTTTTTCACTGTTAGTGAAGCTGATTGGAAGAATGGGAACTGGAACTAAAAATAACCCCAGTTCAGTATTGATTCTCTCTTAACACAATCAAGAGGAAGGCGGGAGTCACCTTGTGCAGCAGGATATACCTCGAGATCCAGCTTGTGCTTCCAAGCAAAACCTGCAGTTCATTTTACACTGGGTCAGGTCCTAAATGAGAAATCACACAGTGTTGTCTCTTGGCTTCTGTACTAAAAGGTAGTGTTACAGGCATAAGGAGCAGATACCGATACTGGCCTTGACCATGAAGCTGGGATTCTTCTGGGCACTGTTGTAGAACTAGTGTCATGCTTGCACCTCCTGGCATATGAGTGAGCTTTTTGTTTCATGGGATGAGAAGATGCTTTCAGGCCCCTTTTTCACTGGTGTTTTTCTATCCCCTTCCTCACCGGTGTTCTGCTGTGGAGACACTACAAAGTCATTTCCACCGCAATCTGTGCACCTTTTATCTGTCAGGACTAACATCTGATGGCTTCTCATGTTCTAAACCCACAACCCCACTGCATCCCATGGGAACAGTGGTTCTGGTGTCAGAGACACGCACCACAGGTAGTCTTTGGATAGATGTTTTCTACTGCTGGCCCTCAGCAGCTTAGACCCATGCAACTTCAATGCCCATTCGAGAGAGGGGAGCGCAAGGCAAGATGCCTGCCGATTGCTCTCTCAAAGTGATAGATTTGTGTTTTCATCTCTGTTGACATCCATCAAATAATTTGTTTCTGAGAGCATGGTTAGTAGGTCAGGAAAGACGGATAATACACACACGTTCCTCTGCCCAGGCAGTTGGCCAGTGTGCTGGAGCATGTGAATATTCATCCCATGTAAACTTGCACCCTGACTAATGTGGCCCAGGATATTTTTATTAGGAGTGACTAATCCTTTTACAAATCCGATGAGTTCTTTGCCCAGTAAAATGCAGCAGTAAGTCAGTTGTGTTTATGGTTTATTGCAGTGACTGGGAAGTCTCTCAGGAAAAGCAAAAGAAGCATCTTTTTAAGAGTCAGGAATCACAGCTCTTCTTTTCATGAATCCTGCATTTGTCTTGCTCCTTTTACTTGAGTGTCCTCTCCTACTTGCAAGACTAGAAACTTGACTTTTTAATTTTGTATTGTTTGTATAGTGTTTACTGAATTGATCATACATGTTGAGAAGGTTTTTTTCCTCTTTCCTTGCCAATATCCTGGTTTTGTTGTTCTCTCTCTTGAGGATTTCTTTTCTCCCTCTTTCAACATCAGTAATCAGATGCAGGCACTGCACAACACCAGAAGTAACAAGAAAATAGATGTCGTTATTAAAATATTCCCCTCTCTCTCAAATCAATCTTTAAGTGATGACTGTCTGTCTCCAGTCTGTTTTTTTCATGAAAGGCTCCAAATTGGAATTGAGATTCCAGGTCAGCAAGTTCCTGTTTTACTGTGGCAGTGGTCAAACACTGCAGCAGGTTGTCCAGGGATGGTGTAGGGTCTCACATGGTCCTGACCAGCCTTCTCTGCATCACTCTACTTAGAGCAGGAAGGCTGGACTAGACAGTAGCTACAGTTCCTGTTCTCCTCAACTGTGATATTTCTGTTTTCCCCTCTAATTGCCCCTTGGTAGAATAGAGTGCCCTGGAATTAGTGCGTTGCCTTTTAGTGTCTAATTCTTTTTTACATTAAGTCTTTTTGAAATTCCCAACAATCCCTATTACCTTCGATATTGAACTAATTTTATCAATTTCAGGCTCCCTGTCATGGTCTGTGGTCACTAATAAATACAGGATCATCAGACAGGCCATGTTGGAAAGGACCTCAGAAGGTTCCTACCACAGCCTCCCGCTCAAAGCAGGTCAGCTCTGAGGTCAGAACTATATCCAGTCTAGTCTTGAAAACTTTGAAGGATGGAGATGACACGACCTCTCTGGGCAGTTTGCTCCTCAGTTTTTCTTTGTGTCCAGTCTAAGCCTCTGTTGTTTCAAATTGCTCCCACTGTGTGGGTCCATCTTTTTGATGACCTTGTGGTAGGTAGTGGCAGGCTGCTGTTAGCCCTCTGGTATGCCCAAGCAGTCTCCCATCCAAGTACTAAGTGTACCCAAGCTGGTGTTAGCTTCAGGGGTCAGCCAAGCTCAGTTATGTTACATGACATGGTCATAGGCATATATGAGCCACTGGTGCTGCTGCTGTTTCATTTCTAGAGGAATTTCACTGCTAACCTACTGAAAATTGCCCCTGCATCCCTCCTCTGTTGAATATGGTTTAGCCTAAGTGATTTCCAGTCTGATGCAACTTCTCACCTCATGACAACTGAGCCTCTCTAGCAGCCTTTTGTAAAGGTTTTGTCAAAGGATTTCTGAAAGTCAACACTAATTACACGTACCAGAGTTCCTCACTGCTAATTTGACACACTTCAGGAATTCTAATAGAGCCCACCAGAGACATGACTTCCCCTCGCAGAAGTCATGCTGCTTTGTCACGATGATAATTTGCCTGGTTAAGTGTTCTGTAGCTCTGCCACGATCGAGATTTTACCTTTTCATGTAATTAACCCAGTTCTGATGCAGGACTTTCTGGTCTGTCTTGATAAGATTTTCTCTCCCCTAATGTTTCCCTTTAAAAACAGACACCATGTTGCCTGCCCTATAGCCTTGTGAGGCACAAGGGTTGGGTTTTTTCATGATAGGGAATGTATTTTTGGGAGCAGCTCGGGCAGTGTGTTCATGAGCTCCTGAAGAGTTTTTGGGTGATTGCCAGCCAACAGAGACAACGGGCTGCAGACCGAAGTGATTTGGATGTGCCATGAGCAATTTTGGGGGGACTCCTGAGGTTTCATGTGTCTCCTCCATGCTGCTGATGCAGAAGGGCTTGGTGGGATCTCCCACCCAGCTCGGTGGAAGGACCGTGTAAGCAAAGTTCCAGTTTGCTTTGCTGTAGTTGCTGGCCTTTACCAGCAACTTATTTTGGCGAGGTTTCAATGGTGCTTTCCTTGCCCACAATAGTTCATGCCAGTTTCTGGAAACTTTTGTTTCAAACAGGCTTTTTCTGGCAGTATGGTGACCTATATGCAAACAAATGCACAGCATGTTCTTTTGAGCTGGAGAAAGGCTTGCTAAGACATTCTGTCTTTGGTTTGAAGAAATACCAAGTGTGTAACAATGATTTCCATGAAGAAGGCCCTGCAAACTCAGCATAATACTGAATTCAGCAAAAAACGATGTGGTTTGTATTAACACTGTATAAAAGGCTTCCAGCCCGGCTTGCCTCATAGTTCAGAGTTAATACCCAATCCCTGCTTTTCTCTTCCGAGGAGAGGGGAAAAAAAAATAGATGTTGTATTCTCCTAATTTTCTTGCTACTGCATCCCAAAGCACTACAGTGACCTTTTTTCTTGGCACTCTAAATAAAGCCTTTCCCCGTGAAAATGAACAATATACTTCCCAGTGCGGGGTTTCACCATCTTGCTCCTGTCGTGCAGGATAAAGCCTTCATGGAGAGGAAACACCTCATGCCTGGAGGTCATTCAGTCGGTGGCAGATCGTGGAAAAGGAAAGACCATAAATCACTTGTGTTGAAAGATTAAAAGCTGATAAATAGGTGGTCCTGGGCCATAGCCCAGCCCCGGCTTCCCTGTGCGCAATGCAGGGCTCGGGGTGCTTCCTGGGGCACGGCCAAGGGAAATCTGTGTCCGACTGAGATTGCAGCTGCTGGCCAGGGCATCCACACAGGCTCTCAGTGGCTGCGGGAAGGGCCATGGCGTGGATCCGCTTTCGGGAAGCTCCCGGAATCACAACTGTAGCCTTGGGAAAGCATGGTGACGTAAGCAGCTGGGTGGAAGTCCTTCCCAAGAGGGTAGGTAGGGATCTTCTGGAGCAGGGAGAAGGGGTGCGATTTACAGCCCCAGCATCTCTGCAGCACATCAGTCAGGTTTCCTAGCATAGAAGGCAAACTCATTTGCCAGCGGGGAAATACACTGTGGTATTTTCAGCACTTCACAGGGCATGCAATGATTTTTTTTAAAAAAAAAAAAACACACTCTATGAGAGCTGTAGTTAAAAAGTGGGAAATTACTAATTAGTAACCAAGTAATTCAGGGTTTGATTCACACAAATTGCACTATTACTGTAAAAAAGGATTGCAGTTTCAGGCAAACAGTGTTTTTTGGTGTGTGTTTTTTTAAAGGCACTGAAAATATAATTGATGTTCTGTTCATTACCTGCCAGGTTTCAGGTTTCTTGTACATTTTTTCATCACTTGAGACATTACAGGCATAAGACATGCCTGAAAAAAAAAAAAAAAGAAAAGAAAGCTTTCCCCTTTGCATTGTCATTTGCAGCTCTCAGGTTTTCCCACTAGATTGTTCTTGTAAACTCTTGCATTTCATAGCACGCAAGAGTGACCACTTAGAACATCATTATAACACTATCGTTAGCATCAGAGTTCAGTTACACAGAAAGCTATGAGTGGGATGAGCTAAGTATCATTTTCTCTTTTACCTTACCCTAGTGCTAATAAAACGATCACTGTCAATTCTTCTCGTTAGTCTGAATTTAGGGGAAAAAGAGAGAAAATTTTCTCCTGTGAAAGAAATCCAACTAGTAACAAGGAAGCAAACAAAAAATAATAATCCCCAGTGCCTCACTCCCTTACCTGTGTGCAGATTGATAAACAGAATTGTATCTTCTCGCAGGATTGAGGGGCTGAGGAATACAGGGTCAGTTTGTCGGGTTTTTTTCTGTTCATGTAGGCATTTCAGCTGGGTAGTCAGAAGCATAGCATGAGTCAGCAGTACATACCGAAAATACCAGTAAAAGAAGTTGTAAGCATCCCATTAAGAATTCCAGTAATGTTACAGTTTTGAAACGGTGGCAAAACACCTGTTTTGTAGAAAGAGTGAGTCATCACAGCCACTAACTTAAAAGTTCTCCTGTAAAGGTGGGAAGATGGAGTTATCTCTGAAAAGTCTAGTAAATACTTACAAGTACTTCTTAGGATCTTTTGAATGACACTGTAGGAAAATGCTCCCCTGGTTTGAACACATGGCAAGAGAAAGAGTTGGAAGTCATGTTGTGTCTACATGTGTTACCTGTCGGTTGTACTACCAAAGGGAAATACTGCAGAGATCCAGGATAAAAAATAGCAGAGGAGGGATTTTTCTTCTACACACTACAGTGACCAGATAGGTGCAGCACGGCCCCGTTACACCGAAATACGGGCGTGTGTTGCTCTTAGCCCTGCGTGCGTCTGAATCTCACCTCTCAGAAGGTGGTGGTTGTTCGCGATAAGGAGAGATAATCCCTTAAAATACCTGGAGTTTGTGCATTTGCACAACTTTCCTTTCAGCAGCAGATGGAACAATACATACAACTAATCCTTGTTCCCATGTAAACCCCAAGACAAGTGTTCAGGTGCAGCACAGGCTCTTAGACTTTTCTGCTCAATGGGAAAATAAAGGAAACAGGATTCTGTCTGATCCTGGGCAGAAAGTTTTGGGTCAGAAAATTACTGTAAGGTGATCAAGTGCGAAGGGGGTTCATGCGGTGTTGGGGGAAGCTGAAACCCACCACCATCACCACTCTAAACCCAGTCTCCATGTTCAGAGGCATTTCCAGTCTTACATTGTGTCAGAAGTTGCAGAACAAGTGGCAGAGAACTTCCTCGCTCAGAGGGCTGTAGCGGGTGGCTTGCATTCTTCTCTGCTCTGCGATCATGAAGGAGTAAGTTATCTATATCAGGACTGGCTCCAGCACACGCATCCTGCCCTGCCACCCAAAGCCAGACCTCCGATGAGGTTGGGGGATTTTTTGGAGTCTGTGGGTCCGGAATTCAGAAACTTCTTTTTTTCTGTAGATGGCATTAAACTGACAGTGAAGGTTTGTTGCTTCAGCCGTACCTGGAAACGGATTTCTTCTGAAGCCACTAAGCATTTTTCTCTCCCCCTTAAGGCTTGAAAGTGCTCTAATTCTGATTGAAAAATGAAGTTGGTGTAGTTAGTGGCTTGTCTTCATTGTGTGGAGTTCCACCTTGCCATGCACTCCAGCAAGGGTCTTCAGTGTAAATATGCGGTGCTGCTTGCCTGCTGGAGGATAGGCTGGGGTTTTGAGGGGATTTTCCCTTAATCTGAAAATAACAGAAGCAAGCACAAAGCCCTTTTTTCAGCTAAAAGGCCCAACAGTCACTCTTGCTTTTTTTTGCTAAAATCTTCTAAAATTTCCCATGTCCCCATGTTACTTGCTCTACTAAATCAAAAATCATAGATGCATCATAGGTGCTTGATGGAAAAAGCACTTTGCAGTCCATCTAAATTCTATTTTGGTTTTGCAAGGGGAACTTGGACTGGGGAGTTAGGAGATTGAAGTGTGGCAGAGTGAAAGCTGGTGGTAGCGAGCACTCTTCCCCATACCTTTCCCAAGGTACCTGCTCGGATTTGAGATCTAATGGGCTGTTTGCTGTGGTCCCAGGGTACCCAGAAACTGGGCAGCATCCCACACCACATTAGCCCAGCAGCTACGTTCTCCTCACTCACCACCTTGTTTTTCTTTTCTTCCTCCCTTCTCCTCTGCAGGGTGTGAACGGCATGTCTGTGGATGAGAAGACTGACTCCCCCATGTATGTGTATGAGTCAACGGTGCACTGTACCAATATTCTCCTCTGCTTAAATGACCAGCGGAAGCAGGACATTCTCTGTGACGTGACGCTGATTGTGGAGGGGAAGGAGTTCCGCGCCCACCGGGCTGTGCTGGCTGCCTGCAGCGAGTACTTCTTGCAGGCCCTGGTAGGGCAGACGGAAAATGACCTGGTGGTCAGCCTGCCAGAAGAGGTACAGTATGTCACCGTGCCCGTGCTGTAAACACAAACCCCCTCCATCCCCCGCCATGAGGAAGGCTTCCATGGGCCCCTGAGGTGGCTCAGGGAATGCGGCGCAGGTGTCTGTGCTCCAGCACAGATCTGAATGTGGGTTTTGTGTTTGGGTGGGTTTCAAACGGCTGAAGGATGGACGTGGTTCATGCCAGCCTTCCTCATCGGCAGTAACTCCTAACGGTTATGGCAGCAAAACTTGTAAACGGGTTCAGCTCACCTTTCTCAGCACTGCTGAGGAAGTTGTACCCAAATGCTTAATTACCGTATCTTCATTAAGGGCATCATCAGGGCCCTTATATTCTTCTGCTTTTCCAGACATAAAATTGGAAAGGGGTGATTTGGCTGCTAGGTGGCAAGTTATTGTTGAAAAATCACTTTGTTGGAGGACTCATTGCTGTCCACCTGTCTCTAGCAGCTCATATCCTTGTCCTCTTCTTTCCCCTCTCCTTCACCTCATTCACCTTGGCTTCCTCTCACCTCCTCTCATGATGAGTTTGGGATTTAACAGCTTCAGGCCATGTGTTTTCCACTGAGAAACCATGAACAAAGTCTGTCAAAAGGCAGGGTTTTTCTCATGCGGCATGGCTCCCACAGCAGGAAGCCAAGGGACGTAGAAAATACGTACCTCACTGGAAAGTTTACTTTATTTTACCACAAAATCTCACTGCCTGGCTTCCACCCCCACTGTAATTTCCTCACAGCCATATGGCCATGACAGCACAGCTACCATAGGGCACGCCAGTGGCTTTGCTGCCCATAGAGGGAAGATGTGTGCCATGGTGGCTTAGGCTGCCATCACCCACCAACTCAGCTCTGGCTTCCTGACATCTCCTGCTGGGACGGGTGGCAGATGAAGGGTGGCAGTGTACCCAAGGCATGGGTACATTGGGCTCAGTAGGGAGGTACTCTGGCATACAGAGGGTTTTTCACCATCATTTGCTTAACACCCATGAAGAAGCACGGTGTGGTTTTAAATAATGACAGGTCCTGAGTGTCACACACTGTTTTTCCCCCTCTGGTTTAGTTCTCCAGAGACTTCAGCAGCTGGGTGATGTTGTCATGGCACAAATTGGAGAGCATTAGAAGAAGTAGGTCACCGGGTGTGACTTCATGAGGCTTGACACTGAATATTACTCATGAAGAAATTTCAACCCAGACATTTTGCATAGGAGTTTAGAGATATCGCAGAGGTTGAGCTAGGATGCACACTATGATTCTGCAGTGTCCACTAATAATTTCCAGTGGAAGAATCGAGTCTCAGTCGGTGTCACATAGCTTTTGCATCGCAAAACAGGGGCAGGAGCAGAGACATGACAAAACATTCCCAGAGGTACTTAGGTAGCGAAGAGGCAGGAGAGGATCTGTGTTCTTCTACGAAGCCTCGTTGAGAACTCCATGTACAATTCAGGTCCTGTTCAATAAAGAAAAACAATTGAAATTCAAATGAGCCTAAAGGGGGAGAGACAAGCCTGTGGCAGGTTCATACTGCTGGTGTGACAACTGCAACGTGCTACAGATCTGTGTAGGCATGGGAGATGAAACAGCTAAAGGGAGGTGTTTCCCTTTAACACTAAAAGGCAGTGTTGACGCAAGTATTGATTGGTTTCAACTGGCTTTTAGCAAAAGTGGATTGGAAATCAGCAGATCTCTAATCACAGCAGTGGTGAGGTGCTGAGCCACAGGGCGGTGGGAGGAGCAGGGTGGTGGAGGGGTCATGATGTGTCTGCACTTGGTGACTCAGCCCTATGTTCTTATGACACTAAAGATTTAAAACACAAAGGTTTGTCTTTCTGTGTGTTTTATATGAGGTACTGTGTTAAAAAAATTCCTCCGTTCCATCCACAAATGATTTCTATTTAAGTGAGTCCCCTCTGGATAAATGAAGTATTGGAGGGTTACATGATGGAATCTCAGTGCAGCATATCTCAATGGAAGATCATAGAATGATCTCAATGAAAGATCAGAAAGTTTTCATAATTTAGGATTACACTGGCTGCTGTTCCAGCTCCAGCGAAGTCCATGGATTGCAGAAGCAGTGCATCTAGTTCTTGATGTTTTCTCCAGTTCTCTGCAATTGTCACGCTTCGCCTCAGACCACCACTGTTACTTTGCTGTGTTCATCTGTTAGTTGCAGAGCTAACTCACAAGCGCTAGTCACTTGGGGTAAAAAGAGCTGGGGTAAAAAGAGCTGCCTGGTGCATTTTGTTACTCCTCAGTTATTCCTGAGGTGCGTGACTCTACTCCTGGAATTGCTGTGTTTCAGAATCACAGAATTACAAGGTTGGAAAAGACCTTTAAAATCAAGTCCAACCATTCCTGTCCTATGCTAAACCATATCCCTAAGTACCTCATCTACCCTTTTTTTAAACACCTCCAGGGATGATGCCTCAACCCCCTCCCTGGGCAGCCTGTTCCAGGCCCCTCACAACTCTTTCAGAGAATTTTTTTTTTTCCAACATCAAATCTGAACCTGTAACATATAATCTGAACCTTCAGGGTGCTGGGCGCTTTGGTAGGTGCCTGTACATTGACATGGGAATTGCATCCATCAAAGAACGGCGTCGGAGCTTTCCCTGAAAGAAACTGAAATGCTCCTGGGTTTTAAGAGCTAATAGAGCAGGGAGAAAAAAAACACCATAGTTATATGGCATTAAAAGAAGTTAGCATGGTCTTCTTCAGTTTACAAGCCAAGACTGTTGTTTCTAGTCAGTGGTCTGCAGAGCTCTGGCAGCCCATGAGGTATTTCTAAAGGTATCTGTGATAACTGACTTCATCTGTCATGTTAGGGGGTTATACCTCCAGTGGAAAAGTTTCAAACAAAAGTTGAAAGCTAACATCCTGAGCCAATACTTTATTCAGGCTTAGAGACAATTTGTGTTGGCATATCGTTCCTTTAGAAAAACAGAGATTGAAAATCATTTTTAAATATAGTCTTCACAGTTCAAAACTTCTCCGAAGGTGACGATCACTCCTAAATTAACAAAGATATTTTTAAGTCAACCATGCAAGCATTGCATTTCAAATTCTGGCATGGTTTGAAAACCACTAAAGTATGCGATTGTGGAGGAAGGGCATTGTTATTATTGCTATTATGATTATTTTTTCTCAAAGGTTTGATGTTGGAGCTGGATATGGCTTTATATGTAAAGCTTTTACACTCATGTAGTGTTGGTGTGAGGGAGCTTAACATCAAAACAGAAGAACTTATTTTTGATGATTCAAAGCAGCAAATCTGCCTCTGAAGTCTGTATTGCAGACTTTTTCCTTCAGAGCATGTTGGGGTCTGTTTGTTAATCTGGCATCCAGACATTGTTAACTGTTGTCTAGCTAAACAGTGAACAGATGTTTTTTACATTATTTCTTGTTTATATCCAATTTAAAGTGAGAGCAGTCTTTATGATATGCCAGTCATTTCAGTAGGGAGACATTGTGCACACACAGAATTGAGACTGGTTGAACTTACAGGGTTTTAAACCGCTGCAGAACCTCGTATTAGACATTTCAGGTCCGTTCGAGTGTGACTTAATGTGCCACAGTGCAAACCTTTTCCTAATCAGCTTTAACTAAGTCAGTATGGAGCTAATTCTGCACTGATTGAAGAGTTTCCGTAAACCCTTTTGTACTAGCCTCTGTAATTTCATTTCATACTACACCTTTTGTTCAAGCAATGTGTTTTAGCATGTAGATAAGTGCTTGGAAAAACAGCAACGTAATAACAAGGCCTCAGATGTGGCTGTGGGGTGTGAAGAATCAGGAGTGTGTCAGCTGCCCCCAGCTAATAAAAAAGGGTCCCCTTTAGCTCTTAACTTCTATGCTTTTCATTTGCAGGTTTTGGTAAGAAGCAAGAACCTCACCTGCTTTTTTGCCCTGGGTATTTTTCAGCAGTTGTGCAGTTTTCCTCCAGCAGCTGCTGTTAAATGCACCCAAAATTAATGTTTTCCAAGAGCTGAGTTTTAAGCTGTAAAGTTACTCATTCACTCCATACCCCTAACTGTTGTTTTGTTTTATTTAATCATGAAAACTGGTCTTCCTTCCTTTAACAAGGCACTTAATTAAGCTTTTAATTCATGATAAGAAGTTAAATGGCACTTAGGAGGCTTTTTTAATGGTTTCCACTTCCCATCCAGATTACAAAAAAAGGTGTGATAGAGAGAGAGACACGGCTGTCAGCCAGGGGTATTGTGGGTCATGCCAATATTAGCTGGCAGCAGGCCATTATCCAATTAACATTGCTTCATCGCTGCAAGTAATAGCTCTCGAGTAGATGATTGAGTCATTCATGCTGTAGTGGTACTCTACTTGAGAAGGAGCCAGTGCTCCGTCAAATAGGCTTTTTATTCGCTATTATTACCTGCCTGGCTTCGCTAATAGAAGTGCACACCGAGTCTGTATGAGCAAGCTGAAAGCTGGGCGCTGGACAGAGGAGAGCATCCTCTGTGCAAACGCCACGTTCACCTGAAAAGCTGAGGCCACACTTAAATGGTGAAAAGCCAGAAACAGCACAACAATGAATAAAGCCTCTCAGTTGCATTGAGAGTCCTACAGCCTACCAGTGAGATTCCCGACCTTGCTTGGGCTTCTTTGACTTTGGGATGCACATTTGAAAACAGCTTCACCTGGTCATTCCAGCTGTGGAAGCACCAAATGCTCTTCTATCTGCTGATGGTAAACTCAGGTCATCTGAAGCAGCAGATCTGGATTTCTGTAGCACTGGTCTAATACTGTCCTTTCTGTTATAAAACCAGCTTGCTTCTCAAGTAGATTGGTTAGTTTTGCCTGTAACCCTGAAATTTCCTCAATTGGTTTCAAAAAGTAGCTACGGGTGACTTCTTGCAGTGCAGTGAACTATCTGCTGGGAATGTTCTGCCTTTCAGAAGGATTAAACAGAATCATCTGTGGCTTACAAATCTTCCAGGGGGCAAAGGGAAGCAGCATCTCTTTTAGGAAGAAGGGGTGAGATGTGCTTGGGGAGCTTTTTTGTTTGTTTATCCACATGGCTCTTTTCTTTGCTATTAAGAGAATGGTGTTCTGAGTAGATGTTAGCACACACCACGGGCTGAATTCCTCCGCGTTCTTGCTGCTTTGCTGCTCCGCGACGGCTGCTGCGAAACCTGCCGTTTCCCAAGAGGTCTATCCCTGTGAAATCTGTCATCTGCTGCTTCGGTCGATGTGGGTTAACTCCCTCACCCGGTTAATCTTCGCAAGGAGAAAGGCAGGATGGGAGCTCGGTTTGGGTTCAAGGCTGGCAAAAGCTGAGTATGTTGGAAAGCGAAGGCATGTGGCACCCTGGGTGGGACTGAGCCAGGCATCTAACATTAGTATAGCTCGTAGCTGACAGGGAGGAGAAATACTGGCAGCTGCTAACCATCCATGCCAACCCGCCAGCCTGAGGGAAAAATGCTGGGAATTAGCCAACTAAAGATGATTGCGAAGAGGAGAAAATCAAAGGCAGGATGCAGGAGGTCAACTATTACATACCCTGCTGGCTAAAGGCGATTACTATTCCTTTTTATCTCTCTAGAAATAAAAGATATTCTATTACTTTGTCTCTTTCCCTTCTGCGTAGTATGTCTGTGTATGAATATAATGTCTTTAAGGAATGCAGTGACTGAGCTGGGAGTGCTCTGCACAGGCACTTGGAGTGGAAGAGGTGATAAATGTGGGAAAGAGGAGCAAGAGGGCAAGAAGAAAATGTCTGGCTGGAAGTTTGTTTCCCAGCTGGAGAGATGTTATTACGCAGTAGGGAGCAACGAAAAGACCCTTTTACTTTGGCACCCCCGAGATGTATCAGGAGTAGCTAAGGTTAATTCTTACAGAACAGGAAGCATTAGGGTGGTTTTTCTTTTTACTCTACTGTATCAGCCATTGATGTTCCTCACAGCACTGTCCAGAATTAATTCTGCTTTGGCTGAGGAGGCAGCAGTGACCTGAAAGTATTCCCAAAAGCTATCACCCCCCCTCATCTGCAGAGATTTTTGTAGTGGAAGAGGTTGTGTCCATCAGGCTTCAAATAAAGTCAGGTTTCAAAACCATTTACTCTTGAACCTCGCCTCAGCAAGGTTGCTTCAGTGAGTCTGTATGGATGGACGTTGGGTCTTTGGTTTCCTAAATTTCTCCTAGGGAATATGTTATTTTTCATGCTGATTCATGGTGCTGGCAGTGACCACACAGAGGGATGACTGGAGGCCTTGGATCTGTAGCGAGAGTAAAACTGAGCATTCAGGTACGTTTTGAGGTCTTAAAGAACGCAGTACTAATTTGTGAGGTTCTGTGAGACAGACATGCACGTTCTTTTGTGTGCATTACATATGTAGGGTAGTACAAGGTACAAATGATGCATTTTGATGAAGCCATCAAGCTGTGATATGAAATGCAATATCCATGTCTCACTGCAAAAGCTTCTGGCACTACCTGATTTTTCATGCCTGAAGTACAATGAGGAAACTGGCCACATACTTCTCATTCGGCATGGTATAGCTTCTGTTACTTTCTGATGCGAGCTGCCTCGCTATTGATAATTCAGAGAAGAATTATCTCTGATCTTTTCCAGTGGAGAAAGGTGAAATACAACTCTGTTGTGTTGTGGGGAGAGCTGGGCTTAAAAACCCTGAAAGAAAAGCCATGCATACATGCATGTTAAGGGGAGAAACTCCTGCAATAACTCCTTTGCCCTTCCTTTGGTGGTTGTACTATTTACTTATTTATTCGAGTAAGCATATAAAAATACACTGTCAGAGGGGATATGGAGATGAATGTGCAGAATGAAATTCACTACAGCGATAAGTGGACTCAATTTTGTTGGCTTTGTTGGACTCCCGCCTGCCGTTAGTGCTACGTCGGGCTGACTGACTGTGATTGCACTCACTATTGAAATAGCAGCTCCCAGTGTGGAAACTTCCTCGTTCAGACGTGACAAATGTAATCTAAAATGTAAAAGATGTCCTGAAGAGTAAGTCCTAGAGGTAGGCTATGCTAAGAGCATGAGCAGAGGCAATAAGTGTGTGTTACAAGAGGTATGTTTTGTTTGGGGGCTTTGTTGTTTGGGGGGGGGGGGGTATTTGTTTTGTTCAGGGTTTTTTCTCTCTGCAGAGATATGTGTGGGCATGAATGGAAATGAGTTGGCTGAGCCATGACTGAAAGATCTCTTCTCCACCCCCTCCACCTTTGATTCTCTTACCGTTTCTTTTTCTCTCTCTAAAAAAAAAAACAAGCACCCCTTTTAATTTCTTTAGTGTCTGCTTTTAAGAGTCCAGAAATACAGACCGAGCATTTGCCTTTTGAATAAACAGACAGATAAGGCCCAGATAAGACACGCCTCTGCTTCACCACATCAGACACCACAACCTGTTAGGTACTTTCTGGTCCCAGTACCAAGCTTTGTTTCATTAACATTCCTAAGACCCAAAGAAGATAACGTTTTATCTCCATACAGCACTTTCAGACGAGGATTCCCCAGTGAATAATGTCAGACTGACTGTTTTTCTCAGCTACCAGTGAAATTGAGCATGTTACAGGGTGGAATATGGCATGTATTCAAATGATGCACTGCAGCAGTCAACAAACATTAAGGCTAGGAAGTATGGTTCAGTCGGGAAGTGAAATACGGGTTTTAGGTGAGTAGAGGGCAATTGAATCGTACTAGGATTTGGGAATGGGATGCTCTTTGTGAACTTAACAGGCAGGCTGTTGGTTTTTTTAGAGGAACAAGTCGACACACTTTTTGTTATGTGTTTGGTGCCAGCTCTGAAGAGAGAAATGGATGGTTTATTCCAGGGCTTTTGTGCAGCACTGAGTTTGCACTTCGATAGGAGATCACAAGGAAACACCTTCGAGTCCCAGTGTAGTCTAGCACTGCTAAAAGTTGTGTCCTTGGGCACTTTATTTACTTTAATAAAATAAATAGGGAGGAGCAGCTGTATTTGGTCAAATGACAGATCCATCTAGCCCAGGCTCGATTTGTTTTAAAAATGAGATTTAATTTCTCTTGAAAGAGCTTAAGAAGGACGCTTGGGTGAATGTTTAAACACTGAAATGAAAAGAAAGTACCAGGCTTATCACTATGAAGTGTGTTTTAATTTACTGGGGAAAGCTATCGTGAGAGCCATTGGCAGTTGTTTTGAAGCCAGATCAAAATCAACTGAAAAATTTGGCATGTGATTTTTACTGCTCAGTGATGTGTGTGACTGCACATTGTTTCATAACTGTAAGGCAAATGGCCTTGGAGAGGGACTAGCTTTGGACACCCCTTGAAGAAGTTTGGTCCTTAGTACAGACATAGTTGAGTGGCATTTCAAATCCTAAAATAAGATACATCAGAGTGAAAATAAACCTTTCTGTTGTTCACTTTGCTTAATCTGACCCTGTGAAATGAGGAGGGCATCAAAATATGTGATTAAGTGTAACTGTTAGCTGCACATAGAAGTAATTAATTTTTTTATTACTATTTTTCTTTTGTATTTTGGCAAATTTGGGTGGTTGTGTTTTTTTTGCTTAAATTTGCATGATGCATCTTTAGGGTTGCTTTAGAGACAGTGATGGTGGCTATGGAAGATTGTGGAGAAGAGGTGGTTAATTCGTTGCTATGACCCAGGGACTGCTGCTATCTGGGGTCCACAGTTAAAATACCCATAGCTGGGCGGAGAACAGCGGAGAATCGCAGTACCAGCACCTTCAGTAAAACCAATATATAAACAAGGTGTCACCAAACAGCTGGAACTGAGAGGCATCAGCTCTGAAGTTAAATAATGGTAACATAAAACTTTCAGCAATAGATTTTTGAGGTCTCTTGTGAACAAATAAAATTCTGTCATCACCTCTCGGCAAATGCTGGGGTGGAAGCTGATGATGCATCAGTTGGGAATCACAGTGTAGGTCTGTGCATCAGGTCATGATGATTAAATCACCTTGTGTGAACCACTTGGCTGTGTCTGCCTCTCTAAATGCTCTGGATCACATTACCTCACATGGAGGTGAACAGACTGACCCACAGCTGGCACAGCTGCTGGTCCCAGAGCATCCTGTGTAACTGAAACCAGAGCTTCCAGTTTATCACTCCTCAGACAGTTTCAGTCTCTCCTTCTTCCTTCTGTATCTTTTAAGCATTCAGGAGGCATTGAGGGGATTTTCAGACTAGTTGCAGCATTTCTCAAGATGATCAGGGTAGGATGGAGCTGCTCACTGCCTTATCTGGCTGATTGGTCCTGAGTGACTGATGGACTCTTCTCTGACTGTTCTTTTTGCATCACCCATGAGATCCCATGCACTGTCATCAATAACAGCTGCTGGAACCATCACATCCAAGAGGAAAGTAGATTAGGAGGCATGGAGCAAATCAGGAAAAGTCTGAACTGCTTCAGACTTGAACCATTATCAAGGATACTTAATTTTTGCCTAAGTGACAAAATTGTTTTATACCCAAGTTCAAAAAGAAAATCTGAATGTGAAAAAAAAAATCTTGATACTGAGAACAGGATGTGAAAACTTTTTCCTGTATTATTGTAGCTCTTGAGCATCCCATTTATCCTAAGTTAACAAGACTTGATCTCTTCCACAGAGGCCTAATCAGTCTTGGGAAAGGGTTCAGAGGAGGCCACAAAGATGATTAGAGGGCTGGAGCACCTCCCCTACAAAGAGAGGCTGGGGGAGCTGGGCTTGTTCAGCCTGGAGAAGAGAAGGCTGTGGGGGGACCTCACTGCAGCCTTCCAGTACCTGAAGGGAACATACAAACAGGAGGGGAATCAACTTTTTAAAAGGGTAGACACTGGCAGGACAAGGGGGAATGGATTAAAACTAAAGGAGGGAAGGTTTAGATTAGATATTAGGGGGAAGTTTTTTACAGAGAGGGGTGAGGGGCTGGAACAGGCTGCCCAGAGAGGTGGTGGATGCCCCGTCCCTGGAGGTGTTCAAGGCCAGGTTGGATGGGGCCCTGGGCAACCTTGTGTAGCTCCAGGCCTGGAGGTTGGTGTCCCTGCCTGTGGCAGGGGGGTTTGGAACTCTGTAATCCTTGGGGTCCCTTCCAACCCATGCCATTCTATGATTTTATGATTCTATGGGAGCTGTGGGTTTTCAGGATCTCAGAAACCAGGCATCTTTGTTTTGGTGTTAAAGAGACCATATTTAGTTGAGTATATCGCACACCTGGTCCACATCATTCCCTGCAGCAGCTACTCATCTTTTCAGAACTGCACTTCAGAGAAACAGAAGTGTGCCGACTTACTGTAAGGACTGCAGAGAGATTTGGCAGGTGTGACCCAGGATGGATTCAGTGGTGATGTATTCTCACTGCTTCCTTCTGTTCCCATGGTGTCAGATGTACCTCCTGAAGCCAGGGCTGAGGTGGGGTTATGGAGGTAGTAAAATGGAAAAGAGACCATCCAAATAAATTAATTGACCCCAAAAGGGACCTGAGCAGTGCTGATAGTTTAAAGAGGTGTGGGTATGCAGTGTATTGTGGATCAAACACTTGGTTATACTCTACTTGAAATTTGCTTGCTTTGAATGGCGATATGACAAAATTCCCCGGTCTGTGTATATACTTCTTACTTTATGTTTCCCGAATGGGTAGAAATGCAGTCTGTGGCAGTGTTTCAGGGCAAAAAGAGTAGATTTAAAGGGGAAAAAAAATCATCCATGAAAACGTTACCAGTGCAGTTCTCAGTTTCAGGAAAAAAATGCCTTTGATGAGGTGATCCGGGATTTTCATCAGGCTGTCAGCTAGGAGGCTGAGGCTACATTTCTGGCTGTGAAAAGCTTTTACTTGTGGGAAATGTGTTAGGTTTATGCTTACCTTTGAAATTCAGACCTATGGTCCTCTGTTTCAGGGGCCTGCAGCTAGTTAGAAACAAGTCTTCAACAACTCTGAAAGCAAAATATCTTTCCATCTCCTACCACACAGCAGTAGTACAACATGCCTAGCCACCTCTCTCCCCAGATACACAGGCTGCCCTCAGAGAAAATTTTCCTGTCAGGGTATTCTTGGTCAAGTACAACCAGAATAAGCTCAAGTTATTTCCTGCTTCTTTCAAAGGATGGGGTTGGAGCCAGTAACCTTTCAAGACAGGAAGAAGCTGGGGAAAGACAAATCCTGACAACTTCCCTTCTGCTTCCCACAGAGGGCTAGTGCTCGTTTCTGCTTCCAGAAGGGGAAGCTGGACCTGAGGTGGATGGGTCTTCAGCCTTTCCATCTGCCTGTCAAACTATTTTTTTTTACCTTATTTTTATGTGACTGCAGTTTTCCACATTCCCCTATGGATGGCTTTCTGCATACGGCTGTTTTGTCTGGACAAATCAAACAGTTGCTGTCTATTCCTTGAACTTGTTCATTTTCAGGAGACTGGACACATCAAACCAAGGCTTTGTTTTAAATGTCTCAGTTAATTGGTCAAATGCAAGACACAAAAAAATAGAGTTGCCTGTCATTTGTAAGAGCTGTCCAACCCTGTCATTTTTGTTTGGTTTACATAAGCAGTGCCCCTTGAGGATGAGTAATACGTATGCCAGTGTCCTAGGAAGTGAAGACAGAAGAAGTGTCCATGACATAGGCATTCTACAAAGCAACATGTTCACATTTATGAAGTCATCGTAGCATTCAGAAAGCAGAAAAAGTTGCTTTCAGTAGAGGAAGAAACCTTTAAATCAGTAACTCCTTTTCTTCTTTCCCTCTCATCTTGCAGTTGGAGGACTGAGAACACCGATTAAGAGCTACCTCAGGCGTGATTTAGTCCTGCTTCCTTTCCAAAGCTGAACCTAATCTTTCTCTCACAGGATTTATTTCATGATAACACCTGAACTTTCCAATTGGAAACCTCAGTTGAGAGGACATAGGGACATAAATTGTTCAAGACTAGCATTTGGTCACATCCTGGCCTCTGTCTTCAGCTGGTGATGCACAGCCAAGGTGGGCCTAGCCGGAACCACTGCCAGGGCTGCTGTGCTGGACCTCCTCCAAGCAGCTCTGGAGAGCAGACAGGCATTGCACACCGTAAGCTGCTCTTCTCAGCCGGCTCGGGGCAGGGGTTCAAGTCAATCATAGCCTCAGGGGCCAAGGCTCTTTGCTCCTGGACTCTTGGCTTAGTTTTCAGATACAGTTTTACTCTGAATTATTTTGTGAGGTTACAGTCCAGTTCTGAAACTGGTTTTATGAAGCGGAATCGCATAGCTAAAGGAGTGTGAGAATTCATGGTCATTTCTTGTCACTGTGCTTTCTACTGCTTGTTTGAATGGCAAGGTTGTAGTAAAATCTCTCTGAAAATTCTCTTTCAGGAATGGATGTTTTACTCCAACTAGGCTTTTCCCAAACTGCAGTAATTGCATGTAGAGCAAAAGAAAGGGTCAGGTGTCACAGGAGTTCTTCAGAGACTTCAGAAGTAGTTTTGCTGTTATAAAGAGTGGAATAAGCATCATTGTAGCTATTTGACCAACTAATTTCCCTCGTGATATTAAATGGCTTTAAACTGAAAGAAGGTAGATTTAGATTAGATGTGAGAAAAGAATTCTACACTATGAGGATGGTGAAGCACTGGCACGGGTTGCCCAGAGAAGCTGTGGCTGCCCCCTCCCTGACAGTGTTCAAGACCCGGTTGGAAGGGGGCTTTGGGCAGCCTGGTCTACCAGAGGGTGTCCCTACCCATGGCAGGGGATTAGAACTTGGAGGTCCCTCCCAACCCAAACCATTCTGTGATACTATGATTAAAATTTGTAAAGCTGAGGTTTTCACGAGGCCTTTTTGTAACTAATTGTACTATTATTATTAGGGAAGAGAGAAAGTCCTTCCATTTGCAGCTTGCAGCTCTCATCTGTCTGCAGATAGATATATATTTGCAGGAGTTAATAGAATCACAGAATCATAGCATCATTTAGGTTGGAAAAGACTTTTAAGATCATCAAGTCCAACAATTAACCCAGCATTGCTAAGTCTACCAGTAAACTATGTCCTGTTTCTAATTTCTCCCCTTAAAGCAAATTTTACACAATTTGTGTATGTGTGCCATTTTTTGGTACCATGCCAAGCACCCTGTTTAGACTCTTATTAGTGATTGAATGAACAGAAATAGATACTAAGGTCTGGAGATAAAACCTGTTCACATGGTTAAGACTCCGTAAAACCTCCACAGCGGCCTGCTGGAGAGTGGATGTGATCTGTGTTCCCCATGCCCATCTCTGCTGTGGTCAAACAGTGTCTGTCCTGCAGCCTTTGAACACAGGGTCCTCCAGCACCAAATGCAGGAAGGACTTGAACTCTACTGTCTCCTTAGGACAGCAGCCACCCCAGGCGAGCTGGTATTTCCTCACCCTCTTTGTGTGTATAGTATTGGTATGTGAATGCTCTTGCTCAATCCTGTCAGCAGGATATCATTCTATTCTGGGGAAGGTGAGAGCAGTACTGGAAATGACGCAGCTCCAAAATGTATCAGCTTTACTCCTTTTACCCCCTCACCTTAGGGTTGTACGGCAGCTACTGTACAAGGGGGAAGCATCAGTTTTTTATGAAATGGAGAGCAATGAGAAACGCCATAGCTGCCCATCGAGTAAACAGGCTTGTTATTTGGTGTTTGTATGGCTGATGAGCTCTCTGCATTTCACCAGTGCTCTCTTTTGCCAAGGTTTTTTAAAGGTCCTTGAGAAGCCTTTATGGCAAATAAAGTAACCTTGGCAAGATCCTGCATTACACCATGCCCTGCCCAGCATTCCTGTAGTTCTTGCCATTTCCTGCCCCTTCTAAGACGGCTGTGGGTTCGGTCAGCAAGTGTGTTCTGTATTTCCCCAACAAATTATGTTTAAGATGTCTTTCTCTGCAAGTGTTTTTTACTGTGTGCGGTAGATCTGCACAGGGGCGAGGGGATTTTTGCTTTGTGTGACTACGTACTGTTTTGTGGCTCTGTTTTATTTCCTCTTTAATCCTCCTCCCCCTCTCTCTTCTACCTGGAACGTTAAATTAAATCTAACATAGCAATACGTTTAGACAGAGGCAGCACTTGGCTATGCCAGTTCCCCAGTGGCTTTAAACTGCTGGCTGTAATACTGCAAACAAATTCAGACCCTGGCTTGGCCAGCAGTTCCCCCCAGCTATCTGCATGTTCACTCTACAGGCTTTATTTTACCTACACTATTGGAGACTGCGGAGTCACAGCCTATGTCTCATTGTTATGCATGGATGGGAAATATTCCTGTACTTATTTGCATTCATTAGCTGTTGGTAGTTCTTCTGTTGAGGTCTCTAGCCTTGTTTTTACAGTGCTTTTGGCAGTGTTTCTGCACTTGGTGTGTGAATTTTTATGATCTGTTGCATGTTATTCATGCAATTTCCTGCCCTGTAATGGTATCAGTTTTCCAGACACACAGGAATACAAACGAAAACCCAGGAGCCTGCATTAGCATAAAATGTCCCAGTTCTGTCAGTTTGATTAATTTGTCTCTTTGTCTCCACTCTATATGATAAGTGCTATTAATGGTTGCAACACTTCATATGTCAAAGTCTTTCTTCCTAATGACTTGAAAATGTGGTTTATTTCCCCCTTTTTTGTATTATTTTTCTCATTTAGCATTCCACTCAAGTATAGATTTATGCCATGCTCTTTCATTATCTGACTGGTTGCAGCACTGGAGTGATTACATATGGTGTAGGGTATGAGGAAAGATGCGATCCCAGGGGCAGCAGCTGCTGATGCAAGCTGAAAATAGATCCAGCGTATGCTCAGCACTTTTCCCAGAGGTCTTTTATTTATTAGGAACAGTCTTGGTACAGGACAGCTTGGACCCTCATTTAGCAAGATGACTTTTTGCCTTTCAAGAACAGTGCAATGACTTTGCTCTATTTACTGACTGCTGTGTAATTTTTTTTTCACTGCCTCCTATCGAAGCAGTGACTTTACCTAACATAAACTGGAATATAATCCTGATTTATAATGAAGTCAAGAAACGACAGGCTTCATTTGAAGTAATGGAACTTGACAGATCTAAGGTTTAAATTAAATAATCCTATTTGTAAGACAGCATTTGTACACGGTACACTGATTTAAAATGAACTTCAGTTCTTCTTCAGTGTATCCTTTACCGTTAGCTGTGTTTTGCCTTCCATAAGGCCTTTTGGGGGAACCAAATTCATTTGGAGAGACCATGTTTGTCTTTGTAAACACATGTGGAGCAGTACATTGTTTTCTTTCCTTTAGTAAAGAAGGTCTTGTGAAATGATTCACAAAAGAACTCTTTCATTAGGGAGAAAATATTAACGTAGAAGGCTTATTATTGCCAAGCCACATCTAACCTGCTTTGGTGGTCAGAAGAGGCCAGATGCTGAGAATGAGGAGAGGGAGGGTGCTGGAGGCAAAAAGGGAGGAAAGGTGCAGCTCAACTCTTCCCCTCCCAGGAGCGGAGATTCATCCTGGCAGTGATTTCTGTGGAGGTTCATCCAAGCAG
This sequence comes from Gallinula chloropus, assembly GCF_964237585.1. Classification (NCBI taxonomy): domain Eukaryota; kingdom Metazoa; phylum Chordata; class Aves; order Gruiformes; family Rallidae; genus Gallinula; species Gallinula chloropus. The sequence continues at coordinate 20,205,302 of NC_140087.1, forward strand.
TGATTGCTTATGGATTGCAGTATGGAAGAAGATCCCTCCTCCAAGCTGTCCTTCCCCTGCAACTGGCAGAGAGGGATGCTCAAGTATGGCGTTTTATGCTGCCTCTGCACCCCACTTTTCTCCCTCTGTCCCCATCATACCAATGCAGGCAGTGAGAGCCCCGAGGTGTGCTAATCGAGGGATGGTCCTGCTGTGGCTGGCTGCTCAGAGCCGGCAATAAAGCTGAGCTCAGAAGGAGGGGTTGGTGGAACAAAAGGCTCGCAGACAGGGAAAAGAAGGCAGGGAGCATGAGATGCTGGAGAAATGATGGAAACGGGCACAGAAAAGGGCAGGGGGGATAAAAACACTAAAGGTACAGCATAGGATTTTTCTGTCCTGGATTAAAGGAATTTATTTTAGAAAATGCCACCTTCTCCCTTCTCTCTCTCAGCATCATGTTTTTGCCTTCCTTTCTGGTTGCATCTAGTTGCCACTGCCCCTGCCTGTCATCTTTCTCATTTTCCTTTGTACCTTGCTGGGATGCAGCCCTTTCCCAGGAGCCTGACAAATGCTGTCACCCTGGGCTGGTCTTGCAGGCTCAGGCAGAAACAGTCCAGCTTGCCCATTCAGCGTGGTAATATGTCTCATGCTAGGTAGCCACATCACTCTGCCATCACCCCGAGTCATCAGCTTCCCCATAAGCCCCAACAGAGGAAATGTCACTTTTGCATCCCTTGTGCTCAGGCAGTGTCAGCTGCTGTCACCGTTGGAGGCTCGGGCCTGCAAATGCTCAGTGTGGCCCATGCCACTTCCCCAGTGGCAGCCTGCCCCAAGCCTTTACTTTTGTCCCTCTCCAGCAGTGGTTTCAGGCCCAAGTAGCTTATTTCTCCTCATTTTATTGAGCTCCACTGACAAATAGGTGGTGAAGAAAACAAGATGACTGCCAAAGGTGTTGCTCACACACAGGGGGTGAGCCTGGCCTGGGGACACAGGGTGAGAGGCTTCCTTCTCCCAAGGGACTAAGAACTATTTTTTGCAGGGAAGTAATAACTTCTATTAACTAGAAACCAAGCCTGAGTTCTGCACTGCTGTGATGAAAGGACAGGACTCAGGAGTATTGCAGGGGAATGTAAGGAAAAATGAGCTGATAAAGCCAAAGCAGTGCAGGCCAGCAGAGAAGGCAAGGGCGAGGAGGATCCAAGCACCAAACATAGTGTTGACATCATGTGGGCCCTTGCTCCTCATCTAGGGAGAAAAAGCAATAAGGCCCAAGAGTAAAAGTCCACCAGGAGATTTTAGAGTTGCTGCTGATAGCTTGAATACTGCCCCATCTCCCTCCTCCCAACAGACGTGTGCATGGATACGGGCATTGCTTTCTGTTCACTTGGAATTAATAGGATTATATACGAAAGGAAAGGAGGCGGAGTACACTGAATTCTGCAAACACAGAGCTTCAGCCTGTGCTGCTTGATCTTTAGAAAAATAAATAAAATAAAATAGCAAGAACCAATTCCAGAATGATTCAGTATGCAAATAAACTGTTTTTCATTACTCATGGCACACATAAATGTGCACTGGTGACTGAGGCAGCAGAATAACACTTCACTGTTCATTATCTTATCAGACAGTGATAATTGTAGTTAATATTTTCTTAGTAGTGTCTCTGAGAGTTTATTTATACTGTTAATAATCTGAGCAGCTGTAATGATGCTGGCTGCCAGAGCTGTAGCCTTTTAGAAGCACTCTAGTGTGGAAATGATACGACAGTAATAGAAATCCAAGAAGAAAATTATCTTTTTGGAGCAGATGGGGCTAATTCAGTCCCTTTCACACATGTTCACATTCTCTAGTCTCTTTCTCACACTAGCATGTGTGGGTGCACGTGAGCATATGTACACACACACACAAGTAGCTATAAAGTCCTGACTTCCACCCTTCCTGGACAGGGAACTCACATGTCAAGCTGGAAATGCCATCATTCTTCTACCTGAGAGTTTTTCAAGGGTCTCTAGGGTAGATGGTATTTTCTACATGTTGCTTTTTGGGTAGATCTTAAATCTTGTGTATTAATCAGAAAGAGGGAGATCAGTTCCTTGGAACAGCATGGAGCTGGGCACAGCACTGGGATGCTGCTGCCCATCGTTCCTGCCCTTCCCATTGCTGCAGGATGCTTTCATGGAGCCTGCTGTCCTTCAGGGACTGAAAGAGCCATTTACCTTTGCTTACAGGAGACAGGAAATCTCGGCAAGAAGTCAAATACCTCCATTTTTTTCTGGTGGGATTTACAGAGCCTAGCTAACCTTTTGGGCAACCACAGGAGGAGTTAACTGCTCCTCATGGAGGATGGGAGAGGACCAGCGTTGCCAGCTCAGCAGTGACTGGTTCTCCTTGCAAACGTGCTTTGCTGAGCTGAGCGGACATCATTGATGAAATGTGAACGCCAAGCAGTGGAACAAAAGCCAGTGTAATCCTCAGATCTGTTAGTAGCCGTGCAAGAACAAAAACGAAGTGAACACAGAAAAATTGCATGTCCAAATACCGGAAATTAAAAGGCAAGGTGGGGGAGGAGGCAAAGGAAAACTGGAACAAATGCAGCATTTGGTAGGTTTTGTTTTAAAATTACGATGCCTGCAGGAAGCTGGGTTATTTGTACAGGATTTCAGCCTACCAGTTAGTGACTGTGATTGACTGGTTACCTCATGAAGTGCAATAGCAAAGCCTTTGACATGTAGTTCCTTCCACAGCCCAGCAAAAGCATCTCTGGATTTGAAATGTTGCACTATTTACTGGGCTGTGGACTCAGCTTCCCCGGCGTAAAGCTGCCAGGGATTTTATATGCTGTGCCATGCGGGCGTGTGGTCACAGGCAGCGCTGGCAGCGCTGACATCGTCAGCCCCGTGGAAACCACGGCAGAGCATCCGTGAGCTGCATCAGATGTTGTCCAGCCCCATCTCGTGAGCCTGTTTCTTCTCCAGCTCCTTTGTCTTCTGATTCAGTTCTTTTCCTTAGAGTGGAGCCTTGTGTTTTCCTAAATCATATCTAGCAGAGCCTGTTTCTTCCTCTCTTACGCTACGTGAAGTATAATAGTAAGGCTTGCAGCAAGACGCCTTGCTGTGAAGTATTCCTTGTTTTTATAAAGTAATTGCAGTGTATTTAATACACTATTATATAGTTTATTCACACAAACAAATTTTGCCATGCTCGAGAAAGAGGAGTCTCTGTGCAATTTACAGGTCTTTGTAATTTTTCTGTATTGTTGTGTTTGCTTGTGTGTTAATTGCAGCTTTGGAAACTCTGAACCATTCTTTGAAGCACTCTGAATTAGCAAATTTCTGCATGCATCTATCTTCTTTTCCTGCCTATTTTGATATTTCATAATGTAACTTCTAGAGTTTTCATTCTAGAAGTTCTTAAACTGCTTGTTGTTTTCCCTTTTTCCTCCCACTTTGGCTGATGACATGCACCTAAACAGATCTTTCTCAGACTCTTCTCTCAAAATTTACGTTTTGTGAAAGCTTCCCTGCTCTTTCCTTCCCCCTTCTGAAGCCAAACACTTTCTCCTTTTTTTTTAATCTGAGGGTCAGTTTAGTTTTCCCTTTTGCAAAACTACAGGACCGAATTTAATTTTAAATTACGGTGGCACTTTAATTCTGACAATGCTTTTAGGTTAAAATCTCTTAATTTCTGCTTGTTTCTGCCCCACTGTTCTCGGCATGGCTTGCACAGGCACCCGAGGAGAGAAGGCAGCATTTCTGCTGAGCCACTCTCCTGTGTCATCCATTGTTACTGTGTTCTAGGGTTTTTAAGGTGCAAGTTGCATTGGAAAAACAAACGTGTTGCAAGCTGCCAGGTATCACAGCCCTATTTCTCTTTGCTTTATCTTCCAGTTCATGCCCAAGTGTTCAAACTGCTAATTAATGCCACTGCTTTTTATGTGTTCTTTGTTGATTCAGACGTGTCGTAGCTGAGTTGTTCCTTTGGAGGGAAGATTTTTTTGCAACATCCTCATCTCTAATTTTCTTTCTAACACCTCCACTCAGACTCTGGGTGAGCTGCCTGAAAGTTTCCCTCCAAGCTTTTTCGCTTGTGCTTGCCTGCAGGTACTCTCTTGGCTGCGGGTTTGAATTGTCTGTGTTCTCCAGTTACGCCCTGGGCAGGCTCTAACATTGACAACGTACCTGAAACTGTGTAATTAGCAAGGGAAAATTTGTCTCCTTCTGCTGAAGTTTATTAAGGTGTTTTCTCTAAACAGTGGCACTTCAGCTGTCATTGCTCCAGTTTGATGCCTAGAATTGCAGGCAGTATTCTCTTCATGATTTAATAAACTAGAGTATGACTGTAGCACAAGTTACCAAGTGAGGCTTTAAAGGAAGTGCTCTGACAGGTATCATGTGGCAGGTTTGCTTGCAGGGGTGCAAGAAGGTTCCCTCTCCAGCCCGAGAGCTGTTCTACCACAGGTGGGATGGCATAGGGAGGCATGTCCTGATGCCAACACAGCTACCCTGCCAGCAGCCTCTCACCTCAGCACAGACCTGCCCCCTTGGCTGCCCAGCTTCTCATGTCCAGCTGTGGCCAGGGGGAGCAGCCATGCAGGAAAACCTTCCCTTAGCTCAGCAAACCACTGCAGATGGTAAAACCCAGAGCTGCCCAACAGGATGTGCCAGGGGACACCTGCCAGAGGCTGATGGTTGGAGTAGATGTGATCCAAGCCGTGCATCGCTGCTATGGGTAGCACTGGATCTTCAGTATGCTAGCAGGGTTTTGCAAGCATATTCATCTGTGTTGGGTAAGGATGCCTCCCATTTCCTGAACTGAAATGTGTCAGCAGCAAAGTATTGGGTCTTATGCCTGGACATACCTACCTTCCTACTCAATAAACAGTGTATTTTATGAAAGTTGCGGCAAATTAAAAAAAACCTAATTTCCCCTTAAAATGGGAAGGAAGCAAAACATGCCCAGGGATACTGCCAGGATTTCCAAAAGTAAAGTCTTCGTTCTGCTTTGAAACCAGTCTCACTTCTGAAAGGCCAAAAGAATTTCAGCTGGTCTTCATTAACTCTGAGATGAACTAAAACTTGAAGTCGTGGATTAAAATAAGCATTGCAGTTGGATCAGAGATTATTTTCACTTTTATTACTCTGAATTTATTTTTGGTGTTGTTTCTTAGATGTCTTCTGATTCTGTCTCCCCGTTTGGTTCATCTGACATTACTGGCCCCAGGCTTGGGGGCCAGGATTTTTGACAACACTCCGAAGTTGAGACCATTACTACAGTAAATTTGATTTGGAAGAACCCCAATCAAACGGGGCCCTTAACTGTCGCGCAGCACTCATCAGTCAAGTGCGGTCAAACGCGGACATAACCAATAACGCAGCATTGATCCATCGGCTGTTTACGCCATCTTGCGCTTGGCAATCAATTCTGAGCCACTTGCCCCTCCGTCAGTGCTGACGCACTTCTCACAGGGCGACGCATGCGATTTGCTATTACTGCTCCCCGTCCTCGAGGCGAGTGTAGCGTGAAGGTCCTCTCCTTCCTCCTCCTCCTCCTCTCGCACCTGCTGCCTGGGAGCATCACGGTACTCTGCAGGCACTGGGGGGATATTGGTCTCTCCCTGCTTTTCAAGTGAGGAGGGAGGAAGCACTTGGAAGTGCTGCCCCCAGATGTGTTTGTTATGCCAGAGAGAGGAAAATGAGAAGTCATCTGTTTTCCTCCTTGGATTTGTAAATACTCTTACATGGGCAGACAGGGCTTCTAGTGTAAATTCATCATCTAGCCAAAAGTTGGGGCTTCGGGGGGCAAGGCTGAGGAGGACACTTGTGCCTTTCTCTTTTTTTCCTGAAAGCACGGAATTGGAAGTTGGACAAGCACTTCCAATGTGTCATCTTTTGTAGAAGTACCGCTGACAGGAGTTAAGCATATCCTTGAAGCTCTCAGCCTGATGCCTGAGATCCTGTTGTGGAGAATGCACTGGAAAAATACTGGGATGCCCCTTAGCCCGACCTCAGTGTGGCTTTGCAGGTGGCAGCATTATCAGCAGGACTTTTAGCTACCCAATAAATAAATTAGGGAAATCAGCCTCTCAAAGAAAGGAACTGTGTATCTGGGTTCTCCTTTCCCCAGCTTGTGTTTGTCCAGAGTGGGGGGTCTGTTGCAGTGGCCTCCCAGCCCTGCAGCATGATGTGAAGTGATGCGATGCAAAGTGGGAGGTGCCAGGCTGTCACTTGGACTTCAGGTTACTGTTCTGCCCAAGTTTCTACGTGCTACCTGAAGTGGCAGAACATAAAACTGGGGCGGGTCAGCAGGCTATCTGCCTCATTTTAAAAGTGGTTTTAGAGTGAATCTTCTCCACCAGCGACTTGTACGTTCCTCTCTTCTTTAAAAGCCCAGATAATACAAACACCTGCCCCCGATGCTTCTCACCCAAGTTGAACTTTAAAGAGTGATTACTCATTTTAGGATCTCCGCAGCTTTATAAGCAGATAGGGGAAATACATCTGTAAGCTGGTGGTGAGAGAACATTTAAACGCCGTTAAATTAAAGAGGGAGAAAATGCAGTACGGTACTGCTGTGGCATCGGCTTATGAAAGTACTCTGCTGTTTTGTCAGCTCTTCCTCTAACTTCTTCCTGCCTCCCTTGTGTTCCCACCCTATGTAAAAGGATCATAGTTTCAGATCAGTTCATGACTCCGTGCAGGTTTCCTTGGTGCGTTCATAGGGACAAACCATGATGTCTGGCACCGTTGGTTTTGCATGTTCAGCTGACCTGTTTAAGCCTAGGTCAGCTCTCTTTCAGAGAGTTTTCCAACCCCAAATAAGCTCAAGCTAGGAAAAACAGGGTCTGCCAGGCTCTGCCATCCCAAATAAAAATAACTGAGTAAATAACTTGGAAGTCTCTTAACTCTTAGTGGAATAACAGCTTTGGTAACTGATTTTGGTTATCAGATTACACTCTGAAATAACTTCTGTGCTATACTTGCAATTGGCTGTAAAAGAAAAAGAATACAGTGTGTGCTAATTTTAGCAAATAAGATTAGAGTTAATATTTAATCCCAGAGACCTTCTTCAGGCTCTGGAAAAAAATAGCAGCAGTTAACTGTCACTAAGCTTATCTCCTATTTCTAGCATGTCTTCGATTATATAAGGTGTGGTGCTAGGAGCACGTTGGCCGAATGAGAAGTTAGTAGTTTGTTTGCTACAACCCTGGGCTATTAGACAAACTTCAGGGCTGAGATGGATTTAAAAGGTCTCCACATGTGCCTTTAGACTGCAATAATAGCACTGAAATGTTAACTGAGTGGGTACCACAGTGGGCCCGCTGCTATTAACAGACTGATTTGGGGTTCTGCAAGAAGTGGTCACATTTCTTCTATGTTTTTATCCAATTGTTTGAAATTAATATTTAGTTTGGTATTTGATATCCAGCACGTGAGGTTTGATTCAATTTTCCTTTCTTCCTTCCCCACAAAATGGTTTAATAATTAAATCGATGTTTGGAGATTAGAGATGAGGGGTTTCTAACTGTTTTTAGGTGCCTGGTGATGTATTTAGCCTCAAAATCAAATACTAAAAATATAATCCATAGTCCTACAAGTAGCTTGCATGCTTCACAGAAAACCCATCAGTACTCATATTGATTTCAACAAGACTACTCAAATGCATAAAGATAATGATCCACGCCTGTGCTGCTCCGTAAGGTCTTCTGCGTTCTCAGTGGGTCTGAAGGTCTGATCATCTAATTTACCACCAGTTCTGTGGGATTTAGTGCCTAATGTTCTGCAGATCTCATTGTGTCCCTGGACGGCAGGAGGGGGCTTGTTCTTTGAATAGGCCCCAGATAGGCTTTATTTGAAGAGGAACCATTGCACCTATGTTTGCTGTTGAACATTGATGCTGTCTTCTAGAAGGTCATTGCCACTGTGCCCTCATTAACACAGAAATTAGGATTGGAAAAGCCTAACAAATTATCAAAGCCCACCTTGCCAGAACAAGGTTGTGCTGTGCAAGTTTTGCTTTGCAGTACTCAGACATAAAGCATCCATCATCTATCCTGGAAAGCCTTCCAAGATGGTACTGAATTCACTGTTAGGTTAAGAATCTGGAAAAAAAAAACCTACATTTTTCATTTCTTCAGTTTCCCCTTGCTGCAATCAGCAATAGCACCCCATAGCAAGCGAGACAATTCTTCTCTGTTCTTGATGTTAGTATGCATCAGATTACTGTAAACATTCTCTTGCTCCATTTTAGATATTGCCTTGCCAAGTTTTACATTCCTGCATGTTTACAGTGATCTTTCCTTGCCCTTAATCACTCTTCCACTCTTTAAATTGAACTCAGATTTGCTGGCATTTTGCAGGGGCTGACCTTCCCCGCTCCAGATGCAACTTTTCATACAGATGCCATTTGGAGCAGGGTTACCAGACATCCATGTTTCCCTTGGAAATAACCTTCCCCTCGCCACCCCCCACCCTCCCACCCCCAATAAGAAATACTGTCTGTGCAGAATTGGAGGATTTTGTCTATTTGTCTGGGATTTTGAGACATCTGGAAGTCTGGGCAGGCAGCTAATGAGCATGCACTGATGAACTCTGCAGCGCACAGCGAGTCCAGCCTTTCCACAGAAATGTCAGACCTCTGCATGTGCTGTGAGGCCTCGTCCCGTGTGTTCAGAACAGCGCAGAGGCCTCCATGGCGTGCTTGATCAGCCGTCATGTAGGAGACCTGATACAACAGGGAGCCAGAGAGAGTTCACCGGCGGTGTCGTATCGCCCGTGGTGCCTGTGGGTGTGCGTACAACTGCATTTAAAGTAGAATTTCTGCCCTAGAAGTCCCTTATGAAAATAGGATGTTCCTAATGTGGAAGTGAGCTAACCCTCCTCCTAACTTCAAAGTCGTGCATGCCCAATACTAGAAAAATGCTGTGCCAAAACCACTCTACATTCACTTCTATGATGCTGCTGCCTTTACTAGAATTTCTCCTTGCTCACTCTCATCTCAGCTTCTTATTCTCCCATCTCGTATTGATCACTCTTATTCCCTTTGCATTAGCCAGTTTTTCATTAATGATATGATACCAACCAAGGGAGGGAAGGCAGAGAGTATAGCAACAATGCAACTTTTGCTCTAGGAGGAAGAAGCAAGCATTGCCTAGAAAGCTTTGAGGAAATATAATCAAAGGTGATGGAGGAAAATAAGGGAAGGAAGATTTCCTCACAGGGAGGTTTTAAGTAGAGTCTGGCAATGATCTCCCAAAGGAAGTAGTGGAAGTCTGGTCACTTAAATCAATTAAAACTAACCAGAGCATTGCACTCCACAGGACTCTGTAAGGAGAAAAGCAGTGTCGGACTGAACTAAAATAGATTTCACATGCTTATTTTCTGCAGGGCCTCTGTCTGTATTTTGCCAGTAAATTCAATATGGCTAATGCTGATTAACAACTCTCTTGATGGTGATTATATCACTGCATTATTTCCAGACTGTTCTTCAGTATCATAAACTCACGAGGGCATGGACATACAAAACACATCCCCCTGGCTTGGCTAGCTCAATCTGAGAGACACGTGGCAGATAACGGGCTGAAGAGTTTTCTTTCTTTCGCCTTAGCAGTGGTCAGGCTTGTTATCATCACAACACTGAATTGACTAGGCCTCCATACCACATGCTGAGCATAGTGTACCCATGGCAGCATGGCAGAGGCAGGAGGTCTCCCAGAGGCACGTGGATCCCCAGTGCTTGATCTCTTGAATTACCGTAGAGCCAGGTGGCTTCAGTAGGGCTGCAGTACCTGCATCCTTGGTGCACTAGGTGTGCAGAAGGGTTTTAATGCATACAAGGCCAGCTGGAGACAGGAGCAAGACAAAATTAATTGATTTATCCTTAGAATTGGAGGGATGTTTGTCAAGTTTCAAGTACACAGAAGTCGTCTTCTGGCCTGTCTTGAAAGGGAGGGAATGGAGAGAAAATAAGGGAAAGCAAGCCTCCAAGAAGCTGAGATCTTTGCTTTGCTTTCCTTGTCTGTGTGGGCATTGTTTTGTATGTACATTTTATCTTTTCTCTCCATGGTTTTCTTGTAGCAAATCAATTCCATTTAAACAAGAGAAATGGGTAGAAATTGAAATAAGGCAAATGTCTGGAGGGCAGGGGAGCAGTGACTTGGCATATGAGCTTGGACAAGAAGCTTAGTGGAGGTTCCCACAAATTGACCTGCCTACTTGAACAAGAATTTATATGGAAAATAAGGTTTAAAAGCAAACAAATCTTGAACATATGGCATCTTATTTACAGTAAGAAAAAAAAAATAAACTGAAATTGTTGCTGGCATGTGTTTTACCCACCCAGCAAAAGCCTCTCTCACTTGTAAATGGAGACTGTTATATCAGAGGAATGATCTGTTTCCTTCTGCAAACACAGATCAACTTGGTTTCACGGACTGTTTTTCACTGAGATGCATCAGTCAGGTCAGATCATTTTAAAGGGCTGTTCTTACCTCTTCCTACAGAAATGCGTGTGTGATGGTTATGCACGCAGCTTTGAAGCCTTTTCTTTCCCGATCTGCGGTGCTCATAGCCACGCTCCAGCGCCTCCATCCCTGCCTTCCTGCCAGAATGCATCAGATGCAGGCGGTCCCAAAACTGGTGGGGCTGAAGCAGGGGACCTGCCCTGGGAGCCGAATCAATATTTAGACAGCTTCAGGCAACAGAGATTGTGCTGGCTTTCACACTTGGCAGCAAGCTTTGCATCCATTTGTTACCAGAGTTATTGTTTGTGCGTTTTCAAGCATTGGCACTTGAGAGATTCCTCCCTGAGGGCAATGACAAGTGCCGGGTGCTTGAAAAGAAACTTTCTCCCCCTGGATCAGAAGATAGTGAGAGTGGAGGAAAGCTATGTAACTGGGTGCAACCTTGTCCAGAAGTCAGGGCACGTGTTTGACCAACATTTTCATCATCCTTTGCTTGAGGCACCTCCTGGGTATCATGGGGGAGCCCACGGTGTGGTCTCTGGCTTTGCTTCCAGCGCAGAACAGCTCTAACAGCCGTCTTGCTTATGGCAGTGGTTTATTGGGGGTGAAAACCTGAGTCAGCGTGGGAGACAGCCTGGCTGTGGGGTGGTATGAGTCAGCCCCAGGCTCTGCAGCGGGCCTGCGCTGCGGGACGGCAGCCGGGCAGGTGAAACCTTGCCCCGCGCAGGAAATTATTGTAATTTGCTTTCCAGTCATTCCACCTAGTGGCCAAGTGACACAACTGCCAGGAGAGATGGATCTGTGCTCCGGAATCCCCCCTCATCAATAGTGACCCAACCTGCGGACCTACGCTCCCGCAGAGCTTGCGGGATGTGTAGGGATGTGTGAGCCCCCACACTGAAGGCCCTGTCAGAGAGAAACATGAGGCCTGCGAGTAGCTCATTAAATTCCCCCGAGCAATTTTGCTGCATAGATAAAGCGCAGATAGGCCTTTGGTGAGCTGATAATCTAACAAATAGGCAGAAAGTGTAACACTGATAAAGGCCCGATCAGTTTAATAGCCGGCTGTAAATCTGGGCAGCTCTGTACCAGAGGCAAGTGTGTGAGTACGGGCACAAAAATGTGCTGCTTCTTAAAATAGCAGGTACAGTGGTAATGTTATGTATGTATGGAAGAGCTACTGGGAGCAATTTTAGAGGTGATTTAAAATATTTTTCTCTCCATCAAAGTCTGCACCACTTGCAGTATCTTCATAATCCTGCATCACAAGTGCCGATCTATGAATAACAAAGGCTTTTTTCTGGAAGTCACATTTTTCTATAAAAATGTGTGAGTTCTATGACTGGTTCTGAGGCAGTGTAGGGAATTTGTAAGCTTTTCCTTGGGATGAACCAAATTACTCACTCAAATTTGCACTAATCACAAATAAGACCATTGGAAATTCATGGCATGATGTCTTTCTGACCTCTTGAGCAGCTTCTTGCTCAGCGCTGTCAATTCAGTTGGAAGGACAGGAAAAAGCAACTCACCTTCAGGGTATCCTATACCTCCTGGATAGGATAGACTGAGAAATGGGAGTGTGAATCCCCACATATTGGGGAAGGGACCTGCTTTCCTGCTTTCTAAGTCCCTTTTCTGATCTTTAGGCTGTTTTACCAAGAAAGGACAGCAGTGCTTCCTCTTCTTGTTTCTTTTGATTATTTTTTTTTAAAAAAAAGAAAACGAGCTAGGAACACTTAGTGTTCCCAACCTCATGAAGGTGCAGGTGTTTGGGTGCTCTGAATCCCATGCAAAAGCACAGGCAACTCAGATTGGCAAATACCACTTGCAAGAAAGGCAAAAAGGTGTCTCAGCGAATCAAGAGTGAAGTGACTTGCCAGGGTGGTGTCGAAGGTATTTGGTGCAGCAGGAAATGGAGTTGTGCTCTCCCAAGTCTGAACTTTGTGGAGAAACCTTCTTGTGGAGAAACCTTTATCATTGATGGTGAGCCCTGGTTTTGAAGCAGCCTCTTGCAGCTTCATGAAGAATAGAGTTTTTCCAGTACCTCTGTTTCCTGCCCATGGTGGGGGCGACAGGAAAATGCAACAGAAGTTAGTATTTTGGGTCAAAAAATAGATATAGCTTACCATGTGGCTTAGCAAGTTATTTGATAGTTACATGTGAAGATATCACTAAAAAATCTGGGGGGGAGAAAGTGTATTTTTTAATATATGATGTGTGAATGTAAAATATAGCGTAGATGGTATGATGAGAAAAAAGGACAAGTAGTGGTGCATAACTCAGACCTGGAACAGTTGGTTGGAGATCACTCCCCTGGAAAGAGTTGTTACTCGTTCTACGAAGAAAATGGTGGGAAGTTATGTACCGAGGTGGTATTTGGAGTGATTTGTATCACTTGAACTATGAATATGGATTTCTTTCCTGCTAGCTGTACCTTAGACTAACTAAAATCAGGAAAATTAACTCTTATCTCAGCCAGACACAATGCAATCCGTATGAGGAGAAAAATCTCCATGGGATGGAGAAAAGAGCTGTGCAATCATTAATTACCTATTATTTATTCAACAATGCCTTGCAAAAATCTGGCAAGAAAAAAAGGAACCAGTTTGCACTTGAAAGCAGCAGAAAGATACTTTCTGTTGAATCTTTCTACAATATTAAATGTTTCCTTCCTAAAATAGTTCTTGTGTATAAGGGGTATCTTAAGCTTGAAACTGCTCCTTGCCAGAGCTTCCATCAGGACAGAAAAATCCAATTTGAATTGGTACTTTCAGGGTGGGGAGCTGCAGCAGTTAAAATAAGATCCATCCAAGAACTAGCAGCGTCCACACCAGTCTGGTTTTCCAGTCTTTTGTTACATCAGAGGATTAGCTCATAGGTCTTGAATAGATTTGGGGAAAATACGGCTCAGCTCAACCTTTAAAGTTGATGTACAGGGGCAACACAAAAGGAGCAGTGCTACTTACTGCATGTAGCATCATTGCTGACCTGATAGGTGGATAACTGGTACTGAGTGGCATTTGTTTCTGGATGCTAGATCTGTTAGGTTATCTAACTGTACAGTGAAGGACTTGGAGTGATAGCAAGAGCCGATGGTAACACTGGCAATTTCCCTCTCTTCTTTTGCAGGTCACTGTCAGGGGATTTGGTCCATTGTTACAGTTTGCCTACACTGCTAAGCTGTTACTCAGCAGAGAAAACATCCAGGAGGTCATCCACTGCGCCGAATTCCTGCGCATGCACAACCTGGAGGACTCCTGCTTCAGCTTCCTTCAGACACAACTGCTGAACAATGAAGATGGCCTGTTCCTGTGCAAAAAAGATACCGCCTGCCAGCGCATGCACGATGAGGAGAACTCGGATGGAGACGAAGAGGAGACGATGGAATCGGAGACATCAAAAATATCTTGCCCAAGAGAGAGGATGCACCAAGAGCCCTTCAGTTTTGAAACCACTGTTGCTGGAACAGACAAAGGCGAAGGGATGCTGCCTGACTCTGACATGCTGAGAGATAGCAAGGACAATTTGGACAAAGATGCAGTAACACGGTACCCTAGATACAAGAAATACCAGCTTGCTTGTACCAAGAATGTCTACAACACATCACACATCAGTACCTCAGGTTTTGCAAGCACATTCAGCGAAGAGAGCTCTGGAAATGGCCTCAAATCAGGACTTGCTATGGGGCAGATAAAAAGTGAGCCTCAGAATGAAGAGAACGATGAAGAAAGCATCACACTTTGCCTGTCTGGAGATGAACCTGACATCAGGGATAAAGAAGGGGATGTTGAAATGGACAGGAAACAGCCAAGCCCCACTTGTGTCGACAGGCCAAAAAGTGGGTCCTCTCCTTCTTGCTTGCGGTCTTTCTTCAACAGAACAAAAAGCATAGATTTGGTTGGCTTCCCCAGCACTTCCCAACAGCACTTTGGCAGGAGTCCAGCATGCCCTTTTGAAAAAGGGACAACTCAGGGTGACCACAAAACTGATTACGTCCCTTTCACGGGGAACTATGGACAGTCCCATGCCATGCAGAAGGATGCTTCCAACTTCACAGTGGGATCACCGCTCAGGGGGCCCGGCTTTGAAACTCTCTGTAAGCAAGAAGGGGAACTGGACAGGAGGAGTGTTATATTCTCTTCAAACGCTTGTGACCAAGTAAACACTTCGGTGCATTCATATTCTGGTGTGAGCAGCTTGGACAAAGACCTCACTGAGACTGTGCCAAAGGGTCTGTGGGCTGGCAGTAGCCAGTCTCTCCCCAGCTCTCAGACCTATTCGCACAGCGGACTGACAGCTGATCACTTGACGGGAAGGATGCGGCCGAATACCAGCTGTCCGGTGCCAATTAAAGTTTGCCCTCGCTCTCCTCCTTTGGAAACCAGAACCAGGACCTCCAGCTCGTGCTCTTCCTACTCGTACGCAGAGGACGGCAGCGGTGGCTCTCCCTGCAGTCTGCGTCTTTGCGAGCTCTCCTCTTCCCCTTGCTCCCAAGGCCCCCGATTCCTGGCGCCCGAGCACCAGGAGCCCGGCGTGGTGGGGGATGGATTGTACAACCCGGTCCGAGCCCAGATTAAATGTGAGCCATCCTATGGAACAAACTCCAGCGATGAGTCTGGGTCATTCTCAGAAGCAGACAGTGAATCATGTCCTGTGCAAGACAGAGGGCATGAGGTAGGGATTTAAGATAAGTACATATATCGCAGTCGTTGTGACCCAATTAATCCCTCCTTTATTCTCTCCAGTGACTTGGCATTTCCCCAGCACTTTCTTTGTTTATAGAGGCAAAGAGTAACTTGTGTTTATTACTTCGTCAGCTGAATGTGTGTTGGTTGATTTCACATAAATAGGTCTGCTTGACCTCAGAGGTGTTTGGCACTTACCAGAACGTGGGTATGGGGCAGTAGCAAAGTGTTGAATGATGAGAGTGCATTGATGTGCTTAGGAGTCCCATTGGCAGTGTCCTGTCCTCCTCCCTCTCCCAGGCACAAAGCACTCTTCCTCATCCTTAATTCGCCAAGGTGGCTCCAGCTCCTCCTGGATGCATTCCTGTGTGACCTACTCTAGGTGATCCTGCTCTGACAGAAGGGATTTGGACTAGATGATCTTTTGAGGTCACTTCCAACCCCTAAAATTACGTGATTCTGTGTGATTCTGTGATTATTGCTGCTGGTGTGTTTGAGCAACCTCAAGCCGTGCCTTTGCTGGCACCAAGTATCAGGCATTCAGCACCAAGAGCCACTGCTGCATTTCACTAGCAGCCCAAGTAGAGGAGGCAGACAGAGTGGGTGGAGAAAGAGGTGTGAAATTACTTAAACAGTTGCATAGCTGGCCACCCTCAGCTGCAGGAACGGTGTTCATCTTCCTTCTGTGTGTGTATGTCTCACACTTGCGGGTTATGGGTTTTGCCTCCATTAAGTGACAACTGAGATGATGTTTCCTGCCCATGACCCCACCTTTTTTTGGTGGTGAGCTCTAGCAGCTGTTGCATAAATGGTTACAAAGATAAGTTATCTATTAATTTACAGGACAGTTAGGAGAATGGTCAGGGACTGGAGAGCAAGCTGTGAACTGTCATGCAGATCTCCCGTGGGAGAGAGGAGAAAGAGGGCCTGCTTTAGAACTAGAGATGGGCCAGCTGGAGATGCTGCAGTGATAACTGGCTAACCATGATCAAGTAAACTGCGTGAAGTCACTAGTTTGAGGGAAGACATTATCATTGATAAGTGTGGTGAAGCCCAGAAACTAGAAAAAAGACTGGATATTTTCATAGAGTGTTATTAGGAAACTGCATGACTTGGAGAGCATCTGGGTGAAATTGTGTATCTGGCTTCTCTAGTAATGCTGAAATGCTCCAAGGAGAACTCATGCCTCAGTGTGCGGAGCAGTAAGTGCAGGTTGGGGGGGGTTCATGTGCTGTGAGCACCCAGGACAGAACAAGTTAGGCTTAGTTGTAGGCAAGGGGTAAAAAGAGTGAACTTTTTTTATCCCTCTGTGCTTATTATGGCTACATCCCAGGCTGGAAGTTACCCTCCAGACAAACACAGGTGATTCCTTTAGTTGAGTGGTTTTCTGCTTAGCTCCAAGAGCTGGCTAGCCTGGGAAGCCCTTGGTGTGTCCTAAGCCTGTCATGCTGTACCCAAGTTTTTGAGAGAACGGTTCTTGTTCATCTCCGTGTCCTAACCTGGGGACAACACAGAAGGGAGAGGAATATCCCTGGAAGAGTGGTGGGATACTGTATGTAGGACCTAATTCAGAAAGCCATACAGCAGAACCACTCTGCTTAGCAATACTAAGGTTACTTGGTGAAGTCTTGCCTTTCTGAGGGACAAAAGAGAACAGGGGGCAGGACTGGGGGCATCTCCACCAGTGTGTGCTGCTTGCTCAGCAAGGGCTAATGCACAGTGTGAGGCTGTGAAGGAGGCAGGAGGTTAGCCTTTTGGGGGTTGATGACTAATTAGCTGTCATAATTGGCTAATTGTGCAGAGATGCTGTAGCAGAAATGAACCCAGAACAGTCAAATGAGAAGTGTATAGGGGACTTGGTGGTTTCCCCAAAATAGTGTGTGAATGTGTGCAGGAGAGCATGGATGAGAGGAGGTGGGTTGAGAGGAGCAAGCAGGGGGGTCCGAAGGGGCATCTTGGTGTGCTGCTGCCAGGCAGACATGTTTGGCACTGGGGCTGCTCCACTCCCATTTTTGCTGCTGTTTTCTCCTGGGAAGATTTCCTGCAAGGTGCTGATCGAGTTTTCTCCCTGGGACTGCTGATGAGGCTTTTTTCCCCCCCTTTTTTTTTCCCCTTTTCCCCAGGGCATTTTGACTAGGACTGCTAGGCCTTAAAACTGTGGTGAGGAAATTAGTGCTATGTGAGGTCGCTCTGCACTACCCTGGGCAAGCAGAGGGTAAGCAGATGACACCAGTGCTTCAGTACAGATTTTACCTGAAAAATGAATTTGTAAAGGTCGTTACCCATACAAGAAAGAACATTGCAGCCTCATTAAACAATGTTGTATTTGTACAGTGACTTGGGATGTATATCCTGCAATCCTGCAGGATCCGCTGCTGTGGAAACCTCAGTGAGGGGTATGCTAAACCAGGCAGCAGAAAAAGTCTAATGGCAGCAGGAAGTTCTTGTGTAAGTCTCTGTACCTACTTTTCACGGTTTTGCTGCCATTAAAATAGCAGGAGAGACTCACTGCAGTCTGAAATGGACTTCTTTCCATCCTGCGCCTTCCCTTCAGCTGCATGGGAATCTTTCTCCATTCCTGAAACTGTCAGTTTGCCCTTGCTGTCCTAATGACCTCCCAGATGGGTCCCTCGCCCTCTATCATATCGGATCACACAGTGTTTGCTGAGCGTCTCTTCAAAAAGCACCTGATAAGATAGCTGGGGGCGACACGCAGGCACTCGCCCCTATGGAGGGCAGCCACACAGGCTCTTCTGCTGCAGGTGGGCTTTTGTTTGGATGGGATGGCCTGATGGGAATAAGCCTGGTGCACTCTGACCCTTGGTTATCTCATGGAGCTGCTCAGTTCCGCTGGAATTTGGACCTTGTTGGTCTCAATTTGGGTCTAAAACTGCTTTCAGTGCCAGAGTTAATGTCACAAAATGTCATTTTCTGGTGTATCGATTGTGTGAGAAGTAGGTGAAAGGTTTCATCTCTCTGCCTTTTTAGGACATTCCGCTTCCCCACGGACAGTTGCCATTCAGGAGCACATGCCCAAGTTGTTCAGTGCTGAGTCACTAGGGGCAGAGGAGGTGGAGGTCCCCGTAACACTGCTGGTAAATCCTCTCTAGGAGGTCTTTGGTTTTCGCTTTCCGTCCTATTAAGGGAGCCACCCAGAATAATCTTGAGATTTCCCTTTGTTAAGGTTTCAGGCTAGAAGCAGCAGGTGCAGTGTGGGGTGTCCCCATGTTAGGGAGTTGCAAGAATGGGGCTGTGACTTGAGCTGATGGGACTTTACAGAAACATGTAACAGTTTGGGTTGCTCTTTTCATCCAGCTCCCTAAGGCCTCCACAGGTTGTTAAAAATCAATTATTGGGATATAATACTAGAGAGAAGACTTAGGCTTGGTGCTTGCAGGCAGGTTCTGACAATCCTGCTTAAAATAGCAACAACAAAACAATAAGCCCTGAAATAATGAATTGTTGAGGAGGAAGTAGTCTGTCAATCTGTTAACCTACTTAGGAACAGAAACTTCAGCACTACCTACTTTTCTTGATACTGTTTTTCTTCAGCAAGTATGTATGGGGTTTTTCTCTGCTAGAAAACTTGTAAAAATATTGTACTGCTAAATCAGTTCAAAAGAAATCTCAGCTCCGTCTAATTTGATGAGTGAGTTTTCTTAGGAAAAGAGTAAACAAGGGGAGGAGGAGGTAAGAGGTGGAGTTTTCCAAGAACTATTACTATCTAGAGAATTGCATTCAATGTGCCTTTCATTTATATTTCACAAGAACACAAGAATTTCCCACCTGGGTTAATGACTCACTTTTCAAAGGAAATTTTCATAAAGACAGAGCTAATGCAACTGGACCATTGAGGATATTGTAGGCAAGTAACCTTCAGTGAGGGTCCAAACCCCTTTTTGTTAAGTGGCAGACAGCCACCCTCTCTCTGTTCATCTGCTGATGGGTAGCAAATTAGTGAAAGTTGAAGCCCTGGTAAGATGGGGTAAACCAAAGTTGCCCTAGCAAGTGCTCATTGCTCTCTACAGCCACCTAAAAGGTGGTTGCAGTGAGGTGGGGGTCGGTCTCTTCTCCCCAGTAGCTAGTGACAGCTCAAGGGGAAACAGCCTGAAGTTGCATCAGGGGAAGTTTAGGTTGGATATTAGGAAAAACTTCTTTACTGAAAGGGTTGTCAGATATTGGAACAGGCTGCCCAGGGAGGTGGTTGAGTCCATCCCTGGAGGTGTTTAAAAGAAGAGTAGATGTTGTACTTGGTGACATGGTCTGGTGTTGGACCTAGTAGTGCTGGGTAGATGGTTGGACTCGATGATCTTGACGGTCTTTTCCAACTGTAACCATTCTATGATTCTGTGATCAGAAATCTACTGGAGCTGTGCTGAATTACTTAAGCTGAGTCTTCTTCACTGCTTTTTTGTTTCTACTCAGCAAGTAGTGTTCTGTAGAAAGAAGGGCAACCAAAGACTGCTTTTGTATGTAGTTCCTCCCGAGAGTTTCAGTCATCCCAGATGTCTTGATCATTCTACGTTTTTAAATTTGAAAATGAGGAAGTTACTCTCCATGTTCTTCTCCGGTGGATGTTCTCCTGACCAGGATCCTCAGTGGCATCAGCAAAGCACCGGGAATTCAGTTTGGCACCATCTGGTTAAATGGAGTCTTGTTGGTCTTGCAAGATAAATTTTGTGGCAGTTTTGTTTCCTCTCTTGAGCAGGAGTGGTATCCATGCTGGCAGCAGAGGATATGAGCATGGATACCACTGAGTAATTACTGGATTACAGTAGCAGTGAGAGTTTTCCATTAGAAGCTTAGAATTTCAGAAAGATCCTTTGAAACACTGTATTATTTTGTAGCAGCCTACAATCGATTCTGTATTGCCCTGAGCTGAAGCCCTTTGCTCTAGTAGAACTCTTCCTATTTTTTTCTGCAAAAGCAGATTTCTCAGAGAAATACTGCACTTTATCCCTCATTTCACTGCCTGATCTGACCTTCTCAAATGCACCTAAGGCTTCTGTCGATGTTTCTGTGCTATCCCTGGTTACAGAAAAGCCTGTTAGTGGGCAGGTGTGTTGTACTGTTGTGCCCTTTTCAGGGCTGGAAGGTGGTGGGGACAGGGTGAGCAGTGAAAAGGAAGAGCCCAGCTAAGCATTTTAAGCACCAACGAGGCCAAGTCTTAGATTAAAGCATGAGAACTCTGCCCACATCCCCTGATTGTTAGGTTACAGCTCTGGGTCATGGGGCCAGCAGCCCCTTCCCTGAGTTCTTTGAGGCAGGTCAGGAAGCATTTGCTAACCCAAACACCCCTCATGGCTCTCAGGAGATGAGGCCAGAGCTGACCCCAGGCAAGTACATGGCCATCAATTTTTGTGGCAGATAGGACAGGCTGTTTGTGTGGGACCTGTTGATTAAGCCCATTTCAGACCTATTTTGTTGACACAGTGATAGATCTTTGCTGCCTGGGTTTACTGTTCTTCTCTTTGAGCCCTCTGCCATCCTGGTGTGATTGACAACTGAAAAGCAGAGGTGTTTTGAAGGCTTTGCCTATGCCAGTACAGAGCAGGGTGAGGAAGCTAGTGAGAGAGCATCCTGCCTGTCCTCTGTTACAGTGTAGCCCGCTGGCTTTGTGCTTCTTACAGTTTCTGTCCATGTTAAAACAGGTAGGTCCCTATTATGTGGGACCACGAGTGGTGTCTGATACAGTATGTAGGCAATCAAGCCTCTCACACAGGTGGGCACACCTCAGTTTCCTTCCTGGGGTGAAATTTTTCCTCAGCATTTGCAGCAGAAACACTTGCACGGTGAGGAAGATACTAGGGAAAAGGGCATTAATGCATTTGTCTCTTTTGTGTGAAGTAAATTACCCCTACGCTAAGATTGCTTGGGTCCTGAGACCTTCCCAAGGGCTGGGCAGGTTTAAGTGTCAGAGGTTTTCAGTGGCTCTGGCTTTCAATTTAAGGGCATTAAGGAAACAGTTTTATTTCTTACAGCTTTGGAACAAACGACCAAGATTTGGAACCATTTATAAAAGTCAAGGTGGTACCTCGAATCATAATCTTAGAAAACCAGGTTGAAGGGACCTTAAGGATCATCTCATCCAACCTCCCTGGGCGAATGAGTGGTCTTGACCAGATGACCCTGCACCCCGTCCAGTCAGATCTTAGAAGTGTCCAGTGTCAGGGAATCCACCGCTTCTCTGGGGACATTATTCCAATGGCCAGTTGTTCTCACTGTAAATAAATTCTCCTCTAGTGTCCAGTTGGCACCTCCCCCAGAGTAACTTGTACCCGTTATCCTTTATCTTTTCCATGTGACTTCCTGTAAAAAGGGAGTCTCCATCTTCTTTGTATCCACCCTTTAAATACTGGAACATGCTGATACGGTCTCCCCTAAGCCTCCTGTACCCAATACATAGTGATTACTTTTTCTTAGGAATAATGTATGAATCCTTTTAGTTGCTGTGATGTTAAGGCAGGCTTGGGAAGGTCAGTGTCTTTACTAGCACTTGGCAGCTCAAGGAAGATGATGTGGAAACTTAGATACAAAGAAAGAGTGAAAAAGCTAATGTTACTCATGAGAAAAGGAAATTCCCGTTACTTGACATTTGTTTGTTAAATGTGAGTAAATACGGAGCCTTGGTCCTTTCCTTTATTCCAAAGAAAAAGGGAGAGGGGGGTGGCGACCAGCAGCAGCAGTAACTAGTACAGTACGTGAGCAGCACAGCAGTAACTGGCTTATGATCCAAGCTGGCAGTAGCTAGTGAAGCTTGAAGGAATTAATTGGTTGTATCTGGGCCTTTCATGTGCTGAGTCAATGGCTGTCCCTGCCTGTTTAGATCGCTACTGTTACTTAGGCACTCGAAGCTGTGACATTTACCCTGGCATCCTAATGCTAATACGGGGGGGAATTGCCACAAAATTGTAAACAATTTTTCTTCTTCACCAGGGTGGCTTGGCTGTCCTCTCAGGGGTGCGTCAGCCAGAGCTGGGGGCAGGAGAGACTGCAGTGGTGGCAGAAAGTGTCATTTTATTTGTTGTGTGGTGGAAACAGAGCTTCTGTTGTTGGTGTAAAAATTCATGGAAGGAGCCGTTGTGCTGGTAGGGAACATTTTAGAGATCTGTGAGGTTAGCTCTGGCTGGAGTAACTCCTGGAAGGAGTAGGGATCCTGCTTCCATTCCTAGTCTGAAATAGTCCAAGCCAAAGAGCACATAGTCATTTCCTGTATGAAGTTCATAGTTACTAAAAATAAAAGTTTACGAGAAAACATACTTAACCATGTTCTCCTTACACATCTTAGAAGAGATTGACTGTCCTTTTTCAGGCACCTCAGGCAAGGTTTCTCTCACCTACCTTAGATACTGTAAGACACAGCATCTTTTCCAAGTCTCATCTCCTCTCCTGCAGCCAGGAGGAGGGAGAAGCAATGCAGGACACGTTGCCATCCAAAGGCCTTTCTCTCCTTGATGCCAACAGCAGAGACCTGGACAGGAGCTAGTCCCCAACCCGTCATTTCAGACAGCTCTAAGTGGGTCAGATGAATCGTGGCCATAGCGCAGTCGCTGGCGAATTGACGTCCCGCTCTGCTGTGATAAATACCAGCAGAGAGTCTTGCCCTGCGCTGATGTAAAACACCCTTACCTCTCACTGCAGCAATACCCCAATGTGAAACACCCTTAGCCTCTCACTGCAGCAATACCCCAATGTAAAACACCCTTAGCTCACACTGCGGCATTACCCCAATGTAAAACACCCTTAGCCTCTCACTGGAGCATTACCCCAATGTAAAACACCCTTAGCTCTCACTGCAGCATTACCCCGGCGCGGTTATTCGCTGTGTCCATGCCAAAGGCTCGGTGGGGTGGGTATTTTTTTCAGTTGACAGCTAATTGCAGAGAGGGAGACAGGCAATAAAAACGCTGTGAACGGTGAAGGAAATGAGTCTGACTCACTTCCACTCTCCCTTTCACATTTTTAATCCTGCGCGGTGCTGCCTGTGACAGGAGTGGGATTATGTTGGGTTTACTGATAGCAGCTTCTGACCTGCTGCTGTGTGGATGGTTTTACTTTCAATCCCTTACTATTTATTTTTTTTACGAAGCTATTTCTATTTATTTCCCCATTTCCCTTCAGCGACTTCTACCTGACAGATTTAAGTCACCTCCCTTTCAGTGCCATTCCAGCAGCAAGCACATCTTCTCCTTGCAAATACGTTTTGAAAGGGAGAACAAGGAAGAAATTAAGTTAATATCACTTTCTGCTTTGGACTTAAGAAAATAAGGGAAAACTGGGAAGGTGAAAGGACCAGTTTTGCTGTCGAACTGTGGTGTCTTCCAGAGGAAAGCACAGCCTGTTTTCCTTTTCAGACTCTGATTGAAGGTTGAGAGAAAACCAGGTGACACCAAGTTTGTGTTGACCGTCCAAAGGCTAGAGAGGGGAAATCAAACAGGTTTCGTGTCATTAGAGATCTGTAAACAAGGTAGTCCAAGTAACTGTGCCTAAGGTCAGCCTTTGTGTGTACAGGCAGGAATTTGGGGGGACTGGGGCATTTGTTTGGTCTTTCTTGCTGGTTTAAAGTGACCTGTCAAGTAGTGTGTTACGAAGCTGTGCCTGGACACATGGGGCAGAGGGGCAATGTTCCGGGCATGAAACATTGTGAAAGGGTGCGGTAGGTGTTTGCACTGAATTTCACGTGGCCCAGGCTTGGAGGTGCACAGAGCAATGGTAAAAGAGCACAAGAAACAAGGCAAGGAGCTGGTTAGCATCAGGTCTGGGTGCCTAGGGAGGGTCTGTGACTGTCAGTGCCAGAGACCACTGCCGTGTGCTTGTGCACAGGTGTCCTCAGCAAACTGTTCTGCATAAACCAAGTCAGCTCTTCGATGAAAAGAACGTATTTCTCATCTGTGCTGTTACTTTATCTCCAGATAATTGAAATGCACCATTTAAGACGATAGCCATGTGCTAAGTATCAAAGGAACCTTTTCAATCCATCTTTTTTGCTTGACTGGAGCAACTTAAGTTGCATCTTCTTTGGTATCTTGCACGCAGAATAGTCTCCTTGTTTGTGAGGTTGGATTGTACCAAATGGGGAAAGAAATGTAAATATTTACTGCCATCTTTTGGACAGTGTGGGTATGACTCAAAAAAAGAAGGGGTCAATTGAGTTACTCAGTTGTCATCTCCTTCAGCTTTCTCAATAGCTTCTTATTTGACCCCCAAACACAGAAGTCCACCGAGGAACTCTTTTTTTTTTTTTATTCATGTTATCAGTCTCAAGCTATAAAGTGAAGCAGGGTTTGTAAGGCGAGGCACTTCCCTGTGAGCAATCTGATAGGCTTGGGGAAAAAATCCTAACGTCTTTAGAGCACATCCACTGTTTGCCAGGTTTTGAGATGGGGTGCGTTCATTGCTCCAAGCTCTCAGGAGCTTTGTGTTTTGCTTTGCTTTAATGCATAATCGATAGTAGTGGAAGAGGTGGTTGCAGTTCCTGCAGTCAGAACCTGAAGGTACAGTCGCATGGTCTGCAGTCAGAACTGGATGGCGGTTTGTGGCCTGAAGGAAGAATGTTTTACTGCAAGTAAATGAGGTTTTAGAATGGTTGGGGTTTTTCAAGAAATGCAACTTCAGTGCTCTTCAATCTACAAAAATAATAGAATGTCAGCAAATACAGCTTCATTTCAAAATGCATGTATTGTAGCAGGGTAGGACATGTTGCGTCACACTCCTGACCCTTTCTTCTTACACGGCGTACTGCTCAGTTGAAATGCTGATTAGGCGACCTTGCCTAATCACGAGAGAGCATTTTTCATCCACTTGAGGTGTCAAGTTGCATTTTTAACCTCACACCTAATCAAACTTTCAGTTCTGCAGGCCATGCCGACACAGGTTTCCTGCTGCGGTAATAGCTCCTTCCTTGAAACTAGTTTGAAATTAATCGCGATGAAGCACTTGGCTGTTTCCAAAAGGCTGTGTCTCTCTCTTAGTGGACAGAACCTTCTTTTAATGTAAGGAGATCTGTTATTAGAGCTTCTTAGAAAGAAGATTCTTACCAAAGATCCATTTATATTGCTGACTTCAGTACAATTATAATCTGATCTTTACCAGCTGGACCTCCACGATGTGCCACATGGGGGTGTTAAAAACGTGCTTAATGCAAAACTTGGCATGTTGTTTATTTGGGGGGGAGGGTGGCACCATAAGTAATCATCCTTCCACTCAGCGTTGTTCAGCTTGCGTTCGGCAAGCAAAATATGACTCTCTTCTTTTGTCCCATATTTGTTTATTCTAGGTGAAACTTCCTTTTCCTGTTGATCAAATCACAGATCTTCCAAGGAATGATTTCCAGATGATGATAAAGATGCACAAGCTAACCTCAGAGCAGCTCGAGTTCATCCATGACGTCCGCCGGCGCAGCAAGAACCGAATTGCAGCTCAGCGCTGCCGCAAGAGGAAACTGGACTGTATTCAGAACCTAGAATGTGAAATCCGCAAGTTGGTGAGTTGTGTGCTCTCCCCTCACCCACAGCTTGCAGAGCACTGATAGCAATTACTGTCCAGAGTTTCGTGGATTCTCTCAGTTGGTACCTAAGTAAATGGAGCCACTTGTATGAAAATTTACTACATAAAAATATATGGGGAGGAGGGGTGTATATATATATATATAATACATATGGAAACCACAAAATTCCATGGAACAAGGCGTAGATACCTCTTTATCTATCAAGTGCTTCCACATTTCAATCTAGGGGAGTGAGGTGACTAGAGTGAGACTAGAAGGTTGCTGAGGAAATTCCTCTGTCAGTCATTGTATGGACATCTCAGGTGTGGGTTTGGTGGATAAACACAGATGTCTACAACACAGACACCTGCACTGGAGCTAGTTGTCCTGGTTTTCTTTATAGTCAGTGAAGAGAAATAGCTACCTGTTGAGTCTCATTTGTCTCATCCTGCAGCAGAGGAGGTGGCATATAGCCCAGAAGTGCCTGTTCTTCTCCGTTGCTAGACAAGATCACCTGGAGAGCTGTGTCATGTAGAAGGCACCTTACCTGAAAAAAATCCCCTCCTTTCTCACAGTGCTTCTGTGACCTGAGGGCCCTGCTTCTCTTCCTCTGCCAACCCCTTGCCCATTGAGAGAGCAGGCTGGTACACAATGACAAAAAGGCTTGAAACAAGCATTGTGGAGGGTGGCATTTAGCAGGAGGAACTTGAAAATGGGTTGGCACCTCCTCATCTGTTTCAAAGTCCTACCAGCTTTCTGAAATGTCAAAAAATATGTAATAGGACCAGTTCAGCTGTTAGGAGAAATGTGGGTAAGAAGCATACAGGACCAGTTTAATTGCATGGCTCAGCAGAGGTTCAGGAGCCCAGCATTAAACCCAGCCTTTGAATATCCAAGGGTTTGGGTGATTAATTCACAGGGGTAAAACAAAAGGAGCTGAAGCAGATTTCCTTGCTGACATCTCTGCATACCCAGCTGCCATTAAAATTAGAGGTTATTTGGAGTCTTTGATCTAAATAATGTCTCTGTGCACATGTAAAACATGCTCAGTTGTAGGTTGAACTCGGTGGGTCTGGGGAACAGGGTACTTCTTGTTCTTGTCAAAACAGGTTGCGTGTCGGAAGCGGCCTTTAGTGTAGTCTCTGTTGGGCCTCCTTCTCCACACAAGCTGCAGCAAACATGGTGTGAAAGAGGCAGGGATCTGTTGGAAGAAGCTGAGGTGCCATAACCTCACAAATGGTGGAAAGCCACATGACTTTGGGTTACTCACTCACTGCCGGTGCCTGTCTGCTTCCCATCTGTAACACAGGGCTGACGCTGACCCCACAAGCTGGTTGGGAGGCTTAAATCATCAAGGCTTGTGGAGCCTTCAGACACTGTGCTGCTGAAGTCCTGGCTGGGGGGGGAGAAATAAAGATCAAAACGTTCAGAGTAATGCTCCAGTGATGCAAAACAAATAAAACATCAAAGATAGAACAGTGAGCAACTGCTTTGTGTGCAGGGGGAGATCCGCAACACACGTGGGGTGACTCAGAGGTTCTGCGGGGTAGAAGAGCGGTGCCTCATCCAGGTGGTCAGGAGAAGGGGGTCCAGTCATGGCTGCACATGCCCATCCCTCTACAGGTCTTCTTCTCCAGGGTAGAGCACTGGAAGCAGCACTCTAAGGGCTGGACTAACAGCAAAGGAAGAATCAGCTTGATACCTGTAGCCTTCACTTGAAAATTAATTTGGGTTCATGGGCTTTTCCTGTTCCATTATATTATTGTCCAACCTAAACAACAAAATACGTTTTTCAAGTCCCCTTCTCTTCCCTAGCACATACACATGCCTCAGAGAAAGGAGTGAAAGGCCTATGAGTGATGTTGTGAGCCTGATCCCTGCTGAATTTTAGGGCTCAAAACCTCTCTGAGGTGCAGGTCACTTTGAAAGACATTCTGAAATTTCTCTTTAGCAATCTGGACTTGAATATGTAGTGATACAGGTTCTGGTGCATCATTCAGAAAGAGGACATTCATAGAAATGACAATCTCAAGGTGTGCAAGAGCATAAACCTGCAAAAATTAAATGTGTGCCTTTCCAGCCCTCCTGCCTTCCCCCATAGGCATGCTGTTCAAGCAGGTTGTCAGCTTCAAGGTCTTAGTTTTACTCTTAGGAAAAGCAGTAGTGAAACTTGGGTTGACTGCACACAATGCGTGGTCACTGGAAATTCTTTTGTCATCTTTTGTCCACTTTATGACTAGTAATTTCCAGACTCCTGAATTATGTAGTGGTTCTAGGGTTTAAGGGTTTTTTTCACTAGGCTGGGTACTCTTCATGAAAGACTCATTTTTCCCCCTGTGTGTACTTCCTGCAAGTCACCCATCTTGACACAGACGATTTCTCAGCAGACAGTGAGTGAAACGATCGTATCCTCTGGGTTTGATAGGTAATATTTTTTGCCTGCTTTCCCTCCCTCACCCATCTACCTACTCACATTCCCTTTTTTCCCTGCAAGCTCGCAGCATATTCTCTTCCATAATTCATTATCTCAAGATGTACTTGAGCATCTGTTTATTTTTTCATTATTTTTATGCTTTCTGGATAGATTTATCAATATTTTAGCAGTTGGTTCTTTTCATGTGCGCCGCTCGCTCTCATTCACACAGCTGTGTGCTTCCAGTGCAGGCTTCGGACCTAGGGCAATACTACCAGCTGTCAACAACCACCCATAGTTGGATTATGTGAGCTGTGGAGTTTTCACACCTCAGATGCCAAGGCAGCTTGGGTTTAGCAGTGTTACTAGGTGAGGTGCACGGCTGCGCTGCTTCCAGGGCCAGCTCAGCTCTGGAAATAGCTCTGGTACTCTACGAAATCTTGAGCTGAATGCCTGCCATCCTGGGATGGGAGGTGATGCAGAAGGACCATCCCAGTCGGTCTGCACTGAGACAACACTGGTTTTGAAATGTGTAACTCTAGGCTGGGTCTGGCTCTCTGCCAACCCACCCCTCACCCCTGTTCACCTACCAAGCACACAGCGGGCAGTACTCACCACATGGGGGGGCCACATGAGGTTTGAGCTGGAGATGACTGCCACCACAGCACATCACACAGTGCCCTGTGATAGTTAGGGATGGGGACTGTACTGGTGCTTTGTTGGATGAAGAACAGCCTGGGCTCCTTGAATCCTGAGTGAAAAAATAACTCCCACCAGACTCTGTCACTCTTCCTCCTCACCAGTAGTGTCCTGCCTCTCACGTGGACCCCTCCTAGAGTTTCACTTACACAGTGAAATTCTGAAACACTCAAGCTAAATGTTGTCAGGGGAGGGCATTTGGGAGCACAGGAGGCATGAGCAGAACAGAAGGGAAATGACATTGAGCTGCTTATTCAGAGTGTTAAGAAGCTCACCGACCTTCAGGGTTTTCACATACATCTTCATAGACTATCTTGGGTAGGTAAAACTCTAACCAGTAAGCACCAGGACATAAGAAAATGAGTCATGGTGCAGGCCACAGGCCTCTCCACCGAATAATGCACCTTGCACAGGTAGCAGGGGTTCAGCTGGCACATGGGCCAGAGCAGGTGCACCCAGCCTGCCTGACTGACCCAGCAGTTAGAGGATGAACTGAACTTCCACAACATAGCGTCACTTCAGGTTCTCAGCCCTGGTTTCTTGTTCAGGTGGCAGTGACTTTTCTCCATCAAGAGGTTTCTGTCAGAGATTTATCATCTATCAAGCAGCCTTAGTTTGTCGAGGGAGCTAACAGTCTCTTGGAGTTAACATGTGACTCCATCCACTTTCCAACTCCCATGCTTTTCTCCAGATGTTCAACAGACAGAAGTCTGCACAAACCTTATGGTGGTCAAATATCTGATGTCTCTGTGACTTTGCCCATACAAAAGTAGCTGTGCCGCGTTGGTCTTCTTGGGTACCTCTGCAGACATGCCCAGGGTGTGCAGCTGGCAGATGGCCCTTCCTCAACCTAAGATACCTTCCTTATTTTTCAGGTGTGTGAGAAAGAGAAGCTGCTCTCAGAAAGGAACCAGCTGAAAGCAAGCATGGGAGAATTGCTAGACAACTTCTCGTGTCTTTCCCAAGAAGTGTGTAGAGATATGCAGAGCCCGGAACAGATCCAAGCTCTCCACCGATACTGCCCCGTTCTCAGACCCATGGATCTACAGCCAGCCACCACCATCAGCCCTTCCCCAGCTGGCGTGGAGCAGAGCCTGGGCACCTCCCAGTGCATCGGGGAGAGCATGCAGTGCTGCTCAGAGCAAGGCTCGGTGCAGCTGGGAGCGCCCTGGCTGCCCAACAACGTCTCGGAAAATTGTTCGGCCGGTGGGGGGTTGGATGGAGCCGACACAGGTACTTACCCCGAGAGAGAGCTTCCACCAGAGCAGAGCAGCCAGACGGTCACGGTAGACTTCTGTCAGGAAATGACTGATAAATGTACAACAGATGAACAACCTAGGAAAGATTACACCTAGTGACTCGTAACCTTAACGTTACACCTGGTCAGGTGTTCTTCAGTCAGCCAGTGGCAATGTTCATTTGTTGTCTAGAAGAACGTATTTGGTGCACACTACAGTGGTCTTAGCAGCAATACTGTTTTTAAGTATTCCCTCCTCTCTACAAGCAGGAGTTCTCTTCACAATGGTGCTATCCCTTGCTCAGGCAGGGAACGAAGCAGTGGCAACACTGTCTGTTTTTGTATGTTGATTTCAATCTTAACAGGGATGGACATAACACCTCTGAGGACCCAACCGCAGCTTTTTTCTCAGTGGCCCATGTCACAAAACCCTAACTCAGGAATTTCCTCTGAATGTTCAATTTTTCATTGAAGACAGCTTCTTTACACATCAAAGTTTTATAGCTAAACTGTACATATTATATATAATATATATATAAAATATATATATCCATATGCAAAAGTCCCTGCATGCCTCAATTTTTCTCATCCTACAAACTGGAAGCTTTCATTTCTATTGTATAAACAAGTTCCAACATTCCTTTTTGTCTTCGGCGCTAGAACTAGTTTGGTAACTTGTTACACGAGGATTTTTTTTCCCCTTTTCTCGGTTGGCAGTTCAGCAATATCATTCAATTTGTACTTATTTATAAAACTTTCATGTTGGAAACTTATTTGAGATTTTATTAGAGACAGTTTTTGGTTGTTTTGGTTTTTTTTTTTTGGCACGGCCATTTCGTGCCACTTGAGCAATGTGGAGTTATTTTATTTTCTTGCAGATACTGTACAGTAAATGGTCAACTTTGCCACTTGCACTGAGTTTCTGGTCAAACCTCTTTTCATAAATGAAGTCGTGACTTCAGTATAACTTGAGTATATGGTTTTCTTTGCTTTATGGCTTAAAGAAAATAGAGAAGTTTTAGCTAATAGACAAACACTCAGGAGCTCATTATGTAGTAAAAAAACGGTCTTGCCAAATACTGAATTCACTATACAATTTGTAAAGAGAATCTGCTTGAATTATTTTTATATTCAGACTTCTTTCTGTTTCACAAACCAAGTTTAAGTGCTGTTAACGATGCTTTTGGATTCTTATAGGGGAAAGTATATTTCACTCTTTAGAGAAAAAAGTATTTGACAACTGGATCAGTTCATCATACGTTCCACGAAGTAAAGCGAACGGAGATCACATCAATATACTTGGGGGCGGGGGGGGAAAAGCTTTTTCTCCAGCCCCGCTCCGAAACCTTTACTCATGGAAGCAACTGCTGCTCCGGCTAGTCCCCAGAGCCTCACCTCAGCTGTCCTCAGCCGTTACCTGTTTTCCTCACCAGACCCCAGCTGCAGAGGTGGGTCAGGTGAAGTCAGTGGTCCTGCCCGGGTAGGCAGAGTTGCGGGATCAGACCCCTAGTTGTTGACTTTGGTTTCCTCACAGAAGTCGAGTTAGCACTGTATCCTCTTAAGAGCAAAACGTACATCTGCCAACACCCGATTCGGTCGCTCACCCATCAGTTCTTGTGTTCCAGGATCCGCTCATCCTGCAGCATTGCCCTCAGCACAAACCGCAGCTAAAAGAGCGCTGTCTCAAAGGAAACTACTCAGTGAATTGGCTTAGTTGTAACTGTATTGGATTTGTATCTTAAGCAATGTTGACTCATGTTATGACTGTGTGAGACAGCAGCTTTCCAAGCATAACATCTGTATGTACAGTGTAGACAGAAAAACGTCCTCCTAATGCTTTTTTAATAATTATTATTATTATTCTAAGTGTACTGAGTTTTTATTTTGTGGTTCTTTGCCCTATGTGTGCCAGGTTGCGTGGCTTTATCCTGGACGACAACTGTCATGTGCTTTACTGGCTGATATTGTTTGTTCTCACTGAAAAAAAAGAAAGAAAGAAAAAAAAAAAGACCAGCTGTTCACACCTATTTAAAAAAATAGCTGGGGGTTGGGGGGAAAGAGAGGGGGAAGCAGCTTCTGGGAAGCAGTAAGTGATGATGTGGTCTGTGCTAACGTTTACACTAGGGGTGTGCGCTGGTGCTTTCTTTTTTTTTTCCCTGAGGCACTCAGTAGATCAGCAGCTTGACCCCGGAGGAGGAATCAGCTCCCTCTCTCCACTTCTTCCATCTCCAGACTGTGCTCATGGACCGTCGCCCGCTCGCCACAAAGTCTTGCTTTTTTTACCCTCTTCACCCAAACTATTGTAGCCAAGCTACCGAGGAGGAAATGCATATAGCATGTGCCATGTTTGTAGAAAGTAACTTTTTTTCCCCGCATGTACAAAAAAAAAAACCCTTAGTATATAATGTAGGAGAATATTTATGTTTAAGTATTAATCATTACTGTACAAAATCCTTACCTTTAAATGTTCAAAAATATACAAATGCCATAAACTCCTAGTTGACACGGTTGAAAAAGGGGGAGGAGTCATCCTTTCTTTTTAAAAAGAGCTTAACCTAAAACCTGACACACACCCCCCCATACCTCCTGGCCACCTTGTGTAGGTAACTGACTGAGAAGCTCATCGGCAGGTGGGTTGGGGGGGGATTTGATTTTCCTTCGAATTCGTTGACGTTGCAAAGCAGTTCTGTGCTTCGCAGAGAAGTTTTGTTTCTATGAGACCATGGTGAGAGCTAGAATTGAAAAACTAAATGTGAATCACATTATAGAGTCATAGCTACTTGGGGGGGGGGGGGCTGGGGGCGGGCAGATGGGAAGGGTCAACTGACACAGTATTTTAAAGATGTTTTTCTGTTGCCTTTTTTATTTTTAAGTGACCTCCTATATATATATGAATAGATAGAATGTTTTATGAGCATAAAACCAAGTTTTAACTTGCTTCCTGACATGAAGATTTACTCTACTAACAACTCATGTGCAACTGGTACTCTTGACCTCATTCCAACGGTTTTTAAAAAACCCACCCACACAACCCATTGCGCTGCAGCTCTCTGGTTTGACCTGGCTTTGTACTGGTGCTGGGTCTCTTGATCTTCTCTACCTTGGGAACTGGTATTTAAAAACCACTGCTCAAATGAGTGTCTCTTCCTCA
Organism: Gallinula chloropus; assembly: GCF_964237585.1. Taxonomy (NCBI): domain Eukaryota; kingdom Metazoa; phylum Chordata; class Aves; order Gruiformes; family Rallidae; genus Gallinula; species Gallinula chloropus. Next base: position 20,238,411 of record NC_140087.1, read on the forward strand.
ACCTTTCTCTCGTCTCTCCTCTCTCTCTCTCCTCCCTCCCCCAGGAGCTTTTCTGGATGTTTGATTTCATTCTTTCCCTTTAGAAGTGGCTGATTTTGTGTCATTGCTTCCTATATTTACATGTATCATGGGTTTTCCGTGGGTTTTTTTTTTTTGGTGGTGATTGTTGGGTTGGTTTTTTTTGTTCTGAGTTTGTTTTGGGTTGTTGTTTCTTTGGTTTTGTTTTGTTTGGGTTTTTTTTGGGTTTTTTTTTGCTATTTGGAACCACGCTGCTCTCAAAGCGGTTACTGGGCTAACGCTAGAAGGGAGACACGGGGAGAATTAGTGTCAGACCTGGACGCCAGAGTTGCAATACCCAACAGTTCTTGTCATGAGGTCAGACCGACCTCCCGCCAGAGTCCTGCAGCGGTCACGAACTTTGGTGGATCAGTGGCCACCGCGATCTCGAGTGAAAACTCTCTTTGCTTTTGCCAAAGGGGATACGCGCAGCATCGGGATCGGCCCTGTCGGGTGTTCCTTGGAAATGGGGCGGTGAGATCCCATTTCCCCCGCCGGGCGCCGCGCCGCTCGCGCAGGGCGGGCGAGTCCTCCGTGAAGCTCTGTCCAGTCTGTAGCTAGTTCCCCCTTTTCCTTCGCCATTGCTATACTCGTATCGCCGGGAAACCTCATTTCATTTAGGCTTGTTATGCTTTTTGTCAGGTGAGTACTACACTATATAATGTGTTTGTTTCTCTGCGTTCTCTGGGGGTGCCTTGAACACAATTAAAGCTCGTTGCAAGCTGATTCTGGAACAAAAAGGTAGTGGGGGAAAAAAAAAAAAGGAAAAATATTTAAAAAAAAAAAGAGGCAAAACAAAAGCAAAAATGTTGGCTGTGTTATCAGGATATCCCAGTATTTATATCACAGACTTCCTAACATGTGATGACTCAGGCGTCAGAGTTTGATGCTGCAGTATAAAACTATTATTTTATATATTGTACGAGTAATTTATTAAATGTCTTTCTAAGGGTATATGCTGCTTTTAAGATGCACTATATTTTTGGATCTAATCCTTGTATTTTTTTTTTCCCAAGGAAGTAAAATGTGCTGCAAAGGCAAGCCACAGTGATTAGTATGCTGACTGCTACTTCTCTTTAAAAAGGAGAGTGGGAACTAGATACGTAACTTAGCTAAATGGATTAACTGCTGCCAGAGAAATGATTAATGCTGATAGTGTGGTCGTTAATCTGGACTCCAACACTTCGTCAAATCTGTATTCTAAAGAGCGCTTAAATAGGAGCTAGAATACCTAGGCACATAGCTAGATCTTCTTTTTTTTTTTAATATGTAACTTTATGATTGCCTAATAAATTAAAAAATGAATTTAAATCTGCATGCTGGAATCACTATAGTCCTGTAACACAAGTAAATGTGTTCCACTAGGAGAGAGCGGGGCGAAGCCTGGCAACTCAGCACCCCATCCACGCTTGTGTGTCGTGACCCACTGCTGTGGGGGACAGCGAGGGAGCAGGGTGGGGTCGCAGAGTCGGCCGCCCGTAGTGGGGTTTGCAGTGAGACCAAGCGAATGTTGCTTGCACGAGCTCACAGCTTGCTCCACGGCACGTCCTCCTTCCACTGCAACGGGGAGTGCTGCTTTCCCCTTTAGGTTTGGTTTTTGTTTGGGTTTTCTTTTTAATTCCCAATCCAAACTGCACTTAGGGGAGCTTCTGGGTGAATGGTGCAGCCCGTGCATTGCAGCGTTTCACGTCTCTATTTTAGGGCTGCCTGGAGAAGGCTTAGCTCAGTGTGAGCAGCGGAGCTGAGGGCCTTGCGTAAGGCGGGGGGATCTGCTAAGTATGGAGCAGTTTATTTTTGTCAGATGGGAGCTGAAACTCAAGCCATTAACATAAAGAACTTAGGCGCTCTTCCCTGCTAGCAATTCTTCTCAACAGATTTTGACTTCATTTCAGTTTTGTCTCTGCCAACACAGTCCAAGTTAATTTTATATCCGTATATATATATAAAATACATGTATGTATGCATACATACATCTATAATTCTAGTCAGAGTGTGTGTTTGTGTATTTTCCTGTTTATAATGCATATATGTATATTTATAATACTCCTCGGAGTACGTCATGACTCAGGCATCAGATCTGATGCTGTAGAATAATACGATATATGTGTATAGGCATATGTTCAGATACCGTGTGTATATTTAAAAGATCTATTGTTGGTGGTCTGTAGAATAATTATTCCCTCTTCTCTCCAAATTTGAATGGCATTACTTGCAAAGACTTAAGTGTACAGTATTTTCCTACACTCCACCAAGATAGGTGTTATTTATGTCGAAGTCAAATATTGATATGCCTTTGAAGGTATTACACAGATAACGTTGCCGTTGGTGCAGACAGAATTGCTTTTTGGCAGGAACGAATGCTAAAAATACCTTTTTATAAAGTCATTGCCCCAACCAAACGACCGCTAAAAAGTCAGCTGGACGGCCCCCGTTCTCGTAGGAAACTCAGTGACTGTGGGCAGAGCCCTTTCCGTAGGTGAAAGTCGCTGTGCGGTTCATGCCGTGCCACTGTTGTCCCTTTTGGCTGATTAAGGGCACGCGGAAAGAAACCAGCATCCTAAAATAGAAATGGCAACTGGCAGTGTTTGATTTCATTGATTGCTTAGAGGCAGAGACGGTCCCAGGCTACGAACCCAAACGACCCCTCTGTTTTGGAGGGAGCCGAGCGGGGGCTGCAGTCGCCGGCCGGGCTCGTTCCTGCAGCCAGAGGAGCCCACCCTCCGGGACGTGGGCAGAGGAGGGACCAGCTACCCCACGCCGGGGGTTGAGGCTGGGATCCCCCTCCCCAGGCCGGCGCTACCCTGCAATTTGTGACGTACCCAAGCGAAATGCGCAGGGCTTGGGTCCTGCTCTCACGCCTAGGTTTGCTCTGCCCGACGCTATCTGGATCCCTCAGACCGGCAGGAGCGATACTAAACACTTTGGTGATACTCAATGCGTGGTTGTTTACGCGTAGTTCCAAGCATCACCTTTGATTTCAAGGGTGGGGATGTCCTAAGAGTTTGTTCCAGAACCAGTTGGTTACAAGTGCACCTCTTATATATGCCTTACAAACTTTAGAGGCCATATTCAAAACAGGGTTTTTATCAGTGTATGCAAGGGGGTGCAACCCCTCTTCTCTTCCTCCCCAGGTCAAACAGTATGGACAGTTTTCACACATATCTACCTGTATAACCCTCTGTACCTCTCATAACTGGTCAATGACTGTAACAGGTTACATCAGGTGTTTTTTCTACATACTTTTTACACAAATTCTATGCGATTAATGTAACTTAATTCAATGCATCATTTTATTGTACTAGTTCTTAAGCTTGTCTTTATTTTTTTTCTAGGTGACTGTGGTTTCTTGTGATTTTTATTGTATAAATAAATGAGGTGGCTGTTGATGCTTACTCTCTGTTACTAAGAATTTTTACCTTTTTGGAAGAAAGCATTGCTATGAACTAATGAATTTAAAATGTCATTTACTCATTGTAAATACAGTATTGTGCAAAAAACAAAAATGGAAAAAAAAAAAAACAAACCCACCCAACCCTTTTCATTCATTTGAATTGCTAGTGTTAACTGAATTTTGTCTAGACACCATTTCTGTTGATGAAATAAAGACATATCATTATGTATTGTAAATCGACTCCTGATTCTGATGTTGCGGTGCTCATGTGGGAGATTTGGGAGGGTAGGTTGGACATGGATCTCGGGACTGACGAAGAGACCTCTCCACTCACGTGGTCCCATTGCTAATTTGCTCGTCGCCTTTGATCCAGGGATCCAGTTATCTTTGATCTGCTTCAGGGTATTTCATCGCAAAGATGAAATGAGCTGTTCTGGGAGATGAAATAAGCTGTATCTATACCCATTCCCCCAGTGTTTGACTTAAGGCCATTCTTCCAAGTCTTTGTTTTGGTCTTCTAAAACATCAGTGTACGTGCTGGGAGGCAAGGGGAGAGGTTGGGCTTTGCTTCTCCTTCACAGAAAATCTGAGAGGAATGGAGAGAGATTTCTGTAGAAACAAAATACAGCAGAAGAATCTCTCTGTGTGACCCGAATATGGTGGTCTTCTTTTCTGAAGGAGTAGCTTGAGCCACGGACCATTAGCATCACTTACGCTGCAGAAGATGCAGAAAGGGAACGAGAAATTATCAACAGCCCACGGTGCTGTTACCACAAATGGGGCACGGGCTCTAGCAGGGCGTGTTTGCTCCCTGGGAACCCCAACTGCATGGCACCCGTCTCTCTCCTTGTGTTGGATGCATCCAGAGCCTGCTCAACAGGCTGGCAGAGGGAGATCTGGGAAGGGGAAATGGAATGACCGGTTGTCCTGCCGTGGTGCAAGCATGTGCTGGGATGCTGCTGTGGGGAGCAGGGAGGAGAGCAAGCTGCTGAAGGCTTTTTCATCACCAGACAGGAAACGCTGGTTTGCATCCCTAGGGATGCAAACTCTGTCCTCTTCCATCTCAGCAGTGAAAAAGCCTGCAGCTTTTCGGTCATAAAAGTCTTGTGGAAGAAAGTCAAACATGCTGCTTTCACTTTCCAGAGTTCCCTTCCCCAGTTTTCTGAGTCTTCCTGTTGAGCACACCTGAAGAAAGCTTCTGGCCCCCTCAAATCTGTCAGAAGGTGTAGCAGCTGCCACATCTACACATAGCCTGGCAGTAGACGATGTACTTTACCAAAGCTGTTTCTCCATCCCTCCTTGGTCGTTGCTGGCACTTAATGACCACCATCCTAAATATTTCCTTTTTTTATTATTATTTTTTGCCTTAAAATCCTGAACAAATTCACAGGCAAACCCTCAGCAGGAGTGTAGTGAGGCAGGGTGGGAATGTGCACTAGGGCAAACCCACTGTTAATCTCAAGCAACCTTTACACTTGAGTCTTCTTTATTATTATTTTTGTTTCCCTGCTGCCCTGCTTTCTGCTGGCCATGCCTTAGCGTTGTCATTCATAGAGGATTTAGGGAAGCTGACATAGCAAATGGGTGTGTTTCAAGCATCACTTGCTGTCAAGGTGATGGCAAAGGCAAGCTAGGAGAAGCTTCACAAATAAAAGCAGCTAAAAGCTTGTGGCCAGAAACGGGCTCAGGGACAGCCAGGGGAAGGTGCTTTATTTTCCGGATACAGAAACTGAAGGACTGCTTTCTTGGGCTGCACACAACCCAGAAATCCAGCCCTCCAGAGCTAGGCTGTCCTAGTGAACTGAAAAGGAGCTCTTTTGGGCTTTGCTTGTCTTTCAATTCCTCTGCGTGAACTAATGAGTCAATGAAGGGAGGAAGATTTTCATGACCCTGAGGTGAAACCTTGCAGATCTTGAAGAGCAAGCTGAAGAAAAGCACAGTTGTTTTGCACTTGAAATAAATTGCCTGGTTTTACCTAGTTTCAGTTTTGAGGCTGAACATATTAGCTTCAAGGAGGCTACATTAGCATGGTAAGTCTCCATCAGAGCTCGAGGACTGCATTAGCACAGGCAGACGGGCAGCAGCATATTCTTCAGTCTATTTTTTATCTCTCTCAAATTCTGTGTCCCTTCAGATTCCTTGAGTGCTCCTTCCATCTTTTATTCATTGGCTGCTGAAGCCTGGGGAGATGGAGGCCACGAAGCCTTCCAGGTTGCTTTCAAATCAAACTAACCCTTTCTTGTAGGTGCCTTGGGTCTTCCGCTACCTTCAAGGTCTATGGATCAGGATGGCTTCTGATACAGACACCACCAGCATGCACAACGAGTTGTAGGTCCTGAGATGTTCTCCCAGAGACACAGGGCTGTATCCACCTTGGCAGCACACACGGCCCAGAGCCGACATGAGGAAAACCTTGAGCTGCGGAGCCAGAGGTGCCCGTTAACAGCTGCAGTCAGAGTGCGGCACGATTGGGGTCGGCATAAAACAGAGGGATAAAGTGTTTCCTTTCCTAAGCTGCATTAGGAATTTGGCATTGTAGCGGAGGAGAGGGGAATGTAGCAACGTGTTATCAGCTTCTTATCTCTCTGCTGAGGGTGGCTTGTGCTCAGTCCCGTAGTTTATTTCTTCTCCTGGGAACGTCATCACTTCTTCATGATGGATGATAGTTCTAGGAGCATGCTCTGAAAGACAACAAGGGAGAGAAAGCATGAAGCTGAATTGGCTTAAAGGAGAAAAAGAAATGTTATCATAGCAATTAGCCCAGGTTCCAACACATACAGAGTCGGGAAGGAGGGAATCTGTCTTTCAGCTGACAACGTACTTACCTCATAGGGCTTTGTTCGCTGCTAAGGGGCGGGTGGGGAGGGAGGGAACACTTGCCTTTAAACCAAAATAAACATGTTAAGCCCCGAAGAAACTTGCTTGAGATCAGTGTATCCACCTCAGAGCCCTTGCTTAACATGTTAAGGGGGTTTGTGTATTTTTGGTATATTTGAGATGGACTCAATTAAGTGTGTTCCACTTCCCAAAATCCAGCTTACCCATTTGTTACTACACAAGTCCTCAGAGGGGTTCATTAGTTGTCAACTGCTGCTGACCCCCAAAGTTTACCTGTGTTTGTGCAACTGATGAGCTGCTGGTATTCATGCAACCTTTCAGTGACCAAGTAGCTCTTGCTGGATAATTGGTTCACCACGAGCTTCTCCTGAGTGCCCCAGGACAGAATAAAATACAACTACCATGGAATTTCTGTTTTTTTTTTAACTAGGTGTTTGCATGGAAAATCTGTACAAAACCAGAAGTAGCTACTAGCAGGTGGAAATGCAAATACCTCTGAGTATATTCTCAAAGACCCTGGAGGAACACAGGGTCTCACCAGTCCCTTGCCCCACCTGTAGACTCTCCTGGTGAAGCTCAGACGTCTAAATAACTCCTCTGCTGTTATTAGGTTTGTAGTTTCAGTGTACAGTCACCCTTATCAAACTGTTCCCAGCCCCAGGAACAAGAGTGAGTGAGCAGCTAATTAAATGAGTGGCTATTTATTCCTCAAGTGCTGTTGAAAGGGTGAGTAAACATGCCTTGTTCTGGAGAAGACTGCAAGCATTCAGGCTGAATAGCAGCTCTCCCTTTCACATCCTGCTCGCAGCCCAGCACGTTCCCACTGGGTAAAAGGCTCAAAGCTGAATGGAGAATTGAGAAGTAGAAGAACTGAGCAGTATGGAGGAGTAAAAAAAGCAGTGCAGTGAGGGTAACAGGGGCAGGTGAATTGTAAAAGTTCCTCAGCTTCAGCAGAGACAGGATTTCAGCCCCAGAGACTTCCTTGTCTGCAAGTGAATAGAATCAGCAGCCCCATCTCCATACGATTCTGTGAGCTGAGAGCATCAGCTTTAGCAGCTGCTTGGCTATCAGCTTCGTCCCTCTCATCCACCACGAGGAGGGGGCCTTGCTTTTAGACACACTGGCTGGTTTGTAGCCAAAAATATAAAGAAATGGCAGAAATGGCTAATGACTAAGGAATGGACATGAGGGTGAGGAAAACTCAGCGCTTCCTGAAGAGCAGAAATCAGGAGTTGAGTGCCAAAAATGCCTGATTCTGACCAGAAATCTTGATCTAGAAATTTTGGGTTCTCAGGAGAGTGGTTCAGCTACAATATTGCTATAGGATATTATAAAGGGTCTCATCACTTCCAATACTGTTCTGTGATGCCAGGAACTGACCTTGGCTCAATGATAATGTCAAGTCTCCCCATCTTTTTGGTACGTCCTTGGTACTCCTCTAGCAACAGGAGTAGCACTGTTGTCTCAATGCAGGTTTAGGCTTGGGGTGCAAGTGTGATAACCTACTTCCAAGTCATCTGAAGGATGGTGCCTTTGGGAGAAGAACTGCCAGTCTAGTGTAAATAGTCCCAATTCCTGTTCACCAAATCAGAGCTCATAGGTTTTAGAGCACACCTGAGGATTCTTTAGGAAACCACAGTATATAGGCCAGAAATACATGCTCAGGTAGGACGTGACTGGAGCCCTCTGCTTTAGAGGGCTCACACTTAGCCAGCAATGAGATGCCACCTGGCCTCCAGCTTTTGTAGAATTCCTTGCAGTGAGTGATTGAACTGTGATGACGCTGCAACACTCTGAAGGTGCAACACCAGGCTGTGGCCACGCTCAGCTGGACATTCTGATGTTCTGCATGCATTGCTTTGGTTTGTAGAAAATGGTCACAGAGGAGGACAGGTTGATTCTGGCAGAGAGTGAGTTTGGAAGTAAATCTAATCATTCAGACGGCATGCTCCTCACATCTCTCATTTTCATCCCCCACACAGAGAGAAAAAGACTTATGCAATGGTCCTGGTGGCTTCTCACAGCCTTGCACGCATGAGGAGTGCCATGCTCTGAGACATGACTATCACAGGCTGTAATTCCTGGCGCTGTCTTTTTTCAAGAGACCATCTGTACCAGGTATATACCAACCTTTGACTGCATCAGACGTGTCATTTTATCAGACTTAAAAATGCATCACACACCAGCCAAGGGCCTGGCTGGTTCAAACTACATAGGGGTTTTTTTGTTTGTTTGTTTATTTTTTGTCATGACTGAGTGGTTTGGGCGCCAAACTAAAGAAACTAAACAGTTGGAGTGTAAACAATTTTTTCAAGGTTTTATGCCACAGTTGGATGTGGAACGAAGAAATGGGTCTTCACCTCCACCAGTTCCAGGTGAGGATATTTTAAATAGCTTTGTTAGTCTCCACTGTGGCCAAAGAAATGTTTGATCTGTCTGAATCCTACCAGTAAGAAGAGGATTTCTTCTTTTATATACCTAGGTTGTCTGGTTTGAGCTGAAGCCTGGAAAGTTGAGGACTCCTTATGCCATTTTGTACGTAATATCCTCTTTAGCTCTTTCATGAGGGTTTTCAGTGATGGATCAAATGCTTACTCACTTCAGGATCCAGAGCAATGCTTCCTCCAAAGGGGAAGCCCTAAGAAGAATCTCCTGTTCTATTTGAGGTGGACAACTTTTTACCTTCTTGTAAAGAATCACTTGACCATGCCCTGACCAACCACTATCCACCTCCTACCTGGTCTTCATGTTTTGATCAAGAGGCCACACAATGCATTACGAGAGGCAACTTCTACGACATTTTGTTGTCCCTAATAATATTAATTATTTATCTGTTAGGAACTCAGGTTTGGTGTAGAAATTACATAGGCAATATCTCTTAAAAAATACCTCACCACTGGCTAAAAGTTAAGCATCCCTAATTATCCATTAGGTGCGTTCAGCATTGTGGCTCAGAGGATGGGGTTGGCTTGTCTGCAGCATCTTGCAGCATCAGATGGATGGGTTTTGTGTCGCTGTGAGATTTTTCTTTCCACTAAGAAAGCTATGGTGTTTGTGGGCAGCTGTCCTTCTGCCTCAGCACAGAGGGCATGTGTTGGACTGGAGCCTGGCAGAAAGGCTGCTGAGGTATAGAAAGTGGTATTTTCAGGGTTGAGTTAATACTCCTCTCTCGTTGAGCCACTGCGAAGAAGGCTTCAGACAAATTCTGGTCGAATGGGATGGATGAAGGGAGAAAGAAAACATCTGAGCTACTATGGAGGTAAAGATTACAGTTTGGGAAAGTTATCCAAGAAAATCGAGGAACAGTGTCAATTCCACTACAGCTTTGCTCCATTTGGCAATCCAATTTAGATGAGTAAAATCCAGGTCAAAATAGACTGTGTTTTGGCTTCTGGGAAATGTTTGTGCATGCATCTTCATTATTATGCTAAAAAGTGTCTGTCCTTTCTCTGCATCACTGTTGCAAGTCACTTGGAGTCAGGCATGGCAATAGATCATTTTTTTGTCTGCTCCAGCTGGAAAACTTTGAACACAATTCCTTTTAAGTGCTTTGTTTTTTTAAGATAGGTTCACTAATTTTTGAATGTTCCCATCATGCTGATCAATCTAATCATACGTATCTTTATTTTATCTAAACGTTGATACCTGATGATTGTCTGCTGGAGATCAAATTAAAACAAATCAAACCAACACTGAGTGCCTCTGACAACCAAAAATGGAATAGTTAATGCAGGAACTGGGAAATTCAGACCAGAGGGATATAACAGGCTTTAGTGGCCAGATTTGACATTTTTATGATGCACCCGAATATTTATGTATTGAAACCAGTGTCCATAAAATGCCTTAGCAACACCAGCAGTAAAGTGCATTTGCCAAATTATTGACTTAGCTGCTTATAGAAGCATTTTTACTTTAAAATATCACGTGCTCTAAGCAGGAAGCAACAGGTAGCACACCTACACGAGCCACATTTTGAAATGCCAGTCCTGACCCCATACATAATGATCCCACAATCATTATGGGACAAATAAGGCAGCGTGCCCAAAGCCTGCTACTTTCAAGAGTAATGACCTCACAAGCTGGCTACATTTCTCAGCAAGATCTGTCCTGAAAGGCAGCACCATTGTCGTTAAGCACCGACAGCTGCCAGGCAGCCCCTGTGAGTTCTCAGCTGGGCACAGCTGCAGCCCTGTCTTGCTTTACACCTTTTTGCTCCTTGCCTTTTTAAAGACCCTTCTCGCCCAAGTATCAAAAACCAGCAGAAGATTGACAGATTGGGCTCTAGCCCCTCTGCCTACACTAGACACGGAGAAGTGGAAAGTGATTCCGTTGCACTGATGTGACAACTTAATGTGCTGAATATTTTTATATTGTAGGAACCTGTTACTCCACAAAAACTGAACCTCATGGGGTTTTTTGGCAAGCAACTCATACAAGTGCCTTCTGCCCTTTACAACAGAAGATTTGAAGGGGGGTTTGTGTTTGTTGGTTTTGTAGTTAGGAAAAGCATTTATTTTTAAGAAGAGCAAGAAAGGAATTGAACGGAATGGGTAACTTTGAGCCGTGTGAAGTAATCTTCTGGCTTTTACATGCCCTACAAGAAGGTACCGCTCCTGCAAGCATTTGTAAAGGAGCTTTATTTTTTGCTGTCAGAGGACAAATCCTGTGATCTGGGGCAATCACAATGCAGATTACTTTAAAAAGCCTGATTGGTTCTTGAATGCAAGCACTACATCTTGTCAACACGACCATAAGCAAGCTTTGATTCTGTGATAGTGGAGGCCCCATCCCTGGAGATACTCAAGGTCAGGCTTGATGGGGCTCTGAGCAACCTGATCTAGTGAAGATGTCCCTGCTCACTGCAGGGGGGTTGGACTAGATGACCTCTAAAGGTCCCTTCCAACATAAGACATTCTGTAATTCTATGATTGGAGAGTGTGGCCAAAGAATAGGAACGCTGCTGAAAATGCAATGCGGTAGTCTTCAGCCCTGGCATACCAATTATTTGGTGGTTTATATGTAGATTTTTTTTTAAATTACTCATTGATTAATTCATTCAACTCAGTGGTTGTCCCTGGGAGAAACCCCCATGAAGCCAAAAGCGGCCGAGCCACCGAAGTCAGCGCACTCGGGACTTCTCTTTCAGCACCAAGCAGGCTGGAGCTGAGCAAGCTCCCCCTGGGACAGTCCTCTCGAGTCAAAGGGGGGTTGATGCGGTGGGCATGAAGCAGCTGAGATTCGATGGCTTCGAGATCCTCAGGACTCCCTGGCAGTAACTCCCTGGCTTTTGATGTAGAAAGGGACCAAGCGTGCTTGGCTAACCCGGGAAAGGTGCGAGGCGGTAGGGCTGTGTCGGAAGCCCTGCCCAAACTACCTGCTTCCTGGCTTGCCCCCTCCTCCCCAGGGCCGGGCCCGGGGTCCGCCCGCCGCCCCCCGCCCGCGGGCTACCCCGGGGGCCGCGGGCCGCTACTTGCCATCGACACGCGGCGTCCCATGGCGGCGGCCGGCGGCGGGCTGCTGGGCGGGCTGCCCTCCTCTCGGCGCTGCCCCTCCGAGCCGGAGCGGGTGCCGGAACCGGGGCCGGAGCCGCCGCGGGAGGCGGCGCTCTCGCTGTCGCTGCCCGCCCGGCTCCCGGTGAGGACTCGGGAGAGGAAGCTGGACTTGCGGGTGCCCGGGCAGTGCCCGCTGTCCGGGGAGTCGCCGCGCTCCTCGTCCAGGTCCCGGCAGACGCTCACCCGGCTGTGCTTGCGGGGCACCCGGCGGGCTGCGGCCGCCCCCGCCGCCCCGTGGACGCCGCCCGCCGACGCCCGCGGCGCCTCCTCGCTGCTGGAGGAGGGCGGCGGCTGCTGTCCGTGGTGCTGCGCCGCGCTGTGCCGGCGGCGGGGCGGCGGGGCTCCGCGGAGCTCTCCGCGGTGCTGGCGGCCCGGCGGCCCCGCCGGAGTGGGAGCGGCGGGAGCGGCGGGAGCGTGGGGCGGCGGCGGCGGCCCGGCGGCGGCGGCGGGACGCGGCGGGGAGGCGTCTCCGGCCGGGCAGGCCGGCGGCACCACGGAGCTCTTCTTGGAGTTGTAGAGGCTGGTGTCCTCCTCGGCGGGGCCCGCCGGCCGCCGCGGCCGCCTGTAGAGGCTCTTCTGGATCTTCTTGAGGCCCAGGTGGGCGATTTCAAGGATGTTGAGGAACAGGGAGACGGCAGCGATGCTGTTCATGAAGACCATAAAGATGGTCTTCTCTGTGGGTCGGGACACAAAACAATCCACCGTGTTAGGGCAAGGGGGCCGGGTGCATTTGTAAAGGGGGGACATGTGAAACCCGTATAAAAGATACTGACCTATCATAAAGCCCACCTCGAGCACCGACCGGGTCAGGATATGTAGGACATAGGTGCGCAGCAGGGACCCTCTCAGGGGTGCCTTATTCACTTTCTTCTGTTCCTCCAGCTTACGCAGCTCCCTCTCCACTCTCCTGTGCTCCTCAGGCACGGGGTCCAGATCTTCCAGCTGGGCCCGCAGGTGGGCTTTCCTCTTCTGCCGCTCTTTCTCGAGGGCCCTTAGTCTGTAGAGCGCATGGCCCATGTAAACTAGCGACGGAGAAGAGACAAATATGATCTGCAGCACCCAGTATCTGATCAGAGAGATGGGGAAGGCTTTGTCATAGCAGATATTGCTGCAGCCCGGCTGCTCCGTGTTGCAGATGAACTCAGACTGCTCATCGTCCCAGACATCTTCAGCAGCCACTCCCAGCACCAGCATGCGGAATATGAACAGGATCGTGAGCCAGATTTTGCCGACTATGGTGGAGTGGATGTGCACTTCTTCCAGGATGCTGCCCAACAGGTTCCAGTCCCCCATGGTCAGAAGTTCATACCTGAAATACCAAAAAATAAAAAAAGCTATTTTAAGAAAATACTGGGTTTCTTTTGGAAATGGCCTTCTTGAGTATTTTAGCATTATTTTTTTAAAATAATGGTCTTTCATATTCATTCTTCTGATAGCAGGAGAGCTTTTAGATGTTCATAATTATTTCCTACTTATGAGTCTTTAAATGAAGGCAGACTTTATGACTACCAGCGAAAGATGGAAATGTGAGATTATTTAAATCTGAAGAGATTGGTTTCAGCTTTAAGCCACAATGCTTCTTAACTGCCTACAGTTTTGCACTATTTTCTTCCCACTAGGAAAGAAGACTTTTTTCTCCACTTTCAACTCTACACCCACACCATTCCACTGTCTGTGGCTTTGCCAGTTTTGAGTTGGAAAACGACTAGAATAATGTATAACAGTCATGGCTTCCATAAACCTTCGAGGACTATCCTATAATTATGACAGAAAGATGGTTCATTGTGCACCCCGAGGTAGCAGCATTATTAGTGCCATCCATCCAATATTTTCCCATCTACCAGGGTAACAATCCACAGGTTTCTCCCTTGGGTTCCTAAAACTACAAGTACATAGCTGATTTGCACGTACCTGTGCTAGGAGGAATAGTCTCACTTCTAGGATAATGCTAACAGATTAAGAGCACTTCTGTGATTGCTGTATTTGGCTTTATGCATTTAGAGTCTTAATGAATGACAAATACTTTGCCTTAGTTATACATTTCAACATATGATAAAACCAAAAAAGGGGTTACACAATGGAGTGATGTGGAGGTTTCTCACTGTGTGAGATGATTTGCCCTTCTCTAAGCCCAAGTGGAGATCAGTGATGAGTTTCTCAGGGGTTGGTATTGGGACTGGCACTATTTAAGACCTTCCTTGGTGCCATGAACAGTGGGATTGAGTGTTTCTTCACCAAGTTTGCCAACAAGGCTTTCTGGTGAGGTCAACAAGCTGGAGGGAAGAGATGCCATCCAGAGGAACCTTCACAGGCTGAAAGGGTGGGCCTGTGCAAACCACATGAAGTTCAGCAAGATCAAATGCAAGGTCCTGGACATGGGTTGGGACAATCCCAAGCAGAACTACAGGCGTGGTGGAGAATGGATTGAGAGCAGCGCTGAGGAGAAGGACTTGGGGTGCTGGTTGATGACAAGCTCAACACGAGCCAGCAATGTGCAACTGCAGCTCAGAAGGCCAACTGTATCCTGGTCTGCATCAAGAAATGCGTGAGCAGCAGGTTGAGGGAGGGGATTCTGCCTCTGCTCTCCTGAGACCCCACCTGGAGTACCACGTCCAGCTCTGTGGTCCCCAGTACAGGAAAGACATGGAGCTGCTGGAGTCCAGAAGAGGGCCGTAAAGGTGATCAGAGGGCTGGAGCACCTTTCCTGTGAAGACAGGCTGAGAGACTTGGGCTTGTTCAGCCTGGAGAAGAGAAGGCTCTGGGGAGACTTTATAGCAGCCTTCCAGTACCTGAAGAGCACCTACAGGAAAGATGGAGAGGGACTCTTTATCAGGGAGTGTAGTGGCAGCACAAGGGATGATGGGTTTAAACTGCAAGAAGGTAGATTTAGATTGGATATTAGGAAGAAATTCTCCCCTGTGAGGGTGGTGAGGCCTTGGCACAGGCTGCCCTGAGAAGCTGTGTCTGCCCCCTCCCCAGCAGTGTTCAAGGCCAGGTTGGATGGGGCTTTGGGCAGCCTGGTCTAGAGGAGGGTGTCCCTGCCCATGGCAGGGGGGTTGGAACTAGATGATCTTTGAGATTCCTTCAACCCAAACCATTCTGTGATCTTTTCAACTACCTCTTTTCAAGAAGATCTTCGATTTACCAGCAAATTGTTCTACATTCTGCTCCCAGATGCCTGATTTCCAAATTGCTTGCCTGAAAACTATTCAGGAGCTTCAGGTAATGTAGGAAACTGAAATGCAAACTGCTTGCCTGTTTATCTGTGAATGCACCACACGTTTGCTGGTGTGCCCCTGGAATTTCTTTCTGCTAACGTGGCAACACCATATAGAAAACAACTGGGATCATATCTACCTTAGGGTCTGCACTTACATTTTTTATATTGTTGTACTTTCAAAACTTCCCAAATTCACTAAATCACAGCCTTCAGTAGAGTGCAATTTCTAGTTTGTTTTAATAGAGGCTGGTTGCAGTACCCAAAATCTTTCACAGTTTTAACTGTGAAAAACAGCTGGGTGATACCACCATTATCAATAGAGCTTGGGTATGGTTTATAGTATCATAGAATGGCATGGGTTGGAAGGGACCCAAGGATCATAGAGCTCCACACCCCCTGCCACAGGCAGGGACACCAACCTCCAGGCCTGGATCTATACAAGATTGCCCAGGGCCCCATCCAACCTGGCCTTGAACACCTCCATGGATGGGGCATCCACCCCCTCTCTGGGCAGCCTGTTCCAGCACCTCACCACTCTTTCTGTAAAAACCTTCCCCCTAATATCTAATCTAAACCTTCCTTCCTTTGGTTTTAATCCATTCCCCCTTGTCCTGCCATTGCATACCCTTTTAAAGTTGATTCCCCTCCTGTTTGTGACATGATATAATCACACAGCACGATTCTGCTCAGAGGCTGTATGTATCCACACTGCAAGTAAAGATTTTTCAATTGCAACCAAAACTGCAGCCATTCTCTGCACAGGCATCCTACAGATTTTACTTTAAAATTTCTAGAACTTATTTTCTTTCCTCTGTAAAATTGAATCTGCAGAAGGAACTTCCCTTTTGGCATAGGGAACTTGTTGAGGAAACCTAGCCAGTCAAGCAACTTCTTAGGTGCTGTGGTGCACCTCGAGTGTCTTCTTTCCCCACTCCTCCCCTCCTGTGTGTACCACAGGAATTATTGTAGTCTCTTCTCCTCATCTTTAAAGAATAATGTCAGAGCTTCTGGCTGACTTATCATGGATCTTTTTCAGGGCAGGTATTCATTATTGCAACTTCCTAAGTTGGGTGAGTGTAAAGAAGTTCATACCCTGAACTGTTTACTAGGAAACACTACATCTCAAACAATTTTGAATCTGCTATTTTTTGTGCTTGGAAGTGCTGACACAGAAGAGTTCACCTTCAGTAAAGTGAGGAACAGAGACTTAGAGCAAGCTCCCAAATCCAGAGTGCTCAAGGGGCCAAGGGCGAGTGGGTGACACTTGTAAGCTGCTCTGCACCACTTCCCCTGAAAGGTGACTGAATGATGGCAACACAACCGTTAAGCAAAGGAGCTCTGGGTATATTTGCTGCCTCGTGAACAGCTGGTCCCTCCCTGAAAAAGACTAGGCAACAAAAAACCCCCACCCAGCCAAGGGAGATGCTAAAATGTATATGCAGCAATAAAAGGGAAAGGAGACATGTTTTAATCACAAGGACAGAAAAAAAACCCAAACATTGCCCAAGCACTAGGAACTGTCATCACCCATTTTGGAGCAGAAAGTTACGTATCCACTCGGGGTAAGAGAGGACAAGGGGAGGAGAATAAACATATCGTGTTGGCTCTTTAGACGCGCTCGTTTCTTACGTCGTTTCTACCAGTATTTAAACCACTCTGTCCCCATCTTTCCTTTACAGCAGCCAAAGGGGAGAGTAACGATAGGAGTGCCCTAATCCCCCTCTCTCAGTGAGATTGTTCTGCCCTGATAGGACCACAGTACAAACGCTGACATAGCAGATGCTGTGTATAGAGCAAAGAAGAGAGCCTAGAGCCATGGCAGCCAGTTTCTAAGAAACCAGCCAAAACTACTTTACAACCCAGTTGTAGCAATGGGATTCCAATCTTCCCATCTTTCCCTTCCCTGGTATAATCTGAGCTCCGTGTAACAGAGCATCTCGTTTCACTGTAAGAGTGCAAATGCAATCCTTGTTTCCAGTCTATTAGCACAGCAGAAACTCCAGGATATTAACTAGCAACATACTGTGTTTAGTAGGGACTGTACATACCCGAGATTTCTCATTACACCATCCGACTACTTTTCCATCTGTCCAAAGATTTGTATATGGCTACTTCAAAGAACAACAATTCAGGAATATAATCAGTTAGGAACAGATGGAAATCCACCGTTTCTCTTGGAGAAAGTTTCTTTATTTCTTATTTTAGATTTTTCTTTATTTTAAAGTTCATTTAAAGTTCCACACTGCCCTGGGAAGAATTGTTTTTCTGCTGCTTACCTCAGAGAAAAGCCCTTGGTCAGTCTATCCTAGAGCATTGCAGGAGGAACACGCAGCACTGCTGATCACTGTGGCTCAGAAACCTTCCTTCAATGGCACCAGGACATCTTCTTTTCCCCCCTGAGAGCCAAAGCATAGAGGTGGCACGCTCAGCAGACTTCTCGGTTCTTTGTAGCTGGATGCCAAGATCGCTCAGACTAAACTATCTGTGCAGGGTTTAAAAATCAGCAGACGATAGGACAGTGCCTCTGGCCAAAATTATAATGCAATTATTGTAGTCAGTGGCATCTGACAAAGCCATTCCCTCAAGGCTCGATCTGTACGGCAACAGTTTGCAACGACCCCGTGCCTTGTTTTAGTTGGTTCTTCAAACATTACGCCTCCACTGGGCTCCCAAACTAGCTTTTATTTTGTAAAGTGGCTATTTAGGCAGCCTTTTCAGCACAAGAGATTCTTACATTTTCTTTACATTCCATTAGTTTCGCTTTGAATCGATGCCCCAGGATCGATCGGTCACGTCCGATTTCACACCCTGTTGCCTGGAGAGTTAATTTAGGATGGGTTAGACCGAGTCTTTGAAAATGGAGGCTGCAAGAGCCCAGACTCAAGTCTTCAGTTAGAAACACTGGCTCCTGGCACCCTAACACCCCTGCAGCCGGGTTCAAGAGCCACCCCCAAGCCCATTCTGAATCGGTGCCTGTGAGACAAGGTTTTGAAAAGGGATTGTCAGACAAGCTGCACTCAGAGCACAGCCCGAGAGATGCGCTTATGTTCACCCAGACCCCCCGGCCCCCACAGGCCTCTCTCACCCACATGCTCACACACTCTCAAGCCCACATACTCTCATGTGCCTTTCACTGGCATTCATGCCTCTTCTTTCCCAATTTGGTCACAAGGTCCCTAAGGCTTTACCTCGCTGCTTCAGTTCTCTTGGGAGGTTTGACTCAGCACTGGGGGCCCTGTGCTGCCTCACCAGGAACTAGTGTTGACTTCTTGTCTTCAGCGGCATCCACAGCCCCCGGGTGTTTCTCAGGAGCACGTTCATCAGCTCTGCTCACCACGAAAACCTGAGAACTGGGGAAGAGCTGCAGCACAAAACACGTGCACTGGATGGAAACAGTCCTATTCCTCAATAGCAAACAAGAGGAAGACTCTCCCAAGGGCTGCCAGTTCTACTCCTCCACTGAAAACCCTCAGATACAAAAAGGTCTCTCTCCTTTGCACTGTTCTGCTCCACACTAACCCCATGTTTCCAGAGAAAAGAATGTTAGAGGTTATAATTTAAGTGGGTAAAGCAAGTTCATAAAATTGTTTGATTTCTGATCCAGCCACATCCAACACGAAATAAGCAGTATTTATTCAGAGCAGTAATGGCATCAGAGCAGCAGCTAATTACTTCCATGTTTATTGGCCAGAACATCAACACAGCTACTCATTTATACAAACTAACAGAAGCAAAATTTTAATGCTGCTTCACAGCGTGTGTAGTTGAGCCATTAGCCAACAGTTCTAAAAAATGTCATTTACCTGAGGTTTCACAAGTAAGACTGTAGATTTACATACAGTACATTTTGCATATATATGTATCAAAATTCCTGTTGGAGAAATAAGTTACGAACAACAGTACAAAACCACTCCAAGCCAACCTTTGTTCAGCAAGAACATATGTGTGTGAATTTTACAGTTTTATTTTCTGCATTACTCTTACAGTAAGCAAACTATTTAAGTTTATACAAAATAAACCTGGAGGTTTTTTATAGTTAAAAAAATCATCTTTGGCTAAACAAAGCTCTATTTTTACACATATATTTATAGATATATATACACACACATCTGGTATTTTACATGACCATGTAGGAATCTGTACACATACTTACAATAGACAAAACATTAAAAAAAGTTTCATAATTTACAAAAATGGAACCCAATTCAGATCCAAAAAAGTCACACCCTATCCCCCCTCCCTTCCACCACCTGTACAGGTAAGAAAGTAAACAAACACAGATAAGGAATACACAGGTTTTTAATAAAATACTGTCTGCTTTTTTGAGACAGAGAGGAAGCACTTAAGTGGAGAGAAGCTACTTCCCTCAGTGCCTTCAGTACTGTGCACATTTTGATCTCTAAGGATATGGTTAAAATTAGTAAGTTGAGTCCGATTTTTCCACGGACATGAATGCTGCTCTGCAAACTGACTATTCTGAAAACAGACTCAGATTTCAAACACCTCCAATAAGTAAACAACAGTCACAAACGTTTGCCAAGAACAAGCGTGGGTAGGGACACCAACCCCCCACTGAGAGCACTAGGTGCTGCCAGCGCAGCGTGGCCGAGGACACTCCATCACCACAAGGAAGCCTTTCAGGAGCCAGTATGAAAGACGGAAGCCTGCCTGACCTGACATCATCACCCACCCAAGCCACTCCTGTAACCGTTTCCAGAGCACTGCCTGCCACGAGGACGATGGTATGACAATCCATTCCATAAGTCACACTGACAATCCTCCAAAGGTGTCAGTGACAACTTCACTGGCAAATTACCTGGTGGGTTATTGGAATGAGAAAGCTGTCCCATTAATTGGGGAGGGGACAAAAACACATTATGCTGAAACGGAAGCAGCAGTCATTGGATTCTAGGGAAAAAAAATGCCAATTTAATTCGGGTCAAAAGGCAGTCAACTTAGGTGGGGTTCTTAAATGAAGTCTAAACTCAGCAGATGTTCTGACTGAATGAAGTCTACAGCAACTCCAATCCTCAATAAGGAATAAAACCTCAAACATCCATGAATTCATAATAAAAAAACCCTGTGCATCTTACAGGAATGCTTAGGGACAATAAAAAAAAACCAAAACCCAAAACCTCAAGTTCTTTAGGAATTTGAGAAAAAGCAGCAACATAGGAGATATGTGTGTGTGTCTTATGTGTGTGTACACACACACACTCTGTTAGTATGTACTGGTAAAACTGGAAGCGTTTACAAGAGTTCTTTAAAACAGAACATAATGAACTTCTAATGTACCAAATAATTTGTAAAGATAGATACAATTACTGTCAAAACATGCCAAGCTGACAAGCTTTTGAAACTGCTTGTTTTTCCATAAAGTTTTTCTCCCTGTTAGTAAGTATAAAGTTGCATTTTATAAAACTGCAAAGGTGTTTTTAAATTAATAATAAAAAAAAATCACTTGTCAATTTTTTTTTTTTTTACCAAAACATAGTATTCATTTTGTTGAAGACTTAAGTACCTCTCCCAGATGTAATTTGGAGCAGAAAAACATATTGGCCTTTTCCAGAGAAAAAAAAATAATAACAAAAAATCACAATACTTTTCTTTTCATGGAAACCTGCCCTGTAACTATTCAAAATTCAATACTAAGTCTTTAAAAATATCCTCAGAACTGCAAAATATTTTAACTGCAAGACAGAGCTTTGTAAATGAATGCTCGTTATGTCATTTCACAATTTAAAAGAAACTGAAAAAGCAGTCACTGTATTAATGACTGGCTTCAGTCTCTCTCAGAGGCTGGAACTCAGTTTATCAGACTTTGAAAACTGTCAATTTAGGGATCTATTCTAGCCAATTGGCTTACACTTTCTCCATTGCAATGACGACAGATGGATGGGGACCCTCAAAGAGAAATTCACTCATTTCTGTTGAACGACTGAGTCATGAAGAAATTATTTAGATGACGTGCTTAAAGTTGAAGACAAACCCTACACTCCATGCCAGATTCTCTCCTTGAAACCCACTAAGCGTAACTGACACAGAACCACCTATTCCTTACGACCAGAAGCCAGTTACTAGAGAAGCAGGTCTTGGAATTACTGCTATCCTTGTCCTGCCTCATTTTAAAAGAAAAAAGATGTAACATTTAAAATACATCTCAAGGTCACCAAGATGACACACCTGTCCCTTTCCAGGTTTATATACCAGCTGGATTCCAAAGCACTTTTACTTGTGAAAAGATCACCGTTCAACATTATGTCCAACGAGTCAAAGCGAGAGGCACCGTTCTCAGTCGCCTGCACCCCCCTGCCTCTGCTTACAGAACGCACCGAACCAGCGGGCCTGAGCCACCCCCTTGCAACGCCGCTGCTCCAGCTGTACAGGCACCTTCTTTCCCAGCCTGTTGGTCACTCTGACAAAGCCCCTCGGAGGAAACACGGACAGGGAAGTAAACGATTAACTTAACGGTGCATCAGATTTACCAGACACAATATTCTGGCTGGGATACTTCCCACTAAGCCCATGTGAAGGCGGTGGTTATAGTCCACTGCTGCTGGTAACAGCTAACCCTTGTAACTAGGAAGCAATTTGGTGGTAAGTTTACTTGCACTTGGATTTCTTGAACAGCTTCATTAATTGCTTGAATCTTTCCGAAACCTAATGGAGAGCAAAAAAAAAAGATGTATCATTAAACCTTCAGGTTTCCACACCTACCAAAACAGTCTGATCTGAGAGCATAAACATTTTCAGAAAAGACCACTATTTTGTTTTATTTGCTTCCAATGAATTCTAGTGGGAGGATCTTACATCTGAAATAGCCTCCAGGTTAATCACAGAGAGCTAGAGCCAACTATTGGTTTAACAGAAACTTCCTTACAACAAGGAGGGAAAAAAAAATAATGAAGGCTTTAAAGCCAGTTAGACTTGAATTTTGCCAGAGTAAGATTCAGATTTAAGGACAAAAATGTATTTTGTCCACAAAACGCACAGGCTACTGTTTATTTTCTACCCTCTTATACAACTGTTGCCTCAGGTTTTCATGGCTCATCATGGACTAATGTGTCTACTAGGGATTTTACAAAACAGGTCTATAGATAAGAGCTAAACATCTTTTTGTTGAACATAGCTACAGCTTACATCATGACCTCATTCAATTGTAAGTTAGCATTTCTTATCACTACATGCATAGTGCTATAGCATATCTACCACCCACCAAATTGCTAACTGGGAAGAGTGCCATAAAAGCAGAGATAACACTGTTCTATCCAACCATCCACCCCAACAGCTTCTAAACCCTGTAAAGGCTCTATAACCATACAACATGACATCCTAAGAGCCAAATCCCAAGCAAGCAGACTTTCCAAGCTGGTCAAAAGGGGGTTTGTTCCTTTTTGGATATGCAGGACAGAGATAAAGATAGCCAATCAAGACAACTACAAAGTTATATGTAAAGCTCTGGAAATATTCTACATCAGTTTGACATCTGTGTCCTTTGAAGTTTCTTAGTTAAAAGCAAAAGAAAAAAGGAAACATTTTCATGAAAAATGTCCTTTCTGACACCCCCCTTCTTTTTCCCTAGATCTACTTTTAATAATTTTCTAATTTATTAAATGTGTGGAAAGGCTTTGGGCCTCTCCAAACTGCCTTATCTAAGCACTGATTCAACAATAGACCAAATCCTCTTGTCCCTGGCTTGCTATTGACCACAGCGGTTTCAACATACCAAAGAAGAACTGAAGAATCCCTGGAACATTATGCTCCCCTATATATATTTACACCTATCTATCCATATATATATAAAATATGCCTATAATGCATATTTTAAAAATGTAACACTGAGATAATTTTAAAAAGAATTTCAACACCCACCCCCCCAAACAACAAAAGACAAGCACAAAATCCAACTCCAAATTAGCAGATCTCCAACAGCTTTCATTGAACAGCAATCATAAATGTAGAAACACAGTTGTCACCAAATATAAGAATGATAGCACCTACCTGATTTGGGCTTTTATTCAGCCTAGTGGCTAAGGAAATAAAGGTTTTGCTTGATGGTCCTTTTCTCTGACAATCCAGTAAAATTTCTCGGTCATCGTTTCTATAGCAAAACCACATTCTTTAAATATTAACGCATATATATGGATACATGCACAGAAACAAAAAAACCATAAAGGCCCATATAAAGCTCTTGAGTATTCCCAAACTACAGGACACACATTCTAAGAGCAGCAATGAACTTAGGGAGGATTCCCCTTCTACTAGCGCAGAGCAACAGACACAGTACAAATAAGTGGCAGTGGAGGTTATGCTACCTTATTAGGAAGGGGACTAGGAAGGATTATTACAATAGTTAGACCAAAACCAAAGTCATTGAAAAAAGCTTTAAGCTTCTAAACCACACATTTAATCTTGAATTGAAAAGAACTCATAAATTTAACAGGGACCAGTAGTGGTCCATCAGTGGATGTGCCTTGGTTTGCACAGCAAGGCAGTGGCCTTCACCTAAGGCCCACTGATGTTCAGAGATTAGACAGAGGTGTCTGGCTTCCCTGGGTGGCTTAATATAACAAATATACTCAGAGGGTATCTACTATTCACATGAAAATAAAGACCAGGGGTCTACTCTTAAGAACAGCACACGTTTCCTCTTTGTCTCATTAATGAATGTATATAGACAGAGACATTGTACAGCAGCTACTATGTCTCGCTGGTTGAAACATGCCATACTCCAATAAATGATATTTAACTTCCTCAATTTCAAAGGAAAACGTAATGACTAGTTATTTAAATAAACTTCTTATTTAAGGCACAGTTCAGAGATAGACCCAGCCTGTGACACAGAAGACATATTTACAGAAAACTGTCATAGTCTCTTCCTTACTGATCTGCATGTTAAAGATCATACTAGCTTTTTTTTTTCCCCCCATGAAGGACCCAATTTTCTTTTAAAATATTCCCTAGAAACTTACTTTATATCTGAAGTATAGTTCAGAAAGTCCTTCCTGAAGATTTTAAAACCCCCTTTCTAAACTGTTGACTGTATTAAGCTGGAGCAGGAAAAACAAAACCTGCTAACTAGTTTCTTAGAGAATACACCACAGTAACTTTGCACGTCTTCCAACACATTCAGTCACCTCATGCCTCACTCACATCTTACTAACTGGAGTAACAAAAACAAAAGCAAAAGCAAAAACTACTGCTGTTTCAAGAGATCTGAGGAAGCGATGGAATTAGTTCTGACAAATGGAAGCCACGTTCTTTAAGGCTCACCTGATTTAATCTACCTAAGAAATGACTAAAAATTGTCCTCTTCCGAAGAGACAATTGTGTTTCCCTGAACAACTATGAAAGAAAAAGGATTAAACAGTCTTTGGCACCTTCCAGTAGTACTCTAAAGAGATCTAAAAGCCATCTTGCATAGTTAAGAGGTGGCTCTCCCTCCACTATGTGCAGAAGAATGTAAAGCTACAAAATAACTTCAGCCATCAGCTAAACCTGCTTTTCTTCCCACTGTAGAAAAAAACCTACTATAATCAAACAGATCAAGTCAGAAATTACCTTGTCCAGGAAATTACTACTTCTCCCTTCTTTTTAATGATGTTTTTGGCGTACAGACTAGGTGATGATGAAGACAAAGCCAGAGGAGAAGAGTCTTTGTTCTGCTGCAAGTCATTCTTACTGGAACACTGTATGGGTGCTGAACTGGCCTCTTCAGGTTTCACTTCACTTGCATCGCTTCCTTCACCTGCCGAATCAGTTTCTTTTCGTTGCCTTTTTGAGTTGGAGTTCTCTCTGACAGCCTCTCTCTTCCTTTTTTTACTGGTTTTATCATCTGCATCTGCTTGGCATCCTACAACATTATTCAAAGTGCATTTTGTTTCAAGATTACATTCACCTGCACCAATCTCATTGGAAAGCTCTTCTGATAAGTCTATAAAAGCATCAGAGCACTCATCCAGTTCTTTCTTTTTATCACTGATTTCTGAGTTAGTTGCAGAAGTTTCCTGAGCCCTGTTATCTGCAGTGGACTCCACTGCAAGGCATGAAGTTTCACTAACAATACCATCTGTTAAGTCTACATATGACTCCACATTGCATCCAGAAGGGAAAGAAGCCTGAGATCCAATGTTTTCAGATACTTCAGATTTGCATGTCTGAGACTGCTCAGTGTCTTCACCCGGGCCTTCAGCGTCACAGTGCTCTGCATTTGAAGATTTTCTACAGGGTCCAAGCAAGCCGGTAGTTTCTTCCTTTCCAATACTATTATGGGTCTCCTTCAAAGGCTGAGGTATGGCAGGATTTTTTTCCTGCCCGGTGCTGATATGAGGCAACTGATCTGTCTTAACCAGATCTGGTTTGACAGTTTTCTGCACAGTGGCTGCTCTGGTGTTCTGACTGTCCCTTTCTTTTTCCCCACTCCTCACTACTTCTTTTTCAATCTTGGCTGAGGATGCCCGTGCTTCTCTCACTGAAGCCACCTGAGCAGACACTGGTGAGGTAGATGGCACTGCACGCCTAATCTTGACAATAAAATGATCATTGGATTTCTCCATGATTACTGCTTGCATTGGTAGGCTGGGGCGACACTGAAACCCAGGAGCAACAGGCCGACTTGTCCATGATGAAGAACAGCTCGATTTACTGCTCGAGTTATCAGATTCTAAAGCCAAATGAATGTCTTGTTCAGTAGCATCCTCCTCTTCGAGGAGCGCGTCTTCGCTGTAATGTGCGCTGAGGACACCCTCGGGAGCTGAGCTCGAATTACTCTCAGGTTTTAGGAAGCTGAGGTGAGCATCCGACTTCAAAGGTGATGGAATAGTTAAGGAAACAGCCAAATCTTCAAGGAGGACAGAAGAAACAAATGATTTATTCTTTTGTAAACTGCAGTCATCTTCTTTGCACGAAGTTGCATTTGTAGGAACTTCAAACATACAGCTTTCATCTAGCACGTCTGGATCAACAGACATCTGAAGCCTGGATGCTAAAGAGGGAGCTCTTACAGGTGAAACAACAGGCCAGCTAATATCCTCTGCAGGTTGAGATTCCACACAAGCCTCCTTTGGACCAATCTCCTGCACCAGTCCAGCAGCATTACCTCTGCACTTGTGACTGTCTAAAAACTGTTTCTCCGGAGTCCTGAATTCCCACTCATTTCTGTCAATACTGCCACCATTTTTTTCCAAGAGATCAGAACCTTGCAATAAGCTTTTGAAAATCTCACCCATTTGAGCATCACTTACGAGGTTAAACGTAAGGCTGGATGCCTGTTGTTCAGTGAGAAGCTCGTAACTAATATCAGCCTTGTTAGCATCTCTGGAGAGCTGGAATCCTTCCTTTTCATATTTGACACCCTTCAGTGGAGTGAGAGTGCCCTGCAGATTGTTCTCTTTAGGGAGGTGCACTTTGGTTTGGGAATTCCTCGTGTTATCAATGGAGTTAAGACACTTTGTAAAGGCAGTTTTTGGTGCTTCTGTTTTAGCTTTCTCATGGTGTCCCTTAGGTCGCTGATAATCCACAGTATGCTTCAAAAGGATATACTCTTGGGGCTTTTGAGATCTGGCTGTCAGGGACCTTTTTCCAGATCTTTCGACATTGTTTTTATGACTGATCCTGTGGTTTTGTTTCCCTGCTCTTTCAAACTTCCCTTCCTCAGTCTCGTTTCCCACATGTACCACATCACATAGCTTTATTAGGATTCTCTTTATCTTTTCAAATAAGTAATCAAGCTGTTCATCTACAAATTTCCATAACTGCTTTTTCATATCTGATACTTGCTGCTCAAAAAGACGGTTCACTATTGCACTCTTTTTAACTTGCTTAAGTTTGGATTCTATAATATCACAGATATTAAGTTTTAATGTCTCACCAAATGTAGACATTTTGGAGAAGTTCAAGTATGTTATTAATGATGTAAAATTTATGATACCAGTTTCTATAATTCTGTGAAAATGCTGAACTGGGAAGTGTACCTTGAACTTCATGTAATTTTTCCTCATCTGCTTTCGTATAGCTCTCAGCATCTGCATGATTTCTTGTATGTTTGAAGGTTCAACAACAACATGAACGATTTTTTCGAGACAAGCAATGCTCACAAGTTTACTTTTCTTCATATCCTTTGACGACTGGAAAGCCTGACTTCTATGCCTCTCTCTGTTCTTCTCAGTACTCACTTTCACAGAAACAAGTTTTCCATTCTCTTCATTGCAGCACACAGTTTTGCTCTGTTGGTTCTGTGGGCTGCTGGTCAAGTTTCGTGTCTCAGGAGAAGCTTTTGGTCCTGACTTTTTTGTCTTTTCAGAGCCTCTTTCTGCTTTAGATTTTTCTTCTTCTTCATCGCTACTTATGATTTCTCCTTCTTCTATTTCATCTGAAGAGATACTCAGCTGGGACTCCACCTCCAAGTGTTCATTGGACATGCTAACTGGTTTTTGATTTTCTTTGTTCACCTCCTTCGACAAGTTCTTTGAGGGACAAACGACGACCGTGCTTTCAGGAGTTAAATCTATGAAGGGAAAACAGAGTGCTAATCATTATAAAGAGTGCAAGAATAAACAGACACACAGTAAAATCTGGAAGACTCTCTTCTGCAAAGTTTTCCTGTTCAGAATCGTGTCTGAAACCATTAACCACAACTCAGGAAGTCTGAGCTGTGAGAAGTTTAGGTGGTTTTCTTCAGGAGCTGCTAGATTATGGGACCTCTCCTGAGGTTTGAAGGGCAAGTAAGACCTCCAAATTTCACTAAAACCACATGATCTCTCTCACAAATATATCCAACGATAACAGAAAAATCTAGCAGCTTCCATTTACTTCTGAACTTCTTTCCATTTACTTTAACACGATTTCTGAACACTGCACAAGCTGAATTTTAAGTTTAACATCATTCTGGACTAACATTTACATACAATAGGTGGATTTTCTTTTAACAGTTTCACACCATAGAACTAAATGAGAAGAAGAAATGAGCTATTCATGTTTGCAATCAGCTCCCTTTTCTAGAGCTGATAAAAAGGTTCTTGAAGTCTTTCAATAAACTGACACATTGATGAAAAAGAGCACTTGGCACCACACAGGATAAAGTCCCGTGTCAGTTTTTCATCCATTTAAGATTACCAATGCTGTAACTCAGCACAACAGCATAAAAAGCTTTTTTCTTAGACATTTTTGAGAGAGTCTCCAGTTCAGGTTCCTGAATGACAGGCATGAGGAATGAGATATATGATGAAAGGCTAACATTCTGCCAAACGTAGCATGCCTCACTCCTCCTCACAAATAAGTGTATTTAATGTTTTGTATTTTTGAGATATCATTAGGCATGTATTTAATAATTATTTAAAATTCAAACTAAATGCTATTTTCTTAAGAAAAATAACCAATTACAGTCAGCTACAAAGCAGCATGTAACAAAAGACAAAAGGGCTTATTTCCATTGTACAAAAATTCCACTGAAGTGCATATGTATTGATTAATGAGATTTGCAGTTAATTTCAGGCTTGCTGGGCACTCTAGTTAATAAAACACTCTTATGTTAAATCACACATAGATTAGACAGCTTAATGACCTCTAACAAACATTTAATCTCAGAAAAGATCGTATCTAAATTGCTCTGCATAAAAAATGAACTTGTGATTAACACTTTAAAGCAACATGTGAAAATGTTTACTTATGCAGGTTCGACAGGAGCACAAATATATTCCATCACTGCCTCCATTCCAGTTTTACAAGGATCAATACCTTCTCAAACTAAGCACTTCAATACTTTCGACAAACCAAAGCACAAAATTAAAAGTGGTCAGAATAGAGTATTAATACTCTGCCCTGCAAACCAGCCTGAATTTCAAGGCCAAGAGAAGCCACGGCCTCCTGTCAATTTAACATGCACAGAACACTGGACATACATATCATCAGATCACAAGACAACCAGCCATCTAACTTCAGAGCTGAAAAACACTGGAATTGGTTTAGTAGCACTGGAAGTTAGCAGCCAGCTGTTGACTGGATGGATTCCTCTGAGAATTATGTTGGAGAAACATTAGAAAATCAGAAAAATACTTTTTGGGGGGTTTTATGTTCAAATAAAGCTCTCATGCCCACCATAAGGATATAAGAATATAAAAAGCTGTAGGAATTAAATATAAACTGCTGAAGAGAGTAACTGGCTCAAACACAAGAGAGAATTCCAGAGCAAGTAAACCACACTAAGATTTGCAAAAAATACCACAAGGATTATGCTCTAAAACGTAAGAAAAATTATTTCAATGCCACTCTCCCATTCTTCTTCTAGCAGGTAATCTAAACTTGCACAAACACTTTTCATTAGCTGCAGCAGGACAGTACGGAAAGAATTAAATTCACACAAGTAAAAGATTTAAATTTTGAATCACCTATTTTTGCTTCCTGTGAATGCTGTCACTTTTTTCTCCCTGCCAACCTATTTAGGAGTTGGCTCTTACTTCATTAATTATAAATCCCAATGATCTATTTGTTATACTTTTTTCTACTGCCAAATGATTTGCAATTATAAAATATATGTGACAATTCTGACCAAAATTATTTTAGATGGAGAGCAGAGACTCTTCTTAGCTGACATTCCCAGAAATTAAGTCTCAAGTACTCTCCACAGCTTTCTCACAAATAAATACTTGAAATAACATGATCCTAAATAACTTCTGCCTTTAATTTCAGAGAAAAAAAACAACAGAGATCTATTAAGAACCACAATTAAAAAACCTGTATGTTGTCTTTTTTTTGGAATTTAGTACATACCCACTCACTTTTTCAACCAATCACCACCATTGACAAACTCCAATTTTTATAGCATTAATGTTTAATTGGCTATGATCTTAACAGCACAGTGAAACAGTTCCCATATAAGTAAGAAGGACCACTGTGACTTACCTAGCTAAATAAGAAACCATTTGTATTTTTGAGAAAGCAGTTAGAAGTCATTTCTGTTTTCCACTAAGGGATCTTCTAAGCCTTTGTGTGAAAAAGAAAAGAGAATACACATATACAAATACCTTTGTTGTAACTCTTCACAAGGCCTTTGCAGGGACTTTCCACCTTCAGAGCTTTAGCCAGAGGACGTATCGGACTGTTCAGTGGGCTGATTGCCTTTGGAATATACCTCAAGTGATTGAGGTCAATACTCAGTATGGAGCTGTCATCATCAACAGGAACTGGGTTATTTTCTCTCTCTTTAGTTCTAGGGTAAGTCTCACCAAGAGATGACGCTGCTGTACTGATTTCAGCTAGGTCTGACTCCAGATCACAGGCATTCTGGTCAAGTAATGGTTCGTCCTTATCAGTTAAAGTTCTGTCAAGTGACTGAGATGTACCCATTTCAATTTCACAGCTACCCTTTTGCTCAACAGGACACTCAACATTTTTTGCAGCCAAGTAACCATCGTCCTTCACTACTTCCATTACAGAGCCTGGTTTTGCTTTGTTAGTATCATTGTTGACATCACAGGACTCTAAGGCACCAGAACTTTTGGCTTCCAAGTCACCTAAGACAAAGTTTTGAGAGCCACACTGGTCTACCGAGCTTTCTGCATCAACAGATTGCCGTATTTTATCTTCACCTTTCTTCTCTCCTGCTGACTCAGGAAGGGCACCCAAACTTTCACTGACAGGTTCAGGTGGTGCCACTTCTGCTGCCAGTAAGTTTTCATCCTGCATCACACCTGCTGTCGCAGGCAAGTTCTCACACTCTGCCACAGTCCCTGCCACCTCCAGGGTCAAAGGATCAGAGTGATTCAGATCCTTCACTGCTGCTGTTGAGGCTTCCGATTCAGCCAGCTCACAAGCCTCTGCTGCTTCTGACAATGTTTCAGCCTGTACCTCACCAGGAACCAGCACTTCTGCTGCTCCTGCCAAGGCTTGGGCCCGTACATGACCCACTTCTGCTTCTGGTGAGGTTTCTGAGCTCTCTCTGTCAGATGCCACGGGCAGCAACGTGTCAGGCTGCACTTGATATGATGTTGCTGCTACTTTCAAGGCTTCATTTTCAGAACTGACAGAAACTGGCAGCGCTGGCTTCACATCACCTTGGGCTACGCTGCCCAGAACTTGCAGTGTTGGATCAGTTTGTTCCGTGGGTCCACAGTTAACGGGGTGGGCAGAATCTAACAGTTCCGCCTGCAGCGTGAGCTCTGTACTTCCCTCATCGGTGGCCTTTTGGGAAGACACTTTAAGTCCATTCACTGGAGAGACACATTGTTTCTTAGCAGGAGAAAGAGTTAAATTCAGTTTTTCCATAAAGCTGAGTTTTAAGTCTTTGCTTCTTGTCCCATTGTGATCATCTTTAGTTTTGGGAATTTTATTGTCTTTTAAGCTATTCACAACTCTGGATGTTTCTTCTGGCCTATAGTACTTTCTCTCACTTTTTGGAACGTCTGTACCTTTCCTGGATTCTCTTGCAGAATGGGAAGATACCTCTTTCGCAACTCTTTTTTCGTGTCTAAAATGTCTATTTTCATCCTGATTATCTCTTTCTCTTTTCCTTTTTTCTTCAGTTCTGTGTCTTTCTGATTTGGAATGTGCTGTTTCCCACTCATGCCTACTACTGTTTTCCTTCAAGCGTGCATGTTTATGCTCTCTGCTGTTGGACTTAGAAGGTGAAGTCCTTCCCTCTCGAGAAGTATGATCATTTGTTCCCCTGTCTCTCCTGCAGTCAATGTCTTTTCCTTTCCTAGATTCTTCCACGCGACATTTACGTGACTCGTGAAGACTCTTTGAATGTTCATTCTTGGAGTGTGGACTACTCCCTCTACCAGACCTCCTTGGTTGGTTTTGTGGTTTTTCATTTGCTTTATTTTTTTGGCCACCATTCTTTTCATCTTTATCGTGTGTTTTAATGTCTTTTTTAAATACATTTTGTGACTTCTCATCAGCATACGAGTCACCTCTTGTTGGAAATCTGTCTTTACTGGTACTTTGTTTCTCCCAGGAAGAAACACCCCTTTCTACTCTTCTTTCTATGCTTGGACTGGATTTGAGTTTTAGGCTCTGACTTTCTTGTTGCAACTCATTTTTACTAGCCTTCTCTGAAGGAGGTTTCAGCTTTTGCTGAGCATCCAAATTCCCCTCTTCGCTGTCACCACTGTTACAGTTACCATTGTTCCCGGTGCTCTGATGTCCTTCTCTTTTGTATTTGCTGACGTTTCCCCTACTAAACTGTTCATTACTTTTCATTTCTTTTCTTTCCTTTCTGTTATCCTTGTTGGAACTATGGTCATAGTTGGGTGGACATGTATGAGTACCATTACTGCAGAGCTCTTCAGGAGGGCATCTAAGTAAAGACGGAGTGTTTCTTTTTTCAGAGCTAGACTTCCCAATGTCCGTGTTATGAGATGAGTGACTCTGGTGTGTATCTTTGGAGCTATCAGTTTTCACTCTGTGCTCCATCTTCACACCATCCCCTAAATCAGAAGGTTTGAACTTGGAATCTTTTGTTTTACACATCTCAGAGCACCGTCCATTAGTTGGTCCTGGAAGGTATGTTCTTGTGAAGCTACCACGGTGATTGGGAAATTCCGATAGCCTGTTTATGAAAAGTAAAAAACAAAAATCAAGTCAGTTTTTATTTAAACATAACAAAAGCTGAATTGCAACAAATTAATATCTTTCTACATTTTAAATACATTTTTCCAGCTTCAAGTTTTTAGGAGAGAGTAAAAGTTATTAATTTGCATACATATTTTCCAAATGAAAGTCATCTGAAGAAAAGCAAGATCTGTGGAAAAATACTGTATTGGGTCTAACTAATAATTTTGTATTTCATTGTCCAGCAACAGAAAGAGCCTTCACCTGGGGGGCAAGGAGGGAGTTCTTTACAGCATTAGGGATTTAAAAAGTAATAATCAAAACACATCCAATTCAACAGTTTACTGATTGGAAAACTGGCAACCAAAAGAATAGGTATAATGCAACTGTTCTTACTCTACCTACCAAGAAAATAAGCTACCAGGTTTGGAACTTCCCACAGGCTACAGAAAACCAAGTAGCAAATTACAATAACCAAGCCTTATCAAGGCCACGTGCTACCAAAACCAAAATGGGCACATGTAGCCTGTATGGCCTGAACTCACCTCATTACTGATGTACTTAAAGTTACCTCACCAGAAAACAAAAAAACCCCTACCCCTCAGACACTTTCCTACCATATTCAACAAAGCATTTAATTAAAATGACATGATTAAAGGCAATGGCAACCTTCTTAAATACTCTCCACTATCTCACAAGAATGATTGTGTCTAACCCATGCAGAAGCGAGCAGAAGTCACAAATGATGGCAGCAAACCACCAAACGTATGGCTCCTTTTTAGTGTCAAGGACTGTTGCGTTTTGTGAGGCTGTGCTGCTGAGATGGGTTTTTTAAGCAGCAGTTACAGTTTTCTGCCAGCCTAAACTATAAACAACGAGCAATTCAAGGCCAAAGTCGCGGCACGAGAGATAGTCCAGCGCCTCTGAGAACCACATATAGGAGAAAACAATCCAGAAGCAGCTGCATTTTGCCACTGGAGAAGGGAGTGAGAAGATGTAACGAGCTGTGCAGACACCAAAGCCAGAATGGGCAGGGGAGGAGGCGCCCCAGTTGCCAGAGAGAAAGACGCCCCTGCAGCCTGTGGAGAAACCCATGGAAAAGACCGAGACCCCACCTGCAGCCCGTGGAGGGGCTCCACGCTGGATGGAGCAGGTGGGGACAGAGAAGATGCTGTGACCCTTCATTGGAAAAAGCCCCTGCCAGCACTTGCAGCCATGAGGAGAATGAGAGACACAGAGATGAGAGATAAATATTTGTTTTGGAACAGGTTTGCTGGGGGGAGGCTTGGAAGCCCGTGGAGGACTGGGACTGAGAGACACTGTGATAAAGAGATAAAGCCTTGTGGGAAAGGATTCACATTGGAGAAGTTCATGGACGACTGCGTCCTGTGGGTGAGACCCCACGGTGCAGCAGGGGGAGGGTGTGGAATGAATGCCACTGCCCCCACGCTGGCCGAGAAGGAAACCAACTTGCAAGGGACTGACCGAAGCCACCATCTCCCAGTGCCTGCCCCCCTGTGCTGCGATCTGGGGGAAGAAGGGAGTGAAATCATGACTAGAGTGAAGTCTGCTAAGAAGGGAGCAGGGAGGGTGGAGGGGGAGGTTAGAGGTGTTTTTAAGATCTGAAAGAGGAAAACAGCTCACGAAGAAGTAACCAAAAACCCCATTTTTTCCCAGTCCCTGCCACCCCTCTACTGCGAACACAGGGGGAAGACGGGAGCAAGATCCTGACTAAAGTCTGCTAAGAAGGGAGTGGTGGGGGGAAAGTGTTTTAAGATCTGGTTGCGTTTGTTTTAAGATATGGTCGTGTTCCCAACTCCAGTTTTTCACTGTTCTTTGTAGTGTAGTGTAATAAATTAGGTAGTTTCTCTCTTCCTCACTTTGTGTTGAGTCTGTTTTGCCCACGTCATTGCTGACAGAGTGATCTCTCCCTGTTCTTATTTTGTCTCCTGAGCCTCTTAATATATATTTTCTCCCCTGTCCAACTAAGAAGGGGAGTAATAGACTGACTTTGGTGGGCATTTGTCCTGCAGCCAGGGCTAAACCACCACAAGGACGAAATGGCTGCTACACACAGACATTTGGCTTTGCCCTGAAATTGCAAGCTGATTCAGTGTGCAGTTGTAAGGAATCAGTTTTAGTGTAAGATACTTGCATATTTATCTCCATAAAAAATGGAGTTGGTTTTGCTTTATAAAACGGAACTTTCCCTATGGGCCAAGCCAGTAAATTTAAAACACGTAACATAAATTTGGTTGTACAACTGATTCCACTCCAAAAACGTGATGTTGGGATGTGAACTGAATGTTGAACTAAAACAACGCTGCAGCTGTTGTAAACTAAAACCTCTTTCTATACTTTGGTATAAATCTGAACTACATTGACAAGTTTTTACCATGCTTTAGGCTGGCTATTAGATCTGCATACATATGTGATGAATGTAATTATATCCAAGTGGGAGTTTGGGGTATTTTTTTTCCTTTTAATTAGAAGCATGTCTTGTTTGCTGCAAAGACCTCAAAGGGCCATTTTCCCCACTATTTCCCATGACAGACGCTTCCAAAATACCTAGATTGAATACTTTGGTAATAAATTTTCATCACCATCAGAACATGTTGCAATGGAGTTTGCCAACTCTTTCATGAGAGCATTCAAACCAAGAGAATCTTTTTCAGTTTGATTTAAAATGCAGAATGTTACACTCAAAGGTGTGAAAATGACAGCTATCATGTCAAAGCCAATCAACTAACGAATTACACTTGTTAAAACCTCTTGGTCTCCATCAGATCATTTCTGGCAGTTTTCTTTATTTAGGAAAAAAATAATCACATAGTGAAATATGCATATAGCCTCTAGCACAATCATGTCAAATGAACTTTTTGTTGACACCTTTTGGTGCAAGAAAATATCAAATGATCAAACTGAAACACAAACCAATGATGTGGCTGATGTCACACAAATGACAAGGTGACTTTGTGATATGAGTCCTGAATCTTGTACCACTGCTTTTGTTTCAAGCAGTCCAGAAGCCTTACACACAGCTACTCTCCTATCCATACTTTAAAATTTTCAAATTCCTTGAAGTCAAATTGTTAGTATACAGAAATCACCAGGAATTCTCTAGCTGCTGTCCTCCACCACTGGAGACAGGGTTTTCCATGAAAACACTGTATAGTCTCTTAATTTATTTTCATTTATTGTCTAAAAGTTCCAATGAATTCATGTCTGACACCATAGTTCTGAAGCTGAACTGCATAGTAATGTCTGCTTGGAAACAGATAACCCACCAGGAATGGTTAATGAAACAAAAAAACAGAACAAAGAAAAAAAACTCACCCTTTGGATTCCTTCTTTATCTTAATCTGAAAACAAAGACCTCATCAAGCAAAGCAGATAGATCCTCTGACTGTACCAGTACTAAACTACACAATCATAGAATCGCTTATTTTGGAAAAGACCCATGATGATCTTAAGTCCAACCATAAACCTAACACTGCAAAGTCAACATGTAAACCATGTCCTTAAGCACCACATCTATATATCTTTTAAATACCTCCAGGAATGGTGACTCAACCACTTCCCTGGGCAGCCTGTTCCAATCCTTGACAACCCTTTCGATGAAGAAATTTTTCCTAACGTTCAATTTAAACCTCCCCTGGTGAAATGTGAGGCCACCTCCTCTTGTACTATCACTTGTTACTTGGGAGAAGAAACCAACAGCCACCCGGCTACACCCTCCTCTCAGGTAGTTGTAAAGAATGATAAGCCTCCTCCAAACTAAACAACCCCAGTTTCCTCAGCTGCTCCTCTAAGACTTGCTCTCTAGACCCTTTCTTGGCTTTCCTGTCCTTCTCTGGACACACTCCAGCACCTCACGTGTCTTTCTTGTAGGAAGGGGTCCAAACCTGAATACAGTACTCCAGGTACAGCCTCACTAGTGCCAAGCACAGGGGGACAATCACTTTCCTAATCCTGCTGCCATATTAGTTCTGATACACAAGAGTTTCTTACAAGCATTTAAACATGGCCAGACAAAAAGCTGTCAGTGTTCCATTCCGCTGTCTAGTTGTACCTTTGATGGAGATTACTGATTTCTTCATCCTTACGGTTAATTTCCACTCTTGCTGTTTTGATAAGCGCTGAAATATTCTTTTTCAGAGCTTGGTTTTCATTCTGTAGAATGAGATTCTGTTTTCAAATATATTCAAAAGAGAGAGAGGGAGGAAAAAAAAAACAAGATTTAGCTTGTGTATCTAAACATGTAATGAAAACCAGCACAAGACAACAGTTAGAGAAAGCCCCACCATATGCAAAGTGACAGTAGAACATTTAGAAACTGTTCTGGAGAAGTTTGGGTTTTTTTTTCCTTTTTTAAACATGATTTCTGCTCTGGTTTGTGTTCCTGGTAATTATTTAATATGTCTTAAGCACGCAATTTATTAAAACTGAAATATGGAATAAACTAGCATAGAAATATGCAGTAACTATCATAGAGCTAAAAAATTCTAATCGTCCCCTTTGCTTCATTCCTTTGCACGATTTATTGCTTTCCTGATCACCGTGGCAAATGAGAGATGCAGCTTAAGTACTTCCAGTTGAAAGAGGGTAATTGCATTTCTTTTGAAGCGTGAAAAACAACTTTGGGTGCTGTATCATTCTAGCAGTTCTAGATAAAATTTTCTAGAACCCTATCTGTGAGTCCTATAGATAGCCCCTTCTCATAACTATCCTCAGTGAAGCCTGCTCAGAAAAGCACCCAAGTTTTGCAGGAAACAATTTAGAAGTGTCACAGGGCAGAAGCTGCTACCATTGCAAAGCACAGAACCTTTGCCACTTACATGCCATTTACACTGTAGGACATGTTGCAGAACTGCCCAAGATAATCTAATTATACAGAATGGCACAGCATGGGGATACTAGCTCAAACTGAAGAGAAGTTCAGCCTTAACTAAGTGGCACTATGCTCAAAGCAACACAGACATCCTCTTCCAGTTCTAATGACAGCTCAGGTACCTTTGCAACCCTCTCCCTAGCGCACTGAAGACTTAGTTAAAAAACCCGAACCACAAAAACACCAAACCAAACCAAAGAGGATACCTTTCTTCTAAGTCGAAAATAAGCATGCCAAATGACTAGTTAAGAAGACAGAAGATAGCATTTGAGCAACTTGTTTCATGCAACATTGTGAAACAAGTGAATATAAATAGGCACCTCTCCTACTCTAGGTAGAGCATCTACAGAGCTGCTTTACAAATGGATTAATTCTGGAAAATGGGTACAAAATCAACTCTCTCACAAAACAGTATTCAGTTTACTTTACATAGATCTTGACACGGTTGCCCGTTGAACTACAGTACCTGTGCCTGTATTTCCTTGAATTTCCTCATCAATTCTTTAATTTGCTGTTGACATTTTCCATATTCTGCCTGCAACTGTCAGAGAGAAGAATTTACAGCACAGAAGTGAACTTCACTACACCAAGAAGTTACTCTGCTAGACTTACAGTTTGCTAACACAGCAATTTATATTACAAAGTTCTTTTTTCCCAAAAAAAAAGTAACGTAATAAAGCCATATTAAGATAAAAAGCTTCAAGATACTTCAACAGACATACAAGTCTCTAAAACATCACAAACGCTCAGCTAAGAGGAAATCTGTGTGTGCTTGCCCAAGAGTAGAAGGCTAGAGAGTAACAGGAAGACATTATTGTGAAATTAAAGACACAATTATCAGGGAGCAGGACTTCTCAAAGCCCTACAGATGGAGACTTGTCTGCCAGATTTTATATAATACAAAGCAGATACAGAAAAACACAACGAAAAGTTACTACAAACAAATCTGGACTGCAAAAATAGGCTGCAAGGATATGCTCCAGTTGAGATGACAAAATTAAGTTAAATACACTTGGCACAAGCCCTTCTTTAAAAGTAGAAAGAGACAGAAGTTTCACAGGACAACTTCCTTATTGTCATACTTCAGTCAACCACTTCCAAACTTTGAAAGTTCCATTTTCATCACTGAGTAGATTCTTGGAGGTTTTATCCCTGCTTCTTCTCTAATGCATTCAATCTGTGGATATCGGTTCCTTTTACTCCAAAACTCGAGTTTGTAGCTAAGATGTGTCTTATGGACCAGGAAATGTGACGCCACACAACTAACTGCTTCTGCCAAATCAGCAGAACACCTAACTACTGCATGGGTGTCTTCAGTCTCAAGGACATAATTTAATGACACATAAAATTAATCCATGACCTATCTGCTTTAGTCTGATAAAATCTTTTGGGAAAAATGTCAAGACTAGCTTTGTGCTGGGTACCTGAAAGCATATTTAACTAGAAGGGAATTCCTGAACATTTTCCCATGGTGTAGCTGACACGAGCCACAGGCAAGAGACACTAAATAAGAACAGACCATCATACAGAGGGAGAGGCTCACTCATTCTGATAAACTTCTTGCCATAAGAGTTTACTAGCACAGTCCTGTTTTTAATTACTTATTTTAAAACTTACCCTATTTTTCTAATAATGTGAGCATACTGACAACATTTTTTGCACTTTACCCAAGAACTTGCAACAAAAAAACCAAAGCCAAAACACCAGAATTATTTTTGTCACACACACCTCATTGTAGGATGCTTCCTTTGCAGTCCCTTCTTCAATTAATATTTCATCGAATAAATTTAAGCTGTTTCCAACTGGTGTAGAATTTGGAGCAGAATTCTCTGTAGGAAGAAAATTGATTACATAAAGGAAGATTCTACCCAGGTTGCATTGTGTCACCGAGGAAAACATCTGACCTTATCTGCAGAAGTTCTTACGTTGTATTTCAACATCTGTGTTAAGTTTTATTGGAAATACTCGATCCACTTTACATCAATGTGAAAGGTAACGATGAAAATTAAAGTTCAACTCAAAACAATGCATAAGAAAAATTAAGAGGTATACAGGACACCTAACAACAAAGACTGGTGAATTTTACAACTGTCTACTAAGTCATCTGAAGTGAAAGAAGAGCTAACTCACAGTACAGCTGCCTAATTTAGAAAGCAAGAAGGGCTACATTTTAGCAGTGATGTGAGATCCCACAATTCCAGAGCCAACAGGTAGCAGAAAGCTGTAACTTAGCTTTTGGCAAGACTTCACCTTGGAAACTTTTGCAGTTGATAAAACATTATTGAGAAAAAGAACACTCAGATGCCAATTACCTACACATTCACAAGCACAGATCAGTTGATGACAATGAAACAGGAGGAATGGAGGTACTACAGAGTTGGTCTGAGGTTGAACACCATGCTTAGGCTTCTTTAGCCTAAGAAGCAAAGAGACTGTAATGCTCCAAGCTACGCAGCAAGACACACTCAACTTACCAGCAACCATCAAACCATTGTCCAAGCCATCATAAATATCCACTGAGCTCTCATCGCCTTCCTTGAAGGGGGAAGCTTCAGCTAAAGAAAAAGAAAAAAAGCCAAACTAAACATTTAGCAAACTCCAATCTCTAACTTCCCCACAAAATAAGCATAGCTATGATCCTAAAGTAGTGAAGAGTAGTAAAAGTAATAATACAGACTAGTAGAAGACAGGGGAATTTTACCCAGCAAGCTATTGCTTCTGTGGAAAAAGTTCTTTAGTCACCAAGGAGCAAAGACAGATTTTTAAGATAAGCTCCTAAATATTACAAGAATTGTGCATGAAGCAAATGATACGGCTTTAAGGGTAAGTAAAATGTAGAATAATAAACTAAGTCAACCTGATGTGAACGTGAAACTGTCTTCTAGAATACACTGTGAGCAAGTTATACAATGCAGAAATAAATACAAAAGAATCAGTAGGATAAAACCACTGCTGTGGAAAGAAATGTTTCTTGCTAAATAACAGAAAGCATTGTAACACTTTGCATCATAATTCAAAGAACTTGCTTTAGTATTTGCACCTATTCACATGCTGACTGGTTCTGCGGAACTATTTTAATCTCTATCTCCACAGTCTCTCTCCATGTCTTTTTCTCAGTGCCTCTTATCATTCTCATCTCTTCTATGTGAATCTCTCCAGTTCGGCAACAAATGTTTTTACTATAATGAGAAACATCAACATCCACAATCCTCCTGAGGCTGGGAATCTCATAAGCATGTGTCAGATCAATCAACTGCAGAGCTGGAAATAATGTTAGATTATCTCGATTGCTGGTACTACACCAGATGATAGTGCATTTGTTCTTACAAAAAGCAAACAAAGGAGCAAACCTCCTAAAGTGTGCAAATACATGCTTCATTAGGACACAGTGAAGGTTAAATTATGCACTGCAAAACACAAGGGAGGCCGCTTCCAGTCAACTCCTCAAAACATACTAATAATCCAACTTACACAGTTATGATTTAAAATCCAAACATAAGGATATGGCTTACATATGTATTGTGCCACTGCCATTTAATTACAGCTGAAGCTCATTGGTATTTGTAGCAACTTAAATTGTATGCATTGTGTTTTATGGGTTAGTTTTGGACCTACTTATTTTCATAAGACTGTGTTATTTCACTGTAAAACAGTAAGTAATCTAACACATCTTACCACCACAGCGGATATCAAACAGTCCCAGTCCATCCTCACCTGTTGCCATGATACAAACTTCCTATGGCTTCCCCATCTATGAGTAAAACATCAGAGGAAAAGTAGATTGTCAATTTCAGAATCACATAAACAAGAAGCATCTTGAAATAAGTCAGTTACACCTGAGCTACCTGCAGCCTGTGCTCTTCAGCAAAACCCAACACTAGAAGGAGAAAACACATTGAGATTAGAAACAGAGAGCTCTATCACGAAAGGTAAGAAGTTATCTGTCCTGTAAATAAGCATTCTGAAGATCTTTAGCTGTACCATTTACTCACGTCTCAAAGAGCCTATGAAGAAACCTTGGTATGAAAACATACACTGCATTCCATTAACAGGTTATCTGAATGCTTATCTTAACCAGTTAAAATAACCCCATTTGGTAATTCTGATTTCTTTTCTGCTGACCATTTAAGAGCAAGTTCTCACTGTCGGACGCCACCACCAGCCAAACCAGTAACGCACGGTAACAGGCAAGGCACATTCTGCCTGCCAAGACACAAACAGCCACGCTCAGCCACAGGATGTACAGTACTCGCCACAGCAGCTACTGCAGAATGACTTTACAAGCACACGCGCTTTGTGGCACTGACACAGAAGCACCTCTGAGGCAGCAGCCAGCAGCATCAAGGCACCCACTGCAGGCTCAAGAGCACAGGAAAAAGCCCTCCGGCGCCGGGGCAAGGGACAGCGGCCCTCACCCACTCCCCACGCCTCACCCTCCCCGCGCGGGCGAGAAAACACTCTGCCCCCCACCGCCTGCCACGGTGGAAGCGCCCAGGACCTCTCGAGGCGGGGGGGGGGCGGTCAGGGCCGGAGAGACGCCGATCGCGGCCCGGGAGCGACACCCCAGCTGCTTCCGCGCGGGTGGTACGGCACGCCGCGCCCCGCAAGCCCCGGCGGA
The DNA here is from genome assembly GCF_964237585.1 of Gallinula chloropus. Lineage (NCBI taxonomy): Eukaryota > Metazoa > Chordata > Aves > Gruiformes > Rallidae > Gallinula > Gallinula chloropus. Next base: position 20,280,525 of record NC_140087.1, read on the forward strand.
GCGCGACCGCCGGGAGGGACGTGCAGGGCGCCGGCAGAGAGCAAGGCCGCACCGGGCCGAATCGGGCCGGGCCGCGGGATCCGCGCGGGGGTGGGGGGAGGGGAAAGGCACCCGCGGCGCCAGTGCCCCCGCCGGGCTGGCGGAGTTGGGGAAAAGGCGGAAGGGGGAGGGAGAAGAAAGAACCTGCTCGTCAGGCTGACACGACCCGCAGCGGCCCTCACCCACCGGTCAGCCGCCGGCCCCGACCCGCGACACCCCGCAGGTCGCCGCCGCTGGTCCCGCAGGCCGGGCGCCGAGGAGGAGGGACTCCCGACCGCGGCAGCCAACGGCCGCAGACGCACAGCACGTCCCGAGCCGCGATGCTGGCAAAGCCCAGCCCCGACCCTGAAGCAGTTGGCGCCAAATCGAGTAACGCGAGGCGCTTGTGCCACGCCCCCCACCATCGCCACGCCCCCCCGGTCATCGCCCCTTCCGGGACGCGCGCCCGGAGACCTCAGCCGCTCGGATCCCAGCGCGGGAAGCTGCGGCGCCCCGGCGCTCTGGGCGGGGCGAGCAGCGCTCCTCACCCCTTCGCCTGCCTGAGGGCAGAGGGTCCGGCCGAGAGGCGGCGGTCCCGCAGCCCGGTGCCCTCCGCTAAAGCCTGCGGCGGGGGGAAAGGGGAGAGGGGCGGCCGCGGGAGGCTGCGCTGAACGGCAGAGCCGCAGGACTGGCGTGTTCGCCCACCTGGTGCGGGGCGGGGGAGGGCGTGAGGCAGCGCCGATGGCTCTCCCGGGGAGCTCGAGGTTCAAGGCCGGCTCCTGCTCCCCAGCGAGCCCGCTGTCAGGCTCTCCCAGAAGCGTCGCTACTACCTGAGATTCCCGCTCGGGCCTCGTAAGCACGGTGGCGTGAAAAGCAGTAACGCAACCCCGGCCTCCCTCCCGAGCCTCAGCCGCCTGCTTGGGCTAGTCAACGCCCGCGCTCGTTTTCGGCCGGGGCTCCTGCGGCGGGTGCCGCGACCCAGATCTAAAAGGCTTCAAAGCAACCGACCTGCCCCGGCGCTTGGCCGGGCCTGCTAGGGGCGAGTCCCACGGCAGCTAACCCCGTGGCAGGGCAGGGCGAGTTCGCAACAGGCGCGACCGCCCAGCGCCGGCAGAAAGCGGGAGAGGTCAACACCGCTCCCGAGCGGCGGCAGCGGTAGCACCAGTCTCCGCGGAGGGGGCGGCTTCTGGCCGACTACAGCTGCCGGCGTGCAACGGGGCTCCCGGCAGACACCCGGCCGTGTGGGCGGTGGCATGCGAGAGGTGGGGCCTTATGAATCCTCCTCCTTGCAGCGTCGCGGGCGAGTGACGACGAAGCGGAAGTAGGTGCCGGGCTGCCAGCCCGTCTCGCGTTCCACGTGCCGCGCGGTGTGCGCCAGCGCCGGCGGTGGGTTGCGCGGCCCTGTCCCCGCTCCCGCGGCTCTCCCCAGCCGCCGCCCGCGCTCCGCCGGCCCAGGATGGCGGACCTGCGGTTCCGCCTGGCTGAGCCGCTGCAGCTGGTGGCGCGCAGGAACGAGAAGAGCAGCGCGGAGCTGAGCAGGTTCTTGGCGAAGCAGGTGAGCGGGGATCGGGGTGGCCCCCGGGCGCCTTCCCTTCCTCCCTCCTTCCCGGCGGGTCTTGCGCCAGGGAGGGAATGGAACGGGCCGTGCTGCTTTCCCCCCTCCCGCGCCGCCATCTCCTCTCGGCAGCTTTTGTCTGCCGCCCGCGCCGCCTGACGGCCCCTCCGCCCCCTCGTCCTCGGGCGGCCGGCGGGGCCGGACTGCGGGAGCAACTTTCCTCCTTCTCCCCTCCCTTTCTCTGTGTCTCCGCTTGTTGGGGTTTCTTCTCCCCGCCCCTTTAGCGCTGTGCGAGCGGAGCACTGTTGGGTCGGTCCTCTCCTGCCCCCCGGTACCCCTCCTGTCGCGCTTCCCGAGGGGAGGCATTTTGCCCCGCCGTTAAAATTCCCAGTGTTTTTCGTGTCTCTTAGGGCGGCTCTGAGCGCATGGCAGCGGGAGGTGGCATGTTGTGAGCGAGCGCCGAGGCACCGTGTCCCGTCCCTTAGCACTGTGACTGATGCTATTTGGGTGTCTCATTCAATTGCCTTAAAACAGCGTGTGGGGCAGAAAGACAGAGAAATTCATTTTCTACAGTTTGCTGCTGCTTTTTTTGTTTGGTTGTGGGGTTTTTTTAACCATAGTGGTGCTGGAAACATGCCCCTCTTTTTCTCCAGTTCTGTGCTTTGGCTGCCTTTGCTGGAAAGCACACCTGCCTTCGAGGAGAGTTTAGGCCTAGCTCATTTCTGCCTCTGGAGCAGGTCTTAATGCCACCCATGATAAAGGTTTTGAAGCCACAAGTTGCTTATACACTTAGGGTCTCAAAATCTTGTGTTACTGCTTGAGCATTTAGCAAGTGTCCCAGTTGTTTGAAGATTTCCATCCAAGTCGTCATGTTTTTTTGGTTGATTTGCTTGCAGTCTGAATCACTGTCTCTTAGTTATGGTTGGAGAAGGCTTTCATGCTGGTAGTCAAGAGTTCTCTGTTGGTAGACAGATGGCTTTTTCTTCTGTCGCTACAAATCACGGGATCAAAGTAAAATTGACGTGAATGTGTATTTGGATGTTGGAGAATTGATGTTAATTGGTGGGAAGTGGTGATGAAGAGTTGCTATTCAAGAGAAAGAAACAGCTGAGGAATAGAGATATGAGGGGTGATGTGGATATGTGATGTAGCAGACAGATGGAGTAGCGAACCAGAAATGAGTCACCGAGATCTGGGACTGGGAAAGAGACTGTGCCCTTTCCCTTCTGGTGTCTGTTTTGAGATATGCTTCAGGTCTTCCAAGGTGGAAATTACTAAAGAATGATTATCTGCAGAGAGTCTGGAGCATCACATTAATCATAGAATCACAGAATGCTTTGGATTGAAGGGACCTCAAAGCCCATCTAGATCCAACCCTCCTGCCATGGTCAGGGACACCATCCACTAGACCAGCCTCCCCAAAGACTTATTCAATCTGAACACGACAAATTCTTTTGGAAATGGAATTATTATTTCCAAGCTGTTCAGCCTGGAGAAGAGAAGGCTGCGGGGGGACCTCATTGCAGCCTCCCAGTACCTGAAGGGAACATACAAACAGGAGGGGGATCAACTTTTTTAAAGGGTAGACAATGGCAGGACAAGGAGGAATGGATAAAAGCTAAAGGAAGGAAGGTTTAGATTAGATCTTAGGGGTAAGTTTTTAACAGAGAGAGTGGTGAGGTGCTGGAACAGGCTACCCAGAGAGGTGGTGGATGCCCTGTCCCTGCAGGTGTTCAAGGCCAGGTTGGATGGGGCCCTGGGCAACCTTGTGTAGCTCCAGGCCTGGAGGTTGGTGTTCCTGCCTGTGGCAGGGGGGTTGGAGCTCTATGATCCTTGGGGTCCCTTCCAACCCATGCCATTCTATGGTTCTATGATAAGCTTGGAAGCTGCAGAGATAGGATTATGTCATGTTTATCTTGCAACTAAATGACAGGCCCCAGTCGTCATACCTGACGTCCTAGCAGTTGCTTTATGTGGGAACTATGCATTCTGGAAATGGAGAGCTTGCTTTGCTCTGTAGCTTTGCTGTGTCTTTCTGGTGACTTGTTTCTTCACTACTGCACAGGGGAATGAAACTTGACCACAACTGAAGTAAGGAACAGTCTTCCGAGATTCATAGTGAAGTGCTCTTTATGTGGTGACAGAAGATCTTGTTCCCTTGTGCTTCACTGTGTAATAGAAATAGAGCCTTTTCTTTAAAGAATTTGTATCCCATTAACTCTGCAAAGGTACAGTAAATTTCTTAGTGAGGAAAATGGGATGAAAAGCTTTCAAAAACAGTCTTTGCTTCCACCCTTCCTGTTTTATTGATAATTTAAGCAAACTATTTAAGCTGTAGGGCTCTGCAAATTGCTGGATTGTCCTTTTGGCTCTGTGTGTTAACAAAGGTCTGTTTGAATCAGAACATTCCTGTGTAGCATTCCAAATGCAGATATTGTGCAAATGCATGTATTTTGGCTCCCTGTGATGGTGTAATTTCAGTAAAGAAGTTCATTAATATGAAGGCTAGACTGTTAGTAGGAATGGAAATTTAGTGCAAAAATATTCACTTCTGTCCTTCACATCTGCCCCTCTGCATACATGGAAAGATAAATCAAAAAACCTGACCCTTTTAGGTATTTCCTCTTTTAAGTCTGTGGAACCATCCTAAGTGAACTGGAGATCTTGAGCATGCCATTGCGAATCACCTATTCTGTTGGTGTTTTATCTTGGTATTCTTCATATCCTTCATTTTTCTATGTAGGAGTGAAAATGTTTTAATAATAACTCTAAGCTCTTATTTATAGCCCTTCAGTCTTACCATGTGATGTTGAGAAATGTCTTTATTCATTTTTTTCAAATAAATATAGGAAAAAAGAGGTGACCTAGCTGTCCCAAATTCACCCAGCTACTCATTGGCCGTCAGAAAAATGTCCTGATGTCCTGGCAACTAAGGCAGACTGCTTTGATTTTTATTTTTTTCCCTGTAAAATACGACTTCAGCTTTTTATTTGAAAAATTAATTAGGACTGTGGTGGTTTAACCCTGGCTGGAGGCCAGATGCCCACCAAAGTTGCTCCATCACTCCCTTCTCAGCTGGACTGGAGAGAAAATATCTACTAAGAGGCTTATGGGTTGAGATAAGGACAGGGAGAGATCATTGCACAGCATCTACCATATGTCTCCACCTGCCTCAGTGTGGCATCTCTCCATGGGCTGCAGAGGAATCTCTCTCACCAGAGCAGCACCTCCTCCCCCACCTTCTTCACTGACCTTGGTGTCTGCATGGTTTCTTAGCTCTTGCTCCCTTCTCTGGTGGCAAAAAGCATCTGCTTGCATTTTGGTTTTTTTTTTCCTACTTAAATGTTCAGAGGTGCTGTTACTGTGGCTGATTGGCTTGGCCGCGGTCAGTGACAGGTCCATCCTTGAGCCTGGCTGGTATTGGCTCTGTGGGACTTGGGGAAGCTTCTATCAGCTTTTTGCAGAAACCAGCCCTGCTGGCTCCTTCCCTCCCACCCCCAAACCTTGCCATGCAAACCCAAAACAGCTTTAGATCATGTAGCTTTACAGATAAGGGAAGGGATGTTGCACTTTTGCTTCAATCCTGGAGCGTGTTCTTATCTTCTGCTTCTATTTTTTGAAGAGATGGGAGTTCTGGGCGCATCCTGTTTTCAGTGGTGGTAGAGTTAGCTTTCTGTAGTAGCTAGTGTAGTGCTGCTGTGTTTTGAAAGCAATCAAGGACTGGTTAGCTTCTCACACTGGCCTTCTAACAAAAAGGCAAGGGGCGCCCAGGAAGCTTGGAGGGGACACAGCCAGGGTAACTGACCCAAACTGGCCAAAGGGATATTTCATACCATGTGATGTCATACCCTGTATCTAACTAGGGAGTTGACAGTGTGGCTTGGGAGCTAGCTGAGCATTGGCTTTGGGTGGTGAGAAATTGTACTGTTGTGCATCAGCTCAATCTGTTTTGTATTTTTCATTATCATCATAATTTTCAGTCCTGTGAAACTGTCTGTATCTCAACTTGTGACTTTTCTTTTTTGAATTCTCTCCTCCATCCCATTGGGGCGCAGACAGAGAGCAAACTGTGTGGCTGTTTGCGCTGCTGGCTGGGTTAAACTGTGACAGAGAGATGGTATGTTAATACACTGATACAAGCTGAAGAGAACATTCTCACCATCATAAATGTGCTGTCTGTCCAACTGTACCAAATATGATGTGCTGGACAGGGTGTAAGAAGTTGTAGCTTATTCTGCAGGTAGTTGAAGCTGTTTCATTATCCTTGTGAAACTGCATATCACCCAGCCTCTTTAATTTTAGTTTTTTCTTTAAGTAGGTGAGTTAAAAGAAGAGTGCAGGCTCATGTTTTGCTTTGTTACTGAACTGGACAGCTGCCAAAAAGAGTGGTCCTTCTCTTTTTTAGCGTGTTCCCAAAGCCAAGCAACACCTTTCTGTTGCTTTTCTTGCCCTGAATGTGCTGATGTGGAAAATCCGTTCAACTTTCCCACCCAGTGAAAGACTTTGAAAGAAGGATTAATTTGGATCATCTTGCCAAATTGATTGCTGTACAATCATGCAGCGATGGAGCTGTTGTGTGAGGGAACAGAGAACATGTGATCCTTTGTTGCGGGGTTAGAAGGATTTCCCATGCTTGGCTCTTGCCCTCCAGCTCCTTGGAAGTGTCCCGTTGTTCAGTCTATGTATGGCACAACGTTCTGTGAAAACCTGTGAGCCACAGTCAGAAATGTGGTTTTCACGTGAGCCCACATTGTTTCTTGCTGTGATCCTTTTTCTTAGTATTCTTGGGTTTGGATTAAAGAGGTTCTTAAAGATTTCTGTACCTTCTGAGTGCTGAGTGAATGTACTGCGTGGGTTGGGAAGGAGGAGTGCAGCAGGCCGCTCGAGGAGCACCCGGGATCGTGTTTGACTCCAGGCCTCACTCATAGCCGTGCTTTTGTTTAATGTCCCTTTCATTAATGATACACAGTGTGTGTATATGCTCTGTGTTGGGAGAGACAGACTTGTGACGCTTTCTTAAAGCAGTAGTTTGGAAGTGTGGCTACAGATCTGCTATCCCAGGTTTGAAGGCTAGAATCAATGCTTTCAGATCAGTTGCCCTTTGCTACTGATGGCAGAAGTTGGGTGGTTCACAAAGCTACCTTTAGTTAAAAAAGCCCTCTGACAGTATGCTTTTCTTCCATAAAAATTTTAATTTAGACTCTGAAAGGCCCTGAAATCAAACATATGGTCTCTTTGTAGGATGAGAATATTGCCACTGTGACGTTTTGAACAGTTTTATAGTTCCTAAGGGTACTACACAAAATTATTAGAAAACTGCTTGCTCTCACAGAACTGCTAATGGCATGGATATGTTGTACAGTTGTCATGTAGCTACAGAATTTTACTGAGTCAGTCGTGTTATTTATTTACTATTTTATTGCTAAATGTTCCCTTTATTTGATATTGAAAGCTTTGGCTAATGAATTAAGCACCCTGTTGTGCTTTGTTTGTGTAGCCAAAGATGTAATCAATTTGAAAACTGAGGGTACTTTTTATTTTTTACAGTGGAGTTTGTCTCCAATTCTTTTGAGCCATGCTGCCTTTGAAGAGCTTGTCAATCATTTTGCCACTCAAAAATCTGATCCCCTGTGATGAACAGTGTCTTATTTGCACTGTGATGAATACAGACCTTCAGCTCCACTTCAAAAATTACTTTTGATGCTGCTTTGATAGATGAGAGGAAGATAAACTTACCTCAAGTTTTGTTAAAAGAAAAATAAAATCAACGCCAAGCATCTAAGAAACTGTTTGCAATTAATGTGATGGGTTTGATGTTTGTAGTGTATATGCTGCAGTTTCCCTGATTTCTTACTGCTGTTAGGAATTAATGCCTCTGCCAGTTCAGGAGACTTGGAACTTGAACAAGTCCCCATGTGTTCTAGGAAGATGTTGACAGTGGTATAACCTTAGGAGGTCACCCTTTCAAAGGCAACACATAGGACCTCTGCAGTCTGTGTATCTTGTAACAGTGAAAGCATCCCATCTGCAGACCCAGGAGCAGGTTTTACCTGAGTTCTCAAAAGCAGAAATTGGCTGTGCATGTTGCTAAACCAAGACTACCTGAATCACAGACTATTTCTGTAGGAAGTGCTTGCTTTGTTTGGAAAGCTGCCTTGCCTAGCTGTATCTACAACTCTGTGCCAAGAAAGATAAAATCCTGATAGGATTAGGGTTCCCTCTGCAAGGACCCAGAGAACAGAGCATCAGGCTTAAGAGCAAAACTGCTACAGTGTAAAGTCATAATCCTGTTTATTGATGAGCCAAAATTAATAATATGCTAAACATTTTGGAAGTGGAGAGATGCTTGGGTAATAACATGAGCTCAGACACAGGAAAAATTTAGGTATAAGACAGAAGAAATGGATGGTTGTTCTTCAGTAACAAAGTTAGGAAGGTTGTGGTGGTTGTGCATGTGTGGGTTTTTGTTTGATTTTTTTCCTCCTTTTTTTCCTAGCAGATGTGAGTATGTTTTCCATCTATTCTAAAGCCTAATGCTCTGTTTTGCACTAGAGGACAATGTCTATTAATGTAAACAAATAAATCTCAACTTCAAAACTGCAGACATATGTTGCCTCTTCTTAAGAGCATTGCTCACAATAATTGCTATATGGAAATAATGCTATGACCATGATTGATTGAATGCTTCTTTTTTGAGAGGATATAGTGAACATGATGCACCTCAAGCTTTTTTAGAACTCGGATTCTTAAATAGTTTGTCTCACGTAAGACCAAACGGTTGAGATGAGTGGGAATTCTGTTACCAAAGATGTATGAATTGTTACGCTTTCCCACTTTTTCTTTTAAACAATATTAAAAATTATTTGCCTTATTTCAGCTGTAAAATATAATTTATTATTTGGGGACATTTTTGTAATTCCTGTTTAGTGTGTCATTCTATGTCATTCATTCTGTTTCTCTTTTTTTTTTAAATGTGGAGAGCTGTGTCAGGTAAGTACACCCTTCTGCTTTCTGAAAGATTTGTTCCTGTAAAATGTACTGTGAATCCTGCATAAATCGTTCTGAAGTTAAAATTCCAAACAATTTTCCACTCAACCTGTTCTTATTTTCCATTCCTCTAGATTTGGACTCAGCAGGATCGGCAGTGCATCCTCGATACGTTAGCACAGCTATTGCTAGATAAAGAATGTACCCTGCTGATTGGGCGCCAGGTTCGGCCGATCCTGCTGGATTTGTTGGAAAGAAACGCAGAAGCCATTAGAGCTGGTGGCCAGATCAACCACGACCGGCATGAACGGCTGTGTGTAGCAATGAGCAAGCTGGTTGCTGACCACCCTGATGTATTGCCGTGAGTAACCTGATGTCTCCTTGGGTGATGCTTGAACTTCGTGAACACTGCTGGTCCTGTGCTCCCTGGTGATGAGAGGTGGTGTTACAATTTGGTTTGTCTCCTGGAGAAGCAAATGTGTTTTGAATTGAAAGAACCATTTAGAAAACTTGAGTCTTAAACACAGCTTATTTAAACTGTGTTGTAAGAGCTGATGTTATTTTCATCTTAATGTTCAAAAGAAAAGCAAAAAGTTGGTATGAAAATTGCTCACAATCAAAATATCTGCATTTTAAGATTAGACCTGTAGGCCAGTAGAATACAAAGCTGCATAAGTAAGGATTTGGTATTACTTCTAAAGTAAATGAGCAATTTGAGAGATTTCCATGGGGAAATAGTACTACCAAGAGCAGTATTATTTCCCCATGATAATTAAACAATGATTTCTAATAAGGTAAAGTATCTGTTGTCAGCTGATAGCTGAAGTGATTGTCTTTCTCAAATGTGGACAAAGTTAAATACAGGCCTTAGTTCTCATTATACTGTCAGTTACTGCTGCAGGACCACGTTTTTATTAGTGGCTGTTTTCCTTTTAACTGGCTTGGATGTCTTGTGTTTCATCTCATTCTCTCTCTCTTTCTTCTAAAGATTCGCTTTAAGATATTTTAAGAATACATCCCCAGTTTTCCAGAGGCTTTTCCTGGAGAGCTCAGATGCAAGCACAGTCCGATATGGGCGCAGACGAATGAAGTTACGGGACCTCATGGAGGCAGCCTATAGGTTTTTACAAAAGGAGCAATCGGTTTTCCGGGAATTGTGGGACTGGAGTGTGTGTATTCCACTCCTACGGAGTCATGACACTTTAGTTCGTTGGTAAGTTACACACGCACACACCCCCCCCCCCCCCCAATCATCTCCATTTGAAGATGTGTTGGTATCTTGAATTGTGTTTTATCGATTTTCATATGTGGGTAGACATGAGTCTTTAAATAATACCAGAAGAGTTTGTACCAATGGCGTCTGTATTTGTGCTTCTTAGCTAATCTTTTGAAAGCTGTAGTGATCTGTTCCAGAGTGAAACTCAGGGTAGTTCTTAGCCATGCTTAAAGCTATGGTCTAGAGAATCTTCTTGAGTAATTTCAGTTTGCCAAAGCTGGATTCCTGGGCGAAGGTGAATTTATCATTTCAGCTCGACTGTAAGCCTGTTGGCTCAGCACGTTATCCTAGAAAAAAGTAGGGATGAATCTACTCCTACTCCAACTTGCATTATGATTATATATTCTGCATTGATTTGAGATTAATTGTTGGGGTTTTTCTACTGCTTGTCTATAGACATCTCGCTCATTGTAAATCTTGCTTTACCAAGCTGTGCTTCCTGATTGACCTGCAAACTTTGCATGTTCAGGTGTGTGTTAGGTGTCTGCCTGCAGGGCTTCAGCCTAGTCACGTAGTCTACCTTATGTGAGTAGTACTGTTGATAGCACTGTTACTTATTTTTAAAAAAAGCTCTTTAATAGTCTTTTTTTTAACATAAATCCAGTTTTACGTTAGTAACATAGTTTTAAATATAGGTGTGTAATTTAGGAAGGGTGGGAACAAGAGTGTTTATGAAGCTCTTTAGGATGATACATACTTTAGATAGTGTTAGAAAAATAAATAGAATTTCTAATTTATTGACTGGAATTGGTTTACCTGGTCTTCAGCTAATAATCTTAAATAAGTGAATAAGCTGACTTCTAATTTTGTCCTCAATCAATCTTCTTCTGGCAAGTTTTTGTTGGTTTTTTGTTTGTTTTTCTGCTGTCAAGCTCATTGAAAGTTTTGTTCTTGGCAGGTAAAAAGCGTGGAGTAACAACTAAAAAATGTTTTATGTTTTGTATTAAATGTCCTTTTGTTGCATGACAGTTTTATATAGTAATGAAATTAAGACTTGAGAGTGTTGGGTTCCTGTGGCACTGAGTCTTGAGTTCATTGTATTAGGGTTATTTTAGAAACAGTATGAAATAGAAAGAGGTTTGGAATGGGAAATGGTAGGAGAAGGAAAAAATCAGGCAAAGAAAACATAGTTTTCATTGCTCATATTTTTACCTTCATTTATTTGGGAAAGTGTTCTCCTTCTGTATATTTCTGTTGATTATTCAGTCCTTCATAGGAAGGTTAGCAAGTTGGTCAAGTATGCCACAATGGAATTGTTTGTCTGAGTTTTGAGATATTTCTCTAATCTTAAAGAATGTTAAACATAGCACTAAAATAGTATCTGTGAAGAAAGTTTGCATGTTTTTTCCAAACTTGGTATTTTGTTTTGTAATTGACAAATGTCAAAATAAATGTCTTAAAACTGTGTTTTGACATGTTTTGTTCAAAATATAACTTTTAGGTATACTTCAAACTGTCTTGCTCTGGTTACATGCATGAATGATGAGCATAAATTATCTTTCCTGAAGAAGATATTCAATCCTGAGGAGCTGATACATTTTAGATTAAAGTAAGGACTTTTAAAATCTTGGAACACCTGTTTTATGTTGCTGGCTTTCAGTTGAGTTAATAAATGTGGATTTCACAGGCTGCTGGAAGAATCTCAGCTGCAGAATGTGGAACAAGCCCTTGTTTTGGCCAATCCAGACTCCTCGTTTTGGCAAAAGGAGAAAGAACTGCAATATACACAAGGACATATTGTATCAGGAGACCTGTCTGCAAATGTGGTAGCTGTATGTGGTATTGTGCTGCCTAGAGTACAGCTTGTTTCTGGAGAGCAGGTATGTATCCCAGGGTTAAGCCTGTGCAGTTATTCCCTGCTTAAATAGCATTGAGATACGATGGGTAATGTGTGGATCTTTAGCTTTCTTGGTGTGTGCTGTCAGCTGCAGTTGCATAATTAGACATGTGGTGGTTCAGACACTGAACACAGCACAGAAGCACTGCAGTGGGATGAAGCAATGAAGGCTTAATACTGCTCCTCATTTCTTACCTTCATGTGGTGGTTGTTACGAACATGCTACAGAAGAGTGTTTAGCCCTACATAGTATCTCCAGTCCTAGTTGGGGTTGTACTCCATAGCTGAGTAAAGCCAGGGTCTGGTACAGTTGCTTTTACTTGGGTGAAGTAGATTTTTTTGGGCTATACAGATACCTTACAGACAGCCCTCCAAACATACTCTTAGTTGTCTTAAAACAAAAGACAACGAGGCTGCGGCTGCTGGTTCTGGAACACAGAAGGAAGGAGAGGAAGTGAGCAAAACCTTCACTGGAATGAAGTGTAATGCAGAATTCAGTGCCTTACAGTTTTAGGAAGCCAGTTGAAGTGAAATGTTTGCACAAACAGTGTTTACCTTTTTTCTTGGGATCCTGTTAATATTTGACTGTTTGGGTTCTTTGTAGCTGCAGCCAGCATTCTTGACTGTTTTTTTTTCAGTTAGGTACAGTTTTAGCTCTTAGCTGAGTGTTTCTATTGAATTTTGTGCCATTGATCCACAAATGAAGGACATAGAAATGAATGACGACTGCCAATACCCAGGATTTCTTGAGAATCAGAAGGGAGGGAAGAGGAATTTCCTCCTGAATTCTTCACCTTTACCCAACTTCTCTAGTTGAATTGACTGTGTTCTAGGGGTTTTTTTTATAGGATTGATGGTGTAGTTTGAAATTCGTTGCAGCAGGGGAAACTGTTGGGCTGTTTAGCAGTGGAGTAGGAATCTCCTTACTGTCACTGGTGCTGAAGCTAGGCCATGCTATAAACTGGATTGCTGAAAGGTTGCTCAGAAGGAAGAAACATCCCCAAAAGACAAGGTCTTATTTTCTCTAATAGCCACAAGTATTTCACTGATCTGGCATACAGCGTAGTTCCAGTTGTGCTGGGGAGGTTCCAGTTACAGCTGAGTAGGTCTGATGAAGAGGTAGGAGCAAACTGGTAACTGTGCTAGTTTTTAAGTGCCTGCTTTCCCCTCGTGGAGAAGTACACGAAACTGTATCTGATAAGATGATCAAACTTAAATACTAGTAACTTGTTTTGGTGCAGTATGTGCTCTGATTTCTTCTCCCTATGCCTCTTGGCGGGAAAGCACTGTTATTTTTTTGTGCCATATATTGATGTTTAAGTACTTAATGTATTTATGTGACTGTAGGAGAGTCAAAATATTTCAAGAGCATCTGTAGCATTGATTAACTACCATTCAATAAACTTCATTCATTGCATTTTGAATAAAATAAAGATGTTACTCTACTATTTTTATCTTTACCTTCATGCACTGAGTTTAACGATGATATACTTTGGCCTGTGGAGAAAGAAGTAAACAAAACAGTTAATATTCATATTTGCATCGTCTGTATCTAACTGCTGTTTGATTTGTCCCATGACTTGGATCCATTCATGACTTAATTTCACTTATATTGCGAATTGTATTTGATTGACATGTGTTATGATTGAATAGTTACTATACCTGTACTGACAACTTAGTGTGAACTCCCTTTGGGAACGGATTGTACATACACTTTATTAAGTGTTTCACCTATAATAGGTTTTTGATGAAAGCTGTTTTAATATCTGTCACTAAATACAGGCTTAGGAATTTTTATTTTATTTGATATGTGTTGACAGATCCGCAGGCCAAACTTGCTAGTTGTCAGGCTCCCTTTCTTAATTGTTCTGTGCTGTACAACCTGTAAAGAAAGGAAAAATGGTAACAATTTCAGTGTAATAATTATGTTACTAATTTGATGTTTGACCAGGAAAACACTACCAGCAGTTTTGTTTTGGTTGAATCTGCTTCCACAAATCTTCAAAACCTTGCTATTGCTGTAGCATATCAGAGACCTGTTTTATTAGAAGGACCAATAGGATGTGGCAAAACTTCTTTGATTGAGTATTTAGCAGCTGTCACGGGAAGATCAAAGCCTCCTCACATTTTGAAAGTCCAACTTGGGGATCAAACTGATAGTAAGGTAATCGTGAAGTTGTTTTATGGTTGGATGTGCAGACGTAATTCTTAATTAAACCATAGATTTAATTTCCAATAAAATAATCTTTTTACCCAAAGGCCCCCGCAACCCCTAGCTCTGTAATATTGGTCTTAGTATTGATGAGACTAGCTAAATGTAAAGAAAAAAATCACAGTTAAGCTTCAGTAGGTCTTAAATTCTGTGTTTAATTGTGCTGTATCTGTTTCATTCAAATGATGTTTTATCTGGGTTTTTTATGTGGAAGAGCCCTATTATTTTTTTAATTACATTTCTTTAATTTATCTATTGAAACAAAAAAAATCCTGAAATGACTGAAGCTGGTGCCAAAGGTTATATGGAGACTTATTTCAGTTTACTAAGTGAGCTGATGCTAGGGGTTTTTTTTTGTGGTGAAGGTGGGACATGAAGTAAGATCCTCCAATATTGAGGACACTTCCACTTAAATAACAGTGGTCAAGCTCTACCTGTAGAGATAAAACCAGACTTGAAGATAATTTCACATTCATCTTGTTTTGCATATATAATTAAGTTTGAATTGAGTTATGTTGCTTGGCTTAAATTGTTATTTAGATTTTCAAGGTGGTTAATATCTACCAGAACTGCTATCTGAAGGGGGTTTTATTAGCATGCAGAAGCCCTTTTTTTTTTTTTTTTTACATGCAAGATGGTGAAAATGGCTGTTCTATGAAACTGTTCTTCATACAAGTGTTTTTCATGAACACTAGTAAGACCACCATTTTAAGGAAAAGTTCAAGGTACAATGTATGTAGCAGCAAACCCGTAAACTTAATTATTTAGGGAATGCTTAAGCGTGGGAGTTACAAAATCAGTCCAGTGTTGCATCTCTATAATAACTTGTTTTACAGTTCCTTTTAGTAACTTAGTCACTGGCTTTTCAAAACTGTAAAATAAAGTTCAGTGCCACCCTAGGCAGCTTTGTATGCAATTCTGTTGATTGTTAAGTATAGTGGCACAGCTCTAAATTTACTTCCAATTACATGTTTCATTTCAATTATTATGTTTCAGTTAGATTATCATAGATGTGGAGTGGTGAAGCTTCTTAATTAAAAAAGTGTAAAATAAAATTTACATTAAAATGCTGGGCACAAATTACCAGATGTATTGTTTAGTAATGTGAAGGCTAAGTAAGTGTTATTTATATACAGACTTTTGTAAGGGGTCTTTTTGTTTGGTTGCTGTTTTTTTTACTCTGAGTCTTTAAGGGATGTCATGAACAGGTTTCTAATATACTGATTGTTTCCATCGTAGACACTGCTTGGTATGTACCGTTGCACAGATGTACCGGGCGAGTTTGTATGGCAGCCTGGAACCTTGACACAAGCCGTTACCAAAGGTCACTGGGTACTTCTGGAGGATATTGATTATGCTCCTCTGGATGTGGTATGTACATTCACTGCAAAGTACTGCCTTTAAAGATTGTGCCAGAACTTTTTTGGATCCAATCACCATGCATGCTGCCGCAGAACTCTCTTTAAAAGGTGTTAGAAAGAATTAATCTGTCTTTGTTCCCATATCAGCACGCTCATTATTTTTTGTCATTGTTTTAAGGCAGTCGTGGCGCTGCTGTTGATTCCAAATTTCACTGAAGATTTAAATTGACACTGATAATGAACTGCGTGTCTTTCCAAACATGCTTTAATATTTGAAAACAAAGGTGGCCCCAAACACCACAGAATGTCATCACTATACTAGAGTCGTGCTGTTAATAAGTGGTTGGCTGGGGTCTTTTTTTAGTGTTCGTTGTGGGTTTTTGGGGGGCGGTTGGAATTTTTTTTCCTTACGTATTTCTTACCTCTGGCTTGGATATAAAATGTTGTTACATTAAGCAGTATAGGTTTTTAACTGATTTCCTGTTTTTAGCTCCAGAATGACTAGTTACTGTCATCCTCTTCTGAAGTAATGGCTGCTGAAATCATGTCTCCTGCAAGAACAATGTCACAGACATGTTTTGCTGGATAGGAGACATGGACATTCTGCAGATAGCTGCTTTCTTTCATATCTGTTCTGTAAAGCATCCTTTGTGTGAATAACCTGACAGCTTGTTTACTGGCTTCTAGGCTTCTGAAACATAGGGAATTTTTAAGAAGGCCAAGAAATACTACTTGTGTATACTAGACAGTTTTTCGCTGCCAGAGTGTCACACACTTATTGCTTCTGAGGACTCAGCTCATTGCAGTCATCATAAGCATGCCATGAGTAGTATCCTGCATTCATCTCTCCCATTATTCAGCTCTTCCCTGCAGGCATCTTGTCTCCTTTCTCCATATCAAAGTCTCTGTGCTTGCCTCCCTCTGTGCTGGGAGGGATCGTTGTGGTCCTACCTCCCTCTTTTCCTTCCACCACTAGTACTGTCCTTCTGCATGGAAAGATAGATTCTTTGAATAGGTACCAAATTCTCCTGGGGGTGGCAGGGTATACACTGGAAACTACTGATGTCTGAGAATGACATCTTTAAGATGTGGGTCATCTTGGTTCAGGCAGGTAAAGAAAATAAGGCTTCTGATGTGAAAGTGTATAGTAATTTCAGAATTCAAAAGAAATCGTTTTGATTTAGTCTTCCAGTTTAAAGACTGTCATTTGCGTTCTTGTATCATTAAATCTGGATACAGGAGAATTAGGATAGGGAAGCATTACACCTGTAACCTGCACTGATGATTAAAATTACTGGGGGCTCTGCAATTCCTGTAAGCATCGCTTGGAACTGTGGGAATGGCAGTGGCTGACAATGTAGTGGTGCTCACTGGAAGTGCTCTAGCATCTCAAGAGTGAAATGAGTGTGGATGGGGGTGTTGTCTGGCATAGTTTCACAAAAAACCCCCAAACTTTTATAAATTTTCTTCTTTTCAGATCTCTGTGCTGATTCCTCTTTTGGAAAAAAAAGAATTGCTGATTCCTGGTCGTGGTGACTGTTTAAAAGTAGCATCAGGATTCCAGTTTTTTGCAACCAGAAGGTAGGTTTTATGGTATAGAACACATATATAGAATATATATATAAAAAACAAATTATGATGGAAAGGACTCTGAGCCTGAAGAATGAGGAAAAAAATTAGGGAAAGACTGTGGAAGGAACAAGGACTGGATATGCTTTACCTGTCTCTCTGCAATAGTTGCAGATCCTTTAGGATTTGTGGAAGTTATTTCCCAGGCTGTCAGGTTTCTCCTTTTACAAAGGATTCTGTATGTCGCTTCTGATGGACTTATTGTCAGTTGTCTTTCTGTAAGTATATCCAAGGAGATTGGGCACTACAGGGTTGAACATTGTGATAAATGAACCCATAATATGAAAAGCAGAGCTAGGCAAGGTAGGGTGTGTGACAGTACACTGGCACAGTGGCTGATCTGTGCATAGGTGTTACGCTGTAGCAGCAGGGTGAAACATGCTCTCTGCATGGGAATGCACCAAAAATGTTCAGTTCTTCAGCAAGGCACTATATGCTGTGTTTCTTCCTGGTTTTTTCATTTAGGATATTTAGTTGTGGTGGAGGTTGGTACAGGCAGCAAAACAGCCATGCTGCTCTTTTGGACAAATACTGGACCAAAATACATCTGGATAACATGAGTAAAGGAGAACTGAAGGAGGTACAGTGTGTGTATTGCTCTATTGTCGCATGAGAATAATTGTTTCAATTAATGGTAACATTTTTTTCTGACAAACTGCCTATTTACTTAAAAATTAGCAGGACAAATCTGAAATTTGAGGGGGCCTGGTGGTTTCCCTCCAGTGCTAATAAAGATTTTGTTTGTTTCAGGTTCTTCAAAGGAAATACCCCAAGCTTGCTGCTGTAACTGATCACTTGCTAGACATTTACATTCACCTTACAGGAGACAAGTATCAGGCATCAGAAAACAGTGCTTCTGTCTCTAGGCACATACCAGAAGATTCATCAGAATCCGTTTCAGAAAATAAAAAACCCAATCTGGAAGGACGAGAACTATCTCTAAGGTTGTGTTTTCTTATATGTTTGTTGGAAGGAAATTTTAGTCAGCTGACAGAGGAAGAAGGATTTATCTTTGTTATTTTTCTTAATTTTTTAAAAAATTGCCAGAATTTCATGAAAACTGGGAAAAACTTTTTTTATTTTAAACTAATGATTAACATATCTTTTAAAACGATCTCAACTTGAATTATTTAGGAATTCCTGGTTGCAGGAATTTTCCTTCCCAGTTTAAGGAAAAAGTGTGGGTTTAATCGTATGCAATGCAGACTTAGTATCAGCCCATATGGATATTACTGATTTCTCAATCCCTTTTAACACAAAATACCAGTTCTATTTAAAAAACCTGAAATGTAGTGTATAATGTTCTCACAATAACTAGAAGATAATGTATTCAGCTGTGGCATATATTTACTTGTCTAGATACTTGCAACATTCTAACTTACAGATGGCTGAAAATAGCCAGATCTGTACCATACTATTTCAGGGGGTTTTTTGATGATGAAAAGCAGCTTGATGTTAAATTATTTCAATCTCTCATACTAAATGTCAATTCTACTCAGGGAATTTCTGTAACCAGTAGTGCTTGGTGAATGAGTAAATACTAGGTGTGGGTAGTACCTAATACACTTGTGAGGCATAAGGATGCCATTAATTTTAAGCAGTTGTTTTTTTTTTAATTAGGCGCTTATTTTTCTTGCCTTTAGGAAGATTTTGGTGTTGATAAGGAATCCAGTGTATCAAATAGCTTTTTATACCATTCTGGATGAAAATCTGGCTGCTTTTCTTTTTATCAATTTCATAATTACTTTATGGTTTAATGGAGGATGTATTTATTCCTAAGCAACCTCTCTGAAAGTAACGCTGTTGGTCTTTATGTGCTCAGCTATACTTTAGAATTAGCACCCTATTTTTCTGTGTCTTTCTGTGTACAGCATTGACAAAAGATGATGTAATGGCCTAAGCTGAACGTTAAAGAAGGTGCTGTGCACTCTGGCTTGACTCTAACAAATTTGTTTTAATTTTTTTTTCAGAGACTTACTGAACTGGTGCAGCAGGATTGCTTACAACTTTGACAGTAATTCTTCAACCATGGCAGTGAATATTTTTCAGGAGGTGCGGTAAGACTTGATCCAGAAACTGGTTATGTAGATTCTAGCACTGTCTCACAAATCTTAAAATGCTCTAATTTGGAATGTGAGATTGGAATTTTAGTTTCATCCAAAGCAATTGGATTGTAGTTGGCATGTTGGTAATCCATCTCTGAGAGGCTTTCCGTGCTACTGGGAAAGTTGTTTGCAGTAATGTGCTTAAAGCCAATCCAGACTTACTGCTGCCCTACAAACACCATGCTGCCACATAATTTTGAATTATATGAGCTGGGATTGTGTCTGACCAAGAGTAAAAGTTTTAAGATCTCTTTCATTTGAGGCTTCATTCCTACATTCCTGAATGTCAATTTACATTCCATGTTTGGCGTTTTTTGAATGCACATCAGTCAGGCAGTTTTAGGACATGAAATCTGACAAGTTACTTCCTTTTCAATTTTGGCTCATTCTTCTAAATATACCTTCTGTGACTGAGTTGAAGAGTTTGTGCTCTCAGTAGAAACCCACTACATTAGAGTTTAGACATTGTTACTACATACTTGTGAACTCCATTGTTTGATTCCATATGTGGAGTGAATTAATTTTATTTACTGTGGCTGAATTGGATTCAGGCTCATGTAAATTTTAAGATGATGCTTGACAGATCACACTGTACAACACTTGCATTGAAGAAATTGTTTTGTTTTCCCCTTGACAGGCATTGGACTGTTTCACAGCTATGTTGTCCAACCAAGGGAGTAGACAGAAAATGGCAAAAATTATTGGAACTAAACTAAACATTTCTAAGAAAAAGGTATGTTGAGCTATAAATAACATGATGTTTATTAGTAATATTCTGTAACTTGTGGGGTTTTTTTTTAGTCATTAAATGTGTTCTGCTATTTTTCTTAAAATTATGCTCATCTGTCTGTCCCAAACACTCATTTGCTCTCTGTATTATCCTGGCATCTACGTTTTTCTCCTATGTCATTTTTAGCTGGATGGTTTTTGTTCCTTCCCCCTTCCCTCCCCCCACCTTACCCCCTTGGCCCTGAAAGTTTATTGAACCTGTTTTAGAGCAGATTGCACATGACTACATGGGGCAGAAGGAGGATTGCGGAGCTAGAACAGCACAGTTGTCTAAGCAAGTGATGCTGCCAGATGCACAGAGTAGTAAAGAATGCCTTTTTTTGGTGGTTACAGTGAACTTTAATCACTTCAACAAAGAGATCAGAGAGAAACATAATCTTCCTTGCTATTTCTGTAATCATTGATTCCAAAACCAAGCACCTTTTCTAGAGCCTAGTATATTAGTAGCATTTTATATAAATAGTTGAGTTAGCTGACAAAGTAATGATCTAGTTTATTTCTGACTATAGAAGATCGGTTACAAAGAACAGTCCCTCCTTTGTTACTTTAAGACCGAAAAACTTGATAGCTGGATCCCTGAAACTTTTATGGATTTCCCTGTTTGTCCTTCCTTTGCTTTATTTCAATACAGGAATGTAGAATTTTTTGCCAATGGCAAAATACTGGTTTTTACACAGAGGTATTCACCAAGGTGGGTATGAGGGAGCTTGGATTATTAAATATAACTGTTCCCAGGTTCAAGTTTATGTAGTTGAACTACCATGGAAGTACACAAAGCAGAAATATAATGACATAGACCCATTACCAAGCTATTAAAAGGAAAGGTGGTGTTTGTAGAGAGAATAATGTTTCTAGAGTCCTTCAGTACTTGAGGTGATGAGTGTGTAAAACTTGCAAAATATAAAATCTTACCCTGAAAAATTAGCTTGCTGCAAAGTGGTACTGGTAGCATAACATGACTCTTCTTAATGTGATGTTGTGAGGAGCGTTGCTATTGGAAATGTTGGTGCTTTCTTTGCAGGTGGAGTTCTTTTGTGAACTCTACAAACCAGAAATTCTAATACGGGAACAAGAAGTCTCTGTCGGAAGAGTGCAGCTCGTGAGGAAACAAACCCAAACCCTCTCTGTACGAAGGTGGAGTATCTTGGAGTTCCCACGCCAATCAAAGTATTTCTGTAGAGGAGTAGAGTAGATTGAAACTCACACAGGATTTTTAAAAAAACCCTGCAAATTGGATAATCTGGCTCTATTGAAAGGAATGTGATGAATTTTTCTCTTGTAATGTGAGCTTTTCTTTGTGTATCTTCAAGCTTGATTGCATCACGCTTCTGGCAGCCAAAGCATGGAGATTTTCAGCTTCTTTTGAGCTATAGTTTCTTTAGAGCACCACAGATCCATATCTATGGATTTTTTTATCGAATCTATCTTGTAAAGAGGGATCTTGTAGTATGTTACACTAACTCCACTGACAAGAAGTTTTTTTTTTAAACGCTGAGTTTCTGGGTTTTTCTTTTGAGAATTCTTTTTTTCCAGACCTCTATTTTTTAATTTAAACCAAAATATCCTAAATTCACCTGCTCCTCTCAAAATAATAAAGGTAAATTTAAAATGAGCTCCTTGATATATCTTGGGTTTGAATAGCTTTCTTTGTTGGGTTGTTTTTTTTTCCAGAGCCAAACAAACCTTTGCTGCCACACGGCCATCTGCAGTATTGATTGAACAGCTTGCTGTTTGTGTTGTTAAAGGAGAGCCTGTGCTTTTAGTTGGTGAAACAGGAACTGGCAAAACCTCAACTGTTCAGTACCTCGCTCATATTACAGGTAAATAAATAAAGCGTGAAGATTAATTTACATGAAGACAATTTAAACAGCAACAAAATATCCCCCAAAACAACCCACAAGTTGATGGTGCTTTCTATTTCTGTTTTAAGGACACCAGTTGAGAGTTATCAACATGAACCAACAAAGTGACACGGCAGATTTGTTAGGGGGGTGAGTCACTGGTTACTGTTTTGTCTCTTCTGCAAAACAAATTGGCAGTATCAGAACAAGCTTCTAGTGCAAGTTAAGTTGTACTGTCAAAGACTTTGTTCTAAGACATGCATATGTTTCATAGTAACCTAAGTGGCTTGAACATGTTTGCATGCAGAAACCTTGCCCTTGCTGAAGAACAGAGGCAGTTTCACTGAATTCTGTGTGATGAAGTCAGTTAAAAGCAGAACCCAATGTCTCTTTAAAAATGGTTAAACTGTTCAATATATATCACTGGATATACTGGTTGGTAGTAAGAGTATTTTACTTATCAGGCCCTGTCTTTATAAAATCACCTCTTCAGATGTATTTAAAATTTCCAATTTTACTTGATTAGATAAGTAAAAACTTAGGAAATCAGGGTTCCTTCATGAACAATATTGTTGTTTCAATAACTGTTTTCTTTTTACTTCACAGATGCTAGTTCCTATGTCACAAACAAGTAATTATTCTTTTTGCTTATTCAGTTACAAGCCTGTGGATAACAAGCTGATCTGGCTACCTCTGCGAGAGTCTTTTGAAGAACTCTTCTCACAGACATTCTCTAGGAAGAAAAATCAAACTTTCTTAGGACACATTCAGACCTGCTACAGGCAGAAACGTTGGCATGATCTGCTGAAACTAATGCAGCACATTCACAAATCTGCTATTACTAAGGAAGCAAAAGAAAGTGCATCTGGTGAGAATTCAGGCTGATCAAACACCTAGTTCGTGCTGAACCATTGCAGAGAGTAGATAAATCTTGGTGAATGTTTTTTGTTCCTTGGATTTGGGTTTGTGGGTTTTTCTTTTATCCCCCTTTATTACATCCTTCTGGTTTTGAAAAACACCATCGTTGTCTACAAGAAGACATTCAAAATACTGTTAGAATAGTGGTTGGGTCTGGGTGCTTTGTGTTGTTTTGGTTTGTTTTTTTCCCTTTTTCTACCTCATGGTTGCTGTTAGTAGTGCCTGACAGTATGAAGATTGAGGACCAATAATGGTGCCCTCAACCCCTGATCTCTACTCAGCACTTGTTTGTTGTGCTGGTAAACAGTCCTTATTGTTTGTGATTCAGTCATCCATGTGTGTATGCATTCTTTCAGTCCCAGAATCCAGTTATGGCTCACAAGTATATCTTATTTAAAAATAAAACAAAACAGCAACAACAAAAAGAAAAACCAGACCTAAAGTAATAACTTTATTAGGGTAGTAGTGACTTCAGGAGCTTGTGATGGTTTCACTGTCAGTGATGCTGACTTGCCTAGTACTTTACTCTCTTCGAGTGTAGTTCTTTCTCCAGTTAACAGTTTTTCTTGTCCTACACTTCACAGCCTGTTTGGGATAGAGGAGGTATTGATAGTTTGCCTTGCATAGAGTAGTTTCTGGTTCTAGACCTGCTGAATAAGTGAAGTGGTAGCTTTCATTCAGCATAAACTTAATTATGAGCATTGTCTCCCCTTTTCTGTTAACTAGTTCTTCTGAATATGCAGATATTAAAATAAATTCCCACAAATATATATTAAAAAAGAGGTTTTAAAGACCACTTGTTGCAGGTATTGACAATCCTAAAATGAAGACAATCTGAAATCTGTAACTTGGCAAAGCTAGCAGTTTAAGTCATTGTCATGCTGTATATACCTCAGTCTGTGACTTGAAACAAATAACTGAAAGTGCAATAGTAAATAATGTCATATCTGACAAGCAACAGTGTGTTTCCTGATGCTGAAGTGTTCATTGTTGA
The DNA here is from genome assembly GCF_964237585.1 of Gallinula chloropus. Lineage (NCBI taxonomy): Eukaryota > Metazoa > Chordata > Aves > Gruiformes > Rallidae > Gallinula > Gallinula chloropus. The sequence continues at coordinate 20,304,047 of NC_140087.1, forward strand.
TCTGTTCTGTCATAAGGTTTGTAAATTTGGATTTATTTTTCCAGAGACGTCTGTGTCTCTGGGAATTGGAGAGTGGCAACAGTCATGCTGGAACCAAGTGCAGCATAAGTATGTGTTCCTAAGCTAGGACATGCTGGAATGAATAGCAAGTTATCTTTACCCATATGTCAGTAGTGTTCAGCTAAATTAAAACAAAACAGAACAGCAACATTTATTGTGTTTTGTGTGTTGGGTTCGTTTTTTTTTTAATTTAAGATGTCATCTGTGGAATTTGAATGTTTTCATTGCTCAGCCAAGTTCACTCTTTGTATCTCTGTGCTTGAAAACAGCCTGATTTAACTTCTGTTGTTAAACGTCTTTTGTGCTATTGTTCTGATGCTAAGAGCTTAAATTTGTTATGCTTACAGGGTCACCACTGAAGGAGAAGTGGGAGGCATTTGGCCTTAAACTGAATCATGCTCATCAACAGATGAAAATGACCGAAAATGCTGTTCTCTTTGCATTTGTTGAGGTATTTAGAGATTTGCATTTTGATGCTAGGAAGAATAAGGAGAAGCATTTAAAAGACTTGGCAATCAGTATTATATAAATAACTTCCTGGCAAGAATCTTGCTGTGAAGTAACTTGTTCTATGATAACTCTGTGGAACGAAGTGTGCTACTTCTAGGAGGTGGTAGTTAGATGTGGGGTGGGAGAACATTTTGTGATAACACATTAATTCAATGCTATATAAAAGGAATTAGGACTGGTATGATTAATATCAGCAGTATGTCATCATCTTTTCATGTGTATGAGATTAGAAGAAACATCTTGACCAATCTTGACATACTCCTGCCTAGGGATTCCTGTGAAGGCTTTAATATTAAGAATCTGTGTTGTTCATTTAGAAGTGACTTTTGAAATGTTTAAGCCCATTATACTATACTCTTAATTACATTAAGTGTGGTTATGGGAAAACTATGATCGTTTATCCATTTTTGTGCCTTGTCAACCTCTCAGTAGTGTAAAATGTTCACCAATTCTCTTTATATTACTGTACTATTAGTTGGAGAACCTTTGTCTTAAGTCTAGTTATTAATTAAATGGTATAGTCCCCTGAGGGACATACTGTTTCTTGTTTCTTTGGATTTGTCTAGATCAACTGCCTTTATTCTTAGTGGTGTCAGTGGAGCTTATGCACCACAGTGATGGATATTGCTGACAGGCAGCATTGCATAAATGGGAGAGCTTCTTTATGTTACATCTGAGATAATCTAAATAGTAACTGATAAAGGTGATAACTGTCTGACCTCTGTGACTTGCAAAATAATTGCTGTTACTGGAGGAGGGGAAAAAAACCTGCTATTGCTACGGAAGGTCTGGAATTGCCATTTGTCTAATCAACCCATGGGCTGCAACACAAGTATTTCCATTATAGAGATGTTTCAGTTGATATATCGTTGATGGTAAAGTAATAAACAAATTTATTTTATTTTTAGGGTACTCTGGCACAAGCAGTAAAAAAGGGAGAATGGATTTTATTGGATGAGATTAACTTGGCTGCAGCAGAGACTTTAGAGTGCCTAAGTGGTTTATTGGAAGGATCATCCGGGTCGCTGGTGTTACTAGACAGAGGAGACACAGGTGCTATTTCTGTGCTTGCTTATGATATATCTTGCTATCCATTTAGTTGAATTCCCTATCCTGTATGGCTCAAAATAAGTTGAGAACATCTGCCAGTATAATAAATGTGTGCATAAGAGAGTAATGTATTCTTTCTACACAAGAAGCAGGAGGTTTTAAATCAGGAGACTTCAGAATGGCAGAAATGGTTGTAGCTTTTGTGTCTTTGGACTCTACAAGGAGTTGGTATCTCTAGTGCCCTCAGTAAGCATTGCTGTCTCTAAAGGCTATTCAACAGTGTAACTTTATTTTTAAAAAAATAAAGTTGTGATAGCTTGATGAATAAAGATAAGGGGCATATATGGGCTCAGTTGCTATTTTAGTAATTCTTTGACTGATCCTGTGAATATATTCTTTAGCTGGAAATAAATGTACAAGGCCTTTGCTTTTTCTTAGTTCTTGTGGACTGACCCTAGCCAGGAGCTAAGCACCCATACAGGTGCTAATGCACTCTTCCCATCCCACCATCCCTCAGCAGGATGGGGGGGGAAGAAAAGGAAGAGCAAAAGCAAAACAGCTCCTGGGGAACAAGTGAGGCAAAGGCAGTCACTTAGGAATCCCCACAGGCAGACCAAAGTCCAGCCTGTCTCTAAGCAACAGCCACCTTGGAAGACAAAAATCACCACCCGCTTCTTCCTCTGCCCCAGCTTTTATTGTCGAGCATGATGTGAAATGGTAGGGGATACCCCTTTGTCCAGGTTGGGTCAGCTGTCCCCACGGTGTTCCCTCCCAACTTTTTGCTTACTCCCAGCCTGGTTTCTGGGAGAGGGAGAGCAGAGCGCCAGCACAATACAGCAATAGCCAAAAGTGAACTCCTTCCCAGCCAGATCCAGTAAGATGTAAATGTAAAAAAAATGCAATTGCTGAATATTGTTCACCAGAGCTACAGATAGAGACAAACATTATATGAGCTTCCTAGGCTCCTAGGGTTTTCTTCCTGACCAAGAGAAGCACTGGCCATTGTATCGAAAGAGACAGAAGGACTTAGAAGTTTAGGGTTTATATAATTTTTGAAACATTTTGTGTTGTTAAAACATCCTGCTATGCACAAATAAACCTCAGGGTTTTCACAAAGATGGAGTGATACTTCTGATAAAATTACGTGGGGTTATTCTTTGGAAACTTTTCACCCTGACATTTTAAGAAAAGGTGGTAGTGCAGTAAGAGAAAACTAGCTTAGATGAAATATATCTCATTTAGCATAATCAATATCCTATGCTTAGCATTAACCTTATGCCTCTTATTTCTGTTTTCCTTTAGAGCCTCTTGTCCGTCACCCTGATTTTCGCCTCTTTGCATGCATGAATCCAGCTACAGATGTTGGAAAGAGAAATCTTCCTCCAGGAATAAGAAACAGGTAAGAAATAATGATTCTGTGGAAAAAATGTGGAAAAAAATGCTTCATCACTGTGTCTTCAGAGTTTAGCTAGCTTCACAGGTTGACCCAGTGAAATATGCATAATTTGAAACCTGATGATGTAAGTCTGAACTCAGATGAACATTGTGAGAGGCACTTACCTCATCACCATGAAGGGTTTTCATAAAACAGGAAGATACTTCTGCAAGGTTGCTGAGGATGAGCAAATGGTCCAAAAGTAGTGTAGTGTTGTCACTGATGTGCAGGAGAACCATCCTTCTTTGCAATTAAGCTGTCAGTATCTGGGAATGCTACTGCAGCAGTTTGTTCATGATGGGCATAATAAAGATGAGTGCTTTGTGCCTGCTTAGCAGCCTTCCTACTGATAGCTTGGAAGTGATGATGATCCTTGCAAAAAGCTGGGTCTCTAGCTGTGTTCACTCAGCAGGGAGACGGTTTGCATGATGGAGCAGATCTCTGATCTTGAAAGTACTTGATGTGTGATCTTCAAATATTTAAGCTGTGGCCAGGAAATTGGATTTGTAGCAAATTTTTTCTTCTGTACTACCTGTTCCTGCATGCAAAGGTCCTCTGCTTCTATTTGATGCAGTTTCCCTCCTGACTGCCAAAAGTCACGCAGCTAGTCCATTACCTGATCCATAAACACTGTGCAGGACTGTAGAGATGCGCTGATGAGATATAACTGGTCAGGAGGAAAGAAACTGAGTGGAGTACAGAGACTTCAGCTTCAGCATGGGTTGTTGAGTTTAAATGCATTTATGTTGGTATCTGTCAAAAATATCCACCCCCTTTAAAGTTAATGGTATTGCTCAGTTGTTTTGGGTTTGCTGTGGTGTGTCCAGAGCTGCTGTTTGCAGTTGTAATGCCTGGTATGGAGGAGCTGCAGGCTCATATTCAACACCTGATGCAGAGATACTGAACTAACGAACAGTTGGAAAATATGTTCGTTAACTGGAGCTGCCAGTGTAGTGTACCAAATGGGAAGCACTGGCATACTTAAAAATACTCAGAACTTCACTGAGGATGTGTTTTGCAATTTTTTCCTTTTGCTTTATTGTCAATTTTTTTCATTTTTATCGTTGCTGAGCTGAATGTCTGTAAAAGTAGAAAGCAACATGGGTATGCTAGTGATAACAAAATTAGAATGAGTGATATTTCCTAAGTATCCTCTTCTTAAGGGCAGCTCCTCTGTCAGCACTCCAGTGTTCAAGCCATAATGTTTGGTTATCTATTGAAAATTGTCTATTTTTATTTTAAAATATACAGTCCCATAGCTCATTTTCGATTTACTAAGTCAAAATAATTCAGACTAATTACTTGAAAATATTAGTAATTGATTTTTTTTAATTACTCTGAGCCTATCTATAGGTAGCTTGACAAGTTGGTATTCTGTTGCTTACAAAATTTTTCATGTTATATATGATTCATCTGGTATCTAACAAGTTTATTTTTTAAACATACAGTCACATGTCTAAGTTTATGGATTGATTTGATTCTTACAGGTTTACTGAACTTTATGTAGAAGAATTGAGAAATGAAGGAGACTTGCAAATTCTTATCATGGATTATCTGAGAGGTTTAAATGTGAACAAAAACACAGTACAAGGAATTGTAAAGTAAGTTGGTTGTAATCTCTTTAAAACCTTGATGTAGAAGTCACAAAAAGAAACTATGCAACTGCAGTCTGTGGTTAGGCTTTTTTGGGAAACCCCATAATTTTCTCTGCACAACAGTTTGCATAGCCTTAGGAAATGGAAGAGAATAGGCATCCACAGTCTTCATTCTGAAAGTTTCTGTACTATGAGGAGAACACTTCTTTTTTTGTGTTCAGAATTGCTTTCTTGGTGGTACCAGTTAAAAAGCATTGCTGTTGCAGTCCTCTCTCCCATCTGAGAGACTGAAATGGCTTGTTCCTGTAGCTCATACCAATCAAAGCCTTGTGTGTTTATCAAGTTACCTTGGCCTTAGTTTAAGGTGTACTATCACTGCGTTAGCCTGAAGGACTGTTGCATGTTTAGAATACTGTGAGTTTACAGTCGTTCCTGGTATATGGAGCTCTCTCAAAAACAGGGTTCTGAAATAGTCTGTTGCTTTGCTTCACTGACTACACAGATGGCAAAGTTTGGCATGGCTTTCCTAACCTGGAGCTTTTAGAAGAAGTGACAGTTGGAGATAAGCTTTTAACTGTTCGTACTTTGGGTTTAATGCTTTAGAGCAGTGGTCTGATCAGTAACAGTACGGTGTAAATGGAAACTTATTTCTCCCTTTGTTTTTTACAGCTTTTATTTATCTGTGAGAAAGGAAGCTGAAACAAAGCTGGTGGATGGAACCGGCCACAGACCTCACTACAGCCTCCGTACGCTTTGCAGGGCACTGAGATTTGCAGCCTCCAATCCGTGTAGCAGCATAGCACGATCGCTGTATGAGGTGATTACCGATGCTGGGGCTTGTTTCAGTGTGTGCTCACTACAAAGCCTGTTTTAAGTAAAGGCTAATCCTCTCTTCTACGTGCAATGTCAGATGGAAATGATGCTTCCATCTCTGTAGGGTTTTTTTTCATTTTAACACTGAAAATAATTATTTTTCTTAGGGCTTCTCTTTGAGTTTCCTGACGCAGCTTGACAGAGGCTCTCACCCAGTAGTTCAGAAGCTAATTTGTCAGCATATAGTCTCTGGCAACATCAAAAGCCTTCTCAAGCAGGTAGGTAACTAAGTCTGTATAGAGCTGTTTAGTATTCAGAAGAGAATTCATTTTGCCTTGTCTTCTCTGCCTCTTTCCTCTACGCTTTCTTCTCACAGCCTTGTTTTTCATGTGAAAGCACTAGAAAAAACTCCACTTTCTTTATAACTTTTTACTTCTGTTTGAAATGCCCATATGTTAGCTAGTTTGTTTGTTTGAAAAAATATGGAAGTCTGAATAATTACAGCCTTGTGGAGTGTGGGCAGCTTCATACAGTGACTCCAATAAAGAATCTGTGAAAGCATTACTTTTTTTTGAGGAGCTTTCATGGGCCTGTTATTTTTAGGCTCTGAATGCAGAACACATGGATACAAAGCAAACATCTGTGCTTTGTTTCGGATAGGAAAGGAAGAATCTCAGTAGTGCTCAGCATGAGTTTGCATGGGGGACTGTGCAGGTGGGATGGGGAAGCTAGTTGTAAGAGAGGGTTTTGTTTCAGAATAAACCCCTGCATATTAGAAAATGTGAAGTAATATAAAAAGATAAAAGCCAGTTTCCTGCTTGGAAGTATACTTAAAAATTCAGTGCTAGGACTTGTGAGACATTTTTAGCTTCATAGCACTGGCAAAAATTCCTACTTTGTGACCCTGAAAAGATCTGGTCAGGCTTTTCCTGTAAATTGCATTCAGTGACAAGGGGACAGTGCTTACTGCAGAAGTGCTCAGGGATTAATTTAAAATGACTTCTTACAGGATACATTACAGAGGTAACTGCAGTAGTGGTTTTCATTAGCAAATTGAAACTCATTTATAAAATCTGTTATTTCTGTCATGTCTCCTTAGCAAATACCAAAACCCCAAGGAGGAAGCTTTATACTTATAGAAGGGTACTGGATTTCAGCTGGGGACAAAGAACCTACTGTAGATGAGACTTATGTGCTAACCCCTTCAGTTAAGCTTAATCTGAAAGACATTGCCAGAGTTGTGTCTGCAGGGTAAGTGTTTCCACTTTTTCATTAAAAGCCTGAGTTAAAGATGGTTATTTGGGCCTCAAGTGGTACCTGTCAAACAATCTTTATTGTTTGGCATTAGTAATGTCTGCTCTCCTTCTACTTCACAGTTATTTTTTTGTTATACAGTGACTTGAATGTATGCATGCATTTCTTTTCTCCTTGAAACATCTTACTACCACGCCTAGTTTTATTTAACTGATGATTTGCAGTTAGAATACCATGCTTATTTCACATTGCCATGTAAAGCCTTGTGGGCAGCAGTTAGTACTTGGGGTAAAGTTACTTTTGTTCCTCTGTTAGTGTATAATCATGGATGCTCCAAGTGAGTTAAGTATTGATTGTTTGGTAGTGTAGTTTGGTAATACAGATCTCTGAAAGTTCCAAAGAATGTTGATACCTTGTACAAGAGAAGGTGCTTCTAAACCAGGTTTTTGGTTATCACTGTTAGGACTCATCCAGTACTGATTCAAGGAGAGACCTCTGTTGGTAAAACCAGTTTAATTCGCTGGTTGGCTGCTGCTACTGGGAATCATTGTGTAAGGATTAACAATCATGAGCATACAGACATCCAGGAATATATTGGCTGTTACACATCAGATGCTTCTGGCAAGTTGGTATTTAAGGAAGGTGAGTGGGCATGTTCTATTTACTCTAAGTTTCTGACTCGCTTCGCTGCTTTTTTTCTTGTCTGCTTGTCATCTCTCTACTATAATAAACCAGACCTGTCACAAAGATAATAGTTGCATATTAATGACAATCACTTATGAGAGTTTTGGCAAATTCTTAAGAGTTTGTATTTGTTTTATCATACTTTTCCTTTTGGACCTAAAGAAAAGATTTCAACAACTTAATACTATTGCTTCTGTCTCTGGACTATCATTTATCCTGAGTGAAAACTGGTTGTCAGAAGTAGCTGAATAGATGCTTCTGTTGGATTTTTAACTAGAACTTTTTCTGTTCCTCCCAAGGCATTCTTATAGATGCAATGAGAAAAGGTTACTGGATCGTTCTGGATGAACTCAATTTGGCTCCTACTGATGTTCTGGAGGCTCTGAACCGTTTGTTGGATGATAACAGGGAGCTGTTCATTACCGAGACCCAGGAAGTTGTCAAAGCTCACCCTCGCTTCATGCTGTTTGCCACACAGAATCCTCCAGGGCTCTATGGTGGCAGAAAGGTCTGTATCATCACTCCCTTTGAGTAGCTACGCCTAGGGAACAAATCTGCCTCGCACATAGGAGTGTGATGTGAAAACTCTCTGATGGGTACCACAGAATTGACACGAAATTCTCAAGTGGTAGAGATGAGGTGGCTGTAGACTCCCCTTCAGTACAGCTGGACTCAGTTTAGGTTAGCTGCTTGTTTTGCATATGCCAAATCTCTAATTCATGCTGAGTAGTTGAGATGCAAGTGCTTTACTGAACCGGAGTTCGTGTATATTATATTTATCTCAGCATTTCTTGCTCAAGAGCACCGAAGGTGTGACTTAGGCCATTTTGTGCTGTTTTCGGCTGGGATGTATAGTGACGAGTGTGGGCCTGTGTTTTGGATTTGTGCTGGAAACAGTGCTGGTAACACAGGGATGGTGCAGTTACTGCTGGGCAGTGCTTATACAGAGCCAAGGCATTTTCTGCTCCTCACCCCACCTTTGAGGAGTTGGGAGGGGACATGGCTGGAACAGCTGACCCCAACTGACCAAAGGGATATTCCATACTGTAGGATGTCTTGCTCAGTAATAAAAATGGGATGGAAGGGGAAGAAAGAGGAAGGGGGGAATCTTTGGTATTTTGTTTGTTTTCCCAAATAACCTTTGTGCATGATGAAACCCTCCTTTCCTGGAAGTGGCTGAACACCTTCTTGCTGATGAGAAGCAGTGGATGAATTCCTGATTTTTGCTTTTTTGTGTGTGCAGCTCTTGTTTTACCTATGATCCTGTCTTTATCTCAACCAGTGAATTTTCTCACTTTTACCCTTCCCATTCTCTCCCTGATCCCATTGTAGAGGGAGTGAGTGAGTGGCTGTGTGGTGCTCAGCTGTGAACTATAGTTAAAACACAACACGTTTTAAAGCTGTTGTCCTCATCCAGGCTGTCTGCCTCTTGTGCTTTATTTCACTGTTTATGTGTATATACTGATTTGTATGCTATGACACTATTCCTATTTCCTTTGGATGTGTAGAGGAAGATAAATAACCTCAGGAATGTTGAAGGAAAAATCCAAGCAATAGTATGTTCTCATATTTCAGGTTTTGTCCAGAGCCTTCAGAAATCGGTTTGTGGAACTGCATTTTGATGAACTACCAAGTGTTGAACTGGAAACCATCCTGCACAAGAGATGCAGTTTGCCACCTTCTTACTGCAGCAAGCTTGTCAAAGTCATGTTGGATCTGCAAGTATGAGAGTCTTCTCTTTGTGGAAGACATGCAGACATATTTCAGTACAAAGTAATAGAAATTCCTCTTTGTGGGGGAGGTGTTGCTAACTGGTAGATAGTTAAAAACCTAAACTGTAACTGATGGAAGAGAACCCAGCAGAGTACTTAGTGGTTAAGATACAGGGAAGGTGATGTCAGATTTGAGAGAAAGCTAGTAGAAAACAAAATTAATAACCAGAGGCCTTCAGATTTGATGTGTAGAACAATCCCTTGCTCTGGTTTCAGAGTACAGTATTGGATTTGTAGCTGGCTTTGAGTTGTCCTAAATTTGTTGGTATTTTTAAGCAATAATTTTAAACGGGGTCTGACACTCCAGTGTTTAAAAGGCATTTAACACAGTAGCTAAAACTATCTCTGTATTTAAAAGGAATTGCAGCAGCACAAACCAGAGCACCCTTCAATTCCTAACATATATTTTGGTGTAGAACCAAATCTTTTACTTGGATTGCTTTGTTCCAAGTACCTGTTTCCTTTTGTAGAATTTTTATTTGTTATCATTTATATGATCTTTATATTATCAATATTCTTGGTACCTATCAAACACCTGCTTAAAGGTAATTTGAGTTTGGGCATCATGACTGTACTAACTCTTCTTTTTCCACTGTTTGAAGACCTGTCACATCAGAGAGCTCTGATTAGCTTTGCTTTAAGGATTCATGAAAATGTGGCTCACATTTTGTTCTCACAACAGTCTTACCGCAGAGGTTCCACAGTGTTTGCTGGGAAGCATGGGTTCATTACCCTGAGGGATCTGTTTCGTTGGGCTGAACGGTACCGACTGGCAGAACAGCTGGAGAAGGAGTACGACTGGCTTCAGCACTTAGCAAACGATGGTGAGCCCTGCTACTTCAGGTTTTTGAAGTGTGTGTAGAATCGTTTTGTAACCCTAGTTGTTAGGTAGAAATTTCTCTTGCTGATTAGCCATGTAGTAATTGCTTTCTTCCTCTGTTTTATAGGGTTTATGCTTCTGGCAGGTAGGGTCAGGAAACAGGAGGAGGTGGATGTTATTCAGAATGTCCTGGAAAAACACTTTAAGAAAGAAATATATCCTGACCGTCTCTTCTCGGGGGAAAGTGTAAAAAAACTACTGGGTGAGTTTCCTAGAAGGACTGTACTGGTAGTTCTCTAGGTTTGACTGAAGCTGATGGATTGTTTTGTGTTGTGCAGCTAAATCCTCCACACGGGTGTCAGTGATGGACAGAGATTTTAACCATATTGTCTGGACTCAAGGGATGAGGAGACTTGCTATTTTGGTTGGACGAGCCCTAGAGTTTGGTGAACCGGTGTTGCTGGTGGGAGACACTGGGTAAGCTTGCTGTTTATGATGCAGTTCTTTGTAGTGCTGCACCAGCCACTGAGCCTCACATGTAATGAGGCTGCTTTTGTGGAAATGTGATGTTTTTCTGTTTGAAAAAGTGTTTGCTTTACATGTTTTAAGAACCTGAAGTAGTCTTGCTACTACTTCTTCCCTCAGTCCCTGCTTTGTATGCTGTGAAGGAGGTTGTGGAAGAAAATGCTGTCTGCTTCTGTGCTGGGTATAAATTTGGAGAGTAAATCTTTGTGGGGGAGAAGGGAAAAGGAATACAAGAAAAGGGAAAAGCAAAATCATTTGGGTGATAAATGAGAACTTTGGGTACTCAGCAGTTTATTCGCTTGAGCTTTGCCTTGGTGTAGCATCTCCAGTTTAGTGAAATATTGGGTTAAATGAATACCTGTAGGCACTGGCTGAGGTAAATTTCACTTTGAACCTGCAGAAATCCATCAATTGCAGATACTGATTTTAATGTGATTAAAGGCATCTTATGCAAGTCAGCAACAGTTGTGCCAAAAAAGGCTTCACTTTCAATGCATTTCTTTAAAGGAAAGCAGTGGAAATAAATTTGCATGCTGGGCCTTTGCTCCTCAGCTCTTCAGTGCAAATGAATCCTGTCCAAAGTGAGATGACTTTAAAAAATTATTTTATTCTTCCCTTTCAATTAAATTACTTTGCAGGTGTGGTAAAACCACCATTTGCCAGATCTTTGCAGCATTAACAAATCAGAAGCTCTATTCAGTGAATTGCCACTTGCATATGGAGACTTCAGACTTCCTGGGAGGGTTGCGCCCAGTCAGGCAGCGGTCCAAAGACCAGGTTTGTCTTGCATCATTGTATGCATCAGTGTAACGATGGAACTAAAAAGTAGCAGTCATTAATGACTTTTCATTTCCTTTTCTGTTTCTTAGGAGGATTCTGATGGTTCTAGACTCTTTGAGTGGTGTGATGGACCTCTTGTTTTAGCAATGAAAGAAGAGGGCTTTTTCCTGCTTGATGAGATTTCTTTAGCTGATGATTCTGTACTAGAGCGACTTAACAGGTACATCTTAAATGTGTTAGTGTTAACTATCCTCAGTGTGTCTGTTCATCATACACAGATGGGTGGAGTAAATCTAGCTGCTTCTAGCCATGTTTGTTTCCTTGCCTGGATGAGCAGCTCTGTTAATTATATACTTTGTGCTGAAAGGAGCAGATAACTTTAGTCTTGTTCATATTCTGTGCCAGTTTGCTTTTTTTTTTCTAATTATGATTTGATAGAGGTGCTAGCTTTAATCACAGTAATACTTGAACAGTTTTTGCTATTCCAAATTTTAATTACAACTGGGGGAAAGACAGTAAAGTAAGAAAAGGTGAAACTGCCTTGTCTTGCCTAAGTCTTGTCTTCCTTGGAAAAAATAAAAAGTACTTTAATTAAAAAGCATATATATATATATATGTTTGTTTGACATACATTGTTACACTGATTTTCATAGAATGCTTTGGGTTGTAAGGAACCTCAAAGATCATCTAGTTCCAAACCCCCTGCCATGGACAGGAGCACCCTTCACTACATCAGGTTGCCCAACACCTCATCCAACCTGGCTTTAAGCACTTCCAGGGATGGGGCTTCCACCAGCTCACTGGGCAACCTGTGCCTATGCTTCACTACCCTCACCATAGAGAATTTCTTCCTTATATCTAATCTAAACCTACCCTCTTTCAGCTTGAAGCCATTGCCCCTTGTCCTGTCACTCCGCTCCCTGATGAACAGGGCCTCTCCCACTTTCCTCTGTGACCCTTTTAAATATTGGTAGGCTGTAATTAGGTCTCCCTGGAGCCTTCTCCAGGCTGAAAAAAACCAACTCCTTAAGCCTGTCTTCACAGGAGAGGTGCTCCAGCCCCTTGATCATCTTTGTGGGCCTCCTGGACTCACTCCAGCAGCTCTATGTCTTTCCTGCACTGGGGATCCTAGAACTGGATGCAGTACTCCAGGTGGGGTCTCATGAGAGCAGAGTAGAGGGGCAGAATCCCCTCCCTCAACCTGCTGGCCATGCTGTTCTTGATGTAGCCCAGAACACAGTTGGCCTTCTGAGCTGCTAGCTCACAGTGCTGGCACATATTGAGCCTGTCATCAATCAGCACCCCCAAGCCCCTCTCCTCAGGGCTGCTCCCAACCCATTCTCTGCCCAGGCAGCAGTTGTGTTTGGGATTGTGCTGACCCACATGCAGGACCTTGCACTTGGCCTCGTTGAACTTCATGCAGTTCACATGGGCCCATCTATCCAGCCTGTGAAGGTCCCTCTGGATGGCATCCCTTCCCTCCAGCATGTCAACCTCACCACACAGCTTGGTGTTGCTGGCAAAGTCCACGTCACCATCAAAGATGTTGAACAGTGCTGGTCCCAGTATTGACCGCTGAGGAACACCACTTGTCATGGACCTTCACATGGACATCGATCTGTTGATCGCAACTCTTTGGATGTGACCATCCAGCCAGTTCCTTATCCACTGAGTGGTCCATCTGTTGAATCCATGTCTCTTTAGCCTAAAGGCAAGGGTGTCACGTTGGACAGTGTTGAATGCCTTGCACAAGTCTCGAAGATGATGTATGTCATCCTTCCTTTGTCCTCTCTCTCTGTTACCCCATCATAGAAGTCCACCAGATTTGTTAGGCATGATTTACACTTAGTGAAGCTGTGTTGCCTGCCACTGAACAGCTCCTTATTCTCCATGTGTCTGAGCATATGCTTTGGTTGGTGTTACTGCTTTCCATTTGGCTTTATAGTGCTACTCAAACCGTGACATAAAGTCTCCAATTTATCTCTCTAGTGTTCTTGAAGCTGAAAAGACATTGGTACTTGCTGAAAAAGGTGGTCAAGATGATGAAGAGAATGAGGTAGAACTATTAGTTGCTGGGAAGAAATTTCGTATCCTTGCGACCATGAATCCAGGAGGTGACTTTGGGAAAAAAGAGGTAAGTGCCAAAGCAGCTGGGTGCGCGTGGAGGCGCAACATGAGAATACATCGTGCCGCTTGTCGCATCCAGTGCTTCCAAGGAGGCATCTGCCTCATCGCTCCGGAGAAAGATTAGGTTGTATCTGTTTTCCATCACTTCTGTATGCTCTCATCTTGATGATGTTAAGTCAATACTTAGCAGAATGTCAAACAAAACTTCAGGCCTCTAAATACCCTAGGTAAGGTTGATTGGTAGAATACTTCAAGTGCAGGAAATGTGGCTCATGAGGCAAGTAAAACCAGCTGCAACACGAATCTGGAATAGCATGAAGTTGCATATTGGATTATTCTCCGTAGTACTGGTCAGAAAGTGACAGAGGTTGTACTGTCTTTCTCAGTGAACATGAACATCACATCCCAAAAGACCTTTTTCATCAAATGAAAGGAATAAAAATCTTTCTGAAGCTTTGCTTTCAGAAAGTTAGACAGGTTAAAACCAAAACTTTTAAGCAATGTTGACAGCTAGGAGGTAAAAGAACTTACACCTTTTAGTTTGTTTCTTTTTGCTTTGTTTTTCCTTCACAAATAATGTACAGAAATGGGTGCTCCATTTAAAGTGGTTTCTAGAGTACTGAACAGTTGATTGTAAAAACGTGTGTTTAAATGGGATTTATTTCTTCCCTGTGTGTGGGCTAATGACTTTTGCTGGACTCAAGCTAGAGGAAGAGAGGAATTGGAAAAAAGACTTGTAGTTGAAGGCAGATTTCCACGTGGTAGGTTGCTTCTGTATTCAAAGGGAGATTACATAGCCATTGTTTGATAGATGATGTCCTAGAATGAAATGGAGCTTTGATGTTTGCAAACCAGCTCAGTTTCTTCCCAAATTCTTTGAACTTTCTCATATGTCAGCCATTCCCTGCATTGATGCCACTACTAGAAGTCTTAAAATCCACACTTTCTCAAAGATTTTGTTACAGTGCAGCAGCCCCAACAAAATTAGAAGGAAAGGTCTAGCTTGGTCACTTGATTTGCTGCTTGCAAGTGCTGTGGCTACAAGGCTGTCAGTTAATTGCAATATGAATTGCTGTGTCTTTCTGCTTGTTTGCAGCTTTCTCCTGCACTGCGCAACAGGTTTACAGAGATATGGTGTCCACAAAGCAATGGCCGTGGTGATTTAATACAGATTGTGAAACACAATCTTCATCCAGGACTGTCTCTGGGTGGAATAAACCATCAAGGTGAATTCTTCTCAGTGTGCTGGTATTCAAACATTGCTAAGGAAAAAAAAAAAAATAGTATGGCAGCTGCTAAACTTCCTTCAGAGTTTACAGCACTGTGTCCCTTTTTCTTGTAAATACATCTCTCTCCAAGGATAGTTGTGGAAGATTTTGACTATGTTCTTCCCTCATTGTGCTTATGTTTTATGGCTAGGTAGAAGTAAGATCAAGGGTATATTTCCTTCACTATCCAGGTACTTTAATTGTCCCCCAGCCTTTCAGTGGACATCTTAGTTTGATTGTGAGGTGATGAAAGAAGTGGCACTTTATTTTCTGCCAGCAACTTCACTTTCAGTGATTAGGCAGGATCACTTGATTCTGTCTTGCTACTTGAACTTTAAAGGCTCTGCAGTGACAGCGCAGACATGGACTTACCCTTCAGGTGTCCTGACTGTTGGGATATCAAGTACCCATCCACATTGCTCATGCATTGCAACTGCGCCTACTTTAGTGATGCTTGTTATACAACAGTGTAGGAGGTGTGAGCAAGAAAATTATTTGGTAACTGTTGGTTTTTTACTTCTTTTCTTTTAGGGGCAGACATAGCAGAGCTCATGATGGACTTCGTTGAATGGCTGACTAACCAAGAGTTTGGTCGCCAATGTATTCTCAGCGTGCGAGATATCTTGTCATGGGTTAATTTTATGAATGTCATGGTACAGGATACAGAGTCTCATTTTGCCAAGGAATATAGCCTTCTTTACACTTCTCCAATGATGTCTTTTGTCCATGCTGCATGTTTGGTCTATATTGATGGAATAGGGTCAGGTAAGTCTTTAGTGCTCATTGCAAACAGAAAATATGAAGGTAGTGTATTTTGTGAGTGCACACAAAGTGATTTGGGGCAGCTCTTCTGGGAGAAGTTTTCCCTTCCCTTCAGCAATATACCATACATCATACGTCTTTTTATATTTCAGTAGCAAGAGTTTGAATAATACAGCAAACTTTAAATAAATTAAAGGTAGTGATAGTATTATAAAGGCTAGCACCCAAATTAAGAAAGTCTGTGGGTTTTTTGTTGAGCCTTCTGAGCTGATACAGTACTTAATTACATGACCATGTGTAATTTTCTCTCTTCCACTCCACTTGTCAGCATCTGTGCATGCTAGCTGGATTTGTGCATAGCTCAGAATTTATCTTTGCATGTTTGACCACTGGTCCAGTTGCTAAATAGATGTGGGAATGGGGGAAAAGTAAAAAGCCACAAGAAATGCAGGGAAAGAAGGCCTGGTTTATGGTAAGATGCAAGGATGACAGTGATGGTAGAAGAAAGGGCTTTGGAAATAAGAAGTCATTAATTTTGTTGCTCGCAAAACAATTTGTCCAGAACAAATAGCATGGGAAGCACTGGCAAGCAAAAGCACTAACATGAAATATAAACCTGAAACAGAATACCACATAAAAACAGCATGTGTGAAGGAATTGAGTTTCTTACACATAAGACAAAGGTGCCAAGTTATGCTTGTGAAGCCCACTTAACTTTTCTGTTTACAGGTACAACATCCTGCTCAGCTGATACGGCTCTATTAGCTCGTGAAAAATGCCTGACATTCTTATGTGAGAAGATGAGTCAATTCCTTGAGCTGACTGATTACCAGAAGAATGAACTAAAGATTTATGACAGAACAAAGGAGAGAGAATTTTTGTGGATGGACAACTTTATGGGAATACACCCCTTTTTTATTCCAAGAGGCAAGTGTCTTGTGTGGGAGTGGGCGGACATTTATTCTGTGGGTTTTATTCCCGGTAGTTCACTAAATCTTAGTAGGATACCTGAACCATTAAAGAACAATTTATAGTTTGTTCTTAAGCCTTAGAAAAATGCCTTTTCTGCCTCCAAGTGTGTTACTTGCAACTCAGTCGCCTTTGTTAAAAAGTCAAAGAACGTGTGTTTTCTTATAATTACTGGTTAATGGCCTATTTTTAGTAACCTTTTTTGAAGTGCTGAGGATTCTTTAATTGTGATTTTCTTCCACTTTGGTCAGGCTGTCTGCTAACTTCCACTAATTAAAGCTACAGCTCATGCTGGCCCGTGTAAGTCAGAGATCAGGGCTCCTGGGTACAACATGCAGACTAATGCTGCCTGTGGATGGGTATTTAGTCCCTACCTTGCAGTTCCTTAATGCAAATTGAACTGTCCAAATACTGGTTTCTACCCTTAAAATACTGTGATGGGACTAAAAAATGCTGACTGAGCTTGTTAGTTCAGCTGATTGGTTTTCAGTACATGGGACTATGTGTTCCTAATGCTATCTTAATCGTTACCTTTGAAAGTTCTGATAATCCTGGATTATGTTAGTCATGCATTAAAATTGTACAATGTAATGCTTTTTTGTAAATGACTTTGTTTCCCTCTGATAATTCAATCATGAAGGGAAGGAACTCCTTCATACCAAGCAGGGGTCAAGGTGTGTTACCTAAATTGGTGATTAATATCTTGCATAGCTGAGCAGTACTGTTTTACAGGATTTGGGGAGTGATGTTCCCAGTGAGCTATACTGGTTGGAATTTGGCAGACAAGTTCTGTTACTGCCTTCTTGCTGTATGTGATAATAACAGCAAATAAAATGTGCCTCGCAGTGCACTTGAAAGTACTCCTCCTTCACAGAACTGGTAGCATATAGAACAGATTAATATGTTGTTCTGTTACATGACTGAACTGTATCCTTCAGTGCCAAATTTTCTAAAGGTACTTTTGAGTTCTAGATCCACTTGTTTGAAGCACAAGGACAGACGATTTTTCAGTGATGTATCTCTTGTTTCAATCATGAACCAGGAAGTGTTGAAACTTCATGGCAAAATATGTTGTGTATTCAGATGCTTTTGCAAAATTCAGCATCAGTATATGGGGATGGGCTGAGGCCCAGCTGTGGGTCGAATAGAAAGTATGTGCTCCTGATCTCTGAGAATGGGATACAAGCTTGACCTCTATTGCTTGCTGTAATGAGGTCAGCAATTAACAAACAGAATGATCTCATTCAGAAGCACTTTGTCAGCAGCTCCAGCATGAGCATTCTGGTTTATTTGTGTTTTGGTTTACCTCTCCTTTGTTTTAGGCCCTGTCCTTCAGAGGAACAGCAGTACAGATTATGCCCTGAATGCTGGGACTACAGCAATGAATGCACAAAGACTGTTAAGAGCGCTACAGCTTAACAAACCTATTTTGTTGGAGGGGTCACCAGGAGTGGGCAAGACCAGTTTAGTTTCTGCCTTGGCAAAAGCTTCGGGAAACTGTCTTGTTCGAATCAACCTGTCTGAACAAACGGTAGAATAAAATGCTATCTTTGTAACTTGGTGTTTGTGGTGGGGGGAGTATTATTTAGCTTAGAAAGTGAGGGGTTTTTTTAACTTTAACATTTTGCACTCAGTACTGATTTTTCCTTATTTGTTCCAATGTAAAAATTGGGAAGTGGGAACCAGAAGGAGCAGGGAGCTTCTGTGAGCAAATGACAATTCCCAGTTTTTTTCTGTTCTTTTCAAGAGAAGATGTGTATCTCTGTGTACTGTGTTTTTCTTGGCTTCTGCAAAATTACTTGAAAACAGCTCTAAGGCTTTTTAGCTTTTCTATTGTTAAATATAGTAGCTGACCATCGTAGTCCTATCATGGAAAAGTTTTTAGCTTCTTGCAAATTCTGAATGTTTTTAAATAGAGCTAAAATATAGGTATTAAATGGGGAGGGAGAAAATGTGAGGTTAATGAAGGCTGTTTATGAAGCCTGTTCTGTGGAGTTTTGTCATTTCTCCCCCTCACCCCCTCACCATTCTTCATTCCCAAAGGATGTGACAGACTTATTTGGGACAGACTTGCCTGTTGAAGGTGGGAAAGGAGGAGAATTTGCCTGGCGTGATGGACCACTACTGGCAGCATTAAAGGCTGGACACTGGATTGTCTTAGATGAGGTAAATTCAAGTTTGGGGCACAAATAAAGCTAGTGACAGGACAAGAGGGAATAGCCTCAAGTTGCGTAGAGATTCCGATTGGATATTAGGAGTAACTTCTTTACTGAAAGAGTGGTGAAGTATTGGAACTGGCTGCCCAGGGAGGTGGTGGAATCACCGTCCCTGGAAGCTGTTCAAAAACTGGGTAGATGTGGCACTTCAGGAGGTGGTTTAGAAGTTACAGTCATGTAGCACTTACAGTTGGACTTTATGATCTTGAAGGTCTTTTCCAACCATGATGATGCTAGGAAATACAAGAGAATGTGTTGGAAGGGCGAAGATGATTCAGCATGTAGGATAAATACCTTCGAGGGTTGTGACTGAAATGAATTCTGCTTACTTCTAGTTACATGCATCTAGTACCACATAGGAAGTTGTTACTCTACTTAAGAGAAAATTAATCTTCTATTAAGTCCCTTTGCCCCTTGGCCCTCCCTAGACGGAGTGTGGGAGACTGGCTTTGAGTAGACCTCTTTTAGACTGGGGTTCAATCCTTGTCCTCTTGTCTAACTTAATGCAGAAAACCAGGGTAGATTTGATTAATGTTCTTACATGGATATAGTTTCACTGAAATAGAAGGTGTTTTGCTGGGACCAGTACACTGTGGTGCACATCGATTTACTTGAGATGAAAAAGTATTTTGCCAGTAGAAGCTATCCAATCTTAAATTATTTAGCTGTTTGTATACCTTTCCCTATTGTGAAGAATGATACTTTAAACAACATTGTATTTAAATAACCCAGGCTGCCTTAATTTAAAAAAAATGTAGGAGCTTAAATTCAGAAGAAACATCTTGAACTTGCAGATCTTACAGCGGAGAGCTGTTTTGTTATCATGGTGAAACCAGGGTGTGAATAACAAGTGCACATAAGGAAAAGTGTTAGTTACAGTTTTGTTGCTTCAGCATAAGAACGGTGTAGGTGAGTGTAATAAGATAGGACGCTGCTAGAACAGCAAAGAAGTTGAATTTTTCTGTGTATCCCAGACTGTTGAACTAGACATTATGCAAAAGTGTTTTGTGGCATATTAATATTGTATCGCTATTTCTTTCCTCAGTTGAATCTGGCTTCTCAGTCTGTACTAGAGGGGCTAAATGCATGCTTTGACCACAGAGCAGAGATATATGTTCCAGAATTGGGAATGAACTTTCATGTACAGCACAAGAAGACTAAGATTTTTGGATGCCAGAATCCGTACAGACAAGGAGGTGGAAGAAAGGGTCTGCCCAAGTCCTTCCTTAATAGATTTACACAGGCAAGCTTCTTTGTATGGTTTAAACTATGTCATGATCCTGTCTGTCTTGTAGGGTTTTTTGACTATATTGATGCTCTTGACTCTACAGGTGTATGTTGACCCACTATCAGCAGATGATATGGAGTTTATTGGAAATACACTGTTTCCTGCTATTGATAAAAGTATTATTGCTAAAATGGTTGCTTTCAATAACAAGGTAAAGCATGTTTTAATTTCTCTTGTAGAATTAGGCAGAATGCAGTAAGACTTAAATTAATTCTGATTTTATATTTCCAAGAATCTTTATGGAGAAGTGCATGGGTACAAAAGAGGAATGGAAGTATATGCAGAAGAGAGTATCCACCACCACTAAAACACACCTGAATTTTTGTCCCACTACAATAAGATACTTGGTTGATAACTGAAGAGACATTATTTTTACAGAAGATTTTATATATGTATAGATATATATTTATATACACACACGAAAAATGGCTTTGTTCTGTAAAAAGTGGAAGCAAAGCTTGGTAACACTGAATTGAGTTGAGAAAATAATGGTTTTCTAGACATATGGATTGTGCCTGAAGCACAGACAAAATGAGCTCTTCTCTTAAGAACTGAAATGTATATTTCTGGTTTTGTTCTGAATTTTTAATCTGCTCTTTTATTATGGGATGTTGCTAGTGAAAGCAGCATCTGACCTTTCAGAAGCAGAAGCTTGTAAGGATGTGTCATTCTTCTGGAACACTGAGTCACCAATAAAAGGAAAAAATCTTTCTTGATAGGATTCGTGTATGACAAAAGATTTGGAGATGCTCAGATATAAAATTTTACTAGTATAAAAGGTTTTCAGCAAGTTGCCAAGGCATCAGCTTACTAGTTATTTTATGGCTTAGATGCTACTGGTTTTGCACAAAGTACAGGATATAAAATTAACCGTAAAAATTTTATTTGTGGTCATGCTTCTGAAGTTGTGTTGAATCTTCATGTCAGGAAACAAAACAGTGTAGTCATGGTAAGAGAAAGTAGTATTCTGTGGCCTTAGTTAAATCTGTTGTGGCAGTATCTTACTGAATACTTACTTATAGAGTGCAAGAGTAAAAAAGGATAAGAGTTTTTGAGAATTGGTAGGTGAAAGACAAACTAAATCTACCTTCAGTTCCTGTTATCTTAAGAAAAGTGAATACAGCTTGCACTTTCTGTTGTCCTCAGTCTCCTAAGCAGTGCCAAAGGCAGTAGTTTAGGTCAATTTTTAAAAAAATATTTGAAGACCAGCATGTGGGTGGAATAAGATTGTTTTATTTTTAATTGCTACTTTTTCCAGATTGATGAAGAAGTAATGATTGAAAAACAGTGGGGGCAAAAAGGAGGACCCTGGGAGTTCAACTTACGTGATCTTTTCCGCTGGTGCCAACTTATGCTTGTTGACCAGTCACCAGGCTGTTATGATCCAGGCCAGCACGTATTTTTAGTATATGGAGAAAGAATGAGAACCAAGGAAGACAAAGAAAAGGTGAGCTGTGTGTTTTCAGCTTTTCAGACTGCCAGGAAGCATTTTTAGAAATCCAAGTGTAAATTCAAAGATAGCTTACAATTCATTCATAGATATTACCTCTTATTAAAGAAAAATAGATTTCTTTGGAGTTTTGAGGTTTAATGTATGTACCTGCTCATGTCATTTAAAATACCAATTTAATTATACTAGCAGGTAAAAGCAGAAGCCTGGTGCAAATGAAGGCAAGTAGAGTAACAAAGGACTTAAAGCAAAACACAACATATTCTTTTGATTCTGTATGAAATAGTAAAGTTCTCAGAGGCATGGCATGGGATTCTTAAAAGTAATGATTATAAAGCATTTGTGTCAGTGCTGTCCTGTAACTCTTCCCTTCCCTGCCAGCATTTTTTAAAATTATTCTGTCTTGGATTTCTTTTATTGACTTCTGTCTGTTAATCTGTTACTTCCTTCTGCCTATCAAATTGCTTCCCTCATTCTTTTAAACTCACTGCTTAAGGTTTCTGTCTAATAAAACCCACTCACTGCAGTTCATTATTCAACCTTTGCCACCTACTTATCACTTTTGCCTAGAAATGCTTTCCTTGTGTTTAATTTCACATTTAACTGGTATTAAACTAAAAGTCAGTCAGATTGTAAGGCTGTAAATTCCTAACTGTAGGTGACCAGATATTTTTCTCATGGTTTACTTTCCCCTTCTCATAGTATTATATTTTTGTGTGTTACCAAGAGCTTATTTATGGAGTGACTTCTTTCCTAGTATTTTGTTGAAGAGAAACATTTCTTTGAAGTATTTTTGTTCATGAGCAAGCCAGGTTAATGAAGAGCTTGCTGTGGGCAGATCACACACTTTAATTACTCATTGCACTTTGAATGAAAGAACACTTGTGACTAAGCTGTGTTAGTTACTTTCACATGGCTGTGGAGCTGAGAGAGAAGGCTGCCTTTGAAGAAAGTCTTTGGATCAATGGACAACAAGACTGATTAGTCTCTTTCTTTCAACTGCTCTAGGTTATATCTGTATTTAGAGATGTTTTTGGTCAGGAGGCTGCCCTGTATATGGGAACCAGAGAGTTTCACATCACTCCATATAATGTTCAGGTAAGCTGTTGACAAGAGGTTTTGTGAGTGGAGAGAGAAGAAAGTGACTTTCACAGCTGAGCTCCTGTTTGCCTCTTGAGTATTCACCTATGTGTGTCTCATCCCTTCCAGGTTGGTTATTCAGTTCTTTCTCGTGGCAACTACATTCCTTATCCTGGCAGAAACCTCTCACTTCTGCATCATTCACTGCAGTCCCTTGAGTCCATCATGAAATGTGTGCACATGAGCTGGATGGTGATCCTTGTGGGTCCGGCAGCTGTTGGCAAAACCAGTCTTGTCGAGCTGCTGGCCCACCTGACTGGCCATCAACTAAAAATCATGGCCATGAACAGTGCAATGGATACAACTGAACTCCTGGGTGGATTTGAACAGGTAAATGCTGTTTTGGTAATAAGGCAGCATTTCTCCTTCCTGCCTAACAGTGGCCAGGCTACTGTGACAGTAGCATTCAAGTGCTAAACATTAGGTGCCACGTTCTGGGTGAACTGACTCCCTAATGGCATGTTTGCAGGTTGATATCAATAGGCCATGGCAGCGCCTGTTAGAGAAGGTGGAGAGTGCTGTGAGCACCCTGGTGAGGGACAGCCTCCTCCTGACGGAAATCTGCGCAGATGACGCCGAACTTGTGCTGCGCGCTTGGAGCAACTTCATCCTGCATTACAAACCCAAATCTCTGGGCGAAGGAGGTAGAAGTGTTACAGCTGAATTAGTGAGCAAACTGGAGGGAATACTTGTACTTATCCAGCGGCTAAACAACAAAATAAATTCTTATTCAAAGGCAGGTATGTATGTTGGGTGATTTGAAGTGTAAGAATCTGTTCCTCTGAAAGACGTATATAAATCTGCAGTCAAAGCTTGAAAAAAATTGAGGAGGTTTCTGCGTTTTTGTATGTTGCTTCATGTTATTTCACTCAGCCTGCAGCCTGTCTTCTGAAACAGTTGCACTGGTGTGATGGTTTTGGGTTTATTTTTTGTGTATTTACACCTGGTAGCAATCAGTAGTCCACGCTGAAATTCTCTCGTACTGAACTACTCAACATATGATACAATACAGCTCTTACCTTGTATTCCTAAGAAAGGGAACTTCAGTATTCTATTTTTTGCATTTTTTCTTTGAAGCATTGGTCACCTGAGCTTTGCAGATGGCAGCAGAATAAAGTATGTGTTGTTTTTCCTTTATAAAGTAGTTTACTAAAACATGGAGTTAATATTTTAATTAAATTAATCCATCAAACTTCATGTAATGGGGGAGAACAGACTTAGGAAAAATTGCCAGTCCAATTTTATATTTCTCTGTGCTTGCAAACACCATCTGTCCTTATGGACTTCACCCCTCGGAGGCCACTTAGAGTTGGAGCCTCTGCTGTTGTGTTCCCCTAAAGTAGGAACCATGTATATTTATTCATAAAATAACTATTACTTTTCTTGAATGGAACAGGAAGCTACCTCAGTGATACAAGCCTTGATGCAAGATTTGCTTTCTTTCAGAGTTTGCTCACCTGGTAGAAGAGTTCCGGCGTTTCAAGCTGCAGCAGGCCCAGGCTGCTGACCGTAACAGCCATGGCACTTTCGAGTGGGTGGATGGGATGTTGGTTCAGGCCCTGCAGTCTGGAGACTGGCTGTTGATGGACAATGTGAACTTCTGCAAGTAAGAGATTTTAGTGTTCTTTTTTCGCTAAGCAAATACCCTTGGCCTCTAGATGACTTGTACCTCTTACTGTATGATTCACAACTGACAATTTGCCTTTGAAAACAATATGTGAGAATAGTAGCTTGTGCTTTCTGGAAGAGCATCTTCCTCCTTAGGCAGCCTAGCTGTTGGTAGCTTTCATGTTACCTTATAATGTAATTAGCCTTGTAACTTAGCCATTTAACTTTTCCTTCCAAGACTGGTACCACTTTGATTTCAGATCAGGAAGGGATCAAATTGTTACCTCTTATAACCATATAAATTTCTTTTGAACCTAGCCCTTCTGTGCTGGACCGCCTGAATGCTTTGCTTGAACCAGGAGGTGTTCTTACCATGAGTGAGAGGGGTGTGATAGACGGCACAATTCCTACAATAGCTCCTCATCCAAATTTCAGGTGCTTTGTGTTCCTTTTCCTTTTTATTTTTTTTCTCTCCATACCAAAAAGTAGGTTTAGGAAAAAAGTCAGCAGTGAGCTAGTCTTTTGAATGCTGTTCAGTTTTTCATGTACTGTAGAGATACTGTCTGTCTGGCAAGGAAGAAAACCATGCTATGGCTAGCATATGACAGAGAGCTTAAGAAGCTTGGCTTTAAATCCCTGTTGCAGCACAGACTGATACACTGGAAAATTTGCAGTAGCATACCTCTGCCTTGATTCTCCTCTTAAAAATTTAGGATTTAGCATTTCCTTGTCTCACTGTAATGGAGTTGAGGATTGATGTGTTGAAGACAGTGAAGTATCCAGATATATTGGCAATTAAAGCTGGAACATAATAATTTTTTTCCCAGCTTTTTCCATCCCTTCCATAAATTTTGAGTTTCCTGCAGTGACAGCACTAAAAAAGCCCACCAAAATACCCAATACCACCAACTCCCCTATTCTGCCCCCCTGCCCCCCCCAAACCATAACCCCAAAAACAAACCAGGCAGTCTGTATTCTTTGTATTCTTTCAGACCTTAAGTAGTCTTGGGAGGAGATGGGATGAGAACATACGGAGTATTTTGTATAATACCTGTCTTTTTAAAAATTAATTTTAAAAGTATTAAGACTGATATGCTCTGGTCCATCTGAATTGGAAACAATAACTTTTTTTTAAGTAGTCATATGATAAAATAACGCTTGCTTCAATATAACTCAGTTAAAAATCATGCAATATACCTATGACTAATTTCAGAATATAATTATTCACATAGATTTTAGTAGAAATTCAGTAGGTGTCTCTGGCTTTGTAGATATCAGTGTCCCCATTTTTATAAAGGTAGATTTATTTTATCGAAGAGCAGATCTGGTGGGTCAGGAGCCCTAAGTTATATCATAAGAACGCAAGGCAATTGGATGAGGTGATCACCTTAGGTCCCTTCCAGTCAAACTCTTCTATTCTAACATCCAACAGGCTTTTCCTTTCCATGGATCCTGTTCATGGGGAAATATCCAGAGCCATGCGGAATCGTGGGATCGAAATTTACATTCCTGGGGAGAATGATGGAAATGTATTGGACAATCTGGATTTGAAGTTACTCCTGCATGGTTTGGGTTTAGTGGGGGACAGCATCTGTGATGCGCTTCTGGCTGTGCATTCAGAAACCAAGGCGACAATACCAGGTGAGGAAAGTCTGTTCAGTGCGTGTTAACAGCTTCAGTTTATCTCATTCCTTTGGATTAACTCTTGATATTAAACTTGGTTATTTTAGCGTGTTATGTCCCAGTACAGGTAAAGGTATAAAGGTATAGTCAGGTTGGTTTGGGTTAGGAGGTTTTGCATTCTCAGGAAGAAGGCACAAATTATGAAAGGATGGTAGCTGGAGCACTTGGTAAGGAGACATCAGACACTGGCAAGAGTCAGTTGTCTGCTGCTCTATGGAAGACAATATCTTCTAAGTGAAAATCAGCAAAATAGAGGAATTGCACAGTGCTTATTCTAATTCTTTGGAGCAAGATGATACTGAATTTCATTCATCTCAGGTGCTTTATGTCTGTCTTTAAGTTGGTCATGTGTTATTTACAGTCTTACCAGATTTAACTAACCTTGGGAAGAATGCACTTGATTTTCAGGACCCAGTAGGATTCATTTGTTTTAGATCTTCCTCGGGCACTAAAGCAGTATTTGTCCTCAGGGTGTTAAAGGGCTGACAGTTACTAAATGTTCGTATCACTGGTGTATCTTTCAGGTTCTGCGTCATCTTTGTCACCCTTGCTTCAGGCTGCTGTGTTAATTGTGCAGCAGATACAGAGGGGCCTTGGATTAGCAAATGCTTTTTACAGAGCCTGTTGGGAAGTTTATGGCCGCTCACAGCAACTGCAGGTTAATCAAAAGGTATAAATCCTGTATTTGAAAGCTTTTCTTACATGATAACATGAAAAATATTATTTCATGAAGCAACTGCTTGGAATCCTGTATTTCTTATGTGCCTGAGCCAAAAGGTTGGAGATGATGGTGGTCTTAAAAAGATGAACTAAATTTCAAATGCTCTCACAGGCATCTGTCAAGTGATCAAGAGAGGAGGGATTAAATGGCATTGGGATGCTTTCTGGATGTTTTAGATTCTGAGACTTTCTTGGCTCCAGTGTAAGCAGTACCGTTATGCTTGTAACTTATTCTTAACAGATCAGTTGAAGCTCCAAAGTTGTTTGGGTTTTTTTGGTATTAATGGTGAAGTATGGTGCAATCCAGCTGTCCTTTCATAATGTATTTTCTCAGCCTGATGTCTTGCTACTGGAGATAGAGGTCAGATGAGTGAGAATTGCATAAAGTCTGTCAATCTGTGATGTGCTTATTGAGATTTTGCCCAGGGAATAAATATGGCTGGCTGAAAACTTGTAGATTGTGGCTCGCTCTTTAGCATCCTAAGGGAGCCAGAGAATATCCCTGTTCAACTTTGAAGCTTACTTAGTTTTTAACATCTTCAACTCAGAATTGGGAATATTAATTCTGATTAATCTATAGCCTGAAACACTATGCACACTGTCCTTTAGAGACA
Organism: Gallinula chloropus; assembly: GCF_964237585.1. Classification (NCBI taxonomy): domain Eukaryota; kingdom Metazoa; phylum Chordata; class Aves; order Gruiformes; family Rallidae; genus Gallinula; species Gallinula chloropus. The sequence goes on from NC_140087.1 coordinate 20,331,190, forward strand.
GCAATATTCACTTCCAGTTATAACCGTACAGTACGTTATTCCACTTACAGTTGGAATATTTTTGTGTCTCTATCATGTAGATTATTTAGTGTTTGTAGACCGTATGGTAATTTAATGTTAAGTATGTGTTATTAAAGAGTTCCCTGAGCTCTTTATTGGACATGACTACATATTTGATTCTAAACTGGTTTTTGGTTACTTGTAGCTTGTGTTAGAACTGGTTACGAAGCACGCTTCATCTCTGACTTCCCATGAAACTTGGGGTGACTCCTTGCTAGCAATGGGACTGTGGCCAGACTCCCTACCTACAGGTCTGTTTGCAGCTGAAGACTCACTTCTTTCAACAGTCCGGAGTGATGCACAGGTCCTAACATATTGTCTGAATAGACTGAACCTTAGAAACTGCAGGTAGGCAAGAAACACTTTTTTTGTCTAAGTAAGATACAAGAGATGTCTGAACTACTGGTGACGAGCCATTGTCGCCTGCAAAACTTTTTTTGAGCTAGTTGTGTGGGTAGAAACTCATTTTGTCACATTTTGTAATTTAGGCTTGTTACCTTTCTATGTGACCACTACGAGTTTAATTATTTACTGGTTTATGCTTCAGTTCATAGTACTTGACTATTTAGTCTTCAGTAAGTGCATTTGGCCCATGCTGAGTTAGGAGTGGGCATTCTGTAGAAAATGTGAATATAGACATTGGGTTTAAAAGCTAATGAGCCCCAGAAATGTCTGTCTTCAGTATCCTTCCAAGCTTTATAAAAAAAAATGTAATTAATTTAAAATATACTAATGACCCTCTCTACTTCACACTTTCATATAAACAATTACTCATTGTTTATTTTAGGTTCAGTAGCTTCTGGTGAAAAAAACCCAACTTTCTCCCTTCAAACTGTTGTCTAAAAGAAGTCTTATGTGCAGGGGCCATATGCAAGGACTCTCAATGATTTATTATGCAATATAACTGCTATTTTCACAACACTTGAGTACAATCTTCTTTCCTTCCTGCTTTGCTTAGGGACTTACTGTGGACAGGTACTGTGGTTTGCTTCCAGTGAAAGCACAAGGTGTAGAAATGAATGAGGATATCATGTTAAAATTGTGAAACCTTAGCAACATGCTGCTTTGTTATCAGTGACACATCTCTGTTTTTTTTAATGTACCTTTCCATATCATTTTGGTGCACAGATCAGTTCCAGAGCTCTTCTGGCAGTGCACGAATTTTTGGCAGTAGTGAGTTCCTAATAGTACATAGCCTCAGCTGATTTGAAGTTGGAAACTTGACTCTAAAGCTAAATAAACAGGAGAGATTATTGTGTCGATACCTGTTTGCCTGCAGATGGTTGCACACTGAGTAGCGCAACTTGCAAAAGACATTCTTTCCTGGAACTGGCAGTTGGAGCCTTTGATTGCTGGACTTCACTTCTCTCTGTTTCAGGACACTGCCACTGACTCTGCAAGATCTTCAAAAAGTCATGCAGTCTGCTAATCCTGAGACTCTCAAATTCAGTGTTGTTGAGATAGATGCAAACTGGATGGATAACATGGAAGTTCTCCAGGCTTCAGTGAAATTGTTCATAGAAAAGGCAACCAATCAAGACTGGACACTGAGAGTTAAATGGCTTAACTCCTTAGCCAAAAATCTGCCACAGGGGCTTGGTATGTGATTATTTAATCTTCTCCTTTGCCAAAGGGATGACTTACTACATTTTCACAAATGTCTTTTATTAAAACATTCAGACTGTTGAAACAGTCTGATATGAAATTTCTCAACTATCCACAATAAATTGAGGGCATTGAGGTCCCAGAGAGAGGCAGAAAGACATTGTGCATAATATAGACTACAGGCAATTTTGGGGTAAACACTGCTTTTTGTTATTCAAACGTGTGTAACTTGCACTGCTTCTGAATTACAGTTATTTTTAGATAACAAAAAAAAAATCTGGTCTGTGTAAGCAAATGCACTTTTTCTGATAGCGATAGTAAAAGCCATAAACCGCCTTCTGTTTATTTGGTGTTAAAGTACAAAAGGTTAGGAAGTGAAAAAACTGCAGAATTGAGATTTCCTGAAACTGTCTTGCCAGAACATTAAAATTCAGAAGAGCTGCTGAGATATGGTATTCATTGCATTAAACTTGTGGAGAATTTAGACATGCATTGCTCAAACTAGTTGACACAACTAACTTGTGTGGTGTGAAATCTCAAGACTCTGTTGTCCCACCATAATGGGATTCTGCCCCCTTGGTCTTGCTGTCTTTAATTTTTTTTCCAATTTAAAAAAAAGGAGATGCACCAAGGAAAAATACAAATTCGTGGATTTTCACAAACCATATTTTTAATAGGATGCACGAAGTATCATATTTACCAGTTTAACTAGAAGTCTTTGCTAGAGTCATCTCCTTAACCATGATATTCTGCTTTAAAGAGCACTTGGAGCTATTACAAAAGGGCAGTGGCCAGTATGTCCAGAGCCCATGCACAGATGAGGTTCAGGCTACAGTGCTGGCTTAGTTCAGGTTACTTTTATTTATTTGTACTAAACGCTCTGTCTCTTACACTTAAGTTCTTTCCCCTTCACCTACAGATGCCGTGCGGATTCAGCTGGAAGCAGGTGCTGTAGCCCTTGGTAGTTTCTACGCCAGTCCCCTCTCCTCTGGAGTCAGTAACATGATCAAGTTGCTGCAGCCAACGATGACAGGTACTTCTGAAAAAATGGATGCAAGACATTGTGCTTTATTTATTCTCTGAACACACTGCAACCTTTCTTAGGATATGTGTGTAACAATGGCTAAGTTCTAACTACATATTACTTTTCTTGCGAAGGAAAGAATGAAGCCGTTCTTGCTGTCTTAGAACCACAAATACAGCAATTAAATGCATTCATCATATGCAGGTTAGGCCTGAGTACTCTGACTAGGAATCCTTCTGTGTGTCTGTGACCCAGTTGTATTCCTACAGCTCCGAGTTAAGTGATGTTCTTAAAAGCAATGCATATACCTACTGCCTTTCTGACTGGCTGCTTTGGGCATGCTGTGTTTTCCCAGTATTTGTTGTGTTGGCCCATCTGAAATCAATGTTAAAACCTATCATTTTCCCACAGTGTTTTATAGGGGGCTCAGGCCTGTGGTTTCTTTTCCAAGTTTGTTAGGTGTGTGAAAGCTACATGCAGTGACACTGGACCTTTTAAAGAGGGTTCATGGTATCTTGCCCGGACTGTAAAGGAAAAGGGAGTTGGACTTGAGTTTCCAAGCTGTCTTTTTGGGTACTCTGACCACTGGTTAATTTACTTACACTATTCTGTCTTACAGAACCTGCAGTGAACTTCAATGCTTTTCTGTTTGGATATTTGGAGCAAGGGAGCTTAAGACTCTGCCTTCCTCTTAGGCTTCCTTCTTCCTTTCTCTAATTTACTTGCATAGGCAGGGGGATTAAGGGAAGTATTTTGCTGAATAATATTTCCATTGCTGTCCTGTCGCATCTGCCTTCCTAGATGAACACGTGATGCCTCTGGACCCACGATGGAACATGCAGTTTTTGGATATCATTAGAAATTCAATGAACTTTGATACAGAAATGGAGCACACGGATCAGCTTCTAATCCTTTTGAAGTCTGTAGCGAATCGGTGCGTTACAAAACACCCTTGTGAAGGCTGTCTGATGATTGTAATCAATGCTGCGTAAACATTCCCAGTATCTGCCAAGTATGTTTTTACATTTTTGATAGATGTGATCTAAAATACTAGGCAGAGGTTTTGTAGAGGTATTTAAATTCTTCACTGCTGTTTTCTGTTGCTGCAGACTGACACTGAACACTTAGTTATAGAGAGCAGGGCTCCCAGCATTCCACGCAGGCTGGAGTACTTCACGGACAAACCAGAGCTGTGGGATAAAACATAAGAGACAGAAACAGCAGCGTGAAATCTCTGACATAAAACTTTAAATAGTTGCCCTCCTTTTTGGATTTGGACTGTTTTCCCTAATAAGAGCAAAAAGGTCGTTGATTTTTGTAGTTAAGAGTTTAAACCAGCAGTTGCTTTTTCCTTGGTGCTTGCTGAAGTCAGGAATCTGCTCTGTGAAGCTTACTTGTGGAGATGTGATGAGTTATGCTGCACTTGATTCTTGTTTCCTAATACCACGAAATGAAAAATGTTGTTTTGTAGTTCATCACTCTCACAAGGCAGAGGCTTTAAATTGGTACTGAATTTCTAACCAATTTGTTTTAAATTCAGGGCAATATTATTTCTTGACCGGGAAAAAAGAAGCTACACTGAGAAGAATTTGATCAACAGCAAGAAACCCAGAAATAGTGTCTTAAGAATGTCTCTAGATTTCCACAAAGGTGGGTTGAGGGTTTTTTCACTCTTTCTTTTAGTTCTGTGGCCAATTTGAAATATGGCTGTCGCTGCAGTGTGAAATGTGTACTTTAAACATCATGTCTCCTGAATGTGCAAAAGAAGAATTTGTGAGTACAGACTAGTCAGATGAGTACTAATATGATACCTAATGTGTTATTCTTAAATCAGATACACAGTATGCCACAGCATTTATGTCCAGGTAGTGAGTGCCTGTTATTTTTCTGTTATTATTCTAAACTTTAGGGAGATGGTTGAGAGAAATTGGAGTTGTGTTTTGTCTTTAGCTAGTAAGAATAGTTAAATTCTTCAGTTGTGCTTTAGTTCTCGTTCTGTTTCATGTGGTTAGGATGTTTGCTCCTAAAACAAAGGAGGAAAGTTTATTGCTGAGTTAATATCTTGCATAGAGGCAATTCATTAATTTTTTTTAATATTAAATGTGTAAATGCGAAAGAGAATTGTGCAAGTAGTGAAGGAATACTTCTTGTTACTTTTATTCCTAGGTGTTTTCAGGGTTTGTTTTCCCCAACCACAGAGAGGCTCTAATGGTCAGCAATTGGCTCTTACTTATGTTATGTGGCTGAAATAGTCTCTTCTTCTCTTTTCCTTCTTCCCCAATCCTCAGATCCAGGAAGTTACAACTGCCTTCCTCATGCAATCGTTGTCAACATTGCTGCTTTCTTTGAACTCTGGGATGGATTTGCATTTCACTGGGTGAAGTCTACCCAGGTGGCCTTAAGTGACGATGACATGCATGATGTGAGTGGACATTTATATTTATATTTATATTATGGTACATTTATAAAGAGGTTATGTGAAGTTAGTGCACAGAACACAATTTTTAGTTTCAGGAACCATGATGTAAACTGCAGATCTTTGCTTGGGGTTCAGAATATGCCTGACACCAGGCATTTTATGCTTGCTTCAGTGGCTGTATTTGTGTTCTGTCTTGTCATTTCTTCTGTGTGCATTGTAGTTTTCAGTCTGAGCAGATGCTCAGGATGGGATCAGGGTGGGAATTACCTCAAATGCACACAGCTGGGACCTAGATAGCCATTGTGCCATAGAGGTACCAGTTTCTCTCCCCTCCACATAACGGGAGTATCCAAATCCATTTCAGATGAAGATACCTGAACCTGGATGGCTGACATGCATGTCACAGGGGTGGTTCACTTTTGCCTTTTCCTTTTCAGACCACAAAGATCATTTTGCTGTAACCTTGCAATGATATTGATGTCTTGGTGTGAGAATTCCTTGGTCTTGGACTTGTATATTTCCACCTGCCAGCAGAGCCCTGCTGTATTTTTAGAAAACACACAGTTGAGCACTAGTTGGTGCCACTGAGCGTAAAGCTTTGGGTGATCGTGAAAGGAATGGAAGTGACAATGGCTTTCACGTTTAATCTTGCTTGAAGTACAAAGTGTTCTGTAATGTTGAGGGCTCAGCAGTGGGAAAACTGTAACCTTTCTTGGCTTGTTGTTAGATTTTATACTGCTTGCTGTGGCGTGACCGGTTCTGGGCAGCCTCTGACACTCTGACGGTGGATGCACGGGGGTTGTCACTTCTGTCTCTGCACTGGCACTGGGTTATGAAGCATTTAATTGACAGAATCCCTCAGATGCTCATTGGAACAGACCAGCACAAGTGAGTGGCTTTGATTTGTGTTTCTGTTAAAATAGCCATACTAATTACCCTTTTGTTAACATTGCAGCTAATTAACACTGTTTGCTGTTAGTGTCCAAGTTACCTTCAGTTAATAATGCAGGTGCAACGTATTATGTAGCTGTTCATTTTTTCATGTTCAGGTTTCTTAGCATTGGGCTGCTTCTTGCCCACATAATCATTGAGATCTTTTACCCATTTTCTGTACTTCAAAGTTAGGTTATCCCTTTAGTGGGAGATTAAGAGAAGGAACTTTCCTTTCCCATGTATCCTTTTGCTTTTTTTCTCAAAATCAGAGTTAACTCTGTGGTCTTTTTTCTTTTCTAATTTTTTTCCTATCTCCAAGGGTTTCCAAGGAAATTCAGTCTGTTTCACAGCAAATTCAGAGCTGCTTGGCCAATCCTGTCAGTACTTCTGCCAATATGAAGATACTACAGAAGTCTCTAGGAAGACCTCTTCCTTTTAAGGTATTGATACCCCTTTGCAAAAGATTTGTGTTTCCACCAATGTCCAAGTATGCTTTAAAACAATCATGTGAAATATATTAGTTATCCAGGTAGCATTTCTACTGTTAATTATGCTTTAGTGAGCATATGTGTGTATAGAATAGACTGCTTAGTGCTTCCTTTTATGCAGCATAAGATGGGGCTGTCTTATGACTTGCCAATTCAAGGCCTCTTAACTCTGACAATTGTGTTTTTTCTTAAGTTATTTTACCAATTGCTGTCATTCAATAAAAAAAACAAACCAGTAAAACTTTCTAAAGAATATAAGTCCCTTTATAAAAGCAATGCATGAGTAAAGATGTAGGTTGCTTGTATTTGTAATTAGACCTAGGTTTTCTTTGGCCTTACTTCTCAAAGGTACTTAGCTGTTCAAAAATGCCCATAGTTACTCTGTGGGAATTTCTCAGTAAATGCCAAATGTTGTTTAATTTTGGGAGGTTTTTCTATAGATCCAAATGTATTTAAATTACAGATGTAAAATGCCAATATTTTTTAAATGACAGTAGCTTCTGGCTTTGTTTTTATTAATTTATGTATTTATTCTCCCTAGTTTAGGTAAGTTGCAGTATTCAGGTATTGTTTGCATAATCTGTGTAGTTTCTTCATGAAGGAGAAAAACTGACAAGGAGGAATTGTGGCCAGCCCTTTCAGTTTCTGGCTTCCTGCTGCACTGAGTAGGAAGTGCAGCAGAAAGCCAGAAACTGGCTAAAGAATTACTAAGTTGTTGCAGGCTGGTTTGTATGTACTTGTATTTCAGTCTTGTGCTTGTGAATTTGAAATCTGAGTTCTGACTACAGTCACAGAGCTTGTTTTGTGGCTTTTTTTAGCATGGCTGAAACATTGACACTTGGTCAAATGTCCTTTTTTGTTTCCAGGATAAACTGGGCTTGGAATGTTTTTCTCAGTTAAAAGCTCTCAGCAAGCCACTTAACCTCTTGGAACTAAGATTGGTCCTTGGAGAAAGTAGATGGCAGGAAAAAACGTGCTGTCTGAAAATTGCTGCCACCGGGTGGAAGATGAAGAAAGCATTGCTACAAGCTGATGGCCTGATAATTAGAGCAAATCATTTAGAAGATGTTAATCTGGGTAAGTAATGCTTTTGAGGAGCCAAACTGGGTGATTTTTACCCTCTCCATTCTTTTTTTTTATATATATAAATGGAAAGGATATGAAGTGCTCATTGGCAGGAGATATAGTACATGCATTTATGTGCCTCTCATACTCTGTCAAACAGGTCAACTGAGTGTGTTTTTGAAAGCTGTGCATTCACAACTGAGAGCAGAAGGAGTTACATATGGTCACTCAGAAGAAAAGTTTACTGAAGATACCATCTCCCAACAGTTAGACCCTTCCTTATTAAACCAGCTCTGCAGTCGAGTTCAGCTGTGGCCTGCAATGGAATACATAGGTCTGCTCTGGCAGTACAAAGTGACAGCAGATTATGTAGCCAACGCTTGTGCAAGAAGGTAAGAAGAAGGTTGGATAAAAGAAATCCTATGTTCCTTTCATGAGTTTCCCACAAGGTCACAGTATCCTTCAGGTGTCTTCACCTGTTCCAGTGTGGGGTCCCTCAGGGGCTGCAGGTGGGGTCTCTGCTCCCCATCACCTTGCACGGGCTGCAAGGCGACAGCCTGCCTCACCATGGGTTTCTCCAAGGACTGCAGGGGAATCTCTGCTCCAGCACCTGGGGTGCCTCCTCCTCCCTTCTTCACTGGCCTTGGTGTCTGCAGAGTTCTTTACATTTTCTCACTCCCTTCTCTGGTGGCAAAAAGCAGCTGGTTGCTTCTTTTTTTTTGCTTTTTTTCTCTCTCTCCTTAAATACATTCACAGAGGTGCTGCCACCATGGCTGGTGGGCTCGGCCTTGTCATCAGCAGGGCCGTCCTTGAGTCCAGCTCGTATTGGCTCTGTCAGACCCAGGGAAAGCTTCTAGCTGCTTCTTGCAGAAGCCACCCCAGAAGCCCTACCACCACTACCAAAACCTTGCCATGCAAACCCAAAACAGTGGATTTCAGTGAAAGTACTTGTTTGTGCAGCAAGCCTAGCATCACTGAGTAACTCTTGGGGTCAGCAAAGTTCTGATTTGTCAGAAGAACGGTAAACCTGGCAGATGGTTTGTTTCCAAATGTTTTGTACGTTTTGCTGAACACGTAGGTTATACCTACTTCTTCCCCCTTTTGTATTTAGATTTTGCCAGTTTGGAAGGATGCAAGTGTTTGGAGTACTATTGGAGTGCTCTTTCTTTGCCAGTGCTTAAAATGCGGTCATTTTAACCTTTCCGGGAATCTTTGATATTGTTACTTCTCCTGCTATTGTTGATTTGTTTCCCTATCCAGATAAATAATGCTTGAGCAGGGTACAGGAAATAAGTTGTGTTTCTTTTACCTGCTACAGGGAGAACTGCAGTCAACAGCTAATCGTGTGTTCAGATCTCATTCAGCTTCTAGCTTTTTCTCTGAAGCTGACACCAGCTGCCTCTCACCAGCTGTCCGGACTGTGGCACATGTTACACCTTAATAAAGTAAGAACAAGCTTAAGTTTAATTAGTCTTGCAGGTGTATTGAGCAGACTCTTCAAAATATGTATAGTATGTGTATATCTGTAAGAGTTTTGACCTGCAGCTTTTCTACCTGTGCCTGAAACCAACTGTTCCTTCCTTTAGTAAGACAGGTTTGTAACTGTGAGCCTGCAAAAATTGCAATTAAAACACAGATAAGACAGTGTTAAATAACATAGCTCTATATTATAAAGATCTAATTTGGTGCTATTGTTTCATTAGTCCACCTGACCTATTGGAAAACAAGAAGTTGTTGGAATGTCAGGTGCCTGCCTGGTTGCATCTATGTATGTGAAATAATTTTGTGCTGCAAAATACTTGCTCTGTTCCTGTGCATTCCCCCCCTCCATTTCTGTGCTGTAAATCAAATAATGAGACAGCATTTAAATGTGTTTTCTGTAGAGTATTTAGTATGCCGGAGAAATTCTGATGGGTTAATAATTAGAAGTGGGGGTTGTGTTGCAAAAAAGCAAGGTCACTCTAAATGCTTTGAAGCAGACTGTTAGATAGCTTTTTCTGTTTCATACATATGCAACCTCATGTGTTGTAATGAAAGGTTGCATAGCTGTAGACTGTGTGCTGAAAACTCACTCTGTAAACACTGCACGTTTCAGACGGGAGGCAGTGTACTCCCTGTTGAGAAGAGGTGCAAGCAAACACTATGTGAATTTGAAAAGAATCCTGTACTATCCCTACAGAAAAACAGTTGCATACCTCTCTTTTTATACTTTTTTTTATTATTACTTTTGTGTGTTTGATTCTCTTCTGCTTCCTGTAAATTATTCTTAACTCTAGGTTTTTCTCTTTCATTAGCTGTCTCCTGAAGAAACATCTATTCTGTCATCTCAGCTAGTTAGTGCTGTGTTAGCATCCTTTTGGAGCAGTACTTTCTCCACAGACCCAGACTACTGGTTGACTTGGAGGCCGCTGCCTGACACAGAGGAAAAGAATTTTTCTAAATCCCACATGAACTCTTCTATGAAGGTTTGTATCTTTCAAATACAATGTTTGTTTCATTATTCAGCCTAATGAAATAAGTAGGCTGAATATTCTTTAGTAAGTAATTCATCAGCTTTCTAAAGCAGTACTGTAAGTTCTAGCATAGTCAGTGCCAGTTGCATTTGAACAATCTAACTCTTAATCTCTTAATTTAGGGCCCTGGTATTTTGACCCGAGCCGTTTTCTCAAAGTGCTTCTTTGAAATTCTAACTAGCAGCAGCAAGACAAGCCAGTGGGATGTGAGTGGGCTTCCTGTTCTGTCATCATCCCATGTGACACTGGGAGAATGGGTGGAGAGAGCACAGCAGCTGCATGAAGTCAGCACAGCACTGTGGACCAACCTGGCTGTCTCTTCCGTAGCAGATTTTAGGTATTAAGGCATCTCTTCGGCATGTGTGTTATTCAAACCAGGCATGTTACAGAAGCCTGCTTACCATGTGTAAACTGTTCTCATTCCTTTGCCTCCAGACACACAGATGCTAGACTCCAACGAGTAGTGCTAAGCAGACATCTCTCTGCCCTTGTGGATCTAGTTCCCGTGGATTTTCAAGAGGAATTTTTGGAGTGCTGTGAGAAGCTCTACCCAGAGGATTCTGTTACATATGAGTACCTTCTCAAGATAATCGGAATCATCACTGATCAGGAGTTACTTCCAAAAGAATTCCTGTTTCTTCTGCACACGTGCTTGCAGCAGTTCTTTGGGGAAGGGCTTAAGGAGTTGTCAGAGACAGCTTGGCGAGGAAGCCTCTGGGTGAATATTGGTTTGGTGCAGATCCAGGTGTGGCTTCCGTACACCAGGTTTGACCCTGCTGTCAAAAGAGAATACAAACTCAAGTATGCAAAAGAAGAGGTGAGTGTGGAGCTGAGTTGGCTTTTACCTCTAATGTACAGAAGTAATACAAAGGAATTTGGCTTGAGTGTTCTTGGGCACATCTTTAGTCATTGCTTTTAAACTATACAGTTAGGACTACTTGTAGCAACGTACCTACTTGATTATGCAAACCAAAACCTCAGAGGATGGTTTATTCTTTTCTTTATAGTTACACCAGCTGGAATGTGAATGGAAAACAAATGATTTCTCATCCCAGCTACATACAGGGAAAAGTATTGAAGATGAAGCACTCAGCAACTACATTCATCCCCATCTCAGGTAACATCTCAGACACTTCACTTTTTTTTTTTTTTTAGTGTAGGAATTTCATCTTTGTATGCTTGCACTCCAAAGATTTTCTTCACAGCTTTACCGTTTTTGTGATTTTTCAGTAGAAATGAGGGTTATTTTAAATTATCAACTTTCATATTGAGGGGGCAAAGAAAAATAGAGAAGCTCTTCTCTTCATTTGCAGTGACTAAGGAATTGTCTGTACACACTTTGTACTGCTGGAAGCACAACAGTTAAAGCAGTGCCTTTCCTATCATGATAAAATTTAAGCAATGCCCAGAAGTAAAAATAAAGTCGTACGTCTAAATTACGGTAGTTTCATTAAAGTGCAGCAATGTTATCGACAAATTGAAACGAGATGGAATGTATATCTGTCATTGTAACTCTTCAAGACCTTGATTGATGCCCATGGTATTTTGTAGATTTCCTGGATTCATTGTATTAATGTACACATCTCCAGATGTGTCTCTTAGCAACAGCCTTTACCTGTGGCGGTGTGGATGAATTAACTGTCTCGCCATATAGAGTATATAGCCATTATTTTGTTGTTGGATTTCTTTGGGATTGGTTTGTTTTTTAATCTGAGGAATTTGAGGAAATCTTTAGTGAGGAAGAGATTTCTCCTTTGTGTAGGTTTCTAGGTCGCCCTTGTATGTGGAGATAAAAACTGTTTATTGTTTATGATTTTCCATTATTAATGGAAACTTTCGGTTTTGTTATTGTACATTAGAGGATCTGATAGTTCTATACTATTGCTTAAAGAGAGCAATAGTCATTGAAAGCAAGTTCTGAATGGTTGAGTTTTACCATTTGCTTCCAGTAATGCCACTTTTTCCTTAATGCTTACAGAACTGGTCAAGTGGCAAGCAAAAGAAAAAAGTGATTAAAGTTTGTTGAAGTGTCAGGGGGAAGGGAAGAGAAGCACATATTGATTCTATACAGGGTGTGGCTGCTTATATCACACAAACTGTCAGAATATTTCTGAAGACTCTCTCTATATATCTAGCTGTTAACTTAGAAATATTTCATATAAGCATGTTTGTGTGTAATATGTTTATATATCTGAACTGGTCAATGTTATTTCTTAACAGACTGCTGCATGAAAGAATGCAAAGGTTGAAGGAGCAAATAAGCAGTCTTTCCAGAAAAAAGGCCTTCAGGCCTCCAGCTCCACACTATGATTGCTTATACCAGGAGGCTCACCAGTACATCAACAGCATAGCACAAGTTTCTTCAGTCCAAGATCTTTTAGCCCGCCTTCTGCAGTTCCTCCGTGGGGAAAGACCTAAATCACTCCAAGCAATACAAAACCTATTAAGTGAAGAAGCATCTTGGCAGCAGTCACATCATCAGTTTAGAAAACACCTGACAGAGGAGTATGCTGTGTTCCCTGATGCCATCATTCCACTGCAAGCTGGCATCTTACAGTTGCAACATGGCATGCGATTAGTGGCTTCTGAAGTTTATGCAGCCCTCAGAAGTTTCGTGCGTCCAGCTGATCTCACCAACCTCCTCGCTGCTTTGTTGACATTTCCTTCTGTTGGCTGTGCCTTCCCCACTTACTTGGCTCATGCAGAAATACTGTGCTCAGTGAATTCAGTTGAGGTCCTTCGTGGACTTAAAAAGTTTTCTCTCAAACACTGTGACAGTGAATCTGAGGGAGGAGAACAGCCTTGCCCGACTTTGGAACAGCTCCTAGTGAATGCTTTGTTGCACCTTCGATGCCACGTGCTATCCAGAGGAGAGATGGACCAGAAATCTCTGCAGCTTTTTAGACATCTGTGTCAGGTAACATCTGAACGCTGGTGGCCAGTATTCTTGCCCCAAACTTTGTCTACTGTAGAAGAAAGATGTGGATCTGTTAAAGCAGCTCATGGGGAGGGACACACAAATTATCAGAGGGCTGGAAGCCCCATGCTGCAAAGAAAGGCTACCAGAGTTGAGCTTCTTCAGCCTGGAGAAGAGAAGGCTCCAGAGAGACCTTATTGTGACTTTTCAGTATATAAAGGGTGCTTATAAGGAGAACAGAAAAAAACTTTTTACCAAAGCTTGTAGTGATAGGACAAGGCTCAGTCATTTTAAGATGAAAGAGAGTAGATTTAGATTGGGCATAAACAAGCTTTTTACAATCAGGGCAGTGAGGCCCTGGACAGGCTGCCCAGAGAAGCTGTGGCTGCCCCCTCCCTGGCAGTGTTCAAGGCTGGGGCTTTCGGCAGCCTGGTCTAGTGGAGGGTATCCCTGCCCATGGTAGGGGGGTTGGAACTGGATGGTCTTTGAGGTCCCTTCAAAATAAAGCCATTCTATGATCCTATCTTGATAAATGTCAATATAATGTTCTTAATTGTTTTTCCCAATGAACTGATAATTTTAACATAATGTGGATTAAGTCTAAAACTGAATGTTTGGGTTTATCAGGGATTAAAATCTTAGACTATAATGGCTATCAAAGATGTTCTTTATAAAAAAATCTTACAAACCTGAAACCCACACCATAAAGCCAAAACAAAGCTTTGTAGAGAGTTTCTTTTAAAAATAGTTGAGAAGGGAGACTAGAACTTGGCCAAGCTCTCTGCATACTGTTCTCTGTGCTGTTTTCCTCATTGGCTTGTTGAGGGCAATTCACAAATCTTCAAGTTAGATGGTTTTGATTTCTACTGTTGTGGACTGTAGAGGAGGAAGGAGCCAAACAAGATAGGTGCTGCCCCTTTGATGAAATATGATGTGATTTTAAATACTAACTTGTGTAAAAGCATGCTGCTCTGTGTTTCCTTAGGCAATTATAAATGAATGGGATGAACAGGAACGCTGTGCCCAAGAGCGGGAGGCGATGGAAAGCAGTCTGTACAGATACAGAAGTAAAAGCCATGGGAAAGGACGGAGTGAGGAAGAGGAGGATGAAAAAGAATTTAGGAGGAGATTTCCCTTTCATGAAAAGGTAGCAACTGTAATGAAATACAAATTATGTCTGAACTAGCTCCTGTAAAGGCATGCTGTAAGTAAAATGAGATGAGGAATAAAGCAGTTCTTCCTTCAGCTGAAAGAAAAATGTGAAATACCTTTTGATAGAAAGGTATTATCTACTGTGCTTTTAGTTTGTTTTCCTTTCTGCTTGTAGAAAGGTTTTGCAGTTAACTTCTGGACTTGAACTGTACTGGGGTTTAGCTGAGTAATTCTATGTTACTGAATTACAATATCATCAGTTACTTGTAAAATTCTGGAGTTCAGTTCATTTAACAAGGTCTCCTTCGTTGAATAAAAGGGTGAGATGTCAAATGTAACTGGCCTGCATTACTGAATGAAGTGTGTCTTCCCCAAGCACTGTGATGCAGCACAGAAATGTGGGAGAGAATTTTGTCGGCATGTTGTTTGGATTTAATAGTTCAGATCTTCAAGCGACCAGACAGCCTTGAGGTGTCTGCATCACCTGATACGTTGCTACTGCTTTTTCTGAAAGAGGTTTAGCTGGCAGCAGCTCAGGGCTCCCTGTACCACACTCTTGCCTGCTGTGGTCATACCTTTATTTGTTCTGTTTTCCTGTGTCCCATTTCAGATGGACTGGAGAGCTGTGAGGTAGGAAGTGTGTCTGTATAGTGCCAGCTCCAAATGGTTAGCGTGTTGTTGCAATGCCAAAAAGAGCAAAAAGAAAGGGGAGGCATTAAGGAAGATGTTATAGTTGACCTTTGACTATCATGTAATTTGCAGGACTTTGAAGATATCACAGCTCAGCCAAGCCTAGAAGAAAAAATGGAAACTGAAGATCCATTGGAAGACCAGCAGGAAGTTGATAGAGCACTTTTGTCCAAGAGCTCTATGCAGACAGTAATGATGGTTCATCAACAGTTGTGTTTAAATTTTGCTCGATCCCTGTGGTATCAACAGAGCCTGCCTTCTCATCAAGCCAAACATTATTTCAGTACATTTATTTCCTGCTATCAGACCGGTGCATGTCTGGTGTCACAGTTCTATCCTTTAATTGGTAAGATGGCCAGCAATATTTCAGTATGTCTTTTCTTCCATACTCTCATCTTACTGCTTATGTGTGTCATATTTTTACATCCTTGTGATACGTAACACGCTAAGGCTTGGGATGGAGGGAAAAAACCTATTTGTATTCAGCTGAAAAAAGAATTGGGAGCATGTGTAATGTCTGTCTTTTTTTGCTTCCTAGGTGCTGAAATGAATGACAGCCTTCTGGGAAGCCAACTTCTAGTTAGCACTCTTCTTCACAATACCTTTTTTGAGGAATTCACTTCAGATCTTGTGCTGCAGCAAGATGGCTCATATGACTTCTACCAGCATCCTAATATTCAGCAAGTCCGACAGTGTCAACCTGTACTTGATAATTTTGCTAAAGAAGTAAATAGGCTACTTCAGGAATGGCCAGAACATCCAGTACTTGTGCAGGTAAAGACACTTCATCAATTGTTTGTGGAAAACTGGAGTATTTTAGAATTGCATTTGTGTGTAAATATGTGTATAGATATGTATAAGCATCTGCATGCACACAGTTGCCTAGATGTTGTCTGTATTTATGCAGATGTCTTCAAGGCATCCTGGTTTCTTCTTAAGAGGTATTATTAGCTGTTCTGTTTTAGCTATGAAACCTTAAGTTGTATTCACTGCATGCTTTGGTCTTATAGCTTTAAGCAAACTGTCATACCTCAAAGATTCTTGAGGTATTTTTGCTGTTCAGGCTCCTGTTTTTTTCCAGAATGCTTTCTTGCATAGTGTTTTAAAAGGGGTATCTTTGATCCCACTTCTAGGGGGTGTGTGTGGCCCTCAGGTTGTATTTCTTGGAGTATCTATTGGACCTGTTTGTGTTAGTGTCGTGTGGCTGAGCACCATGCACTGCTCACCCCACAGACAGAGCCACCACAGGTTCAGCTAAGGACAGTTTACTGGCAACACCAGGGGAACCATAACAGAGCCTGGGGGTGTGTGTGTGTGTATGTGTGTGTGTGTGAATATATGTATATATGTGCACATGTGTATATACATACAGACACACACACTCACTGTGATAACAGAGTACTTTACCAACCCAACGCAGTTGTAACACAGAGCTCTGCATGGATGTGATGACCAACTGTCCTGGAGCCATGCAGACCTGACCTGCCCCTCCTGGACCAGCACTTTTTACAGGGGCATGATGTCAGGTGGTGTGGAAAACAGCCCCAGGCAACTCAGCTCACCTGTGCTGGCGGCTTGGGGAAGTTAGCCCTGTCCTGGTTGGAACTAGGACAGTTAGGTCATTTTTGCTCCCTTTCCTGAGTGTGCTGGCCTTCTAACAACTACTAGTGAGCTTATACCAAAATGAGGAAACAGTCAGAAATGAAAAAAAATATTATCTCTTGCTAATACAGATTTGCTTAATATTAGGACTGCTTCTGTTGAAGGTCAGTTACTATGGATTGAACAACTGGGGTTTTTTATTCTGCAGCTGTTGGTTGTGATGGACAGAATCCGGAGTTTTCCACTCTCTAGTCCTCTCTCAAAGTTCCTGAATGGCTTGGAAATTCTTCTTGCAAAGGCACAGGTAAGAAAGAGCCAAAGCAAAAGTTTATTTTTCTCTTCTATGCTTCCTTGCTTATCTAGGTACCAGAATGATAACACTGGAAGCTGCCTTCTTGCCAGGATTTGGGGAAATGACCTTAGTCCATACCATAAGTTTAAGGGGTAGGGACATAACCCGGAGTACTGCATCTGTCTTGTCACGTAAAGACTGCATTTCTGGCTTTTTTTTCCAGGACTGGGAGGAAAATGCTAGTCGAGCTTTGTCCTTGAGGAAACATCTTGATTTGGTCACACAACTGATTATTCAGTGGCGTAGATTGGAATTGAAGTAAGAGCTGTCCTTCCCTGCTGTTTTTTGTTAGATACTGTAAGCTTCTGTCTCTGTATGGAGACAACTGTGCAGAGTTGCCTTAATCATGGTACATGCTTTAGGGTGTGTGTGTGTCTGTCCTAGTAATAAGGCAGGGGATGGGGGACCCACCCCAAACAAACTAATAACTGTACTGGCTCAGAATAAGCACATCCATCCCATGGTCACCCTATACCTGTGTCTCGGAAGCAGCAAAGGCAGGACATATAACTGCAGTACTTCATTCTGATGTGTTCTCAGTGTTCTCTTTTCATCCTGGGTTTACTGAGCCTGCAGTGAGGCTTTTTTTGTTTAAAGACCTCTATTAAAAAAATACTCTTAAAAATACCTCTTAAAAAATACTGTCCAGTCTTCTGCTAAGAAGAAAATGTAAAAAATTCATATCCACAATATGCCACGATCAGGAATTCCCCAAATCCAACTGAAGTTTTGTGAAAAACTTTTGAACCTGGCTCTGACTGGTTTTGTTTTACTGTCTTTAGTTCCTGTGTTTCTTCTCTCATATGTAATACCAGTGGCAAAGCAGTCATCCTCAAGAGTTGATTATGCATATGAAGCGTATGTGCAGATCACTTGATCCTGTAAAACTTTAATTTAGTGTAGCAGGAACAAAGAATTTATTCATGTTGTTTTGGAGCCCAAACTACACATGGTATTTTTGCTTTATTTTTTTCTTCTCTCCCCTTCCTTCCTTATTGTTTCCAGTTGCTGGTCAGTAAGTTTGGACAATATTACGAAGCAGCATGCAGAGAAATCCACCAAGCACTGGTTCTCAATATATCAGATGATTGAGAAGTATGTTCAAGAACAGACAGAGGCAGATGCAGAACGTAAGTGCTGTCCTTACATCAGTGTGATGCAGTTCCAGCAATTACTAAGGAGGCATAATTAACGTCCTAAATCCCAGAGTCTGACAGTGCACTCTCAGGTGTAGTTCTTGCATCCTTTGCCCTACAACAAATTCCCTGGCTGTACAGGCTCTTCGGTGTAGTGAACTTTGCTTGGCGTTTAGGTCTAGAACCACCTGCGTGTGCCATAGGGCTAATGTTGTAGGTCATGTGATGTTGTCAGTAAAAAACATCACAAAGTTGTATGTCACATACAATGTATGTATGTGCACATTTCAGACCAGTTTGGAGAGTAGGAGGCCTCCCATCTGCAGCAAGAAAAGGCACCTCTTTTTTTTTTTTTTAACCACATAAATCATTATTCATATACCAGCTGAACTGCTTTTAGCATTCTGCTTAAAGCCAGAAGAATTTGTATAGCAAGACTGATTTGGTACCTGCTGTTCTTACCAAATCTGTGTGCAGGTGTTGATGTTACATAAAATAGGGGACAGAATATAGCTCTCAGTCCCTTGCTTCCCCAAAATCTAATGAAATTTTAAAGCTCAAAGTAGCATCCTCTGGTATGAGGTAGGGTTCCTCCAACCTTGTGACTGATTAATGCACTTGCTTGACGAGCTCCAGATCATTGGGTTATTTTACACTTTCAAGTGCACAACACATCTTCCACAGATAATGCTTTGAAGATGCTGTATTCTCTACCAGATTCCTCCAAGATCTATTTCTGTCTTGATGATTTTGAGGAGTTAAGGAACTCTCAGTGTCTGCTTTATAGTATGGCTCATCATGACTGAAACAGCCATTCCTTCATAAAGAATAGCAAGTATCCTTTCAAATATTTGAGGCACTGTGAAATTGGACGTGTAGCTGGCCTCCTTGGTTGCTGTCTTACTGCTGCCTCTCTTGTCCTCTCTCCTTTCTTCCAGTGTGCTGTTCGTTGTTTTCCCTTCCTAGAATTCTTTCCTCCCACACACCCCTCTGCTATTTTGTTTTGATCTTTTCCCAATAGAGACATGATATTTAATTGGAAGGTTACAAAAGGCAGACAACAACTTGTAGACATTTTTCTTTTGTTTTCTCCCCCTTTTCTTCTAAATTATGGTGCCATGTTCAGAAACTGAGCAAATGGATCTGAAAGCGCTGGTCAGCACCCTGCAAGCTTTCATTGAAGGATCCACACTGGGAGAGTTCCATGTACGACTCCAAGCACTACTGGTTTTTCACTGCCATGTCTTGCTGATGCCTCCAGTAGCAGAAAAGGGTAAGTTGTTAGCGTTACACATGTTGAGCCTTCTTTACAGCAACCTGCCCGTGAGGTATCCAAGGCTTTCCAGCCAGATCATGAGCCTTTGCTGCCGGTTTTATCTGTTTGCATGAAGAATACTGTTGGTCAGTTTACCTGATCTTTCAGTGTTGCTAAGGTTTATGATTATTTAAAGAAAAAAAAGGGGAGTGGGAGGTATGTATTTTTCGTGATACTGAAGAATATCCTGTTTTAAAAGAAGCTTCTTATTGACTTTCTCTTCTAGAAGTTCTGTGCAGCATCCTGTGGAACCTATACAATTATTATAAACAGTTTTCAGAGTGTGTTGAGGCCAGAATCTCTGAGCTTCGTCAACCTATAGAAAAGGAACTCAAGGTAAAAGGAAACTTTCACTCAGATGTTACATTGGTCTTGATGAAGGGAACAGTGGAGCAGATATTATTTGAATTTGCATATACTAGGTCTTTTTGCCACTGAAATCCCTACTGCATGTTTTCTTTGGTGAGAATTTATTTCTGAGGTTAGGGGAGGGTTGGTCAAAGTTTAATGTTTGGTCAATCCCAACTGGCCATGGATGGTTTCTCCCAGTAGTAAAGCTCCTTTGGATCTCACAACATTTGGCTGTGCAGCAGTTTTAGTGTAAACAGATACCTTAGTAGAACAAGATGCCTATGCAATAATTTTCTTACTGACTAAAATGTCTTGCATTTTAAGACCACCAGATCATCATAGAAGATAAGCTTTAAAAATCATCTGTTTATATGCAAATACTTCATTGCATTTAAATAAATAATCCCATGTATTGTTTATTTTCCTAATAGGAATTTGTGAAAATTTCAAGGTGGAATGATGTCAGCTTCTGGGCTATAAAGCAATCAGTTGAAAAAATACGCAGGTAACTCAGAGCTTGGAATTAAGCTTTATATTTGGAACCTGCCATCTAGGTGATTTCTCTGTGATGTTAAATTTGAATGCAAGAATGTTTCTGCAGCTTGTAATGCAGTGGAAACGCTTACCTTCAGCAGCTGAGAGATTGCCAGGATTATAAACCTGGTAACATTTTTGCTTTCCTCTGGTAATTAGGACCCTCTTTAAATTCATGAAGAAGTTTGAAGCTGTTCTGGATGAACCGTGTCAGCCTGCCTTGGTGGAAATTGGCAAGGAAGAGCAGCTGGATTGCTTGCAAAAGCAAGAAGAATCTGAGAACGAAGAGACCAAAATTCAGAGGCTAAACAACACATTAAGAAAAGTTCTATCTGCTAGAGCAGATGTTGCCAAGGTGACTGTTTTCTTTATCCTGAGTGTGGGGAGGAGTTCTGTTATATTCTCATTTATATGTTGCTTTTCACTGTTTTATGCAGGAAAAAATCTTATGTAAGTGTCAAATCTTTTGAATGCATCATCAGTTTTTTGGTCTTACTTGTGTTAAGTGTTATGAAACACTGCAGATGGGTGGGAATGCAGCATGGAAAGACAAGCATGTTCTGTATGGGTTTGGCACAGTGTCTGTGCTCTGATATCAAGATGTTAGCAGTTACACCTTTTCCTCCTAAAGTCACTTGGATGTTTTCTGCAGCAATTTGTTACTGTGTGCTAACTTAAATGAAACAGACCCTAGGGATTAGCTTTGGACATGCTGGAGGGTTGCTTTTGGTATTTAATTTAAACTTCTGTACTGTTTTTCTTGTGAAGCAGCACAGTTAAATCTGTGTCTAGCAGAAAGTGATGGTGTTCTTGTCTAACACCCTGAGGGCATGTAGGTTAATGTGCCTTTGAGGTGACCTGAGGCAGTGATAACCTCTGTGAAGGTGGTAATGACACCTATGAGAAGAGGGCCATAGCATCTTCCCTTTTTTTGGCTGTTTCCAAAACTAATGTCTGCCCAGAATGCATATACTGTGCTTTTCCTCAAGTGCTCATGCTGAACCATTCAAACGATCACATGAGCATTTTGTGGGGTTTCAGGTGAATGTGCAATTTAGCCCTTGTTTTTGCAGTGATTCACAGAATCACAAAGTTGGAAAAGACATTTGAAGATCATCAAGTCCAACCATTCCCATCCTAAGCTAAACCATATCCCTAAGTACCTCATATACCCTTTCTTTGAACACATTCAGGGATGGTGACTCAAACCCCTCCCTGGGCAGCCTGTTCCAGGCCCCAACAACTCTTACAGTAAAAAGTCTTTTTTCTAATATCTAATCTAAACCTGCCCTGGTGCAGCTTTGTGCCATTTCTCCTTGTCCCATCTCCTGTCACTTGGCTGAAAAGACCATCGCCCACCTCTCTACAGCCTCCTGTCAGGTCTCCCCTCAGCCTCAAAGATTTAAGATTTATTCTTAATGGTCAAGAAAAGACAGCTTTGAGAACATGTGTATAACTGGACTATTTCTGTCTTTTTTTCCCTCAGAGGGCACTCCCAGAAGAGTGTCAGGGTGACATCACATTTCACAAAGAATCTCTTCAGTACCGCCTGCCTAAGCTCACTAGAAAAATGAAGAAAATGTGTACAACAGTAACAGAAAATAATTCATACTTAAGTCTTGTGGAAAACCTGGACCAGTTCACAGGTGAAATATCCTTACAATTTCCATACCATAATTGGTCTCTAACATAAATGGAACAAATCAGAAAGAAGTGTAGAGATACAGTTCCCTTCCCTGACTGCCTTCTCATGGCTGCTTCATGAACGTTAAATTTTCATGTCTCTACCTTTTCCTGCTGTCTTCTCTACAGGTGGTATCATTGTTTCTGTCCTTGAACTGCAAAGTTTAACGTTTGATCAGACAGCAGATAAGGAGAAGCAGAAATCAGAGGCAAAGCATATTCAGATGCAGAAGCAACGGGCTTTGTCAGATCTGTTTAAAAGCCTTGCTAAAACAGGTGAGCTTTGACTAAAAATGTGCTTGGTTTAAAAGTACAAAGTTCTTAAACATTTTACTGTTTATTGTCAGTACTTTTAAACCCACCATAATACTACATTCTTGAAGTCATCAAGCCGCTAACTCATACTTTGAAGCATTTAAGTTTCTCTTCATTTGTTGACTGAAGCCTGGTGTGTTAGCTTTTTGAATACTTTCTGTTCTCTTAAATTCCATTCGATGTACAACAGTAGCTTTTCCAAAGCAGAAATCTATTTTATCCCCAATCAGAAGTCACTGCTCACCTTTTAGAAACAAAGAAAGGTCATTGTTTTGTGTCCATTCTCTGAGCCAGAACTGAAAATAAGTTGGTTTGTTAAAGATCCTGTGTGGCAATTGACATACGGGCAGAGATGAGGTTGGCAGAGGTATGTATGAGTCATGGAGTCTGAAGGGTCTCTTAATGAGAAGTGTTGGAGGCATGCTGTTCAGCAGCCCAGTCTCCATCCCTTCCCTTGCTAGTCTTAAGGTTAAGGACCTACCTGAGCTATTACTTGTTGCCTTTGGTGTTACGTTAAATCATTAACTGTTCTTCATCATGGAACCGTTTAGAAACCAGCAGAAGTAAGCAGTCTTGTTTAAGTACCAGCATTTTCATAAGTCATACCTAGAAGTAGAAATTACAGTAATATTACTTTGCCTTTTTAATATTTTTTTTCTTTGAAGGGTGTTTAGTGTTTTTGTACTTTCTCTTGGAAGCTATAACTTTCGGCCTGCAGTGATTGTAAGAACCCCTCTAAAAGAACTCCAACCCCTACACACCCCAAACAACGTCAGCCCCCAAACCCAGATTTTTGGTACTCATGGCTGCAGAAGGAAGCTCAGAAAAACAAAGCTAAGGGTCCTAAGAAGGCATGGGTTTGATAACAAATTAACTTGAAGTGTCACAGCGCTTGGAAAGTAAATGAAAACCAAACCATTCTGCCTGTTTTCTGAGCGGTGGGAGGAGACATCAGTTGTAGTTCTAAGTGTTTGTAGCTAATGCTGCTTAAACGAGTTGATGTGTAAATAGTACCTAGAATCACAGAATGCTTTGCATTGAAAGGGACCTCAAAGATCATCTAGTTCCAACCCCCCCTGCTATGGGCAGGGACACCCTTCACTACATCAGGTTGCCCAAAGCCCCATCCAACCTGGCATTAAGCAGTTCCAGGGATGGGGCTTCCACAGCCTTGCTGGGCAACTTGCGCCAGTACCTCACCACCTGCATCATAAAGAATTTCTTCCTTATATCTAATCTAAACCTACCCTCTTTCAGCTTGAAGCCATTGCCCCTTGTCCTGTCACTGCACTCCCCTCTCCCACTTTACTGTATGACCCCTTTAAGTATTAGTAGCCCGCAGTTAGGTCTCCCTGGATTGTTGCTGCTCTTCTCCTTTTTCATTTGTAAAAACGTCAGCATAACCTAGATGGCTATTAAATAATTTTTTTACAGGCTCTGCTTACTTTTGGGATACTTTGAAAAGATCAGAGAGAAATGAGAATATTTAATTCAGTTTTAAAAATAGCTAAAACAACAGCCACAAGACTGAATTTTAAAAGCGTAACCTTCTCAGGCTTACAGGTTCTAGGCTGTTTGTTTTTTCTTTTGGCCACAGCCAGCCTCCTCTGTCCACACAGGTCTGTCTGTCTTGCTTCAGCTAGTTCTTCAGTTGTGGTCAGCTGAAGGCAGCTAAACTGTGATGTGTTCTTACCTTACAAAATTTGCAGTGTGTTCAGAAGTTTGTCAAAACCAGCACCTCGGGGGAAAAAAAGTACTGTATGAAGGACCCTCTTTTATATATATAAAAGATTGAGGGCATAAAAGGAATGTGTGTGTTCCAATGTCATTCCAGGTCTGTCATACCGGAAAGGTCTGTCCTGGTCCTGTTCAAAAGACTGTCATGAAATCCTCTACCTGCGGCCGCTGGACTTGCGTAGTGCGTTAGATGTGGTGAACTGTACACACCACCTGGATGCCATGTATGTACCCAGTAGTTCTAACCCCTGAGTTGTATTGCTGCTGTAATATACAGGACTCGTTGCATGTGGATTTAGACTGGAATTTCTGGAAGGGAATTCGCTTAGGATTTTAGCTACTGCTTTCTCTTCCCCCCCATTACTTCTCTGTGTGGAAGCCCTGTACAACCTGTACTGGCACCTACAATGGAGAGGGGGTTGTTTAATTTGCATTTTTTATAATTTCACCCTTGGTTTCATTGTTACCGTGAATTAGATGTCAGTTAGCTCTCCACTGTCCAGCTTTACTTGGGATGCTTGCTGGCATCGTGTTAGAATGTAGACTGCTAAGAATTTTTTTGAAGAAGAGTTGTAATTTACAGGAATTACTTAATTGTTTTGTCCTCATTAACTAATTAGGGTATTCCAGGAGAAAATACATAGACTTCTAAGTGGGCATTTCTGGAAAAACCTGCTAAGAGGAAAAATGTTCTTTCAGAAGTTTCTGGTTTTCCAGTAGCAAGTTATTTTATTTTTATTCTTTTTTCTTTTGCCTGAGACATGTCCTCCTAAGGCCAAAATAAAGGCTTCCCTATCAAGCTGCATGGAAAAAAATTATAATCCCTATTTGTTAAATTATATTAAAAGACTGAGATTTTGCTTCTGTTGCTTAGGGTTTCCTTAGGATTTATTTTAAAGTATTATTACAATATCAGTGCATTGCAAATTAACAAATTTTAAGCAAATCTGTTAGTTTAAAGAGGTGACCTGGCGGTTCCTGTGTGCTGAGGTACTAAAATTGTATACTTGTCTAATATGAGACGTTTTTGTGTTCTGTCAGGTTGCTGACAGAGATTTCTTCTACCTGGGATGGATGCCAGAAGTACTTCTATCGGTCACTTGCACGCCACTCTAGACTTCAGACAGCGTTACTAGCACCGGCCAAGGTGAAACAGCAAAGTAGAAATAGAAATCCTACTTGCATCAACTTTGTTTTACCAGCTTGGACTGGAATTTTCTAGTAGTAAAACGGTGATGAGAGATCATGCTATGTTTTGTAATATATTACAAAATACCATATTTTTGAGCCGATCATTAGATGCAGCATTTTAAACCCTGTTTTATGACTGAACAACATCACTTCAGTGAACTAAATCAGTAAGGTGTTAAATGTACAGTATTTTTCATCCCAACAGATCCCAAACCGATATTTTTTGTGCGTGAAGAAAATCAAAGCTTTTTAGGAAAACAAAACCAGAATCAGTTGCTGCTCATTAAACACTAGTTGATGGGATCCTTTCTAATGAAAAGATTAGTAAATCTGCTGAAATTAATTGTGGAATTTGTTTTAGCAGTGGTCATGAATATAAAAACTTAGGCTGGTAATCTCTTTAGTTTTTAATCATCATTTATGTAAGGTAGCCTTACTGATGGAAATAAACTCCTGATAAGAGTTGCTGCAGTGGAGTTTAACTTAATGTGACCGTTGTTGCAGAAGCTACTTGAAAACCACATTTGTATGCAGGAAATATTGAAGATGCAGAAAAATGAAGATGGGGGAACTGTAATAACTATAACTTCTTGTCTGCATTTCAAGACTTGTTCAATTATGCCTGCCCAGTGACATGAAACGCATAGAGAATGTCTTCTGATTATTCATCTCACTGTTCCCTTCTACTGTTTTTCTATCTGCTTTTCTTCAGGATATTGGGCTGGGTAGCATTGAACGATGCAAAGGATTCACTGCGCACCTCATGCAGGTGCTTGTCGAACAGAGGCGATCTCTTACTGCAGTGACAGAACAGTGGATCTTACTGAGGTATTTTGTTGACAGTAAGCAATTCAGTTCAAGAAAAATGAAAAATAAGGTAGATGAAAATAAAATGCTTTACCCCTACTTCCACATTTCTCTCCCCAACCCCGCCAAACATTTTTATGCCTAGGCTTAATTGAGGGGAAGGGTTGGGTACTGTTTATCCTGTTACTGCAGCCAACATTTTGGAATCAGAATAATTTGGGGAAAACCAAGTTGAGCATACATAAAGACCATGAAAGAATTAGTGTAGTTAAATGCAAAGCTAGACCTATCATTGTTACATATCCCTCATTTGGTATCGACTTAGTCAGTTTTGGCTATATCAAAGTTGTTGGTTTGATTTGGAGTAAACTAATTACCGGGATGGCACTTTGAGGCAACATGAAGGAACCTCAGGCACTTGTAATGAAAAGCTCTGGAAAGGTGGGAGATGCTACATCTTATGTCAAAACTGTAAAATTAAAAGCGTATATAGGAAATAAACTTTCGTGTGATGTGGTTTTTCACTTGACTCATGAGTTCCACTGTGAACTCCACAGTTCTGCATATTTGCACTCATCACTATTGTAATCCACAGAAAATTTTGAACTTGGGTCAGGAGCGTTTTCCTTTGTACAGTGAAGGGAAACCTAGACTGGAGATTAGTGGTGCAAAATTTATGTTAAACCTCAGAAACTTGGAAAAGCATATAAAAAAATCCCCAAAGCCCCAACTTTACAGTTGCAGGAATAGTAAGACTTCCAAGATGCTTGTCTGTGTTGCTGTGACTTTCATTGCAAATCAGATTAATCACTTGTTATGAGCTGACTGTTATACAGCACTTCAGAGAATGGTGTGTTAGAATCTTCATTTGCTTATATAATGAAGATAATTTAATAACACTCGAGTATCAGGCCAGGAGTTAAGGGTTGCTTGACATTGTGGTGTAGGTTCTGCGAAGCCTCACAAAGCCCTGTTTTCAGTACAGCTCAGATTTTTATGGACTTAGTCTAAAGGTTGAGCTTTTCCAAGGGAAGTGTAATATTACACTTGGTGATAGTAACTTTTTCTTCTTTTTTTCTTCACTAGGAACCTCCTGAGTTGTATAGAAGAGATAGATTCTAGGCTGACTGCTGAGAGAGATTATAACGTAGCATTTCCTCCTCAAGGCAGTACTCAGCGCTGGACTGACAGGCTGCAGCAGCTTTGCATGCAGTGTGTGATGGCTCTTGAGGAGCTCTCTTGGTTTATACAGTGCTGTCCAAAGGAGGAGGTGACGACATGCAGTGGCAGTGAAAGGACAGGTGTCCAAACAAACATTTCTCCGAGTTCAGCACCTGAAATGGGAAATGTCTTTACGGGAATACCTGACCTGATTCCTTCAGAGCTAAAATACCTGTCTCCTGTAACAACTGAGCACCTGCCCTCTGGGTGCAGGATGCGAAATAAGGATCCGCTGTGGCTGCAGCTCGCTGCACAACTGACTGCAATGCTGGCAAATGCCAAGGCAGCGAAAGCAGAACTGGACAAAGTAAGACAACAGTCACGTCAAACCTTGTTTTATTCCTGGTGAGTTCTACATGCAAATGGAATCGGATCTCTTCGTTGTACGTTCATATAAGATATGTGAAATCATCCTGAAAAGCATGTTCAGGTTGCCTTTTTTCTGGCAAAATGCAGTGCCTGACTCTTTAAAGTGTGTGTCTTCTCCCACTCCCCCAATAAGTCAGAAAAAAATTGGCCCACCTTAGCATCTCAATTTCTTTGGTGTCCTGGGATTTCATCCTCATAGCTCCTTAATCAGAGATTAATTTCAAATATAAATTTAATGAAGAAATAAGTTTTAAAAGAAATCTGTAGCCTTTATAATAGTAATAAATATGCCTCTATCTTTCTCTCTTCTTCAAAAGTGTGCGTATAAGTGGCACATCGTGTTGTCAGACCTTTTAGTTAATAAGTTCAGGTTGGAGATCAGCTGTCTCCATCTCATCCATACCTCAAGGAGAGGTTTAAGCTTAAACTGAAGTTTGTTCTTTGTTCAGCATTGCGGTATTTCTTGTTGCAGGAGAGATTTTGAAGTTTCCACATCAGCTATGAGCTGTTTGCTGGAAGTCTCCGCTCAGTTACAAGGTGTAGAGTCGCTATTTCTTCCAAACGGGGAAGGCAGACAAGCTGCAACTGAGATGGCTGTAGTCAAGAGCCTGAGGTATATACAAGAAGAAATTAATAATACATCTGTAGACTTCACAGCCTGGAGAACGCAGCTTCTTGCTTCCATGTCACATTGCAGTGGTAAGGGCAATTCTTCTCTGCTTGTGAAGTGATTTAGAGAAAGATAAAAATTCCTTTGGTTATTGCAGGAGATGGCTCAGTGTTCTTTCAGATATCCAGAAACACTTGATGAAATGTAAACTTCAGTCCAGATGCAGAATTTAGTCCAGTCTTAAGTTGTGTAGTAATATTGTTCCTTCCCTTGCCCCCCTTAGTCACTGCAACAATGGCAGATCTTACAAAGTAGTTGTAAATCAGGATTAGCAAGGACATTTTAGTAGAACTATGTAGTAAAAATTGTGCTCCTTGTTCAGGGGTAGTGTAGTAATCTGTAATTTAACGTGCTTCTCTGTAAAACTTGCCTGTGTTATGGTTCAAAAGGAAATCAGTCAGATGAAGAGTTTGTGGAGCACTTCTCAGCCAAAGTGGAAGCGGTTATCCGTGTTGTGCTGTATGCCATCCAGTGTTTGGTCGAGAGAAAACAGGAAGGTGGAAATGAAGAACAGTCTCCAGAGGGAAATGGTAAGTTTGTTAATTTACTTAGGAGGGAGCAGGAGGGTTTAAACCCTGCAAACCTAAAAATGCCATAAATTCCGTGTCTGGCAGAGCTACCAATACATGAGGACATTGCCATTTTAATGCAAGTTCTCTACTTAAACAGGATGATTTTTTCTTCTAGATTGCTTGCTTGTAACACTTTTAGGGTGTCTGACTTTGATTTCTGTGTTTTTTTTGTGTCAAACAAAGAAGATGAAGCCTCGTTCGATGTGATTAAAACAGGACACATAACTAAGCTTTTGGATGAAGATCTGTTTGCTGATGTGGATTCTCTGCATATGCAGAAAGCAGTTTTAGCAGTTTCAGAACTCCTGGAGAACCTGAAATCTTATGGGGAAGATTGCACTTCAGATAAGGTAAAATTGTTCTTCTCAAGAGCGTTTGGCTTAGAGGTCTCAAAAGATTTGGAATTGTGAACTTTGGTGGTTAAACATTTATTGCTTCTTATTGTCTGGTACCTTGGAACTAGAAGCATGTGAGAAATGGCCAAATAAAGGCAAAAGCCAAACATTCCTTTAGTAGGAAGGAAAAGTTTTACTTCCTGGGAAAATCTAGAAGCTGCTCTGTAAGCTCTATAAACTCTACTTAAACTTGCCTACTGATCATTCTGGCTTTAGCATCTGTTTCCAGTCTCTGTCATCACCCTCTCTGAGGTGCAGTATGTCCACAATTGTGTCTGACAGCTGTTCTTTGGTTTTAACTTCAGGCCTTCAATCAGTCCTGCTATTTGCTGGTGCGTCTAAAGCCCATGCTCTGCAAATACTCAGATGTTATCCTGTTCTACCTCACTGTTTCACTGGCATCTCACAGGAGTACTGGGAAGTTGGTTTCTGTTCTAACCAGCATTTTCACAGAGCTTGCCCAAAAGGTAAGTTGTTGGAGATCACAGTTGGATGTGTGGTAAGGATACATTTAATGTATATGAAATATCCAGTAGAAACCAAGCTGCAGATAAAAGAGGCATGACCAGGTCAAGAGTGGTGATTCTGCCTCTCTACTGCACTCCTGTGAGCCCACAGCAGGAGTACTGCAGTCAGCTCCAGAGCCCCCAGCATAAGGACATGGAGCTGTTGGAGGGAGGCCAGAGGAGGCCACAAAGATGAGAGGGCTGGAGCACCTCTCCTGTGAAGACAGGCTGAGAGAGTTGGGCCTGTTCAGCCTGGAGGAAGAGAAGGCTCTGGGCAGACCTTATTGCAGCCTTTCTGGGAGACCTATAGGCAAGGTAGAGAGGGACTGTTTACAAGGGCATGGAGTGATGGGACATGGGGTAATGGGTTTAAACTGAAAGAGGGTAAATTCAGATAAGATACTGGAAAGAATTCTTCCCTGTGTGGGTGGTGAGGCCCTGGCACAGGCTGCCCAGAGAAGCCGTGACAGCCCCCTCCTTGGCAGTGTTCAAGAGCAGGTTGGATGGGGCTTTGGGAACCTGGTGTAATGGAGGGGTGTCCCTGCTCATGGCAGGGGAGGTTGATATAGAGGGTCCCTTCCAACCCAAACCAGTCTGTGATTCTGTGTACTTACCACTACAGCAGCTTCTGAGTCTCTGTTTGTCATTGTAGGGGTTTTGTCTGCCAAAGGAATTACTTGAAGAGGAAGCTGGAGAGGGAGCAACACAGTTTCATGATTACGAGGATGGTGGTATTGGAGAAGGGGAAGGCAAGAAGGATGTCAGCGACAAAATAGAAAGCGAAGATCAGGCAAGTGTTTGGGGTTGTTCTTGTTTAGTTTAAGTAAAACTGAAACCTTGAAATCCATGTTGTAGATGTTTCAGCTAAGAGATACGTGAAGCTGCCTTCAGGCTTCTGTTTTATTTTTTTCATATAAACTTAAAAATATTGTTGTGGTACTTTAAGTAAGCTTTAATGTATAGGCAAGATCCACTGTAACTTTTTTGTTTTACCACTAATTCAGATAGAAGACAGTTTTCAGAAGGGTCAGGAGAAGGAGAAAGAGGATCAAGATTCTAAACCAGACATTGAAGGAGAAGACAATGCAATTGAAATGACAGAAGATTTTGAAGGGAAAATGCATGATGGAGAACAAGAGAAAAAAGGTTTGGTCCTCCCACTACCCTATGGTGAACTTACAAGAAATATTGTAGATCAGTCCAATAATGGTTGATCCTTTTATATGATGACGTATGTGCTGAAAAGTCAGTGTTCATAACAGAGCAGTGAATACTAAGAGGTATTGATACAAATGCAAAGAACCATACAGGGAAAATACTGTGACTCTCCTGTCGCTCTGGTGGCTTTTGAATGAAGGGAGCTGATATTTTCTTCCTGTTGTGAGCTGACCTATAGACACATTTAAAATTAGTCACTGACTTCAAAGTGGGACTGACAAAGCCATTGCTAACTTCTATCAATGCAACGAATTTTAACTTTACCTTTTTAAAATGGAAATCTATGGTAGATTCATTCAAGTTGCTGCTCATCCTGAAGGCAGTAGTTCTTCATTTTAAAGGGCAACACCTTGTACATCTGAAACCAATGTAACTTACGAATTACAGTAGCTTTAATGTACTTTTGAATCTCTGACAAAGCACCAAAAAATAAATTAATCTGCAAAGAGAGGAAATTGCCAAGCTGGTAAACAGATAAAGGGGAATGGACCTTTCCCCTCCCAGTAATGCCAACACATTTTGAAAATGAAGGAGGGCAAGGGTAAGGATAGAGAGTTGAAATCCTCCAAAGTTTTACACCTGGGACATGTTAGCCTGAGGGAGAGAACACTCTGTCTGAGTCCGAGGCAACACAATCACATAATTAGGACCCTGCTGTTCTGGGTGTTGGAGCACGTGTGTATTTTCCTCATTTCCCAGCTGTGTAGGGTGATGATGTTATGGTGTACCTGTGACTGCTTGTTTTGAACTCAACAAAAAGTTACCCTTCTCTCTTCTGTACTGAAACACATTCTGAACTGTACACAGACAATGATGAAAATTCAGAGGAAGAGGAGGAGCTGGATAAGCAGATGGGAAATCTTGATAATGCTGAAGCTGATGATAAACTGGATGAGAGGCTCTGGGGGGATGACGATGAAGATGATGATGAAGATGCTAGTAGTAAAACAGAAGAAACTGGACCAGGAATGGATGAGGTAAAGAGAAAAGGGGTGGGAAGAAGAATAACAGAGGAATTAAACAGTTAACTTGGTGTGACCTGGACCTTGAACTCCCTTGCATGGCTCTTGCTCTTGGAAAAGGATAATTTGAGTGTATCACAAGTTCTTCAGTGTTGTTCTTTTTTCTGTAGGAGGTGATGCCTTTTCACTCAGAAAAGCAGGTAGTGTAATTGAGTTCCTTTTTTAATCTGTTGGTTAACAGGAGGATTCAGAGCTTGTTGCGAAAGATGACAATTTGAACACAGAAAACAAGGATAATAAAAAACAGCCTCACAAGGATGAGGAACAAGAGCAACAGGAAGACGACGGTGGAAACAAAGAGAAAATCCATGAACAAGTTGATGAGGTAAAGATGATTTGGATTACATAGGATACTTTGCTGTTGAACCAGATTCTGTTTCTCACATCCTGTGTTTCTAGGAATTTGAAACGCTCTTTACTTAATAGTGAGCTGCACTGAAAAAAGTTATTGCACTTCAGAGCTAAAAATAGATCATATTGTATCTGTTATATCTATTTTCTGATCAATAATCCAGAGGGAAATCTTGTTTGTGCTAACCTGAACTTGTAATGGCTGCTGAAACAGACTTTACATGAATTGGTGTTTGGATGGACAAAGCTTTAAAAGTTCTTGTTCTGTTGTGTTCAGCAACAGAAACGTCTTATGTCAGTGGGACTTATCCCAAAATATGTGTATACGGTATGCTCGAAGATTTTGGATGGTATACAAGAGCTTGTGTGCCATCTGCAAGAGTGCCTGCTAACTCTGGACAGAGTCTTTCAGCTGAGGAAATAAGATGCTGCCACAAAACGTGTTGTTTGAAGGAAGTAATGATCTATGTAAACACATGTGCTGAAGTTAATCTTCCTGCTATTTATACATGAGTATATGTACCTCTGGAAACTTGTTTTGAACTGGTTAGAATGTAATATTGTATCCAGTATTTCTGTGTCCTAGAGAATTCAGTAGTATTTTATTTCTTACCTTTGCCTTTCCTCCCATTTCTTACATACTTCTCCCCTGGCCCCCATTCGGTTGCTGACAGCGTGAGTATGATGAGAACGAAGTAGATCCTTATCATGGCCAGCAAGAGAAGCAGCCTGAAGTGGAACCTTTGGACCTTCCTGATAATTTGAACCTGGAGAATGATGAGAAGAGTGATGGGGAGGAAGAGGATGAAGGTACAGCTGAAAATCTTTCTACAGCTTCACAGATGAAAGTGAAATGGAAATAGGGAGGAGCAGTCAGATAATGAGCTCTTTTTCTCCATGGAAAGAAGAGAAGGGTGGTAGGATTCTGTGTAATGAGAAGCTACAAATTAATTTCCATGTATCAAAATACCAAGGCACCAAATGCAGACCGGATAGGAACTCAGCATTACAGCGTTTTCCTTTACTTCCCTTTCACAGGCACTGTGGAGCAGGCTTTCTCACGTTATCCAAGTGATGCTCCCTAATTTATGCCAGCAGCTCCTCATTTCGTTGTTCAGTTACTTTTGTGGGTTTGGGGTTGGTTTTTTTTCCTATGATGCTTACAAGCATTTGTACTCAAACTCAACTGAGCCTCAAGGGTATTAGGTTAAAGGAAGTTAATAGGAAGTTAATACTGCTGTGTTGTTAGTTACAAACCACTTGTAACTTAAAGAAATGATCTACTATAGAAAATCATGGATTCTGTGTATAGCAGTCTCAGTATTTTCTTTTAAGGTTTTGGGGGTTTTTTTTGATGGACTGGGCAGTTTTATTCCAGGTGTCTGCAATGTTCACTGTCTCTGTACTTCACTGATAGCTTTGTGTACCTTTTTGATTTATTTATTAATCCAGAAGAAGAGAATGCTTTTGAAGTGGATGAGAAACCTGTTGATTTAGGTGAGGCAGAGAAGACAGAAGAACAGAATGACGAGGACACCGGTGAGACAGGAGATCAAGATGCAGAACCAGCTGAAGAAGAAGGCGTTTCTGAAGATAAAGGGGAGAAGGAGGATGAAGGGGACAAAGGTGCTGATGATCAAGAAGAAAATGCAGAGAACACAGAGGATGCAGCAGCAGCAGAGGAGGAGGAGGAAGAGTCGCAACCACCTGATGAGGAAAAAAATGAATCTGCTGAAGATAAAGGAATCCCCACTGCTGACCAAGGCCTTCAGCCTCAGGTGGAGTAATATATAAAAGCCTGATTTGGTTTTTTAAGTTACCTGATACAAGACTTAATAAATCAATGTGTTCTATGATGCTGTGAAACAAATTTGACATTAAGCAGGTGTAACGTTGGTGAGAATCCTCAAGATGTGAGATGTGGTTACTAATAAACTGGTGTGTTTCTGTCATCTGTATTGCTGTTACCCCTTTGGCCTCCTGCTTCTTGATGGGTTTTAGAATGTTAAATTAAACTGGTGTTATTTCAGGAAGAAGAGGGTAAAGATAATTCAGAGATGGATGAACAGATCCCTGAGCCTGAGGAAAGAATGGAGCATGAAGCACAAGGGCAGACTGGGCAAGAAAACCTGCAGAGTGACAGTGCTGTTGAGCTGGCTGGAGAGGCTTCAGAAAGAGATGACTCTAAAGAGGTAAATCACATGGTTTTAAATGTAATGGTTACAAATGCTGAGCTTGTGAATATATTTTTGTATTTTTGCCATATTTTTAAGAACTGTGTCTTAAGATGCAATTGTTAGATCACCAACTATAAATTCACTGGAAAAACCTGAAGACCATGTAGATGCCTTCATAGCAGTGAGAAGTGTGTGCTAAGCTTAGGCTAATTGTTGAGCTGCAGAATTGTCTTGTCTGCTCTCCACAAGAATAAAGCTTGCAGTTGTGAGCTGTTCATCACTCACACTAGAAGGCAGCACGGCACTGCAGTTTCACTTTCAGATTTGTCTACAACAGCTGCTAAATCCCTTTTTGTTGACTGTTGCTTTTTTGTGTGTGTCTCAGGAATATGGAAGTGGAGCTTCAAGTGCAAATCAGTCAGAAGGCCATGAATCCACACGCATGGCCCGCATGGCTTCTCAGAAGCAAAGCAGAAAAAATACCCAGGTTCATCTCTTCTTTTCAGTTTTTATTATTATTTTATTGGAATGTCTTAATATTAACCAGAAAAGAGGCAGGACTTGGTTTCTCCTCATTAGAACTCTTGTTCTAACCCATGTTTGGTTGCACCTCACTTGAAGTTCACAGTGTTCTTTTGTTGACATGCTCTTTTTCAGAGTTTCAAGAGGAAACCTGGTCATGCAGACAACGAGCGCTCAATGGGAGACCACAACGAGCATGTCCACAAGCGACTGAGGACCATAGAGTCCAGCAGTGAAGCAAAGCAGAACACAGCTCAGCCCAAACAAAACCCAGAGGAGGCCGATGCGTTCGAACATATTAAAGAAAGCTCTGAAAGCTATGATGCACAGACCTATGGTATGATGGTGCTTCTGGGTGTAAAGGGCTGTCATTGCAGAATCAAGTCCTGAAGGGCTCTTATTTACTGTAGCTTTTTCTTAAAATTACCTTTGTCAATCTTTGCTTTGGGTAGCACTGTTTCAGTACAAGAAATGCTGCTCTTTGACAAACAGGTCCAAACTAACGATAACATTTTTGAAAACACTGAATTGACCTAAAGAAACAAATTTCATTTTCATGAACATACTTAAGATTCAGAGAGACAGATTTTACTTCAGTTATTTTGAAGCCCAAATTGCTACCACACATGTAAAAATAAAATACTTAGGATAACACCAACAGGTTCTTTATTTTGTATCTAACAAATTGATGTCTCCTTAAAAATATTCCTCTAAAAATGGCTTTCTGTTGAAGAAACTAGTCTGGTTTATTTATTAGGTTTTCAGGCCAATAGCTCATTGACACAACATGGCATGGCACAGTGAAAGATAAAACTGAGGTTTCAGAACAGCTGAAGTATCTTCTGAAGCTCACTAAAACTGATACTCAAGGGCTTTGGAATGTCATGGGGTTTTGTGACTTCACTGCTTGTCCTTCCTCTTTCCCCTTAAGTGTTGTTGTGTTTATACAGATGTAGCTAGTAAGGAGCAAGAGAAACCTTTTACACCTCTTGAAGAAAAGGAAGAGGGAGAATCTGAGGATGTGGCTATGGAAACAGAAATGCAGAATGATGAGGATCTCACGGCAGTAGACACAGAGGAGCTGAAGCCAGAAAAAAAGAAGTCTGCTGCCACTAAAACTCCAGGTACATTAAACATCCTAAACATACACCTATGTGCTTCTTTAAATGTATATGTAGGCATTTATATTTGCATGTAGAGGGTATCTGTAGGTTTTATGAGACTAAAACATCTACTCTTAATCAGCTTCTCTGCAGCAGTGTTCTTACTCCTGCCTAGTAACTAGTATCAGCCTTTGCTAAATGCATTGAGTGGCAGAGGTGGTTGCTGTTTTTTTTCAAGTTAGAGTTTCTCAAGCCTTGATCCACTTGTTTGAAGAAAACAAACACTTCCCTGTGACTAGACACAATGCCAATTCACTTAGTTGGCATATAACACCGCATTCCAGCATCACTGGCATCAGCACTGTGTAACTCAACTTCTTACCTGTGTAACCTCTGAGAAAGCACCAAGTTGAGGAGCTGATCTGAACAGTATCCGGTGAGGTAACACTGAAGTGTCACTGTCTCACTGATGTCTCTTTCGTGGGAATAAAACAAAACTTGTCCTGTGTGTCATCCACAGAATTAGTCATTAGTTTTGTGATTGTAGGAACAGGTGAAGTGGAGCCGGAGATCCAGACTTTGGACTCAGAGGATGTCAGTGACTCTACAACAGAAAAACTACCAAAGGTGACAGAAGAGAAGCCGGAGAGAAGCAAAGACTCGACCATACATACAGCCCATCAGTTTTTGGTGAACACTCCCCAGGTACACCCAGTGTGTCATCTTACCACTACAGTAGTAGAACCAGTAGTAGAACTGTAGTCTGGTTTGTTTGTCCTGTGTTAATGAACCTGTGCAAGTGCCAAAGTTTAGAATTACTTTCGTTCAGACAACCCTTTGGTAGTGGAATGAAAAGTGACACACATCCAGCTGCTGTATTTGCAGCTGAATGGCGACTTTTAAGATGACAAGTCATCCCATCCTTACGTGAGAAGGTCCCGTCCTCACTCTTCTTAAAATAAACTTGTGTCTCTCTACCTGGAGAGGACTGCTTTGCTCAGGTGAGCAGGCTGATCAAATGCGTGGGTAGAGGGGAAAGCAAAGGGCAAGGCTGTGTGGCCTGAAGGTAAAGGAAGGCTTCAGAGCGATGAGGGAGATAGGTAGGCACTGGTGACCTTTCAGACACTGTTGTGAACAAAGAATTCACCTCAGTTAATTCATTACAATATAGTACTTCATCAGAAAAGCTGATTGCAAATGTTCTAGAACACTTGTGAGCCTTTTATGAATGTCTCAAATACTGTCATAGCCCAGAAGATTCTAGAGCTTCATATAACATTCATCGCTTCCCAGTTAGCTGTGGAAAAAGTACATTTTATCTTAAAGAGCTGTGGCACAGAGGCAGCAGATAACCAGCTGATAAAGTCAGGATGTTTTCAGTGTCTGCTTTTTAGAAGCACTGGCCTTTCATGCTTACAACATTGAGGCCTGAGTACAAACTCAGATTTTTACTGTTTCTACGCACAATGTGGAAAGGACTTTGTGCCACCTGGATTCAGTAGTTCCATCTTGGTGCCAAATGTGGCAGCTCTTTGGAGGCTGTTGAATGCCAGAGTTTTCTTCTGTTGTCACAAGTAAAGTGCCTTTTTTTGTGATGGCTGCTTTGTTGTTTGGGTTGGTTTGGGGTTTTTTTCAATTGACATGCAAAACCTGCAACAGGAGGGGGAGCTCTTGCAGCACCAGTTAGAGCAAGTGAGAAACGCTGCTAGTGGAAAAGTGCAAGTTCTCCCCTTTCAGCAAGAGGAAGAGGGAAGAGGCTCTGCGTGTACATTCGTCGTCCCTCCCTTAAACCTGCAGCAGGTGGCTTGAGGGACTGCTGCTGCTTCTTGAAGACCGAGAAGCTGTTGGTACTGTTGAGTTTGCAATCATAGGCTTCTGTTCCTTAGCCCAGTAAACCTGCAGGGTCTGCAGACTGTGTAATACACGTCTTGGCTGAACTGTAGTTCTACAAGTCCGGGCCAGAAGTTGCCACTGAAAGCACAGTAAAAGCTGAAGCGTAAGAAAGTTGGGGTGCACCTTAGCAGAGCAGCATACCAAACAGCATCTGCTGGCAGGTAAAAGGGAAGGTCATAGAATCATAGGGGTTGGACCTCCAGAGATCATCGGGTCCAACCCCCCTGCCATAGCAGCTCCCCAGCTCATATTGCACAGGGAGGCGTCCAGACGGGGCTGGAATATCTCCAGAGATGGAGACTCCACACCCCCCTAGGCAGCCTGTCCCAGGGCTCCCTCACCCTCACTGGGGAAAAGTTCTTCCCCATGTTGGTGTGGAACTTCCTGTGCTCCAACTTGCAGCCATTGCCCCTTGTCCTGTCTCCACAGACCACTGAAAAGGGGCCGTCCATTCCCCCTGCATCCCATACTTCAGATATTTATAAATATTAATAAGGTCCCCCCTTAGTCGTCTTTTCTCCAGGCTGAACAGTCCCAGCTCACTCAGCCTTTGCTCACAGGGGAGATGTTCCAGGCCCTTAATCATCTTTGTAACCCTCCTCTGGACTCTCTCCAGGATATCCCTGTCTTTTTTATCCCAGGGAGCCCAGAACTGGTCACAATACTCCAGGTGGGGCCTGACCAGGGCAGAGTAGAGGGGGAGGATCACCTCCTTTGACCTGCTGGCCACAGTCCTCCTGATGCCCCCCAGGATCCTATTGGCTGTCTTAGCCACCAGGGCACACTGCTGGCTCATGGCCATAGGTTGGCCATGAACCAGCAGTGTGCCCTGGTGGCTAAGATGTCATTCAAGTCTTTTAAGTGGCATGAAAAACTACAATTAGGTGAGGATTGTTATATTTTGGCAGACACTAGATAAGGGGGAGTATTCAATAGTTTGATCTTCTTTATACTGGCATTAATTCTGGTGTTTGCCATTGACTTATCTTCAAGTCCTGTATTTGATTATTTCCAGTGTTTGTATAGTAGATGTTCCTAGCTTCATCCCTTTTTAGGTTGTGTCACAGATGCAGGTTTTGTGGGGACATATTCTTTGTGCACATGGGTGCTATGAAAAACTGGAGGTTGAGAATCTTCATTTACGTTTTTTCCAGGCTTTTTTGTGTCTAAAAGAATAAGAAGAATGCATTTTTACTTTTTTTCATAGTTTGATATAGTTTGGGGATCACCAGCTGTGTGAAATTGTTTTTCTGTCTCATAAATCTCACAACTACACTTCTAGCACATCGTTCGAGATCCTGAAGAACTAAGAAAAGAACTTGAAAGGCAACTGGAAGCTTGGCAGGTGCAGCAGTCTGGAACTCCAGATGAGGTTTGTGACCGTTACAAGATTTTCTTGTATCAACAGCAATCAGAGACTGGTAGAATGGTCTGGGTTGGAAGGGACCCCAAGGATCAGAGTTCCAACCCCCCTGCCGCAGGCAGGGACACCAACCTCCAGGCCTGCAGCTACACAAGGTTGCCCAGGGCCCCATTCAACCTGGCCTTGAACACCTCCAGGGATGGGGCATCCACCCCCTATCTGGGCAGCCCAGTCCAGCACCATACCCTAATAATCTAATCTAAACCTTCCCTCCTTTAGCTTTAATCCACTCCCCCTTGTCCTGTCAGTGTCTACCCTTTTAAAAAGTTGATTCCCCTCCTGTTTGTATGTTCCCTTCAGGGACTGGAAGGCTGCAATGAGGTCCCCCCACAGCCTTCTCTTCTCCAGGCTGAACAAGTCCAGGTCCCCCAGCCTCTCTCTGTAGGGGAGGTCACTTTGTGTGCTCCCAGAGGAGTGGTCATTGCATGTTGCAGCTCTGTAGCAGCAAGGAGCGTCCCAAGTTGAATGTGAATCACTGGTTTTGGAGAGTCTCCCCACAAGACACCCTTACAGTTTCAGCTGGTTGTTACCTGTGACCTCCCCTTTCGTACACTTGAGACTTGTTTTCTTTCTGCAGGCAGTGCTTCCCAGCTTTTTTTTTTAATAATTCCCTTTTATTTCTTCCTGTGACGTGTGGTGCTTTAGGAGAAGGAAGCAGCACAGATGTGGCAGAGGTACTTAGTACTGACGGCTCCTCTATCGCAGCAGCTCTGTGAACAGCTGCGACTCATACTGGAACCCACTCAGGCAGCCAAATTGAAGTAAGTTTGGTCTTTCTCAGGCTTCTAGTTTCTTTAAACTCCTGGTTTTGGGGGGAGGTAACCTCTGAACAGCCACACCTCTGTGGTGTCCTTGCTTTATAGTGATTGTCCCTGCTTGGGAACGCTTTTATTTTATATTTATAGGGGAAGACTAGGCTTGTGAAATCCAGTTGTGATACAGTAGTAGACACCCATCCTGAGGATTCTGCCTCCTGTTTCATTCTGTGAAACAAGTGTTCCAGCCGACTTAAACGCATGAAGTCAGAGGTTTATGTTAAATGTCAAAAGGTTTTACGGTGGTTTTCACGTTGTGTTGGTTGTTTTAAGAGCACCAGGCTTATTTCAAACAAGAGGGGTGTAAATTTGAGGTCCTTCAACTTAAGGCACCTAGACTTAAGAACTTCTGTTAAAAACACTGACCACCCATCTTGCATTAAGAATGTTTTTGCTCTATACCTGAACCAGAGTACTAGAAATGTACAAAGTTGGCTTTGTGATACTTTACAAAACATGGTTACTTTGGTATGTGTGCTGCAGAGGCTGGCAGCTCCTTAACAAGACGTTTGCAGGTAAACCCTGTCACTACGTGTCTCCCTCCTCCTTACCTTTCAGAGGAGACTACAGAACTGGGAAGAGACTGAACATGCGCAAAGTGATCCCGTACATTGCCAGTCAGTTCCGGAAAGACAAGATCTGGCTGCGAAGGACCAAGCCCAGCAAGCGACAGTACCAGATCTGCTTGGCTATCGATGACTCCTCTAGTATGATCGACAATCACTCCAAACAGGTAAAATGAAGCCTTGGGAGGAGTGTGAAGAAGTTGCCTGTCATTGATGAGTCTTGTCAGCTGCTGACTTGCTTTTGTATCTGTTGCAAAGACTGTCTTGTGCAGCTACAGGGGCAGAAGGACAGGGAGTCTCTTAGTTTGCTTTGCTGGGTGATGGAAAATAATTTCAGTAACACCCTTACTGAATACTGGATTTCTGATGCAACTTTTCTCTTCTGATAGCTTGCATATGAATCCCTGGCAGTTATTGGAAATGCACTGACTCTTCTAGAAGTGGGACAAATTGCAGTGTGTAGGTGAGTTTGTTTGGAATCCTGCCTTCTCTTCAAGACTAGAGAGTAGAATACAAGTACTGGTTTCACATTGCAATTGTTTTCCCTTTTTTCCAAAGCTTTGGAGAGACTGTTCAGCTGCTGCACCCGTTCCACGAGCAGTTCAGTGACCAGTCGGGGACGCGGATATTGCGTCTCTGCAAGTTCCAGCAGAAGAAGACAAAAATAGCCCAGGTACACAAGAATGCCTCTAGGGAAACAAGTCTGCAAATATTCTCCAGATGAGGTGTCAGTAGCTTTGTGGTTTCATGCCCACCTTGTAACCTTTAGTGGTTGGTTGTATTTGAGAGTGTGTGCGGTGGATGCCAGGTACCCACCAAAGCTGCTCTATCACTCCCCTCACCTGAACAGGGGAGAGGAAATCTTAATGAAGGGCTCCTGGGTTGAGATAAGGACAGGGAGAAATCACTCAGCAATTGCTGTCATGGGCAAAACAGACTCAACTTGGAAAAGTTACTTTATTACCAAGCAAATCAGGGTAGGGTAATGAAAACTAAAGCCACATCTTGAAAACACCTTCCTTCACCATCCCTCCCTTCTTCCCAGGCTCAAATTAACTCCTAGCTTTCTCTGCATCCTGCCTGCCCAGCAGCACAAGAGGATAGGGAATGGGGGTTGTGGTCAAATCACTACATGTTGTCTCTGCCACCTCTTCAGGAGGGCTCCTTGTCACGCTTTCCTGCTCCAGTGTGGGGTCCTTCCCACAGGAGACAGTCCTCCACCAACTTCTCCAACATGAATCCTTCCCATGGACTGTAGTTCTTCATTAACTGCTCCAGCATGGGTCCCACACAGGGCTACAGCCTCTGTAGGGCATCCACCTGATCCAGCATAGGGTCCTCCACAGGCTGCAGGTGGAATCTCTGCTCCACCATCATCCTCCATGAGATGCAGGGGGACAGCCTGCCTGACTATGATCTTCTCCAAGGACTGCAAGAGAACCTCCGCTCCATAACCTGGAGCACCTCATCCCCCTTCTTCACTGACCATGGTGTCTGCAGTTTCTTACATCATCTTCTCCCTTCTCTCTGGCTCATCCCGGACAAGCCCCCAACAGCTCAGAGCCGTCCCAAAACTGGACTGTCCCCAAAACCATGCATCCTGGAGCTGCCTGCTCCTCCCCCCGCCAGTCCCCCTTTACGCTGAGCATGATGTAATTGGCATGGAATACCCCATTTGGCCTGTTTGAGTCACCTGTCCTGGCTGTGTCCCCTCCCTTCTTGTTAGTAGGGAAATATGAACAACTGACAAGTCCTTGATTGCTTGTCAACAACTAGAAACATCAGGGTGCTACCAGCACTGCTCTCATCCTGACTCCCAGACACAGCATTCCATCCACTACTAGATAAGAAATTAACTCCATCCTAGCCAAAACCAGGACAGTATCCCAGTGCCCAATCCCATCAGTTTGTGGGAGTTCAGGAGGTTTGCATGCTGTGGATTCCACTGTAGTAACAGGAATAACTTTGGCTGTGAGTTTGTCAGACCCAACTGATTCCTGAAGAAAACAACTTTCTATAATAATAGTTTCTGGACAGCTGCAGAGTGTCCTCCTTTTAGGAAGGTTTTTACACTCTTGCCTTTCCAGGTTTGGATAAGAACTTCCATTATTAGTAAATGGAAAAAGGGAGGCCTGGATAGCTCGATGGTAATCTTATAAATGTCAAAACTGGGAGGGCTTGACAGTTGATGTCCTTAATCTTAATGTGGAAATACGTAGCTAGATGCTTCCTACTTCAACCAGAAATAGGATGTTTATTTTTAATTATGTCATTAATCACTTTAACAACTTACAGAGGTGTTGATGGCTTCATTAGAATTGGAAAAAAAATTAAATCCGGGTTTGAAGGCTTTTCTAAAGATTCTCTAGTTCAAAAATACTCACTAAATTTGAAACAGGAGTTAATACTGGAAAATGCCAGCGACTGTGTGGGTGGTCAGACTCAGCTGTCTTGGCATTTAAAACACAAAAATGCCTACTTCAGAAATGAGTTACCATTGTGATGACTTTCATTGGCTTCTGGTATCTTAATCTCCTTATTTGTTTCCTCTGCAGTTTCTAGAATCATCGGCAAATATGTTTGCCGCAGCGCAGCAGTTGTCTCAAAATATTAACCCAGGTGAGCTCTTTTGTTACTGTGCCTGTTGCCATGGCATCAGGATGCTTGCTACAGCCCCGAAGCAGTATCCCTCCAGACAGACTCCTAGCACCAGGACATCACTGCCTTAGGGCCTTGGGTTTTGCACTGTCAAAAGGAATGTTTAGTTGGAATTTAGCTCAAAACCCAAGAGACACCCACCTCGTGTTTGTCAGTAGTTCACTGAAATTTTGTTCTAAGGTTTTTTAAAAAGGTGCACCTTATCTGCCCCCCTTAGGTAGGTTGTGCTTCCAGGTCATGTTTCAGTCTTAGATGCTGCCTGCTGTAGAGCATCGTCCAGCCTCCCAGGGACCTTGACTCCCTAGGCACTACTGCTCTTGCTTGAGAGCTTCTCTGGGTATCCAGAAGCACGTTGTTCTATGTGTGGGTCTCCCACCTGCCTTTCACCATGGTGCACGAGCTGCTTGAGGTTCCCAGAAAAGCTGGCAGG
The DNA here is from genome assembly GCF_964237585.1 of Gallinula chloropus. NCBI lineage: Eukaryota > Metazoa > Chordata > Aves > Gruiformes > Rallidae > Gallinula > Gallinula chloropus. The sequence continues at coordinate 20,374,990 of NC_140087.1, forward strand.
CCTGTCATTTCACACCTGACCCACAGCGAGCCTGAGAGGCTGCTTTGTTGTGAGTTACAAACTCATCACGGTGGCACCCGGGTTTTAAGAGAGTGGTTGAAGTACTCCAAGAAATGGATTTACAGTCCTCAGCTGCCTTGCCACACGCTAGCCAGGCTGGCAGAGTATTCTGAGTGGGAGCAGCATCTCATTGAACTAGGCTGGGATGCAAAAGCAATTGGGAGCAGCAATCGGCCTCCCAAAATCAGGGAGCAAGCAAGAGAAAAGGCAGTAAGGAACATCACCCTGTTCTGGAAAAACAGAGCGCCCTGTCCCTTTGGGGCCTGTCTGCAGGAAAGGAGGAAGTGTTCTGCATCCCTCCCTAGCTGTTAGGCTGTTGGGTGGGGCAGGAGAGGCAGGTTGTCATTTCCAACTGTAATTACTGTTATTTCCCTTGTAATTAAAAGACAATAGGTATGTAACTTAGAGGGTCCCTTGGAAGTGACGTACCTGTGACTCTGGAAGCAATTGGGTATAGTGAGACATTTCCAGAAAGCAGTGATGCTGAAGAACTGGTGTCTGTACTGGGTGTGTGTCAGGAAGTTTGCCTCACCCTGGCTTGTCCCAACCAAGGGCCAAGTGCCCTGTAGTGGCTGGACAGCCATGGCTGTGCCTCTGCAGCCCATCTTCTGGCCAAGTTTCCTCCAAAAAGAATCCGTTTTGTGCAGTCCAAGATGGGTCTCTGATGGAAGCCAAGCCCCTTTAAAGCAGGGGCAAGGCAGAAATGTGTTTCAAAAGCACACTGTGAAACACCAACACAGATACATATGTACCTGCTTCTGGGGCAATAGATTTGGGCTTTTTTGCTGCAGCAGCTGCTGCTCTGCCGAGGTAGGCACCTAGTGGCTGGGCTCTCACAATTCAGCCAGTGCTTAACTCCTAGGCCCTCTACCTAGGTGTGAAGGACAAAGCCATGACTTAAGTTTCTTAGGTATTCTGCCATTCCTTTCATCCTTGACTGTGGCACTGATGGACTGGGGTTTTCTTCCCCAGTTGTTTTCAGCTCATTGTCTCCCACTTTGGGGAAAACTTTCCTGGCCTGCTCCTAACCTTAACGTTAAGTCACAGGATTCTAGTTGACTTCATTTCCTTAGGAATACTCGTTTTTCCATTACACCCACAGGGCTAACAGGAAAATAGTGTTTTTAGCCTCTTAGACGGGTTACTGTGACTTACTGGACTTCTAAATGCTCTTTGTGCTCAGAAACGGCGCAGCTGCTCTTGATCGTGTCGGATGGAAGAGGCCTCTTCTTGGAAGGCAAGGAGCGAGTGACAGCAGCGGTTCAGGCAGCCAGGAATGCCAATATCTTTGTTATCTTCGTCGTGCTGGACAATCCTAATTCCCGGGTAAGTAAGAGAACAAGGGAGAAGCATTCAACTGCAGCAAGGGGAAACAGATAGAAATCTTCTCATCTTCTGTAGCACTGTACTGGTATCTTCTCTTTTGCAGAGGTCAAAGATATTTAGCCCAATCTCTGTTTCTCACAGTGTCTGTCAGATCTTCTATGACTTCTGCCTATTGAGATTCTTATCCTCATCTATATTTAAAGCAAATTATCCGCCTCCCCAACCCCTGCCAAAATTAAAATGCCTTCCATGCTACAGAAGGGCAAAGAACTCCTGTCTTCTAGTGCAGCAGTTGTAGGCTTTGGCCCCCAGAGAAGCAGCTGGCAGGTTGACAGACCCAAAGTTTGAGAGATGTGTTCTTACATCTCAGTTTTGATTCAGATTGATAACTTCTGACAGTAGGATCCATGTGACAGGGCAGCTGGAGCCTGTATGAGATGTAACATGAGACAGAAAGGAGTGTATGAGTTCAGTGCCTGAATTGGGAAAGCTGGGTGCTGCATGTGCGGTAGTTGGGAAAGAAAACTGTCAGGGTTGGGAAGCTGAAATACCTGGGAGCTTTTCAGGGAGACTTTGTAGTGCACTAAGCGAGCAGACTTAAGCCTTCCTTGGATTTATGTGGCAAAGATGCTAATTTTGTAGTTCACGATTTCTTCCTGTATCTTCACTTTCCCATGCATAACTCATCTGCTTCATTTATTGGTGAAACAATATCAGTTTTCACACTGAGAAACTATTACAAGTGTTCTGATGAATCCTGCCTGTAACGTCAGGTAAAAATTCTAGGCAGTGAAATGTGCAGTTCATAAGCTTTAATTTTCTAAGCTGCTGCACTCAGCAGCTAAGAAGTGACTTTACCAGAAGTGCAGCCGGAGGTTAATCTGATTTTTTTGTCTTTGCAGTCTTTGTTGAAATTCTACAAAATAATTTGCTAAAGTTGAGCTGAGCCCTGAAGAGCTTACAGGCAGCAAGGGTGTTAGGAAGGCATCTAATGTGTAAAATTGAAGTGGTGACAGTAAACTCAAGAAAAGGCAGGATTTATTTACAGAACTTGGTATTGCAGAAGCTTAAGCTCGGTCTCTTCCAGCCTGTAATTCATCTTCTCTCAAAGGGCAAAAGTCTTTAACTGCTTTGCACTCTACTTTTGATTTGATTTCCCACTGAGCACTTTTGGCTCTTAATCTTAAAACTTTCTTATTAACTTTTAATTTAGCAGAGGAGGATTTGCAGGTATTTGGAAAGCCTGGTAAAATGATACCAGAGGCACTGTAAAAGGTGCAGGTAGTCCAGTAGTAACATCAAGGTTTTATTTTTATCTTTTTAAAATTATTATTATTATTATTTTTCCCTCCAGGATTCCATCTTGGACATTAAAGTACCCATATTCAAGGGCCCCGGAGAATTGCCTGAAATCAGATCTTACATGGAAGAATTTCCCTTCCCCTTCTACATGATCCTTAGAGACGTGAACGCGCTTCCCGAGACCCTCAGCGACGCGCTCCGGCAGTGGTTTGAACTGGTGACCGCCTCGGACGCTTTGTAGCCTTTGCAGACACAGCCAGTACCCAGCTGCTGCTACAGACACTTCGTCAGCGCCGGTGAGGCCCCCTGCCCACTCGGATCCTCGTGCAGGAGCTGCCCTCTGGCAGTCGGGCTGCGTGAGATCAGGGTGGTTTGGGTGCGCTCTCCCACACGTGTCAGGACAGATATGCAACGGTGAGACTGGCGCTGTCTGTCCCTGCTAATAACCTAAAACTTTGTTGGATTTCTCTTGTAATAACTTATTACTTCCCACAAAGAGAAAGAGAGATATTCGTAATGTTCACAGAGGTAAATTTATCCCTGAAACTGTCTGTTGCAATAAGAAGGGTCGGTCTTGCTCTTGGGAAGGCATTTCTGTGTTACAGGAACTTCGGGTGTCTTGCGAAAACGGATTCTGGAGCTTCACCCAAGTGGCTGGCACCTCTTTGGGGCAGGGGAAGCAGATGGCTTTAAACAACCAAAAAAAAGTATTTCAATACTTGAAACTATTTTGCAGTTTAAAACATCCGGTGTCATGATGGCTGACTTTTCTCTGATGATGTCAACAGGGAGTTCAATGAATAATGCCATACGATCACCCCTGTTACCAGTTTACACTGTGAAGTTTGCCCCTCTGTCCAAGGCATACATGGACCTTCCATTAATCCACCGTCTTAGAGCATGGACGTGGTTTTCCACTGCAGAAGCTATGCATCTTCTATGGTCTGTACTAATAAAAAGAGGTACCGCTGTTTGTAATCACCATGCCTGTTCTTTCAGCTGGGCAAAGCCTGAATAAGTGAACCAGATCTGCTGCATGGCAAGGCCGTGCGTTCTCTACCAGCGCACAGATAGGCATTTCCATCTGCAGATTTTGTGAGGGTATGTCAGCACAGAGTTTTGATTAAGGGGTCTGGTCTTTTGACTTCTCTCACTGAAAATCTGAAGGAAACTTTAACTCCCCACCCCTCCCCTACCCCAGTCTAAACTCTCTTCAAAGATTTTTTTTCTTTGCATGCAAAAAATGAGGGTGTCTCATGCTAAGTGTTGTGGAGGAGTTGATCAGAAAGCGGCTGAAATGTGGGCAAGTTCCCAGAGAGGTCATTGTTCTCTTCTGGATAGAAAATCCTTATGTAGCGGTGCTGTGGCTGTTCTGAGATGCGGCAGAGGTGTGAAAGGGCCTGGCATGGTTGTTCTTCAGATTTTCTAGCTTTGTCACAGCTAATTCATGACAAGCAAATTTCAGAAACCCCAAGCTCAACAGGGGAACTCCATCCCACCAGAAGAACTTAAAGGTCAGGTGTGTATTACATCCTTCCAGGGTTCTTTAGTGCTCTCATACATGTAAACAAATACTTATTTGCTTTGGGAAACTTAACTGTGGAAGAAGGTGAATTTAATTCATTAGGTAAATCACCAGACTGTACTTCTATTTCAGGCTTGTACTTGGGAAGCTTGGAGACAGTATTTTAAAGAAATTATTCTGAGGAGCACAAGGATATACTCCAGCACAAACCTTATTTTGTTGTAGTGATGTTGTAGCCTGAGGCACAATGTTATGGGCAATGCTTACTCTTCAAATGTAGACAATGTTTTTCTCCATCTGCAATTTAAGGAAGGTCCTGCACTGAACGTGGTACAAGGAAACACTGAGTAACACTGCTTGGGGAGTGGTTTCAGGGCAGCTCAGGGGCTGGGCCTGGGTTTAACAGCTGTTGGCACATCTCTATGGAAACTGTCAGCACCTTGTGCTCTTAGCAACACCTCAGTGTTCGGGGCAGAGCTGGAGGTATTTAAGACAGATGCCAGAGGGGCTTTGCGTGATGTAACTGCCCAGGTGACTTCTGCATTGCGCTGCCGGTTTTAGGTGGCTGCTGGAATTAAGTGCTGCATGACTGTGTCCATCTTTAAAGCACAGCCCCCCCTGCCCTTCGCAGGCTCCAGGCGTACTGTGTATCACCGAGGTGTTTGCTTTGCTGCAGCCGTGAAAGACAGACAAGGGCCCGGGACCGTGCCAGCGCGCCCTACCCCGTACCCGCCGGCAGCAGGGCTGGCGCCGCTCCCTGCGGTACCTCCCCGCAGGAACGGGAGGGCGCGGCTGTCAGCGCTGAGCGAGTCAGTGCAGAGACGACCGAGCGCTGTGCCCCAGCCCCAGCTGTACCTGCCAGGACGGCCTCGGCCAGGAAATGGCGGCCGGGGAGCCCCGCCCGGCCGGGGAGGGAGGACTCGCCGCCAGGGGCGGAGCTGGGCGTCATGGGCGGAGTCGGCGCCAGGGGCGGAGCTGGGTGTCATGGCCGCCAGCCGTCTTCTGCCGGGCGCGCTCACCCTGAAGCAGGTACGAGCGGGCGGCTCCGTTCTCCTCTGGCCCGCCCGGAGCGGGGGTGGTGGGCCGAGTCCCGCGGCGGGGGAGCCCGGCGCGCCGGCACCCGGGCAGCGGGCTGCAGGGGCCGTGCTCTCCACCGAGCTGCCGCAGCCGTGACCGGAGCCCTTCACAGGGTTCCCCCGGCCTCGGTGGCAAACTTGGCGGTCTTGAAGTGTCCTGCAAAGCCGCCGAGGGGGCAGCGTCCCGAGGCAGCGGGTTGAGTTCCCTCTCCCCTCCCCAGTTCCTGAGGCGACAGCAGGTTCTGCAGCTGTACAGGAAGATCCTGCGGGCTATTCGCGACGTCCCTGCCGAAGCGGATCGCCGCTATTTGAAGGACTGGGCCAGGGAGGAATTCAGGAGAAATAAAGCTGCTACGGAAGAGGTGAGGGTGGGGAACGGCTTTTTGCGGCCCCTGCTTCGTGGCTTGTTCCCTTTCCCCAATCAGTGCCCAAGCAGCCAGTGCCTGAATAACGCAGCCAAAGCACTGTGGGGTTTGGGTAAGAAACTTGCCCTGTGCATCACCTGTCTGGGCAGCACCTGTGTGCCCTGGTCACTGGCCACTGGCAAAGGCATAAAGGAAACATTGCCAGGAGCTGGGAACTGTTAGAAACCGAGTTTTAAAGCAAAGGGGTAGCTAGTCCCCAAAGGCATTGATTTAAAACAGAGTCATTTGTTCACCATCTTGGTGACTGTAGCATTCCTCCACACAAATAAACAGATGGGAGTGGTGCTGCTGAGCCCTGCCTTTGATGCAGCACGTTACAATCTATGTGCCCGTGTAAAAGCTGCACTGTGTACAGACGTGCTGCTCAGGGGATTGTGTTTCGGTTTGCAGGATGCCATCAGGATGATGATTACCCAAGGCAACATGCAGCTTCAGGAACTTCAGAGGACACTTAAGCTGGCAAAATCCTGACCTTAAGCTTGTTGACAGATGGACTTTGATCCGCGCTGTATGTTTTCCAGGATGCAGGTGTGGGAGCAGCCTTTGCTGACCACCTGGTAATGGCTGAAGGTAGAATCTACCACAGTGGGGTTTGTGTTTTTGTCCCCTTCCTCTTCTTGCTTACCCCCCCGTGTGGACATCACTCAGACATGAAAGGACATTTAAGATCTGAACGGATGATGCAGCATGTGCTGTGGGAAAGGCTGCAAGCACCACATGTCACAAGGGGTAAATGGAAAATAAATGTAAGGCAGATTCTTTTGTTTGTCTTCTGTTGTGGCAGCTCTTGAGGGGTAACACTTACTATGTTAACAGCTCTTTTGTTATTGTGCCCAGGATTCTTACTGCCATTTGGGGTTAAAAAAGTATTTGGGACAAACAAAAGGGCTCAAAACAAATAAACATAACAAATCATTAAGGAAATGTTTTGTATTTAGAATCATAGAATGCCTAAGGTTGAAAGGGACCTCTAAAGGCCATCTAGTGCACCCCCCCTGCAGTAAGCAGGGACATCTTTGCTAGATCAAGTCACTTAGAAGCCCCATCAACCCTGACCTTGAATGTCTCCAGGGATGAGGCCTCCACCACCTCTCTGGGAAACCTGTTCCAGTGATCTACCACCCTCATATTGAAGAATTTTTTTCCTAATATCCAACCTAAATCTCCCCTTTCCAAGTTTAAAACCATCACCCCCTCGTCCTATTGCTCCCTGCCCTCATGAACCCCAGCTTTCTTACAGGCACACTTCAAGCACTGGAAGGCTGCTAGAAGGTCTCAATGGAGCCTTCTCTTCTCCAGGCTGAACAAGCCCAAGTCTGTCAGCCTGTCGTCATAGGAGAGGTGCTCCAGCCCTTCATTTTTGTGGCCCTTCTCTGGACACACTCCAACAGGTCCACATCCTTCTCATGTGGAAGGCTCCAAAGCTGGACTTGGTGCTCCAGGTGAGGGCAGAATCACATCTCTTGATCTGCTGGCCACACTTTTGATGCAGCCCAGGATGTGGTTGGCCTTCAGGGCTGCACATGCATTTTGGTGGCTCATGTCCACAATTTATGTGTTGACTTTGAGTTGTTCCTGAATAAAACTTAAAAGGGGAGGGGGAGGGTGTCTTTATGAAAACAGGGTATTTTAACCCCAGAAATGGTTATGACAAATTTAACAGGAAGCACCTTCGAGTTAGTGTATCAAAGTCCATACAAATCAGAATCAGAAATAGAAAATGCCATCTGCAGACACTGTGATCGGTTTCCTGAATGCCATGTTGCTGCACTGCTGGGGGTCAGCATGCAGCTGTTCTCCCCTTCCTGCATGTTGCAGTGTGTCCCCCCCATCCACATGCTGACGCGAGTCTGGGATGTTCCCAGCGTTAACAGCCAGACAGCAGATGAGACACTGTGCAAGAGTTGGCCAGCCCAGTGGCCTCACAGCAGGTCCGGTAAGTGCCACTGCTGGGAGAAGGGACGGGCCAGGGCACTATGCCCCCCTCTGGGATACAGGAGGGACCGGAGCCCCCATGGGGCGCAGGGATTACACTGCTTGCTGGAGCCAGCAAAGGTCTTCAATGCTGCTGTACTTCAGCAAAGCTGCTTTGCAAAAAGCTGCTGCCTGACAGGAAAGAACTTTACAACGGAGCTGCCTGCTTAGTTCTTTTCCTGAAAGTCACTGCAGGAGCCTTCCCTGGGATGCTTGCTTAGCTCTGCAGGAAAGGATGTGCTCAGGCAAGCGGTGAAGCTGTTAGGGAGTTCAGCTTTGTACTGGCAGAAGCCTTTGGGCTTCTGAATATGTCTAAATACTTTGCTCAAGATCTAAGTTTTATTTTCGTTTTCTGGTAGGACGTGACTCTGTTGGGGTTAGATTTTTCATGTTACCAGGAAACACTGTTTGGAAAGTAGTATTGACTAAACAAAGCCCTAATCTGTGTCGGCCTGATCTGACCTGTAGCCTTCCCTTTCCTTCCAGCCAGTGGTTTCATTTCTGCTCCTTAATTAGGAGGCTTCATGCTGCTGCCTCACGGCGCCGCTGTCCATTCAGACCCTGCGCTACTCCCGTGACTCCAGTTTCCAGGGTTTGAGGTTAAGAGGCCGCGTAGTCCAGGATGGGTCTTGCCAGGCCGTGCCCCAGGCAGACACTGACCTCCTCAGTGCTCTCACCCATTATCTCCACGGCTTCACAGGCTCCTCAAGATAACGCCGCCAGCCAGAAGCCTTCAGGCTCCCAGGAGAGGCAAATCCCCTCCAAGAGCGGGCTGCAGAGCAAAACCCAGCACTGCGGGCATGCTGGAGGGAAGCCCTTTGACTCAAGCAGTGTTGAAGGAGAGGGGGTTACAGGGACAGGCGGTTGCAGAAAACGCCTCCCTTAGTTCTACCGTGGGCTCGCTGGCTGCAGCCAACCCCTGCAACAGGTGCCCTGCAGCCACGTGACTGCCCTCGAGCGCTGCTCCCTTAGTCGCTGCTGTAGTTACTGCCATGGTGGCTACTCAGGCAGCACAGTTGACCTGTGAAGCAGCTCAGCCACAGCCACAGCTGTGCCCTTTCCCTTGCAGGCGCTCAGGAGCTGTGTGGGATCCGCTGCACAGCTCAGCCCATGCCGGAAACTTCCTAAGGGTGGGTGCATGCATCAGCTAAGCCGTGGCAGGCAGACCCACAGCCTCCCTCAGGGACAGGTGGGAGAGACCCAGTTTCCCTCTTTTATAACCACCAACACAAAAGCTTAAAAAAAAAAAAAAAACAACCCCAAAAAGCCCAAAAAACCCCATTCTCTGGTTCTCCTTCCAGGGCAAACGAGGGGCCTTCCTCCATTCCCCCACAGACCTCTGAGCAACACGGACAGCTTCTGAGCAATGCTTGTTTTAATGGCTTGGCAAAGCATCCACTTTATCAAGCTGATACAAACTGAAGGGGCATGCTGCTGCACTCCTACAGTAGCTCAGACAGCACTGAGAATGTAGGGAAGAGTCTCTATTGGACTACAGAAGTCAGAGCAGCAAAACTAGTTCTTTCTGTAACTGTGGCTGTACCTCTCTTGTCTTCATAGTGCACAAACAGGAACTTTTAAAATTGTGTTATATAATACAATTTTCTTCTTCATACATCAGCTAAGAAGATGAAAACTTAATCACTAATTAGTTCATGGTGTCTTCAATACTGTATTTTGTATTGATTTTAGGGCTTCTCAGGAAAAAAAATAATCCTCTTGGCACAGCAGTACTACACTGTATTTCAGTTGGGTTTGAACAATTGTTCCATCACCATCTGTTACACAACGTTACTTTTCTAACAGAATCTGATGGAGCCTTCTCAGAAGCTCAGGAGGAAACCATAGAGGGGTGCAGAGGCAGGGACTTCTGGTGCCTCTACTGTATTTGGTGTTTGTCAGCCTGGACAATGACGTTGGGCATCGTAAGTTTTGGGTTTTGTAACAAAAACGCATCCAAAAAAGTATCTTTAAAATGTTACTGGGATCTATTTTTGTGGGACTGCCTATGAAACCAGTCCCAAGGCCTAAAGACCCACCAGGGCCTGGCCTCTCTTTTTAGACATTGAGGGAAAAACAGAGGGGAATTGCTCAGAGGAGCAAAGGAAGACAGTCTGGACAAGGTGCCAGGGAGAGAACTCTGACTGCAGAAAAAGAAACATCTGAGTACAGGGAAACAAACTTTTGCTTCTTTATCTGGAGGACCTTCTCAGGCTCCAGTAGAAGATAATTCAGCAATTTGCTGCTTGAAGAAGAGATTTGTGCAAAAAAATTACACCCAAGAAGCAGAGCATGGTTAGGGTAGCACATTTGCCATCCATGTGCCAAACAGAACTTCTCAGGCAGATTACTCAAGCGTAGCCCCACCAACCATGCAACCACAAGGAGCCCTGCAAGCCAGGACACAGCTAAAACCTCGACAAATCCTGTAGAGCATTTGTTTTAATAACATAAAAATCTAAAGAAAAGGGAAGTGGCGACTGCAGCCTCTGTACCTAATGGGATGACTCGCCTCAGCATCGCGCTCGGTGGGAGCCTGGCCTCTCCGGCGGGCACCTGTCACCTATGGGGCTGTAGTTTGGGTTGGTTCTGTAGCTTCTCTCCACTGCCTAGAGAGGAGGCCCTGGGGAGTATCTAGAATAGTATCAGTAGCCCTTCATCTCTAAGGAATTTCTGCCTAAAGCCCTCAACCATCCCGGATTTGTTTCCGTATGGGTATCGCCGCGTGCTTAGGTGTAGCACGCAGCGGAACCCTCCAGCTACACGTGACCTGGGTGGAAATAAGGAAATTCCCTTTTCAGAAAGCAATTTTGGTTTCTAACGCGGTTTGTGTTCAAGCAGCACCTGGAAATTGAGAGTGCAGTATTTAACAGACTCCTGGAAGTAACAAAGAAAGGATCTAATTTGCAGCATCTCATTGTCAGGACAGTCTGCATATGAATTCTCCTGGGTTCTGGAGTTTCCAAAGTTATTCCTACTCCTGAAAAAGAGCCTTTTGTTTGGATGTAACAGGCACTACAAATGTGTATCTCTTATCAGTACTCCAGGCTCCTGTACAGCAGGTTCCAAAATGAGTCCCGTTGCTTGTCTCCACCCTCTCAGCAGATGCTAGCTCTCTTTCTGCACCTTAGTCCTTAATTTGCTGAGCTCCTCTTCTAAGCTTTTAATGTGTTCCTTGAGCGCGGCTTTGTCTTGCTGCGCCTTCTGATTAGCTTGGCTCCGGGCTTCCTCTATCTTCCGTTCGTACCACTTCTCCATCTGTGTGGAAACGGCCTCGAAGAAGTACTGCGTTATCTCCAGGGCCTGGGCCGTGTCTCTGAGCGGAGGGGCCGGCGGCTGTGCCGCGGGCAGGGCGCAGGGGTGCTGCTCCTGGCCCTGCTGTGCCGGGGCGTGGTGCGGAGCTCTGTGCCTGGCCTGCGCGCTTTTGCTGGACTTCCTTGTCTGGGTTCCTTTGTCGATGAGGCAGCTGCTCTGCGGTTCGGTCTTCGCAGGTTCAGTCAAGGGCTGCAAAGCAGCTTGAACCTTAACGTGTCTTAATTTGGAGCCCAGAAGCTCGGCAGAGGGCAGCTCCTGCTGGAACCTGTGGAACGTGCTGGCACCAACAGCTCTGTCCTTCGGCCTGACGTCTTGAGCGGGGGCAGAAGAAACCATTCCACCAACAATTAACTGTTGCTCTGTACCTGCACAACAAAGTGCATACAAGTGTGTTTAGAAATGTGCTGGGAATTCAGCATTCATAGATCCTGGCTGTTGGGTGAAGGCTGCCTCCCTGCTGCACGTGCAGTGCAGAGGCACATCACTGGTTTATTGCCTCTTTGCAGCCGGGTGATACAACAGTCATTAAAGAGGGACAGCTGGCTCAGGCAGGCAGAGACCCACGGCATGGCAGCTGCAGGACTGCAGACTGACAGCCGTCAAAGGGCTCCTCAAGAAGAAACCGTAGCAATGAGCAGGCTGGACTCCCAAGGTAGTTTGTGTCTGCTGATGACACCCCACCCCAACCCCCCAGCTTCTAAACTCAAAGCCCCACTGACTTGGCAAAAATGACACGTTTTGATGCTACTGGACTGTTCACCGCAGTAGCACTCGGGCTGCCACAAGATGTCCTGTGCAGGCCTCTGCCTTTCTAGACTAGGGCATCCATGTCCAGGTCTGTTCTCTTTGCATAGTGCTTTAAGGGACATAGATGATGTCAAACACAGGAGCCCAAGGCATTGGTAGTGCTCTCCTTGGCTGTGGAGACCTGGGCATTTTGCCCATTTCTACTTTCCTCAAAAGCTTCCCTGGCCAAGCACAGAGCAGTAGCTTGAACTGAGGTCTTCCACATCTTTGGGTGGCCAAGAGCCCTGAATGGTCTTGAATGTCCTCAGATATTTTTGGTTTTGTCAAATGAACTAGTACTGAAACAGGCTTTGGCTCAAGGAAAGAGGAAGAAGGGAGATGTTTATTCTAGATCCTTGCAGTTTCAGTATTCCCAAGGAAAATTAGTTTTTTTGGTTCACAGCCTTGCACTCTGCCATCGTAAGTTCTATACATCTGAAAAGTGCTAAACACTATATGCTTTCTTCAGTAGGCTTTGGATCATCTGCCCCCCTTCCTGACAGACGCTGGCACAGGAGCAATTCTGACTGGGAAGCTGGAGAACTTCAGAAAACAGAGTTATTCAGGGAATCAAAGGACCTGGCTTCAAAGACACAGTGATATCAGGAAGAGCTACTGTAATTCTACCCAACTGCATCTTCAACTAATTCCTAGTAGCTGCCTTGAAGTGTATCCTAATCCCAAAACATTAGGCATAGGGATGAGGGAAAGCACAGAGCCAGAGTTAGTATCTGTGGTGTTACTACAAGTCTCCTTCAGTGAGCTAGCTCGCCTCTGAATGAACACGACATCTCAGTACCTGGCAGGGTTGTACCTGACGTGCCATCCTGTTGAATGCAAAAATGTTGCCCAAAGCTCTGTTCTGCCACCGGGACTCTGCTCCTCCCACCGTCCTCCGAGAGGCTGTTTGGGAGCGTGACGTAGGAATGCTGGTGGGAGCCCTCTGGCTGCAGCACGGGCTGGTTGGATTTACAATCCTTGGCACTGTGAGGGTTGTTCTCGGTATCCAGGGTCTCGGTGAGAGACTCACAAGTCGACAAAGTTGATTTTGGTCTTGACGACCTGGAATCTCCAGAAAGCTTGAGCTCCAGATTCTGAATCTTCAGCATGCACCAAGTCTTCAGCTCATCGACCAAGGATATCTACAAGAAAGAGACCACGAATGAAATGATCCAGTGGTTAGATCCAGTGGTTCCTAGGCTGCTGAGGATGTCTGGCAGGGACAAAGAGGAGCAAGCTGGTAGCTGTGGGCTTAGACTCCCCTTACAGCTATGCATGCTGCTGCTGGGAATACTGAAAGGAGCGCAAGTCAGAAAAGATGTAGAACTATGCATTTCCAATGATGAGAGGCACCCTCTTTAGACAAGCTACCACCTCTTAGATTGGAATGTGTTACTTCAAATGCAGCTCCAAGTCCTCTGATCACGGCCGACTTGTTTTAATGATGCCGTCAATGGCACTAAGTGCAAGGAACACCGCATGTCCTCAAAGCTGCCAGGTAAGAGTGACATTCAAAACAGACACTTGTGGGACACAGCTTTATACCATCACCAACCTCTGCTCCTCCATTCACTTGGTGACAAAGGTGAGTCCAAGATTAAATGATAGATTACTGACAGCTTTCAAAGTCCAGGCTGCTTAACGGGTGTCAGCTGCAGAGGCATCTATCTGCCAGCAACCGTTCAGAACGCAAGCAGCTCTTTTACCTTGTTCATGTGACATCATAGGTTTAGGTCATGCCCTCCAGGCACATGGCTGTGTAGTCCATGCATTTAGTAAACCCAACTCAGTTATCCCCATAGTTTCAAACAGACCCAAGAGAACAGGAACAGCTGATCTGATTTAATGACAGTTTCAGTTTACCTCCTGTGTCGCTCCAGCATCTCTTTTCTTAAATGGAGATTACGAGGAGCTGGAGCATGAGCCTGGACATTCAGAAGCCAATATAATACTCAAATCTCTTACTACGACATAAGAACTAAACCTGCCTTAGTTTGGTAAGTACTTTTCCTTGGAGAAAAGTCTTTTGTAGATGTTAGATCAAAGTTCTGTAGTTTATGCTGGGATTATCGCAGCTGCCAGCCTTTCCACACGATTTGGAAAGGTCTTTAAAAATATGGTGACATTTTAGTAGCACAAAGTGTATTTCTCAATTCTTAGAAGAAACCAATGAGAAAAATCACTGCATTTTAAAAGTGGAGAAACACAAAGCTCTTAGCATGCTTTAATGGTCAGGTGTTGCAGAAGCTGGAAGGGCAAGAGGGGGATCTGTACAGGATTACAAGATCTCTCTTGTAATGCTGGTTAAACAAGTGTGCAGAAAAAACTGACTGGCAGCAAGACACAGTGTGGAGATGGTGCACCACTGCCAAAGTCAGGGGGAAGAACTTTTAATAAATGGGAGAAAAACAGATCAGACAGAGAAGTGAGAGATTCTGAGGGCACGCAACCAACGGGTGAGAAGTAAAAGGAACAGCATAGACCTGAACCTGTGCTGCTATCTGCACATTCCCTGTCATGAAGCAGAAGCTGGAAGCACAGCTGTTAAAAATTTAGCAGTAGGAAGTTTTTGCCACATGCTATGTTACAGATCCCCCACTTCAGACCCACCAGACCGAACTGCTGCCGCAGGACTGGGTTTCACATTCCCGATTTCTAATGCACAATCCTTACCAATTCGGTTTTGAGACTGAGGTGGTGCACAGGAATAATTTGGTCTTTGAAGCTCTTTTGCCTGTTCCAGCAGGTAAGATAAAGCTGCAATACTCTCTCTGCCTGCTGGAAGGGGACTCCTGAGCCAACCCACCTGGGCTCACTGGGAGTAGCTGTTTGCAGCCCTACCTGCCGCTTCTCCCCCTCGTTCTTTTCCAGCTCGGTGTGCTGCTGCAGGCGGTGGAGGCACTCTGTTCTCTCTGCAGACAGCCGCTCCGCCATCAGCTTGTCCAAAACACGGAGCTGGGGGAAAAAGCCCACAGAACAGATGAGATGATCAGCTTAAACACCAAACAAAACCCCCGTGTGTGAACCTTGTAAGCCTGTTTCTTTCTAAGAATGCTGCTGACTACAATTAGATGGAGCTTGCAAAAAGGTTCAAGTACAAGATTGTTGATGAATAACAATTACATTAGGAATAAAATATAATTTAGAGGATCTTCAGTGCAAACAGAATTCACCACAAGGGATTTTGTTACCATTACAAACTGACCAGCCTTCTGTCTTTAAGCTTCCATCTTAGGGCCTCAAGCAGTTCAGATTTATTGGCTAAGGAACAACTTGAAGCCAGTTAAGACATTAAGTGTGTTTTTCTCCAGACCCCTCTCTGCAACATTAGACCCCTTTGGAATGTCACAGTTCCCTGCTCTTGAGTATTAGGTATCGGGTGCATTTTTTCACCACAAGAAGCAATAAATGGATCGTGACAATGAGTATACTCATTAAGCTTAGGGTATGTTTCTAACAGTCACGCGGGCAGGCAGACCTCTGGGTCACATTCTTACTTGATGTTGAGTTTTGGTTTCCATCTGGCCCAGCTTAACATTCATCTTATCTTGTACTGTCCCAAACTCAGCTTTGATCTCTTCCACCGTTGCCTCCAGCTGGTTCTCCAGTTTATTTATGAGGGGCTCACAACGACATCCGTTTATCGGGGCCTGAAAGGAGTAACACATTTACTTGCTACATCCCGCTGTCCTCTTGGTGCACTTAGAGCATTATCACCACCTCGAGTCAGTCTTGGGCCCTTCTGTACCTTGTGCTGCATCTCACCCTCCCAGTACCATCTCACAGTAGCTCAGCAGGTGGACTATTAGTTGGAAAAGCACAGACTAGGAAAGGACTGATCTGATTTACACAGACCCATCCTAACACACAGCCCAGCTGGTTTTGCCAGGGCTACAAGCTGTGATGAGCTCACATCACGTGTGCCACATCACACGTGTGCTCCCTGTCTCAACACTGTCATTCAGAATTGTACAAAACACGTGATTTCTGTGCACACACGTGTCATTGTGTGTGTTCATGTTTTTCAGCCCAGTGATGCTAACGTGCTTGTTTGCTCCATGTAGTGCTTGGCAGGGTCTCGCGGCTCCTGCCTTCATCCTGCTGGCGCTCGGCTGACCTTTACGTGCTGTGTGTGCTGCTCCTGCCTTTGACTCTCCTGACACGTCCCAAGGCTCCTCTACAAGGGGACCACATGGAAATCTCTTGTCATGTGGTTTTGCCCCAGCTGAGAGCTGAGCACCACGCAGTCAGGAAGGGGCCGGGGGGAGATTGCGGGTTGGGGTAAGGATAGTTTACTAGAATAGCAGAAAGATAGATGTAACAATGATAACAGGACTTTAGAGCAAAAAAAAATACATATGAAACTGGTGATACAGTTTCTCACCGAATGACACAGCTCAGACTGTGCAGCCCAGAGCCGTCCCAAAACCAGACTGTCCCCAAAAACCGCGCATCCTGGAGCCGCCTGCTCCTCCTCCCACCAGCCCCCCTTTACGCTGAGCATGACGTACATAATTGGCTTGGAATACCCGCTTTGGCCTGTTTGGGTCACCTGTCCTGGCTGCGTCCCCTCCCTTCTTGTTAGCGGGGAAATATGAACAACTGAAAATTGACTGCTTGGCAACAACTATAGAAACATCAGGGTGCTACCAGCACTGCTCCCATCCTGACTCCCAGAAACAGCATTCCATCCACTGCTAGAAATTAACTCCATCCTAGCTGAAACCAGGACATCTCTGAAGGAGACTGTCACAAAAAGCTCCTGAACTTCAGCGAGGACCTCTAATCCTCATTGGCTTCCTCTGCGGTCTGTGGGCAGAAGCTGTCTCCTCCATGGAGTGAGCCAGGAGCCCAGCACGGCAGCCTGGAAGCTGACTGCAGAGAAGCCTCCCTCTCTCCTCTGGCCCTGCATTACTGTTTGACAAGCTGGGGGTAATGCCCTTGGCAGCAGAAGGTGGGTGGTTTGCTGAAAGCTAGAGAAAGCTTCAGAAATTAACAAACTTTCAGAAATTCTGTTTGCTATTCAGGGCCTGAGGACATCAAAACAAATAGGGGAGCAAAAAAGAAGGGGAGTGAAGAGGGTTGTGTACTTTGGGAACTGCTATGAGGGAGTCTAGCAGTATTAAACTAGTCTTTGGGAGCAGCGTTGATTTGCATACAAATCTTTGCACCTTTCTTCCAAATCCTTCTGACTGGCCCACCCTCCTCCCCTCAGATCCCGCGGGCAGGGTGATACTCCTTTTGATGTGCACAAGGTCCTCCACCCTCCCTGGTGTCTGCCATGAGGATAATACCATAGTGCCCCTGCCTGTAAATGTCCCAAGCATCAAGACAGCAGTATCACAGGAAATCTGGTCAGTGAAGCCTCTGACGGCTGACTTGAGTCATCTACAGAATCTCCTGAAATTTTTAACTACAGCCAGGGCCCCAGGAGAGCTGCTGGATAGAGGTGAGAAGCTGAAGAAGCAAAAGGACTGCCCTCCTGGTGGTACAGGAGGGCAATATTAAGAAAGAAATGGTGCAGAAGTTTGCAATGGCTACAGGGCAATTTGCTGGCCATTTTCATGCTCTTTTAGAAACATCTACTAGTAAATGCTGTGGAGTGGAGGCGGCTGGCTCACCTGCATCACCTTCCCATCCTTTCCTCGATAGAGCGTGTAGAGCTGGTAGGCTCGGACCTCGTGGGGAGGGGGTGGGGAGGAGCAGTGGTGTCTGCTTCTGCGCTTGGGCACGTTCTGCTGGGGCCGAGGGAGAGTCTGCTGATCAGCTGGGGAGGTGGGGTCCGAGAGTGCTGAAGCCTGCATAAAATACACCACAGTGCATTCCCTATCCATGAGCCCCCTATTCCTGGTGGGAACAGGACAAACTTGCTGTGATAAGTGTTGCAAAAACCTGATTAAAAACACTGATCCAGCTGCAATGGCCGGACAGAGCTTTGGTGTCTCTTACAATAACCAGATCTCCACCAATCCAGTTTGTGAGACCAACAACAGCATTTCCCCACCAGAAAGCAGTTTTTCCCCATGCACACACCAGGGCTGGTGCCCTGACTATGTGACAGGCCAAAGGAACACCTGTACCTTCACGGCTACCCCGTCTCTCTCTGCGATTTTTAATCTAGCAATACCTTTTCCTTTGGCTTTTTCTTTTTGCTCTTCTTCCCTTTGGGATCTGGCGAGGTCAACCCGGGTTCATCCTTCAGATTGTTCTTGCCCTGTGGCGGCCGGTCGCTGCTCGGGGTGTCATCAGCAGCAGACACACTGCCCTGCTTGAAGCAAAGATGGAGTTAGAGCAGTGGCAGAGATGGAGAAAAGGCGCCTTTTCTTCAATTTCCCAGTTTTAAGCTGCTCTAACACACGAATGGGCAACTCTTTAGCAACAAGGCATGGAAGCCCACCCCAGAAAGCTGCTGTGGCCATGCACAAGTGATGGCTCCACACAACTTTGGTCCAGATGATAGGTTTTATTTACACTCCCTCCTCACAGCAGAACAGCTGTACCTTGCTCTGTACTACTTCATCCCGTGGTACCGACTGAGCTCGCCTTTCCTCCTTCAGCCTCTCTCTCTTCTTCCTCAGGCTTCTTCCACGGTTAAAGCGTGAGACCTGAAGGCAGACCACACACTGTTACTCAGCGATGCCACACTCTTTCCTACCACTGAAGCCAAGCCACAGAGCTGATCTTTCACCTCTATCAGAAGGTGATACATAAAAGAAGCAGCGCACTACCAGATGGAGACTGGTGGGCCAAACAGTGTGGGTGTTTATACTCGTGGTAGGTCCATCATGGCACTTTGCTGCCCATGGAGGGATGAGATTCTCCTGTGTGTATCTCTGTGTTGGGGAGAGATTCGTAACGTACCTGTGATGCTTTAGTGAGGAGGAGAGCGACCTCAGGGTTATTGTGCTGTCTGGCAACCTCTAGAGGGGTCTGACCAGCCTGAGAGGAGAAAAAAAACAGCATTTCCTTCAACACACAAGCTGCTGGAAATGTGGAATTTCCCACCCAAGGTTAGTACGAGCTTTGTGCACAAGAATAAAGTCACTAACTGCTTTCATCTGCCCAGACTCAACTCAACACTCAAGTATCTTCTATGAGCACTATGAAGAGTGTTGAAGGGAGTCTGCATTAATACAAAATACTGAAGAAACTCAACATCCTGCTTACGTTGTTGACAACAGATGCATCAGCCCCTGCCTCCAGCAGCAGCTTAACCACCTTCCTGTGATTCAGAGCAGCAGCCAGATGGAGCGCGGTATCCCCTGCCTGCAAGTTTGAAAGCAGAAAACAACCGTGTAACTCAAGTCCTTGGGTCTCACGCTGCAGAAATCACACCCTCCTGAAAGGTGCTCAGAGGCCACAAGATCTACATTTACTGATGCAACAACTAAGCATAATGTGGCTGACAAAATAAAAAGCAGTGTTGGGAGGACGGGGACAGGAAGGGGCAAGGAGCTACTTCAGCCTGGTTTTGAGAAGCGCAGCTGGGGCACTGGTGATCTGAACTAAACTGAGTGACACATGACACAGCTTGGAGACAGCCCAGATCTACTGCCAGCAAACTGAGGGCAGAACCGGTTTTCCCACCACAAACTCCTCCTTCCTTTTTTTTTTGTTTTCTTCTTCTTTTAATTGTTTTCAAGTTTTGATTATTTGGAGCACAGGTGGTCATGTATCCCCTTACTCAGAAGTAATCAGGTAAGTACCAGCAGTGAGACCCTCCGTGTTCTCTCCATCAGATTCCCCAAGAAAAAACAGGTTTTTGGACCAAAGCCAGGAGGCGATCTGGGTCCAGCACCATCACACTGCCCTGCCCTTGTCCCGGTGCAGTGAGGTGAAGATGGCTGTGATCAGATTCAGGAACCGCTAACGGAGCCAGAAGCTGTGGGAGGGAGACCGGACAGGTGTATCTAATGCATTCCTCTCCCCTTTTTGCCTTGCATTTTGCCTTCAAAAAAACTATGTCTCCTCGAGATCAGTGGCAATCTGCTGCTTGCTGCAGACTCGGATGAGGCCTCTTTATGAATAAAATCTTTGTACGTGCTGGGGAGCGAAGGAAAGGGGTGTCTCTCTGGGTTGGGTTCACACCAGCTGATCTAATATTCAGTGGCGCATTTTGCAAGTTAAAAAACTCATTTCCAAATAAAATGACACAGTCAATTTAACATGCTGAGACCCATTTTGTTTGCTGTAAGATCTCATGTCTAAGAAGCCAGATTAAACGTACAGGTTGGGAAACACCTTTATGATCCTCAACTATACATGAAAGCTTTCCCAGGACCATGAGACAACATGGTTAAGCACCACATAATCTGTTTGTTTAGCAGATCTTCATATCCTAAATCCATTCCCTTCTACCACCCAATCAGACCATGTTATAGGCACAGAAATCAACAGAACTGTGGATGATCAATCGTGGGTTAGGCCGGTTGTTATTTTGAATTTAAAGCATACTTTTTCTTCACTTCCACGTCCTTTTGATTCCCCCTACTGCAAAGGGCAGCGAAGTATTCCAAGGGAATTTGCCCTTTGTAGCATCTCAACCAGAGTTCTGCTTTGCAACGCCTCTGTAACAGCCATGGGATCATTAAAACCTGGTTACAGAGGAGAAAATGGGCCCCTATAAAATGAACAAGTGTCTTGCCCATCCCTGCACAGAACTGGCAAGGACCCAGGAGCGCCAACTCCTAACCCTGTGATAGCAGAACCTCATAAATAGAATCATAGAATGTGTTAGGTTGGAAGGGACCTTTAGAGGTCATCTAGTCCGGCCCCCCTGCAGTAAGCAGGGACATCTTCACTAAATCAGGTTGCTCAGAGCCCCATCAAGCCTGACCTTGAATATCTCCAGGGATGGGGCCTCCACCACTCCTGCGGGCAACCTATACCAGTGATCTACCACCCTCATATTGAAGAATTTTTTCCTAATATCCAACCTAAATCTCCCCTTTTCAAGTTTAAAACCATCATCCCTCGTCCTATTGCTACATGCCCTCATGAGCAGCTCTTCCTCAGCTTTCTTATAGGCATAATAGGCAAATAGGCAAAACTAACAAAATTATGCAAATGTGATGGCAAAATAATAAACCACTGATATGCCATCACTTTTAAGGCTCTTCTTAAAAGCTCAGGCATTTGGTGGTAGAGTGAAGCACAGAGGGAAGTGGGATTACTTGTGTAGGAACCCCTCTTCCCAACAATTAGCAAAGGGCGCAGAGTCGCAATGATGTTCATGCACTGACCTGGTTCTTTTCATGGACAGAACAGAAAGCACTGAGCAGCACCCTAACGATGGGCAAGTGATTATAACGAGCAGCCACATGCAGACAGGTATCTCCTGCCTGCGAACAGAAACAAAGCTCTGAGCATGTCATCGCACTCGCCACGGTGTTCAGGGGTGACCACGCACCCCCGCCGAGCAGCAACGCCGTCTCCTCTGCAGCACGAGGTCAGCTACCATGGGTGGGAAGGTTTAGCAAGAGCTGGGGGTCACACAAGGTGGGGATACGAATTCTTTAGCCACGGATGGGCAATCTGGAGTAATGAATGCTGGTTTACTGCACTATAAACCCGGATTGACATTTAAATGTTAGATCAGCAAAGCCATGTGATTGGGAAACTCCACTCCGTTGCAAATAACAAAGAAAACATGGGGAGCGGGGGCCCAGAGCAGTGGCCCCACACGGGTGGCACATGTGCAGCTGGGGATGGGAGCTGGGAGCAGAGCCCCACTGGTTTCCACTTCTGTGTCCTTCTGCCCACCTTGTTACCGAGCAGGGACAAAAACATCTGGCTTCCTTTTCTAGGTTTTGTTGTCCTTTGTCATGCCAGAATCATTATAAAATGGGAAGAAAGCTGTCTGAAATTGAAGTCACCTTGAATCCACCTCATTTGACAGAGTACACATTATCTGTCTCAGCGAGGGCAGGTCTGCAGCCTTTCACCACTCTGGCATGAAACCTCTGTACATCTTCCATCTCTTTGAGAGAGGAACCCGCTTGTGGAATCGCATGACAGTGTATGGGTCAGGCCATCAGGCCCCCAAAAAGCAGCAAAGGACCAGCTGCCTCTGTCTTCAATGGCAAACCCCCTTTTGGCTCCTTCTGTCCCTGCTCAAGAGACGGGTATGAGCAGTGCAACTCTCAGTCCTACCAAAACCATTCCTGTACTTGATATATACAACGGCTGGTTAGTGGGTTGTGGGTTTTCCAGTAATACTCATAATAAAAATAACAGCTTAAAGCATTTCTGTGTATTTACACAAGTTAAAGCAACGTAACTGAAACAAAGGCACACAAAAAAGAACACGTTCTTTTAAAAACTCACATTATTTTTGAGGTCTGCTCGAGATCCTCCAAGTAACAAAACACGAGTACTCTGGGAATGGCTATTCTGGCAAGCCAGGTGAAGAGGTGTATTACCTGCCTTAGAGAAATACAGGGAAATATAAAGGTCCTATTTAGACATTGGACATAAGCATTAAAAAAATAAAACCTTGTGGGTCTTCCCATGAGAGGATCCACCCAGGGGTAGGAATCTATTCCTGTTATTCTTCCCAAAGACATGAGCTGAATGAACCTGGAGATTGAAATACCATCTTCATCCCAGAAATTATTTATCTGGTGTACAGTAAAGGAAGAAATTGGGCAGTCTGACAATATCTGCATTAATCAAGCTTGTTTGCAGGAAACAAAGTCTGTAGAAACTGCCTGGTTCATTAATGTCAAACAGCACTATCACTTTCATTCAAAGACACATAATCCTTGTGTTGTGGGTTTCCCCATGCACACAGGCAAAGCAACCCCTGCCATGGCACGGCACCTCCAAGCTCACTTCAGCCACGGCTGCACAGGGTGCCAGGCAGACGAGGTTCACAGTTCTCTCTGTTTCCTTAACGATCACAACACAAGCCAGCTCCAAGCCCTGCTGTGACTGTAGCTGCTCTCACAGCTCTGACGTGCAGAAGGCATACCAGTCTCAAGTCAAGAGGGGATGGGGGGGGGGGAAAACCCCAAACCACCCCAAACCACCCCAAACCCCAGAGAATCACATGCTAAGGTTCCTGGAAGCAGTTTCTATGGCCAGAAATCAAAGAAGAGTTTGTTTGTGTGTTGTCTTCCTAACACTGTGAAGGATTTTATTGGTCTGACAAGTTTTTCTGGCAGCTCTTGTTGGTCTGAACATGATTGGGTTTTTGGCTCTTGGGAGCTAGAAATGAAATCAGCTGAGGTATAAAGTTTTCCCATGCTTGCTAGCCTGCCTGTTCACCTTGATTATGTCCTTTGATTTGTTTGCCACGCTTTCAAGACAGGTCACCTCTTAGATGTGGTCTTAGGTCTTCAGTTCCACATCACAGACTATTTCAGGCCTGAATGTAGTCTCTAAGCTGCGGCAGATATGAACATTTTCTTTCTCAGCTCAACTGCAATTAAGTGCCATTATTTTCTCCCCTGGGTTTATCTGTGGAGAGCCTCTGCAGTGTCTTTACCATTTGCTGTTTGGCAGATGGGCCCTGGTGGGAAGACAGAGAGGTCCTATGCAGTAGATGATGGGGGAGGACCTAAGCGCTGGGAGAGGTCATGGTGCTGGTGCTTAGGGTCAGGGCTCAGAGAGCAGGCTCATCTGGCTCATTTCCCACAGGGTAACAAATCTCTCACCAGCTTCTGTGAGAGAAAGAGTGGGTCCACTCCTTGCTTTGTTATTCTTTCCTCTGAACTGCTCTCAAGGTATTATAAATACAAAGAGGAGGATAATCCGGGTTCTTTACAAGATTTTTGGTAAGAGCCTATAACCATGTATTAGGAAGAACAAAAGATGGCCTATTTTTTCCCCTCTGTAGCTTATGCTCACTTGGCTTTTTAATTTACATGGGGAAAAAAATAAAATCATGGATTTTGAACACCATTTTCCTGTAAGTAAAATTCCTTTTCATTTTAAATCCCACCAATCACAACGAATCCACTGGGAGTAGAGTACCATGAATCTACAGGGATTGCAAACTTCCTCAGGCATGAGAAAAGTAAAAAAAGAAGAAAAACAGTCCCATTAGGAGCTGGTTCTCCACTCTCTCACTGAGAGATGCCGTGGCCAGAAATCTCCAGTGCTAAGAA
The DNA here is from genome assembly GCF_964237585.1 of Gallinula chloropus. Taxonomy (NCBI): domain Eukaryota; kingdom Metazoa; phylum Chordata; class Aves; order Gruiformes; family Rallidae; genus Gallinula; species Gallinula chloropus. Next base: position 20,398,889 of record NC_140087.1, read on the forward strand.
CCAGCCACCCTACACCAGAACTGAGAAGTCTCCCTGCATGGGTCTCACCTTGTTCTTGGCAAGAACATTGGCTCCTGCTTTAACGAGCACTTTGGCAGACTGACTGAATCCATGCCAACAAGCTTCATGAAGAGCAGTGTTCCCGTCCTGGAGAGCACACACACAAGAGGAGAAGGTTAGTGCACTGTGTCCACACACAGGGTAACATCACACTCAGAAGGCAGCAGCTGCACGCCCCACATGCTCACTTAAAGAATAAATCATTTCCTTTCCCTACTAGCTAATTTTCTATTTTATCTTTATCCCAGGCAGATATACACCAGATTAAAACATAAAATAACTTCTTCTGACACCCTATATACTTCTTCCACTCTGTCTTCAACCTCTCTGTTTATCTTCTACTTCTTCCCACGTGTTCTAGCAAGCAGAGAAGCACTAAAGGGTTTTGTTTTTTTTTTCATCTTGGAATTAGTTATATTTACTCCCAAGTTACAACTGGGGATTCTCAGCTTCAGGGATAACTAAGGGAAGCTGCAGTGTTTTACATATGTCATGGTGTGGTTGTGTATTTCTTTAACTCTTCCCTTAATGAGCAGAGACCAGACTCTTAAATCAAAAACTATCAGCCTGATATAAAAAAATAACTAAATCAGTAATTTATATTAAGGAGATTGCACAGCTTTTTTTTCCAATCACTTTCAAAGCATCAGACACTCAGGAATATAAACCATAACTTCTGCACCGAGACCTTAGTATTACTGGCTGGCAAGGCTGCTGTGCCACAGGACTTTGCTTTTGCCTGTTACCTTGTCTTGTCTGTCCAGAGCACACCCCTCTTGAATCAGAGTTGCTATAACATCGATGTTCCCTACGACAGCAGCCCGGTGCAATGCTGTCTGATCACCCTGGAAGAAGAAGGAAATTCATAATCCGTACCATTCCCACTTCATTTTGACTCAGTGCAAACACATACAACACACACAGGGGCTGCATCTTCAACACACAGCACTGTTTGAGTCCGAGCTGCCTTTGAAAACAGTCCCCGTAAACCACTGTCACTAAAGCTTCCAAGATTAGCCAAGTTACTGAAGGTATCAGAGAGCTACAAACCAACTGTTCACAGAAGTGTGCAAGTCATCATAACCCCATGTACAGCGCTGAAGCGTTCTAAGAAGGCAGCAGCATTAGAAGGCAGTCAATCTAACACATCTGGCAGTAGGTATCCAGTAGCAGTATCTGCAGGGAACTGAAGGGAATTACAGGCTCTCATAATTCATCACGATGCTCCAGCACTTACACTAACTGGATGAAGCTCGCCTGTTTTGGCTCTGATTGCTCCATCAGCCCTGCTTAGGGTAAGGAGTGTGAGATGAGATCAGTCTCTTGAGCCGTTCACCAATTAGTGCTAAGAGTGGAGGCAATTTTATAACGAGGACAGCAACTGCGAGACTACCTACTTGTTTCATTCGAGCAACTGAGGGATCCTGAGCTCCGAACGACTTTAACTTCTCATTGACCTGCCACGTGGCAGCAACAAGCAGGCTTCTTACACCATATATTGCCTTCATGGCCACGTGCCAAAAAAGAAATGATGCTGATATGGTCATCTAGTCTGGCTGCCCATCTCTCTCCCCTCTGACAACCGCTGAACTCATTTGCTGAGCTACAGATCCCAAGATTAATTTCTTCCAGAAACTGAAGGCGAGGGAGACACAAGCCAGTGACGCTGCCTGTGGGGGGTTAGCTGTGTATTTTCACATGCACGTTGGTGAGGCTGTGATAAACAAGCAGGAATAGGCAGCAGCAGGCAGGGATGTACGGCGCCGGCTGATGGCAAAGAGAGCTGCAGCAGCTCACTGTGCTGCCACAACCACCAACCGGTCTTGGCTTTCCTCTGAAGCTGCTTTGAGCCTGCAATGCTGAAGCAGAGCCTGTGAGCCCAGGCACAAAGACTGGCGTCGTCAGAGCTGCACACAGCCTTTTTTGGGGATGAATAAAGAGAGAGGGAAACCAACCTGTTTCTGTTATCTAAGTAACAGTCACCAAAACGCCACAAGGGGCAGATCTGCAACGTGCCCCAAAGGGGGGAAAAAAGCTCATAGGAAGCTAAATCCTAAACAGACACAAAATTCTCTGCTACAAATCTTTATGAGATAATACCACTCGATATTAAATACTAAACCAAGAGGAATTTCTGTATTTTCTGTCCTTACAGTTTCCAAGTCTTTAGATAAATGGACAATCTGAATAATTGGATCTCAAAGGCAATTAGCAGCTGACTTAAAAATTGCTCTCAGTGGGGTTCTTTTGTGCTAATGACACCAAAATAGTTATTAATCCATGAGGGGAAAATGAGCAGTGCCAACCACAACCTTTCAGTAACCCCCACAATGCCAATTCCCACCACCAGTAAATCATTAAACTGGTTTATAATCATGAAGTTGATTTAAAAAAAAAAAAGAAAAAAAGTGTTGAAAGCTTTTAAAAAATTTGCTAGCTATGTTTGGTCTCTCCTGTTCCTGTCCCTATTGAGACTGGAAACGTGTTTTAAGAGATTTGGAACAAAGACAGTAATGGTTCCAGGAACTGGGACTTTCAGAAAAACACAAGGGATTGGAAAACTGACAGCACTACAAGTTCTCTGAACTCATGCATTTGTTCCAAATTTAAAGATAACCAAAATGTTATGGAAAACATCCAGATTATATCATCTCACCAGTGTCGGGTGATTTCCAGTAAGTATTACTGCACAGAAACCTGCTGGGGAACTTCACACCTTTCTCTGGTAACACCGGGTACTGCTGACTGGCACAGGTCCTGCTACAGCAGCAACAGGTAAAGTGGACAGTGCAAAGGTCATTTGATCTGACTACCACGAGGTGGGAAGTAATCCATCAACCTAGCCCTGCCAACTGGTACTGCTGCACCAGCAAGACTACGGAAGAGATTGTAAGGAAGACAAAACTACTGCGATGGATGGAGCTTGAATGATTGGTTCCTACTCCTTCACAGCCTGGAAAATCGACCACACTGGGGTAGGAATCGATTGTACTGGATTTAATTTGCAATTAAGGATCTTCTCTTTGGGCTAGTTAAAATCAAGGCTGTTCTTGTCATTAGCCCAACCCCATCACATTAATTGCAGTGAGGTTAAAGGCCATTCAGCTTTTTGGGGTCTGTCAAAATAACAGCTACTTCTAATGGCATCTCAGTTAAATTAAAAAGAAGCAGGTATTTGGAAAGCGGGAAGCACATCTCGCCGCCGCAAGAGCAGGTCTCCCTTGGGGAGCCCAGTCCACGTGCTGGGGAAACATTTAACAGGACTGCCCAGTGGCACTGTGACAGCTTCAGCCATGTCCAGGCTTTGTCCCACAGTGCATTCTGATCCCTAAGAAGGAAGCCCTGATAGGTGAAGGGACACAAGTCCTGCAGATGGCAGGCTCAGGTGCCTCCTCCTCAAGGCTTTGGTGCTGATACCTTCCCTCACAGGCAGAGAGAGAACCAGGCATCTAAAAGAAGGTCTGACCAGCAGCCTGACCAGGTAAAGAAACATCTTGCATGTGTAACAGGGAGGGTCAAAGGATGTCTCAAACCATGTCTCACCTGGACTGAGGCACCTCCCAGGGATGGCAGGTATCAATGTCCTGGTGAAGGTCCCTACCACCCCCAGGTCCTTCAGCCAGCAAGGCAGGACCTGGCCAGCTGTTTCTTGGAGCCTCAGCACATACATTAGCCTTGAACTGCTTAAGGTGCTGTGGAAGCCAAAACACCCGGTTGCCGTGGCCTCTGCATGCAAGTCACTGAGCGACCCAGTCAGAGACAGCGTAGCCCAGCTCTAAATAACACTGCTGCCTCCCATCTTGCCTCCTCATCAACAAAGGAGCAAACCCCCACCCTGCCTCTTATGTAGACAGGGGAAACAGAGGAGTTACATTTTTTCCACACAGAGTGAATTTTCAGAGTTTAATCACTACCTCATGTATCTTTTTATTAATTGCTGAAATAACTGCCTATGAAAGCACTCATCAGAGCTCTGCCTTTAGCAAGGCATTAGGGGGATGTTTCAGAGGCTTGGAGAGCAATTACACTGGTAAATGTGTATTAACTGCCCAGCCCATTATGCTGGGCACAATTTATGATCCTATTTGTAAGTGATTTATGCCTTAGGAGCAGACTGCAGATCAGTAGCAATGAGGAGAGATAAGTCCAGTGCCGTGTGTCACGCAAATGTGACCTTGACAGAAACAACAGAGTCAGCCTAAATGCAGATGTGGGCCTGAAGCCAAAAAGACACTTAAGTGAGGCTTGGTAGAAGTAAGGTACTTAAGTCTGCACTGATGTATCATATATCCCCTTCCTGAGCTGCTGCCTAGCCCTGAAGGCAACTCAAACTCTGGCATTTCCACTCCTACACCTGGGACATCTCAGCTTTCACACTGCCACAGGGTACCATAGTCACAGTGGCACCAAGGAGGTCACCACGGCACACACCCTGCTCTGACACAGCCCCCAAAGCAGATGTCCCCCACTGCTCTCCCTGTGAGTGCTCTCGTCACAGGCTTGCTGGAAGAAGCTCCACCCTTTGAAATGTGGACTGTGAAGGAGAGGGCCACAGACTCTTCTGCAGCAGCCCAGAGGTTAGGGTACTTGCCCAGCTTGCCTTGCCACAAAAGCACTGCTGTGTCGAAAGTGCTCCACTTTTAAGAAAAATCTCAATATTCACTGGACTAGAGAGAGAGAGATGCTGGGGTAGGAGTCTGCATCCCCTGGTGCAGAGGATGCAGGACAACATATCCTGAGAGCTCTATCTGTAACGGGGCAAGGCACCCTTTCCAAAGTGTGAAACCATGCTCTCTACACAGAGCTTAAACACCTGCTTTCAGAAGAGGGAGTCCTGAAGAAAGGCAGCTACCTAATTCTTGACCTTCTCCATGGATTTTTGGCATTACCCTTTGGCTAGGCTGGTGGCTCTTGCTCAGCATCCTGTGCCTGCAACTACCCTCCAGTTTCCTCATTCGCTGACTAATTTAAAGCACTGGATGCAACCACTAGGACCAGACACCTAGGAACGGGATAAGCATATATTTTACATCTGAATTTCATCCCAAGGGAAAGGAAACACCACAAGCAGCTATTACTACTTCTCCTGGGGCACTAAAGTCTCTATTTTAGACTCTATTGCCAGAATTTAACAAGGTTGGGTTTACACTAGTTTGTAACACGTGCTACTTTACCCTTTCTCTGATCTAAAGAAAATACTATAACCACTATATTTTCTTTTCCTGCATACTCCTCCAGAACATCCATCAGTTGTGCCATCTCCTTTAAAGGCTCTCTCCAGTGTCACACTTTGTCTCCTCACTGTCTTTCCGTGTTGGCAGAAATCACTAAATGAACTATCTTGCTACAGGAGAATTACACCAAAGAAACAAACCCACTACATTCACGTCAGAAAGTGCAAGATATTTAAAAGTTAAAATACAACCAAGTGTTCAGTACTCACAGGAGCACAGAAGCATACATGGACACCCTGAAGCAGCTGCACACAAATGCAGGCAGCTGTTTCTCAGTGCTGCCCCCCTCCTTTCACTAAAGGCAGGCAGTTGTTATGACACACAGTAAGAACTTCACTCCCAAGGATAAATGATGATGCATGACCAGCAGGCATGAGAAAATAATCACGAACAAAGCAAATCCCAGCTTCAGAGAGACTGACACGGGAGTTACAGCAATAAGCCACTTTCCAAGTGTACATTCAGCTAGAAATGATTATGAACCCTGGGTTATTGTTCCATTTGAAATTAACTTTCTGCTTCTTGAACTGCAGCTTCCAGAAGGGAAGTTTCGGTGCCTCGGGCTTTCATTTCAAATCAACCAGCTTTCCCAGCGAGGCTTCCAGAGCGCACACCCAGGGCAGGAGACTCAACGCAGAGGCCCAGCACAGAGCCCGCCATGCAGCCATGCACCGCAGCAGAGCTCGGCCACGCCAGGCCGCCAGGCCTGGGCTTCGCAGCATGCAGCCGGGGGGGATGTCAAGCTCAGGGAGGGTTGATGCACAAGATATCTAACCTCCTTCTCTCTTTCTGATCTTCTAGGTTCCTTCCTAGCCTTTCTCTTCTGGTTTCTCTTATCTTTTTCGTCCTTGATTTCCTTCACCAGGCCAACCTTCTCCTTGACTATTTCTGAGGTGAGTGCTGTGTGGATACTCATTGACCACTCAGAGATGGCATTGGGATCCCAGTAAGAGTTGTCAGTATTGGCAGGGAGAAGGAAGGAATTAGCTCCCGGGGTGGCGTACTCTACAGAGCTGGACTCCACCGGCTGGAATTCATAATAATCCCACTCCAGGCCACTGGAGGTCATTCTTCAACTAATTCTTACGGCTCTTACCGTGTTTTAAAGAACGTATCTGTAGAACATGAAGTGAGTGTTTTAATCTCTCCACAACATTAAGCAACTTTTAAATTTCTGCCTATGTGGCAGATAAAAAGTCAGTCATGTTATTTGTTCATTAGCTAAAGACAGTTAACTCCAAAAAAAAAAAGTGTTTAGGTTTCTCTTGTTATTTAGAAGAATAAAATATAGGTCATCTTTTTAGGACCTGGAGACTTTTTTTGGTGTTATCATAACAATACCACAGACAAAAATCAACCAAGTAATTTATTTTTTCAATTAAGTGTGATACTACCCACTCTCACATGCAATTTCACCTCTGAACCTAAATCTGTATTCCTGAATAACAGCAGTGAAATGTATGGATGTTAATCAAAACTTGAAACTAAAATGCCTTTGCTGCTAAATAAGACACTTGTAGAAGTGAGCAAAGGCATAACCAACAGATTGCAACTAAAAGAGAATATGAACAGATTCTACAGGGCATAAATTAAGTGTAAGAATGAATTTTACAAGGAGAAACCATAGAAAACCTTCTTTGACAACCTATGTAAAAGGAAAGCAGAAATACTTTAGTTAATACCTTTCACAAGTAAAGAATTACAGCTTTCCTCCTCAGAGTCAAATCCAAACTCGCCCCCCTGAGACTCGGCAACTCCTGAGGATCTCCTCAATCCCAACCAAACTACTAGTGTTAAATACAGAGCTAAAATAAAATAAAAACAACAAAAAAAGAACCCACCACATTTTAAAGAAACAGTATCTGTGGATCAAGCATGCATCTCTCCTGCTCAGATTAGTCACCGCAGTTAGAAGCAGTATCCAGCTGTCATGAACAAAGCCACTGACAAGCTTGCAAGGCAAGTGAAATAGGTCTGGAATACCTGGGTATTTCTACAGTGCAACTCCCTGCTAAACTGAAATGGTGCTAAAGACTCATCTAACTGTTTTTCCATTATGGCTATCACGTTCATTTATAAACAGCCTAGATTTTATTCCCAGAGGATTAAAAAAAAAAAATCCCAGACTTACTCAAGAAAGAGTTTTCACACAAACCCAGTCTGACCCGATCAGTGGAAGCGCTCGCATCTCAGGAAAACTGACTGCACTTGCAAAGTACCTGCCTGCAATTTTCTCTTAAATACCTGATGAATCGTTTTCAATGAGAGAAGCTGAAAAACATCCTCAGGATCCATCTGAACAAACTGATAGTCCCATTACACTTGCAAATCCATTCCATTTCATGGACGGGCACAGGGAAAGAATAAAGAGCACATGAAGCAAAACTTCTTCCTAGAAAAACAAGTTTCCCAGTAGAAAGCTGGCTGCACCAGTACTCCAGTTCTCAGCTTGTCAGACTGCTCACATCTTCACCAAGAAGCAGCTACTTGTGCTGACAAAGAAACCAGTTTTCCAATTTTTGTAGATATTTATGACACTCTGGATGCAAACAAATGCTTAAGGGGATTTTCAAAAGGTACCTAGACATTTCCAGTGCCCTTTAATAGTCATGCAGGTACCTTTGGAACTCTAGGCCCTTTGAAGAATCTTTGTCTTATTTATTACAGGAGGAGCCCTTCTTGAACCTTGTTTCAGCATTCTACCAGAAGTTAGCAAAGAATCTTAAGAAGCAGAGCTTATTTAACTGCTTTTGCATATTTCAGCCTACACCTTTTTTCATCAGAGTCAGGTAACTAAAATCATGTTACCAGTCACTCCAGCATGCCTCAAAGCCTGGTCCAAGATTACAATTCTTCTTATGGAAAACTGTGAAATTCCATTAACTTGCATATCTGACTGCATGAAAACAAATAACCATTTGCTAATTTCAAAGCTGGTTTTGGTTGTGCTGATGCTTCACCACACGACAGTGACCACCTCCACACTGAGTGTGGCTGCCAACAGAATGATGATCTACACAGGAAGTATCATCTCACACTTTAGGCAAACATCACAACAGATTATCTCCCCTACCTCATGTTCTCCAGTGAGTTCCTATAGGGTACAACAAACTCTTATTTCATTTCCTAACCAGGTGGCAGATGACTCTGCTACTCACACCCACCCGGTGCAAACAGAGCTCTTATAAAGCCTCAGCTAAAGGACTAAGTTATTTGTTGGTAACCAGCACATTTTACATTGAATCCTATGCAGTTCTGCATCTCCAAATTAGAGGTTAAATCTCCAAATTAGAAAACAGAGAGACAAAGTTTGTTTTCATTTAATCCTACTTCAAAGAAGTGGAGCTCTATTATTGTTTGCAAATCACCTTTCCCCCTCTACCCCAAGTGAGAAGGTCGTATCTACTTACATCATCCTGAATATCCAGGTCACAACCTGCCTTCAACAAGACCTGGACAACGTGGAGATGACCCTTGTGTGCAGCAAGATGCAGTGGGGTCCGGCCATGCTATAAATGAGAAGAAAATACCAATAATAATACCTTCTGCAACATTTCAGTTTACCCTGACCATACTCTACAAAAGGGATATGACATTCACATAAGGATTCTTCCTTACAAATTTGGATCCAGCTTTGTGGCCACACCTAAGGAGAACTCACAACCCACAACCCTTTTGTTTCTGCCCCTCTGGAGCACAGAATTGCCAACCACTCAGTATGACAAAGTTGTGACAACAGGCTAATTTCTGTATTGCAATGGGTACCACCTGTGTGATGGAATTTCTGGACTTTTGTTTATGATGGACACTGCCCTTGGAAGGAATGGAAGATTTGCAGTCACTCCAAGTGATTTCACATGTATGACAACCAATCCCATGTTGCCAAAAATCTGTCAGGTTTTTTCAGACAACGCTTATTTCTAAACAGTACCAAGCTCCAACCCACATGAAAGTAAGAGTGTAAAATAGCCATGAGAAATTCAATGTGTACTATACTCAAGAATGGTTCCCTAATAAACAGAAGGGCATAAAAGCTTTAACTAGTGAGATGGATACATGATGTATGGTTTTAGGAGGAAAAAACTGAAATTTGACAGTAAAATCAATTAAAGAAAAAATCTCCCCAACAAGTGGGTTTCAAAAATCTAAGCGAAAGGACAAGAGGAAAACAATAGTTATCACTGAGCCAAATCTGATCATCCTTTGACAGAATTTAATATGAAACATTTCAGGAAAAGGGGAATAGGTTGCTCCTCCTAAAAAAGGCACAAGAATCAATGTGAAAAGAGGCGCAAAGAGGGAAGAGATTATAAGAGGCAGCATGGACAACAGAGAAGAGCTACAAGTGATTTCCTAAATGTTTAACCAATACAACCTGGAAAAGAAAACTCCTGAGGGAGAATCATAAATTAACTAGGGTGGGGGTGCATGTGTGATTGGGGGTGGGAGGGATGGGGAGTGTGTGTGGTGTGGATGGGGTGTATAATCTCAAAGCATCACCATGAAGTGAGCGAAACACCTTAAGAACTACTAAAACAGCAACATTCTTTCATCACAATTAAGAAAACAGGACTCCAGGCAGTGCTAAAACTCACAGAGTATCCACAAAGAATCCCATTTTCTCCACTAAGCCTTTTCCGATATAGACTCACATTACTCTTCTCCTGCACCTATTATATATCTATTTCTTCATTACTGCTACTATTGTCTATTTTTTGCACCCAAATATTTACCCTGCAAAGGAACATAAATGGCCCTGATACATCACCTACTGTAGGTGCAGACACCTCAAGAACTGGCTGGCTATTCATAAGTAAGTAGAAGGTAACCACCACCATTCTGAGGCTTTAAGCAACTTCCCAGTGGGAAAGCTACTTCAAGTAAATTAAAAAAGCCAAGCTCAGGACAGGATGGTATTCACTGAGCAAATCCCATACCAACATAGCTGATAAAGCCTCAGGACTTCTGCCTCTTCACAGCTAGAAAGCAAGCGATGGCTGAAATCCACCCAACGGCTGGGGAGAAGATACCGAAGTCATTACTGACTAGTTGTGCTGCCCTTTGAAAACCTTACACGTTGATTAATTGTCCTACTTAATTGATCTGAAGGGCCAGATCTAAAGGTCCTCACCCACTCTGATATGGAGGTCTTTCAAAGCCCATTAGTGGCAGCAGCTCGTTCCCACAGGGGACACTTCCATTCCTGCCCCTGCAGCAGGCATAGGAAGTTCTTGTTTCTGGATGTCACCACTGCCCCTGGGCACCATCCAGCCAGCTGCCTGGGCACTTTTTGATCCCTAAACGCCTGCCCCTACGGTGAAGGGCACCGACCTGCACCAGCACGCTTCCTCCTCCATCAGCCTGGAGGACAGCCAGGGCTCTGTCGCTGTTCCAGATAACTCAATAGCAGGAGGCAGGGAAAAAAAAAAGGGAGAAAAATAAAGAGAATTAAGAAGCCAGATCAACATGTCATTCCCAGGTAGGAACAATAAGTTTGGGTTATGAATATGTGCTCCAGCACGTTCAGGTTTATGGGTTCTGACCTTCTACGTTACTGAATGGCAGTAAGTAAATCTCCTAATCCAGGCACCTCACTTCCTGGCAAGTTACTAATATGTCATGAAAACAATTTATTACAGTCTCTGTACAGAGCAGAAAAAAGCCCAAACAAACCTGACTTGAAGCCAGCTCACCTACTTGAAAAAGAAAACAGCACCAACTACATGAATATTTGCCAGCAGGGAAACTCTCTGGTGAGATAACCATCTCTGACCTCTGAAAAAACAGAGGTGCAGCCAGAGGTACTACCTTAACAGTAATCTACAAAAGCAGAGCATGAGTTTATTTCAGTATGAGGGACATGTTTTCCTCACCCAACACACCTTCCTAGGCAACCACCACGCAGAGCCTGCCTGGTGGCAGGGCACAAGCACAAGAAAAGGTTGCAAAACCGCAGGAGATCCAGATCACACAACCTTTACCTGCCCATGAAGTTCAGCGCCTTAAGGCACATTAAAATAAAGCCACCCCAAGGAACAGGCTAAGAGGCTACCACGGGGCCAGGGAGAGCTGAGCTGCAAGCAAGGGCTGCCTGGCTATTCCTGTCACTCAGCAAACAGAGATACATGTTGATGGTGCATGTCCCCTGTCATCACTCCCATGAGTTCAAAAACTTCAGCCAGGTCCCCAAAACTAAGGTTTTGTTTAAAAAAAAAATAATAACAAACTGAGTTATTGAAACAGAACAAACATATTTCCAGGCTGGGTGGAGAATGCATTGAGAGCAGCCCTGAAGAGAAGGACTTGTGGGGGCATTGCTGGACAAGAAGCTCAACACGACCCAGCAAGGCATGCTCATAGACTAGAAAGCCAACCGTGTCCTGGCCTGCATCAAGAACAGCATGGCCAGCAGGTCGAAGGAGGTAACTCTGCCCCTCTATTCCACTCTCATGAGACCCCACCTGGAGTACTGTGGTCAGCTCTGGGGTCCGCACAAGAAAGACATGGAGCGAGTCCAGAGAAGGGCCACGAAGATGACTGGTGGCTGGAGCACCTCTCCTATGAAGACAGGCTGACAGACTTGGGCTTGTTCAGCCTGGAGAAGAGAAGGCTCCATTGAGACCTTCTAGCAGCCTTCCAGTGCCTGAAGTGTGCCTGTAAGAAAGCTGGGGGAGAACTGTTCATGAGGGCAGGGAGCAATAGGACGAGGGGGTGATGGTTTTAAACTCGAAAAGGGGAGATTTAGGTCAGATATTAGGAAAAAAATTCTTCAATATGAGTGTGATAGATCACTGGAACAGGTTTCCCAGAGAGGTAGTGGAGGCCCCATCCCTGGAGACAGTCAAGATCAGGCTTGATAGGGCTCTGAGTGACCTGGTCTAGTTGATGGTGTTCCCCGCCCATAGCAGGGGGTTATCCAGATGGCCCCTTCCAACCCAAACCATTCTATGATTTTGTGAACACTAGAGGATTAGATGATTTTTGTTTCACAGGGTTTGTGTGTTTTGAGATTCTCTATCAAAAAAAATAGGTTCAGAGGCATCCCACTTATTGGAGACCCATAGAGTGATTCCTTCAGAGAACAGAGCTACTGCATACATGCAGTCCTTGAGCTCTTCCCACTACAAAGGGACACTATAAATGAAAACTATGACCCTACCTAGGATGGGAGATTGGAAAGGAGGATCAATTCCAGCACATTACACTGATTAGAGGATCAGGCTTTTGGAAGAGCACCGATCACCTCAAGATGAATCATAACCCTGCAAGAACTGACAATGCCAGATTCTCTTTTTCTCCCCAGTAACATAAAAATGTGAGCAGAGATGGGCAGTACTGCTGTACAGTGCTCCACTGCAGGCAAGGCAAACACTGGAAACAACACTGGAAAAACACTCCCACCCACCTCCCCACAAAACCATGTGCACACAGGTGTATGTATGTACATATGCAGGCACACACCAATCCAGAACGAACTGTGAGGGGGAGACAAGGCAATCTGAGTGCCCCTCATGTGCTGATGACAAGCTTAGAGCCCAGCAAGCTTTGGAGGGGAATGTTCAGTGGGTCCATCCCACAGCAGGAAACCCCAGCAGCAACTGTCAGAGCTGCTCATGCCTTCATGTATCTAAGTCAAACCAACAACCTGGAAGTTTTTCTCACAGCAATGCATCCCACCCAAAATATCTAGGGGAAGGAGAGATGAAGGCAGACGAACAAATTTCCCTCTGCATGTCTCATCCATGACGATGTTTCACACTCCCCACTACAGTACCAAATAGGGGGCTTATCTGAATATACACATGGGCCCTAGCAGGAAAGGAAATATATATGAGCAAGAGTGTCTCCTGGATGTTCACTGCAGGAGACAACACAAAGACCAGGAACTGCTTATCATGCAGATTACCGACTTAAAAGCTTGTGAGCGTTTCCAAATATGAACTATAATGGTTTGGGGGTTATTACTGAAATAGAAATGAGAACCTGCTACAATTTGGGATTAATGAACCAATAAAGCAGTCACTCACACTACAAAAATACCTAATCTGGACTTCTATTCAAATGTAAATAATTGCTTCAGCAGGCAACAAATCACACAACCCCCCACCCCCACCCCCTTCCACCCCCCCCCCCCCCCCGCCCAGTATCACAGGCTTATTGCCAAAATAAATGGGAACTCTTGCACTGTGGCTGCAGGTTCCAGTCCCCATGACAGGCTGGACAGCCACATGGATTGCAGCAGCAAACACAAGGGTCAGGCTTTTGTTTGTCTTTAATCCACATTCTAACTTCCAAACACTGACAGGCAGCTGTCAATACATACCACCAACAGCAGAGCTTTCTCAGAGCGGCTGCCAAGGTGTGGACTCTGCAACCAAATCCAGACAGGGGCCCTTGGCACCTCCAGGCACATTATTTTTCCTTCTATTTATGTACTTGGAGATACTTTCATGCAAGTACATTCAGTTCTCCAACTCACCCTGCTCTCATGCTGCACAAGGACTAGTATTTATTGGCCCATTCTGACCTTACACAACAACGTGCCTACTCATGGTTTACTAGAAAACTTGTAAATTAAACCAAAGTTCTGTCAGACTGCTCACACTGATGATGTTCAGACTGCTCTCCATGAATAAGAAAGATGTGGAACTGTTGGAGAGGGTTCAGAGGAGCCACAAAGATGATTAGAGGGCTGGAGCACCTCCCCTACGAAGAGAGGGTGAGGGAGCTGGGCTTGTTCAGCCTGGAGAAGAGAAGGCTGCAGGGGGACCTCACTGCAGCCTCCCAGTGCCTGAAGGGAACATACAAACAGGAGGAGAATCAACTTTTTAAAAGGGTAGACAATGGCAGGATGAGGGGGAATGGATTAAAACTGAAGGAAGGAAGGTTTAGATTAGATTTTAGGGGGAAGTTTTTTCCAGAGAGAGTGGTGAGGTGCTGGAACAGGCTGCCCAAATAGGGGGTGGACGCCCCATCCCTGGAAGTGTTCAAGGCCAGGTTGGATGGGGCCCTGGGCAACCTTGTGTAGCTCCAGGCCTGGAGGTTGGTGTCCGTGCCTGTGGCAGGGGGGTTGGAGCTCTATGATCCTTGGGGTCCCTTCCAACCCATGTCATTCTATGGTTCTATGATTCTATGAACACCTGCTCATTGGAGTCAGCCCAAAGTTTCTCAGTGACCTCAGCAGGCATTCAGCGAGTGCCTCAATGTTTGCAAATCCCATTTCATTCATCTTTATTTCTTGTCTAAAACAGACACAAATAGTTTTCCAAACTGAAGGAGCACAAAAACGTGAAAGCACCGAAATATTTTTCATGTTTTGTTTCTGCTTGAACTTAAAAAGGAAGTGGGGGTTGGGGGGAAGACTGTTTTAAAGAACTCAAGATGTTCTGAAGTCCTGATGACAACATTGCAAGTACCCTAGCATTACAGAAGTGTTGCCATATGGTGGGTTCCTAAAATGACTACTTCAAAAATCAAATCAAACAGAATTACTGAGTCAAAACAGAAGCACTACCTTTTAAATTTCTTGGGGTTTTTTTGCCAAATGATCATTCCTTCTCTGCAGAATTCAATTTTCTAGGTATGATCTTCCGCCTCCCTTTGAGAAAGATATTCTTAAGTGCCATGGTGCTACACAAAATACAACAAATCTGCCTGTACTACCTTTTTGATTTCTTCTGGAAATCTTTTTCATGTTTAACAGTCAAGTGGCACTCATTTCTCTGGATGCTTGCTAACACACATCCTTTCCTGGACCTGTTAATGTTTGCTGTTGAATGCTACACCCTGTGCCACGATGCCCCAGTGGAATCCCAGACCCAGTAAGGGTTTGTCTTGGGGGAGCTGTGTGCAGAGGTTCAGACCTGGAAATTACAACTCCGGTCACAGAGCAAGCCCATGTTGAGGGCTGCTGTTCTCTCAGAAGTACCTTATTTCAGCCAGGCATCTTTGGAATACACCAGAAGTTGATGCTTCTTGCCATCCTCCAGGTACCATTACAATATTGAGAGAAGAGCTGACCTGCTCTGAGATGTCACTACTACTTTCCTCCTGGGCCATTCCTAGTGCTTCTCAGCCTCCTGCCTAACTTGTATCAACTCTCAAAATCAAAAGAAAAATAACCCAGGGAAAGGAAAACATCATCCTGGGAAGGCATCAAGGCAGAGCAGCTCAGCTGAAGTCCCAGTGTTTAACTACTGAAGATGCAGCTGCCAGTAACTTTGCTGAAAGCAAGCTTTACTATAAAAGGACTGAAAGACAGGACCAGCTTTCTTGTTTGAAAGAAAAGACTTAATTATAGCAGGCTCAATTCTTAATTTTCCAGCTTTTGCAGCATATTCACCAAAGAACTTTATAAAGGCACCTGTTTGTTGGATCAGCCAACTTGTATGATCAGTTGTTCGGGGTATTTTTTACACTTTTCATAAAGAAACAGCTATAAATTTCAAACCTGTGAATTATGTCAGACAAAAAGGCATAACAATGGAAAATAACTCTTCTTCCAACCAGGCAGAGCAGGAACAGAGCACCCTGGCCAAGAAACTGCTCAAAGTAGAGCCATGAAGCTTTGCTCACTGAGATCCAGACTGTCTCTTGGCTACCACCCTGCATGGTTGGTGGCAGAGATCCCAGCACCAGGAGAAGCACTTGATGCATGTGCCATCGAGGGCCACCAGCCCTCTCCCTCTTCAGGCTCTCGGGCTCCTGATCATGAATGGTTTTCAAGCCCAGGTTGGATGGGGCTTTGGGCAACCTGACCTAGTGGAAGGTCTCCCTGCCCATGGCAGGGGGTTGGAACTAGATGGTCTTTAAGGTCTCTTCCAACCCAGACCACTCTATGATCCTATGATTCCATGAACAGCATTGTGACCTGCTGGCCATCAGCTCTTCATTACGTATTTTAAAAGGCCCCAAACCTGGAAAGTGCCCCAGTGTCCCCCACTGCAGTTGGGGAAGATGCTAGAGTGTACAGTTCCACACTGACTTCACCTGCACAGAAAAATTCTTCATCAGTATGAGTGTGGTAGATCACTGGCACAGGTTGCCCAGAGAGGTAGGGGAGACCCCATCCCTGGAGATATTCAAGGTCAGGCTTGATGGGGCTCTGAGCAACCTGATCTACTGAAGATGTCCCTGCTTACTGCAGGGGTGTGTGACTAGGTGACCTCTGAAGGTCCCTTCCAACCTAAGGCATTGTGTGATTCTATGCCCTGCACATAATGCTGTCCAAACAGAGCAAATGCATGCCTGAGGAAACGCCAAAACGAGTACCTGGACACACAGATTCTCCATTGAATTTTGATTCCTTCACACTGTTCTTCTGAAATCATACACTTAGAGGTGACAAAAGTGAAATACTATTTTGCAGCTGTTTACTGAAGCAGCAATTAACCACATCATATGACCTTCCTTATATATAATAAAAATAGAACTGGACGAGCTTGCCAGCTATCCATCATTTAATGGTGCTTGGGTTTGTTACAGAAAATGGGCTTCATTTTTCTTAAGCCATGCTCAATTAATCCAGTTTCAATAAAGAACTATCTAGCATTTAGCTCTAGACCCTGGAAATTTCAAGCTGTGGCTTTGCATGGTGTTTTTCCACAAGAATTCTTCTATGCTTACAGATGCATATCAGAAATAAATGTTAAGGCTGAAGTGATGTGGGAACTTGTTCCCCCCCCGCCTCCAAAGAGCTTTGTCTCTGCATGCCTTCTTTCAATAAAAGTCTGATAGAATTCAGCAGGAATTTTGGCTGAGAAGTACAAACACCACCATCACCCTTTTTCTTTTTTGACATTTGGAGCAAATCCCTAGAATTTAAAATTAACTAGACAGAATAAACTGAAGACTTTGAATAAAAGCAGAAGACATACATGTATAAAATAGAACTAAGATATGTACATTTATAGATTTATTTCGATGCTTCATTTGCAGTGAGTTTTACCTTGGGGAGGGGAGAGGGCTCTGGGTTTCAATTTGTCTGAAAACTGAATCAATACTTCTCCACTACAACAAGCATGCCATCTGATTTCCATCCCAAAATTAACCACTATCCTGAAAGTAGCTCTCATTTTGCACCTCTTCTGCTTACTGAAAGACAGCACAAGAACCTGTCTCTCTGATGGCTAAAAAAATCCCTTTCAATTTTCAATTTATATATTTGAGGGTAATTGAGAGGCGCTTGTTCCTGTGGCAACCTTGTCCTTGACTTTAAATATTTTTCTCCTTCCAGCCTTTGTGTGTCACCAGATTAGCAAGACAAGCTCTTGCAGGGTATGTTTATGCAGCCTTTCATAGGCAAATATGCACATGCTCTTCCTGTGCAGGAGCTGGCTGGGCCAGGGCCAGGTGCAACCTGGATGCTGCGTAGACCCAGATAGGACATTACTGAGCCTGAACTGATGGGCTTTGATGAGGGCAGCAGCCTGGTCTCATGCCTCTTGGTTCACATGAAGCTCACCTCTCTCTGGCATAGGAGGACTAAGTGTGTGAGCAGCTCCAAAACACTCCGTATGTGTTGCCTTGGTCACTCCTCTAAGAGCTTCTCCACTCCTCTGTGCACTCGTCCACAGTCTTGCTGATATAAGTTCATCTCTTCTGAGCTGGGCTTGGGCACCGGACTACCCACGTACCTTGTCTGTGCTGCCTGCTGATGTGTCAGGATGCATCAAGAATGACAAGAGGGACAGCTTTCCCTCCCTGGGGATAACCCACAACCTTTAGGGAAGAACAGCTACAATCCCACAGAACCAGCTCAGCTACAGGGCTGGCCTCACAACTCACCAGCAAGCACGGCTTCCCAACAGAGACACCAACACTGCACCGGGGCACAGTTTTGCCACCAAATGAGCTTTACTTTGATTTCCCATGTCAGGATTAAACAACAACGCAAGCACAAGAAGCAGGAAACCACGTTATACTGTGTAGGAAAGAAACTTGTCAACTCCAGCAAACCTGCATTTTCTCAAATCAACCTGATTGCGTGGCTGACAGGTCTACACAATTTGCTTCTCATTGCAGCTAACGAAGGCATTGATAACTGCACAATAAACAAACTTAACAATGAGAAAGTGGCAATGTTACATTAAAAATGTGCATTATGGCAAGTAATGCCATGAAACAGTTAAATCAGTGGCATCATTATTCTCGCAACCATTACAAAGGACGCCATATTTTGTGTTCAGTGTGGAAGCTGGATTTGAAATGACATTAATGCAGGCATTTAAACACAGCATGGCATCCTTTCGACCATTTGCTTATTTTCAGATGGGTCCCTCAGCAGCCTCAAAGCCTGTATCATAAAAATACCCCCAAACAATAACCAGCCAACCACAAAGCCCCAAGCTACCATTCAGACATCTGTAAGCCAGTATTCCCTGATCTATTATTACCTTTAATAGCTGTTCATCAGCTACAGAGCTGCTTAAACAACAGAGCCAAACAGGAATCTTTATGGATCCATTCATGTTTATTACATCTGTGCTTCGCATCTACCAATCAGAGGCCAGGGAGTTTGGGCAAACAAAACTTATAAATACTGGTTATCGCTGGATCACTCCAGCTTTCAAAATAAATACTACCTACAACTCAAACACTGCAAAGGGATTGAAAACAACTGTCACTGACAGATAAAAAGAGGAAAAGACAGATTATTTATCAAATGTACTCACATTTGCTTTCTATCTCTAACTATTAGCTCCCATACATATATAATGTCCAAAGCCAATATGGAAATACAAATAAAGCTAGACATGATGGAGGACTCATCAAAACAGGACATCCCAAATTTTATGTCACAGCCCTAAAGATCTAACTCACCTAATTCTTTTTAAGCATTTTTGCTGATCAAATCTTCTCTGCAACAGCCACTCCTATCTCATCACTTACATGCTATATTACTTATGTTGAGAGTTAGGAATAGGTGAATATCTGTTTGAACTCTCTCAGTATCTAAGCAGACATCGATCGATGCTGACTTGATCTCACAGGTAGAGGGAACACAGTTTGGAACCTCCCAATTTTGGAACTGACCGGGTACTGCGCAGCATGAATCAGTGAGGATGTTGGGTATAAGTGAGGCTGCTGTACTGAGAGAATTCAGCATGGAGAAATGCTTCCTGTGCACCTTTACCCTACCACAACAGGTGGTTTTCCCCCATCCCCGAACCCAGAAAGATGGGCACTCTGAAATGCCTTCCCTCGACAGCGATGAATCGCTCCATTCATCCGTTCGCACTGTGTCCAAAGTCAATGCAGGCTTTGAAAAGCACCTCGCTGCCCCTCCGCCGACACGCTGTGTTTCTAAGGACTCGGCGTTCACCACAGCCGCGTCTGCTGGGAAGCGCAGGCACACAAGGCACGCACTGTATCCTACATTCACATCAGCTATTAACCATAAACTTGAAGGAAATCCAACCATAACCTCGGTCACATTCTGAACGGTAAAGCTACGAGGGCATTCTCCCAGACAATGGTCTAGGAGTTATGTTAGTTCCCAGGGATTTCGCAAAGCATTTTTCTCGTGTTACCTTGGTAACCGCTACCTTGGCACCCTTGTTGATAAGCTGCACCACATTCTCCACTTGGCCTTTGTAGGCGGCTACTAGCAGGCGTTCTGAAAGCACGGCGACCACATCCTGCTGGCTCATGAATTAGGAGAGGAAGGTTTTCAGGTTTCTTCAGTCCAAAAACAAAGGCTGGGGATCAGTTCAAGCGGCATACAGGCAAGCGAGGAGGGCCCCCAGCTCCCCGGACGGTGATGTGATTGCTATGCCATCCTCCGGACCTGTGGATCAGACAACAACGCGGCCGTCAGTGAGGTTTCCGAAACGGAAGCACTGCAGCAGCTCCTCCCCGAGTGTTCGTCCCCGCATCGCTTTCGGAGGGGGGTCACATAAACCCCTTGGAGCCTCCCAAAGATGTTGCATTCCTGTTGCAGTGCAGAGGGATGCAGACAGCAGCACTTTTTCAGTGTGCCCTCATTCCCCTACTTTGGGACAAAAATCCTTCAACTTTCTGAGAACATTAACTCTCTTGGCCTAACCTGTGTTTGTGTGGGCTCCTGTCATTCCCTAATTCCCCTCAGCTCTCCCAGACTTTTAACTGGCCAAGGATGGGCTAAGTACCTCCACTGCTAATAGTAGCTCTGCCTGTGTTGGCTAAGGGAACAAGAATAGGTTATAGTTACTGGCTGCGATATAAATACACAAACCACTGCCCTGGAAGGATTGAGTGCAGTCAGCAATTACAGGCAGCTGACTGTTGCCTCACGAATATAAAATGCTTCACAGACTTCCCCAAACCATCCCAAGGACACCTTAGGGAGGGATCGCAACCTGCAGTGGGGAAACACTCATCTTTGCTGCCAGCAAGAAATTATGTACCCTCGGTGGTGCCAGCTCACACATTGACCCCAGAAACAATTCAGATTTAGCACTCGTCACGCAAACTTTGTGAGCATGTTCTTCTTCCCCAGCTCCACTGACCCGTCCAAGGAACCAACAGAGCTGGAAAGAGATTTCTGACATAATTCCAGGAAACTATCTGCAGCTCCCTCTGAGCTGTAGGATCCATAACCTGCCCAGTTTGGGAGGATTTCAGCTACACCTGTGCTGTTCACACTTTGGTAGTTAATTGGTTTATACCTTCAAAAGAGCCAGTGTGCATACAGATGATTTATCTTTCTCTCTCGATATATCATCGCACTGCTCCTTATCAGCTACCAGTATTACAGGCTTTGTGTAGTCTAAAGGTAATTGGTACAGGCACTAGATGATCTTGGGAGATTGATAGCAGAATACAGTGCCTTTCACCCTTATGTTATCCCATTGAATCCATCTCAAAACAGCAATAACTAAAAGCTATTACTGCTTAATGGTTTTGCTGCCCCCTGAATTGATTTGTTTGTCTCAGTTTAGCTGACAGTACAAAACCCTCCCCATCACAATCCCACCACTCAGAGTACTGACATTTTTGCTAACAGCTTCAGCAGAAAGCTCATCACCAAAGCAGCAGAAAGATTTGAATTCCATCCTTATACTACAAAGACACTCCCAGCAGCAAGGAGAAAACACATGGGTAGCTGTGGCACACAAACTCCCCATCTTCTAAAGAGCGGGGAAAAGACCTTTTAATGAACATCACCCCAAAGTTACAAGCTCATCTCTGTGTTGTGGTTTAACCCCAGCCAGCAGCTAAGTCCCACACAGCCACTTGTTCAGTCCCCCACCCTGGTGGGATGGGGGAGAGAACTGGTACAGGTAAAAGTGAAAAAATCATGGGTGGAGGTAAGAACAGTTTAATACTTGAAATAAAATAATAGTAATACTAAATTGTAATGAAACTGAAAATAACAAAAAGAGAAACAAACTTGAAGGAAAACAGGCGATACAAATGAAAAACAATTTCTCATGACCAGCTGAATGCTGCCCAGCCAGTCCCCAAACTGGTAAATTACCAAAGGGTAATCCCTTTGGTCAGCTGGGGGCAATTGTCCCAGCTGTGTCCCCTTCCAACTCCCTGTGCACTCCCAGCCTCTTCGCCGGTGGGGTGAGGAGCAGGAAAGGCCTGGGCTCTGTATAAGCCCTGCTCAGCCTCTGTATAAGCTCTGTATAAGCCCTGCTCAGCAGTAACTAAAACAGTGGTGTGTCTTCAAAGTTATTCTCTTTCTAAGTCCAACACACAGCACTATACCAGCTGCCAGGAGGAAAATCAACTCTATCCCAACTGAAACTAGGACAATCCACCAGTACACCTCCACAACAAAAAGATGCTGCAGCCTTGTTCAACTGAATGTTTAACTGTCACCAAAGTGGTCTTGAAAATCACAGAATCACAGACTGGTTTGGGTTGGAAGGGACCCTCTATTTCAACCTCCCCTGCCATGGGCAGGGTCAACCTCCACTAAATCAGGATCCCAAAGCCCCATCCAGCCTGGCCTTGGACACTGCCAGGGAGAGGGCAACCACAGCTTCTCTGGGCAGCCTGTGCCAGGGCCTCACCACCCTCCCTGGACCTTGCAGGATCACTGATCTACAAATGGTTTTGATCCCATATATTCAATCCCTGATAGTTAATTTGTAGTCGCAGACGATACCGGCAGAATTCAATTTGCACTCCCGTGGTAATTTGTATTAATGGTTCTTAAAACACTTTATGAGCATTAATTCTTATAAAACTTTTTGAGGTGATTAATATGCTCAAGACTAGTACATGCATTTAAGAAAAAGGCTCTTCAAAGCACAGGGAACTTACTGGTTTCTCCAAGGTTAATAGAAAAGTTACATCAAAGCCAGGAAATAGCTCCAGATAACAGACTCCTGATTTGTAAATATAAAGCACTAAGTAATACTGTTTACAGGTAGAAGATTCAGGTTAGCTTTCTCTCACCTTCCTCCTGCTTTGCAAGTGCAAACATGTTTGGAGCAACACAGAAATAGCTGCACGTTTGTTCAGAAACACAAAAAACTTTCCAGACCTCAAAGGCAGTGTAACAAGGGACAACAGAGATGTGGAGCTGTACCCTGTGCCCCTGGACCAGTCTCTCGCACACCCTCAATGTGAAGGACAGAGTTTGGACACCCTGGCAATAGGGAAAAGATGGAAGTAAGAAGAAAAACCCCTCATGTCTTTCACCAGCACTGTACACATTGTACCCTGCCCCTCCAGCACAGACAAACCATGCAAAAAAGCCAAGAAATACACACAGCCTACACTTAATAATTTGATCTGTGAGAAGCAACATGTTTCAGTCTCACCTCAAAAAGCATCTGCTTTCCTGTGACTCATGATACCAAAGCAAGCTGAAGCCCACGAGCCTGCCTCACACCCTTTTCCCAATGCCTCTCTGACTCTCCCCATCACATCCCAGCACAGCCTCTCCATAACCAGGAGCACTTCCCACCCCTTCCCTCCATGACTGGCACACAGCACAGGGAAAGCCTTACAACAGGGATCTTTCTCCATGAGCTTTTCAGGCAGTGGGGTGGTTTGTTTCTGTGCCAGCCCTCACCTGCACAGTGGTGGCTTGCAGGTGACTTTGTCCCCATCCTTACACCTAAACACACACACTAATGCCTCAAATGACTTGCAATAGTGGTAAGTTTAGTGCTGCCAGGGAACAGGCCAATTAACAGGTACACACCTATGCAAGGTAAGTGCTGGAAATTGTACTCCCTAGTTGGGACTCTTCTCCCTCTCTCACTGCCTTCCCATCACTGTAGTACACTTGCTCGGAGATCACAAGCCTCCTCATCCTGCCACAGTGGAGTGATGGACAGTGATGACCCTGATGTTGCCATGTAACTTGCCTTCTTGCCTCTTCCAACGAATGTATCATGTATGAAAGGGCAGCAAGGAGTTGACTCCGCTGTCGGTCTTTTACAGATGTCTTCAGCACTGTCCAAGCCCCCGGCAGGCATCAGTCCCTTTCCTGCAGGACTTTCAGATCAGAAGCCCAGCTCCTAGATGTTCTGCAGACAGGTCCTCACACAGCAGGTCACATTCCCCACACCAGCTGCTTTACATCTCCTCAATTGGGATTATGTGCAACTCAGAAAAGCGTGTCTGATTAGGATAGGAGGCCCAGACCAACTTTCCTTTCTCCTGAGCTGGTAGGAAAAGGTGATGGATGACTGACGGCCGTGGAAGACGGAACAACCTTCTCGTTCCTCTCCCAAGAGAACCTTCCCCAGCAACCCCACCAGAGCAGAGAGGCATTGCTCCCCCTGACTTTAACTCTCTACGTGTCTCCAGGGCATTCTTCCTTGAACACACAAGCAGGGGGAGGCAGGTCAAAGATGCCCAAGGACTAACGTTAAAAGTTTGACCACCCCTTTCAGTCCCAGATGGTGCAAAATGAACCCAAATGCATGATTACAGTGGCTGCATTGCACCCCTGCTGCCAGCACCTACTGCCCAGAATTAAATCCCTCATTATTGCCCCCTAAATCCAGGAGCTTAGGGGAAGCACATTGGAATATTCAAACCTTCCACCTTCAAAACAAACAAAAAAAAAGGATTTTGCTTTAACATATTTCTAAATAACAAACAGCCCTCTCTCTGTTTCTTTGTTTAAGAGCAGATTACTTACCTAGGGCAGGTTGGGTAAGCAACACCTACTTCCCCTGCCTCTCTGGGGAAGCCGGCCAGGTGTGATGCCCACTGGGTCAGCTGCTCTCCCACAGGGCAGTCCCTTGTGTGGATAACCTGCTCAGTCCCAAGATCAACCTGCTCACCCCATCTGCAGAGCGTGGAAAAGGACAGACAGGTCGACCGTGGATGATTCCAGACCAGCAGGAGCGAGGCACCGTCCCCAGGCACCAAGGTCCAGCTGCACCCCCACGGATAATGCCCGCCCTACGGATGCCGTGAGAAATGTTTGGCTGGGAACAGCACAGCATGAACAGCTCACAGCTCCAGCCTCTCCCTCCCGTGCAACTGGCAGAGCAGGCAAAAAACACTCTACGCACCTTCCCCCCTCCCCGGCTCCCTCCCCTCCAAACTGCTGCCAGGCAGCTTCAGCGGCCATATCGCCGACACGTCAGGAGCACAGAAATAAAGGGACAATGATTTCTGTAAGCCAAAGGAAAGGCCAGGACACATCAAATATGCTACGTGACAGCCTCTACTAAAGGAAGTGAAAAAAGCTGAAAACTCTGAAAGATTAAAGTGACAGGAGCTAATCAACTTCATAAAGTCCCCCGTGCTACATGGAAAGGATGCAGCGCCAGAGCACAGGTCACGCTCTGCACAACCACCAAGTTCAATTAGTATCTGAATGAAAGAATGCTTATGTAACTAACCAAAAGTTTCTGTGTGTACCAAGGTATGAGATAAAAGGAGAAAAATATAATAAAAAGGGACTCCCCTGTTCTGCAGGGGACCCCAAATTCTATTTTCACAGAATCACACAATCACCTTGGTTGGAAGAGACCCTTTACATCACCGAGTCCAACCACAGCCTAACTCTGACTAGTCCACCTCTAGACCATGTCCTTAAGCACTTAATCTACACATCTCTTAAATTCCTCCAGGGATGGTGACTTTAGCACCTCCCTGGGCAGCCTGTTCCAATGCCTGACAACCCTTTCAGTAAAGAAATCCTTCCTGATGTGTCTTCTAGTTTATTACCACAAGCTATGCTGAGTAGTCCCAAGAAAAACTCTCAGCACCTGGTAGCTTCATTTTATGTGACAGAAATAATGGAATAAAATTATTCTAAATTATTTTAGAACAGTTCATTTTGGGAGAATACATAATAGTTACTATTTTATAATAATAAAATTTTCTTCTAAGAAAACTTCTTGCGCCTAAATACCACCCATCTCTCTTTGCTCTGCTTTCCCAGCAAAATGCACTTTTTTGCTTATTAGTACATAACAGCTGATTAAAATGTGTAAAAATGCTTTTCTTGTTGTCCTCTTGCAAGGCTCTTTGTCATACCTAAAACATGACAGAAACACACTTCAGTATGGCAGCATTTTTCAGCAGAATGCATAATTGCATCAGGAAGAGTTTCATGGAATCAAACCCCTTTTATCACTTACTGCAGGATGCAGAGATATCTGCTGTTTCTCTCAAGTGACTTTAGGAAGGTTTTTCGAAGACCTGTGGCACTACTTCCCTGTAAGTGATTTTTCCCCAGCTCATTCATGGTATAAACTACTCCATGTAGTAGTATCACCCCTCCATGTGTCTATCACCCCTTCCAGCCCCAAAAGGCAGTTAAAACCCAGTCAAAGGTGTCATGAAAAGCACACTGGAAGCAGCTATTATTTGTCTGGAAAACAGCAAAGCCCCCACCAAGTCAAGACCAAAAAGCTTTTGATTCGTGTTTTTCTTTACAATGACACTGATACTATTTTTGAAGCTAGATTTTATAGCAATCAACATTTTGAACTGGACACGTATATAAATGTCTGATAGCTTATATCTTGGTCTCTTCTTTTTTCCCTATTCTTTTCATTGTTTGTTTTACTATATTAAGCAAAATTACTCTGTTTTCATATGGACAGCTGTGTAATTCATCACCCTAAGTCTCAGCAGGCTCTGGGACATCTGAAAATGTTTTCTGGGCTTTTTTTTTTAAAAAAAAAAACCCAAACAACTTATTGCTATTAATTACTTCAACGACTATTAAGGAGTCTCCCAGGGAGCATTTGCATGACAACTGCTCATCACACTTCCCATCACAACCAGACCGGACTGACAGATTTGGGATCCTGGGGGCATCAGGAGGAGTGTGGCCAGCAGGTCGAAGGAGGTGATCCTCCCCCTCTACTCTGCCCTGATCAGGCCCCACCTAGAGTATGGTGTCCAGTTCTGGGGTCCCTGGGATACAAAAGGCAGGGATCTCTTGGAGAGCGTCCAGAGGAGGCTACAAAGATGATTTAAGGGCCTGGAACATCTCCTCTATGAGGAGAGGCTGAGTGAGCTGGGACTGTTCAGCCTAGAGAAAAGAAGACTAAGGGGGGACCTTATTAATGTTTATAACTATCTGAAGTATGGGATGCAGGGGGAAATGGCCAGCCCCTTTTCAGTGGTCTGTGGAGGCAGGACAAGGGGCAATGGCTGCAAGTTGGAGCACAGGAAGTTCCGCACCAACATGGGGAAGAACTTTTCCCCAGTGAGGGTGAGGGAGCCCTGGGACAGGCTGCCCGGGGGGGTGTGGAGTCTCCATCTCTGGAGATATTCCAGCCCCATCTGGACGCCTCCCTGTGCAATATGAGCTGGGGAGCTGCTCTGGCAGGGGGGTTGGACCCGATGAGCTCTGGAGGTCCCTTCCAACCCCTGTGATTCTATGATTCTATGTCTACTGCTCCACTGCAGCTGGTGACTGGGGGCAGCCAGACCACCAGCCAACCCCGCAGGCAGGCGGCGAACGTGGGGAGACAGCGACCGCCGCTTCCCCAGCAGCTTCCTTGAGCCCGACACCCACTGTTGGCTGCACTGAGCACAAACCCTCAGCCACCCGGCAGCTCCGGGGGGATGCCTTGTTACCACTGAAACCAACCCCCAAAGCTGCACCTGCAGAGCAGAACGCTTTTGGAGAGGGGCACGGGCACATGGAGAGCAGTGATGGAAATCAAAGAGGCAGTTTCAAGTCATCAGTTGGACATCACTAATACCCTTACACAAAGACAACTGTTTTTTCTTCCCCTCCTACACATCTCCCTGCCACACAGCGCTCACCCCTCCTACTCATTATGCAGGTTTGGTACTTACCACTTTCCATAGAACATGATTTATTTGTTTTATTTGTCTTATCTCCTTGAAGCTTCAGGACTTTATTTTCTCCCCACCTGCGTGCACGCAGATGTCAACACCATTCAGTACAAGTGAGCTCCCCTCTCGGCAAGCCCTCATCTGTTGAGCACTATTTACATGACAAAACAATATCCATTGTTCCAAGGGGGACAGTGCCTGTGTGCAAACACACACTCAAGACATGTCTGGGTTCCATTTGCATAAAAACAGTTAGGAGGTCTTTCCAGCTCACTGCTGCTTAACAGAAGTGCTGGAGCCCAACCTTGGGAACGGAGCAGGCACGCGGCTGCGCTCGTGGGAGAGTGAGGTTTTACGTGATGCTCACACACAGCAGGGCTTCTGGATGGAAGAACCATCCCTCACTAACATCCTCTGTGCAGGAGCCACTTGCCAATCAATTAAAACCCACAGTTGCAATCTCCTTACTCCCACAGAACAGGCAACCTTTCAGGTTGGGACAACTCCCCATTTAGTAATTCCCTCTGGTCTCCTTGACAGCTCCATTTCTGCATCCTAGAGCCCCAGAGGCACACTTGCCTTTCCTTGCAACTGCATTGGATGGA
This sequence comes from Gallinula chloropus, assembly GCF_964237585.1. NCBI lineage: Eukaryota > Metazoa > Chordata > Aves > Gruiformes > Rallidae > Gallinula > Gallinula chloropus. The sequence goes on from NC_140087.1 coordinate 20,427,015, forward strand.
TCAAATCCACTTCCCAGCCCACTCCAAACTCTCAAACCTGTTTCTGCAGCCTAAACAGTCATTCCTTGCTTTGGAGGAAGCAGAGATCCATGCACACAGCCAAGCAAGAGTAGTGCTTGGCGCTCACCTCTGCCAAGTTTAATCGTCTTGATTTTGGACCCAGTGGTGCCAAATCCCCGTGGATTTCCTCTGCTTCTGAAGTTTCCGCATCTCCTCCCCACTTCATCCTCCCACAGTGTTTACAGGTCCTGTCTGTCCCACCACCCCATTTGTGAACTAAGGGTTAAACCTGTTTCTACTTTTCGGAAAAGGGGCACCAAGAAAAACACCTTTAAGTGAGTGTAAGGAGCCTGATAAGGCTGTTTAGGCACCAACTTCTGTGTAGTTACAGAGAGGACAGAAACAGTAACATCTTGCAAAGCCCAAATCTGCAAATCTTTCAAGCATCAACAGAGAGACCACCTACTTGGAAACCCCTTTTCTACTGTGTTAAAGGAGTGTTATATCACATTTTACAACATGAGGCAGTCCTTTTGGGACTAAAGCAATTACTTTCATTAGTAGCACCCCATAGCTGCTAATAAGTCTGAAATACCTAGATAACTTAAATCCTTGCAGAAAAACAAGTCTAGGTGATAAAAGCCATTTTAAAAAAGAAAACATTTTGGAAAGAGTTATATGAATCAGGTTTTTGGGGGTTTTTTTTGGTTTTTTTTTTTGCTGCTTTACTCTAAGGTGCTATTAACCCTAAGATTTTTTAATGCTGATGGTATGGATGATCTCATTTCCATGTTGACTTACAAGGGCAACAGAAGACAGCTGTGCAGGGATTATCTCGATGGACAATCCCTGGCAAGACCAGGAGCTGCGCTCGTGAGAGCATGTTAATGAAAGAGGCATAATGGGGAAGAAGACCCTCAGACATGGACAGTGTTTCTTCCACTATAACTCATGTACAGACCTTGGATCAGAGGCTCCATAACAGAAGCTGAGAATAGTGAGACCAAAGTGCTGCAAAGGAATGATGCCTACTGAGCTTTCACACTACTCCCTCCTCCTCCCAAAATGAACTAGTAGTGCAGTTTAGTGTTTTTGTCCTGTTAAAACAAATTCAAGGGTTCCTTTCTTATGAGTTATGAAGGTACATCTTCCATAGGTAAAACATGCGGTGACTGGCTTCCACAACCCCTTTCAATCCATACCTTCCTGATTGGCAGCTTCCCATCTGCCTCTGTAGCTCACAATGAAGCAGAGAGTAACTAGGAGATCTGCTCCCCATACTGCAGTGACTTCCTGAGACGCAAGGTGTCCAGTCTGGGTCCCTGGGCAGATACTTCTCAGTGTCACGTATCACCCTCTCACAAGTTACCACCTGAAGCAAGCTCTTTAACTTCCCATTGGGAAATCTTCCTCTGCTGGGGAAGGAGACTGAGGAACTCTGTGTATCTGCAGACACCAGTAAACATACATATGTTGTGGGAGAAGAGAGAATTTTCTCTTTGTGTAGATGCAGATGTCATCCTGCCTATCACCATATACGGTGCCCCTGATTGTAACGATCGCATTAGCAGGCAGCGAAGTGAACACTGAGCATCTTCAGGGTTTGGCCCCTTCATGTACAACATCCATCAAGGACATATATACAGACAAATGGCAAAGGAGATGCAAGTACCACTTGCTTCACAAATCTACTCGCAAGTTCTGGAAAAGCAGTCACTATGGGCTAAATGTATTTTCCTCAGTGAGGATCATAAATCACACACAGAAGCTTTCTGCAGATGCCTTGATTTCTCATCCAGTTGCTACACCTGATGGGGCTGCACTGGAGAAGGCTGCTGTTACTGCTCTGCATGGCTGGGCACTCTCTTGAACAGGTCCAGCACATTATCAGTATCTGTTGGAAACACCATGACTGCCACACTAGGAGCCACCTTCTGAATCTCTGGGTCTAACAGCAGGATTTCAGTATTAGACAGATGAAGACTTTCACCACCGAGAGGAAACACATTTTAAAACAACAGCTTAACTGCACAATTAATTCTTTACTGCTGATTCCAGCGAGTACTGTGCTATTGCTGCTGCAGTAACTGTACTAGAGCTAATGTATCTGCTCTGCTTCCCTGATAATTAGTGTAAGTACAGCCATTAGAAATTTATGAATCGGGTGCCCTGACTGCATATATGATCTATCAAAGGCAGTTTAAACTGACTTCACCACCTGACCCAACTACTGGGGTAGTATTTCCTAGCATCCACCCACATTTTCCATGTTTTCTGCAGGTGTTCTTGCCAGGAGCTCTGTACAGCCTTGTGAGAATTCCCAAGCAGGATGGCAACAGCTTGTGAGAGACAAGCAGCCAGTTCTATCTCGCACAAAATCACACGCTGGCTGAGGTTGTCAGGGATCTCTGGATCAAGCAGAGCCACCTAGGGCTGGTTGTTCAGGACCATGCCCAGATGGCTTTTGAGTATCTCCAAGGATGGAGATTCCATACCCTCACTGAACAATCTGTGCCAGTGCTTGGTCAACTTCACAGTGAAAAGGTGCTTCCAGATGTTCAGAGGCAACCTCCCATGTTTCAGTTTGTGCCCACTGCCTCTGGTCCTGGCATTGGGCACCACTGAAAAGAGCCTGGCTCCTGGTGCAAGCACACTCCTGCAGTAACCACCCTGGAGCACACTCATGGCTTTTCTCAGCACTGCTGGCATTCTTGTCTCCTGTCTCCTTGCTACCTTCTTTGCTGCCTTCTGCTTCTTTTCACATGCACAGAGGTCCAAAACCAACATCCAGACCATGCCTATCGCCCACATGGCCGGTCTGTGCTCAGCCCTGTGTGTTGCCCATTCAGACCACTCACACACATTTCTTCCCCCACTTCTACACAGGAAGGTTTTTCCAAATAAATGAAAGGAGCAATCAGGTTCACTCTAGCTTCAGTGAAACTTGAAGCACCGTCACAAAAGGATCAAAAGCCAGAAACATCTGTATTCTTCCATCATCCATCCAAAACCCAACACTATATTTTCATAAACTCTTATTTTAGAGGTTATATGACATGAACTACACTTTCAAGATGTGAGTTCTTATGCAATTTTTAACACAGATCTACAATTCATGGTAACAGTTCAAATATTATCACTTCCATTATATTACATGATGTTTCTCCCAGGGAAGTCATTGATGACTGAAGCCAAATCTGAGATTCAAGAGAACAAAAAAAAAACCAAAACCAACTGATAGCAAGGAAGTGTTTGGCACAACTCTGCCTGCTCTAACCACAGATGACTGAATGCAAATTTTCAGGACTCTCCAAAAGTCAGGGGCTCTCTGGACAGCACTGTGACACCAGATGTAAAGAAAAAGGTTCACTAGGCAATGCAGACATCTACCACTGCCTTAATCAGCTAGGTTCCCTTTATGGTCAACAAAGGGCATGATCCATGTCATCCTAAAGTACATTTCAACTGTCAGATGAATCACACACTAAAATTACTTACCTCATTAAGCATCATCTCAGATACTGCACTATAAACATCTGAAGTTAGATTAAATTAGCCCCATCCACAGTATCTGTGAGAAACACTCAGCATTCTGCAATTTGCTAGAGGACTTTTATCTGCCTGACTTCACCATGACATCTCCTGTCACTGGTAAATCACTGTGATTTATTTAGAATTAAAACACTCAGATTGGAAAAGAAATGCAAAAAACAACTGGTGCAGAAAGTATCAGCAAATCTCAGTAATGACTTGTCTTCTGCATGGGCTTTAGAAATCATGCCACGCTCTCAGGTTTTATTTTCTAAGCCCTAAAAGCAGCTTCTGGCGATGATCCCACAAGCCTGGCTCATCCTCTAGCATCGAGACTCCCTTATTTCCCAGAAAAAAAGAAAACAGCTTAAAACACAGAAAGCCCCTCCTTGTGCTAGCTAGGGGCACAGTCTCTGACTTTCTCTGGGAAAACCCAATCACCATCATCACCACCACAAACATTATTGGAGCAGGGTCACAGTGCAGTACTGCAATATGTTGTACACAACCAGGCTGGGAACAAATATATTATATGACATCAAATAAGCTGCTTATTTGATACCATCACAGACTCCTCTTGATGCAACTCCTCCTCACATGAAGTAGGCTAACTGGAGAAAGCTCAGCTATTTCTTGTCTCCGCATATATCATATTTACATATACGCACATATAGGCATATATACAGGACAGACCTGCAGCTCATTTCTACATCCATCAGCAATTTAACAGTTAAAGAATATTACAGGATGACCTCCTTCAGTCATTCTGACTCCAACAAAACACTTCTCCACTTCCCTCTCCACTCACATATATTTTCTACAGGTAGCTGAGAGGATTAAGTATTATTTTACACAGACACCTACATATGGACGCACATACATACAAGTATGTAAAAATATAGATGTAATTTCTAAGGAACTATGTGCTTTCTTACAAAATACTTGGGCTTTTAACATTGTGAACTCCAGAAGCTAAAGGTTTTAAGGCACTATGTCTCCAGATTTTGGTCTTTCATCTTCCTTTCCATCCAGCACTACAGTCCAGGTTTGCACACCAGGGCAGTGGTAGGCACTGTACCCACATCCATGCAAGTTATCGAAAACACAGAAAGCATCACAGGCTCCACCTGTCTGGAAATCCACTATCTCACAATGTGTTCCTGTACCTGAAGATTTACTCTGCTGAAGCATTCATACAGCTGCAATTCCTTGAGAGCAGAAAAATGCAATAAATAAAACACATAATTGCAATCTACGCTTCTAACAACGCATTGCTCAGTCTGCCGTTGCTTTAATTATGGAACTTTTGGCAAAGATTGGTTTGGGGTTTTTTCTTCTTTCATATATATCACAATTGTTGGTGCCTTGGTATGTCAAACAGGACTAGTTCATTTTAACGTATTCACTGTTGAGATCGCCTCAGAAGACACTCAGCTTGCTTTCACTCAGGGTTCAGGAAACAACACTGCAGCACCACATATAAAAACTTAGTAATTGATCCTCATATACCTCAGACAAATATCCCAGCTGGCCAAGCTCTCCACAAAAGGAAACTCACCAGACTGCTCTGAGGGAAAATAGTCACTGTATCTCAAGCCTTTTCTCCCAGCTGGGTCTGGGCAGAGCAGGTGATGGGCTCCACAGGCCTCTTTCAGCTGTAGAAAGGCAGGAGTGGTACCTGGGTTCAAATGTCTGGGCAAGACCTGGACACCGGAGTTGCCTCCCCACAACTTCCCTAGCTGCTGTCTCGAACTCTGTAGCACCCCACTGAATATACAATCCCTTGGGTCTTCAAGTTCATCTCTTAAAGTCTAGAGATACCTTACTTGAGCAGGTGAACATGGCCCACAAAACGGGACATCTCCTTTTCTGACACAGCTGTCCATGTATTTTCCCATGACACCTTCCTTATCTGCCCTAGGTGATCTTTCCCCTAACATGGAATCACAGAATGATAGGAGTTGGAAGGGACCTCTGGAGATCATCTAGTCCAACCCCCTGCCAGAGCAGGATCATGTAGAACAGGTTGCACAGGACAGCATCCAGGAGGGTTCTGAGTATCTCCAGAGAAGGAGACTCCACAACCTCTGGCTAGCCTGTCCCAGTGCTCTGCCACCCTTACAGTAAAGAAGTTCCTCCGCATGTTTAGGTGACAAAGCAGTTCTCCTTCCTAGAAGCCAGCATCTTGCTCAGGGAAATCTCATTTCAACAGGACACTTGACACTTTTCTTCACTAGCCTTGAGCCACCAGTCCCTACAAATGCAGTTCAACAGGGGTGCTACATGGAAAGCAGAGGACGTGAGGAACTACGTACTCCAAATGACACAGAAGCGTAATGTAAATACCATAACCTGGCACCACAGGTAAAACTCCAAGCTCTTCTCAATCCCTACTTACCCAGACAAATTAATTTGCATTTCCAAAATAATTTCTTCATGGCATTATTTTCATCCATTTTAAACAAAATATTTTAAAAAGTCAGGTTTGCATTTTACTCACTCGTAAGGATCGAGCGTTCAGTTTTTTCTGATGAACATTTTATAGCTGTGTCTCACAGGGCAACCTCTGGCTGGTGACAGCAGGGATGGCAGCTTCAGTCCTTCCCAGTACTGACAGCAACAGCGCGTCTCCGTACCACAGTATGGTGCTCTGCTTCTGTGTGAGGAGAAACACATCATAAATGGACCATCAAAGCAGCCAGAGAAGCACAGAAATTTAACACCGGTGCTTTCCACAGGATTTGGCTGCCTGAACACACCTGAACAAACCCTGCCATTTCCTCATGAGGTTTTCACACCCGTTTCCCACTATAAACAAAACAAGTTCAAATCTTTGTGGCTTTCCAGTTGGGTTCCCACTAACTCATCTCTGAAAACGCAAAGCAGTGAGATCTACAGTTATATAAACACAGAAACCGAGGCAGGAAACCTTTGTATCTTCCCAGGGATCATGCAACAAATCAATTTCATAGGGAAAAGGACTTGTTCCATCTCTGTCACCCCATCCCAGCTACCCAGTTTCAGCCACGGCACCTAGGTGGACGTGAGTGAGATTCTTCTCCAGCTACAGGAACTTATTCACTAAGGTTTCTATTCTCAGCCTGTGATCCCTCTCTTAATCTCTTTACACAAATAATTGTACTAGCTCCCCTTTCTTGCTGCTTTTCCAGGTTTATTTGTTGCCATAACTGTCATTACATCCTTTCTGATGGTAGCATATCCCCTCTCATCTCCAGACAACCACATCAGCAGTATTCATGAGTAGACAAAAAAAACCGTACAGGCCTGCACTGCAAAACCAAGCAGGTCTTTACTACTCCTGGGTCATAAATTCACCCCTCAGGGCACACAGGGTGGTAGGACTGGGGACTTACGGTGGTTTGCTCTCTGAAGGTAAAAGGGCACTTCTGTACATCTGTAGAGAAGGAAGGTGCAGAAGCTCCCCCAAGGCACAGAGGCCAAGGGAGCAGCTGCCACTTCAAAAAGCAGGAAATGGACTCCTACTATCCTCCTAAAATCCGTTCGGTAGAGGCAAAGGCTCTGCCAGAGGCTGGACTGCTCGTAAAACAGAGCAAACCAGAAAACTACATGATATGCTCAATTATTGCCTCTAAATGGCAATGACTGCACCAGGGAGAAAGGTGACTCCCTTCTCTTTCTGAAGCCTGCTGACACGCTACAGAAACACAGCTCAATGATGACAAGCTTCCCTGCCCCACCTCTCACCCAGCAAAGATAAGAAATATTTCATGTGAAAACTGCCAGCAAACACGGGGTAGTATTCTAGCAAAGCATCACTCCATGCTTGCCCACTTCTTGCTTGCTTCCCTAGGGATCTGCTTCAGGCCAGTGCTGGGAGATGGACTCGTGGCCCACCCACGTTTCACCATGCTCATGGACAACTGAGAGAAAGGCTGCAAGAGAGTGTACAACCCCAGTGCTCAGCATGTGCTTCAGTAAACTGAACATACATCTTATAAGAAGTTAATACCTGTGTAGAGTGGGTTTTGGTTTTGTTTTGTTTTTTTTGAAAGGGTGATGCCTTTTCAAACAAACCTTTCTGAACAAACAGAGCTGGAGCAGTGGTCCAGTGGTCACCTCCTCGGTCATCTCCTCCCCTTACAGCTAGAGAGAGACCAAATAGACTGCCTGGGAGTGGCTGGCTCCACAGGCTAGAAATGAACTTGGTGCAATGTCACTGCTTCTTCACTGGTGGTCACAAATGATGGAAGTTGCTTGGCCTGCCTGAACTTTTGAGAGCTGCAGAGGGAAGACTGCTAAGAATAAACAATCTCTCTTGATCTCTGAAGGAGAAATCATTGCCAAAACGCCAGTTCAGTGACTTCAATTAGAAAATGATGTTGGAAGACCTCACCATCCCTCCTTCCTGCTAATTAACATCCCCGCATAATTCAGCTGCTTTTCCTATCCCTTTTCCTAATGCACTCAGATCAGCAGATGTGGTTATGTGCAAAAACCCCTGGTACTACAGAAAGGCATTTCAGAAATAACCTCCAGTTATGCCTCTGACTTGACCTTTTGGTACTGTTTCGCTGACAATGCCATTGTCTTGCAAATACATGTTTCTCTTTCATTGTAATTAGATATATCAGTTGAAATATAGAGAACAAAGTAAACAAACTGCTTCTAAATTACAGGTAGGCTATTAGTAACCACGTTCAAGATGATGTGCAAAAAGATGTAGCCTAAAGTTAGTATCATGGAAAGGGAAATCACGATGATCTCTGGAGAACTCTCTTAAGCCATTCTTACAGCTTTTACCATAGTTGTGGCTACCATGACTTCTCCTTTTTTTTTCCTTCTCAGTATCACAGAATCAAAGGCAAAACTTTAAACTGCCGTGTTTGGAAACCATTCTTCCTTTCTCGGAATCATTATCATTCCCATGGGATACTAACACCATTTCCCCTAAATTTGTTGAAATTAAGTCCCTTGCCTTTATTCCACTACTCCCACTCCTTCCCTGAAAATCACAAATGCTCATTATCAAAAGGAAAAATTAGGAAAAAACCCCCAAACCCTTACCAATATTAGGTAAAGCAAAATAAAATACCTAGACATCTCTCTTGCCCTTCCTCACATCCCTCTCTTTTTTTCTCCCAGTATACTTCAAGATGCATGTTGGGCATTTACATTTATACAGGTTGACCAAAGAAACTGTGGCTGACCCCTCCCTGGCAGTGTTCAGGACTGGGTTGGATGGGATTTTGGGCAACCTGGTCTAGTGAAGGGTGTCCCTGCCCATGGCACAGGGCATGGAACTAGATCTTTGAGGTCCCTTCCAACCCAAACCAGTCTGTGATTCTATGAAATTAGGAAGTCCTCTGTGACTATCAGGAACCTTTATTATCATTAACAAATTCAGGTATTGTTTTTCTTTTTTAAGCTGTAGTGGAGACTTAGCAGGTCCTTAAAACATCAACAGGTAGTTCAGATGCTATGCTTCTAACTCCCTGTTCAAGCTTTTTCGTTCATCTTTATTTCTGCAAGCAAGTCAGATTGTGGAATCTGACCCCCTAGCAATGACTCAAGTAAGTACAAAAAATAGCAGCTACTGACAGGGAGCGTAAGTCAGACAACAGCAGAAGACTTAGACATGACACCATCTTCGTGTCCTACAGGCAAACACGAAGGGTGGTTGTATCAATTCACAGGACAGCCCTAATCCAAGTAAAGCAAGAACAGATGGATTTGTTGGGCCCAAACGTGTGCTGTGAAGCAAACCCTGCCTCTCCAACTTTGGTGCTTTGATGCACCAAGTCTTGACACCAGGGAGACCCCAACACCACCACACAGGAAGAGGGACCTGAGTTCTGGGCTGCACCTGGGCAGGAAGGCTCCTAAGCAGGACCTTACCCGTCAACAGTGCAACACTATGACTTCTCTGGGAATGAGCTCAGGAAGGAAACCAAGAGCTGTGAGCTTCATGTACAGTACACAAGGCTTGACAGGGCAAACCCCAAACATTTGCTCCTGCACAGCCTCACATTAGCCCTGATAGGCTGTGGTGTGCTTGGTGCTGTGCTGCCGGAGGGCTCTGGGCAGATGGGCAGCACGCCTGTGGACAACCAAGTTCAACTGAACACAGAAAAACTGGGGACTTTGACTGTGGCTTTCAACCCAACCATCACACTGATCCAGTTCAGGCTAAAATTTAAGAAACCAGTCCAAGCTGTCTTCCTTCTGTTTTCTTTTACAGTGTTGTCCACAGAAACACAAGCTGTTGACAATACAAACTACAGTACCTCTGAATCTGAGCTGTCAGTCAATTCATGGACTGCAAAAGATTAATTTAACAAGATTTAATTTCAACTCCTAATCAATCTGCTAATCAGACATGCTTTTAAGAAGTTCTTGCAACTACTACAAATGTTGGTTGCTAAGTTCCTGTTTATATGATGCTTCAAGATTTAAATCATGTTTCAGTTCCCTTAACTGCACTGTAACTATCTGTGGATTAACTTACTGTCATAGGACTAAGCAATGGAAAGCAAAACACAGGCTGTTTTCACAAATCATGTAAAAAGAATTATTTCTTGTTATTAATTTATCCCAGCTGCTTCACAGTACAGCACGTGTCTCTAGGGCTCCATATTTTAGTGTAACAGGTGCTGATACTGGTATTTAGCAAGTTGGAAATAAAAATCTAACCTCTCAAGTCCCCAGATTACTAACTCAGGTGTCTGAGTTTTGATAGCCAGCTTAGAAAGCTGTGATTTCTACTCTGGGAGAGCCTTCCTACACTCCTTGCAAATTGCCACTCTTCTCAAAACAGCAGTTCATTAATGAATGGAGAAGTCAACCCACTGACAGATAATTCAGACTATGGCAAAATACTGACTGCCTGAGGTATTCAGCCCCTATGTCCCTTCAGTCTTCATAGGCAAAGCCTGATTCCAGACCCCTGTGCATACCTGCAAAGTTTGGGAAGGACAGCAGCAGCCAGTGGGAGGGGAGCAACAGGGAAAGGACTTCTTACAGAAAACTGATCTGACCTGGTGTGGTGACAGGTCTGCTTCAAGAAACAGGATGGATTAGACGACCTCAAAAATTCCCTTCAAACCAACATCCCATGAGTCCACTATAGATAAACCCACTTTATCCTAGTGATGACTTAGAACTGCAGAATCACAGAATCATTTAGGCTGGAAATGACCCTTAAGATTGAGTCAAACCACAAACCTAACACTGCCAGTCTACCATTAAACCACGGCCCTAAGCACCCCCTCCACATGTCCTTTAAACACCTCCAGGGATGGTGACTTAACCACTGCCCTGGGCAGCCTGTTCCAGTGATTGATAACTCTTTTGGTGAAGAAATTTTTACTAACTCCCAATCTAAACTTTCCCTGGCACAACTCGAGGCCCTTCCCTCTTGTCCTACTGCTTGTTACTTGGGAGGAGAGACCAACGTCCACCTTGCTACAACCTCCTTTCAGGTAGCTGCAGGGAGAAAATAGGCTCATGCTTCTACTGAATTAATGAATTCTCCCTCCTCACTCCACTTCTTTCCAAGTGCAATGGCATGCTGAGAAGAGTTGTCTTGGTAAAAGTTGCCAGAATACATTTACATTACAGCTCCCTCTGCCACCACCCAGACATTACAAATGGGGCAGACTTCTCAATTTAGTAACCCCCATCTTTAAAAACCATCAGAAGGTACTACTGTTTAATTCACTTCCATTTTTTTGTGGTTACTTCTTGGATTAACTTATACACTACTTCTACTTAGGAACAAATGGTGTACCCTGAAAACAGGTTCCTAAACTGCCTCAGAGGGTGTGCAAGAAGCACAGGTTCTGTACTGTTGCAATTGCATTTGGGAACTGGAAAAATAGCAGGTTCCTTTTTAAAAACAAGCAAACAAACCAACCAACCAACCAGAAACATTAGTGCTGTAAACCTAATTAAGCCTAGTTTAATTTAATTTTGATTAGCTATATCATTCTGTTCACCTCACCTGGTTCATCAGGAACACAGTTAGTGTGATTTCACTTGGGTATCTTGTCTCTTACCTGTAGTCCTTGGAAACTGCATACTAAAAGAAGAAACTTTACACCTACACAAATGGCTCCTATCTGGCAATTTATGAAATGACCACAACGTGCTGCTAATTTGCACATTATTTGTTAAAGACTACTTGCAATCTGAAACTTGGTTCAAAGGGTCTGGAGGGTGAAATAGGTCTCAGTGAATCTATTTTAAACCTGCTCAATTTAAATTTTACTCATAGCTTTCTGAACAGCAAAAACCCCTGCAATGCAAATGTAAAACTTCTACTCCTCAAACCCCATTCTACTACTGCAGTCTCCTATTTTCAGTCCCTATACTAAGAACAAAGCTTTTCTTTAGAATTGCAGGTTCACTAAAAAAAATAGGCTACAGATGCTACTGACTTCTACATGGACAGCTATCTATTGTGCCTCTTTCAGCACTTCAGCAGCTTGATCACAGAAGTTCTGGACCTAAAGTCATTACCAACAACTTGGATATATGCCCCTTTTTTTGTTAGATAAATGTGGAATCAGAGAATCGTTTGGGTTGGAAGGGACCTTCTAGTTCCAACCCCCCTGCCATGGGAGGGACACCCTCCACTAGACCAGGCTGCCCAAAGCCCCATCCAGCCTGGCCTTGAACACTGACAGGGAGAGGGCAGCTACAGCTTCTCTGGGAAGCCTGAGCCAGTGTCTCACCACCCTCATGGTAAAGAATTTCTTCCTTGTCTCTAATCTAAACCAACATTCTTTTAATTTAAAGCCATTAAAGAGAGAAATAGTGGAAACAGTATTGGCAGGGCTGTTAACACCTTTCCCAAGGATGAGCAAAAGGTCAGTGACTTCTAAGTGATGGGTGGGCCTGTTGCTCAGTAAATAATTTCTTCATGTCCATACTCTTGGCAACATTCTGACACTGACCAAGATCCTGCTGGTGGAACACTACTGTGAAGGTGAGGCTGGAGCCACTGGGCATCACCTGGCAGCCCCATGTTTGCTTCAGCACTCACATGGTCTTGAGACACTGGAATGGGACTGGAGAGGCACAAATAGCCAAACTGGTGCTCTGTCTTCTTTAAACTCTTTCCTACTTTTCCTAATTGAAAAGTGAAAAGTTCCCATACTGTGCTCGTTGCTTAACATTTTAAGTGCAATGGGTGGCAACATGAGTAATTCTCCACAGAGGAGATAGCTGAAGGACAGACACTATTCACATGCTGGGGTTCCAGCAGCACTGCTTCCAACATCTGTCACCACGTGAAGGGGAAGGACTTCAAAATTCAGGTGGCTTTCTGTTTGGTCAGGTCAATGTTCCCAAGCTTCCTCAGCGTCTATCAGAACTGTAATCCTCACCTGACCCACTGTTAAGAATCCAGAACTGGATGTCTGAGCAAAGCAGCCCTGCTGTGCTTATCAGCATAACTGGTGTGGCTGAAGGACAGTAGAACAATACTCTAGCACTTCCCACTGCAGAAAGAGAATGGCACTGGGACAAAGCTGCTGCTTCTTTAGGAGGCTTTTCACTTCAAAATTCACTTATTTGAACTATTTATCTTCAGAAATGTATTTTATAACTGCCTGCTAGTTTCCATCCTCGCAGGCTGCCAGAAAACAGAACTGTTCAGAGAAGAAATTAGATTCCACCTCTCTTCCACGCTTAGGAATTTCAATTGGGAGCTCATGAGTTGAAGTGCTTTTTATTCACACCTCATCTTCCACTGTGACAGAGTTTTGGACAATGACAGTAAGGCTAATTTTATTACTATAAGGTACTTCCTTTACATTTGCATAAATGTAGTTTGGTCTTTATACATTAGGCAGTTTTCAGCACGAATTTCATAAAAAATCTGAAGAGGCAGCGATAGCAGATATGGGTTTTCCTCTCAGATTAGGAACTGACATATCCATAATAAAAGCAAAGATTAAAAAATAATTTAAAACAACCCAAAACCCCTTTAACAGGAAAGGATCTCACTTGCTGTTTTCACGTCTCTCTGGGATGTTCTTTGCTCTGTTCTGCTTCCATCTTTTCATGCCTCCATCTCAAAGCCTGTCTCCTGTCAGTCATCTGCACTCAATCTGCTTCCTAATGCAACACTTATCCTTCCTTCCTTTGTGCCAGAGCCCCTGAACTCCTCACAGTCTCCCCTTCCATTGTAGAGATTCAGACCAGCACTTTTTATGGAGCCTCAGTTCAATTTAGTGTATCAAACAAGACACTGTCCTCTTTTATATACTTCATTTACACATTGCAAAATGCTTCTGAAATGTACAACTAGTTTACAACATACCTACAAGTGGTTCATAGAAACTACTGGTGTAAATGCATTGACTTGGGATGCATCTGGAAACGTGGCTGGAATCTGTGTGCTGCTAGAGGGCAAAACACCCGTTCCCTGCCTACTGCTCAGAGAAGGCAGTTCATGCACCAACCAGAAAACACACAAAAATGGCAGGAAAAAAAGTTATAAGAGCATATATTTTGAAGAAATAATGTATAATATAGGCCCAGAGCTTCAGCTGTGTGTTGAAAAACATGTTTCTGGTACCATCAGAGTAATCCCTTCTATTTTTCATAGTTAATATCAAAACATTTATTTTCCCTGTGAAAATCAGACTGCCATTCAATCTTTGAAAATTAAACCTAGCCTGAAACAAAAAGACACTGAATATTAACACAAAGGTACTGATTCAGCCTAATCTTCAGACGCCTTCACAACAGAATATCCAGAACCTTCCCCTGAAATGATTCCACCTTTCTGTCCTCTTCCCACTGGTCCACTGCTTTTCCCTGTGTTTTCTGTTTTGACATCATCTCCAAATTGGCAGCAACCAAGCAGAACTTAGTGCTTATCTGAGAATAAATACAGATAACTCTCAGTTGACATGAGCTGACAGCCTTAAAAGCTCATGTATGTTGGAGAGGACAGAAGTCTCAAGGGATGCACAACTGCAGTATGTAGAGCAGGGTTACAGACCACCAAACACACATCCTCAGATGTTATACAGAAATTGCTAAAACCAGTAACAACAAACTGCAGTGGGGGCATCTGCAAGGCAAAACAGTAAGATACTGGAAAACAAAATACTGAGGTGTAATTATACCAAGTCCCCAATGCAGCACACAGTTGTTGAGGCTGATGTTACTACAGCCACCATGGAGTCGCAGTTGCATGGCATTACAGCACTGCCCAGAAACATCTATGCAAATACAGAAGATGATTCCTGCCCCAAATTTGAGAGGAAAAACCAAGCAGCAGCAACTGGACAGACAAGCACATGGTGTAGCAGGGATTCAGAAGCAAGCTATGATCAGTTTTAAGAGCACAAGCAAGCTAGCAGCACCCTGGTTACCATTTTCTTTGTAGGCATCGCAGTAAAACAAGGGGAAGGCACCAAGCAAGGGTTCCAAGGCAGCACCATGGATCTTTCTCAGGCAGCTCTCCTTGGACATGAGTGTTTGTGTCAAAATGTGCGAGGGAGGGAACAGAAGGCTGAATCCTGGATCAGCCAGGGATGCAAGTCAAGCTCTTCAAAGCTGAATGGAAGATGAAAAGTCACCAGAGGGTTTCCCTCCACATAAAAAATATGTCAACCACCTTATGTTCACCAGCAGGGACAGGGAAGGGATTGTCCCTCTCTACTCTGCCTTCGTGAGGCCCCAGCTGGAGTCCTGTGTCCAGGTCTGGGGCCCCAATACAAGAAAGATGTGGAACTGTTGGAGAGGGGTCAGAGGAGTCACAAAGATGATCAGAGGGCTGGAACACCTTCCCTACGACGAGAGGCTGGGGGAGTACCTGAAGGGGACATATAAACAGGAGGGGAATCAACTTTTTAAAAGGGTAGACAATGGCAGGACAAGGGGGAATGGATTAAAACTAAAGGAAGGAAGGTTTAGATTAGATATTGGGGGAAGTTTTTTACAGAGAGAGTTGTGAGGGGCTGGAACAGGCTGCCCATAGAGGGGGTGGATGCCCCATCCCTAGAAGTGTTCAGGGCTAGGTTGGATGGGGCCCTGGGCAACCTTGTGTAGCTCCAGGCCTGGAGGTTGGTGTCCCTGCCTGTGGCAGGGGGGTTGGAGCTCTATGATCCTTGGGGTCCCTTCCAACCCATGCCATTCTATGGTTCTATGTTCACTACGGTAAACAAAAGGGGATGGCTCTGGGGAGGAAGGTGCTTTGGTCAAACCCTAAGGCAAGGGAAGCAGCTTCAGCAGGGGTACGCCAGAGCAGCAGCAGCAAGGTAAAAGCTTCACATTACCCGCATCACTGAAGCATGCTGCAATAACAGATGGACAACTCATAAGACATAAATTCTGGGCACAGCTTTAACAGTGCAGAAGTATACAAAAGAGATGGATGCAGAAGAATTTGGCAAGTTTTAACTACAGTGTGGTCACAATCACCTAGAGAAACCCCATATTAAAGATTTTCCTACTAGGAATCTGAGTGGCAAGGACAATGGAATTGTCAAAATGATCAAAAATACGGAATTGCTGGTGATGATTTGGAAAAGGGAAAACAAGTTGAAGGTTATGGAATAAAAAATGTCAGCTGACACCTCCATGTCCACAAGACTATGCTGGAAAGACAGACAAGTACTTCTGGCTCGTAAGTGCACAGCAACAAAGAGGAGTCTTCAGCACAGAGGCAGAAGATGAGCTGATGTTTATCTCAAAGTAATCTCATCCACAAGACTCAGAAAACAAAGATGAACGACCAAGGGCACAAACACAAAGAACAATTACCAAAAAGCTGGACCAGGGAAGATCCTCTAAGCGAATTGCTGAGGTGGCAGAAGAACAGAGGGGGACACAATCAGAGAACAAAAGCATGGGCAGGATTACAAGAACAACCATGGGGACTGCACACAGCTGACAGCTCAAGTGAGGCTAAGGAGGCAGAGCACCTTGTAAACTTTGTTGAAAAAGAGGTCAGTAAAGATGCTGCCCAGAATGACATGTGCAAAGCTGAACTGGAAAAGACACGGGTGCATTAGAGGGAGGCACGTTGAGCTTCCAGAGGGAAAGGAGAGTTGCAGAGGGTACCTAGAGGTGTGAATGTAACTGGTGACAGCCTGGCTTTTTTTTCCTGCTGGAAGAGATTCAAATGAGCTTATGTTGCTAGCAAAACCAGAGGGAAAGGAGGGGAGGGTGGATACTAAGGCAAGAGGTACAGAAGCAGTGAAATGATTGAGATGGTACACGATCAGCAGGGCAAGTGGACATGTTAGCAAAAGAGAGCAGGCAAAGAACTTCTGCCTTTGCTAGAGAATGGAAAGCCTGTAAGGACAATAGAGCACACACAATGAAAAAACTTCTTTTGCCAGTCTCCTCTGCAAATCCATTCCTCACCTCCAGACAGGGAGGGAACCAGAAGAAGAAAAACAGGAGCTCTATGGGGACAAGCCCAAGCTGGCCAAAACCTCACTGGGACTGTAGGGAGGGACTGCTGTTAAGGCAAAGGGACTGTGTGGCTACCAGCCTACCAGAACCACTGGAAACCAGCCTAGCATTCCACTCTGCACCAGCACAAAGTTAGTCCAGGGGCACCTCACAGAGATGTCCAGATTCTCCTTTTATTCCAACAATGAAATTGAAGGCACATCAGAAAAAAATGTATACTCTTAAACATCCTTAAATGAACGCTGGAATGGTGTTTGGTATGCAATAAAGAAAACATACCCCCAAAGTGTCAATTGTATAAATGGTGTTATTCTGATGTATGCACAGCCTTGCTCACAAGTTATTAAGAAATTTCAGTTTTTAACTTCCTTCCCTGTTAAGGCCTTCTGAGAAACCTGGATATTCCATTCAATGAAGATTTATCCAATATAATGAAAGCTAAAAGATGCTTGAATGATTTGGAAGACTGCCTTACTAGATACCCCGTTGAGATCACAGAATCACAAGTTTGGAAGAGGCCTTGAAGATCAAGTCCAACCATTCCCATCCTAAGCTAAACCATATCCCTAAGTACCTCATCAACCTTTTTTTGAACACATCCAGGGAAGGTGACTCAACCCTCTCCCTGGGCAGCCTGTTCCAGGCCCTGACAACTCTTTCACTAAAAAATTTTTTTCTAATATCCAATCTAAACCTGCCCTGGCTCAGCTTGAGGCCATTTCCCCTTGTCCCATCTCCTGTCACCTGGCTGAAGACACCATCGCCCTTCAGGTAGTTGTAGGTGGTGACAAGGTCTCCCCTCAAATGCTTCCCATTTTTCCCATGTTCACTGCTTTAAAGTCTAGAGCATCTTTAAGACTTGGTTAGTAAAACCAGAGAAGCTTTTAAATCAGTGACTACCGAGAAATTTCCGGATACTAAAACTGAATAGAATAAATTTAGTTCAGAGAAAAATATCCACCAAGTCTGCTACGTTCTTTCCTCGGAAACAAAGAAAAAAATTCTCCTTTATAGAGTGACCAAATAGCTTTTTTGCTTCATCAAAGTTCTGCTTATATTTACTTGTATTTTTTCCTCCTCCGAAAGCTAGATGAGGCAATAGTGTGCCAGACAGACCAAAAGATACAGCAGCACATGTCCTGGAAGGGTAACAGGAAACCCTTTCAGTCTCATGTTTATGGACTTGCCTTCTGTAAAAACCAGGCTATACTCAAGTAAATATTTATCATCAATTACTACATCATTATAAATGTTCAGATTGCCGTTGTGCACATGATTCAAGAAACACATAGCTATTTCCCAAAATGCATGGCAGGAGAAGGAGGTATTTATAATTTTGTTTAGGAGGGAAAAGAAGATTTACATCCTCCTGTCTTTTTTATCAGTTATGCAAATCTTTAAAGAAGATGCATGCACTATTCAATTAAAAGCCAACCTTTAACTGTGATGTATAAGGGAGCAAGTTCTAATTGCTGCAGATAAACAACCAAACTTCAATTTCCTGCAGTAGGACAAGAATTTGAATTTAAGTGTCACTCTCAAAACACTAATGAAGCTATCCTCATCTGTGAGCTGTTGTGACAAGTGCCAAACATTTCACTTGAGATTAAATATCACATGTATCCAATACACAGAATTCACTTGTCTGCTGTATGCACACGCAAAAACATACAAACTAAGCTGTACAAATCAATTTTAATCCAAAAGCATTACTTGTTATGAATCTTAAACATATTTTACTAGCATAAATATTAGTTATTATGTTGTATAAGAAGAGAATTGTCCCTCTATAGAATCACAGAATGTGCAAGACTGGGGGGTCCTTTAGAGGTCATCTAGTCATCAGTGAGCAGGGACATCTTCACTAGATCAGGTCACTCAGAGCCCCATCAAGCCTGACCTTGAGTATCTCCAGGGATGGGGCCTCCACTATCTCTCATGGAAACCTGTTCCAGTGATCTACCACACTCATATTGAAGGATTTTCCTAATATCCAACCTAAATTTCCCCTTTTTTAGTTTAAAACCATCACCCCTCATCCTGTTGCTACACTCCCCAATGAACAGTTCTTCCCCAGCTTTCTTATAGGCACCTTTCAGGTACTGGAAGGCTGTTAGAAGGCTCCTCCCTGAGTCTTCTGGTCTCCTGGCTCAACAAGCACAACTCTCTTAGAACCATCAGTTAAATACATTAATATACTACCATACAGTTAATATAATGCAAAGCATCTATTTTCACTACCTTTGAAACATAAATATGCTGAGGTCCATGATTCACCCGGTGTACTTGATGAAGTACTTTAAGTAATGTTGGAAAATACAATGAGTTATAAAGCAAAGACTGATAAGGCTAGACAATGTTGCTATGGATGCCATAGCTCTTAGTTAGTTTTTAATCTTCTAATTCCAGGGGACACAGCTTTGATTTATGTTTAACAACTGACTGGTAAACACAACAGTGCCTTAGAAAATCAGCTGTTGACAGAAAGACACTCTGCTCTTCTTCAGTACTGAGACTGAATAAGGTAGATTGTCTACTTTCCACAATCATTATCATAGATCAACTCCTGTGTTGGTAAAGCCCACCTAAACCCCCTCTTGAAACACCATTGTTTTACCTATTAACTGAGAAAATTTTGGACTGTCAAGCTTCAGAAACAGAAAATGGGCAATGCTCCTGAAAAAAAGGCCAGTCTTACTGAGAAATGAGCTGAGCTTAAAGCCTTCCACAGTGGCCACGAAAACCAGACAGAAAATATACAGCTCGTGCAGCAGCAGTTTTTTCTAACTGAAAGTTGGATTGGTTCTACAAATGCTTCTATAGAAGGGAGGCAAGAGAGAGCTGGCACTGTATAATGTATTCAAGGAACAGCATTCAGAAAGGGAAGTATTTAGCCATTCCTAGGCAGTACTTAAGATACTCCAAGCTCTAGGTGAAAGCAGAAACAGATGCTCTGTTTTCTTTGAGATCTTTTTGTAAGTTCAACCCAACACACTGGGCACACATCTGTCCCTGGGTGCACAGCCCACAGAGCTGTGGTGCTACACCTCACTGAGAGTTCTGGCCAAGCAGGGATGATTTCCCTGTGCAAAACTGGGTAGAAAAAAATTCTAGACCTCGCTGGGCTGAGTTTAAGACAGTGTATCAGATGGTTAGTGCCTGGAGAATACTCAATAACATGCATTGTCAGGGCATGATATACTGAATTCCTTTCAAGACGGCTGGAGTGATTATTTGTGTAAGAAAGCTGGACTGGCTGGCACTGCAGCAGCCCTCTGTAATGGCACAAAAGTGAGAGCACAGGCAAAATCCTCCTCTCATTCCCGGGCACAGCCCAAAGACCCACTGTCATGGTTCATACCTGTTGTTATGGGGCAACACCCAGAGTGGGGAGATGGTAATTTGGTCTCTTTGTTCATTCAGTTCTTAAATCTCTCTGTTGAGACTGACAGCAGGGGAGACCATTAGTGTCAGCTCTGCTGGGACATTCTGTTATTAAGGCGACTCTACTTAAGCTTTTCCAAGTAAATTGCATGTGTCAAACTAACATCACACAGTGATGGGCAAAAAGCCATTGTGCAACTGCTCTCCCCCCTTTCTACTGATCCACCCAGGAGCAGGGGGGAAGGGAAAAGACACAACCCTGTACTCTTCAACCAATTCTTTACAGTTCCCTGTTCCTCCCACTCATTATATTCCTGTTTTACATTATTTACCAGCAATACATCAGTCATTCCCTCAAATCCATTCACTTAACTGGAGGTTAATGACTGGGCACACATGTCCCTCTCAAAGCCTTGCAGTAGTCACCATACTGGATGCACCTTGCCCAACTAAAACCCTACAAAAAGATTTGGTTTCCTTTGATTTTCCTGCTACAGTCAATGGACCTGTAATGCAGCCACAGAAGGAGTGTCCCAGTTTCCTTCTGGCCTCTTCCTCTGACCACAAA
Source organism: Gallinula chloropus (assembly GCF_964237585.1). Lineage (NCBI taxonomy): Eukaryota > Metazoa > Chordata > Aves > Gruiformes > Rallidae > Gallinula > Gallinula chloropus. The sequence goes on from NC_140087.1 coordinate 20,447,917, forward strand.
GGGAGCTCACCTCTGGTTTTCACACACCTCTGCTCAGATGTGTGGACCCCACACATAACAGCAAACTGGCCATCCGTTAAAGCAAGTACTTTGCTATGTCAAAGCTTCCATCTTCTTACAAAGAAAGACTATCAACTATCTTCTAAAGTGTAATTATAGCCCTGAGCTTCTACCTGCGGGCTACAGGATTCCCAGCACCTTTTAACCACTGTTCATTTATCCATCATTTAGCATCTTTAAGCAGCAAAGGCATTCCTTGTGCTACTTTGAGTACAGTTAATCTTACACATGCAAAACCTTAAGTAGAAAATAAGTACAATTCTTGACCCTATTAAGTCACAGGTAATTTGCTGTTAACTTTGACAGGGTTTGGATTTCACTCCAGCTTCTGATACTCAAGAGAGCTGTAGGGTTGTTACAGTTCGTATCTGCAAATGGATTTAAATCTCTCAGGTGGGGTTGGTTTTTGATCTCTGAATATAGGATCTCAGAACATTTAATCTGTGGATCTTCTCCACGTTTAAACACACGACAGTGAAGAATACCTTCTACTAGGTGTGATATCTGCTTTTTAAAGCCCACATATATTCTTTGAGCTGGGCTGCCAGCTGCTATACAGCTCCCAAACACAAATTTAAAAAAAACCCAGTTCTTCCCAATGTAAATATGTGTCCAACTGAATTCTGGAATTTGCCCACAGTCTCTGTCTTCCCTCTCTTTTGCTAGTTTCTTAACTCCTTGTCAGAAGAAAGCAAAATGAGAAAAGAGAGAAATACTAGAGGGGAAGTTTAAGCACACAGAAGTTATGGCTGCACAGTCGCTGGGAGCACCCCCATTAAGGTCAGACACCGTTACAGTCTGAGGCACACAAACCAAAGACCTGTTACAGTTCTTACAGGAAAATAGATCTCTAAGTTTATGATCTTGCTGGCTTATTCTTCTCTGTTTAAATTCTTTGTGATGAATGTAACTAGCTGCATCGCTGTTTCAGTTAGTACCCTGACATTTTAGCTTGGTGTTTCAAAGAGATTTTTATGCCCCCCCCCCCCCCCCCAAAGGGGTTAAAAAGAGAGGCAAAGATGAACAAAGGGCCATGGAGCAGTATGACCGTGGGAATGAGGTGCTCTCCACATGAAACCAGAAGAGCTCTTTAAATAACATCAGAGTGGCTAGCTTACAAAATGTCACTTATTCAGCTTTCTCTAATATTTGGGGAGCTTTAAGAGCACCACATGTAGGAGTTAATTCAAACAAACGAACAATCAAAGTTCCTCCCTAACTACATCCAGCAGCTGAAGAATATGATGTCCATGCTGTCCCACCTCTCTCCCTCACCACCATACTGGAACACAAACCACCACCCCATGGGACAGACAAGGGACATAAGCAGCATATCCACGGGTATCCCTGCCAGGAAATCAGTCTTTCCATTCACTATAAAAGAGTTTAAGGGAGACACATTGGCTTAAGAGTCAAACTTGCAGGGTTTCTTTTTAACATCTGAGCCCACAACACCTTATTCCTCACCCTGCAACCCAGGAGAGGGGAAGGGGGAATGAACTCATTGTGTAGGATCATGGAATATTATATTTAGTGTAGTTTGATCTGATCCCACTCTCAGCAATCTGGGCAGCAAAGAGCTCTGGATCCACTGGTGGTGGGGGAGAAGGGCACATCTCCCAGTGTGCCTGATCCTGCCTTAAGCAAACCAACTAATTCCCTTATGAACTACTTGAGCCCTCCAAAGCAATTATTTGAGAAGACAAAGACATCAGCCAGTCTGTATTATCAATATCCAGACATAATCATAAAGCTCTTGCATAAACTCTTAGATATTTCTTTTATGCCCTCACTGATAACCACCTAATGCACAAAGTCACCTCTCCCAGGGTGGGTTTGGACAACCCCAGAGGCAAGAGCCACCAGTCCCCGGCCGCATCAGGCAGTTGGTACATGGAGCCAACACCAACAAAAAGAAGAATTATAAGGGAAACATCATGAAAAATAAGGAGCATTAGGGGTCCCTGATAAATCTCTGGAATCTTAAGAGCTGCAGAGGCAAGAGACTGTACACTGCTCTAATCGTCAAAGCTTTCAGTGGGGCCAGGCATTTTAAGGAGGACAAGAAATTTGGTTGTAGCTGCTATCCACTGAGGCCCAGCATCACAAATGAAGAGCAAAGGAGGATAAAGACAAAGTTCAGCCCTGACTTAAAGTCTGTTTTCAAACATATAATCATCATAAGAAAAGGGAGCAAACAACTCAGCTGCCAAAAGCTTGTCTAATTAGCGGGAATTTGTTTGCTTTGCATTTCTTGAATTCCTTTCTCTCTGCAAGACAATTGACTAAGAAACACTCCTTTCCTCAAAAAAGCACTCAAGCAGAATAAATAGAAAAACTAATATAAACTGGCAGCTGTAAACTAATCTATATAGTAGGCAGTTGGGAAAGCTTTGTTCATCCGGACAGCTTTGTTGGCTACAAACCAGAGGAAACAAAAACAACCCCAAATATTAATTCACATCCGCAAACTGTTCATTAAACAGCGGCGCTAATACTTAATCTCACCAGATGCTGGGGTGATACAAGCATTACAGTCTCAGCACACTGAAGTGCTGTTGTGCCAAACAAGAACTGTTACAGCACTGGCATGACTGTCTGCAAAGCAAGCAGATGTGCACCCACGGGTGTGCAAGCAAGTCACAATCTTCATTTGCCACCTAAATTCCTTCCAAGCCTCTCATACTTTTTAAACTGGTATCTTTTGGGCCCATTACACACAGATTACAGACTAAATTTGTGTTCTCTTTCTCCAGATGAACCTCTGTACCCCCAATTCGCACTCATGTACTCGATGCAGAATTTTGAGTGATTATACCTAATTTTGCCATGCTTATTTTCATGTATGCTCTTGTCAATTGAAATGAAGTCAAACGTAACAAAAAGGATTGCGTTTGCACACTAAAACACTGTGATTTATAACCTCTTCAATAAGGAGAAAAAAGCCCAGCTGTTCTGTTATAGCTATTAGAGTGCTATGTCATTAAGTGGGTTTTTTTCTCAAGCCGATCTCAAACAAGTTATTACATCTTAATCACCCTGACAACTATAGAAAAATATTTAGCAGAACCTCCGATGAATAGTTTTATAACTATTTCTTTAACACTGAACTGGGAATGAGAATTTTTTAAAAGACAGCTGATTCTAAACATTTATTATATTCAGGTGATGATGTTTGCCTCACAGATACATTACTCAACACAAAAATGTATTGTTATATTCAACACAAATAGAACAACGTATTTATTTGAAGCGTCCGGATCTAAGCTCCTCCTGGGCTCCTCAAAGGAAATGCAACATCACTAACAGCAATTTACTTTCTTTAACCTCTATCTTGATTTATGGTGTCATATGGATGAAAAAAGAAATCATTATATATAGCTGCTCACATTACATACTGCAGCATGCAAATATCACTTGGAAAAAACCAATGAAAATAAATCACAATCCTCTCCTGCACTGCCATTTAAATATATTTCATCCAGGAAAGTAACCTCTGATTACTTGCAGAATCATCAGAGTGTGTCACAGCTCATTTGGCAGAGCTGCAAGAATGAAGCTCATCCTGTGTTGGTGATATAGCTCCATAAACAAATCACAGAATATCCCGAGTTGGAAGGGACCCATAGGAATCATCGAGTCCAACTCCTGGCTCCACACAGGGCCAGCCAGGTCAGAGCATGTGACTGAGTGCATTGCCCAGATGCTTCTTGAACTCAGTGAAGCTCAGTGCTGTGACCACTTCCCTGCGGAGCCTGTTCCAGTGCCTGACCACCCTCTCAGTAAAGAACCTCTTCCTAACATCCAGCCTAAACCTCCTTTGTCACAGCTTCACATCATTCCCTTGGGTTATATCACTGGTCACCAAAAAGATCTGCACCAAGCCCCTTCGCTCCTGCTCATCAGGAAGCCACAGACTGTGATGAGGTCTCCCCTCAGCCTCCTCTTCTCCAGGCTGTATAAACCAGGCTGTACAAATCGGTCAAACCAGACTTCAGCCTCTCCTCACAAGACTTCCCCTCCAGATCCTTCACCATCCTCTGGACACTCTCCAGTTTCGTGTCCCTCTTGTACTGTGGCTCCCAAAACTGCACCCAGTACTCGAGGTGAGGCCACACCAGCACAGTGCAGAGGGGGACAATCACCTCCCTGGACCAGCTGGCTGTGCTGTGCTTGGTGCACCCCAGGATAGGGTTGGCCCTCCTGGCTGCTTGGGCACACTGCCTGGGCTCATGGTTAACTTGTTGTTGATTAAGACCCCCAAATCCCTCTCAGCACGGCTGGCCTCCAGCATCTGACCCCCCAGTCTGTATGTGCAGCCAGGGTGGCCCCTTCCCAGGTGCAGAATCCAGCACTTGCCCTTGTTAAACCTCACGCTGTGGGTGACTGCCCAGCTCTCTGATCTGCCCAGGTCTCTCTGCAAGGCTTCTCTACCCTCAACAGAGTCAACAGCTCCTCCTAATTTAGTGTCATCTGCAGATTTACTTAAGACACCCTCTAGTACTGAGTCCAGGTCATTTAAGAAAATGTTAAAAAGAAAAATAGAGCCCTGGGGAACCCCACTAGTGACTGGAAAACAGTCGCTTGTGGAAATCCCTTCTTTATGAGGTCTGACTTTTTATTTCTTGATTCACAGCACCCCTGCCAAAGAAAGCTGCCAGATTCAGGTGCCCACAGAACTTAATGCATTAAAAAAAACAAAACAAACCCTGAAACTGAGTTATTAACCAGGTCAGCTCACACAACAGCAGCACAATAAGTTTCTCTGGGAGATGCTGGGATGATAAAAGCTTCACTATGCTAAAACATTAAAAAGCAGAAGTTAAAACAACTGAAAGATGAAGGAAGGCACCTATGGCCACTGCCACCTTATGATTTGGGGTGAATCCAGTACATTTTGGAGGCAGTATACTGTGAAGTTACGGATGTACCAGTATCTTGCACTGAGAAAGCACTCACATAGCAACTGTTCTTCAAGTACACTGGCCATCACCCACGTTATTCATTTCATCTGAATGGACTATGGTACTTGATTCACAAAAGCACAAAACCATCAAGGTTGAGCATGACGTAAATACAGTGCAGCAGTGAGCAGAGGGCTTTGCTTACCCTCAGAATAGCCAGTAAGTAAGTCTTATAACCACATTACACAGCACTGAACAGTTAAGTCCCTGACATTTGTACAGATACATGAGGTACATGTAAATCTAAAATATTTCTGTTTCCTAAGAATACTCTGTTTTAAATTTCTCAAGAACAGTCTCAAAGAAGAAAAACTTCTGTATTTCCACAGTGCAGCTACACAGTCACAATGCCCCTTAATATGATCACTCAGCCCTACATGAAGCCAAGGTTTGTTTTCCCCATAGAACATCCTAAGAATATCAAGACAGGTTTCCCAAACTGGCACAAGATTACTAAGACCCAAACTTGAGCTACTTTATTTCAAATACATCAAAGTACTAGACCCCACATTCCAGTGTGGGTCCCCCATGAGGTCACAAGTTCTGCCAGCAAACCTGCTCCAGCATGAGCTCCTCTTTTCATGGGGCCACAGGTTCTGCCAGGAGCCTGATCCAGCATGGTCTTGCCATGGGGTCACAGCCTCCTTTGGGTGCATTCAGCTGCTCCAGCATGTGTCCTTATGGGCTGCAGGTGAAATCTCTGGTCCTCATCATCTTCCGTGGGCTGCAGGGGAACAGCCTGACTCACCATGGTCTTCTCCATGGGCTGCCGGGGAATCTCAGCTCCAGCGCCTGGAGCATCTCCTGCCCCTCCTTCTTCATGGACCTTGGTGTCTGCAGAGTTGTTCCTCTCACATCTTTTCACCCCTCTGCAAAACACTGCTCCTAGATGGTTTTCTCCCCTTAACTCTGTTATCCCAGAGGCACTATCACCATCACTGATGGGCTCAGCCTTGGCCAGTGGTGGGTCCATTTCCAAGCCAGCTAGTATTGGCTCTGTCAGACATGGGGGAAGCTTCTAGAAACATCTCACAGAAGCCACCCATGAAGCCCCCCTTCTACCCAAACCTTGCCACACAAACCCAATACAGACCTATCATGCTGCATCAGCTACCCCTGCTCCCAGCACCTTTGGCACGTATTGCTACAGCTAGGCTCCAGCCAGCTCCCAGTCCCAAGCTCCAGTGTCTCCCTTCCCCTCTGCCCTGGGGTACTGCAAACCCTGGCCACACTGCTCTCACCACCAACACTGCAAATAATCATCTCACCATTGCAAAAAAGTTTTTGCTCCCTATCAGACCCCTTTCAATAACAGCCAGACCTGAGATGTCTCTCCACCTCTCTCTGCATCAGCACTCCATCCATGCTGCCCCCACACAGGGTCAGCACCGGTCCAAGACAGCTTGTTGGCTTGGGTTTCACACTGCACCTCTCAGGCCTGTGCTCTTATTCAGGCTGACCTGTGGCAGGCCCCAAATGATAGCCCAGGTACAACCACTGGCAGCTCAGCTGGGAGGCAGCAGGGAAAAGTCAGCAGACCTGCACTTGTGGAACCCTAACCCCAGGGAAACTGCTGCACACATTCATACCATCTGTATCTGGAAGGACTGCATCGGTAATAAGAGAAGAAAACCCTGGCTCTAATTGCTAAGAGGGTTACAGCACGCCATCAGCACACCCAATCCTAACTCAGTAAATTGTGAAATTCATTACGGGAAGGATTGTATCCCCAGGGCACTGTGCCCTGGCCAAAACACACTCACACCCCCCTCCATGCAGTTCCTCCCTGGACAAACCCCAGCAAATAAATACTCTCCCTGCTGACAGGGTGTTGTCAAGTGCTAATGGAAACACTGGTAGCTTGCAAGAGCAGAACCATTTCCAGGTGACCAGGTCACTCCACTGAGGAGTAAACATAAACCAGAATTATGTATTAACAGAAACTGGGCTCTGTTCTTCTATGTGTGTGTGTACATACGTGCACGTGTGCATACATCGTGCTCTGCCCTCTGTCAGAGGCTTCTGCTGGCAGCTGCAGAAGACAAATGCAACCCCTGCTTAATCCCCACTCCCCATGGGAAAATAGCTCATTTTACTAGCTGAATGCATGCTATATATTTTCTTTATCTGTGTGTATCATTAGGCATTCTTTTCTCCATGTCATGAATGAATTGGGGAAGAGTCACTGATTTCTAATGAGGAAGAGCAGAAAGGCAGGGTGACAATAAAGGGACCCTGCATTAATCAAATGTCCAGACCAGACAGAAACACCGAGGCCTTAATCTCTGCTTGGGAGAAGTGTCAGTTAAAGCTTTCACTCCAGAGAGAGAGAGATTTCACATGGCAGGTGCTGCACTTGGTGTAGAAGTGAAAAACTCCATTATGCCAGATGTCTGGTGAATATTAGAAGAGGAGGAGGGAAAAGAAGAAAGGAAACAGTATAAAAAGCAGGCTCAGCACAGAGGGAACTAAGAATCAGGATTTCTTGCTACATTCTCACATAATTATGCATTAACAAATTTAAAGAGACTAAACATGACGAGCCAACGTACTTGTTCCTCATCGGTAAGCGACTGAGATGAGGCCACATTTCATTCCAGCACTGCTCCCCACATGACTGACAGTACACACACAGGATGGATATGGGGCACACAAAACATGAGCCTGCCTCACTTCATGGTGCAGCTCAGTTTCTGCATCCCTCATCCTGCTCCCATCTCCCATTGCTACAGTGTTCCTGCTGCTTGGCTCGAGCACTGCAGGCCATCCAAAATCACGTCAGCACTGCTGGTGCAAATTTCTGCTCTGTGCTGCTTGTGTCATGTGGAAGAGCCTCCATGTGCCTCTCTGCCTCATCTACTTTGCAACTCATCTCAGACCCCAGGAGAAAATGTGGCTTTCCTCTCTTGCCTGAGCCTCTTCATTTCTCTCTCTGTTATTAATTATCTCTGCAACAGTGTTATTTAAATCAGTGAAGTGTTTTGGCATAAAAATTTTGTGGAAGACTCTTGAAAATGACCTCTCATAGGACATCTGCTCTGTGCCTCTGTAATACTAAAATACATATTTAGGTGAGGAGAGGAAAAGCTCCTGTTTATTACTTCCCAAATTAGAAATTCGTGTCTTGCCCTCTCCTGGGATGTCTCATGAATGACTGGAAAGACTATGTCAGAGTAATAAGCATCATGCAAAAGTGCCAAAGGAAAGGAATAATCCTGCTTGTTACTTGGGTTTTGGATTAGGTTCAGGAAGCCACATCACTGTGGTACAAGTGCCAAAGTACTTCCTGCATCATCCATTTGCAGCTTAGTGCTGGGTAAACTCCCATCCTAACCACGCTGGTCCTCCACGGAGACCTCCAACAGACCTTTTCACTGTAGCATGGCTTCTGTTTGAAGCACTGCTACAGTGAAAAGCAAAGCAGTCAGGAGAAACAGCAGAGCCTTTCAGGCTCCCTGCATGCATCACTGAAATAATAATAATAAAAAAAAATACATAGCTTCTTCCTTCACAGACAAACTACAAGCAAATAAAGTGGCATGATTCTTAGACCTGGTGAGCACTTCACAGAGCCTAACCTTCTCAGATTCATAACAACACAAAAATGACACTTTTATATCTGCCAGGCTAATTAAGACCTATACAAATTTACAAATCCTCAGGTCAAAGCATTGTGACTTCAGTATGTTCAGCCAGCTGTAGGCAATGTGTATCCCTCATCTTGTATTCCTCTCCTTCTGCTGTTCTACCTGAATCTGTCATCCTTCTTTGATCACCCTTCACTATTTTCACTTAAAAATATGAACAGTGCTTCTTAACCATTAGATAAAACATTTATGAGTCATATTCATATCCCCAAAATAATATTGCAGTCATTTAATTCTCATACAACATACAAATATTTGTCTCAGCTCTCTAGGCCAGATACCCTTCCAAAAGTCATGCCACGGTTTATGGCAAAAACGCTATCTGCATCTACAGCAGTTTGTATGAAATAATACTAATGTTGGTTTTAGTTCTTTCCCTTTCTCATCCTTAGTGTCCTGGCTTTCAGCTGGGATACAGTTAATTTTCACAAGAAGCTAAGAGGGGACACAGCCAGGATAGTTCACCAAAACTAGTCAAAGGCACATTTGATACCATATGAGTGTCTAAGGGGAAGGAGCTGTCTAGGGAGTAGGAATTGGTGCTTGAGGATGGGCTGGACGTTGGATTCCAGGCAGTGAGCAAACGGCATTGTGTATCACTCAGTGTATTCTTCACATTGTTATTTTCCTCTTCCTTTGCTGTCCTGTTAAACTGTCCTTATCCCAACTCCCAGGTTTTACCTTTTTCTTATGATTCTTCTCCCCATCCCTCCTTCCCTCCTGAAGGAGGAGTGAACAGCCACGTGGTGCTTAGTTGCTAGCTGGACTAAACCACACGTAGCCATCCACTCCGGGCCACCATCAGAAGCAAGGTGAGAGAAAAGCTTTTGGTTCACTTGAGCCAGTACAGTCCCTCATCTTCCCAGCTTATCTTGTGCCAAACAAAGCACACAAGAGAATCTGCAGGAGGTCAGGACATTCTGTAAAATACTACTCAACCAACAGTTGTAAGCCCCTTTCGACACATGTTTAGGAACTTGCTGAGAAGAAGGAAGACACAAAGTCTACAAATGATGTCCAGACTGTCACTGAAAAGGTGGGGAAAAAAAAAGGAAAACTAAAAGAATTACAAATCGCCACCCTGCTGTTACCCACAGAAACAAATTGCTAAGCAGCCACAAGGAGTACACAGGCAGTGAGCTGACAGAAACCAAACAGCCCAAGAGTCATCAAGACTTAGGTCTGATCTAAAGTTCCCCTTTGACAGGGCAAGCAGCAAGTAGGCAAAGTGAAAAGCAGCTTCTGCATCTTGACTTCAGTAAAGCTTTTAAAGTTACTTCAAACTGCAGAAATGGTCTGGAATAAAGAGGAGGCAATCAATAGAGTGCAAAATTCCATGTTTAGATAGGAATAATCAACTCTACAAATGCAAAAAAAAGGAACAAACTGACTAAGCAGCAGTACTGGACGAAAGTACCTGCTAGACACAGTGAATCAAAAACTAAATAAGGAATATCATGTTGAAGGATAAAAGATACCTCTCAGGGTGGGACATATTAGCAATGGCTACAGAACTGGCTATTTTAGTAGGCAAAAGAAAAAAAATGCAGGGGCTCATCTGTGTGAATAAGATATGCTGCTGTGGCTCTGACTGTGATTTAAAACCAACCTAATTAAACTGATGCAAAAAGTAAAAATGATGCTTTTGTATAGTGTTTAACTCATTTAGCATAGCTTGATAAAGAACGTTTTTACTGATGTTCCTCCAGAACTCTCCACCTCAACAGGGGACAAAGCAAAGTATGAACACTCATAGGTATGAACAAAGCAAAAGTATGAACACTCATAGGTATATTTTTATTTAAATAATTTTGAGACCACCATAAATAATGGAAAGCATTGAGACCAGCATTAAATAATGGAAAACCTCACCAGTGAACGTCCTCTCTGAGAGAGGTAACTTCTACATCATCCCACTTTTGCTAACCAAATTACTTTAACAACGTGCATGAAAAGTTGAGCATTTGCAGCTGTTCATTGGAAATGGAGTGATGAAAACTTGTCTGAGGCAAGCACTGAACCTCTCCCGTGTCTCCTCCAAACCAGCACAGATCTCCTCACCCCTTTCTACAGAGCTAAACAGCTTCTTCATTTCAGAGAGGAATTTTGACCATCTTTACATGGAAAGACTGGTTTTGGTGAGCCTTTTATTTCATAATTAGAAGCATTCAGCATACAGGATCACTGTATTTATTCCTATTAATATCTTAAAATAGTAAAAACTCCCTTTTTGCCTGCTTTGGCAGGGGGGTTGGACCCGATGATCTCTCGAGGTCCCTTCCAATCCCTGTGATTCTATGATTCTTTTGCAAACTGTCAGTTGCCATCCATTATTACAGTGCGTTGCTCTTGCACTGTTAAGCACAATGTCTCTCCCATTTAGCATAACCCCCTGCTCACTACACCACATTATTCATACAATAGAGTCAGTGACACAAGGGAATTTTCATCAGACTACCAAAGCCACCTTTTCAACTTCAGGAAACATTCACTCTCTAAATAGAATGTTGCACACAATTTAAAAAATCAGAAGTAATCCTGAAGTTTGTATTGTCCATGGATAACAACAGATACAAGGCTATCTCAGTAAGCACTCTACCCACATCCCACTGTACTGAGTATATGCTACCAGAAGAAAGAATATCCTGCCTGTTCCTGCCATGATGGGAAGCAGTATGGAGAGCCAGGTGAACATGTATACCAAAGCTGTTCCAGAGTTGCCAGGCCTGAAGCAACCTAGACCACAGAAGAGCTCAGATTAAGAAACCAATGAGAACAGAAATCTGAAAAGGTCAGACAGACAAATAAAGCAGCAATTAGATACAGAGATTGCTGGGCCCATCGATGTGACCAGAACACCCATCTTCCAGTACCAGGTTTGAAAACAGCTTTCTCTATGCTGTTGAGAGAGTGATTTAATTTTTCTGTACTTCTGGTTTATGAGCTACAAATTCCAGATTTACTGTGAGACACAGTGGTATTTTGAAAACACACTGTTTGCACCAAGCTACGGTTCTTAGAAGCAAGATAAAAGATGAAAATAGAGAGAGTAGGAGAAAATAACTGCAAGGGAAGAAAAGGATGAAATGAAAAGGAACACAAGAAAATGGGGAAGCAGTGAGTTAAAAGTTAGAAATTAACTCTTTGGCTCAAGATTGGAAGTGTGACAAATCATTAATGTTTCTGAAATAGCTTTCTATTTGGTACAAGCCATGTTACAGCCTAAGGCAAAGACTCTGAAACCCAGCACAAAGCAAGATACCCTCTTCACACAGGCTATAAAAATAAATATGTAAAAACAAGGAGTGTGTTTAAGTTACAGTATCCAGGATCCTTGTACTGACTGTTCACAACGAGTCAGGACACATGTTCTAGGAAAACACCATACTGAAAAAATAAATAAATTAAGGGCAGTACAAAAATCAGCAATTTTCTTTTTAAAGATTTATTTAGGATACATTATCAAATTGTCTTTGTGGCAAAGATTTCTGCTGGCCAAAAGGCACCTCCCATTTCCCCAAGCTTCAGCTGCCTATTTTCAGGAAGAAAGGAACACTGTGTGAATGTCCTGAAAATTGACTTTGTTGGCTCAGTCTTCTGCTTCGAGTGGAGCAGAGGTTCACAGGCAACATAATATCAGAAATGACTAATGCTACTCATACTAACATATGCCTCTATTTTTACACTGTCCTCCCTTCTTCTGCCAGATGCCTCTCTTCGTTCACTTCATCTCCTTAATGAAGCTCGGCTATTTAGGCCCCAGTGCTTTGATTTTAGAAAATGACATAAGATCCTTCACAAAAATACATTATCATTATTAAGAAGATGACTGACTGCCTCAAATAAAAAAAAAAAAAAGAGTAAAATTTAGTTTATCTGTTCAAAGAGACGTTCACTGGTGCCAGTATTTCAGCCTCCAGAGGCTGGAACCAGCTGCAAGAATCCAACCAGCAAACCAACCACCTGAACTGAAACAAGCCCGGGATCCTTACTGCAGAGAAGGTCATAAATGGGGAAGTGTACACATCATCTTCCCGTCTGGGTGGGGTTTGGGTTGTTTTTGCACTGGCCAAGAAATGGTGGTATAATACAGATGCACACTAGAATTCCAGACAAATATCCAGACCTGCAGATGGTTTGATCATCCTGGGATCCCTGAGTGCTTAGCAAATCTCTCTGTTAAGTTTGCTCACCTTCAGCCTCTCATCATGAATTTATATTGCTAACTTGCCTGACTTTATCATATACAATTATGTGATTAATTTTTAATTTGCCTTAACTGGAACACTGAGGAAGGAATGTATAAAGCCAGCATTTCAAACTCATTACTACTCTCAAGAATGCAATCCATCTATCTTGAGTAATCCAGAAAAGGGTTGAAGGTCTGTTTTGGTTATTTTCTGGCACAGCAAGGACCACTGTGATAAAAGCAGAGCACAGCAGTCACAAAAAGTTGTGACACTCTGGGTACGAGCGGAGTTAGAGAGCAGGTGCAACCTCCATAATGAACCCTCCCAATGCACTGTCTCTCCCACAGAGAAAACAGTACCATCACTTTCAAACAGGAGGGAACCCTAAAACTGGAGCACAGCTCCCAGTGCATCCACAAAGCAGCTGCACTGCCTGGGACCACACAGCATCTCAGCCTGATGCCGTCCTTTAATGCACTGGACAGTTCCCAAACTGTCTGGGGTACATGTCCAGGAGATGAGAAGAGCCATTAAGGGTCAGTAAACAACAGGTATTAGGGTTTCAGAGCAGACCTACTCACTTTTGTTAGGCACTTCTTTAGCACAGTTATCTTCTGTGCAATAAGGTAAGAGAGTCCTTTTTCTTTAGCAGTTGAGACAGGTTTCCTGTTTCACATCACAGCTGTTTTTACTGACAAGGGAGATTATAAAGACAAATTAAATGTCTTGTATATGAAACCACTGCTAAGAGAAGAGAGGTCGGTCCCCGCCTGTGGTGGGAAGCAGAACATTACGCATCGCTTCAGATGTCTGTTTGGCATTTGTTTCTCTGCTTCACTGTTAGCAAACCACAAACAAGCTCACAGCTTTGACTGATGGTTAATACTTTGACCCAGCACATACATAAAAACAGACATAGTCCCAGGGAACAGGTTTAGTCCCAAGGTCAATCTAACCAAGGAATAATCTTATATACTGGTTTGGGTTGATCCAGTGCAGGTGTAGGGCCAAATGCTCAGCATGACTGAAAACATGCCATGTGCAAACATGCCATGAGAGGCAGCTATCAGGTATTACTCAGGCCAGAAAAAAGGAGCCTGTTAATGTGGGGCTGGATGAGAGGTTTGATAGCATGCAGTGACCTCCCTTCCTCCCGTGCCTTCCGCTGCCCAGCAAAAAGAATACACAGGATAAAGCATTATGCAGGATACTGGAGCAAAAGCTGCAGAAGAAAGTAATGCCCTTCTGATCTGCCAACTAAATATGGACATTCAGCAATTTGTGTTGAGGAGGTGTCTTTTTTAAATAGCTTGTGACATTTATGCTGCAGATAAGGGGTTGTACAAGAAACTCCCTTAGCATCAGGAAATTTACCAGACCTCCTCTTCCCTCTTACACAAGGTTAATGTCATGGTTCCCACACTGTAAAGCACATACTGCTTCTGATTTGTATCTAACAGCAAATAATGGCAAGCACTTGCCTTGAGGAGCTGTAAGAGAAACCAGAGAATTACAATTATTACTTCAGTTCTCACATGCCTGCAGCAATGATTACTGTAGGACTGAACAGCTCTCCTGACTTGTCGGATGGATTCAGAGTATTTCTGTATCTCTCCACTGCTCTTAGTAACTGTCTGGGCAGGTGAACACAGACAGCAAAATAGCCTTTTATTTCAGCAACACCTGGATCCAAATGAACTCAGCATACAGTAGGTAAACAGATAGACAGAACAGGCTGTGAAATGAGTAACGAAGCAACAACCACCATCATAGAATCATAGAATGCTTTGGGCTGGAAGGGACTTCAAAGACCATCTAATTTCAACCCCCACCTATCACAAGTAGGTTCCACCCTCTCCTGGATATTAAGCTTACTCCAGTACTGGTGAATTTCCAGATTTCCTGTCATTTCAACCTGGGTAATTGTACTACTCATCTGTACTTGTTACTGTGCTGTTAGAAATAAGCTATTGGTCTGGTGTCTAATACTGTTCCCTGAACCACACCCCAGTGGGACTTCCTTAAGCCCTTCAAATCCATCAAAGAAACAACATATGACCATTAGGGATGTGACAGACAGCAAAACAACTAAGGTAAGAGGGAATGCCTGCAGAGACCCAAGACCCACACACAGTTTCAAGTACACACAGGCTGTTGGCTTGTCAAGGAGAAAAGAGAGGCAAGAGCAGGATAATTAGGGTAGTCAACCACCAACTCATCATCTAGTACTGAGAGAAAACAGGGAGGAGAGGCTCATCTTTTGGAGGTTAGCTTTGTGGCAGCAGGAGATGCTGACCCCTTCTAAAAACAAAAATCAAGAAATGACTACTTATGAGCTTGGGACTTTAGCTGGCATGACTTATCTTCTTAACCCAAGACCAAAACTTGCAATGCCCTGGTGACTTTGTCCAGTGACACTCAGAACAACTGACTTCCTGACAAGATCTCACTGCTTCACCTATGAAGCTGAGTGCCCAATGTAAACATTTTGGTGCAAACACTCTTGCTTTCTGAAGTTATATTTTCATCACTGTCATCACCTTCATCAGATGCTTACTGCTCAAAAGCTCAGCCAAGGGTGAAGGACAAAAACATGGCAATGATGTCAGGATAACTCTGAAATGATTGCTAGATATTAAACCCAGAGCGGTGTGCGACAGCTGGGAGACCAGCAATATATTTGAAAGCTTCTGAGCTGAAAGGGGTTTCCTCTTCAATCAGAACAGCACCATGTTGTAGGCATTCGGGTATTCAAAGCGCTGTTCTAATATGCAAAGTGTGCAGCTTCCACAGATCTCTAGAGAGCCCTTCCAAATCCAACTATTATGTGATATGAATGAGGTTAGAGACTAATAAGTATATATAACGGTTGAATATGAAAAGACATTGTCACTTTTAATATAAAATAATTTGTACAATGACTGTGGTAAGAATTCAGTTCCAAGTTTTAATGTTGCATGCATTCTACTTGCCAGAAGAAATACAAGATACTAATGGGCCAAAGGGTAATTTCATATGGGAATATAATTACATCCAATGATGGTTGAATTCTCCTTCAGCAAAGGAATACTTGCAATAAGCCTTTTGAAGTATCTATATACAATTGATAGGAAAAAAAAAACCCTAAACACAGATGTCTGTTCCTGAGTGAATGTCGGGATGCTACTGCTATTAACTCATTTTGAGAAAGCCTTCAAAAACCTGACTGCCTTAATGGCTCAACTGTCCAAGACAACCACTGGCAGTGCCTTATTTTAATCACATTGTCAGGAGAGAATCTCCAAAAATGAAACTAATCTTTAAAGACAGGAGAATTAAGCTACTTTTCCCTGTAGGCTATGCGTGTTCTCTTTGTCAGAGACTTTTACTGTGCATTAAAATGCACTTTACTTCCAAAGAACATGTGCTTCCTGAGCCACATTTTCAGAAATAAAGAAAACATGTTCTGGTTATTGAGCTTGTCCACAAACTGATGGATGTGTCTTCCAAAAAGCAGTTAGGAAATAGCAATTGGATCAGTCCTGCTTTGTGTGCCCAGCAGAAAAGACAACACTGTAATTGGTGCAGACTCACTTGGGAGTAAAACAGGTGGTGAAACAGAAACAGCAGGAAAATCTACATCAGACCATCTGACTAGCAAGCCAAAAGCACATCCTATAGTAAAACCTGAGTTTTTTCCTTCCCAAGAGGCCAGAGACAAAACAGTCTTGGTGTCTTTATATGAAAACTGCCCATACCCTCCTTGTGAAAAAAAAAAAAAAAGTGGTCTAAAAGCAGATCTTTTGGAGAGTCTATATGGGATTTCACATCCATTGGCTTTGCCAGCTCACAGGTTTCCACATGTTGTGAGACCCAGCTCCACATTAATCTCTTTGGAGAAGGAAGCATCGTTCCTCCTGAGACGTTAAGAGGGACCTAACTCACACCACCATCCACACCCACTTGCAGCCCCTGGGAAGACTCATGGCTGCACAGATGGTGCCACACAAGGCATCCCCAACCTGCCTTTCCTTCCTGAACAGGGACCAGGTAAGACAGAAGCCATTCTTACAGCCACAGATCTCCCTGAAACTGAAAACCCCAGACACCTGGTAATGACTGCTGTACTAGCTCCTCTGCAACACTATCACATTACATTTTGAGTATCATACAACAAAGAACCCTCTGTCTTTATTAAATGGTTGAGGAAGTGGCAAGCTGGGGTTAGGGAGAGGAGGGCAGTGAGGAGAGAGTAAAGAAGTCTGCAAATCATGTTCAGTCCTAGATGCTAGGTCTTGGAGATCTGTAGCAATAACAACAGGCATCAGCTCAATCCTTAAAGAACAGCAGACCCCAATCCTTTAGCTTGGGCAGAAAATTCCCCTACTCCACACCATTCTGCAGGAAGTGCAATATATAGTTGTAACTTTTCTTGGGCAGGCACACACTGCCCATTTTCACAATATTCAGTGACTTGAATTTTCTGACTTGAAGCAAGGCTTTCTATGCTCCCATAATAAAACAGGGCAAGGTCTGAAGAGAACTGACATACCAATTCCTGCATCATCCCTTCACAGAATCACACAGTGGCAGGGGCTGGAAGGGACCTCTGGAGATCATCTAGTCCTACCCTTCTCTTAAAGCAGGATCACACAGAGCAGGTTGCACAGGATCACAGCCAGCCAGGTCTTGAATATCTACAGAGAGGAACACTCCACAACCTCTCTGGGCAACCCATGCCAATGCTGTCACCCTCAGACTGAAGGTATTTTCCCTCATATTCAGATGGGTTTTCCTGTATTCCAGTTTGTGCCCAGGGTCCCTTGTTGTGTTGCTGGGCACCACTGAGAAGAGTCTGGTCTCATCCTCTTGATATCCACCCTTTAGATATTTTCAAGTGCTGGTAAGATCCCTTCTCAGTTCTTCTCCAGGCTAAAGAGCCCCAGCTCTCTCAGCCTTTCCTCATACAACAGATGGCCCGGTCCATCACCCTTGTAGCCCTCCACTGGACTCTCTCCAGTAGTTCCCTGTCTTTCTTGAACTGGGGAGCCCAGAACTGGATACAGCACTCCAGATGTGGCCTCAGAAGGGCAGAGCAGAGGGACAGGATAATCTCCCTCAACCTGCTGGCCACACTCATCTTAATATACCCCAGGATGCCACTGGCCTTCTTGGACATGAAGGCACACTGCTAGCTCATGGGGAGCCTGTTGTCCACCAGGACTCCCAGATCCTTCTCTGCAGAGCTGCTTCCCAGCAAGTCAACCCCTAACCTGTACTGGTGCCTGGGGATATTCCTCCCTAGGTGCAGGACCCTACACTTGTTGAACTTCATTTGGTTCCTCTCCGTCCAACTCTCAGCCTGCCCAGGTCTCGCTGAATGGCAGCGCAGCCTTCTGGTGTGTCAGCCACTCCTCCCAGTCTGGTATCAGAGATTCACTGGAGAGATTTACTTTTATGGCAATGATTTGATTAAGACTGAAGGGCTCCCTTTGCTGGGAGGGGAAGACTGTCACATGCTGGCACAAGAGAAAGGGGGTATCTCAGCACACCTGCAGGGAACCATATGTCTGCAGCGTTTTTCTTCAGTTATCTGCTGCCCAAGAAGCCAGTGTTGTGTTCCCCAGCAAGAACAGACTTTCTAAAGAATTCTCTCAGGTGAGGAAAAGATGCAATGCTGGTTTATGACAGGCTGTTTATTCCCTTAAAAACTCTTTATCCTAAAGTTTAGGTTATACTAAACTTTAACCTTCACCACATACTACATACTCATCCATGGTGGAGCCTGGCAGACCTGGTCTATCCCCATAAATGTGGAGGGCTCTTCAGAGGACTATGTTCATGGGGTATCCTGCCACAACAAAACCATCAGGGAGGGTAGACAGTGTATCTGTGAGTCACCTTTGGTCTGCAGGGAGAACGGAAGGGGCATTGTTTGGTGACCAGTGACAGAACTCAAGGGAATGGTACGAAGCTGCAACAGGAGAGGTTTAGGCTGGATGTTAGGAAGAGGTTCTTTACTGAGAGGGTGGTCAGGCACTAGAACAGGCTCTCCAGGAGAATGGTCTATGATCAGTGGCCTGCAGCATTAGGTGTAGGTTGTTGAGCTGTAGCACAGGCTACTGGGGTGCTACCATTACAGGCAGGAGGAGAAGAGGGTGCCTTTGAATTCTTTTGCATCCACTCTGATTTCTCTCCTTTCTTGCTTAACAAGAGAGGAAAAAAAGAGGGAAAGAGGAGGTCCCTTCCAGCCAAAGATCTTGCTATGCTCCCCAACAAGCACCTTGCTGGGGCAGGCTACCCTTAGCACTTTAATGATTTAGATGTTTGCTACTGCATTACAATGTCTCCCCCTGAGATCTGAAGGGATGCCAGCTGCTGCGACTGTTCAAAGGACAAGCAGCATGGAAGGGCAGTGCATCCTTCCCAGACAAACCCCTCGTGTGTTATAAAGAAGTCAAACACTTGGATGCAACGTGGAAAGCAGCAGCAGCCTAATTCCCAAGGCAGGCATTTCGTCCAAAAGTTTTTAACATGAAATAAGGATGAGAGTCTTCTAAAAAGCTCTCCAGCTGACAGCAACTGCTGAGCCAATGCAGCAGCAGCCAACACAAAAAGCTGGAAGCAATCTGTGGAGACAGGGCAGCTGTCTCCTAGCTGAAACTAGGGACTGACAGCTCTGGTGGCAATGCTGAAAGGATGCTGCAGTGTTTGCTGCAACAGTGCTGTACACATCAACTTAGAAGGAAACATCAAAAATTGATGCAATAGGAGCTCTTGCAATCACTGAAGGGGTAAAAGCACTGACCTATTAAAAGACACTTCTCTCTCAAGGTGTTGAAGTTAACAAACACCACAGGAGTTTAAATAGTGGATTCACCACAAAGACATTTGCATGATACTGTGTCATACCTAATGAAGAACTAAGGCTGAAAGACAAGTTTGAGACAGAGTTCTGCTAACAGCAAGCTTTCATGAGGAAGGACTCCTAAACCTGGCAAACTACAGGCAGCTCATCCATACAGTTCCTCCATTGCATCAACTACCCAGCATATCCTTGAAGTGACAGCTCACAGGTCTATGTTTACACACCAATTATTACCTATTAGCAATCAGATACTATCATTCGAGGTGTGATAGATAATTTTACCAAGGTGTATTCCTGGGACACAACTGCTGCAGCCCTGATGACACACTACCTGTCACCTAGCTAAGTTAGAAACTGCCACAGTTGTTCTCCAAGAAAACTGTAAGAAACGTGGTATCTTCAGCAGGGAAAAACTGTATGTTTGGGATTCTGACATAGCCTAGGTAAAATATACATTACATTCACCTTGGAGGAAATTCAAAGACAATCAATATAGATAAAAATCAAACTTTTAATGTAAATTTAAATTTCCCAAAACTGGCTAGTTTTAGAAGTCAACAATACCACTGCACATCTTCAGAATTAAGAAATACCGACCAAATCAACTTCTTCTGCATAGTTCCCCATCCCTCCCAGTTAAAGCAATTCATCCCTCTGGTAATTCAGGCAGAGTAGAGGGAAGTGTTGCAGGACAACACTTAACATCTCCTCCTCCGCCCTCCAATTCAAAAGGTGGCAACAAAAGACTCAGCAATGGAGATCCATTCTCTGAGTGAAGAGGTCCAGTTTTACAAGATTCATCACAAATCTCTTATTCATCAGGGAATGATTCATCAGGGAATGGGGGAAAAAAAGAACTGAAGAAAATATTTTGCTCCTGCCCTACAAACCATAATTTCTTCCAGAACCATCAAGCAGGGCAGAACTGTCCCCCTGTATTACTTCCAGTGATATTGACAAACTATTCACACAAGAAAACAGTACTCCTGATTTTACATCAACAGACTTGTAGCTGTTCTCTTATAAGGCATTTGAGATTTTCTGTTAACCAGATTTGAAGACTGAGACCTACAGATCTGTATTTTTATCCACTTAGGTGAAGTTCTACTTGAAAAGTCTCCTCTTTTCTAGACTTTACCTGAGAATTCATCTGAGAAGCTTCAGAAGGTTTTACCATCATTATTATGAGAAGAATATTGCTCTTGCTCGCTCTGTTTCAAAGCTAATGAAAAACAATTAAGTGATTGAAACAAAGTCTGCAGAACCATC
Organism: Gallinula chloropus; assembly: GCF_964237585.1. Classification (NCBI taxonomy): domain Eukaryota; kingdom Metazoa; phylum Chordata; class Aves; order Gruiformes; family Rallidae; genus Gallinula; species Gallinula chloropus. Next base: position 20,468,894 of record NC_140087.1, read on the forward strand.
AGGAGCAAGAAATGTGTTAATTGAGTGTTGGACCGGGAATATGGGCAACCTTTGCAAGGGAGTGCCAGTCTCTTCTCCAAGAGTACTATCTTTGCCCTTCCAGCGACAGATCCGCTCAGGATCAGACGTGGGACAAAATCTTGTTACTACTCCATTCCCTGGATTTAAAGTGATGTGAACTGACTGTCATCAGCACAGCACAAAGAAATTTGCCCAGAGATCTAACCCGTTGGTTCAGTACCACAGTGGTAGGTATTAAAATAAAGAAACAAGAATCCTGAACTCCTTTATTCCACATTTATGTGGACCCTGGCTCTGACGAAAGTGTCGGTTTAAGAGCGCGACAAGACGCCAAAGGAAAACAACTGCCCCGAAGGAGTTAACGTAACGCTGGAGCTGAAAAGCAAATCACAGAGGGGCAGGAACTGCCAGAATTAGTCATCCGTTGTTCCCCATGGCGCGAGCCTGCTCTTGGGTTCCAGGTCACAGCTTCCACACAAAAGCACACTCTTACCTCTGCTGAGCCCTGCCCAGCCGCTGCTCGTCCTGCTCACCACACAAGGCATGTCTCCCGCACAGTAACACGTACTCCGTGGTGTCTTTAGGGTTCCCGCCGCACCATTCTTTGCTTACAGTTTCTCATGCTTGATTTCCTTTTAAAATAAAGGTCACAGAAAACCAAATACCCAGCAGCACCCCATGCCTCTGCTATGCTAATGATCCTTAGAACTCGTAGTCAGGGCGTTTAAACCCACGGTACATGCCTCCTCTGGTACCTAAACTATTGGAATAATCGCTGGGAGACACAGGCATAGAAGGCAGCAGAAGCAGACTTGCTAGCAGTGAGAACAGTCAGCTTCTTGCCAAGGACTCACACAAGTATTTGTGAGACATGAGAGGAATGTTGGGAGTCAAGCTTTTTTGTTATTTCTTTTTTTTCAGAGGGGTTAAGGAGAGAGAGGTGTTACTGAACAGTGAGAATCGATGTCTGCTGGCTGGGCTCAGCACAGATGTGGACAGGTTTGGCACTTCCTGAAAGGCAATGTTGATGCAGATAAGGCTTAGGACACCGGTTTATAGCCCTAGACATGATTATCAATATGAATTATGACTATGAACATATGAATTTAAAGAATATAGAATGATTGTAGGTGCCTTATTTCCTGTGGCTGTAACATAAAGCCTTGCTCAAAAACACAAACAGAAAAATAAAACTTACACATTGACACATTTGATGAATGGGAACTAAAGGCAAAGACCTGTTACCTTGTTCATCTCCCTTCATACAAGTTAACAAAAACCTTAGAACAGTACAGCAAACTGCTAAGAATATTTTCAGCTTTATTTCTCAGAGACAAGTTACACAAATTTTTTGCAGGAAACATCCAGTGCCAAAGTCCTGAATGTTTATTTGTTCCATAATTTAGAACAAAGTGTCTAGTCCTTTTACCTTTCCACTTCTCTCTCTCTGGAATTGTACTGCATTTAAGCAGAACATGAGTCTATACTTCCAAGCTGAAAACAGGTAAACATTTGGTTATTCAACCTGCATCTGGAAAAGTTAATCTGGTATCACCATTGAGTAGAAGGCAAACATTTTAATAGGTAAGAGGATACTGTTTCTGTGATTGTTTCTTTTCTTCATAAATCAAGTCAGGAATTTTAAAACTATTCTCATTAAAAATGCCCCTCGGGTTCTCTGAAGACATGTGCTGACATGCCAGGAGGATCTGTATAATTGCAGATTTGGGGAGAGTAAGGAGGGGTTACGCTTGAGAAAAGGCTTGTGCTGGGACAGACTGCACAAGGACAGCAGCAGGGTTTTCCTACAAGATCCTCGCTTCACCAAAAGGTGCTGGGCTGAATATATTAGTAGGACACGTTTGCTGACTGAGATATTGCAACCTGAGAGTCCAGGAGTAAGCGTAGCTCATGCAATACATGCTTATTTCTGAAGACAGTCCCAGAATCAGATGAATAACTTTGCAGACAGTGGTCTGAAGAATTATCTGCAAACGGCCTTTGGCGACACGGACCCAGCTCCCTCCATGCCTGTTCCTGTTGCACCTTCTGCATGGGGTGAGCAAAACTGAAACTGTTCGTCAAGGTCTCAGCCCTTTCCAACTCCTCATTCAAATACTTAAGATACCAAGTATTAAGTAACATCCTAAACCACAAAAACATGCACTACCTGTAGAATTACTCCTTGTGACCCCCTCCAGCTCCATCCTTCTCAGCTGTGCTTATGAACCAGCCTGTTAAATCAGGCCCTCTGTGTACCCATTACCTGTTTTGAAGGACTGTACAGTACCAAAACTGTCTATGATGTTGCCTAATGGAGCACTGCTTATTGCAAAACCTGCAATGCTTTTTCAAACTAAATTAGGCTAAAATACCCATCTTAAGTACTGCAGAGCCTTAGGATATGGATGCATGAATTCCTCTTAAGATACAAAACATTAGATATACACCACCAGTAAATAAAAACACGTCAAAGATACTACATAACCCAGGCAGCTGGTTCTAGACAGCCCTTCAGAGATCCCTTCCAACTCCAACTGCTGCGATTCTGTGATCCATCTAAAATATATTCAGTTATTACACAATAAGGATTTATGATTTTAGTTAAGCATATCAAGATGAATAAACTGAGTAGCTATGTTAGAAATCAGAAATTTGTAAAGATGTATTCAAGAATTGATTTTTAGGGCAAAATAGACATAACCACCAGATAAATGAAGACCAGACCAGAGTGTTCCACACACATAGCCCCAACCACTCCCTCAATTCATCCTGAGTTGTTTAACTACTGAAGGAGAAATGGTACAGCAGCAATGCTGCCCTCCATGCACATCTGAACGTATCCAACCCAGCCCAAAGTAAGGCAATTTCTCTGCAGCAAACACAATTAAGTCAGTAATTCTAGTAGGCATATCCAAGTTTTCTTCATCATCTGTTCATACCCAGGGATGCAATGCTGTGATGATGAGATCTGTCCTGCATAGTGTTCTTGTTGGTACAAGACAAAGTATTCAAGAACAGGGCCAGTAATTACAGCTCTGTAATTCTGCTCCTCTCATACATGTATTTTGTCAGTGAGGTTTTTAATGCATCAACCTGAAGGACCTAACAGCGAGTGCCACATCCATGATAAGTACAATAGGGTTACATCTGGATTTGTTTCAGCAACAAAACCTCTAGGAATTATAAAAAGATAATACAGTTCATGAAAAGAAGAATTAAATCTAAAACAGGGTTTATTGCTAAAGCTGCAAGGACAGAATACCCCATAGGAATTACTTTATACAGAGAGATAAACTTGGCAAATACTACCTGAAAAATCGAGATAAACTCAGTAATTACTGAAAAATCAGTTCACATTTTTTAAGTCAGGGAATAGCTGCTTGGTGCAGCAAATCACCCATCAGGGTGGTTGTCACGAACGAGGAGAAATATATTTCAAAAAGCACACGGATGAGACATGCAAATCATGGAGGGAACACAGGCATGCCTTACATCCTATGTCAGTCTGAAGGTTTTCTGAAGTGTTTCCCACTGGATGCTTTGAACAGCAGAGAACAGCTCAACTTTATCCCTAGGTAATTACAGAGTGTCTGTGGAAGGCAAATATCTGAAGCAATTAGAAAATATGAAAAGATCGACGAGGTTGACAAGTTCTGGAGTTGGGAGACTGGACTGATGACTTGATTCTCCAGGGAAGCAAGTCTTTGGTGCCTAATGCACTCACCATTATCAACAAACAAACAGTCAGGGCCAGCAAGAGTGAGATGCAGCACGGATACAGACAGGCTCCAAGTTCTTCCAGAAGGAATACTACCATAAGAAATAAACAGTATCTCTAAGCAGTAATCTTAACCCCTCTATGAAGTTGTAATGCCATACAATCTCTCAATCCCTGATGCTTAGCAGTAGAGCCCTTTTTTTTTGATGATTTTTTCTGGCTGATGGATAGTCAAGCTGCCCTTCACAGCAGTATCTGTACAGGCAGTGTTTGTGAGTAAGCTCCAAAGAGGCCACAACAGAGAATACTTTGGAAATCCTCATCCTCCTGCCTGATCCCTGGCAGACATGGTGCTGAATGAGCTCTCAATGAGTGATGGGCACTTTCTGTGCTTTCTTTAATATTTGCTAAATTCTCTGGAATTTCTGCAGAAGACCCCTGCACACTTGTGGTGGTCTTCTCAGTCTGGTAAGGGGAGTCTGACTTAGGCTTCCCTACCCCAGGGCTCTTTTCTTCCAACCTGTCAAACAGCCCCATTCTGAAAGCATCCTCCCTCATTTGCTGTGGCAGAGTAAGGCCACACAGAGCAAGAGTCCACTACCTTCAGCGCAGCATCTGACTCACGAGGAATGCCTCTACCCCAAGCTCAAAATAAACAAAATTGTATGTTCCTGTCCTATTCTCCTTCGACTGCAAACTAAGATCTCAATTAATTAGTTTTTAAAATCTATGCGTCGACACAAAGTACTTTCAGACCAAGTAATTGAAGTTAATTGTATGTAACTTCTCTCAGTCCAGGCTACAGCTCAGATAACTCACCTTGAGTATCACATTGCTCTTCCATGTATCTCTTGAGAATCTTGCCAGCTGTACAAGCACAGGAACAACAGAAGAAAGTGAGTATCACAAAACCTTGGATCTTGCATCAAGTGACCATAATAAGCATTGCACAAGGGTGCTTTGATGTTACAAAAGACCTAAGAAAATGCCGATGGGTTAGGTCTTATTCTTGCTAGGTTTGCTCCCTTACCAAAGGGCACTTATCAGACACATGCCATCTGCTGCACTGAAATGTGACACCCAACCAGGTAAAACAAAAACTTCCCATACCAGCAGGCTCTTTGCACAGGTAACAAGGAACACCACTAACGTAGTCGTTGGAGGTGATGAGAGAGTCAGCGCTATAGCGACTGCTCCTCTTGCAGGGCACAATCTCAGCTCCTGGTGAAGGCTCTGCCCTAAAGGCTAGGCACAACAAGTCACAGGTTCATCATCCAGAAATATCTGTACTTGTGTCAAGAACAGGGAAGCTGAAAGTGTAAAGGGAAAGCAAATGCTCCCACTCCCTCTCACTGCTCCTTGTTCCCCCAACTTTTCCATGAGCTTGCCAGCCCTGCAGGAACCCAAAGGAGCAACCCTGATCTGGAAGTCATCTCTCTGGGAACTGATGCTGGGTTTAAGGAGACCCAGCCTCTTAATGCTTGTGGACATTTCACACAGCTTGGAAAAAAAGGGGAATCTGGTAAAGTCTTACCTCACAGGCCAGGTTACTGCACCTTTGTAAAATCAGACTCCCTTAGTGCAAGCACCTCTTCGGTCAGCCACTGGTAGAAACCTTGGAAGACAACGCTACCTGTCACACTCATTTCTGTCTCCTCATGTTTCTAATTTGTCTACAGCCAAAAAGAGATGTTTTGGTCTTATTTCAAGTATTGAAAGGGATCGTGCAGTTCAGTGTACCTGCTGAAGTATTTTGAAATTTCAGCATATCTGAGTAAGCTTCATACTTTACTAGGAGTTAGCTTGTGCAAGATTCTGTTACTACATGGAGAATGCCCACAAATTCTGCCCAGGTCCTGCATGCAAATATGAAGCAAAAAAACCAAAACCAATGATGAGCAAAAGCAATAGAGAAGGGTAGGCCCAAGATACAGAGATGTCATGTTGCCAGACTGTGTTCCCAGAGCAAGACAGGATTTTCCTCCTGGCATTCTACTCCCCTACCATCAGGAAGCTCAGCACCCCTGTGCCTCCCATATCCCAGGACACTCTTTTCCAGACACCTTTTTTTCATTTTCACAACATACAGAAAAAAGCCAACCAAATCTGAAGGAGACAGTTCCTGTCTGATAGGATAGAAACAGATACTCACCTGTCACTCCTGCCTAGGAATACAGTAAACCAGTGTTATCAAAAAAACTCTGACCTGCTAAGGACTGGAGGCCTAACAAAGATGGAAGAGCAACCAGAAAAGCCCATGAGCTGCTGGTGTTAGAGTAGACAAGGTTAAAAGAACTCAAAGACAGGAAAAAAAAATGCCTAAAGACCCAAACATTACTAAGGCTGATGTGAGAGCAGACAAAAAAAAAAGAAAAAAAGATGTTGCAAGCTGAGGTAGGTAAAGCCTAGAAGAGAAGATGAAGAAGAAAATCCCAAACATAGAGCTTTTACAAAGCTTCAGGAGATGGTGCAATCACCAATCTGGTAACAAGCACCTGGAAGAGCATTGCAGACAGACAGGAATCTTTTTCCCTTCTCTCACAAATTCTTTTTGAAAGGTTTGTTAAACTACCTTTTGCTCTATTCATGGTTTGTCTGGGTTCAAAGCTGTGACTCAGCAGTCATTAATCACTGCCAGGAAGGCAACTAGCAAAACAAGAGAAGATTTGTAAGGGATGAGGAACAGATCAAAGAAAACCAGACAGTTCATAGATCAAGGATGAGAGATTACTTCTAGGACAAAAGAGAGAAGAAGACAAAGGTGAGGAACAATACAGAGAAACTTTTGGAAGTGGCACAAGATGAAGAGGATTTTTGCTTGGGAAAATTAAATAGGCAGCACCAGATAAAAGGTAGAGGACATGCTCATTACCTTAAAAGCACAAGAGTGGTCTAATATGACCAAAACACACGTTGGCATTTCAATGCAGACAAGATCTCCTGAACTATGTCGATCCACCCTTGGACTTGCAGCTACTGCACTGTGATTAAGGAAAAGTTACAGCACAGTTTTTCTCTGTTCACACTACAAGACTGAATCACATTTTATCAGAGGAGCTGCATTGCCACACAGCCAGCAGCTCTCAATAGCCTATAAAAAAGAGAAACCTAAGGAAAGGAGGACTTACTCTGGTGCCATTTTCTTTTTCATACAGTTAAACTATTCATCTCAGTACAGGTAGGTAGAAAGGAGGGGGAAAAAGAGAAAGCAAGCATTTTATGTATTTGTATTCCTGTTTTCCAATCCTTCTACAAGGCCAGTTTTGCAAACAGAAAGCAAGCTGAGATTTTCTTTACCTTGTTTACTGCTCCCATGATGGTAACTTACCACGCAGTGCTGACAAATATCTCTCCACTGAGTGTTTTCCATTGAGAACACATGGCAACTTCTTTGCAACACACATTATTTTCGTCAGGTTATCTGTACCTTAAAACACTCAGCCTATTGTTCCAACAGCACAGACCTACATGCTGAATTATAAAAATTGTCCAATATCGTATCATCTTGGCTACAGATTTAATTTCATGGAATATGAAACTTCACTGAAAATCATTATAAAAAGAGACAAGAAAACACAAAGGTTTGTTTCCTTTTTAAAAAAAAAATAATTAAGTGTAAGCCTACTACAACTCCCTCTGGGAGGATGTTTTTCATGCAAAGCCAAATTCTTTGAGTCTTATCCACATAAATAGATTCACTGAATTAAATGAGATCAGTCACACAAACAAGAGAAGTCAGGTTTTGATCCAGCATTAGTTACAAAATATGGCATTAAAAATTCATTTTTAAAAAGCCCAGGATAATACACATCCATCTTTAAACTATCTAATAATGCAAAGACCAGTTGAAGGTTTTGTTTTTCAGGTCTACCCTTCTGAGATTTAATACAGTATATTAATTATAATTTTACTATACACAAGTTGTGGATAATTGCCTCTCTATGGGCAATACTGTTATTGAAGTACAAACCAGGAGAATTTTATTAAGAGTAATTATTTTAGTATCATTTTGTTCTTAATCTTTAATTAAGCAAGCCTGAAAATCCCATTTGCAGAGCAGAAGGGATTTTTTTAATGGTAATTGGTAAAATCTGCTAACTTTTGCATTACAGACACTTTTACCCTACCCTGTTTTTCCTGAAAGACCGTGTATATTTGGAGGACAACTAAGTTGAAGATACACAAACCATGAGAAATTTCTGTGTTAGCAGAAGAAGGTTTAGACTCAAAATGTGAAGCGTGAGAACTAATCAAGTGAGGGCTGGTTTGCTTTATACAAGTAAATAACACAGACATGCAACAGACGCTTGCCTGCTTTATTAAAATTCAAAATGTGAGTTTATTAATAGCAATCAAAGACACTGCCTGTATGGTTAATATGTTTCAAGTATTTTGGGGAGGATACTGGGATCCCCTAGAATAACAAGAAGATTCACCACCTTCATGTAAAACATTGTAGCACACTGTTTGATCAGGAAAGGAGGAATTGCATCACACCCCACTGGCTTAGTTTACTTGAAAGGTGCACTTTTTCCACCAAGGCAGAGTAACTGGATGTTTCATGAGAGCTACAGAGGACTACAAGACAGAGTAAGACCTCCATTTCACTGACACTCTTTGTTGCACCTCTGGGAAACAGGGAGATCAGGTCCCAGACACCACTGGCTTTACACCACAGCCTCATGATTTGCTCCCCACTTGCTTCTGCTTAGCCAAGAGGAGATTCATTGTTTCAAATTCTGAGAACAAATAAACCTTTAAAATGTTTTGGGAGGGGTTTTTTTTAAACGCCATGTTCAGTTCTACTGAATACACCACTCTCTTTTTCTTGGTCTGCCTTTGCGCCACCAAAAGCAGCTCCAGCTCATTCCATGTAATTATATTCAGACATTTGCTAGAGGTACAAACCCACTTCGATATATGAGCAAATCCCTATTAATACAGTATTTCAAAAATAATTGTTCTGCAAAGCTGAAATACATCCAAATTCCGGATGCTAGATTTTGAATAAAATACACTTCTAGCTTCCATGCCAAGTATTCCACTTTGAGAATTAAAAACAAAAATAAGAAAACCACGACATGATTCTAGTAGCTGAAGCAGCAACGTGGCATTTGTGTGTCTGCACAGTTACGGATGTGAAAGGCTACATTTGCTGACAGAGTAATGCACTGTGGAAGCCAGAAGTTGGATTTTAAACTTCTAAAGCACGAGTTGGTGGGGAAGGATAAGGGGGAACTGAGAGGAGGGAGAAAAAAGTTGGGGTTTGGGTTGTTTGACTGAAGTTACTCCTGCAGGCATACAATGAATATGGGAGTATTTTTTTTTTCCAAAGTTAAAAATCTCTGCCAAGGCCCAGAGCTTATGCTTACAAATTCTGCTGCAACTTACAGGTGTGTCATGCTACTTGGTGCAAGTACTCATACCAACCTTTCAATTCTGCTGTTCCCTTTTCACCCTGGGTCCTACCTTTCTTCTAGATAAACAAAGTGTAAACTTCTCATTGAGAAAGGACTGGATATTTTCTGAACAAGCAAGGGAGACCTGCACGTAGACATAGTCAACCTGGTCTGACAGGTAGGGATGCACAAGTGAATTACTCCAAACAGTCTGTATTTGAGACTTGTCAAACAAAATCCCCCAGGGCACCCTTTGACCAAAACTAAATCCCAAACAACACACTGAAACGTAAATTTTATGAACCAAGCTGGGAAGTAATCGTGGCATGGACTAGTTAGAGCTGAATGCTCACTGCTGGACACAAGAAAGATGTTTAAATTAAGCTGTTTCATATTTGTGGTGAGTCTGCCTGTAGTCTGTTACCACACATGTGCTCACACAAAGTTTCTCCTCGAGCAACCTCAAGTAATCTGTGGCCAGTCCCAGTGGATTCACCTCAAAGAAGGCTGCTTAAAAAAAAATAAAAATCAATACTATAAAAACTGGGCAGCTATGAGATTAACAGGAAAAGTCCTCATCTCTACAGAGAACCAGCTGGACAGGAAATAAATGGTACATGGAAAAAGCAGTCCATCTTCATAGTGGAGGGACACTAACTCTGCAGCCCCACAGCTATTTGCTTTAAGAGCACCTTGTGTTCAGTATACACACTAACGAATCACAGGAGGACAGGGAAAGATTGCAACAGTTAAATGAGAAAACTTATTGATAGTACTAAATTATTCAAGATAAAGGCAAGCGCTGACTGCAAAGGGATACAGAAGAACTTTATGACACCAAATAACCAACCAGCAAAATGGCTGGCAGAATTCAATACCACCTAAACACAGGCTGATACTCACTGCAGGAAAAAAACCCTTCAACTTCACAATGATGGGCTCTGAATGATTCACAAATAAGATCTTGGGTTTATAATAGATTCTTCTTATGAAAGCATCACCACAGTCAAGAAACAGGGAGAGCGCTGGCAACTACTACTGCAGAGAATAAAAACCAAAGGCACCTTTATTCAACTGTCTGAAAAGTTAAACTGCATCCTGAAAGTTGCAACTCTGGCCCTCACCTCTCAGAAAAGGTTTAACAAAATTGAGAGTGTTTCAAGCAAGAAGAACAAAACAAAAAAAAAACCAAAAAACAAACAAAAAACAATATCAAAGGCAAGACACAGTTAAGTAGGGGGAAATCAGCTTGGAGAAATGCTAGATCAGCATCCAATGAAACCAACGGATGTCAGGCTCAAAACAAGTGAGAAGAGATGGCTCCTCTTCTCATAAAGCAATTTTCAAGCAGTGGTTCTCCTAGCCTTCTCCTCGGGTTATCTCAGCCTGTTTCCTGACCACATTCCCTCCTCAGCTTGAGACAGTCACCGACATGAATGTTTTAAAAGAGGACCAGGAATTAAGGGGATATACACCACCCTTGGCCACAGATGAAATGCAGCCATGTAACAGAGATGAGAATTACCCAGACAGCACAAAAGCCTCCACGTGAACCTCCAAACTAGGCTCAGCCACTGGCCAACACACAGGGCAAACTGAACGAGATCTCTCCAGATGGACGGCCCCATCCTAGTCAGTGAGATATATGCCTTGATCCCAGGCTTCAGGTTGACTGAAATAACATGACCACAGAGAGAAAGATGACCACAGAGAGAAAAAGCTAACACTAGGCTGTCTGTTTTTTCAAGCTATGTCAAAAGCATCTATATTGCTTGGTAAGTTTCTGAAGGTTCTTTATCTTATTAGAATTTAAATATATTAGATCTGTTCTAGCTTATTCTGAAGCTAGTAGCAACCAAGACAGCTAACATCAATCCCCTCTTTTGGCTGAGCTGGCCTCCTGTGCCTTAAATCCAGTCCTGCTTTATCAAGCACACTGGTAACTAAGCTGTCTGTCTCCAGAAGTATCTCCACTCACACATCAAGACATCAGAGAAAGTGAAACAGATGATAACCTCACCCAGTGCATGCCAGGTCAGGATGTCTTAAACCTGGGCTTCTCAAAACTCTAAGTATAATCTTCTGGTGGTACAAAAGGATCCCATTTGGTAGCTGATTATTTATTACTAAAACACCATACTTCAAATTCACACTTCAGCTTACTCCATATTAGAGTCTCCTATTTATATCAACAGACTTAAACCATAGCTGCACTAATGTGGGGTATTGAAGTGTACTGAACAGCCATTCCTGGGGGAAACTCACACACCCCTGGAAGAAATCATCACACATAAAATCTGGGGTAGCATCTCACGTCTGCTCAAGGCTGGAACACATGATACTCTACAATTTCATTCCTGGGGGTGGGGGGGCATCTGCCAAACAACGCAGGGAAGTCCAGAGACTGGATTTCAACATGTCTAAAAGGACCTGAACACATGAAGAAGTGGATATGGCAGGCAGCATAACACAGAAAAAATATTTCCAACTACATTTTTGCTCTCAGCTTCTCCCATGCTACCAAGTTTTTTTGGGCAAGGATTCATATTTACCTGTAAGGCACCATAAGCACGTGAAAATGGTAATAAAATACAAGAATAACATTTATACTTTTTGTAACTACCTTCAGACTCTGAAATGAAAAAACAAGCTGGTTGGCAACAGCTGCTATGACACCCACCTGCAACTCCATCACCCAGCACTGTTCAGTGAAAAAACAAACCAGCAGTTTTGCTGCCCACAGCAATCTACCCAAACTTCCTGTGTTTCTACACATGCAGATTTTAGATCTTGGGAGCTATTCAAAAGGTTGAAATTATATCACAGTATAATGAAAGAAAAAGAATGTAAAGATTTGAGACCAATACCACTCAGAGGGGAAAAAAAAGGCACATGAAAAAAGCACAGCCTGATTCTATACAGAAGCTGTGAAAAGCCATGGAAAAGGGAAAAAAAAAAGTACTTGGAAGAATTCAGAAGCTGCTGTAAAGTCTGGAAAAGACAAAACGATAAGAAAGCACTCTACTTTCAAAATCTGGATTTAAACCAGAACAATAATGTCAATGAAAGACTGCAGATGGCAGGCAAATAATTCCACAGCCGGAAGAAAGACCTGCCTCCCATCCCTAAATCCTCTCAGAAGACTTAAGCCAGATGCAGTCTAATCACAAAAGTGGTCAAAAAGAAAATGAAGGAAAATTACTCATATGTAAGCTTTACAATATACTAATGAACTGGCTTAAGCAATGGGTATGCCTTGCCTATACTGGTGCAGTTATGTGAGACAGTGGCAATGCAGTGAAAAGATCACGTCCTGCCCAAGACTGTGAACCAGCTTCAATTAGATATCAAACTTGTAATAAAAGTAAAACATACCTAAAATGATTCACTGTAATCACTAACAAAAAGTTAACTTAACTATGGAGCTGGCATATGATTACCAGGTATTCATGGTGGTTTTTTATTTTATAAAGCTAGCCCTTTCCTCAGTGACTGACCCGTCTGAGACAGTTTGTACTCAGAAGTGTATCAGCACAACATAAATAGACACAGGTTTTGCTAAGATTCCACACTGCAGATGTTGATAAAACCAACAGAAAATCTTTTTTCTTTTCTTTTTTTTTTCTTTTTACAGGCTTAAAGCAATCAGCATCTCAAACTGGAAACCAAAAGGAGCTCACTGCAACGTGGACACAATGATGTGAATTGTGAATCCCTTATGGAATTCATTCCCATCAGATTCAAATCCATTTTCATAATGCAGAGGAAACTGTTTTCATCCAACACCACGCCAGGTCACGCACACAAAAACTTATCTTCAGTGGCTCACTTCATAAAACCAGATGGGGAAGAAGGCAAGTCATGAGAAAAGTAAGGATAGACAGTTCAAAGAAGCTTGTTTCGAAACAGGATTTGAAGGAAGTAAGGTTTCATGATTTGAAGAGTACTCCAAATATGCTTTTGTTCACACTGTAAGATAAAAAAACCTTATGGTTTTTTGGCATAGGGCCTGGGGAGTAGGAAAAGAGGCATGGAGGAGCAGACAGGAAGACATGAGTGCTGGCAGTAAGACACAGTCTTCCTGTTGACTGCAATGACCTTGAATTTTATCAACAAACGGCAGGATCCCTGATGAAAACCTCCAGGAATAAGTAAAACTGTGCAAGAACAAGGCAGCAATCTACAGCCCTGCATCATATCACAAGCAAACTGTGCACGCAATATTGCGTCAGAAGTACCTCACCAAGTCTACCAAGACAAGCCCTCCAGAACCAGGTAATGCAAAAATTCAAGTTGCTGTACTGTATCTACCAAGCCACTCAGTGTGGATTCCTTCATCACAACAACAGTTTTCACAGGACATCTTCCTCTTCCAATACACCAGATTAACTATTGGTAGTAACGTGCTAGAGTGCTTTTGACCTCAAAGTCCTGAGTAGCCTTAATGCTTCACTTATCCCACACTTCTCAAAAACATGTCCTAAACTGACAGCCATGTCATCACTGTTTTTTCACAGCATTCTTTGCCCCGGCATCAAACAGCTGCACACCAACAGTATCCTTTCCTGTTTCACTATCAAGACCTGCACAAGCAAGTGTCTTGCACCTGGGAAGGAATAACCGCTTGTATCAGTACAGACTGGGGGATGACCTGCTGGAGAAGAGCTCTGTGGAGAAGGACCTGAGGGTCCTGGTTGATGACAGAGTGGCCATGAGCCAGCAGTGTGCCCTGGTGGCTGAGAGAGCCAATGGGATCCTGGGGGGCATCAGGAGGAGTGTGGCCAGCAGGTCAAAGGAGTTGATCCTCCCCCTCTACTCTGCCCTGGTCAGGCCCCACCTGGAGTGTTGTATCCAGTTCTGGGCTCCCTGGGATAAAAAAGACAGGGATCTCCTGGAGAGAGTCCAGAGGAGGCTACAAAGATGATAAAGGGCCCGGAGCATCTCCCCTATAAGGAAAGGCTGAGTGAGCTGGGACTGTTCAGCCTGGAGAAAAGAAGACTAAGGGGGGACCTTATTAATGTTTATAAATATCTGAAGGACGGGATGGAGGGGGAATTGGCCAGCCCCTTTTCAGTGGTCTGTGGAGACAGGACAAGGGGCAATTGCTGCAAGCTGGAGCATAGGAAGTTCCACAGAGAACACCCAACACACACACACACATGTAACAGCTACACAACAACTAAGCCAGGAATTCACACGTTGATTCTGTTTCTCCCAAACTTCCCACCACCTGCCTTCATAGGCCTGTAGGCTTTTGGATGGCGGCATTAGATAAACCACATACAGAGGTGAGGAGAGGGGAGAAGGTTTAGAAAGAAGCCACTACATAGAATTCATTGAAAGGTCACAGCAAGACACAGGGGAGGCTTCCCCCTCCTCACACTGTTGCTAATAAAACAATTATCAGGAAAATTTATTTTTAAGCTTAATACCAGTTACAGAATCAATTTTTAAATGGAAATATTAACACGCTATACTCACAATTAACGGCTGAGTAAGCACAGATGACGGCAGTAACAGCATCATCTAAACTGCCCTTTTCATCAGTCTAGCTCAAAATGTTCAAAACAGGCAATTTAAGTGCAAGAACCCAGATCAGAAACAGAGGCTGCCCCTTAGGATAACCAGACCTAGACACTCCCAGACTAAAAAAAGATGCTTTAGAATCAATTAAATCTTGTGAGCTTCAATTTAAATAAAAAATCATCTCTTCCTGTAGTCTTCCTAAGTAATCATGTGTGTACCAAGAAACACATTATTATCTATCAAACACCAGTTTGTGTATAATATGCATAAAAGAAACTCAGATTTGAAGTTCAAGTTTGTTTTAGCTCCAACTACTTACCATTGCATAATACAGAACATTTTAATTCCTGTAATAAATACATTTGAACTTGAACAAGAATTTTTAAGAAGTTCTTTCATTACTCTAATACCTACGGCAACTGGTCCACACATAATTATTTGTTTGAACTCAAACAGACAGAAATTAAACTATTTTTCTGCTCGGAGCGTTAGGATGAAAAGAACCTTTGGTTCAATTTTAGTCAAATATCTAGATTAAATGTCTCAGCAAGACACTAAAATCATAGTTGCCTTAAAAAAATAAGTATTTCTCATTTAACTGATGGCTGAAAATTTTTTTTCCCCCCAAAGTGTTAGACTTTTGGAAGGTAAACTGTGAAGGCAATCAAAATATAATGCTCTATAATGTGCTGACAAAGGTTTTCCATTATTAATAACCTTTGCCTCTGCCAGTCCTTAGAAATATTAAGCATTGGAGCACCAAAGCAGTAAAACCAACAATTTCGCAAATGCTTTTGTCTGGTATAGACAAATACCTAAGATGATCTCAAGGAAGCTGAGAAAAGTCTGAAGAGTTGCCCAGACACTACAAGCAACTGCAGCTGTCAGAGATACTGAAATTGGTGTTTCTGCTTTGCCTCATGTAATTACTCATCCAGACTTTGATCTGAGTTTTGATTAGAAGGTTGGGTTTTATCCCTCCTGAGTAGAAAAATAAATAAATAGATTTAGACACAGATTTGATCCCATAAAATCCTGGTGTGAAATTCAAGTAACCTGTATTTACAGAGCAAGTAAGGCTGCACTTCAGTCCATCACATTTCTTCTTGGTACTAAAGGAGTGTACATGTTCTGCAGATAAAACTATGTACAGAGCAGATTTTCTGATGTCCAGAAAATCAACCTGCCAGTAATCCTCTACAGTGTATATACCATATTCCCTACCAGTACACCCACCTTACATGGCACTTCCTTGAAAAAAACCTCCATAATAATTTCTGAGTAAAATAGTAGCAAATATTGCTGCATACCATCGCTACCTTGTGGACCCTTTAGGAAGAGATTAGTTAGTTCTTTCCTGACTACTCCACTCCCTGATAGCAGGTACTACTGAAGAATAGTTTGTTCCAGCACATCGATAGTAGCTGGGAGAGAGCAAAGGGGAATCCTGAAATGCCTGGAAGTCAGGTCCTCATAGCTGGACAGGAGGCAGGGAAGAAAATTAGCCCCTTGCTGTACTGTTACAGACTGGGGCCTTTCCAAAGTGCAGCTCTACACCGTCTGATTTCGGTTGGATCATTTTTGAAGAAGGCATGTTTCATTCCTTAATAAACGAAAGGAGCTAAAATTACTTATTTCAATGTTTTATTTACTTAAAGCAATTACAATTCATTTATGTCTTTGACAAATATCTCCCTAGGCCAGTCTTGCCAGTGAAATATGTTGCCTCATTTGTGGTTTTCAATAAAATACTTCCTCTAGTGACATTACACCTATGCATCTCTAAGAAAAGAGATGACAGTGAGCTCCCTGGAAGTTCACCTGAAGTCCTAACTGATGAGAGAAAAAGAGGAATTGCAAGTCTGAAACTGATTAAAATAAATAAATAAAACACAGTTGTCAGATGGTGTTAATTTAAGAACCTAGAAGTGTTTTATAAACATCATCCTTACGCCACCCACCCAAACAGATACATATTGTTAGTCCTATTATACAGATTTAGAGACTAAGGGGCATCGAAGTTTTTTTTCTTACATCACAAAATGACTCACTGGCAAAGTCAAGCAGAGGTGAAGCTGAAGACAAATGGAGAAATACAGCTTGAGGCTCAATCGCTCATTACTGTACAAGTACCTGATTTATTAAGATATCATTCATCTAATCAACTCCAAGAACATTGTAAGCTTGACAGCACAAACTCCAGAACGTGCCACCTGTGACAGAGCATGGTGCTGCAGCTGCCTTGTATCAGCAGACACCCTGAGCCCCGTTTGTGGGGTCAGCTTCCCTGTCTCTGTTCCCCAGCAAAGAAAAGAACTCTGCAAAAAAAAGCACTTAGGTGATCAGAGGGTTGATCAAGATGTTTTCACTCATGGTTTACTGATCATTTCATTCCTAGTGCTCAAGGCCAGTCTTCTACATGAGGTCAATAGCAGCGTCTGGGTAAATACCAAGAATTAGGGGAAAGTGAAAACTTTCCCAACTGAGTACCTATCACAAAGACACTTCTGAATTTTATTACAGTTCCTTTTCAAACAAACAGGGGGAGAAGGAATGAGATTACAACCGTTACAGAATTCCCATCCACTCTCGCAAACTAACAGGTCCTCACTGACACAAACAGGCATAAACCATCCACGTATTAGGCATCTAAAGGATTTCTATAAACATTAAGCACTCACTGAAATCTAAAGGCAGGAGCCTAATACTTCATGCAACCATCCAAATTCAGTTTTGGTATGTGCAGTGGATGTAACTAGTATTTTCAGCTTAGAAATTATTAGGAAGTTCTTAATTAGTGTCATTAGGCTACGTCTTGTGGTCTGCAATGCAACTGAAAATCTTACACAAATCATACATCTCCAGAAACACTTTGTTTTCCAAATATCTAGAGAATGAAGATTACACAATGCTTGGAACTTGAGCCTGCCAAAATAAGTTGTTATAAAACTAGCTGCACACCCAGACATATCACGTTGAGAGCAAGCAAAAGAATAACATTCTCCTCAGAATAAACCATGCACTCAAACAATCCTACTAAAGGTCCTGGACCACGGCTAACTAACGCTACATAAGAATTTAGTCATTTTAACATTTCTCTATCTTTGAACAGAGACAGTTCTACTGATGTGCCCAACAGATTGTTCATTAAACACTGGTAGGACATTTTAAGTTCATTTAAACAGCTAATGGAGGGAAGATCCTCCTGCCAATAAGACACATTCTACCACTCTCAGTTTTTTTTCCCTGTGGATGAAAGGTAGACAGTAGCAGACATGTCCTTCTGGCTGTGTATAGAAACCGATCAGAACCCCAAACGATCACACATAATTACAGAAAACCCAATGACACTGGTTATGCTTTTCAAAAAAACTCAAGCACTGCCTACAGCCTGTGCTGCAACACACACGACACCCCAGCGCATAACCCCCTTACTACTGCTTGCCATAAGATGAACGCTGTGGAGCAAATACCCGCGGTAGCCTTGGATTCTGAAGATCGGAGAGCTGTACCCGCAGCCGGCGTGTACTCACGAGGTGCCGAGCCCTGAGGGAAGCTGCTGTTTGCAGTAAACTAGAGGAAATATTTCCAGCGGAGTTTTCAGGTGATGTCAACAACAGGAAAGATGACTTGGAGCCAGATTTCCATCTCTCATCAGACGCGGCCTGAAAAGTTGGAACGAGAGCGTTAAGGCTTCTCTCTTTGACACCCTTAAACCTGCAATTAACCCGCTACCGTAGATCCAGGCTCCCGGCTCGATGCGGCAGCCCGGGGGGTTCGCGTGAGCGTGAAGGTGGGAGGCGAAGGGGTATATGCCCCTCCTCGGACCCTACTCCGGGGCCGTAACAAGGAAACACTTTAATTACGCGGGCACCGAGTGCTCATTTCGCAGGGCCGCAGCCCCGCCGCCTCCCCGACTACCTGTTCGCCCCCCGCCACAAGCGCCCCCGGCCCTGCCCCGGCCCCATCCCGCCACGACGCGCTTCCCCTCCCGCCGCTCCGCCATCACAGCCACACGTAACCCCGGCGGGAGCGGGTAGGTACGGGCGTGTCCCCGGGGACCCACGCGTGCCGGCGGAGCTCCGCTCACCTGCGCTGCCCCCCTCCCACGGCACAGACTCCCCGTCGGGCGCGGGGCCGGGCGCAGCCAGCCCTACCACCGCCAACGGCGCCTCCGCTGCCGAGCTGGGCTACCCCGGAGGTGCCGCCGCCGTGCCCGCGGCGAGGGCGACACCCAGCGGCCGCGGCGGGCGGGCAGCGCCCCGCCGACCCAGGCCGCCTCCTCAACGGCGTGAGGTCGTGACAGAACGGGCCACCCGCGGCCCTGCCCGGGGCCCTACCCACGCCCCCGCAGCCCTAACGAGCCATTCCCCACCCAGGAAACGGGGAAGGTGGGGCCTGGAGGCGTATGGCCGCGGCGCCCCTACCTGGCACCGGCGCGGGAAGCGGAGCCAAGGGCAGGCGAGGAAGCCAGGGCTTGATCACCAGCGTGGCCTTGAAGAGGGGCGAAGTTACCCGCCACCGGGCCGGAGCGCCGGGTCTGGCCGGAGCGAGGCTCCTGGGGAGCTGGGCGCTCCCCTGAACCGAACCTCCTGTGCGAGTTGTGGCGGCTCGTAATAATTTGTGTAGGAGCAGAAGTGCTACAAAACCAATTTCAGGGAGCAGAGAGCAAGCCAGCGGGCTGTGAAGTCTGGGCTGAAGGTCAGAGAGGGCTGGCTTGAAAGCTGGCTGTGCCTGCCCACCGCCTCACCCACCCCTCCAGCCACCCAACATCCCCGGGACCTTCGGCTCCCTGGAACGATGCGTGTGCGTGGGCGATCGCGTGTGTACATTGGAACTTCACAGACCGATAGGGATGGCAAGTTAGACGGGACCATCTGTAGGCACCGGCACAAGACAGCGTTTTGTGTGAGTAGGCTGAGTAAAAGGATAAAAGGAGGAGCGGGGAGAAGGCAAGCAGCTGCTCCCCATACAATGCCTGATCCTGCTGGCACATCGCTTTCAAAGGCTGCTCCTCTGGAGCTCGCAGGCATTCTCAGGATGATGCCCTAAATGAACTCAACGTTGAAGTATCGCAACCACTATCTAGTTATGGGATCAATATATTCTTTTTAATGTTTCTGTAGATATTCTACTTATGTGTTTTTTTGCCAAACAATTACTATGGCATTCATCCTTCTGTAGCAATAGTCACACCCTGGGTTCACATCAAAACCCTTGGTCTTCAGCAGGGAAGATTTACTGACTGAATTTTGTGTCCTGACGCCTCTCCCATCTCAGCAAAGCTTTGCAACTTTGTCAGAACTCCAGCACTAGCCTGAAGTATAAATGAAATCAGAATGCAATTGCTAAAATAAATACAAATATGTTGTGATTCCTCACCCTATAATTTTGTTTGCTTGTTTCCATATTCAGGATAGCCTTAATTCATGGGGATTTTATTTTACTTAATATTGTGTAAAATTCTGATACAGGAATGGAAGTATTTGTGTGAGTGACAGTTAAGCTATATGTTAAAAAAGTTCTATGTATGTAAATGTTTGCAGGACTACTTTGGCTATGTTTTAGCATTATAATTGAGAAGTAAGATGTTAACCCATTGCAGAAATAGGCTTTCTGGCCACTGATCTGCTGCCAGCCTATTTAATGGGAGTTTTCTACCTTTAACAGAAGTAGGATGAGACACCGTCACAATCCTGCAAGCCTCATGCAGATGGGGTCCCTTGATTGTGTGGATGTCAGTGGGGCTGTTCTCTGTCATTAATTATTGTTAACCTTTTTTAATCCAGACAGCCAATTTTATATTCTAGATTTTTTTTTCAGTTGGGAGGAGAAATTCATGAGGGATTCCCTCAGTTGTCTGAAGTAGGCCACGTCTATGAACTGCAGCTCTCTGCTGGCGAAGGCCAGTCACATCTGATACTGTTCATGTCATATGTTCAGATTCAACCCTGTGTCTGACTGCCCTTACTACAAGTCCTGTGACTGAAGGGTGGGTACTGTTTCATTATGTGCAATAGGGTTCAAAGTCAAATGACCTGACAAAAGAAAAAGGAAAAAGGCCAGGTGGAAAGGGAACAACTTGGTGGCAAAGGGACAGAGGAGGAACAAATCCTGAAGTTTATGTAGAGTCCATGATAGATTATATTGCCCAGGGGCTGGCAGAAGTGCTAGGGGTTGGCAGGAAACCTATCTGGCAATGGGCCTGGAGTCTCTGTGGCTTCAAACTCGAAGCTGGGGTCAAGCAGCAGGTGACTGACATCAGTGTTGTGGGAAGAGTTGCATTGTAACCAGTCCTGTAATTCCTGAGCTTCTACACCCTGATTTAGTATTTTAATATCTCCAAATGATTCTTTCTCACTGGCAGTGCTTCATAGCTCTTTGTATAAAAGAAACCCTAATACAGTCAGATGTCTGGGAAGACCCACTTCCCATAGCTGGCCTTGAAACCAAATAGCCCTTTCTATGCAGATGTGGTCAGCATGCGAGTGGGATAGATGGTCCTTCATTACAGGCCTGGAAACTCTCCTCTTTATCAGGAGTTTTCAGCAGATTAAGGCCTCCCAGGGCCTGCCAAGACACAATGCTTACAAACATGACAGGTAAAAATGCCTGCCCCAAACTCAACTCCCGATTCCTAATTGTAAGAGTTTTCATTTTTAAACGTTTCCCATTATCATTTGGTACAGTGTTAATCTGTTCAAAACTTCCAGATAAGTTTATAAACTGAGAATAAAGGCATTTCAATAAATTCACATATTGTTAGATTTTTCATGATGTGGAACATGAGAGAGGGGTCTCTTCTCCCCCCGCCTCCCCAGGACAAAAGTGGTCCTCCATTATCTTTAATGGGTTAGTGCAGCCTGGTGATGAGCAGACTGTTATGCATCATAGAGGTAGGAAAACAAGCAGGTGTGAGAAACACATGGAGACTCCAAACATAAGCCCAACCATTAGATTGGGCAAGGAGGGAGAGCGGGACAGGAAGAAGCAGGAAGACAAAATGTGCTGCTGGAAAATTGGGAGCTCAGCTGCAACCACCACAGCGGGCAGCATGGGATGACAGCCAGGGGCCAACACACACGCTCCAGCACTTCAGACTGCTACAGGACAACACAAGCAGCGCTAGAAACTCCAGTGAAGGGGCCTGCTGAGGGGCAGAAGGTCTGTCTTCACAGTGCAGGTCTGAGGGAAGCAACGGCAGGCAGCACAGTACACCTCAGTCTCTCACAGCCTTCAAAATCCCATCCTCTTCCAAGGGAAGTTCACTACTATGGTCTTCTCTAGCCTCATTTATTAACCTATAGTATTATTTCTAGAACAATCTCTCACAGCCCCACTGCAAATATCTTACTACCCATTAGCAGCACCCGGCTTAACAGGCTGGGCCTGGCCATACACCGGCATGATCAGCATGGAAGGAGCACTGGGCAGGCCGCTGGCAGCACCCCCGGCGGGCACAGTGGTTGTGGGAGCTGAGCAGAGCAGAACCGAGCCCTGCCCGAGCCCCACGCTCTCCGTGCAGGGTGAGGCTGCCGGACTTGGCTGCCTTTGCCCCCCCCGCTGAGCGGGTAACGAGAAGGCCGGCAGTCATTTTGGTGCGCTGGGCTGGCTGCTGCTCTGCTCGCCCACCCGGCCCCCCGCATGCCTGGTGCGTGCACCGGTCCCACGGTGTCTCTAAGCCCGCGAAGGGGCACCACGGGGCAACAGGGCCGGGGTGGGAGGCGGCGGCGCCCGGCAGGCCTCGGAACCCGCCCGTGAGCACCGCACCGCACCGCCCCGCCCGGCTCTGCCTCCCCGCGGCGCCTGCCAGCGGCGGGGCCAGGGCCTGGGCGAGCGGCGGGCGCGGAAGCCCCGTCGGCCCGTGACCGGCCGCGTCAGGTGACGCGGGTCACGCCGCCTCCCCCTCCCGTTCGCTCCGCGCCCCGCCGGCAGGCTGCGCCGCGCGCTCCGCCGAGCGCCGTGCGGGGGAGGGGAGCGGCGGTGGCGGCGGGGAGCGGCGGTGGGGCACGGCGCCAGCGCGGCACCTCGGCCCCCCCCCCCTGCGCTCAGGCGCGCCCCGAGGCCGCCCGGAGGCAGAGGGGCCCTCGGAGCCTCGCCGGGACCGAGGCCGGCATGAGCCAGGTGCCGAGGAAGCTGCCGGAGGAGGAGGAGGGAGACGAGGAGGAAGAAGACGAAGAGGAGATCGTGGGCTTGGCGGGCTACGCCGACGGGGCCGAGTCCTTTTCGGACGGGGACGCGGAGAGCGGCGGCGATGAGGCGTGTGAGTGCCACCCTCGGCGGCCGCAGCGGTACCGGCACCGAGGGCGGAGGGGAGCGGCATCGCGGGGGCTGCTCCCGGAGAGCCGGGCTGGGCAGGCACTGGCCTCGGAGGGGGCTTGGGGATAGCGGCCAGCAACCAGTGCGGGCATCGAGTGAGGCGGGGCAGAGGAGCGAGGTGAGGGGCAGGGGCGGCCCCGTGTGCGCGGAGACGTGGGTGAGGCGGGGCAGGAGCCGAGGTGAGGCAGGAACGGTGGCGGGGCAGCCGGGGCCACAGCTGGAGGAGATGAGGCTGGGCAGCCGGGAGTCGGGCCTGACTGCCAGCGGATATGGGTCAGGGAGGAGGCAAGGCTCCCCGCGGGATTTGGGGCGCGGTGATGGTGAGCAGGGCACGCAGGGATCCAGGGGCAGCGGGGGCGGGGGCTACGAGGCGTCCGGAGGGAGGGCAGGCCTCGCTGGCGGCGGGGCTGGGTGGTCAGAGGCCAGGTTGAGCGGGGATGCTGCGGAGGTGACCGTGGGAGTGGACGAGACGAGGACAGAGTGGCTCGATGGGCACTACCCTGGGGTCAGGGACAGGGGGGCTCTCTGGCAGGAGCAGGGCCAGAGCTGACAGGTAGCAGGAACGGCTGTGGAAGAGGCAGAAGGAGCGTAGCCAAAGTGGTGGGTAATCTTTCAGTATTTTCCATGTCTGGGGTGAGTTATTAGCAGCTGCAGCCTGGTGATGTGACTTGAGTGTGCCAAGGATGTTGCGGGGGGGGTTGGGTGTCAGGCTATAAAAGGCAGTGGCAACACGAAGCTCTGTGTTCAGGGCTGCTCTGCAGCTGTGAGTGTCAGTCCCCACAGTGGCAGGCTCTCGGAAATGTCTGTTGTCCGTGTGTCTCTGCATATGAGGATCCACGTTACTTGCTGCGTATCTGTGTCAGTATGGATGGTGATGCTGGGAAGGACAGACAGGCTTACCCGGAAAAGCAGCCTCATTCAGTAAAAAGAGGCAATGCCAGCTCAGAGCCTGTCGCTTTCATTCAGAGCCTGAACTCATTCTTCTGAGACGTATTTCACAAAGGAGCTTGGAAAACTCTCAGTATCTCAAAATTGCATTTTTATAAGAGCATAATAAAAGGCCACATGTTTTAAAGATACTTTGATTATTAGCACGCAGAAAACGTAATGTTTAAAGGCACAACCCTATGGGCTGTCAGCGAGTTAGTGCATTGATTAATGCAATTTTGGGGAGGGGAGAAGGTCAGTGCTTTGAGTGTAAGCCTTTATTTTGATTCAAAGAGAATATATTTTTGCATATTTCTTTTGTGCTAAACTAACTTAGCATTTTCTGTGGAGAGTAATCCACATTTGGTCCTCAGAGGAATTAATTGAATATTTTTCAATAGGACCTTTGGTAGAATGCAAAAAAAAAAAAAATTGCTTCTTTATAGTAACACCAGAATATTGTACTTAAAAGAAACAAACCTTTAGATCTCAATAGTAGGAGAAGACAGTCCATGCAGGGACAAGATTAAAACAAAGATCCATTTTAACAGTCCAGATGCCCTGGCTTTCTGTTTCGTTCTGAATTCTCTGGAGGAATAGGCATAGAGCATTTGCAATGGAGGGAATTGGGATTTGGGTCTGTGTTTTGTGTATTTAACACTGGACTGTGGGGTAAGGGGCTTTCCCTTTCCCAGTTTTTGTCCTCTCTCTTCCTGGATCACAGTGTCACAGCCTCTACATTTTTTATGAAGAAAGAATAGAAGGGGCAGTATGACTGTTGAAAGTGAAGGGAGAAGCCAGGCTTAAAAGTAAAAGCGTAATTTGTGCTTGTAGGTATACAGGAGGTTTCAAAACTTCATATTGGTCATCTCTCACCTCATACTGTTTCCCTGTCTCTAGACTGAATGCTGAAACCACGGCTCTTGTCCCTCTCCTCCTCCTCTTCTTAATCTTTTTACTTTACACATAGGGTCATATTCAGAGACCATAAAGCACTTAATTTACATAAAGCCTAGTAATATTTTTTAAATACACAATTTAGAAATATTTAGAAGCAGGGAAATCCTCTGCGGAGTGTCCAAGGGAGTAGCTTTAAGACATATCATTGCAGAGCGCTGCACTTGCGGCAGGGTGGAACCGGGTCTTCTGGTTCTGAGTCTTTTCTTTAGCCACAAGAATTTCCTTCCACCAGGCATTTCTG
This sequence comes from Gallinula chloropus, assembly GCF_964237585.1. Lineage (NCBI taxonomy): Eukaryota > Metazoa > Chordata > Aves > Gruiformes > Rallidae > Gallinula > Gallinula chloropus. The sequence goes on from NC_140087.1 coordinate 20,494,008, forward strand.
CAGTGTTTATGAACCCACAATAGCTGAACAGCCTTCTCGATTGCATATAAGCTTTTTCTGTTAACTCTTTCAGGCCATCTGTCAGCATTGGAGATGTTCGTTGTGTGTGGTTTGTAAGGCTGTTGTCTTGACAGCACTCCAAAGTGCTGCAAATGTCACAGTCACAGTAGGAAATGCTACAGGATCAATAGGCCTGAAGATTCATGAATGGAGAGTTTCTTTACTCAAAAAGGGTTAAAGCTTAAAGATAACATTTTACTAGTGGGGAAAAAAAATTAGCCTTGTTGGTTTAAAACTCAGAGGTTTGCTGCCTTGCAGCAAAATAATTTCTTTTGGTTTGATGTCACTTGAGTAGATGAACTGCAACGTTTTATTTCAATATTTGGAAACTGGCAAGATCTACAAATACATCTTCCAACATGGCATCCCCATCATACGTGCCTGTGAGGTACTGGTAGTCTCCTGCTTGAACAACTAATTGAAATTGGAGAGGAATTCAGGATGGGCTTCAAAAACTATTTGAGTTATCAATGAATGTCTCTAACAGTGTGAAGAAGGTATTAAAGTCTCTGTGCTGTACTGTGCAACCTGGTGAGATGGGTCGGGACTACTACCTGCAGTCCTCAACTAACTCCTCAGAGCTGGGCTCTTCTGCATGTTTCAGTGCGTGCAGATTTTACACCACATGCAAGGACACAACGGCCATTATGAAATTCTGTAAGGAGTTGAGTGCTGCCTTGTGAGGAAAGTGCTTTTGGGTTTGTTAAGTTTAATTTGTGAATACTTCAAAGGACAGGGCCCCTAAACCAGCATGACTTCTGTTCTTTATGGCTGCTTGGAAAAGTCGAAATATTTGGCTGCTGATGCCCATTAGAAACTGGCATTTTATAACATCTACTGTCTGCGGAAGTGAATGAAGCAGGAAATGTGTTGCATCTCACAATGAGGAGAATAATCTTTCCACATTACAGAATAGAGAAGAGTTGAGTGTCTCTCTTAGGCGTATTATGATCTCACTCAGTAACCTAGTCTCGGAAGTCACAATGATCCATCTACTGGCATTTCTGTGGCAAATTAAAGAAGGAGTTGTCATGTACTCTGCAAAGGAATGTGGGCAGGCGGCACATCATCCAATTCCTTTACATATAAGGTAATCTCCTAACTCTCTCTCAGAGGAAAGTGCTGTAGCAGCCATGCTATCTAGTCAGGTTTGGATGATAGTCATTTACATTTCCCTGTCTTTGGACTGGCAGGATTTCAAAAGCTAAGTAACAGTCTTACTAGCAGAGGAGCTGCTGTTCATTCTTCTTATCGGTAACTCCACACATGCAATGGTATTGTTTCAGATGGCTTTAATATAAAGCAATTTATTTCTAGTGAGTAGTAGAGTCCATAAAAATCTTAACGGTCTGGAATAATTTACTACAACAGCAGTGTAAACCCTCAAGTTATTTAAAACATTTTTCAGATACACATGAGTTTGTAGCCGATTTCTTAAAGAAAAGGAAGTTATTTGGGTTACTTGTCTTCAGGTTGTCTCCTCACGGGTCAGAACTTTTGAAACTGCTGTTCACCTTCAGCCAAATTTGAATGACAGATGTCTGAGAGATGTTTAAGTTCCCACACGTTTGACAAAAGCTAGCACAGAGAAGAGACACAAATGAAAGTGTCCTCAGAGGGACAGGCAAGCAGATGTGTGCATTCTTGGTGGCAACAGCTAGCAAACTGGTGTATGTGTGTATGTACCGGTGTAGGTATGATGTAGTAAGCTCACATGTGTTCAGCTCCACCTAAGTCACAGTGTCTCATTTCTGTTATTTGGAGGATATGTCATAAGACATAGGGGGGAAGTTGGTGTTACTGTGGTGGGAAGAGGAAGGGGACACAGTGCAAATCCGTAGCAAATTAGACTTTGTAAGTTCTGTCACCTACAGAGCAAATGGAAATATTTTTTAAAAATTTCTGAAACATGCAACAAAGCCTGAACAAGACTGTTCTTTATATGCCCTTATGAAGTATTGTATTCAAAGTAGTTCTTGTAAAGCTTTCAGTAAATTATTTCTCTTTTGATGTCCAAAATGTAAATTGCATGATGTATCCACACTGATTAAATTGTCCTAGAGCAATGTTTATTATTCCTCTATACATATGAAATATTGTAGGCACATCTTTCTTGCAGCCACAGGAGGGTACTATCACAGGTCAGGTTGATAAGAAGAGTAGAGCAGTGTGTTTACTGCAGTTTGTTACTTCCTAAATTTGTTGTCTGTGGATCAGCAGACCTTGGCCACTGCTGAGTTAGGAGGACGAAGATTCTTAAGGAGTTACCTGTAGTTGTTCTGCTTGAAGGAGTTTCATCTGTGCACTGCTCCAGTGTGGCAGGGTTTCATGTGTGATAATTGCCAGGAATACAGTAAGTGGCAATACCTGTCAAGGTCTTTCAGCTGTATTTAAAATGGATATGATCCCACTGATAGTAAGTTTTCAAAACTCTGCATCAGTCAGTCATTGTGATGACACGGCCCACACTGAGTGGCATAGCTGCTCACAAGCCAGTAGATGGTGCCAAGGGACGTTTGATGCAAACACTGCCAAACCTTCAGTTGAGAAGCCCTAATTCTGGGTTATTGAAGGCACAATTTGGGAGGCACAAACAGACGTGAATAAGGTTCTGTGCCCTCCTGGCAGGCACATCCTGCTCTTGTGTTTCTCAAAGTTGTGGGTGAGGCTTGAGGAACAGTAGAAGATGGTTGTGATCATCACCCCAGCTGCAAGACATGTTCCACATCAAAGGATTCCTTCAAGCTTTCTGGTTTTCAGCTCACAAGGCTCTGTAATAAATTGACAGGTTCAAATTGTTGTTGCTGAGGTTCCTGTTTTGGATTCCCCTACGTTTGGAGTAAAGTCGATCGTGTGAAGCATGCAGAGCGTATGCAGGAAGGATGCATATGAATAAATGTCTGCCAATTTTCTGCAATTCAGAATTTATCCTAGCATAAAAAGCAATGCAATTATGTCGTGCTCTGAATAATATTAAGTACTGCAGTGGGTGGGCGAAGGTCTGCCTGACAGCTGGTGTGCTTAGCCTGTTGTCTGATCGGTCTTTTAAATCTGACCTCTGTGAGCCTTACTCTGCAGATTCAGCATTGACAACTCGGGTTTTTTGCATGGGTTGTGTTTGATGCTGCAGACAGGATGTCACAGGGTATCAACAGTGGTGTTCGGAAGCGTTTCACTGCCACAGGCAGTACCGTTTCCACCTTGGACACTTCAAAGTTACAGCCCAACTAAATGCAACGACTGAGACCACTGCAGCTGTTTTAATTAGAGATACCTGAAACTGAAGTGGGTGTGCTTACAGGTGTGGATAGCTACATATTCATGTCCTTACAGACAGAACAGTGTAGTTTACTCCTGTGACTAGCTTTATGCTAATATAACTGCATCAGCTCTAGAAAATGTTCTGGTTTAGTGGCACCAGCTTCAAAGTGGGGTAGGTAACATAATGAAATCATTATGTTTCCAGGTCTTTGTTTTGGAGATAGGCAAGGGATATGCTGTCATCTTATTTATTAGATAACAAACTTTTACAGATTGTAACACAAACTGTTCAGTAGCAAGTGAAATTCTATTACCTTAGAAAAGGAGTCCTCCTGCGCTCAGTACTGTCTTGTAAGTCCCAACACAGAAGAATTTTTGCCTGTCAAGTTGTCTTCCTCCTATAGCTCCTGGGATGTGTGAATTTATTTATCTGTTTATAGCTAGCTATTTACTCATTTTAGAAGAAAGGAAGCCCTCAGGTAGCCTTAGGAAGATCACATGGATGTAGCTAATGCAAAGTTACTCCTTTCTTTCAGCTGTATCTTTCTGATACAGCTACCAGTTGATAAGGGTATTTGCTACCACATTATATTCTTTTTAAAGATGGGTTTCAGTGTATATGGGATAGTATTAATTAGAGTAAAATCAGGTATTTTAGGATGTCTTTGAGTGATAATGAGTTTTTCACATTCAAACTGGGTGATCAAACTGTCTGCAGTCTCTATCTTACAGGTGAGAAGTTCTTAACAATGAGAAGTAGGTTTTCTGGTAGTATAGCTTAAGGGACAAATAATTCAAGTTAAAATGCCTGTAGCACTACTCCCTAATCTTAAAAATTTGGAACATTTGCATAAAGTCAAGTAAAATATAGTTTAAATAAATGTCAAATGCCTGTTATCTGACAATTGCTAATTACACTGCCATAGCATATTACTTTTCTTCTTGTGTAATTTTATTCAGTTTTGGATTTCAATGATCCCTTCAGTACTGAAGTTAAGCCAAGAATCCTGCTCATGGGATTGAGAAGAAGTGGAAAGTCATCTATTCAGAAAGTTGTCTTTCACAAAATGTCGCCGAATGAGACTCTCTTCTTGGAGAGCACAAACAAGATCTGCAGAGAGGATGTTTCCAACAGTTCCTTTGTCAACTTTCAGATATGGGATTTCCCTGGGCAAATTGACTTCTTTGACCCTACGTTTGACTATGAGATGATTTTCAGAGGCACTGGAGCACTGATATTTGTCATTGATTCTCAGGTAAAAAAAGAGGGTTTAAGCTACTTTCTTGTTTAGCAATAGACAAATGGGTTGAAAAGCACAGATTTTTTTTTTCAAAGTAAATAAATTGTCACAAACACACATTCAAAGAAAGCTTGAAGAGCTGCTTGGTTGTTTTTAATCTCTCTCTGCAGTATGTTCAAAAGTTAACTAATTTGCTTTAACATCTCAAGGTTCTTGCTCGGACTCCTAAGTGCTGACAGCATGAGATTGGTGCACATGATGTATGTAAGCTCAGGCTTCTACTTACAAGGAATAGAAAAAAAATTAAGCTGTTGTTGAACTGTAGCATTATCTAAAAATAAGTATCACAAAATTTTATATATATTTTTAAGAACATTCCTACAGTTGTAGCTTTTCTTTTTACTTCATTAGGATGATTATATGGAAGCATTAGCTCGGCTGCATCTTACTGTGACCAGAGCCTATAAAGTGAATCCAGATATCAACTTTGAAATCTTTATCCATAAAGTGGATGGTTTATCTGATGATCACAAGATTGAAACACAAAGAGATATTCACCAGAGAGCAAATGATGACCTTGCAGATGCTGGATTGGAGAAGATTCACCTCAGGTGAGAAAAGCTGCTCTGCAGAGAATCCCAAAGAGAACAGCAGCTTATTTGATGCTACCATTTGCTGTTCTCTTGAAGTAGCAGACAACAAGCTTTTGATATATGAAGGAAAAGGATAATCAGAGACATTGTATTTGACCTGAACCAAAGAAAATATCTTATTTCTGATTGCTGTCTTGGAGGGAAAGATGGAGAGGACATGGCCTTTAAAACAGATGACAGTACGCCAGAGTCTTAGCAGTTTTTCCTGCAGCTGTTGTCTTGAAATAAGTTGCTTAGACAGCAGCAGCAACCCGAGCTCCAGCCAGTAGGGTGTATGTGGTACCTTGCATCACTTTTGTCTTCTTTGAATCCTCTCTGCCTGACAGTCCCCTCCTCATCAGTAGTCCTCACTGCTGCAGCCTGCTCGGAGCCACTTGGGAAGACAGGTGCTGTATCTTTGCCTTATGTCTGTTGATAAAGCAGGTTGTTGTAGCAAATAATGAAAACTGGTGGGCTTCTGCAGACTGGGCGCTAGAGGACATCAAGTTGTAGTGTCTTTCTTAGCACTTAAAGCCAAGTGCAAATGTGTGAAAAAGAGAGACAGACCTGCTCCGTGAACATGCCAGCTCTTTAGAGCTCTGAGCAACTTGACTGCATCGTTGCACTAATAAATGGCTTCAGAGCTTTCAAAGAGTAGATCACAACAGATACACTCAGTAATATTCCTGTCCTGCAATTTGAAACATTTTTGTAAGAATACCAAGGTGGGAGTTGCATCACGAAGTTCTACATAGAGGTCTAGTTTGTAGTGTCCAGGGTTTTTTGGTAAAGAAATTAAGTTCTGTGCTTCAATCTTAACATGTGACTTTTGATCACAAGGGGTATTGCATAAGTGTAGGCACTTGCTGTTTGACAATATTTCACTCATATTATGAAAGGTACATCATGTTCACAGTATGTGGCTAAAAGGAAAATGTGGTAACGTTTTTTTCCAGCTTTTATCTGACAAGCATATATGATCATTCTATATTTGAAGCATTTAGCAAAGTGGTACAGAAACTGATTCCACAGCTCCCAACACTGGAAAACCTGCTTAACATCTTTATTTCAGTAAGTACTTGTTATATACTTTGTCTGTAGATGCGCCTGTGTCCAACATGCATGTTCAGATACTCTGTTTGCTGCCTTCTGAAAAATTATGAGCAATGTGAACTCTCAGAGAAGTTGTCAAAACTCAGTTGAAATGCACCCACATGCAACATGTCTTTGCCTCCCTGTTTGTTAAGCAGCCCTGCTGAGATACTCACAGTATTTCCCAAATCCCATAAGGTGGGTTAGCAGCCATCACTTTCCTGCTCGTATATCAATCTGAATGTTGCAAAGGTCCATGCAGCATGCATTTGTTTAAGTAGTATATAACCTTGTGTAAATAAATTCTTAAAGGAACATCATCTAGTCTGACCTCTTACAGAGAGTTTCATAGAATTAATTCAACTTTGTATCAAAGTTTAAAGTCTTGTCTTGACATTTTTAGACATAGAGTCCATCACAGCTTTCACAGCTTTTACAGTTACTCTTAAGGCAACTCAGAGAGCTTTATATACCTAGTGGCTTGTTGACTTCTGTGGAGCTCACTGCTTCCTCCACTCTTTTGTTTGTGTGGCTCCTCCCACTCTTTTGTACTGGTTCTGACATTCGCCCGTTTCTTCATGGACTTGCTATGACACACACTAAGGCACTGTTAAATTTAGTTAAAAACAGGGCACAGAGCAGTCCAGCATCCTTTTGTTTTAGCACAAGATGAAAGATGGGAAGGTGTGGCCATGAGCAAAGACAAACACATTGGGTTGGTTGGGAAAAGGATGAACTCACAGTTTTGATGTCCAGTACGTCAGATTAAAGCAGCTTCTGAAACTGCACCCCTTCTCACAGTATTCTGATTTTGTACCTTGCATCTAGGATGAATTTGTCAAGCTTCAGTTTCCAAACAAGGTACTTAGCTGTGCCTTTTTGTGATTTTGAAGTAACAAAGTTATTTAATACCATTCAACAGCCTGTGAGATAAAATTAGACTTCACAGTTTCTCAGTGTAGGGTGTGAAAATGGAGAGAGAAAAGAGTTGGATGAGTTGCTGAAAGGGAGAGTTAGAGGATGATCTTTCCAAAACTTACTCTTTTACTATTAAGCAACAAATTATGCTATTTTGTAATGAGTAGTTTGTTACAAAGATCTGTTTCTACCAAAATGGATCGACTGTATACCAGTCATCATCCAGTCTTGAACTCCACTTAGGGCAGAAAGAAAATATAGGAGTCCTGGCAAGAGTTTTGGAGCAATTGGATATTGAATATGTCTCACAGGCTTAAAAGAGAGAGCCTCCTTGTGCCAGAGTCACCCTAGTCACTCCTGTCGTGAGTCAGATCTCTGTACAGGGTCTTCTCACTGCTTGGAGTTAGTAAAGAATTTCTGTCAAAACCCTGTATGAACCAAGCACAAGCTGCTTCCTGAATGACTGATGACACTTGTGTGTCTGGAACACCCACAAGGCAGCTCTAGTAATATCTAGAGTATCAGACATGGTTTGTAAGGAAGAGCAGTTCTTTTAAATGAGTGGGAAGTTCAGAAAAGTGAGGGAAGTATGCTGTTTCCCCTGGTCAGTAGGGGAAACATCCTCAGACTGCTTCTTAACTCCAAATGGAGCAAAATCCAGTTTGTTAGTGACCTGTAGCAAGGTGTAGCTGCATTGCTACGTCCTCAGTGTGCTTGCTGTCTCTCTTGATGAGTATCCTCTATCTGTAGACAGGAAGCTTGGAATACAGCTTGGAATGACTTCTACTTGCAGCCACAGGAAGACCAAACATCATTCCCCAGCATAGAATTAGTTAGTGGGTGCCTCTTTACTTTAGCAGCTTAGTGACAAAACACCTTGACATAGATTTTCGTTATGCCTTGCCTCAGGAAGCCCCTGTTTGGGATATTGAAGTGTGGGTGTATTGGTGTTCTAGTTTGGGTTTTGCCAGCAATATTCATGAGGATGTGCTTTCATTTATGCCATGAAGACTTCCAACATGAAAAGCTGATGATTACAAAAATAGACTCTTAAGTTCACATCAGGTATTTGCCTAACTTTATAGTGCCACAGTGTGTTAGCATGTAGGTTTGAGGAACCATCAGTGTGATATTACTGTTTCTACATTCTTTAATGTAATTCTTAGCTGCATGTAAACCATAAAATAACAGTTCAATTGGCATTCAGAACCCATGTAAATCTTAAGTGACTAGTGCTCTTACCAGCTTCATATAGAAGGATATCTGCTTTTAATTACTGTGGCCTTACCAAGCAATCAAGTTATGTGACATGGGAATGTGGATTTTCATTTTAGGGTTGTTGGGGATTTTTGAGGGCTGTTAAAAAGGATGTGTTACAAAACGAGTTACTGTGGTTAAAAAAAAAAAAGGTACAGTTTTGTTTATTTAATGATTTAAATTTAACCTGAAAACTCAAATATATTTAAAATTAAAATTCATACTTGAAATCTTATGTTTGGTGCAAGACCTGTTTAAATGACTGTCCAAAATTAATTTGTAGCTCTGACTGGTGATAGCCTGCAAGTTCTACGAAAAACAACTGTTTAAGGCCGAATTCTGTCTTACTCTTCATACTTTGAAGAAGGAAAAAGATAAGCCCATTTACATAACCTAGGAATTTGAGTAATGCTACCAGTTTTACTGAACCCATTCCATTTAAAGAATGCAAACTGCCTTCTACTTATCAAACCCAATATAGTTGTGAAATATTTCAACTACCTCCTGGGTTTTTACCTATCAAAAATAAAATCTCTTACATTCATTGCAGAAGATTTGTCACAATGACTCTCTTGGTCCAGATTAGCCATGGAATACTCTTACATCTGTTCAGAGTGCTTGATAAAGCTTCTAGCCCATGTTGCATCTTCTTTCCAGACTGTAGGGTTCTGTCAGAGATGACAGTTGCTTATTCTGACCCTGTTCTTGTCGACATCAATGGCAGCATTTCATTCAGTTGCATAAGGCCTTTGTTTCTCTGCTGAGGAACCCTCCTGCTCTAGTAACAGAAACAGTTGCTTTCTTACTGTTATTTTCTCTGGCTAAGCATTAATGACATAATGTCTTTTTGAATAGTGTTTTTTATCACTGTTTCCTTAATTTTTTTTAATGACCTGTAAATATTGTTTGCACTGGTATTTTTTTTTTCCTTGAGCTATTTTATCACAAACATTCTGGCAAATACTTTGCTTTTTCAGTTAAAGTTGTAATAAAACCCCTGGCAAATCAAATCTATCAAGTCATGTGGGTACAATTCAGTGCCTGCTACTCCTGGGAGTCCATCCTACCCTTTTGCTGAGTTCTGTCACTACATAAAGTTTGACAGAAGGAAATCTGGCAGTTTCTCAGCAGTTCCTACCACAACATACTAATTTCATCTGAAAGTGAGTGTGGTTGAAGTTAAGATGGCAAGCTCTCCCCTTATGATCAGGCATGACTGCTGGCGTGGCTAACCTCTCAAGTTGAGAACCTTTACAGATGTCACTGCAAGTACAGGCAGGCTGCAGCAGCTGGAGGTGGAAAACTCACTTCTCATTGCTAAATCTTATGTAAATGTTATTACATTGTCCCTGGCATCTTAATAATTTAAGATGCATCTTACCTGTACAGCTGAAATTATCACTAATTCTCACTTTACATAAGGCAAAATTTTATAACCAGCTCTTCATGAATGACACTACAGGACTTGAGTTCCAACTTCTTTTGTCTAAAGTGACTTGCATTTTCAAATATATATTTTGGCAGTGAATATATTTAGATGATATTTACAGGTGACTCTTGTCATTAATCTTATTTGACAGCATCTGTTGAAGTATGTGATGTGCTGTCAGAATTATTATTTTAAAAAAGATTTAAATTACAGAACTATCACAGGTGGCCAGAATAAACAAAATAACTATGGATATCGTTCTTAATGCTTGAAGAATGTAGACTCATAGAGCCAGGCAGGCTGAAAGGGACCTTCAAAGGTCAGCTCCTGCTCAAGAGTCAGGCCAGTCAGAGCAGGTTGCTCATGGTTGGGTCCAGACCAGTTCTGTGTGTCTCTGAGGATGGAAACCCAACAACCTCTCAGGTCAGCCTGCTCACAGTGCTTCACCACTCTTACGCTAAACCTTTTTCTTGTATCAAGTCACAATTCTAGCTCGTGCCTTTTGCCTCTTGTCCTTCAACGCTGTAGCTCTGAGAAGGGTTTGTCTCTGTGTTCTGTGCACCCTTTCATTAGGTATTTGTAGGTAGCAGCAAACCTTCTTCAGGCTGAACAAACTTGGAGGCTCTCCTTGTACATTGTATGCTTCAGCCTATGTACTTAAGGTGTCCAGAGTGTTTTGTATATTGTTTTTATTAAGCAATCACTGAGATGTGCCCACTCATGGAGTCTTTTCCATAATGAAATACAAGAAATTCAGCTCTGTACTCTGTAATTATTGGTTCATGTTTCCAGCCTTATGGGGGTGTGTGATGGTGGAAGAAGTAAACCTAAGAAGAGAATGCCTGAAGTATTGCTGGCCGTTGCTCAATAGCATACCTAGGGTTGAAGCTTTTCTACCTATTTCAGGAAATTTGGAAAGTGGAAGGGTCACTTTAGTCTCTTAACTATGTGTTAAATAGTTGACTTGGGACAGAAAACAAGGAAAAGTTCTGTAACTACAAAGGAAGCTGAAGTTGTTAGGGGTTTGCAGTGTGGGTTTTGGTAGTTACAAAACAGCTGTGGCAGCAGTTCCAAACCATATTAAAAAGGGAAGTCCATATATGGAGAAAATCCGGTTTAATAGAGCAAAGTTGCTTCTCTTCCTGTATAGGTAGATTCTGGAGCGTATTTTATAGCTTGAACTTTATCAGTTCTGGGAAATTGCCCTTTGCGTTCCTGCTGGGACAACTGCCTAGGTGCAGTCCCTTGATATCAGCAAGCAAAGCTGCTGTTTTCAGTTAAACAGTACATTTTTTAAATTATTTTTTTTTCCCCAGGAAGCAGAGGCTTATGGCAAAGAGTATATGCTAGAATTCCTGGCTAGCTTCTGAGAGCTGCAAATATGATACATCTCCAGTATGGAGGGAGTCTTAATCAGCTTGGCAGGATGACAGGAATGTAGCTGTCATCGCATTAGCAAGCCTTAGCATTATAAACATGGCTTTAACCACCAATGCTACATGAAAACTGAAAGAACTCCCTCAAAATACTGGGGTTTTTTTCCTATGATCCGAAAAGATGTTCTAAGGAACCAGGCAGTGAGACAGCTACAGACCCCAACGAGAGAATGTCTCAATTTCCTTGAGAAATTAGTTTCATCTTTGTCCATCCATTTTTTCTACCTTCTTGTATGTCTAGCTAGAATAACTTTACATTACGGGTCTCTTTTTATGTCCCTTCTTACAGTCAAAACCCCAGAAGCTTGATCTTGGAAGATTTTTTTTTCTTTTTATTTCCCATGCATATTCCTCTGAAAATATATGTAATCTCTCCAGATGTTTTCCAGAGAGGGCAAGTTTGGAAGTGTAATTTGGTGTTGTGTCTGCTCAGAGGCAGAAACCGCTGGAAGGTCAGTGAGCATCATGGATTGCAATAAATGCCAGCAGTGCTGTATGTACAGCTCTTTCAAAATGAGCTTGATTGCAGTTTAACAGCCACTTCTTAAGCCTAACTTTTTGTGTAATAGGCAAGTAGGGGAACAAAAAAATCTTGGTATTAATTTAAGACATGGCTTTCATTGTATTTTTCTTTTCTTAAATAGAATTCTGGGATTGAAAAAGCATTTTTATTTGATGTCGTCAGTAAGATCTATATTGCAACAGACAGCACTCCAGTGGATATGCAAACTTATGAGCTCTGCTGTGATATGATAGATGTTGTCATTGACATTTCTTGTATATATGGGTAAGTAAATTGTTAATGTTTTTCATAAAACGGTGTACCAGAATTGGAATGGCCTCAAAATTAGAATGACGTGGGTATAAATGGCAATGAGAATGTATAACTTGCCAGAATTATAAATTATTTGTCATATAATTTGTCATGATAGTTATTTGTCAGAATGGGAAGAAAGGGGAAACAGCAGACCTCTGAGGTGCAGATCCCCTGCCAGCAACAAGCACTGTTCTCCACCCAGCCTCTTTTGTGAACACCTTCCTCCTTCTTTGCTAATAATTATTTTTTGAGGAAGGAATGGGAAGTAACCAACCTACAATAAAAGGGAACATTATCTTTTCGTTCCCCAGGGACACATCCAACAGAAGGATGCCTCCCATTTAAAAGGAAAAAAAAAAAAAAAGTGGGACCATATTTCTGTTTATTTTATTAGCTGGTGGCCTCTGCTGGCCTCAGGGAGCTGCCTCACTTGTGCTTTGGTGCTCTGTCCTCTTTTCCTGACATGACCTCCATGGGGTTTGGAGTTTTTTAGGGGATTTTTTTTTCCAGTTTCCTCTCCTTACACATTAGCAACCAGATATCTTCCGGGGTAGCATGTACATATCCTTTCAAGTTTTGTTTTAAATGGCTTGGCCCTTGGCCAGATACAATGCCAGCTATTCCTGGGAAAGGCAGGGGCACATTAAGAATTAGTGCATTAGGATGCATACACTTGGAGGCCAAAGTGCAGCATGCTTTGGAGTCTTTGATAGCCTTGCATTCGTACCCAGGGACAGACTCCTTGCACTCTTGGAGAATGTATGAGGGAGAGTCCTAGTGCAGATGTGCACTAAGCATTAGAACTTCAAAAGAATAACAAATCATTGAATACCTTTCTAAAATGTGTATGTTCTACTGTACATTTCAGATTTTGGAATTGGTCCCTTCACTAATTGTACAAGAACTTGTGCTTGGCAGAGGTGTACAGTAGAGGATGCTGATTCTGTAGCCTTTTTTATAGAGAGAAAGATGCTATGTAGTTCAAAAGACTGCATTTAATTATTATGTGCACAACGCCACTTGTGGGTTCTCTATTCACAAAATGTCTCTGCCACAGTCTCTGTGTAATCATTTAGCATTTATCACCACAAATTTACTTGCCATGCTGGCATTACAATTAATTTCTTGCCCTCTGTTCCTGGAGCACCAGTGGAACTTGCCACCTTAATATACTACTGATACTAGTTGTTCTGGGAGGTTTGTAGTAATTACCCATTTAGCAAGGTCTGTGTGTACATTGAGGAATGAGGGTGAAATTACAAGGTACAAAACTAACACAGTGATCATCATAGCACATCATTTGTGAAGGAGAAATGCCTTTTCATGATGTGGTGTTGCAAAAGCCAACATCATGAGGAAAGTCTCATGATGGCTTAAACTATCAGCTGCCACTGCACAAGCAAGGTTACTAGACTTGGAATTACCAGTACAGACTTACTGGTTCACGTGTTTTAGATAAAGTCATGCAGTAGGGTGTTGATTAAAGGAAGAAAGACTACCTTGCGGTAAATGGTTGGCAACTAATAGAAAATACGTCTGCAGCTCATGTACTTGTCCATCCAATTACCTGATTTCTAGCCCCAAGTCTAAGATTTGGTATGTGATTGGATAAATGACTTAATGTCTAGGTGTTTTTAGTTTATATAGTGTGTGGCTTGAAGAGCAGCCTCCCAAAAGATTAAAATGAATGGTTCATGAAGTTTGAAATTATCTGGTGAAAGAAGAAATGTGGGGGTACTGCTATTACATTATCTGGTGACTTATCTTGTGTGTTTGTTTGAATATTGCCCTTTAGGCTTAAAGATGATGGCACTGGAACTCCTTATGATAAAGAATCAATGGCAATCATAAAACTGAACAATACAACTGTCCTTTATTTGAAAGAAGTGACAAAATTCCTTGCTCTTGTTTGTTTTGTCAGAGAAGAAAGCTTTGAGAGAAAAGGTATTTTTCCCTTTCCTACTATTGTGTTACTTTTCCCTTATATTAGCAAATTAATGAATAACTGTGCTTGTTATTAGCTGATAACAGTCTCTAGCTGTATCCCAAATAGTCAAGGTAAGTGTAGAGCTTACATAACATCTTTAAAGGCATGAGGTATTTGTGCTGGCATTAAGATAAGATGAAATCATAAATGTGTTTGACAACGTTGTGATATGAAAGCATATGAAAGTTTACATCCAATGCAGTAAAGTTCCCATCTGCAGCAGTAGAATGTGGCAGTTTCTCTTGGCTAACGTTGACTTGTACCTGCCAGCACCAGCATACGCGTTTGGAACAGCTTGTGTGCCATAACCAAGGGAAAATTATTGAAACTGCCTGATAGAAAGAAATATGGTCTTGCTTTCCTCATCTCTGAAAAAAAGATGCGGCCTTTAAAAAGCTTCATCTTTGGGAACTAGATTGCTTTCATATTTGGCAGTTTAGGTGCATAAAGTTTGTTGGTTATCTCTCTGGCGCTGGTCATGGTCAATACTGAAAGCTTAGTTCGCAGCAAGTTTGCAGATGATACCAAGCTGAGTGGTGTGGTCGACACCCTAGAAGGAAAGGAAGCCATCCAGAGGGATCTTGACAGGCCAGAAAGATGGACCTGGGTGAACCTAATGAGGTTCAACACTGCCAAGTGTCAGGGCCGGAAGAATCCCAGACACAGATACAGACTGGGAGAAGAGCTCCTGGAGAGTAGCCCTGCTGAGAAGGACTTGGGGATTCTGGTAGATGAGAAACTTAACATGAGCCAGCAGTGTGCTCTTGCAGCTCGCAAGGCCAATGGTATCCTGGGCTCCATCAGAAGAGGGGTGGCCTGCAAGGACGGGGAGGGGATTGTCCCTCTCTACTCTGCCCTTGTGAGGCCCCATCTGGAGTCCTGTGTCCAGGTCTGGGGCCCCCAATACAAGAAAGATGTGGAACTGTTGGAGAGGGTTCAGAGGAGCCACAAAGATGATCAGAGGGCTGGAGCAGCTCCCCTACGAAGAGAGGCTGGGGGAGCTGGGCTTGTTCAGCCTGGAGAAGAGAAGGCTGTGGGGGCACCTCATTACAGCCTTCCAGTACCTGAAGGTAACATACAAACAGGAGGGGAATCAACTTTTTAAAAGGGTAGACAATGGCAGGACAAGGGGGAATGGATTAAAACTAAAGGAAGGAAGGTTTAGATTAGATATTAGGGGGAAGTTTTTTCCAGAGAGAGTGATGAGGTGCTGGAATAGGCTGCCCAGAGAGGGGGTGGATGCCCCATCCCTAGAAGTGTTCAAGACCAGGTTGGATGGGGCCCTGGGCAACCTTGTGTAGCTCCAGGCCTGGAGGTTGGTGTCCCTACCTGTGGCAGGGGGGTTGGAGCTCTATGATCTCTGGGGTCCCTTCCAACCCATGCCATTCTATGATTCATGATCACTCTGCTTGCTGGCATGATTTTCACTGAGGTACTGGTCGTAGTGAAAGGTCCTGAGACCAGACATGATCCCTGGTAGAATGAGCCATCTTCTGGGCTTGCGTCCCCATCTTGTGATAGTAATCCACCAGTGTTGGTGTGTTTGTGAGTGCAGTACTTATCCCATGTCTCCTGGGCTGTTCAACAGGCTGTTTAGCTTTTTATAGAACAAATAGTTGAAATTCTCTTTAATACCCATACTGCCTTTATTATCTATGACTGTTAGATGTGGTCATCTTTTTTTTACTGCAAGTAGTGTTCCTTTGACATACCTACTAAGAAAAGACACCCTGTTGAATAACACCCTTCAGGGTTTGTCCAAAGCTGTGTCAGGTTGTTGTGTCTGCTCAGTTTGGCACACTTTGTGCTGTAGCCAGTTTTGGTATTATAATGCAGATTAGCCTTTCATGGAGAGTGATTTCCACTTAATATTTTGTCTGAACTTCAGGGAGAGGGAAAACAGTTCCTGGAGTAAAATCAAAGTGTAACACGGTGGATTTAAAATACCTAAATTACATGTCATCTCCTGTAAGGGAATTTGAAGTGCTAAACATTGCAGCATTTGAGTTAAGAAAGCTTATGGTATTAACCTTAAATGAAGTCCTAAGCTCAGTATCAAAATTCTAAAATTGTATGGCAGTATTACACAGTTGTAGCACCCAGTACATCTTCCAAAGACTGCCAGTATGACTTTACAGCTTTTCTGTGGGAACACATTCAGCCCACTCACATGGCACAATTATCTGCCTGTTACGTATGTATGTAATCTAACAGCATGTTTATTGTGCTATTTTTATTTACAATGTAAGATGAAATGTAGCTGTCTGTTACTTGGCAATATTTCTATCAAATATCCATTTCAAACCATATGCATTGTTGGAAAAATGAAAACTTTTTGAATACTAGGTGCTACTTATTTTTATCACAGTTATTCTGTAAAGAAAATTTACAAAATTGCACCATATTTTATGAAGGATTTTAATTTTTCTTGTAGTATATTGAGCATTTCTGCAAAGCTGCTTTATTAAGTTGAAGCTTTGTTATCTGCCAATGAACTTCTATTTGTTTTCTCTTAAGACTTAAGAAGTATATTAAATACGAGACAGAGTGTGAATCTCTAACGGTCACTGAATTATTTGTATAGCACAGAAAAAAATGCCTGGAACAATCACTGATTATGAGACAGTAGAGTGTTTGCCTAAATGTAAACTCTTGAGTAATTTTTTCATTACCTAATTTTTATAGATGTCTTTATTAATGTGGAGAACATTTCTGTTCCTGTAGGATTAATAGACTACAATTTCCATTGTTTCCGAAAAGCCATACAAGAAGTATTTGAAGTAAGAATGAAAGTGGTAAGATCTAGAAAACATCAAAGCCACATGCAAAAAAACAAGAGACCCACTCCCAATGGGACACCAAGAATGCCACTGTAACACGGAGGGTTTCTGGCACCGTGGCAAGCAAAGCCTGGCGTGAAGTTGATGTGACTTCAGCATCTCATTGCACTGAGTGAAGAGGAAAGCGAACGGGACTGATGTATTATATGGATTTTTTCCTGAACGTTCAGAAAGCACTGTTTAAATATTTTTATCCAATTGGTTCTTTTCATATAGTGAGCACTTTGAGCAAAATGTTGTATATATAAGCATTGAGGTGAACACTTGTAAGAATTTTCTTAATATATGCTGTAAACCTTTTTCATGCCATATTAAGAAAAAACAGCTGTGACAGAAATACTGGGTACATAATTTGCACTTTTTCATGTTTTCCTTGTGGAGTTGGACTTCGATAAACTTAGTTTTTATGGTGATTTTGATGCATGGTGTCAGGTAAAATGTATGCTGTAGTTTATTTACCTGCTACAATCAAATTGGTTAGTAAACACTTAAGAAAACTTGGTACAATGCCTTTTAAAATTTGTGACAGCTAATACCTAACATTCATACAGATCTAATTTCGTATATTTTTCAATTTGTAAACGGAAGAATAATTTTGAAGTATTGCAGCAATAAGCACCTTACCAGAGATCATAACTGGTAGGTAAATATTAGCTTTTATAAAACAGGCTTTTGGCCAAATTCCACCCGGAGTTCTCCATAACACTGGTCATGCCCTCTGTTGGGTCTGTTTTATTATTTACCTCAGCGCATACCACTAAAATACCTTTCTATAAAGATAATTGTTTTGTAAAATGGCTCTATGTTTCACTGGTATTTTTATAAGGCTTCGGAGGAGGGTGTTGTATCTGAAAGGTTGAATTTACATTGCTAAGTTTGTTTTGAGAACCTGCACCTCTACAGTTGGCACAGTGAAGAATCTCTATGTATTTCCACCCTGATGTTCTGATGTACTGGTAGGAAGTCTTAAAGATGTGAGCACTGGGTTCTGATTCCCTCTTATCGGGATGCATCTGTGATTGAAATTGAGACCATTAAAATGAGGTCTGGACAATCTCCCTGCAGTAGTAATCAGCATACGTCAATACTTTTTCTTTTCATAGTGAACATGGGCAGACTTGCCACAGGATCAGCCAAGACAGCAGAGCACTCTCAAACCTTAAAAAAAGTAAATCTTACTTTCTGAGTTCTGTATTCCATGGTTTTGTTTAATTAATGATACAAAATTATCAGAAGAGCAACAGCCTTCTTTTTTTTCCCCTCCCAGTCCCACCACACACCAACTGCATGCGTGGTGCAGCAGTGTTGACAGCAGCTCTTGGGAGTAGGAAGAGCTTGACCTGAACGGGAAGCAGCTTGCCATACACCAGAAACAGGTAAAGGGAGCTGTAACTCACTCACTCATAACTAATCTGTCCCCAGCTGAGAGAGTTCTGGAGACAGAAGGGAAGATGGAAATTGGAAAGTTTTCTGCCAGCCATGGTAAGGCATAATGCTGTCTGTCTGTTGGGCTGCTAAGAGCCCCTAGTGTTTGTGGGCTTCTGTTGAACAAGGAGGGGTTCAGCCACTGGTGAGTCTCAGTTCAATTGTGGGTTGAATGCAAGTGCAGTTTCTGTGTGCTTGTGGTGGTTTTACCCCAGCTGACAGCTAAACCTCACACAGCTGCTCACTCACTCCCACCCTGGTGGGATGGGGGAAAGGATCAGAAGAGACAAAGTGAGAAAACTTGTGGGTCGAGATAAAGGCAGCTTAAGAGCACAAACAAATTAAATTAAAAGAAAAAAAAGGGAAAAAATAATTTCCACAAAACAAGTGATGAACAGCACAATTTCTCATCACCCAAAATCAATGCTGCATGAGGCCCCCAGCTGACATGCCAGTTACAAATGGAAGATGATGTTATATGGTATGAAATACCTCTTTGGCAAGTTTGGGTCAGCTACCCTGTCCCTGTCCTCTCCCACCTTATTGGGCACCCCCCTGCCTTCTCATTGGCAGGTCAGTTTGAGAAGCTGAAAAGTCCTTGACTGGCAACGACTGAAAATATCAGTGTATTATTAAAATTACTCCCATCCTAAATCCAAAACAGCACTGTGAGAGCTACTAGAAAGAAAATTATCCCTGCTGAAACCTGGACAGTACCTACCACTTATTCTACACCATGCATGTCATGTCCAGGTCCCACATGTTCCAAGACATTTCAATTAATCACCACCACTTTTCCTGTCTCTTGACATATACGCACATATATATTATTCTCCTAGTCAGTGGACTACCACAGTGAAATGTCGGTAAGATTACAGAATCACAGAATCACAAGGTTGGAAAAGACCTTTGAAGATCATCAAGTCCCATTCCCATCCTAAGCTAAACCATATCCTTAAGTACCTCATCAACCTTTTTTTGAACACATCCAGGGAAGGTGACTCAGCCCCCTCCCTGGGCAGCCTGTTCCAGGCCCTGACAACTCTTTCAGTAAAAAATTGTTTTCTAATATCTAATGTAAACCTGCCCTGGCACTCCCTTCAGGTACTTGTAGGTGGTGATGAGGTCTCCCCTCAGCCTTCTCTTCTCCAGGCTAAACAGCCCCAGCTCCCTCAGCTGCTCCTCATAGGATTTGCCCTCCAGCCCCTTCCCCAGCCTGGTTGCCCTTCTCGGCACTTGCTCCAGGACTAGAGTGTCCTTTTTATGGTGGGGAGCCCAGAACTGGACACAGTATGTTCATAAATGCCCACGAAATGTCCATTTCCTCTTCTGTATAGAGACAGGTATATATTGACACATAGCGAGGCTCTGGTACTAGACTGGATACATGAGCTGGGAGAGCCAGCTGGCATGAATGTGAAGGCTCTCTGTGCAGGCATCTGCCAACAGGGAGACGTGTAGTTTCCAAGCCCTTTACTGCCCCCGATGCGCGTGACTTGCCTTTTTGAAACAAACTGGCTCTTTTGACATGAGTCTTTTGAGTGTATGTGGAGTCCTTAGTAAAAGATGGTAGCCAATAGCCTTGATGGGGCTGAGCTCCATCTATCTTCATACAAGATACACTTCTAGGTGCTTGGTAAGGTGAGAAGCATAGGGCACAGCCAGAAGTACCAGCCCTGGTGCCAGTGTGAAGGATGAGGACAGTAGCTGTAATCAAAGCAGAACACTTCAGAAATGCAGAGCTGAAATTCCTTTTGCTACTGTCACTACCTGTCATCTCAGGTGAGGGCAGCTCTTCTGACAAATGCCTCAGTTAAAATACACAAAGCTGTCTTCAGAGTTCACCACAGCAATGGTGGGGAAGAGCTACATTTTGACAGCTCTCCAATCCATGGGACTTGATGCAGTTTCCATATATTTGGCCTAAGTTCTATGTAGTCATGCATATCCTTGTATTTAGAGACTGTCAACTTACTTAAGTTAGCTCTTGTAGTCCCCTCCCCTCTGACATAGATTGCTTTGCACAATTTAGTGAAGGTGACTTTGCTATTGTATAAAATTTTGGATTGGTTATTATCAGAGTAAGCATAATTTTTATCAGATTACTTATGGTTCAAATATGTTTAATTATAAAACTGAAAGAATGTTAAAAATGCATTAGTTTTACTGTTTAACTTTGGTATTTTCAGTTTAGGTTATGACTTACCTGTTTCACTTTAGAGTAATATTTTTTTAATTGGTATATCAGATTTCCACGTCTGGCTGAAGTGATTGAGCACTGAGTGACTGAGTGAGGCATGCAAGGTTGGTTTGTTGGGGCTTTTTAAAGAGTATATTATTTCAGATATTTTGCTTTCTTTTAAAATGTATTGAGATTCTAGTTTTGCTTTTAAAGGGATGAAATACCCATGTGCTACAAGAGAGAACTCTGACATACTGGTGTTGACTGAGATGCCTTTTTTCAAATCAGAAGTTAAGCAAGAAGTAATCACTTCCTGAAGAGTACAGCATTTCTAAAACACCTGATCTGAGAGTCTCTATTTTTATATATTATCAGAGTTGCCTAGACATATCAGAGTTGCCTAGACATAGCAGGAACGGTTACTGATCTAGCCATGTCTCTTCAGAACACTGGTTTAGAATAAACCCAAACCAATTTAGTATCCCACAGACACTTTAAGGTCAGGAGCTGAATAATTATAAAACATAGAGTCCAACAACTTCTTGCAGCTGAGGAAATTTCTGCAAGTAATTCAGTAGGCAGCAGCCCAGAGTACTTAATGGATTCTTTGAAGAGTTAAAACACATCCTTGAGCATACACTGGAATGCGGCTATTTAAAACATTACAGTGCTGGAATGTCTTTCTAAATTTCTGTGATTACAGACATGCTGTGCATTAGCAAGGAAGTGTAGTTGACAGGAGCAAAGCACTCTGATAAAGCCTAATTCAGATGAGATCTCATGTTTTGTGATAGAATGGTACGTAAAAATTCTGAGGTTTCTTGCATGATACGTAAAAGAAATTTTAAAGAACCCACTCACTCCCTCTATTTTTATATGCATCATCAGATTCAGATTCAGAATTAAAATAACCCTAAACAGGTGTGCTAGTTTGACCCTGGCTAGAGGCCAGATACCCACCAAAGCCGCTCTATCATCCCCCTTCTCAGGTTGACAGGGGAGAAGGTATATATTGAGAGGCTTAGGAATTGAGATAAGGACAGGGAGAGATCATTCCACAATTAGCATCATGGGCAAAACAGACTCAACACAGTATAAAGAAAGTAAACTAATTTATTACACCACATTACACACATAGTAAAAACAGTTGGATAATTTGACACCAAATCTTAAAGCACCTCCCCCCACCCTTCCCTTCTTAGCAGACTTCTCTTTAGTCATGATTTCACTCCCTTCTTCCCCCCCATTGTGACATGGGGAGGGGCAGGGACTGGAAAAATGGAGGTTTCAGTCAGTTCCTCACAAGCTGTTCTTCTTGGCCGGAGGGGCTATTCCTCACATCCTCCCCCTGCTGCACCGTGAGGTCCCACCCACTGGAGCCAGTGCTCCATGAACTTCTCCAACGTGAGTCCTTTCCCACAGGACTTCAGCTCTTCACCAGCTGCCCCAGCGTGGGTCACTGCTATGGGGTTGCCCTTCTCTGGACTCGCTCGAGGACCTCAATGTCCTTCTTATGGTGGGGAGTCCAGAATTACACACGGTGCTCGAGATGCAGCCTCACCAATGCCAAGTACAGGGGCACAATTACTTCCCTAGACCTACTGGCCACACTGTTTTTGATACAAGCCAAGATGCCACTGGCCTTCTTGACTGCCTGGGCACACTGCTGGCTCATGTTCAGTCTGCAGTCACCCAACACCCCCAGGCCCTTCTCTGCCTGACAGCTCACCAGCCAGTCTCCCCCAAGCCTGTAGTGCTGCATGGGGTTGTTATGTCCCATGTGCAGCACTCTACACTTGGCCATGTTAAACCTCATCCCGTTGGTCTCAGCCCATCGGTCCAGTCTGTTCAGATCCCTCTGAAGAGCCTCCCTACCCTCAGGCAGATCAACACTTCCTCCCAGCCTAGTGTCATCTGCAAACTTACTGAGGGAGCATTCAATCCCTTCAACCAGGTCATTGATAAAGATGTTGAACAAGACCGGACCCAGGACTGAGCCCTGGGGGACGCCACTCGTGACCGACCTCCAGCTGGATTTGGTTCCATTCACCACCACCCTTTGGGCCCGGCCATCCAGCCAGTTTTTAACCCAGCAGAGGGTCCACCTGTCCAGGCCAGTGACAGCCAGTTTCTCAGTCAGAATGCTGTGAGAAACCGTGTCAAAGGCTTTATTGAAGTCCAGGTAGACCACATCCACAGCCTTCCCCTTGTCCATTAAGCGGGTCACCTTGTCATAGAAGGTGATCATGTTAGTTATGTGCTGATGTTCTGAAGCCTCTGCCCAGTGCAGGGAGAGCAGTCTGTCTGTATCCAAGGGGAACCTCAGCGTGTCATTGAGAAGGGGTGTAAGTTCTGCCCAACATGGCAATTACCTGAGAGCTAGCATCAGGATGCCATGGTTCTAACTCACTTTCTTATCAGCACTACAAATTTCTGACCCAAACGAACTCAAGTTTGCACGTAGGTGTTTATATCTCAAGTAGGTGTCCTACTTGTTCTGGGGTTAAATCAACTATTGATTGAGTTTCTCCTGTTATTCATGTACATCCACATCAGGTTTGGGGACTACTTTTGTAATAACCAGAGCCATCCGAGCCTTGGGAAACATAATCTGGTTCAACTCTTTTTGCAAAGGAGTATATGGAGAGAACAGGAAGTCCAGAAGAGTCAAGTCAAAAGGACTGAGCCAGATGAAAAGGTTTGAGGGGCCAACATCTTCATCTTTAAACCCTGCACTGAGAG